>NC_072435.2:20015000-21215000 GCF_028878055.3 Symphalangus syndactylus | reverse complement strand
GCTGACATGTGTTCCTTATGCTTCAATTTTCTTTCATAAAACTTGAATAAACTTGCAGTATATAATTTAAATAAGATAATGAAAATAATGGAACTAAGATTGCCAAGAGGGTAGATCTTATTTCTCTTAATCTGTAATAAAATTCTTAGAAAAAATGCACAACATTTGGTTTTTAAAACAATGTTATGAGGTAAAACAATGGTATGAATAAGTTACAGGAGAAATATAATAAATGTGTGTGTTCTGCATTCAAAATGAACTTAAAATATCTAATATTTAGGCCAAGTCAACAAACTTCAAATTGAAAGTCAGTCTGATTAAATAGGTTTAGTCATAGGAAAGAAAAAGGTAAAATTTGTGTCAGAGAAATAAACCTAGCCAAATAAATAATGTGTTGGAGTTGAAAATAATGGAATATCATTTTGGATTCATTGGCATCTTTAGATCAATTGTGAAATATACCTTTTATAAACATCTCATGTAAATCTTCCAAGCACAGCTTGCATACTTTGCTATCATTTGTTTTTGGCCTTTTATTCATATAATTAATATCATTATTGATGTTATAGTCAGTAACTTGCACTGTTATGTTTCACATATTTAAATTTTTTTTATTTTTTAATATAATCTATACTATTATAATGTTTTTATTTTGAAATAAAATGGCCTTTAGACCATGAATAGTAATGATTTCTTAACCCCAATTATGAAAGATACACTCTAATATTTTTACCTAAGAGATTTGTCCTTCTTTATATTTTAGATTCAGTGTGTTCCTAAGCTTCATTTACAATGTGAAGTCAAGATTGACTTCTATTTAAATGAAATTACTATAATAAGATACATTAAACTACTGATCCACAAACTGATAAATCTGTATTTGCCAAAATATATGTGCATGAGATATGCTTTATAGACTTCCTCTCTGCAATTAATTTTCTATTTTGTTTCATTTCAGTAAACAGTGTCTTTATGTTTATTTATTAAAAATTGTCTTTCATAAATAGTGGAAATAATTTAGAAATATTACCATTTTGATTGGAATTTTGTTAAGTAAAATAATTGTAAAAGAAAATTACAGTACAGTATTAGAGTTTTATCTGGGGCCACAGTTTGTCTCTGCTACAGTTTATATCTGATCTTAATGTTTTGATAGCGCTTCATTATACTTCCATATTCTGTTAAAATCACCTGTTAGTATTGTTTCCTCAAATGTAATTATCCTGTTTATTTTACTTTACCATGTATCATTTTTCCAGTAGCCACAATTCTTTTGCTTTCTGATTTACCTAGAATATATCTTTATTCTAAACTGTTGTTTCAATAATTATCTCAGATTTTTAACATTTCCCTAATTATCTCAGATTTTTAAAATATTTGGTTCACTTGAATATAAATATCTGGACATTTTAACAAACGGATGTTTTATTTCTTTAAAGCTTCTTATAATTAATAGGCCTCCCTCTCTTTTTATTCTTTTCTCATTTCTATGAAGAGGATAATAAATGAATTACTGGGGTAAGCAAATGTCTAACATTATATTAGTTTGTGTCATCCCACTAAAGTTGTTTAATATTTTCCTATTTATATTTATTAAATGTTTAATTATCAATACAACTGATTAAATCTAGAGATAAGACTGATATTTTCCCTTTATTAGTTTTGAGAGTTGGCTTACATCTTCAAACCTTAACCATTGTATTGTTCAATATACATTAATATAAATGAACAAAATTAAAAGCCAATTATTAACACATATTAGGACTTTTTTTTTTTTTTTTTTTTGAGACAGAGTCTTGCTCTGTCGCCCACGCTGGAGTGCAGTGGCGCGATCTCGGCTCACTGCAAGCTCCGCCTCCCGGGTTCATGCCATTTTCCTGCCTCAGCCTCCCGAGTAGCTGGGACTACAGGCGCCCACCACCACATCCGGCTAATTTTTTGTACTTTTAGTAGAGACAGTGTTTCACCGTATTAGCCAGAATGGTCTTGATCTCCTGACCTCGTGATCTGCCCGTCTTGGCCTTCCAAAGTGCTGGGATTACAGGCGTGAGCCACTGCGCCCGGCCTAGGACTTCTTTTTAACATACGTGTTGAGATTCCAATCTTTGTGGTTGCTATTTCTTTGATGATTAATTTATAGATTACAATGATTATTACTATGCAGTCAAATCAATGTATTTTCTATAGAAATAATACAAAATATATATATTAAAAATAAAATATAAGTTAATGTTTATTCTTCCAAAAAATTTTGTAGTTTAGAGATTATTTAAATTATTTGAGTTAGCATTTGTACTTGCTTTGTTCTATGGTGAAAGCTTTGCTACCAATTACATTGTAGGTTTATTTGTTTCAATTCATCAATAACCAATGGTGTTTACCAAGATATGATTAAGACAAGGTTTTACAATATCTTATTTTCATCTTACATATCACTGGGCTATTTAATTGAAAATTTTATTGAAATAATTATAGATTCACAAGCAGTTGTAGAAAATAAAACAGAAAGAGCCTGGCCCATATCGCCCAGTTTTTCCTCATGGTTACATTTGCAAATTATAGTATAATATCAATAATGTTATTAACTTTGATAGATCTTATATCTTTTAAATATTTCCCTAGCTTTATTTGTATTCCTTTGTGTGTGTAGAACCCCTGAGTTTTATGGATTTTATAATTTCATTTTAACTGAACATTATTTAGGAATTATAAAGTATTTATGTTTGTAAAAACCCAAAGATATATCACAGAATAATTCCATAGAATCCTTAACTTTCACTTCTGTTTCCCCACCTGTCTGTCCCTATGTACATATGCCTCTGCTGGCTTCAAATAATTCAGCATCCTTTGTGCACTCTTCTGACCCATGCCTTTTTCACTTAAGCATATACCCTGAAGTAAAACCATATATGCAGTTCAACCTTAATGCAAACTATACGTTCATACAAAGTACTGAGCTAGGCTGGGCGCAGTGGCTCACACCTGTAATCCCAGCACTTTGGGAGGCCAAGGTGGGCAGGTCACCTGCAGTCAGGAGTTCGAGATCAGCCTGACCAACATGGAGAAACTCCGTCTCTACTAAAAATACAAAAAATTAGCCGGGTGTGGTGGCGCATGCCTGTAATCCCAGCTACTCAGGAGGCTGTGGCAGGAGAATCACTTGAACCCAGGAGGCGGAGGTTGTGGTGAGCCGAGATTACACCATTGCACTCCAGCCTGGGCAACAAGTGAAACTCTGTTTCAAAAAAAAAAAAAAAAAAAAAGAATGAGATCATGTCCTTTGCAGGGACATGGATGAAGCTAGAAGCCATTATCTTTAGCAAACTAATGCATAACAGAAAACCAAACACTACATGTTCTCACTTAGAAGTGGGAGCTGAACAATGAGAACACATGGACACAGGGAGGGGAACAATACACAGTGGGGCCTGTCAGGGGATGGGGCTGAGGAAGGAAGAGCGTTAGGAAAAATGGCTAATATATGCTGGGCTTAATACCTACGTGATGGGTTGATAGGTGCAGCAAACCACCATGGCACATGTTTACCTATGTAACAAACCTCCACATTCTGCACATGTATCCTAGAACTAAAAATTAAAATTAAAAAAAATTCCTTGTTTTGTTGATCTTTTTTTTTTTTTTTTTTTTTTTTTTTTTTTTTTTTTTTTTTTTTTTTTGAGACGGAGTCTTGCTCTGTCGCCCAGGCTGGAGTGCAGTGGCGCAATCTCGGCTCACTGCAAGCTCCGCCTCCCGGGTTCACGCCATTCTCCTGCCTCAGCCTCTCTGAGTAGCTGGGACTACAGGCGCCCGCCACCACGCCCGGCTAATTTTTTGTATATTTTAGTAGAGACGGGGTTTCACCGTGGTCTCGATCTCCTGACCTCGTGATCCACCCGCCTTGGCCTCCCAAAGTGCTGGGATTACAAGCGTGAGCCACTGCGCCCGGCCCTTGTTGATCTTTTGTATTTTAAAATCTCTATTTCATTTATTTCTGCTCTGATCTTTATTTATTTCCTTCTGCCAATTTTGAGTTTAGTTTCTTAGTTTTCTTCTTTGTTGTACTTTTAAGTTTTTTGCTTTAGTTTCTTTTGGGTTTTTTTCTTTGTTAATGTATTCTCTGAATGATCTGCCCATTGCTGAAGATGAGGTGTTGAAGTTCTCTGGTATTATTGTAACTGAAGTCTATCATTTTGATCTATTAATATTTGCTTTATGTGTTTGTGGGTGCCCTAATGTTGGGGTTATATATAGTTACAATTGTTATATCTTTCTAAATTGACTTTTTTCATAATTACTTTCTCTTTTTTAGTTTTTAACTTGAAAAACTGTATTATTTAAAAATAATGATTTTACCTGATATAAATATAGCTAGACCTGTTCCATTTTGGTTTTCATTTACATGGCATATCTTTTTCTATCACTTCACTCTCAGTCTGTACATCTTTACAGGTGTAGTGAGTTTTCTTGTAGGCAGCACATAGTTAGGTCTTTTTTTTTTTTTTAATCTATTCAACCACTCTATGTCTTTTAGTTGAAGAATTTCACCCATTTACATTAAATCTTATATTTATAGTTAGGGACTTACTACTTCCATTTTGTTATTTGTTTTCTAAGTCTTCTCTAATTTTCTTACTGCCTTTTTTGTGGATAAGTGATTTTCTCTGGTAGTATGATTTAATCCTTTGCTTTTTGTTTTTAGTATCTCTACTATAAATTTTTGCATTATGTTTGCCATGAGACACAAAAAAATCTTACAGTTACAAAAAGTTATTTTAAACTGATGACAACTTAACTTTGATCACAATGAAAAGAAACAAATAAGCAAAGAATAAATAAAAATCTCTACACTATAACTCATCATTCCCTTTTTTCTTTTCGTTGCTTCACTTTATATCTGTTTATATATCTCCTAAAAAGCTATTCAGTCATCATTCTTGATAGATTTGTATTAGTGCTCATACTAAAGATATGAGGGGTTCACACACCAGAACTACAGTATTAGAATATTCTCAATTTGTCTGTGTATTTACTTTTGCCAGTAAGTTTTATTCCTTCAGATGATTTCTTGTTGCACATTAGCATTCTTTTCTTTCAGACTGATGAACTCTCTTTACTATTTCTTGTAAGACAGGCCTGGTATTGATGAATTCCCTCCGCTTTTGTTTGCTGGGAAAGCCTGTATTTCTCCTTCATGGTTGAAGAATATATTTGATGACTAGAATATTCTTGGTTGAAGATGGTTTCCTTCAGCACTTTAAATATGTCCTTTCACTTTGTTCTGGCCTATGAGATTTCTGCTGAGAAGACTGCTGCCAGATGTACTGGAGTTCCTTTATATGTTGTTTCTTTTCTCTTGCTACTTTTCCTCTTTTTCATCCTTGACCTTTGAGAGTTTGATTGTTATATGTCTTGTGTTGAATCTGGTTGGCATTGACTTTCTTATACCTGGATATTCATATATATATATATATATATATATATATATATATATATATATATACATACATACATACACACACACATTTGGAAAGTACTCTATAATTATTTCTTTGAATAAAGTGTCTATCCCTACATCTTTCTCTACTCCCTTTTTAAAGCTAATCACTCTTAGACTTGCCCTTTTGTGGCTATTTTCTATCTTTTAAGCACAGTTCATTCTTTTTCTTTTTTCTCCTCTGTATTTTCAATAGCCTGTATTTAAGCTAACAAATGCTTCTGCTTAATCAATTATGCTGTTGTTATATTCTGATGTATTTTTCAGTTCATCCATTGTCTTTTTCAGCCCTAGGATGATTCAGTTTGATTTTTTTTTTGTAATTATTTCAATCTCTGTTAAATTTCTCTGCTAAAATTCTGAATTCTTTCTTCATGTTTTCTTGACATTCTTTTAGCTTCTTCAAGACAGATATTTTGAATTTCCTGTCTGAAAGATATTCCCTGTCTGATAGATCTCTATCACTCCAGGGCTGGTCACTGGGCACCTTAGTCCATTTGATGAGATTATATTTTCCTGAATGTTCTCAGTACTTGTGGATATTTGTATATGTCGGAACACTGAAGAGTTTGTTATTTATTCCAGTCATCACAGTCTGGCCTTGCTTGTACCTGTTCTTCTTCAGAGGGCCTTCCAAGAATTCAAAGGGGAGTGAGTGCTGAGTTCCCTAAGCTGTGGTCACTGCAGCCATTCCAGCACTAGAGGGTGCCATAATCCTAAGTATGCAATAAATCTTGCAGACTCCTAGATACCCAGCCTAGATAGATGTGGGAAAGAGAAGAGAATGTTCTGGGTTCCCAGGCAAAGTCCTTTACTCTCTTCTCTCTCATTCCCCCAAGTATAAGAAGTCTCTCTGTATATACCAGGCTGCCTGTAATTGGGGGAGAGGTGACACAGGGACTCCTGTGTCCATCACAGCTGGCATCACAGTAATGCTAGTCTAAACCCACAGACTCTATGACCAGCACAGTACTGGGTATTGCCCAAGGTCCACAGTCAGTACTGCCTGACTGCCACTGATGTTTATTCAAGGCTTGAGGCCACTTTAATCAGAAGGTGGTAAAACCAGCCAGAACTTGTGTCCATCCAACCAGGACAGCAGATTCCCTTCTGGCTGGGTTGGGTCTAGCAGCACTGTCCAGGAGCAAAGGCCTGGGATCAGTGGCTTCAGGATTCTACTTAGCGCTTTATTTTCCTATGACTGAGCTGGTACTCAAGTTGAAAAACAAAGTCATCTGTACTCTTCCCTCTCCTTTCCTCAAGCAAAAGGAGTCTCTTTCTGAGCCACACTGCCTGGAGTTGGGGGAGGGGTGTGGCACACTCCCTTGGCTGCTACAGCTGGTGACATACTGGGTCACATGCACCCAAAGTCCACAGCCTGAGAGACCACTGCAGCACTAGGGCTTGCCCAAGGACTGCAGTCCTTGTGACCTAATTGCCACTCAAACTTATTCTGGGCCCCAGGCCACTTTGGTCAGTTGTTGTTGGTGCCAGCTGAGACTCAGGTTCCTTTCACAGGGGTTGAGGATTTGCTTCTGGCCCCAGGCTGGTCTAAATGCTCTCTCCATGGGCACAAGTAGAATTGTGCCCTGTGTTGTGTTCTTCTGTGCCTGGGCAGCACCGAGTTCCAATGCAAAGTCCCACACTCACTTTGCGCTCTCTTCTACAAGCACACAGATTTTTCTCTGCATGTTGGTCTGCCAAGGGATGGGAAAGGGGTGGTTTAGGCAATGCAAGACTACCTTTCCTACCAATTTCAATGCCTTTCTTCTTGACATTATGTTAAAATCCGATCACTCATCTAGTTTTCTGGTTCTTATAAATGTGCTTTCTTGCATGAGTAGTTGTTCAGCTGGTGTTCCTGTGGGGAGAAAATTGATGAAAGTTTCTCTTTGGCCTTCTTGCTCCACTGATTTTTCTTTTTCTAGATTTTTACATAAATTGAATGATACTACATGTAATCATCTGCATCTGGCTTCTTTCACTGAGCTTAAGGCTCTTGAGATTCATCCATATTATGTATAGACATCCTTTTATATTGCTGGATAGTGTTCCATTTCATAGAGATGCTACAATCGATTGCTGCCATGGACATTATTGTGTATACCCAAAATTTATATGTTGAAATCCTAACCCCCTAGTACCTCAAAATGTGATGTATTTGGAGGTAGGACTTTAAAGAGGTAATTAAGTTGAAATCAGCCCATTAGGTTGGACCCTAATCTGACCAGTGTCCTTATAAGAAATTAAGACACACAGAGACACCAGGGGTACACATGCATACAGTAATGGCCTTGTGAAGAGACAGAAAGAGGGCAGCCATGTGCAAGCCAAGGAGAGTGGCCTCAGAGAACTCCCAAACTGCCAGCATCTTAATCTTCGACTTTAGAATTGTTAGAAAATTAATTTCTGTTGTTTGAGCCACCCAGTTTTGGTATTGTGTTATGGCAGCCCTAGAAAATTAATACAATTACTCATTCACCTATGGATGGTCATTTGATAATTTTTTTAAGTGTTCTAGTTATTGGTTACATGTGAAGTTTCCATACCTTCTCCCCACAAAGTCAAGGCACATCATCCTCCTGGTACGTCAACATGTTCACCAACCAGGAAACTCCACCAAGCCTCTGCATCGAGTTCTAAGTTGGTAGGGAGGAACGAGGAAGGGGTGTCTCATTTTGTAGCTGTGATTAAATCACACTCACATGGCTGACTTCAATCTCTAGTTCCTTTCCTCTCCCCAAAGGTCAATCTGGATCAAAGTTTCAACCCTCTTATTACATGGTTGGTCTTTCTGATGAAGAGCCCCCATTCTGAACCTTTCTAGGAACCTACAGTGAATCACTTTGTTAGTATAAAAAATACACTCCTCTCACTCAAAGAATTGCAAGATTTTTGTAGCACTAAGCCTGGGACAAACATCCAGATATATTTTTTATTACACCACAGACTGTATTTAATATAATAGATTAATAGATTTTCTATTGTTAAACCAACTTTAAAATCCTAACAAATCTCGAGGCTGGGTGCAGTAGCTCACGCCTGTAATCTCAGCACTTTGGGAGGCCGAGGCAGGCAGATCATGAGGTCAAGAGATCAAGACCATCCTGGCCAACATGGTGAAACCCTGTCTCTACTAAAAATACAAAAATTAGCTGGGCATGGTGGCGTGCACCTGTAATCCCGGTTACTTGGGATGATGAGGCAGGAGAATTGCTTGAACCCAGGAGGCAGAGGTTGCAGTGGGCTGAGATCACACCACTGCACTCCAGCCTGGCAACAGAGGGAGACTCCGTCTCAAAAAAAAAAAAAAAAAATCCTAACAATTCTCACTAGAATATGACTTATTCTTTCTCTCTAAGAGATATATAGATATAGATATATGTATTAAATATCTTTTTTTTTTTTTTTTTTGAGACGGAGTCTCACTCTGTCGCCCAGGCTGGAGTGCAGTGGCACCATCTCGGCTCACTGCAAGCTCCGCCTCCCGGGTTCACGCCATTCTCCTGCCTCAGCCTCTCCGAGTAGCTGGGACTACAGGCGCCCGCCACCACGCCCAGCTAATTTTTTTTGGATTTTTAGTAGAGACGGGGTTTCACCGTGGTCTCGATCTCCTGACCTCGTGATCCGCCCGCCTCGGCCTCCCAAAGTGCTGGGATTACAAGCGTGAGCCACCGCGCCCGGCCGTATTAAATATCTTTAGTGGAGGATTTTTCAGATCTCTTGAGTGAGCCTGGTCAGTTGGTATGTTTCAATGGATTTTTGTTTTCCGAGTTTCAACTTACTGAGAAAGGGTTGTCTAAAACAATCACACATTATCCATTATATGTTTCAAAGTTATCTAGTACTATACTATGTTTCATTGCTCATATCTGTAATATGTGATTTATGTTCTTTCTGATTATAAAAAGGAGACACCTTGAATAAATTATTAAAATTGACAGACCTTCACTATATCAGAAAGAAAAAAATGGGTTCATAGATTTTCTCAAAAAAGAAAAAACTAAATAAGGTTACTGTGAAAATGAATTCCGAGGCCCTAATACAAAGCTGGAGAGCTCAGACAGAGCCCAAAAGTCATCCTGTGTTAAGGAGACATAGCTAAGAGTCTGGGTTTGCCAACTGGAGTGTACAGAGCAGAGTACAGGAGAGAAAAAACTTCAGAGATATAGAGGGCCATCCCCAAGCATTCAGCTGAGTATAATCTGTGTTTGCATATAGAAAAAGACCAGAGCATGGGTAAAGAACCACCTGAAAGGATTATACGGGAAGCAATTCCCAAGGCTTATACAGAAAACATGATAGTTCTCATTCCAACCAGCTTGAGTAAAAAAAACTCATAATTGATGAAGCATTAGGTAGAGAATATAGGAAGGCTGTGTCTCAGTAATGGGAGGGGAATTTGTCTTAAAATTTAGGCTGCAATAATCTCATCGAGAAATGCTTAGAATCAAGACCCCCCAAAAGATCATATTGTTTCCAAGTAACTTAACCACATAACAGAAAAAAGAAATCTAGAATATCTATAAAAATTAAAAAAAATATATCAGTACCTAAAATTCAGTGTCCAATCAAAATTAAACCATGTTAACAGTATCAGACAAGGGAGATTTTAGAGCAAAGAATATTACCAAAGATTAACAGGATCATAATGATAAAGTGGTCAACACATCAAGTGGACATAAAATAGGAAATATTTATTATTCACCTAATAAAAAGATATCAAAATATGTGAAGCAAAAGCTGACAGAACTGAAGAGAAGTAAATCCAATTTAATATTCAGAGATGTCAACAATCCTCTTAAAATAATTGCTAGAACCAAAACAAAACCACAGAATGTCAATAAAGATAGAAAAAACTTAATTAACATTATCAACCATTTTTGCCTTATCAACACTTGTAGAACCCCTTCATCAAACGAGAGTACAGTATACATTTCAAGTGAACATGTAACTCATACCAAGATAGCCCATATTCTGGGCCACAAAGCAAATCTCAATAAATGTAAATAATTCAAGTCTTAATGTACTCTGACCACAATGGAATTATTGCAGAAATTACCAGAAAGATAAGCAAAATCACCAAATATTTAGAAATTAAATAACATACATTTAAAAAGAGCCATGTGTCAAGAAGAATTTTTTTAACTGGAAAACATCCTAAACTCAACTAAAATGAAACCACATCGGCTGGGCACAGTGGCTCATGCCTGTAATCCCAGCACTTTGGGAGGCTGAGGCAGGCAGATCACGAGATCAGGAGATCGAGACCATCCTGGTGAAACCTCGTCTCTACTGAAAATACAAAAAATTAGCCAGGCGTGGTGGTGGGCACCTGTAGTCCCAGCTACTCAGGAGGCTGAGGCAGGAGAATGGCGTGAACCCGGGAGGAGGAGCTTGCAGTGAGCTGAGATCACGCCACTGCACTCCAACCTGGACGACAGAGCGAGACACTGTCTCAAAAAAAAAAAAAAAAAAAAATATGAAACCACATCAAGCTTGATGGGAGGTAATTAAAGCAGTTCTCAGACAGATTTTTAACATTAACATTTTCCCCCCATATTAGGGGAAAAAACCCAAAGGTTTGAAACGAAGGACCTCAGCTTCCAAGTTAAAAAGTAGCAAAAGAAATGAAATCCAATAAAAGCAGAAGGCATTAGTAAAAGTCAAAATGGAAAAAAAAAAATCCCAAAATATCAGAAAACAGAAAATTCAATAATACCAAGTACTTTAAGATCAATAAAATTGTAAAATTGATAAATCTCTACCTAAACCAATCAAGGTTAAAAGAGAAATATAGACATTACCAGTATCAGGAATAGAGGAGGTTGCACCACTACAAATTCTACAAGTATGAAAATAATATTTTGAAAAATTTGAGTACTTAAATGAAACAGAAAAACTCCTTGAAAGACACAAATCATCAAAGCTCACTCTAGAGATTGATGGATGGATGGAGTGACAAACAGATGGACGGACAGACAGATGTATATATAACTAGTATAGCCCTCCATCTACCATGGAAATCAAACTTGTAGTTAGATGCTGTCCTACAAAACACACTTCAGGCCCAGAGAGACAGACAGACAACAGACGCACACATAGACAGATGTACATATAACTTGTACAGCCCTCTATCTACCACAGAAATCAAACTTATAGTTAGAAACTTTCCTACAAAACAAACTCCAGGCCCAGACAGTTTTCTTGGTGAATTCTATCAAACATTTAAGGAAGAAATAATACCAATTATTCACAAACTCTTCCAGAGAGTTGAAGAGCAGGAATACTTCCCACCTTACTCTATAAAGCTGGCATTATGCTGATACCAAAGCTAAACCTGGGCAAGATATAAAATTAGAAAGAAAAAAAAGTAAGCAAGCCAGAAAGAAAATTAGAGACAAATATCACTCATGAACATTGGTGCAAAACTTGTTACAAAAAAACAAAAACAAAACAAAATAGCAAATCAAATTCAACAATATACTAAATGACTAATACATCATGACCAAATGGGAATTATTCCAGAAATGCAAGGTTGGCTTAATATTTAAAAAAATCAGTCAATGTAATTCACATTAAACAACTAAAACAGAAAAAGAAAAAAACCACATAGGATTATGGTCACCAGAGTCCAAGAAAATGCCCCACAAATCCCTATTTTCAACTTTGTGTAGTTCTCTTCCACTTTTAACCAGGATTAGTTAGGGTTACTTATGAAATATAGCAGAAATAATGGCTCATCACTTTCAGTTTAAGGTAATGACAGATACTGTGGCTTTGTTCTTGTGTGAGTTCTCTCCTGGATCACTTGCTTTAGAACTATTTCTCTACAATGGAATACTCTTAGCAAAGTACAAATGAAAAGAAATAAACTATGAAACACAGAACACACCATGAGCCATAATTTCAGAGTTTAAGAAGCCAAAAACATTAGAATACATATTAAATTACTGTATCTCTGTAGAATTCTAGGAAATACAAACAAATCTACAGTGACAACAGACCAATAGTTGCCTGGGGATGGGTGAAGGAAAGGGAGAAAATATAAAAGGAATCAGGAAACTTTTGGTTTGAGAAGTGCCAACATGTATCAAAACTTATCAAATGGTACACTATAAATATGTGCAGTTTATTGCAAAAATGTTTAGACTGACTTCTGGACAGTAACCTTAGCCATAAGAGACACAGGTATGGAAATATTTCTGTAAACCCTCATAATGGAGCCAGAGTTATGGAAACACATGTGGATGCACCTTTAGAAGGGTCATATTCCGTATAGTTTGCTGCAGTTTTCTCATTCCTTTATTAATCTGGGTCTCTGCACCAACTATGATTCCTACCTGGGCCTTCTGGAGGACAGCCAGTGTTAACTGCCTACTGAAAAATAGACTTCAGAGATCTTGACATGTCCCATGAGTTCAAATTCTCCTCAAGAAGCCTTGGGAATATGAAGTATCTTCTGGGAACAAGGGACCTAATTCATTTTACTCCCAGACACACTAGAGATTATCACAACAAATGCCCAATGCTTAGGGTGACCTCAATTACACAAAAAAAATCTTAGCATATAGACCAAAAGATTAGGGCTACAAAGACTGGCATTCTTTCCTAGGAGAGCTTAAGCAGTCAAGTAAGTTAGCTTGACACTAGAATAAGAGCTAGTCTTTGCCATCCTATCACTTCAGAGATACAGATAGTCGGAGCTCTCACAAAAGCTGTTCATCCCTTCATACTGGCTTAGCCCAATTCTGTACTCAACCCAACCCACAAAGCGAACAGAATCCCCAAGATTTAAGATAGTCTAAAAATTAAGGCATTTGTTGCAAAACCAGAATATAAGGCAGCCAATTTCAGGTTAGGTGTCTTGGAGGCTACAAAAATTCATCACAAGTGCCATGTGAGATCAACTATATCCATGAAGGGAAACCTCTGCCAGTGGTCAGCAGAACAAAGTTCCCATCTTTCTGGCTAAAACTGGGTAATGCTCATGCTTAAACCAGTTGTGGGGCAGAAAAAAAGTGAGAATCCTAGATGGCCTCAGGCTACTGATGATTCCCTCCAGGGAAGGGAGAAGTACAGAGGTCTGTCTTTTGAAACACATTGGGATTACTTTTGCACAATGCAGGACTCTTCCAGCACAAAGACAGATGGCTTCTAACAGAGGCACTGCCTTGACGAAATTCCAGCAAGAGTCTAGAAAATTCAGCATAGCTCCAGAAGGCTTCCCATACAGCTGGCACTCAGAAGAACCTCCCCAGGGTGAGTGAGTGAGTGTATAAAGTTCTACTTCTGGCTGTCGGCTACACATAAAGGCTACACTTGGAGCTTCTCTCTGGTGTCAGTTATTATGTTGAACAAGGAAACGGAATTATCTATCTCCCATCCTAAGGCCTTTCTCCAGTGTGAATTTTCCAGTGGCGAATGAGGGAAGCCCTCTGCCTGAAGGCCTTCCCACATTCACTGCACTTATATGGCCTTTCTCCAGTGTGAATTCTATGATGCTGAACAAGTACATGTTTGTGGCTAAAGGCTTTTCCACATTCACTGCACACATAAGGCTTTTCACCATTATGAACTCTTTGATGTGCAATAAGGTCAGAGCTTTGGCTAAAGAACTTCCCACATGCGATGCACTCATAAGGCCTTGCTCCAGTATGAACACTCCAATGTTTAATGAGTCTGTATTTGTGACCAAAGTATTTTCCACATTCACTGCACTCATATGGCCTTTCTCCAGTATGGATACTCTCATGCTGAACAAGTGTAGATTTGTGGCTATAGGCTTTCCCACATTCACTGCACTTGTAAGGCCTTGCTCCAGTGTGTACTCTTTGATGTACAATAAGGTTAGAGCTATGATTAAAAACTTTCCCACATATGCCACACTCATAAGGCATTTCTCCAGTGTGGATTCTCTGGTGCTGAGCAAGTATGGGTTTGCGGCTAAAGGTTTTCCCACATTCACCACACTCATAAGGCCTTTCTCCAGTGTGGACTCTCTGGTGTTGAACAAGCGAGTCTTTGCGGCCGAAGGTTTTCCCACATTCGCTGCATTTGTAATGCCTTTTTCCACAGTGAGAGGCCTCCTCACACTTGTTGCTGTGTGGCTTCCACTCATTGTGAGGGACATGGTGCTGGAAAATGCTTGAGCTGGCTAGGAAGTCCTTACAAGCCTCCCCTGTCACAAAAGACATCTCCGATGATTGCACAGCACAGTTGTTCACAAGAAAGGCCCTGTTCTTATCCCTTCTAAAGGGTTTCTCTCCACTGTGCTGCTTCTGGTGCTGGTGAAGGTTTGCACTGAACCAGAACTGTTTCCCACACAGCACACACATGTATGGTTTCTGCCCTGGGTGTGTTTCCTGGTGCTCAGCCAAGTGCAAAATGTCTTTTAAGACCAGGCCACATGTCCCACAGGGGTAAGCCTTCTGAGTAGAAGGACCTCCCTTAGGAATCCTGATCTGTGACATTCCTATAGAAAAGCTCTGCTCAAAAGGTATCTCTTCATCCTCCATTCCATGCCAACAACCTGAAAGCAGAGAAATGCTGGTGAAGTACAAATTGACAGAGGTGGAAGGGGAAGCCTCACTACAAATATGTGTCTAACACAACTAAGACCAAGGTCATAGGACTGTTGTTAGGACAAGGGTCCAAACTCAAGTTCAGCAAATGTGTACTATATAGTAGTTGGCATCTAAATGTCATGGAATGAGAAGGCCTCAACTGGGAGAGGACAAAGATGTGGGGTACAGCACAAAAAAGAGGCAGGTCTCAAATAAAGTCATTCACCATCAGATTTTCTTGGCTGCTGGGGACAGGTGAGAGTTGTGCAGAAGGTTATGGTCCATACCAAAGAAAATCAAATTGCTACTCAGTAGTTGGTGTTTAAGGACTATTTGGGCTGCACATCTCATGAAACACTAAGTACAGGCCAATGTTGGAAGGCACTGTAGAACAAGCCACGGAGAGGAACAGGTGAGACATGGAGGCAGAGGTATGGAACATCCAGAGGCCAAAAGCCACAGTATGAAAGGCAAGTATATAAATGAGAAAGTAGATAAAAATGAAGTATGGCCCAGTGGCCTTAGCACTAATACAACTGTAGGCACAAAGAGGCTATGGAATGATATGAACCCAGCCCTGACATCACACCTTTCCCCAGCTCCCACTCACCAGGGCCACTGCCACCTGGAGTCTCTGTGGCAACAGCTAGGGTCATGTCCACCCAGTCAGGTACCCAGGGCTCACTACCCATCACCAGTGAGGCAACTATGTGGGACATGAAAGATGCATGTCCTGAGGGAAAGACAGAACAGCACTGGTCTGGGTAACCCAAATAGAAAACTAAATATTATTAAAATAATCTCAGAGTAGGGTCTTGCAGGAATAGCGCAGTGGTCCTAGCAAGTAGCGACCATAATGGTCCTTACAATTCCTGGCATAAGCAGGAAGAGCGCAGAATCCCAGGCACAGAGGTGTCATGGATATAGACAGAGGAATTCAGACAGGGAAAGGACAAGGTGGATATGACCCACTGGGCTGACAATACAATGCATAACTCCTGAATCCATCCCTGCAAGGCTCTGAGACAGCAAGCGCTGGGAATGCTCAGAAGGAGAAAGTAGGAGTGCAAAAAGCTCAAGCCCAGCACTCACAGAACCTACTCCAGGAACTAAGAAATGAGGCAGTGTCCATGGCTCTGATGTAGGAAGGACAAAGATTCCCTGAAAAAAAAAGGGAAGGGCAGGGCCCAGTCCAAGTCACTGGGGTGGATGTGACGGCCTTACCCAGAGAGGCCATAAGTGCAAAGTTCTCCAGCATCACATCACGGTACAGGAGCCTCTGAGCCTCATCAAGGAGCACCCACTCCTCCTGGGAGAAGTACACGAACACGTCCTCAAAGTTCACCTGCCCCTGCCACAATCGGGAGAGCCAAGTCCATGAGCAGCATCTCTCCCAAGAACCCCCGTCCGTGCCCCAACACATCTCCCTCCTGTATACCCTCCTACCTAACTCCTCAACTCAAGAAATATCAGGACCAGGTGTCACTGGTGTCTTCTCTCTCCTCATGGTCCCAATAATCACTGTGTCTACCCATAGCAACCACAGGCAGGTGAAGAAGTTGTCACCCTCTAAGCTCTGTGCCTAGCATACAGGGCCTCACCCTTCTGTAAGCGAATTCCTCTGGGGTCACTAACATCATGCTTACCAGACAACCAAAGATGGGCTTGCCTTTCTCCTTTAAGCCCAGAGGTCATCAGTCTACACTTCTTTCCATATGTACATCACTCTTTGGATCACAGTTATCTCACAACTCTGGCTCTCCGTCCATCACTTTCCTGGCTCACTAAATGCACTACCACTGTGAAATGAATATTCTCTTTTAACTCCCAATCTACATAATCATCTTTAAGCCATTTCAGGATGATTCCCGCCCCCTTGCTCTTGGTTCCCACCAGACATGACAGAGACCTGCAATTTATTGAAAACTCCCATCTCAGTCTCACCTCTAAGTATTTTGCACAGGCTCGTTCCTGTGCCTGGAACAACCTTCCAACCTTATTCCAATGGTTGGCAGAAATGGAAACCCCTCCATAAAACCCCTGGCCCAGAGTCAGGACCCTGGGCTTGGGGCTTCTCCAGAGTCCTCAGACCCAAGAGATCGGAGAGTAGCAGGAGAGTGTTCTATATAACACCACAATGCTGTAGAGTGTGTTGGGTGGGGGTGGGATCGGTGAGAACATGGACATTCTCCCCTCACCTGTATAGGGTCCACAATTACTTCTGAGTTCATGGGAACCTGTGGGGAAGAGGGAGACTAAGAGAGTCAAGCAATCTTGAAGAAACCCCAAAGGCTCAACCCCATCCCATATTCCTACCCTGTTACAATGTGCCTGGGAGCTGAATGTCTACCCTCTGTGCCTCCATCTTCAAGGATGCCTCTTAACTGTGTTACCTTGGAACAGTGCTCATTATCCACCCCCATGGACAACAAGAGTCTTCCCTCCATGAGCAGTCTATGGAATACTTTTTAAACCCTCGGATTCTGGCTCTCCTCTGTTCAGAACCTTCCATGGCTCCCATCACCCTCAGAATAGAGACCCAGCTACTCCAGGTGCAATCACTTATAAAGCGCTCTGATCCTTTCAGACACTAAAGGCCCAGTTTTCCCAAATGCTCCAGTTGTGAACCATTTCTGAGCCTTTGCATACACTGGTCTCTCTGAATGAACGTCCTTCAACTCGAGCTGTCAAAATGGGTCCCAAGCACGAGCGCCCCCACTGTTCTAGATACAGGGGCCTGAGCTGCAGTAACCCGAGGAGCCGTTCATTCGAAGCTTTAGGATTCAGAGATGGGGGTCAGCGCGCAGATTCGCAGGCGCAGCACCCACCTGTGCCGGGCCCATCGGCTCAGCCGCCGCCATCGGGCCTGTGGACGACGGAAGGGTGGCGACAAGTGCAGGAACCTGGGATCAGCCGTCCAGGGCCCAGCCCAGCGGCTAGGTCACTCGGGCAGAGTCACTGTCGAGCCTCAGGCCCACCTCTCTTCAGGGAAGAAGACACTCTCTCACGTTTTCCCTTTTCTGTCACCTCAGGTCTGACATTGCGTTCTGGAGACTAAACCAGTGGATTAATGGAAAAGCAAATAAAATGTCCACCAGAGGAATGGTAGAGGAAGTCCCGCCCTGACGTTTTCCTCACCAACGGAAACGCCTATTTCCTGGGCTTTCATTGGCCCAGAGCCGCCAAGTTTTCTGGGTAATGTAGTTCCCACGGCACCAACACTCGTAAGCGGCGTCTCGCGTCACCTCCAGGTCAAAAGCCCAGAAAAGATCGCCAGGGGCACCTGGAAATGGTGTCCCTCGTTTCCAAGGCCCAGACGGAGCTTTGCTTCCTCTTGAAGGAGCCACATCTGTATTTCTGGTGAACGTCGTGTGTGACATCAAAGGAATGTTTAGAGACATGATTTCAGGCTTCCTTACGCAGAGAATGCTCATCAAAAAATAAAATGGACACACCATACACTAACGTCACTCAGATTTCTATAGCTGGAAGTTGACAAATATTGTTTTCAAATGCGTGTAGCCTGATGCTCCAGAGTTAGTTTGGCGAGCCTCAGCATTTTCTGTCAGGCACAAGAAAGACTCCAGACACCACCAGGACGTGGAACATGGAGTGGGGATGTTTGGTGGCCTTGAAGTAAGTGAATAATGCTTCTGTCTCTGGTTACCTCAGAAAATATTTCTCCTGCTTATACAGCAGTGATTGTGTCAAACCCAACAAGTAATACTCTTGTTCAAGATAGTATTTCATACTCCATATACAGAGATGTATTCAATATTTTAAGTGTTTTACAAGTATCTGAAAAGACAGAATTCATCAAATGTCATATGGCAATGAAAAGGGCAACATGAACACTTTCTGTAAAGAAGAAATAGCCACCAAACTAGATTTCTATACACAACAAAATGTCTTTTATGGAAGTGTGATGTAAAACTATTTGAAACCAAAAATGATAAACATAATGGAAATACATTTACACAGAAAATAGTGTTTAAAATAATACTCAAGGCCAAAGAAAGTTGATCCCAGGTGAAAAGTCTGCAATGAGAGAAGAAATGAAGATGAAAAGAAGTGCATCTTTTGATTAAAATAACAGCTTATTATGGTGTAAAACATAAGTAGATCTACTTATTGAGTTAGAATGATGGAATTCCCGTGCGTAACCTCAACTACATATAAATTGAAAGAAGGCTAGTTGCTCAAAGTTTTAAATCTTTTATATTGCCAAGTGGAAAGTAAATGTATTTACAATCCTGTATGGCACGCTAATGTGTTAAACGTTTGTAATTTTTAGCTTAAATATAATAAATAGAGTCAGTGTATATACTTTTCAAACTAGAAGAGGAAAAGTTTGGAATATAAATAATCAATAGAAAGGTAAAATAATAGTAAAATAAGTGGAACAAGTGAGGCAAAGAAAAGCACAATGTAGGATATATTTAAACTGTCAACCTAAATAACAGAGATTCTTCAAAGATGTTGAGTTCATTCAGGAATGCACAGGGAATTTGCAAATCCAGGACATGCAAGCTATAGGGACTATAGCCATATCAGGCATATCCAGAGAGCTTGAAACAAGGAGAAGCTTTCAAAGGCAAAAGGGAAAAGTACACATAATTTGTTTTGAGATA
The DNA here is from genome assembly GCF_028878055.3 of Symphalangus syndactylus. Taxonomy (NCBI): domain Eukaryota; kingdom Metazoa; phylum Chordata; class Mammalia; order Primates; family Hylobatidae; genus Symphalangus; species Symphalangus syndactylus. Next base: position 21,195,309 of record NC_072435.2, on the reverse strand, counting down.
AAAAGAACATTGGTCACAGATGTTTATGGCAGAGGTTAACACCAGTTCATTAGTGGAGAAATTTGTCAGGCAAGTGTTCTACTACATCTAGAGCTGTCCTTGTAACTCCTGTAGCAAGCTGCGGTTTGAGAAGTTCTTGTCAAAAGTTCTTTTAACGGGAATATGTGCATTAACAGCCCTCAGAGACTTGGTAATAGCTCTTATCTTAAGTGTGTGTGTTTGAGTGCCCTCTTTTCTCAGCCTCCTGGTTTTATTTATTTATTTATTTATTTATTTATTTTACACAAGTTACTCATTTTGATTTTGACAACTTTTGCAAAACCTAAATGACTATGCAATAAATACTCAAATAAGCAGTTAGTAATTTTTGATGGACCAAAACACCCTTCACGAGGTATTCTCTTTTCTTCAGTGAATTTCCACAGAATTTGAATTATGATAGAAAGCACAACTAACATTCCCAGACTCCCTACTCTGTCAGTAAGAAAAGAATCATGTTGTAGTTAGGAACATCCAGAATCTGCTTTAGAGAAACCAAGACCTACACTTGAAGGTTACCAGGCCCTTGACTCGCCCAACGGGGCTGAGATGTCATCAGGGAACTGCACATCATCAACATCTTCTGGTTAGTCATACAGGGGTGGGATAAGGATAACAATAATTTACATTTAATAATGTCCATATCCTAGACATTGTATCAGACCTTTTATAAACACTAGGCACTTTTGCCCTGTAAAGTGGATTTGTCACCTAGATTAATATGAGGAAACTGAGGCTTCATGTGTCTCTAATTTGTTTTCAGCTGTGGCTGTTAAGTGGCATAGTTGGGAATGGAGTCCAAGGAGCCATGACTAACTACTGCCCAACGTGGCCTCCTACCCTAGGTCATCTATCTGGGTAGGTTCAGAGCCCTTTCTATGTTAGACAAACAAGGCTATGAAAAATTCAATGTCCCAGGCAGCTGACATGAGGACAAGAATGTGTCTTGCCTTTTCTTCGCCACAGAAACATGAACCTTCAGCTTCATTTATTCCCTAAACGTGGGTTCCTTGGATGCCCATCAAGAATCAAAACAGGAAAAGTCCTGCTGGCCCACAAATACAGAGGGTTTGATAGGTGAAATGTTATTGCCTGAGCCTCACCGTATCATCCCAACCACCCACATATCCTGTTACCTCTGCCTCCTAATATGTCTCAGGTCATCTTCTTCTCAACACCTCCAATTTCATGCCCTTGGGCCAATCTGCCAACATTCCTGAACTACACAATGCCTTCTGCCTTGTATCCTACATCAGTTTTTTCTCTACTTCAGTTCGTTCTCCACATATCAGGCAGAAGATGACTTCAACACAAATCAGGTTCTATTTGGAAGAATCAGAAGTATGTTGGTGGCTAGAGGGGGAAGGGCTTCCCTCCAAACTTCAGTGTTATAACATGGTTTAGGGTTATAACATGTCCTGCATTTTCAGTGGTCCCACCAGTAATTTCTATGTTGTCTTGTTTGTCAGGCTTATTGCTACTGTCCAGCCCCTAGGATTTCTTCCTCAGCAGAGGACTCCTGTGATGCCCCTGACTCAATCCACGTTCTCTTTCTCCTGTCTCCTTTACAGCAACAACTAAAATCATTTCCTTGCAAACCTAGGCCAGTGAACAGGAGATTCACAACCATGTTATCGATTTGGTGCTGCCCTTCACATTTCATGGAACATGAAAGCTCATTGAGGGTCTGAGTCCACTGCCCAGCAGAGAGAGCATAGCCACGTGCCATTTATGTGAGAATGCAATCTTGGTACATTTAGAGTAACTGTTTAATCCAATATGCAGATGGATGGTGTTCAATTAGGGATTCTCAAAATTTTTTTAAAACTAATTCTCAAATAAAATCTCATATGATTCCTATTCCATTTAAAGACAGTGATTTTGTTTTCCTGTGCTTTGAAACTAGAATATCCTTGTTGTCTCAATCCCAAGACAGAAGCCAAGCTAAAAAACAAAAGGAGCAGGACTTCACAGAAGCCCTAAGGCTCAATGAAGGATGGGCCATTGCACATTGCACAGTCTTTTTAAAAAAACAATAATTGTACTGCTATCCACACATCCTTGTGAGTCATTTCTCATCAGACATATATTCTAAGCCATATGCAGTACATACAGCAATAAATTCTAGTAATCATCCTGACAGAATCCTAATGAAGGCGGTGGATGAGCATTTACCAGATTCAAATGAATGCAAACTGAAAAATAGGCAAAACTATGTTAGATGACACGATGCAAGAAATCAGAAATGCCACAAATTAGACCTCCTTGGTGGGTGAATAACTTACAGCGGGGGTTACAGAAATGCTGGTATGGCCGGGCGCGGTGACTCACACCTGTAATCCCAGTACTTTGGGAGGCCTAGGTGGGCAGATCATGAGGTCAGGAGATCGAGACCATCCTGGGCAACATGATGAAACCCCATCTCTACTAAAAATACAAAAAATTAGCCAGGCATAATGGTGCGTGCCTGTAGTCCCAGCTACTCGGGAGGCTGAGGCAGGGGAACCGCTTGAACCCGGGAGGCGGAGGTTGCGGTGAGCCGAGATTGCGCCACTGCACTCCAGCATGGTGACAGAGTGAGGCTCTGTCTCAAAAACGAAAAATAGAAAAGGAAAAAAAAAAAATGCTGGTATACTAACACTGTTCTTTTTTGATTGGCACACTGGTTTTAGAGATATGTTGACTTTGGGAATATTCATTGAGCTGTACAACTACATGTTAATTTTTGTGAATGTCATTTGTAAATTAAAATGTACCAAAAGTTCATGCTAACAAACCTGAGGTGCCTATTTAATATTGTTATGCAGGCTGGATGTGATGGGTCATGCCTGTAATCCCAGAACTTTGGAAGGCCTAGGCAGGTAGATGGCTTCAGCTCAGGAGTTCAAGACTAGCCTGGGCAACATGGCAAAACCTGTCTCCGCAAAAAAAAAAAAAAAAACTAGCCAGGAGTGGCTTGCACTTGTGGTCCTAGCTACTTAGGAGGCTGAGGTGGGAGGATTCCTTGATCCTGGGAGGTGGAGGTTGTGGTGAGCTAAGATGGCATCACTGCACTCCATCTTGGGCAACAGAAGGAGACCCTATCTCAAATATATGTGTGTGTGTGTGTGTGTGTGTGTGTATAATTCTCCAATGTGGAATAATATATATATTATTCTCCAATGTGGAATAATAATTAATAATAATACTAATAATTCTTGGGCATTTACCCAATTGAAATAATAATTCTTGGGTATTTACCTGATTGAAATGAAAAACTGTCTTTAACAAAAATTCTTCCAGTGATCTGGTAGAATTGTAAGAAAAAAAATTCTTTAATCCTAAGGCAAATATACAGTGGTTTTATTATTAATGTACAGTTTCTGACAAACAAATTCTTAACAGATGAGGTGTACTAACTATGGTATATACAGACAATGGAATACTACTGAGCAGTATAAATAAAGCATTGCTACACAAAACAAGGGTGAATCACAAATGCATTACACTAAGTGAATGAGGCCAGACTGAAAAAGCTACATGCTGTTGGATTCCATGTACGTAACCCTGGAAATGTGTATGTTCCTAAAACTCCAAGAAGACAGAAATCACATCCATGATCCTGGGGCCAGGAGTAGGAGAACGAATTAACCTCAAAGTGGCATGAGAGAGGAGGAGAGAGCTGCAAACTGACCACTGGGCACAATCATGTCCAGTTTCTCATATCACTGCTTTCTGCATGCCCTGGCCGAGCCACTGTGTCTTCCTTCTTGTTACTGCAACTCACCAAGTTTTCTCCCATCATATCTCTTTGGCACTTGCTCTACCTTTTACCTGAATATTTTAAACTTGGTTCTTTCATAGCTGCCTCCTTCTCGGTTTTTTTTTGGTGTCAACTCAATTATCACCCTCAAGAAAGCCACCCACATCCAACTCATCTGAATGGGCACTGTCCTCAGCCTTCAGTTTAAACATTTCCAACTCTGTCCTCAATACAACTGCCATTCTCTCACATTCTCTCCTTCATATCCCCTATTATTTTCACCACTACTTAGAATAACTTCTGGCATTTGTTATTTATGTTTGCCTGTTTTTTTTTTTTTTTTTTACCATTCTAGGTTGTTTCCAGGTAGAATGTGGGCTTGGCAAATTCTACAAAACAAGACCAATATTTTCAAGGCTTGACCTGGGAGGAGAGAATGGTGTATTTGGGTGGTGTGCACAGAGGAAAAACTTTTTCTCAGTATTTTCAGTCATTTTTTGGTGAGTCAGTGTTCAGCAGAGCAAGGACATCCAGGTAAGTCTCAAAGATGTGGTATCTATGGAAGAGTAGATTATTGTAGTGGTTAGGAATAGCTGTACTCTTGAGTAGTTGGTGATCCTGGCTCCTTAGTTCCACTGGAGCTTCCAAAGAGTTTATAATCACCAAGCCAACATCTGCTGGGATGGTGTCTTTGAGCCTAAGACTATGTTTGGGCAATAACAGGACATAGGGCTGCTTACCTGTTGTGGAGCAGAACCACTCTTCTGAAATATTAGTCTCCTTCCTCCTTGAGGAAATGGTTATATTTTCCCATCCTGTGGCCTCATCTCCCTGCCTACTTTTCCTTATAAGGATAGTTCAGATGGGTCTTGGCTGTCTAGCTGAGGCTCCATCGCCATCATCATCTCCATCTCCATCATCTCCATCATCTCCATCATCTGCATCTCCATCTCCATCATCATCTACCACCTCCAATCTCCATCTCCGAAGTTATGTCCACTTCCTCGAAGTTTGGAGCCACGGGAACTACACTGCCCAGAAGGCGCCGCGCCGTGAGCCGCGATGCTTGGCCAATGAAAAGAGGTCTGCCCGAGCGGGCGACGCGCAATGGGTGGGACTTCCGGCGTCTCCCTTCGGCGGCCACTTTCACTGCCCTCAAGAGAACTCAGCCTGCTGGAAGCTGGTTGTTCGCCGAGGCTACCAGCGCCGGAAAGCGCGGTGGCGACGCGCTGTGTTCTCGCCGTGCAGAGGCGGGTCTGAGGCTCGGTGGCGGCGCCCAGGGTGACCCGGGCCCTCTCCTCGGTCGCTATCTCACCGCCAGCTCTACCCACAGGCTCCGATGGCAGCGGCCGCGCTGAGGGACCCAGCTCAGGTGAGCGCCGTGTCCTCCCGGCCTCCCCCGAATCCTAAAGCCCTGTGAGGGCCGCCTGCTCAGGTCCCCAGGTGCAGAACTGTGGGGCGTTCGTGGGCGGGGTCCCGTTTCTGACACGCAGTGTGATGGGGTGGGAATGGAGGGCAAGGGGCCCGGCTCGCAAAGATGTGAGGCGCACTCAGCGAGTCCCGAACCTGAGGCCTCCTAGTGTCTGTAGTGGGCAGCTTGGGAAGGGACGAGTCGCGTGTCGAGCGACAGCCCGAGCAGCTGCGCTTTCATCCTGAGGGGGCCACAGTGGCCGCGGAGGGCTGGAGACAGAAGAGTGACACGATCTGTGTCTCAAAGTTTGCCAAAGGCCCCTCAAGGCAAAACAGATTGGGGTGGGGGTGAGGCGGGTGAAGACAGACCTGTGAGTGGGTAAATTCAGTAGACTAGTGGAGAGTCTACTGGGACTGGGCCATAGAGGAGGGGAAGTGATCAGATCTTGGATGGATTTCAAAAACTGAACAGACGGGAATTCCTGTTGCATCAGATGTGACTGTGAAAGAAAGTAGGGAATGAAGAGCCATTCTGGATTTTTATTTGTATTTTTGTTTGTTTGTTCCTGAATATCAGGAAGGATGGAGATGGGGAAGGCTGTGCAGGGAGTAGGTTTCGGACATGGTAATCCTGAGATGACCCAGAGTGGAGGTGTCGTGTCCACATGGGCAGCTTGCTCACTCACATCTGGAAGTTTGGGGAGGGATCTGGGCTGGAGATATGGTAGATATGGACTGGGTGGGTAGAGGCCTGGACTAGGGTAAGGCCTGGGGCTCCTATTTAGGAGGGAGAATCTTAAGGTTTCCTTTCAGATGGGCCCTAAGGTGAGAGAAGGGAGAGATGGCCCTGTAGGACGGGGCTGCCTCTATAGCATGGAGTTTTGTGGTCAGAAGTGGTTCTGTCTGGTGTCTGCAGGAATGGAGGGTTATAGAGTATGAAGACCCAGGACTGGATGGAGACTGCAATGTTGGGTAGTATATAGGTTTGCCACTCCAGGCTCAGCAGTTCCTCATGTCCAGTCCGTGTGGAGAAAAGGAAAGGTCAGCCAGGCTGGTGGAGCAGGCCCTTTGGTGCCTAAGTTTCCCTAGCCATCAGCACAGGACGGATGATCAACTGCTCCGGTAGAAGGGCTCTCAGCAGGATGGTCTTCAGGGGAGTATATAGCAGGCAGCCAGGTTGCCAAAAGGAATGGTATCTGCTCAGGTTTCTCAGACCCAGGTCCCAGTTTATTACCTTGTGAATTTATGAGGTAAGTACTTATTTAAGCAGTAATTGATCATAGTTCATATATACACGGGGCAAATAAAACAACACAGATTTATTAAACCGATGTAAGCACTTCATAAATGGTTGTAAAGTTAATATACTGGAAAGTATTTGATTAAAATAAAACACCTTAAGTATCACAATCTTAATTTAAAAGTAAGTTTAAGAAACCCATATTTTCTTTTTCTTTTCTTTTCTTTTCTTTTCTTTTTTTTTTTTTTTGAGACAGAGTTTCACTTTTGTTGCCCAGGCTAAACTGCAGTGGTGCAATCTCTGCTGACTGCAACCTCTGCCTCCCTGGTTCAAGCGATTCCCCTGCCTCAGCCTCCTGAGTAGCTGGGATTACAGGCATGCACCACCACGCCTGTCTAATTTTTATATTTTTAGTAGAGACGAGGTTTCACCATGTTAGCCAGGCTGGTCTCAAACTCCTTACCTTAGATGATCTGCCCACCTTGGCCTCCCAAAGCGTTGGGATTACAGGTGTGAGCCACTGCGCCTAGCCAGAAACCCACATTTTGAAAACCTACCAGTTTATTTGCACTGAAAATGTTGACAGAAGCATTAATTATGTGTACAGTAAGAGTTGATACTTAGTCCTAGACACATGAGAATGAGTTTGATACAAACAATAGTCCTATTGAGTGAATACCATTATTATTGCCATGTTGCAGATGGCAACACCAAGGCACAGGGAAGTTGAGCGTTTTTCCAAGGGCGCACAACAGGTAAGAGGCATCACTAAGAACCAAAGCCCAGATTGCAGATAGTCAGGCACACCTGACTCCAGGCTAGACTAGGGGGCTTGGATGATCCTTTAGCAACATCACTATCTGGTTCTCATGGCCTTGATTTTCCATAGGTTCCTGTGACTGCGGAGTTGCTTACAGACCATGAGGAGGTAAGTGGAGGATGTCTCAGGTCCTCACCCTCAACTCCTACCTACATGGTCTTCAAATTATGGTGTCTTGAGGCTCCTTGCTTGCTATTCTCCCTGCCCTTCCATTTGAGTTCCCTGGAAGATGGTCACACAAAGTCAGGGCCCTGAGTCCAGACTATATATTATTATTATTATTATTATTATTATTATTATTATTATTTTCTTTTGAGACAGAGTTTTGCTCTTATTGCCCAGGCTGGAGTGCAAAGGCACGATCTCGGCTCACTGCAACCTCTGGCTTCCGGGTTCAAGTGATTCTCCTGTCTGAGCCTCCCGAGTAGCTGGGATTACAGGCCTGTGCCACCACACCAGCTAATTTTGTATTTTTAGTAGAGACAGGTTTCTCCACGTTAGTTAGGCTGGTCTCAAACTCCCGACCTCAGGTGATCCACCTGCCTCGGCCTCCTAAAGTGCTGGGATTACAGGTGTGAGCCACCATGCCCAGCTCAGACTATATATTATATGGAGAGGTTCTCATTTCTGGCAACCAATGACAGGAGGTTTAGAAGGCATAGTGATCAACATTAGAAAATACATGGAGGTAAGGTTGAGCTGGGAATGCTTAGGCAACCTCAGATCTCCATTATGACTGGGGGAAGCATCAGCAGGTATAAGGCAAACCTGAAGTGGTTGGCTGAGGAGCCGAGCTGAAGTGTCCAGATATGTGTGCAATTCCAAGTAGCTGAAGATGAAGCAAGAAAAAGAGCCAAGGAGGGAGATCTTCAAAGTGGGGCTGAGGATTACCCCTGGCAGTCAGTGCCATTGGGGGTCTGGGATGGGATGGAGTTCTGATTGCATTTGGTAAGTGCTCTCTGGATGCCATGTGTAGACTGGCATGTGGTGACACTAGGGGAGGCACATAGGTGGTGTAGGGGGCAGTGGTTATGGTACAAAGTATGTGTACATTCTAGTGAGTGTAAACAGGTGTCCACAGGACCTTGTACTGGGGGCTTCAGGGAGAACACTGACACAAATTTGATTGTATTTGGGAAACACAATCTGGGGGATCCAAGGTGAATTGTCTGGCAAGAGAAGAGTAGGACTCTGCATACCATGCCCAGAGCTGAGATGGACTTTATCTGCCTACCTGCCTATTGTTGCTCAGTGGGAGCATGAGGAGAGAGTGGGCATCAGTGGCTCTGGGGCAGGGTCTCTCCTCTGAGGTGGGGATTAAGGAAGAGAGTGAGCAGGAGTGGATGTTTAGGGGGATGCCTAAATTCCCCAGTAAGGAGGCCGCAGATAAACTCAACTCTCTCCATCTTAGCAGGGCTATGTGACCTTTGAGGACGTGGCTGTCTACTTCTCCCAGGAGGAATGGAGGTTGCTGGATGAGGCTCAGAAGCTCCTCTACCGCAATGTGATGCTGGAGAACTTTTCGCTTCTGGCCTCTCTGGGTAAGGTTCTCACACCCCACCCCAGCATCCTGAGCTGGGCTCGGCTCTTCCTCCTTTTCCTAGGGAGAGGTCTGTTCTTCCCGAAGCTGAATTGTGGGCACTCATTCCTTCTCCAGTATCCTGAAGTAGCTATTGTAATAGGCCCGGGCTGTGTATACTACCACCTTCTCTCCCCGAGCTGCCCCAGAGCTGTGCAGGAAAGGGTTTGGGGGTCAGGAGTCTTGCAGTCAGCTTGATGGATCTTACCCCTGGTGGCCTCTCTGTGGCCTGGTGACACTGTGCAGATCTGTGGTAGTTCTATTCCCCTACGTTCTGCCTGCCTCCTCTAGCCAACATACCTGGGTGTCTGTCTGTGCCAGCAATTGAGTCACCAATGTGATTACTATTTGACTGGGTTGTTCCTGCAAGACCCTCCTCCAAGGTTCTTTCTGTACTATTTTGTTTTCTTTCCTGTGGTCCATGATGAGATAAGTCATTCTGGCTCAGTGCTGCCACTCACCTGTCGTTTTCCTTAGGACTTGCATCTTCCAAGACCCATGAAATAACCCAGCTGGAGTCATGGGAGGAGCCCTTCATGCCTGCTTGGGAAGTTGTGACTTCAGCCACGCCGAGAGGTACTTGGTGGGTGGAGCTCAGGGAGGTATGAACTCGGGGATGGGTTCATATCATACCAGTAGGCCCAGATATTTTGATACCAAGGCAAGAGGTCATCGCTGATTTCTATCTTTTCTTCCTTAGTCACCCATTTATATCTATTCTGATATTTGACCCAGGGCTATTCCCCACCTCTCTGTCCTCCATGTTTCACCCAGTCCTCAGCAGCACCTTTCAGCAGTGGCTTTCACTGAATGTGTGGTGAGGTGGATGCTTATCCTTGCATAGTCCTTGAGCACCAGCTATTTGGTTGCCGTTGTTTTTTTCTGGACCTGGACATAACCTTCTGTGCCGTGTTCCTGTGTCTCCAGCAGCCAAAGTCCTGTGGAAAGCCATTTGCAGAGGATTGTGTTGGGGACTGTGCCTCTCCTCCCTGTGCTTTACCCCATCCTTGCATCCTTGGTGCTCATGAGGCCTCCCCAAATCCTTGAGCTGGCCAGGTTCTGCACTGCACAGCAGGCCCTTCCCTGCCGAGAGCTAGCCCTCCTTATTTCTGCCAGCAGCCCCAGGCACTAATTACTGGGTGTGTCAGACACCTTTGTGAGAGTGCTGCCTCCTCACACCAAAGTCTATATTTACTTCTTCAACATTGCTCTTCTTTCAGGTTGTTGGCATGGATCCGAGGCTGAGGAGGCTCCTGAGCAGAGTGCTTCTGTAGGACTGCTCAGTTCGAACATTCAGCAACACCAGAAGCAGCGCTGTGGAGAGAAACCCTTAAAAAGACAAGAGGGCAGGGTCCCAGTTTTGAGGAGTTGCAAAGTTCACCTATCAGAGAAGTTCTTGCAAAGCAGGGAGGTTGGGAAGGATCTCCCGACCAGCTCAGGTGTTCTCAAGCACCAGGTGACTCACACGGGAGAGAAGTCACATAGGAGCTCCAAAAGTAGAGAGGCCTTTCATGCTGGAAAAAGGCGTTACAAATGCAGTGAATGTGGGAAAGCCTTTGGTCAGAAATATTTACTTGTTCAGCACCAGAGACTACACGCTGGGAAAAAGACGTATGAATGCAGTGAATGTGGGAAGTTATTTAGAGATATGTCCAACCTTTTTATACACCAAATAGGTCACACTGGAGAAAGGCCTTATGGGTGTGGTGACTGTGGAAAATCCTTTAGCCGTAATGCTCACCTCATTGAACACCAGAGAGTTCACACTGGAGAAAAGCCTTTTACATGCAGTGAATGTGGAAAAGCTTTCAGGCATAATTCCACACTTGTTCAGCATCACAAAATCCACACTGGAGTAAGACCTTATGAGTGCAGTGAATGTGGAAAATTGTTTAGTTTCAACTCCAGCCTCATGAAACATCAGAGAGTTCACACTGGAGAAAGACCTTATAAGTGCACTGAATGTGGAAAATTCTATAGCCACAAGTCCAACCTTATCAAACATTGGCGTGTTCATACTGGAGAAAGGCCTTACGAGTGCAGCGAATGTGGGAAATTTTTTACCCAATGCTCAAGCCTCATGCAACATCGAAAAGTTCACACTGGAGAAAAGCCTTTTAAGTGCAATGAATGTGGGAGATTCTTTAGAGAGAATTCCACCCTTGTTAGACATCAGAGGGTTCACACTGGAGCAAAGCCTTATGAGTGCAGGGAATGTGGGAAATTTTTTAGCCAAAGCTCAACCCTCATGCAACATCGAAAAGTTCACATTGGAGAAAAGCCTTTTAAGTGCAATGAATGTGGGAGATTGTTTAGAGAGAATTCCAGCCTTGTTAAACATCAGAGGGTTCACACTGGAGCAAAGCCTTATGAGTGCAGGGAATGTGGGAAGTTTTTTCGCCACAACTCCAGTCTTTTTAAACATCGAAGGATTCATACTGGAGAAATGCAGTGATTGTGTGAAATCCTTTAGCCAGTGTTTCAACCTCATTCAACACCAGAAAGTTCACAGTGGAAAAAAATCTTGAAGGTAACAGATGGAAATCCATTAGCCACACCTCCAGTTCTCATTCAACACTGGACAGTTCACAACGTGGACAATATAGTGAATATGGAAAAAGGTTTCAGCCAAAGGCCTAACCCTATTCAACACCAGAAAGTTTAGACTGGAGAAAGGCCTTAGGGTGGCAGGTTATGTACTGTCTCTGAATCAATATGACCTCACTTAAAACAAAGTCTGAGGATGGCCTTTATGAGGGAGCTGGCAATTGAACATCATTCATCTAAATATGCACACTGGAGGCAAGATGAGAATTCCTGACAGATTGTCCCTCCTGAGAAGATAGCCCTCTGCCTTGGAGCTCCAGAGAGTGGGAGCCCTGTGTTCTTGGCTGCACCAGTCGAATGGAGTTTTAATCTCGCTGAGTTTGGAGTTGGGGGAGGAAAGGAGTGGTCTTGTTTCAGATGTGACTCACTTTTGCTGTTCTTATGAATGTTAGATCTTCTTTAATAAATATTTATTTGCCGTACACCCTTATGACCATCTCCAGAGACTGAATTGTGTTTTTATAATTTTCACCCTTTTGGCTGTGTAACAGGTCTGCAAGCTCCTCACTCAGTTATTCTGTAAGTTGATCCAAATGTTTGAAATTTTAAGAACTTGCCAAATTGTGTTCTAAATGGTTACCATTTCATATTTCCTCCTGGAATATATTAGATTTTCCATTTCTTCACATTACTGACAGTTTATATGTATAGAAGTGATAGGCCATTCATTTTAGCCATTTTACTAAGTGTGAAGTAGTATTTCATTGTAGTTCTTAATTTGTATTTTTCTGATGACTCAGTTTTGAGCATTTGTTAATGTGTTTACTTGTCACCCATATATCTTCTTTAGTGAAATGTCTGTTGGTATTTTTTGCCTGTTTTTTTAAAACATTTGGTTGGTTACAAGTTCTTAATATTTCTGGAGACAAATTCCTTATTTGATATAAGCATTGCCAATATTTTCTCATGGTCCGTGGCTTTTGTTTTCTTTTTTAAAATTTAGAGATGAGGTCGTGCTTTGTTGCACAGACTAGTCTAACTCCTGGCCTCAAGTGATCATCCTGCCTCAGCCTCCCAAAGTGCTGGGATTACAGGCATGATCCACCATGCTTGGCCTTGTTTTCAGTTCTTAACAGTATCTTTCCTAGAGCAGATTGCCTTAATTTTATGAAGCCCAGTTTATCCATTTGTTATTTTATTCATTGTGCATTTGGTGTTGCATCCTCTTACTATACCATATCTTTGCCGATAAATAAAAGCCTTATGTGAGTATGCTACTGTAATCTTATGAGTATTTTTAAATATCCAACTTCTGAAATATTTGTAGGTTTAACTACAGATAAATAATTCAATGTATAGATAAATGTGTACATATTCCCTATCTTTACTGAGACAGCCTAGCAAGCCATGGCATTCCAGTAGTTTTGAGCATATTTAATACCCAGTTATTGGTTTGTATAATTTTTTAATAAAAGGAACCAGAACTCCTTAGAGAAGAGGCTGTTTTCAAGTTGTGGCAGAAAAGGTACAACATGATTTGAGGAAATACTGCATTGGAAAATAAATAAATGTTCACAGAATAATGTTGATGTATTAGCTTTTTATTGCTATCCTGACAAATCACCACAAACTTATGGTTTAAACAACACGAATATATAAGTATAACAGAAGTCTCACTGGGTTAAAATCAAAGTGTTGGCATGATTATGTTCCTTTCTAGAGTCTCAGGGAGAACCTGTTTCTTGCTTATTTGAGTTGTTAGCATATTTAAGTTCTTTGTGGTTGTAGGACTGAGATTCTTTTTCTTGATGGCATCAGCTGAGGGTCATCCCTAGAATATGTAAGAACTTTTATGAAATAATTAAAGGAAGTAGTAATACCAATTGTATACAAACTCTTCCAAGAGGACAAAGGTTCAAACAATTCTGGACTATATGAAAGTTAGCATTAACAGGACACTAAAGCAGGCAATGACATTAAACAAAACTACAGACCAATAATCACATAAATATAGACACAGAGCCTTAAGAAAATTTTATCAAATTGAGGCACTTGTCCTTCAAATCACCCCCTTGGGTCTCTTCCAAGCATACTTGCCTTTCTTTCTTGTTCTAAAGCCTTTTAAAATAAACTTGCACTCATGCTAAAACAAAACAAAAAGACATTTAGCAAATTGAATCCAGCCATATACAAACAATAATAAATCATAACCTAGTGAGGTTTATCAAGAATAGAAGTTTGATTCAACAATTCAAACTATTTATATTAGCAGACTAAAATAAAAATTTCAAAATGCGCTGGGCACGGTGGCTCACGCTTGTAATCCCAGCACTTTGGGAGGCCGAGGTGGACGGATCACGAGGTCAGGAGATTGAGACCACGGTGAAACCCCGTCTCTACTAAAAATACAAAAAATTAGCCGGGCGTGGTGGCGGGCGCCTGTAGTCCCAGCTACTCGGAGAGGCTGAGGCAGGAGAATGGTGTGAACCCGGGAGGCGGAGCTTGCAGTGAGCCGAGATCGCGCCACTGCACTCCAGCCTGGGTGAAAGAGTGAGACTCCGTCTCAAAAAAAAAAAAAAAAAAAAAAAAAGAAGGAAAGATTGGAGTATCAGCTGCGGAAAACTGAAATCCAGGCCCATCTCCAATTACAACAGGTTCCAGATGAGTCCGAGAGTTCTCGACACTCATTTCTCCCCCATCTCCTACTCCATCATCTCCATCTCCATCTTCTCCATCATCTCCATCTCCATCATCATCTCCATCTCCAACATCATCTCTATCTCCATCATCTCCATCATCATCTCCATCTCCATCTCCATCATCTGCATCTCCATCTCCATCATCATCTACCATCTCCATCTCCATCATCATCTACCATCTCCATCTCCATCATCTGCATCTCCATCTCCATCATCATCTACCATCTCCAATCTCCATCTCCGAAGTTATGCCCACTTCCTCGAAGTTTGGAGCCACGGGAACTACACTGCCCAGAAGGCGCCGCGCCGTGAGCCGCGATGCTTGGCCAATGAAAAGAGGTCTGCCCGAGCGGGCGACGAGCAATGGGCGGGACTTCCGGCGTCTCCCTTCGGCGGCCACTTTCACTGCCCTCAAGAGAACTTAGCCTGCCGGAAGCTGGTTGTTCGCTGAGGCGACCAGCGCCGGAAAGCGCGGTGGCGACGCGCTGTGTTCTCGCCGCTCAGAGGCGGGTCTAAGGCTCGGTGGCGGCGCCCAGGGTGGCCTGGGCCCTCTCCTCGGTCGTTGTCTCACCGCTAGCTCTACCCATAGGCTCCGATGGCGGCGGCCGCGCTGAGGGACCCAGCTCAGGTGAGCGCCGCGTCCTCCCGGCGTCTTCCGAATCCTAAAGCCCTGTGAGGGCCGCCTGCTCAGGTCCCCGGGTGCAGAACTGTGGGGTGTTCGTGGGCGGGGTCCCGTTTCTGACACGCAGTGTGATGGAGTGGGAATGGAGGGCAAGGGGCCCGGCTCGCAAAGATGTGAGGCGCACTCAGCGAGTCCCGAACCTGAGGCCTCCTAGTGTCTGTAGTGGGCAGCTTGGGAAGGGACGAGTCGCGTGTCGAGCGACAGCCCGAGCAGCTGCGCTTTCATCCTGAGGGGGCCACAGTGGCCGCGGAGGACTGGAGACAGAAGAGTGACACGATCTGTGTCTCAAAGTTTGCCAAAGGCCCCTCAAGGCAAAACAGATTGGGGTGGGGGTGAGGCGGGTGAAGACAGACCTGTGAGTAGGTAAATTCAGTAGACTAGTGGAGAGTCTACTGGGACTGGGCCATAGAGGAGGGGAAGTGATCAGATCTTGGATGGATTTCAAAAACTGAACAGACGGGAATTCCTGTTGCATCAGATGTGACTGTGAAAGAAAGTAGGGAATGAAGAGCCACTCTGGATTTTTATTTGTATTTTTGTTTTTTTCCCGAATATCAGGAAGGATAGAGATGGGGAAGGCTGTGCAGGGAGTAGGTTTGGGGCATGGTGATCCTGAGATGTCCCAGAGTGGAGGTGTCATGTCCACATGAGCAGCGGGAAGGCCTGGGGCTCCTACTTAGGAGGGAGAATCTTAAGGTTTTCTTTCAGGTGGTCCCTGAGGTGAGGGAAGAGAGAGATGGGCCTGTAGGACGGGGCAGCCTCTACAGCCTGGAGTTTCGTGGTCCGAAGTGGTTTTGTCTGGTGCCTTCAGGAATGGAGGGTTATAGAGTATGAACACCCAGGACTGGATGGAGACTGCAGTGTTGGGTAGTACATAGGTCTGCCACTCCAGGCTCAGTAGTTCGTCATGTCCAGTCCATATGGAGAAAAGGAAAAGTCAGCCAGGCTGGTGGAGCAGCGCCTTTGGTGCCTAAGTTTCCCTAGCTGTCAGCACAGGAGGGATGTTCAACTGCTCCAGTAGAAGGGCTCTCAGCAGGATGGTCTTCAGGGGAGTATATAGCAGGCAGGCAGGTTGCCAAAAGGAAACCCACATTTTCTTTTTTTTTTTTTGAGACAGAATTCTGCTCTTGTGATCTGCCCACCTCGGCCTCCCAAAGTGTTGGGATTACAGGCTTGAGCCACTGCGCCCAGGAGAAACCCACATTTTGAAAACCTACCAGTTTATTTGCACTGAAAATGTTGACAGAAGCATTAATTATGTGCACAGTAAGAGTTGATACTTAGTCCTAGACACATAAGAATGAGTTTGATACAAAAAATAGTCCTATTGAGTGAATACCATTGTTATTGCCATGTTGCAGATGGCAACACCAAGACACAGGGAAGTTGAGCGTTTTTCCAAGGGCGCACAACAGGTAAGAGGCATCACTAAGAACCAAAGCCCAGATTGCAGATAGTCAGGCACACCTGACTCCAGGCTAGACTAGGGGGCTTGGATGATCCTTTGGCAACATCACTGTCTGGTTCTCATGGCCTTGATTTTCCATAGGTTCCTGTGACTGCGGAGTTGCTTACAGACCATGAGGAGGTAAGTGGAGAATGTCTCAGGCCCTCACCCTCCTCAACTCCTACCTACATGGTCTTCAGAATTATGGTGTCTTGGGACTCCTTGCTGGCTATTCTCCCTGCCCTTCCATTTGAGTTCCCTGCAAAATGGTCATACAGTCAGAGTTCTGAGTCCAGACTATATATTATTATTATTTATTTATTTATTTATTTATTTTGAGACAGAGTCTCGCTCTGTCACCCAGGCTGAAGTGCAGTAGCGCGATCTCGGCTCAGTGCAAACTCCGCCTCCCGGGTTCCCACCATTCTCCTGCCTCAGCCTCCTGAGTAGCTGGGACTACAGGTGCCTGCCACCATGCTCGGCTCATTTTTTGTATTTTTAGTAGAGACGGGGTTTCACCATGTTAGCCAGGATGGTCTTGATCTGACCTTGTGATCCGCCTGCCTCGGCCTCCCAAACTTCTGGTTATTTATTTATTTATTTTTGAGACAGAATTTAGCTCTTGTTGCCCAGGCTAGAGTGCAATGGCACAATCTCGGCTCACTGCAACCTCCACCTCCCAGGTTCAAGCGATTCTCCTGTCTGAGCTTCCCAAGTAGCTGGGATTACAGGCACGTGCCATCATGCCCAGCTAATTTTGTATTTTTAGTAGAGACGGGGTTTCTCCATGTTGGTCAGGCAGGTCTCAAACTCCCAACCTCAGGTGATCCGCCCGCCTCTGCTTCCCAAAGTGCTGAGATTATAGGCATGAGCCACCACGCCCGGCCCAGATTATATGTTATATGGAGAGGTTCTCATTTCTGGCAACCAGTGACAGGAGGTTTAGAAGGCATAGTGATCAACATTAGAAAATACATGGAGGTGAGTTTGAGCTGGGAATGCTTAGGCAACCTTAGATCTCCATTATGACTGGGGGAAGCATCAGCAGGTATAAGGCAGACCTGAAGTGGTTGGCTGAGGACCTGAGCCTCCATTCTTTGTATTTTTGTTTGTTTGTTTGTTTGTTCCTGAATATCGGGAAGGATAATGGAGAAGGCTACGCAGGGATTACGGCCCAATCTTAACAAGCTTTTTCTGCTATTGAGAACACCTGTAGGGTTAAAGGTAGAGGCTGGGAGTCCAGCAAAGAGGCTACTACAGTAGTCTGTGTGAGTGCTGGACCAGAGTGGTGGCTGTGGACGTAGGAGATGTGGTTGAAGTCTGTGTTTTGTTTTGTTTTGTTTTGTTTTTTGTTTTTTTTGAGATGGAGTCTAGCTCTGTGGCCCAGGCTGGAGTGCAGTGGCACGATCTCGGCTCACTGCAAGCTCCTGGTTCATGCCATTTTCCTGCCTTAGCCTCCCGAGTAGCTGGGACTACAGGCGCCTGCCACCACGCCTGGCTAATTTTTTTGTATTTTTAGTAGAGACGGGGTTTCACCATGTTAGCCAGGATGATCTCGATCTCCTGAACTCATGAACCGCCCGCATCGGCCTCCCAAAGTGCTGGGGATTACAGACGTGAGCCACAGCGCCCAGCCAGAGTCTGTGTTTTTTAAGTAGATACGAGCAGATTTTCTAAAGTGTAGGGTGGGAGAAAGAGGTTAATGGTAAGAGTAATTTTCAGTGGGAATAATTAAGTTAGGTTTTGGCCACGTTGATATGAGATGTTCCAGAGACCCTTGAGTGGATTCATTGAGTGGGCACCTCGACAGAGAAGTCTGGAGTTCAGGTGAAGGTTTCAGATTGGAAACCCACACGATACAGTTGGTGTGTGGACCAAATGGAGCAGTGGAGCAGATTTAGGAGGGAGCATCTTGAGGTCCTATTGGTAATGCCATTAGGTAATAAGGGAGAATGTATAGGGGCCAAGAACTGGGTCTCTTGCTTGGATACCTGGATGGGAGTGGTGGGCTTCACAATGACATGAGGGAGAATGGTGGCCATGGGAAAAGGGATGTAGGGGTGAGGAGGGTCTGACTAGTGGCCAAAGTTCCTGTGGGGATAGACATGAGATGGACATGAAGATGAAGCTATAATGAGGTAAGATGACAGGAGGGCAGGCACTGCTGCTTATTCATCCAACTGTGGGATCACAAGGCTTTTGTTCTTACCTGGGACCCGGGGAGTTTCTCAGGCTGCTGGATTAGCTCAAGATCAAATGAGGTCATCTGGGAGAATTGCTGGGCCTGGTTTGGGAGACGTGGGCTTTTTTTTTTTTTTTTTTTTTTTAAGATGGAATTTCACTCTTGTTGCCTAGACTAGAGTGCAATGGCAAGATCTCGGCTCACGGCAACCTCCGCCTCCCGGGTTCAAGCTGTTCTCCTGCCTCAGCCTCCCGAGTAGCTGGGATTACAGGCATGCGCCACCATGCCGAGCTAATTTTGTATTTCTAGTAGAGACGGGGTTTCTCCATGTTGGTCAGGCTGGTCTCGAACTCCTGATCTCAGGTGATCCACCTGCCTTGGCCTCCAAAGGTGGCAGGATTACAGGCGTAAGCCACCATGCCTGGCCTGGCCTGCGATTCTAATAAGAGTCAGAGGAAGGCTGACATTGGGCAGAAACAGCTTTTCAACACAGAAATGGAAGAGTGCCAAAGGTGTCCAGATATGCGTGCAATTCCAAGTAGCTGAAGGTGAAGCAACAAAAAGAGCCCAGTAGAGAGGCCTTCAAAGTGGGGCTGAGGGTTGCCCCTGGTAGTCAGTGCCACTGGGAGTCTGGGATGGGATGGAGTTCTGATTGCATTTGGTGAGTGCTCTCTGGATGCCACGTGTAGGCTAGAATGTGGTGACGCTAGGGGAGGCACATAAGATGGTGTAGGGGGCAGTGGTTGTGGTACAGAGTATGTGCACATTCTAGTGAGTGTAAACAGATGTCCCCAGGGACCTTGTATTGGGTGCTTCAGGGAGAACACTGACACAAATTTGATTGTATTTGGGAAACACAATCTGGGGGATCCAAGGTGAGTTGTCTGGCAAGAGAAGAGTAGGACTCTGCATACCTGCCCAGAGCTGAGATGGACTTTATCTGCCTACTTGCCTATTGTTGCTCAGTGGGAGCATGAGGAGAGAGTGGGCATCAGTGGCTCTGGGGCAGGGTCTGTCTTCTGAGATGGGGATTAAGGAAGAGGGTGAGCAAAGGTGGATGTTTAGGGGGATGCCTAAATTCCCCAATAAGGAGACCATGGATAAACTCAACTCTCTCCATCTTAGCAGGGCTATGTGACCTTTGAGGACGTGGCTGTCTACTTCTCTCAGGAGGAATGGAGGTTGCTGGATGAGGCTCAGAAGCTCCTCTACCGCAATGTGATGCTGGAGAACTTTTCGCTTCTGGCCTCTCTGGGTAAGGTTCTCACACCCCACCCCAGCATCCTGAGCTGGGCTCGGCTCTTTCTCCTTTTCCTAGGGAGAGGTCTGTTCTTCCCGAAGCTGAATTGTGGGCACTCATTCCTTCTCCAGTATCCTGAAGTAGCTATTGTAATAGGCCCGGGCTGTGTATACTACCACCTTCTCTCCCCGAGCTGCCCCAGAGCTGTGCAGGAAAGGGTTTAGGGGTCAGGAGTCTTGCAGTCAGCTTGATGGATCTTACCCCTGGTGGCCTCTCTGTGGCCTGGTGACACTGTGCAGATCTGTGGTAGTTCTATTCCCCTACGTTCTGCCTGCCTCCTCTAGCCAACATACCTGGGTGTCTGTCTGTGCCAGCAATTGAGTCACCAATGTGATTGCTGTTTGACTGGGTTGTTCCTGTGAGACCCTCCTCCAAGGTTCTTTCTGTACTATTTTGTTTTCTTTCCTGTGGTCCATGATGGGATAAGTCATTCTGGCTCAGTGCTGCCACTCACCTGTCGTTTTCCTTAGGACTTGCATCTTCCAAGACCCATGAAATAACCCAGCTGGAGTCATGGGAGGAGCCCTTCATGCCTGCTTGGGAAGTTGTGACTTCAGCCACGCCGAGAGGTACTTGGTGGGTGGAGCTCAGGGAGGTGTGAACTCGGGGATGGGTTCATATCATACCAGGAGTCTTTCCAGTGGGCCCAGATATTTTGATACCAAGGCAAGGGGTCGTCGCTGATTTCTATCTTTTCTTACTCAGTCACCCATTTATATCTATTCTGATCATTAACCCGGGGCCATTCCACACCTCTCTGTCCTCCATGTTTCACCCAATCCTCAGCAGCACCTTTCAGCAGTGGCTTTCACTGAATGTGTGGTGAGGTGGGCGCTTATCCTTGCACAGTCCTTGGACACCAACTATTTTGTTCCAGTTGGTTTTTTTTTTTTTTTTTTTTTTTTTTTTTTGACAGAGTCTCGCTCTGTCGCCTAGCCTGGAGGGCAGTGGCGTGATCTTGGCTCACTGCAAGCTCCGCCTATCAGGTTGATGCCATTCTCCTGCCTCAGCCTCCTGAGTAGCCGGGACTACAGGCGCCCGCCACCGTGCCCAGCTAATTTTTTGTATTTTTAGTAGAGACTGGGTTTCACCATGTTAGCCTGAATGGTCTCGATCTCCTGACCTCGTGATTCACCCGCCTTGGCCTCCAAAAGTGCTGGGATTACAGGCATGAGCCACCACGCCCATCCTGCAGTTGGTTTTTTCTGGACCTGGACATAACCTTCTGTGCCGTGTTCCTATGTCTCCAGCAGCCAAAACCCTGTGGAAAGCCATTTGCAGAGGATTGTGTTGGGGACTCTGCCTCTCCTCCTTGTGCTACACCACATCCTTGCATTCTTGGTGCTCATGAGGCCTCCCCAAATCTGTGAACTAGCCAGGTTCAGCACTGCACAGCAGGCCCTTCCCCACCAAGTGCTAGCCCCCTCATTCTGCAAGCAGTCCCACACACTAATTACCATGTGTGTCAGACACATGTGTGAGAGTGCTGCCTTCTCACACCAAAGACTACATTTACTTCATCAACATTTCTCTTCTTTCAGGTTGTTGGCATGGAGCCGAGGCTGAGGAGGCTCCTGAGCAGAGTGCTTCTGTAGAAGTGCTCAGTTCAAACGTTCAGCAACACCAGAAGCAGTACTGTGGAGAGAAACCCTTAAAAAGACAAGAGGGCAGGGTCCCAGTTTTGAGGAGTTGCAAAGTTCACCTATCAGAGAAGTTCTTGCAAAGCAGGGAGGTTGGGAAGGATCTCCCGACCAGCTCAGGTGTTCTCAAGCACCAGGTGACTCACACGGGAGAGAAGTCACATAGGAGCTACAAAAGTAGGGAGGCCTTTCATGCTGGAAAAAGGCATTACAAATGCAGTGAATGTGGGAAAGCCTTTGGTCAGAAATATTTACTTGTTCAGCACCAGAGACTACACACTGGGGAAAAGCCTTATGAATGCAGTGAATGTGGGAAGTTATTTAGCCATAAGTCCAACCTTTTTATACACCAAATAGTTCACACTGGAGAAAGGCCTTATGGGTGTAGTGATTGTGGAAAATCCTTTAGCCGTAATGCTGACCTCATTCAACACCAGAGAGTTCACACTGGAGAAAAGCCTTTTACATGCAGTGAATGTGGAAAAGCTTTCAGGCATAATTCCACACTTGTTCAGCATCACAGAATCCACACTGGAGTAAGACCTTATGAGTGCAGTGAATGTGGAAAATTGTTTAGTTTCAACTCCAGCCTCATGAAACATCAGAGAGTTCACACTGGAGAAAGACCTTATAAGTGCACTGAATGTGGAAAATTCTATAGCCACAAGTCCAGCCTTATCAATCATTGGCGTGTTCACACTGGAGAAAGGCCTTATGAGTGCAGGGAATGTGGGAAATTTTTTAGCCAAAGCTCAAGCCTCATGCAACATCGAAAAGTTCACACTGGAGAAAAGCCTTTTAAGTGCAATGAATGTGGGAGATTCTTTAGTGAGAATTCCAGCCTTGTTAAACATCAGAGGGTTCACACTGGAGCAAAGCCTTATGAGTGCAGGGAATGTGGGAAATTTTTTCGCCACAGCTCCAGTCTTGTTAAACATCGAAGGATTCACACTGGAGAAATACAATGATTGTGGGAAATCCTTTAGCTGGCGTTTCAACCTCATTCAACACCAGAAAGTTAACACTGTAAAAAAGTCTTGAGGGTTACAAATGGAAATCCATTAGCTACACCTCCAAACTCATTCAACACTGGACAGTTCACAGAGTGGACAATGTAGTGAATATGGTAAAAGGCCTCAGCCAAAGGCCTAACCCTATTCAACACCAGAAAGTTTAGACTGGAGAAAGGCCTTAGACTGTTGCTGAATCAATATGACCTGACTTAAAGCAGAAACAGCCAGGCGCGGTGGCTCACACCTGTTATTCCCAGCACTTTGGGAGGCTGAAGCGGGTGGATCACAAGGTCAGGACATCGAGACCATCCTGGTTAACACAATGAAACCACATCTCTACTAAAAATACAAAAAATTACTGGGCGTGGTGGCGGGTGCCTGTAGTCCCAGCTACTCAGGAGGCTGAGGCAGGAGAATGGTGTGAGCCTAGGAGGCAGAGTTTGCAGTGAGCTGAGATCGTGCCACTGCACTCCAGCCTAGGTGACAGAGCGAGACTCTGTCTAAAAAAAAAAAAAAAAAAAAATTAGCCCGGCGTGATGGCAGGCACCTGCAGTCCCAGCTACTTGGGAGGCTGAGGCAGGAGAATGGTGTGAACCCAGGAGGCGGAGCTTACAGTGAGCTGAGATCACACCAGTGCACTCCAGCCTGGGTGACAGAGTGAGACTCTGTCTCAAAAAAAAAAAAAAAAAATCTTTCTTCTATTTATTTGCGTTTATATAGAAAAAGCAGTGGAGAGAATGGAAACAACCCAGTCAGGAGGAGACTCCAACACCGAAAAAAATTCATGAGTACCATATTTACATGTTTTAAAATCATATTTTGTCAGAATTATATTTTCACAACGATAGATATGGTAAAAATGATTTAGCATTTTCTCACAGTACCACAAAACATTTTAATTGAGCAAGAGATTCCTTTTTATGTGTTTTTTTTTTTTTTTTGAGAAGGAGTTTTGCTTTTGTTGCCCAGGTTGGAGCACAATGCCCTTATCTCGGCTCACTGCAACCTCCACCTCACGGGTTCAGGCAATTCTCCTGCCTCAGCCTCCCAAGTAGCTGGGATTTTAGGCGCTTGCCACCATGACAGGCCAATTTTTTGTATTTTTAGTAAAGACAGGCTTTCACTATGTTGGCCAGGCTGGTCTTGAACTCTTGACATCAGGTGATCCACCCACCTCGGCCCCCCAAAGTGTTGGGATTACAGACGTGAACCACTGCGCCTGGCGAAGTGAGAGAGCTCTAACCATAACTGAGACTTTGCTTATTCATATAACTTAATGGTTTATGTTACAAGATAAATAAAAATGATTAGTATTTGGTTAAAAAATTTTAGGCTGGGCGCGGCCTATTATCTAAGAAATTAGATATATATTTTGCAGACAAATTCATTACTAGTTGTGTCATTTGTAGATACTTTATGCTAATCATTTGTAGCTCTTTTTATTGTAACGATATTTTGAAGAGCGTTGCATTGATTTAATTATGAGAAAATCTAATTTCTTAATTTTCCTGTTACGGTCTTGTTTGGTGTTTTTATCTAAGAAATATTTGCTTCACTATGATCACAAAGATTTTCCTCCATTATCTCCTAGAAGTTGTATGGTTTGGCAGGGCACAGTGGCTCATGCCTGTAATCCCAGCACTTTGGGAGGCCGAGGTGGGCGGACCACTAGGTTAGGAGATCGAGACCATCCTGGCTAACACGGTGAAACCCTGTCTCTACTAAAAATACAGAAAATTAGCCGGGTGTGGTGGCGGGTGCCTGTAGTCCCAGCTACTCGGGAGGCTGAGGCAGGAGAAGGGCATGAACCTAGGAGGCAGAGCTTGCAGTGAGCAGAAATTGTGCCACTGCACACCAGCCTGGGCGAGAGAGCGAGACTCCGTCTCAAAAAAACAAAAACAAAAACAAAACAAAACAAATACAAAAAAAATTTAGCCAGGCATGGTGGCGGGCGCCTGTAGTCCCAGCTACTCAGGAGGCTGAGGCAGGAGAATGGTGTGAACCCAGGAGGCGGAGCTTGCAGTGAGCCAAGATCGAGCCACTGCACTCCAGCCTGGGCGACAGAGCAAGACTCTGTCTCAAAAAAAAAAAAAAAAAAGTTGTATGGTTTTTGGCTTTACATTTATGTCTATGAATTATTTTGGGTTAATTTTTAGGATAGAACTTGCTGGAACATGGGTTAAATGGTCAGGAAAAATGGTAAATTAAGGATAAAAATGGCTGCATTTTTTGGAAAATAAAAGCAAATAGCAAGATGATAGTGTTATTCATAGAGACAAAAGTGACTGAGAGACTTGGTGATAAAAGCTGAGAAAACTGCTCATTTTGGAGCACATTTAAATATCTATCACAAAGGCAAATTGGAAGGTCAGGAAAAAAATTGGAAAAATGAATCTAGAACTCAGGGAATAGTAAGGATGGTAGGGAAGGTTTAAATTAGTAAATTGGAAGATTTCATAGAAAACTCATGAAGGTTAAGTGACCTGAGGATGCAGAAGTGACAACTGGGCTAAAGTGAAGAACAAATATGGAGAGAAGTGGCAGACTTGCATGATACACATGCATTCATTAAAGCAAACACATCACAACCCAGTGAGTATTCTCAATATCAGCATATATCTTAAACTAGCACCACAATCAATAATCAAAATCCCCTTCATCCACCAATGGGTTCTAACTCCTAGAATTTGTGATTTCTAGTGCTCTGTATTCTAACATAGATTTTGCTCATCTTTGCATTTTGTACTCTTGCTTAATTCTCAGTGGCATATCTTCATTTGGAGAGATGTTTGTCTTTTAAGTCTAGCGGTGGCTTCTTGTCATCCTGGTCCTACTCCTCCTCTTCCTCGTGTTCCTCTTCCTTCTTCTGTTCTTTCTCTTCCTGCTCCTCGTCCCTTTGCATCTTTATCTTTATCTTTACCTTCATCTTCATATTCTTTTTCACCAGAAATCCCTCAGGTTGATAGAGATGGTGGTATGTAGCTATATGTGCCACATGTGGCCTAGAGTGTAGGACTGATAAGAGGTGACTCATAACAATATGGATAGAGCATGTAATTCTGGGTTTAAAAAAAAAACAAAAACCTCTGCATGACCTACACTTCAGGGGCCCTTAGAGCTTCCTCAGTAAATTTCTGTTCATTTGTGTCTCTTTGGGTTGGTCTCCTACCTGGGGATGTGACAACATGGATCACAGGCATTACAGTTTCATGGTACATTTCCATAGAAGAGGATGACAAAATAATTGCCTTTACGTAGAAAATGAGTCATAGGTTTCTCTTTGGAATTCTTGTTTACCAACAATTTCCCTAAATGCACCAAGATTCCCCCCTCACATATGTGGCACTAGGCTACATGGCCTTCCAGCTATGACAGGAAGCATTGAAGTTTCTGCTGTAAAGGAAAGAAGAGATTCGGGGCAGAAAGTGTCCTGACTCTGGGGCATTACTGAACTCCTCTGCTGAGGAAGGAATTTTGGGGCCAAACAGCAACAATAAGTCTATCAAGCATATAGCAAAAATATTCCTGATAGTGTCACATGAACCACAATATAGAGATATCTAAGGATAATTAATATCAGGGTCTGAAGTGAGATATTTATGGTGGGGCTAGAATATGTGAAAACAATGTTACAAGAATGGCAAGAACCAAATGAACAGAAATAATAGAGACTTAAATTATTTCAAGTCTTACTCTGAGTAATTACTCATGCATCACAACAAGAATGATTACTTCAAACTTTCTGATAACTAGATAAACACATGCAAAGAAGGAAGCAATATTTTCCATATTATGGATTCTTTGGGTAGCTTTCTGAAATTCAGAACTAAATATTGCAAGCTAACTAAAAGAGATGGAATTTCTCCTAGAATATCAAACAATACTTCAAGAAAGTTGTTTAAAAATAGCAGAAAGGTCAATATAATAAGTCAATATCAGTATTCCACTAAATTATATTTAATGCAGATATTCATTTATATTTTAAACAGGCAATACGTAAAGTACCTACCTGATTATTCACTTTAAAGCTGGTGCAAATTAAGGTAACATGAAGGATAATAATGCTTTGCAGATTACTCTTTAAAAATAAATGAAAGATATTTAGAGAATATGTGAACTTTTAGAAAAACACAAATAAGAATAAATGTGACAACGTTTGAATGAAGTAAGATTTATTCATTCATTTATTTGTTTATTTACTTTTGAGACGGAGTCTGGCTCTGTCACCCAGGCTGGAGTGCAGTGGCACGATCTCTGCTCACTTCAAGCTCCGCCTCCTGGGTTCACGCCATTCTCCTGCCTCAGCCTCCTGAGTAGCTGGGACTACAGGCGCCTGCCACCACGCCCGGCTAAATTTTTTTTGTGTTTGTTTTGTTTTGTTTTAGTTTTTGTTTTTGTTTTTGTTTTTTTGAGACGGAGTCTTGCTCTGTCGCCCAGGCTGGAGTGCAGTGGCGCGATCTTGGCTCACTGCAAGCTCCGCCTCCTGGGTTCACGCCATTCTCCTGCCTCAGCCTCCGGAGTAGCTGGGACTACAGGCGCCCGCCACCGCGCCCGGCTAATTTTTTTATTTTTAATAGAGACGGGGTTTCACCGTGTTAGCCAGGATGGTCTCTATCTCCTAACCTTGTGATCCGCCCGCCTCGGCCTCCCAAAGTGCTGGGATTACAGGCGTGAGCCACCGCGCCCAGCCCTCATTCATTTAATTTTTTGAGATGGAGTCTCACTCTGCTGCTCAGGCGGAAGTGCAGTGGCACCGTCTCCGCTCACTAAAACTTCCACTTCCCAGGTCGAAGTGATTATCCTGCCTCACACTCCCCCTAGTAACTGGGATTACAGGTGCATGGCACCACGCCCAGCTAATTTTTGTATTTTTAGTAGAGACAAGGTTTCACCATGTTGGCCAGGATGGTGTTGAGCTCCCAATCTCAAGTAATCTGCCAGCCTTGGCCTCCCAAAGTGCTGGGACTGAATTAAGTAAGATTTAAGGGTTCATAAATTTGCTATAGAAAGTAACACTATTGGCATTTCATAATACAGATTATAATTATAGAAGTTATATAGATAAATACAAGGAACTTGCATGATTCACCAGAAATTTTCACATATTAAATTATAAAATAAAAATGCTATAAGTAAACAATATGATTAATGTACTAGCAGAAAATAGAACTTTCAACAGAGCTTTTTTTCTCTTTTGAATTTGGTCATTTGTGTAAAACAAACAGAAAAGCATTTTGTAAATATTAGAAACTTAAAGCCAGCCATTAGAAAGTAATGCTTTTTCTTGAAAGATTAATTAATATTCAATCTATAAAATTTAAGGTATTATTAACTAAACTTTTAAATTAAATATTTTTAAAAATAATTTTTAATAAGGACAACTGATATTTTAACCCAGATTGAAGTAGCTCATGGATTTGTCAGTTTCTTTAAACAAATGCTCAGATTTCTAAGCATTTAAGTGTCCTAAGAGTGCACCTACAAACTTCATTTCTAGATTCCTATTCTGCTACTCTACTATCTGTCTACGTTCCAAACACATACAATTTCTTCCAACTCCTTAAGGCCATATGGGATCATTCTAGGTGATTTTCCCTCTGTCAGAGAGAATTGGACCCAATTATGTTTCAAAATGTATATTTTTAAAAATTTTCCATGTGTCTTCATAAAAGTGAGAGATTTCTCATAATTCTCTAAAGTTAAAATTTTACTTCTGTAACACTATTTCAAAATTTCCTGAACTTCTTTTCTGAAGACCCTAACATAATTAGATTGGCTAATCTTTGTATAATTGAGATAGTCATTTTTAGTTCTATTATAAGGTCCACCATGTGGGCAGGAATATAACTGGTGTTATATGCCATTGCATCCAAAATTTCTACCATTTAATAGTTTGCTACATGTTAACAAATATGGAAATGAATGATTACATGCCATGAAGAAAACAGACTCATAGCACTGTAATCAGATTACAAAATCAACTTGTCCTGGTCCTACAGGCAAAGCAGAACCAAGAGACCCGGGTGTCACTGCTGATAAGCACAAAGGAGTTGAATGCTGTGAAACATGAGGCCAACAGAACAGAGATGTTCACCATCCAATGGCCTGGGTTTGCAGCTAAAGTCATGCTAAAGTTAACATGCTATAGATTGAATAAAAGGTGAACAAGAGCAGACCAGGATTAGGATAGTGTATGTGGCTCTGGTCTCATGGGAAAGTCTGGAGAAGAGTCTATGACTGTGAATGTGTTGGACTCGCCGCTTCTGCCCGTGCAGGACAAAGACCATGGAGCCACTGGCCCGGACCATGAAAACCAAACTCACAAAGTCAGGGGAAAAATATGTGATTGCATAGAGTAAGCCAAATCTGTCTTGAATTGCACAGGAACAGACTCTGTAATTTATTTCTTCATTAAGGTTTTTCCTGTTCAATGGACCAGTCACTATTTTAAGAATACATGTGTTCATCAAGAGATGCAAAATCCAGCACAAGAAACAAGAGAAGCCAATGAACTTTGGGTATCTAATCTTGAGCTCCATCCACCTCCATATACTGGGGTTGAGGTTAATGGCTTGGAAGCCATTGAGGAGGCAGATACTGCTGAAGGAAACCCCTGTGTCTACTCTGTAATAATAAAAGAAAGTTTACATCCTGCATCATCCAGGAAACATTTTGACCCAAAGGCCTCCATTGTTTGAGGTATCCCTTTGTAGAAAAGGACCAAGCAGTTGGCTTAGGTTAGTTGGTTGAGAATCAGGTCTGTGGGTCTCAACTTCTGTCCAGTGAGAAAAGGGAAGCTGTAAAGACAAAGGAGTGAGGAATTTCCCAGGATCCCAATTCCAGTCTGAGCAAGGAGGATTTCAACTTTTCAAACTCAATTGCCTCAGTATCTAGAATGTGTTGATTTCAGTTAAAGTCAGAAGAATAAGTAGGAAAAAAAACATAGATGTCTTACCATCACCATAAAGAGTACTTTTCTGTGCTTATACTATTGCATATTTCCCACTTTAATTGAGCATTGACACTTTACGGTTATTTGCCCAAAGGCAGTTCCTGCAAAACTGCATTGCAAATAACTTCAGTGTCCACCTACAAGAGTCTGGGTGAATGAATGATAGCAAAACTGCATAATAGATCGCCACGACTTTAGAGATTAGTAAAGATCTCTGTATATCTGTCCCATCAGTATTGTTTCAGGATTTTTCCAACACCATTGAAAAATTAGGAAACACCTTGAACACAACACAAATTTTGTGATTGTTCCTGGTTGCTTTGTCTGCAGGAAAGATGAGATGAATGCAGAAAACTCTACCTAGCTAAAATAAGTTATGTAGGAATATAAAAACTCATACAAGGACACAATTTGAAAATCTGGTAATGTCAGTTCACCCTATGGTGTGAGCTAAACCCATCCATATTAGCGTTACACTTTCCATCTGATTTTATGTAATTCTCCTACCACCACTTCACAGTAACTCACAAGCTGCAGCCCTTGACTCCCACTTTCACAGGCAAAATTCAGGCTTTTTAAGTAAAGTGCCATATTTATCATATTTATTTATTAAATATTTTACATGTGTAACATTGTGTTGTCTTACTTAGTATACTTCTATATTTTATCTTTCACAGATGATATTTTGTGTTTCCATAAGCCCTGTGATTTTATTTTGTATTTTGCATAATTCCATGTTTTTCAGGAATGCGTACATTGCATTATTGCAGAACTGACTTAATGGAGTTTTTCCAGGGTATATTTTGCATTGAAAAATTCACATTCCAGGATTGTATACATATTTTTTGAAGCAAGTAAAAACATATAAAAGGACAGAGTGCTAACAGAGAAAAGGGACAGAACTGATACTTTATACAATTTTCTTCTGTTATACCTTTGTCTTTTTATAAATTTAAATATTGGGTGTTTTGTTTTGTTTTGTTTTGTGACGGAGTCTCGCTCTGTTGCTAGGCTGGAGTGCAGTGGCACAATTGCAGCTCACTGCAACCTTTGCCTCCCGGGTTCAAGTGATTCTCTTGCCTCAGCCTCCCAAGTAGTTGGGGCTACAGGTGCCCACCACCACGCCCAGCTAATTTTTTGTATCTTAGTGGAGATGGGGTTTCACCATGTTGGCCAAGATGGTCTCGATCTCCTAACGTCATGATCTGCCCGCCTCGGCCACCCAAAGTGCTGGGATTACAGGTGTGAGCCACAGTGCTCGGCCAGTACATAATTTTTATACAATATTAAATCAAGGTGAAATTTGAAAAATCCATGCAATGAAAGGTGAAATGAACAAAAAAGCAAGCTTGATTGTGTGTCAGCATTATTGCCAATGCAGGCAAGATTTTTTTTTTTAAAAGCCTTCATGTGGTTTTAAAACTTAGACACATATGTGAACACACACACACACACACAACTAAATATAAGTAAAAGTGATGAAATCTGAATGAGAACATTGGAGAGGATCATTATCAATATCGTTGTTTTGATTTTATAATATAGTCTTGCAAATGTTATCCTGGAGAAACTAGATAATATAATGTATACACAGGATCTTTCAGTATTTTTTTTACAGTTGCATGTAAATCATCGATTATGTCTATATACATTTTCAACTAAAAATTATGTGGGTATATACAAGGCAAAAATATACACAAAAACTTGTAAAAGTCACATCCATAATCATGTGTTGGCAAAATGTATTGCTATTGATACATTGAAAAAATAAGCCTCTTAAAATTTGGCAATATTACACTAAAATTAGATAATTTTAAGGAAATATAGAAGCACAATGTAAAACTCTTTTTTTTTGAGACGGAGTCTCACTCTGTCGCCCAGGCTGGAGTGCAGTGGCACAATCTTGGCTCACTGCAAGCTCTGCCTCCCAGGTTCACGCCATTCTCCTGCCTCAGCCTCCCCAGTGGCTGGGACTACAGGCGCCCACCACCATGCCCAGCTAATTTTTTGTATTTTTAGTAGAGACAGGGTTTCACCATGTTAGCCAGGATGGTCTCGATCTCCTGACCTTGTGCCTCCCAAAGTGCTGGGATTACAGGCATGAGCCACCACGCCCGGCCCGTAAAACTCTTAAAATATGAGGATCATGGCTGGGCGCAGTGGCTCACGCCTGTAATCCCAGCATTTTGGGAGGCTGAGGTGGGCGGATCACCTGAGGTTGGGAGTTCGAGACCGTCCTGACCAGCATGGAGAAATCCCGTCTCTACTAGAAATACAAAATTAGCTGGGCATGGTGGCACATGCCTGTAATCCCAGCTACTAGGGAGGCTGAGGCCGGAGAATCGCTTGAACCTGGGAGGTGTAGGTTGCAGTGAGCCGAGATCATGCCATTGCACTCCAGCCTGGGCAACAAGGGCGAAACTCCATCTCAAAAAAAAAAAAAGTATCAGAAACAAATAATAGTGGAGACAAACGATTGTGATGCCTTACCTTGTTTTAACCTGATTGTCTCTCTTAGCTGAGAGAGCCGAACAAACTCCACTTTTGTTTCTTCGCTTGCAGCCCCCTTATCCCCCTCCCTTAAGGACATAACTAGTGCAGGCTGACTCCAAGCACATCCAGGAATGCACTTACTGATAAGACACTGAGGCAAGCTGTACTAGCAGCTCCTAGGAATGCCCTCAGCTAATGGTACCCAAAGCCCCTGCATTTATCACTTTGTGATAATTAAGCTCCTGCACCTGGAACTGTTTATTTTCCTGTAACTGTTTCTGTAACCATTTATCTTTTAACTTTTTGCCTGTTCTGCGTCTGTAAAAATTGCTTCAGCTAAACTCCCCCTCCCCTATTTACATCAAGGTATAAAAAGAAATCCCGCCCCTTCTTCGGGGCCAAGAGAATTTTGAGCTCTAGCTGTCTCTCGGTCGCTGACAATAAAAGGACTCCAGAATTAGTCTCAGAGTGTGGCGTTTCTCTATAACTTGCTCGGTTACAACACTATAGCCAAAGATTACGTTCATAAAGATATTTTTACAATATAGGTGTCTTATTTAATATGACTCCAATCTAAATGGTAATTTTTCTAACCTTTCTCAAGTAATTATAAAATATCAAAATTATAAACAATTAAAAACTAAAGAGAAATGAAGACAATGGGTAGCAACAAAAGCTAATTGCTAAATATGAGGAAAAAAGTCCAGGCATGGTGGCTTATGCTTGTAATCCCAGCACTTTAAGGCAGGCGAATCACTTGAGGCCGGTTCGAGACCAGCCTGGCCAACATGGTGAAACCCTGTCTCTACTAAAAATACAAAAATTATCCGGGGGTGATGGTGCATGCCTGTAGTCCCAGCTACTCGGGAGGCTGAGGCAGGAGAATCGCTTGAACCTGGGAGGTGGAGGTTGCAGTGAGCAGAGATTGCACCACTGTACTCCAGCCAGGGTGACTGAGTGAGACTCTGTCAAAAAAAAAAAAAAAGAAAAGAAAAAGAAGATATAATGTTTTTGCAATCTCATTTCAGTTCCACTTATGATAATAGATACATTATGTAATTTAAGTCACTAACATTTGAGGGCAAAAAAACAGAATAAACACAAACGTGCAGGATAAGAGGATGCTGACCCCACTGTTAGTGATCACCTTGGTTGGAGACCAAGGTTTTATCATACAGATGAAGCCTGCAGGTAGCAAGTTCCAGAGAAATAGATTGTAAATGTTTCTTATCAGACTTAAGGTCTATGCTGATGTTATTGCTGTAGGGGTAGAATGAGGCATGTCCAACCCTCTCTTCCGTCATGGCCTGAACTAGATTTTCAGGTTAACTCTATAATGCTGAGAGGAGGGGTCCATTCAGATAGTTGGGAGGCCTTTGAATTTTATTTTTGGTTATAGTTTCTACATTAAAAAAAGAAAAAAAAGTAAGGGCTGCGTCAATTCTCAATTGTCAACATTTTTAATGTATTGTATGTAATATATGTCAACTTTCGTGTTGAGAAATGAAGATCAAATCGTATTCTTTTATCATGTGTGTGTAATAGGCTTTGCTGACCCTAGTTTGATGGGTTTTTTCCTTTGTCCTCTCTCTCGGATTGAGTCCTCATGGCGCCGCGGACTGCGGCGTGGTAGGAACTACACCACCCAGAATACTGTGCGCCGAGCGTGCCGGGGCCTTGAACCAATCATTGCCCAGGAAAGGGGCACCTCCGTAAGTGCGCAATACGCCAGATTCCTCCGGCGTCGTTCCGGTGGTGGTCATTTTTGCTGCCTGCGAATGCGTCCGCCGGCTTGGCGTTTCCGGCTCGCTGGGTCCGGGCCAGGTAACTGGAGCCGGAAACTGGTGGAGGTGGTGTCCGCCTGCAGAGAAGCTTGCCTGGTCTCGGTCTGAGCGTCGCCCAGCGATTTGCCACCGCACGCACGCCGGATCCCGAGCTTTACCGCGCGCGCCTCTCCAGGCCCCGCCCCGCCCAAAGTCCCATGGCTGCCGCAGCGTTAGTGAATACGCCGCAGGTGAGAGCGGAGTCCTCGGATCCTCACCTGGGTCCTCAGGCACCGGTTTGGGGTCACCTGCGTGGGTCTCTGCAGTTCAGGCCCCTTCTCCGGGACAACGAAGAGTTCTGGGTGGGGTCCTCAGAGCTGACGGGCGGTGAGGTGAAGAAGGGAGAGCGTTGCGTACCGTGGGGGCTGCATGCGCAGAGCCTGGGAGGTGCGCCGGGGTCGCGAGCATTCGGGAACTTGGGGGCGGACCCTTGTCTGCAGGGAGCAGAGAGAATGAGGAGAAGAAGGCACGGCTGCCATGGCAGCCTGAGCAGCCGGGCTTTTAATTCTGAGTCTTTGGGAGCCACGGAGGGTTGTGAACTAAAGGAGAACACGATCTGAGTGAGGGTCTGAAAAAATATTTCAAAGGCAATGAGTGGAGAAAACAGACTGTTAACGGAGTGATGAGGGTGGACGCAGGGATACTGGTGAGGAGACTGCTGTAGTAGACTCCAGGAGGATTATGGTGGCTTCTGGACCAGACGGGTTGCTGAAGGGACCTAAGTAATAAGAATCTTAAAGGTAAAGCCAGCAGGATTTTCTGCTGCATCATTTGTGCCTATGGGCAAAAGTGGGAATGAAGTATGATCCCAAGTTTTTCTTTTACCTGAACATCTGGAAGAGTTGACAAATCTGGTGAGGGAGCAGGTTTCAGGGAGATAGTAGGAGTTGAATTTTGGACGTGGTGTTTCTAAACTGCCACAGAGTGAAGTTGTTACATGGGCAGTTGGAATCATAAGTAGAAAATTCATGGGAGGAGACTGACTCAGTGACGTGTAAATGGTGGCAGGCTGGGGCCTAGACTCAGGCCAAGCCTTAAATTTAGACGGGAAATCTTAAGGTTTTACTTTGAGATGAAGAGAGGAAGGGCTGAGGCTGGAGGCTGGGAAAGCGTGGGTCGGCCTTGGCGAAACTGCTTGCAGATAGGGGGGCCATGGGGTTCCAGGGGTACTTCCAAAGGGAATGTGTAAGGAATACACACTGCATAGGAGGGATTTGAGGGTGGGACACTGTGTAGAATCACCATTCAGAAGACTTGGCGAACTGTTCACTCTATGTGGAGCCAGAAAAAGGTCAGCCAGACTAGCGGAGCAGCCCAAGCCCAGCAAGAGCAGCTCTCCCAGGAAAATACAAGTTTAGACTGTATAGACTTAACAAATTAAATTTATGCAAGCAATTAGTTAACCGATTAAAATGTCACTATAACTCTGTGCTCTAATAAAAAATAAATGTTTGTTTTTTGTCATGCTTTCCTGGCACAGAATTCCTAAAATCGTTGTAATTTCCTCAGTGAAAAGTGTCTTGTGATAAGTCATGGACCGCATAACAACAATGTTGACCACATCAATGACGGTGGTCCCATAAGATTATGATACCATATTTTTATTGTACCTTTTCATTTTCTTTCTTTCTGATCAGGAGGCAAACTGCATTTTCTAAGTTTATAAATGTTTAAATGCACAAATAATTATCACTGTGTTACAGTTGCTGACAGTATAGTAACTTGCTGTACAGGTTTGTAGTCTAGAAGCAATAGGCTATACGTTGAACAATGGCTGTCTGAACAGTAGTTCCCCCTTATCCTCAGAGGATACTTTTCAAGACTCCCAGTGGAGGCTTGAAACTGTAGATAGTACCCAACCTATGTATACTATGTTTCTTCCTAGACTACATACCTATAATAAAATCCAGTTTATAAATTAGGCACTCTAAGAGATGAACAATAATAACTGGAAATAATATAGAACAATTATAATATACTTTATAAGTTAAAGTTATGTAACTGCAGTTGAGACAATAAAAAAGCAAAAGTTAAATTATAAAAAACGTTATGTGAATGTGGTATCTATCTTACTGTACTATTCACCCTTCTTGTGATGAAGAAGGGACTAAACTCGATAGAGTGAGATTTCCTCACACTACTTAGAATGGTGCACTGTTGTCCGGCACGGTGGCTCACACCTGTAATC
The DNA here is from genome assembly GCF_028878055.3 of Symphalangus syndactylus. Taxonomy (NCBI): domain Eukaryota; kingdom Metazoa; phylum Chordata; class Mammalia; order Primates; family Hylobatidae; genus Symphalangus; species Symphalangus syndactylus. The sequence goes on along the minus strand of NC_072435.2, from coordinate 21,159,513 downwards.
CCAGCACTTTGGGAGGCTGAGGCAGGCAGATCACAAGGTCAGGAGATCGAGACCATCCTGGCTAACATGGTGAAACCCCGTCTCTACTAAAAATACAAAAAATTAGCCGGGCATGGTAGTGGGCGCCTGTAGTCCCAGCTACTCGGGAGGCTGAGGCAGGAGAATGGCGTGAACCCGGGAGGCGGAGCTTGCAGTGAGCTGAGATTGCGCCACTACGCTCCAGCCTGGGTGACAGAGCAAGGCTCCGTCTCCAAAAATAAATAAACAAATAAATAAAGGATGGTGCACTATTTAAAACATGAATTATTTCTGGAATTTTAATATTTAATATTAAAATTTTAATATTACTATTTTCAGACTGAAGTTGAAATTTAATACTTATAATTTTCACACTGAAGTTGAATGTGGGTAACTGAAACTGCAAATAGCAAAACAGCTGAAATGGGAAGACTTCTATACTTGAGTTTTATGAGATGGCTTAGGGTGAGCAGACAGGGTGGAGTCTCTAGATAGGCTCAGAGTGGAGTCAGTCACCAGACAAATCAAGTGATTACAGAATTTGAACTTTAAGCCCCACCTGTGGCCTCCAGGGAGGGGAGCAGAGATCTGGAGATTAGGTTATATAAAATCTTCAACAATGAGTTCTAGAAGCTTCAAGGTTGTGAACACTTGGAATTGCTGGGAGAGTGACATAAGAGAGCATGGAAGTACTCTGCCTTACCCCCTCTCCCAGTACCTTGCCATATGCATCTCTTCCATTTGGCTGTTCCTGAGTTACATCCATTATCATAAACTGGTAAACATAAGTAAAGTATTTTCCTGAGTTCTGTAAGTGGTTCTAGCAAATTATTGAACGTAAGGAGAGAGGTCATGGCAGCCCCCAAATTTGTAGCCAAGTGGAGAGAATTACGGTGGTCTGGACATTGGCTTGCAATTGGCATATGAAGTGAGGGCAGTTTTGTATGACTGAGCCCTTAAACCTGTTGGTTTAGCTGCAACTCCAGGTAGTTAGTGTTAGAATAGGATTGAATTGTAGGACACCTAGTTGGTATCAGAATCAGAGAATGGTGTGGGAAAAGACACTACATATTTATTGTCAAAGAATCACAGAAGCCTCTAATAATTTGAAAAGATATCACATTCACATAAAGACTTAAATGGCAAGTAAGAAACACCAAAATTTTTAAAAATGTTTACAGAAATCTTAGTGCAATAGTCAGTACTAGCTAAATCTTAGCATTGGACACGTATGAATGAGTTTGATGCCTACAATAGCACTACGAGATAGCCACCATTAGGTGTTTCCATTTTACAGATGAAGGCAACCTCAGAGAGGTTAGGTCTTTGTCTAGTGTCACACAGTTGGCAAGAGCAACTTACCCTTTGTAAATGCCACCTTGAACACCTTTATTTCATAGCCTCCCTCTTCCTACAGATTCCCATGGTAGCAGAAGAGTTTGTGAAACCATCACAGGTAGTGGAAGAAGTCCCAGGTCTTCACTGGCCCTGTTCCCTAAAGCCATGGTTCTGGCCCACAGATGCAGGTAACACTGATGTCCTGGGACTCTTTTTCCTTCATCTTTGGTCCCTGGGGTCACCTCAGGCCCAGGATGATTAATCAGGGTCAGGAGTTATACAGAGATGTTCCCATTTCTGCATCCAATAGGGTGAAGTGATGAAAGGTTTCCTGGGCATAGGCGCCAGCATGTCCAAATGCTTAGAGATGAGAATGATATGGGCATATATAGGGAACTGCAAGTCTCTGTGCACTGTGGCCAAAACTTTTGCAGTTTGAGCTGTGACAGAACTAACATGAGTCTCTTTTTCCTTCTTTACAGTCTCACAGATACATGATTTGTCCTTTTTGTAGATCTTAGCAAACTCAGAGTACAATATTTTTTTTCTTGTTAAGAACTCTCACCTTTTCACTTAAAGGAAGTACTTCACAGGTTGTCTTTTACATATCTGAATGGCTGGTATTATCGCTCTTGTGCTTTGGAGGTATTAAGTAAAATAAGCATTACTTGAACACAAGCACTGTGATAATGAGACAGTTGATATGATAACCAAGATGGCCACATAGTGATTAACAGGCAGGTAGTGTATTCAGCATGGATCTATTGGACAAATGGATGATTCACGTCTTGGGCAGAACAGCGTGGGACAGTGTAAGATTTTATCACACTACTCAGGAAAGCACGTCATTTATAATTTTTGGGTTGTTTATTTCTGGAATTATCCATGTAATATTTTCAGACCACAGTTAACCAGTGGTAAGTGAAACCATGGAAAACAAAATTGTGGCTAAGAGCAGGGACGACTGTATACGTATTCAGTGCTATACATTTTATTCTAAGCACTGCTTCCACTGCATCTCACAAATTCTTAAGTTGTGTTTTCATTGTCATTTAGTTCAAAATATCTTTAAATTTATCTTGAGTATTTCTTCTTTGTTCCATGCGTTAAGTCTTGTTTACATCTCCCAGGTATTTTGGGATTTGCCAGCTCTCTTTCCATTACTGCTTTCTAGTTGAATTCCATTGTGATTGCAGAGCAGACATTGTATTATTTCTATTAAATTTATTAAGATGTGTTTTATGACTGTGTATTGTAAACTGGGGAGTAAGTGCCCTTCGTGGGGTCTCTAGGATCATTCCAGCACTGCCATGGAAATGAAACTCTGAGAGGCATAAAGGATTTATTATATTCATAGGTCCTCATAGAGGGTGGCACAGCAAACCATGCATGGAGCCATACGAAGGAGCTCTCAGGGAGTGGACTCAACCAAGCAGGCAGGGAGCCAAGAGGGAGAGCAAGGACCTGTGGGCAGGTGCCTTTCCTACTGTGTTTGAATGTCATTCAGTCACAGTCAAAGGACGAAAAGAAGGGGAGGTTGTGACAGGGACCAGTCTTAGCATGCTGGGTACCTGGTCAGCAGGGTGGGTTGCTCATAATGTATTGGGGATGTTGAAGCATCAGGAAAATAGGAAGTTTTAAAGATTTATAAAACAGGCCCAGAATATGGTCTGTCTTGTTGAATATTCCGTGTGAGCTTCAGAACAGTGTGTATTCTGTTCTTGTTGGACAAAGTAATCTAAAGATGGTGATTATGTCCAGTTGATTGACGGTGTTGTTGAATTCAGCTAAGTTTATTGGTTTTCTGCCTACTTTATCTGTCAGTAACAGAAGAGTGTGGAAGACTTCAATTATGATGGTGGATTGATCTGTTTCTCCTTGAAGATCTGTCAGTTTTTGCCTCATATAGTTTGATGCTCTGTGGTTAGGCATGTATGTGCTAAGGATTCTTGTATCTTTTTGGAAACTGCCTCAACCTCCCGAGTGGCTGAGATTACAGGCGCCCGCCACCACGCCCAGCTACTTTTTGTATTTTTAGTAGAGACAGGGTTTCTGCACATTGGCCAGGCTGATCTCAAACTCCTGACCTCAGGTGATCCACCCGCCTCGGCCTCCCAAAGTGCCTGTGATGTTTTCTTGATAGCTAGACATGATGAGCTCAGTAAAAGGAATTGCTGTAAATAGGCCTTTAATAATGTGGTGGTGAGGTGTGTCAGCGGGCAGAGGAAGCATTTTAAGTCCCGCAGTTAGGTCTCAGTGTTTTAGTGAGCCTCTTCCTCTTGACTGAAATTCACGTGTTTCTAAATTGTGTTTTGTTATGCTTTTTCTGTCCCATTATGTGGAAGAGGAATACTAGAGTGGGTTGTAGTTGGTTATTTCCCTTCCCCCAGATAGGTTAGGCTCTGGTTAACTGTTGTCTCCCAAGGGCAGGCTTTGTTTAGAGGAACACATTGCTATGGCATATTTTAAAATGATTCATTTTCCCCTCTCTGCTGGAAGCACAAGGAGATTTTTTTTTCCAGTATTCACCATGAGAACTTGGTTAAGTTCCTGGAGGTAAATATTGCAAGATTGTGGGGGGCCCCTATCACTGAGTGCCTCTTGAATTTTCAGCTCACAGAATTGTCCACACAGACCTTCCAGCAATTTATGCATTATAGATTGGGTTTTCCTAACCTGGCACTGGCTCGCATGATGGTTTCCTTTCATGAGTTTCTGCTCCTGTGAGCCTTGATTCCCCTGTATTCCCTTGTTTGTCTCTCCAATCTTGTGGGCAGCGGTGTGTCCTGTGCCCTTATCTTTCCTGTGTGGATCCTAGAAGAATTGTCCATTTTTCAGTCTGTTTAACTCTTTACTTGCTATTGTGATAGAGTGGCCACTTCCAAGCTCCTTACATGCAGAATAGGAAACCAAAGTCCAGGAGTTAGGCCTTCACAATGTGGAGTCTCATGTTGGGACTTCTTGGTGGTGGTGTTAGGTGCACAGCAAGAGACAGACACGTGGAGTTCAGGGAAGGGATCCAAGTGAAAGCTATCCATCAGCCAGTGGCTGGCCTGTGGACCGTGGCAGATTTAAGAGGAACACTCTTCAGGTCATAGTGGCAGTCCCATCAGTGAGGAAGGATGTAGGGAGTATTCTCTAATGACTGGGTCTCTTGCATGGTCACCTTGATAGAAGTGGGAACCATCACTAAGACAGATAAAGAAGAGTAGTAACCATGGGTGTGTGGGGGTAGGATGAAACGGGTGTCCAGCTGTTGGCAGTCTTTAAATGGGGAATGGTTAAGAGATTCATTCAGAGGCAAAGAAGTAATGGAGGTCAAATGACACCAAGGTCGGGGCTGGTGCTTTTTCTCTCTTCTGCTGGCTCAGACTTTTGTTGGTAGCTCTTGGTAGGGCCTGAGTAGTTTCAGACACTGTGACAGATTAGGTTAAAAGCAAATGAGATTGACTGGGAGAGTCATTCAGCCTGTGGTGGGAGCAGCTGGGGGCCAGGCTTTGACTGAGTATAGGTGGAGAGAGGAAAGATATGACTGGTGTGGGGACAGCACAGGCAACACTGAGGAGGAAGTGGACTTTGGCAGCCTGAGCTTACACAAGGTCTGAGTGGCTGAAATTGGAACAAAAGGGCCAGGCCAGATGGGGAAGTCTTCATAACAGTCCTGAGACTGCCTCTGGCTTGGGTCTAACAAAGATGTGTGGTGGTGCTGGATCCTTGTTGCATTTAGCAAGTGCTGCCTGGGTCCCTTGAGCAGAGTGGGATGTGGAGAAGCCAGTGAAGTACCTGTGTCATGGATGCTGAGGGCAGTGGAGTTCAAGGTGTAGCAGTCATGATCTGGAGATGTGTTCCCATGAATGGTGTGCAGCCAGGGAGAGAGTATGGCTGTACTCAGGTTGCTTGTACTGGCACTTTAAACCAAGACAGTAAGCACAGGTTTCAGTATATCTGGGTCTCCAAGGAGGTGAACTAGCAGGAATATGGATGAGATTCCATGATGTAAGGCCCAGAGCCCAATGGGAGACACCATAAGGACCTGGTATCTCCTCTGAGTTGGAGAACTAGGGAGGAGGGAGATTTACTGGGGTTCCTGGGGATTAAGTCTGCTCATGATCTCATCTGCCCCCATCATGCAGGGCCATGTGACCTTTGAGGATATTGCTGTGTACTTCTCCCAGGAGGAGTGGGGCCTCCTTGATGAAGCTCAGAGGTGCCTGTATCATGATGTGATGCTGGAGAACTTTTCGCTTATGGCCTCAGTAGGTAAGATCTCTTAAAACCACACCATCAACTTCTGCTGGACTCTACTCTTCCCCTTTTTCCAGGAGTTTCCTGTCTTTCCCAGAGTTGGACATGGGCCCTTCTTCTTTCCTTGGTTATTGACCTGTGGAAGACATAGGCGTTGTGGTTGCTAGGCCTGGGTTTTTTCTGCCCCAACATCTACTGTCCTGAAGCCTTTTAGTTAAGAGTTTGGGTTCAGACTCTTGTAACTTGCCCAACCAACACCACTTGGTTTTGCCACTCCTTGCTAAGGTGACTGTTCAGTTCTATGGTGGACCTGTGTTACAGGTTCTCCCCCTGCCTTTAGTAGACATGTCTTTGGACCTGCCTTTCTTAGGAATTACAGGTACTTACATGGTTGCTATTTGTAGGGAACCCTAGACTATGACAGCAAGACCCCCTCCCAAGGGTTTTTTTGTAATAAATTTCCCTCTCTGTAGTCTGTCATGGGTTGGGGCACTCTGGGCCAGTGTTGTTGACCCACCTCCCTGTTTTTCCCTTATGATTTCTTCTACCTTCCAGGACCCAGATAGTCTCCTGACTTAAGCCGGGGACAGGGGAAAGGCCTGTGTTCCTGAAAGGGTAGTGAAGTCTTCAGCCACAGCAAGAGGGGTTAACAAGGTTTGGGACCTGTGAGTAGGAGCAGTGGGAGGGCATGATTTGAGGGTTGAACTCAAATCATACCAGGCAGATGTCCTATGTTCCCCACTATTTTGGTGCCAGGGCTCATGGCCATACCTCATTTTTCTCTTTTCTCTGCCTGCTTGACAATTTGCCTACTTGTTGTTTCTACTGTGATTGTCCCCTACCTCTGTTCTCCACATCTCTCCTGTTCCTATTCTGCAGTGTTCTCCAACATTAGCCTATACCTAATGTATTTAATATTATGAGCTGTGCAGATACAGATGTTCCTCAGCTTATGATGGGGTTATATCCTGATAAACCCATTGTAAGTTGAGAATATCGTAAGTCAGAAATGCATTTAATACACCCAACTTATTAGACATCCTAGCTTAGCAACACAGTAGAGTATCAGTTGTTTAGCCTGGTGATTGTATAGCTTACTGGGAGCTGCAGGTTGCTACCGCTGCATCACAAGAGTATACACACTGCGTATCACTAGCCTGGGAAAAGTTCAAAATTCAAAGTATGGTTTCTACTGAAGCATCACTTTTGTATCATCATAAAGTGGAAGAATCATAAGTTCAACCATTATAAATCAAAGGCTGTCTACTTAAGCTCTCAAACGTCAGCTATCCAGTTGTAATTGCATTTTCCTGGGGTGACACACATTCTATGCAGGTCTCCCCTGTCTCCATCAGACAACGTCCTATTGAAAACCATTGACAGAGAAGGGAGTTGTATGTCCCCTGCCTCTCTTCCCACCACAGTACCCAATTCCTTGTACTCTTGCTGGTTATGGGTCTTCCCCTACATGGTAACCTTAAGAGGCCTAATACTGCAAGTATTATCTTCCTTGACCTGACTCCAGCTCCCTTGTCCTGAAAACCCATGGCCTGGGTGCAATGGCTCATGCCTATAATCCTAGCACTTGGGGAAGCTGAGGTGGGAGGATCACTTGAGCTAAGGAATTTGAGACCAGCCTCGGCAACATAATGAGATCCGTATCTCCACAAGAAATTCTGAAAAAAAATTAGCCAGGTATGGTGGTATATGCCTGTAGTCCCAGCTACTTGGGAGGCTGAGATGGGAGTGTCACTGGAGCTTGGAAGGTCAAGGCTGCAGTGAGATATGACTGCAACTGCACTCCCATCTGGGTGACAGAGCAAGACCCTATCTCAAAAAAACAAAAAACAAAAAAAAAAACAAAAAACCATGGACTCATCCCTCCCTGTGTTCCACAGGTATTTGTAATGGAGCTGTTCCCTTCCACCAAAGTCTGCATATACTTCACTTGCATTTTTATGCTTTTAGGTTGTTTGCATGGAATAGAGGCTGAGGAGGCCCCTTCTGAGCAGAGTGTTTCTGCACAAGGAGCATCACAGGCCAGGACTCCAAAGCTAGGTCCTTCCATCCCAAATGCCCATTCTTGTGAGATGTGTATCCTGGTTATGAAAGACATTTTGTACCTCACTGAGCACCAGGGGACAATTCCCTGGCAGAAACCTTACACTTCTGTGGCCAGTGGGAAATGGTTTTCATTTGGTTCTAACCTGCAACAGCACCAGAACCAGGACAGTGGAGAGAAACACATCAGAAAGGAGGAGAGCAGTGCCTTGCTTCTGAGTAGCTGCAGAATTCCTCTGTCAGACAATCTTTTCCCATGCAAAGATGTTGAGAAGGATTTTCCAACCATCCTGGGCCTTCTCCAACACCAGACCACCCACAGCAGAGAAGAGTATGCACATAGAAGCAGGGAGACCTTTCAACAAAGACGTTACAAATGTGAGCAAGTTTTCAATGAGAAAGTTCATGTTACTGAGCATCAGAGAGTCCACACTGGAGAAAAAGCTTATAAGCGTAGGGAATATGGGAAGTCCTTGAACTCTAAATACTCATTTGTTGAACACCAGAGAACCCATAATGCAGAAAAGCCTTATGTGTGCAATATATGTGGGAAATCATTCCTCCATAAACAAACACTCGTTGGGCACCAGCAGAGAATTCACACTAGAGAAAGGTCTTATGTGTGCGTCGAATGTGGGAAATCCTTGAGCTCCAAATACTCACTTGTGGAACACCAGAGAACCCATAATGGAGAAAAGCCTTATGTGTGCAATGTATGTGGGAAATCATTTCGCCACAAACAAACATTTGTTGGACATCAGCAGAGAATCCACACTGGAGAGAGGCCTTATGTATGTATTGAATGTGGGAAATCTTTTATTCATTCCTATGACCGCATTCGACACCAGAGAGTTCACACTGGAGAAAGGGCTTATCAGTGCAGTGAATGTGGGAAATCCTTCATATACAAACAGTCACTTATTGATCACCAGAGAATCCACACGGGAGAAAGACCTTATGAGTGCAAAGAATGTGAGAAAGCCTTCATTCACAAAAAAAGACTTCTTGAGCACCAGAGAATTCATACTGGAGAAAAGCCTTATGCATGCATCATATGCGGGAAATCATTTATCCGCTCATCTGACTACATGCGACACCAGAGAATTCACACTGGAGAAAGGGCTTATGAATGCAGTGACTGTGGGAAAGCCTTCATTTCCAAACAAACACTTCTTAAGCATCACAAAATCCACACTAGAGAAAGGCCTTATGAATGCAGCGAATGTGGAAAAGGCTTCTACCTTGAGGTTAAACTTCTTCAGCACCAAAGAATCCATACTAGAGAACAACTTTGTGAGTGCAATGAATGTGGAAAAGTCTTCAGCCACCAAAAAAGACTTCTTGAGCACCAGAAAGTTCACACTGGCGAAAAGCCCTGTGAGTGCAATGAATGTGGGAAATGCTTTAGACACCGCACCAGCCTCATTCAACACCAGAAAGTTCACAGTGGAGAGAGGCCTTATAACTGCACTGCATGTGAGAAGGCCTTTATCTATAAAAACAAACTTGTTGAGCATCAGCGAATCCACACTGGAGAAAAGCCATATGAATGTGGTAAATGTGGGAAAGCCTTCAATAAAAGATATTCCCTTGTCAGGCACCAGAAAGTACATATAACAGAAGAGCCCTAGCAATTGTTGGGATGTGTCATTGTCTTATTCACTGTAAGACACCAGAGAGCTGCTTTTTCAAGGGATCCAACAGACAGAAATTCAACATAATACATCTGCATATCAGTAGTTGAAAGATTCACTACAAGATCCAAGTACTTGGGAAACTTTCCAGAGATTACTTGTACTTTCTAATCTGCCCAGTGTTACAACAGACACTACCATATGGCATATCCTCAGTTTTCATGTCACTCACATGTGCTCAAGGAATGCAGACCACTGTGCTCACCAAATTCTGAAGGGAAGAATATAATAAAAGCCTATTGAGGGTCCTCTTCCATCTTGCTGAACTGTTCCAGGCATAGACAAAACCCAACTTTGACCAAGAAGAGCAATCTGGATTCTTGTAGCCCACGGAGGTTTACCTTCTTCACAGGTATTTTTTTATGTGATTGCCATAGTGGGATATTCCCTCCCCCCACCCAAGAGGGAAATGGGCTGTCTTACCATATGCTGATGTATGTGTTCTGCCAATGTGAAGGGTGAACAGCTCTAACTTTATGTCCCCTCCAGGGACATATTATGAGATCAGAAAATAGTTCTTAGTCCTGTCTGTCTTAATTTTTATTGGTTTCCAAGGTCTCCTAGGAAAGAGAGCAGAGCTGTGTGGTCCTAATCATGGTGTTGATGCCAGATTTATTTGTAGGTCCAGAGGTCTCCCTGAGAAGAGGCATTTGTGACAAATTCAAGTGCTAAGACCTGCATGAATTGTTTATTTGCAGTGATGCTCCATATTTCCTAGCACTGTTCATGGCATCTTATTTCCCAGATCCTTCATTGTAGCCATGGGCACAGGACTGAATTGGTAGGCAGGTCACTGGTTGTAAGACCTACTGGGGCCAGGTAAGAACAGTAATTGGCCCAGACAGGTAGGTGTGATAAACAGAGTGGAAAAGATTGTAGCCAAGTAGAGTGAATGTGTCCCATCCAAAGGTGCATCCAGATATGTCTGTGTTATTATGGCTTCATGATTTGGGGGTATATATAAATTCTCAGGACCTCAGACCTTTGATTCTCCTTTGGCAACACACATCGTCAGCATAAGGCATCTAAAGATTTTGTGGACTCTCATAACTTATGTACTGTGATTCACCCAGATCTGTTGTGCCAGTTAGGAATTATCTTTATTACTTCCCGTTTATTGCCACTGCTGAGAAGGCTGTCCTTCCTAACTTGTGAGGAGGTGAATCCTTAATAATAAGTAAATCTTGTGTTATCCTATAGTCCGGTTTTCGAAAAGGAGAGGTAGATGCGTATTTTTGTGTGGAACCATTTATCTTAAAACATTGAGGTGCAGGTTTCATACACAAAACCTTCTATCTTTTTAAGAATTCTGTCTGTATGGTTTATTGCCTAATTAATGGGTTTTGATAGTCATGTAATCTCAGTAAGTGTCTTGTCTTAGAAATACATGTGTATAGGCCGGGTGCAGTGGCTCACGCCTGTAATCCCAGCACTCTGGGAGGCCAAGGCGGGCGGATCACGAGGTCAGGAGATCGAGACCATCCTGGCTAACACGGTGAAACCCCGTCTCTACTAAAAATACAAAAAATTAGCTGGGCGTGTTGGCAGGCGCCTGTAGTCCCAGTTACTTGGGAGGCTGAGGCAGGAGAATGGCGTGAACCCAGGAGGTGGAGGTTGCAGTGAGCCGAGATCGTGCCACTGCACTCCAGCCTGGGAGACAGAGAAAGACTCTGTATCAAAAAAAAAAAAAAAAAAGTCAAGATAGATACAAATAAAGACAGGCCAACATATGAGTAGACCATTGACAGAAGAGGAAAAACACAAGGCAATGAAAGGATATGAACTAATGTTTAAATGTATTTCAATCTGAGAAATACCAGATATATTCTATATCACTTTGTTTTTTTTAATTTTTAGTTTATTTTTGCACACAAAACAATAAACATTTTCTAAAAGTACATACAAACAAAAATGCATATCAAACATATTAGGAAGGTTGCACATGGGAGGACAGGGAATAGAAATGGGGGTTGGGAATTAAAGAAAATAAATGAGAGAGGGACTTCGTATGGATCAATGATAATAACTCAATCCTCTATTTGACGAAGAAGGAGAAGGAAGAGGAAGAAAAAGCAAGTGGGATAAAGGATCAGAAAGGGAGGAAAATAGAAAAAATTAAGAGTATGACTCCAGGGTAGACCTGTTTTGTTGTCGCTTGGTTGGTTTGTCAGTTGCATTTTTCATATGTTTCGCCATGTTGGCCAGGCTGGTCTCGAACTCCTAGCCTAAAGTGATCAACCCGCCTCGGCCTCCCAGAGTACTGGGACTACAGGCGTGAGCCACCACGTCCAGCTCCCACATTGCTTCTGGCCTCTGTGGTAGACCTCCCAGATGGGGCGGCTGGGCAGAGGCGCTCTCCATATCCCAGACGGGGCAGCCAGGCAGAGGTGCTCCTCACATCCCAGAAGGGGCGGCCGGGCAGAGGCGCCCCTCACTTCCCAGACAGGGCGGCCGGGCAGAGGCGCCCCTCACATCCCAGAAGGGGCGGCAGAGCAGAGGCGCCCCTCACACCCCAGAAGGGGTGGCCGGGCAGAGGCACCCCTCACTTCCCAGACGGGGCGGCCGGGCAGAGGCTCTCCTCACTTCCCAGACGGGGCGGCCACGCAGAGGCGCTCCTCACTTCCCAGACGGGGCGGCCGCGCAGAGGCGCTCCTCACTTCCCAGACGGGGAGGCCGCGCAGAGGCGCTCCTCACTTCCCAGACGGGGTGGCCGCGCAGAGGCGCTCCTCACTTCCCAGACGGGGCGGTTGGGCAGAGGCGCTCCTCACATCCCAGACGATGCGTGGCCGGGCAGAGGCGCTTCTCACTTCTTCCCAGACGGGACGGCCGGGCAGAGACGCTTCTCACTTCCTAGACGGGGTGGTGGCTGGGCAGAGGCGCTCCTCACTTCCCAGACGGGGCAGCCGCGCAGAGGCGCTCCTCACTTCCCAGACGGGGCAGCCGGGCAGAAGCGCTCCTCACATCCCAGACAATGGGTGGCCGGGCAGAGGCGCTCCTCACTTCCCAGACGGGGTGGCGGCGCAGAGGCGCTCCTCACTTCCCAGACGGGGCGGCCGCGCAGAGGTGCTCCTCACTTCCCAGACGGGGCGGCCGGGCAGAGGCGCTCCTCACTTCCCAGACGGGGAGGCCGCGCAGAGGCTCTCCTCACTTCCCAGACGGGGAGGCCGCGCAGAGGCGCTCCTCACTTCCCAGACGGGGCGGCTGGGCAGAAGCGCTCCTCACATCCCAGACGATGGGTGGCCGGGCAGAGGCGCTCCTCACTTCTTCCCAGATGGGGCGGCCGGGCAGAGACGCTCCTCACTTCCTAGACGGGGTGGCGGCCGGGCACAGGGGCTCCTCACTTCCCAGATGGGGCAGCCGGGCAGAAGCGCTCCTCACATCCCAGGCAATGGGTGGCCGGGCAGAGGCGCTCCTCACTTCCCAGACGGGGCGGCCGGGCAGAAGCGCTCCTCACATCCCAGACAATGGGTGGCCAGGCAGAGGCGCTCCTCACTTTCCAGACGGGGCGGCCGCGCAGAGGCGCTCCTCACTTCCCAGACGGGGCGTCCGGGCAGAGGCGCTCCTCACTTCCCAGACGGGGCGGCCGGGTAGCGGCGCTCCTCACATCCCAGACGATGGGTGGTCGGGCAGAGGCGCTTCTCACTTCTTCCCAGACGGGGCGGCCGGGCAGAGACGCTTCTCACTTCCTAGACGGGGTGGCGGCCGGGCAGAGGCGCTCCTCACTTCCCAGACGGGGCAGCCGCGCAGAGGCGCTCCTCACTTCCCAGACGGGGCGGCCAGGCCGAGGCGCTCCTCACTTCCCAGACGGGGAGGCCGCGCAGAGGCGCTCCTCACTTCTTCCCAGACGGGGCGGCTGGGCAGAGACGCTTCTCACTTCCTAGACGGGGTGGCGGCCGGGCAGAGGGGCTCCTCACTTCCCAGACGGGGCAGCCAGGGAGAAGCGCTCCTCACATTCCAGACAATGGGTGGCCGGGCAGAGGCGCTCCTCACTTCCCAGACGGGGCGGCCGGGCAGAGGCGCTCCTCATTTCCCAGACGGGGCGGCCGCGCAGAGGCGCTCCTCACTTCCCAGACGGGGCGGCCGGGCAGAGGCGCTCCTCACATCCCAGAAGGGGCGGCCGGGCAGAGGCGCTCCTCACTTCCCAGACGGGGCGGCCGCGCAGAGGCGCTCACTTCCCAGACGGGGCGGCCGGGCAGAGGCGCTCCTCACTTCCCAGACGGGGAGGCCACGCAGAGGCTCTCCTCACTTCCCAGACGGGGAGGCCGCGCAGAGGCGCTCCTCACTTCCCAGACGGGGCGGCCGGGCAGAGGCGCTCCTCACTTCCCAGACGGGGCGGCCGGGCAGAGGCGCTCTTCACATCCCGGAAGGGGCGGCCGCGCAGAGGCGCTGACTTCCCAGACGGGGCGGCCGGGCAGAGGCGCTCCTCACTTCCCAGACGGGGCGGCCGCGCAGAGGCGCTCCTCACTTCCCAGACGGGGCGGCCGCGCAGAGGCACTCCTCACATCCCAATGGGTGGCCGGGCAGAGGCGCTCCTCACATCCCAGAAGGGGCGGCCGGGCAGAGGCGCTCCTCACATCCCAGGCGGAGCGGCCGGGCAGAGGCGCTCCTCACTTCCCAGACGGGGCAGCTGGGCAGAGGCGCTCCTCACTTCTTCCCAGACGGGGCGGCCGGGCAGAGACGCTCCTCACTTCCTAGACGGGGCGGCCGGGCAGAGGCGCTCACTTCCGAGACGGGGCAGCCGGGCAGAGGCACTCCTCACTTCCCAGAAGGGGCGGCTGGGCAGAGGCGCTCACTTCCCAGGAGGGGCGGCTGGGCAGAGGCGCTCCTCACTTCCCAGATGGGGCGGCGGCCGGGCAGAGTCGCTCCTCACATCCCAGACAATGGGCGGCCGGGCAGAGATGTTCCTGACTTCCTAGACGAGGTGGCGGCTGGGCAGAGGCGCTCCTCACCTCCCAGACGAGGCAGCCGGGCAGAGGAGCTCCTCATAACCCAGAGGATGGGCGGCCAGGAAGAGATGCTCCCCAGCTCCCAGACAGGGCGGTGGCCGGGCAGAGGCTGTAATCCCAGCACCCTGGGAGGCCAAGGCAGGCGGCTGGGAGGCGGAGGCTGCAGCGAGCCAAGACCATGCCACCGCACTCCAGCCCGGGCAACACTGAGCACCGAGTGAGCGAGCCTCCGTCTGCAGTCCCAGCACCTAGGGAGGCCGAGGCAGGCAGAGCACTCGAGGTCAGGAGCTGGAGCCCAGCCTGGCCGACATGGCGAAACCGCGCCTCCAGGCAAAGGAGAAAAACCAGGGAGGGGTGGTGGCATGCAGCGGCAATCCCTGGCAGCCCGCAGGCCTGGGCAGGGATTGCCGGGGAGTGCTGGGAGCCGGACGCAGGGAGTCTGCAGCCAGCAGCGTGTAGTCCAGCCTGGAAAAGAAAGAAAGAGAGAAAGAGAGAGAGAGGGAGAGAGGGAGGGAGGAAGGGAGGGAGGAAGGAAGGAAGGAAGGGAGGAAGCTCTATATGACTTTAAACTTATGAAATAATTAAGAAAAACTGGAAAGCTGGGTAATTCTAAATATTGTCTGGGACACAGTGATACAGAAACAGTTTTGTCCATGTTATGGGAGAGGAAAGGGCAATGTATAACATAATTCCAGTTACATACTAGATCACCGTATGACCTAGCCATTCAGCTGCAAGGTACATTTCTCATGTATGTCCATAAGTTTAGAACATAATACTGATGACCTTATTCTTAAGGTTGAATCAAGCTGGTGGTGATATATTTCATAGCAGGAAAATGAAGGAAATACATGTCCATAATCAGAGGATTTGAATCAAGGATGAAAGCTTCATGATGTAAAATATTACATGGCAGTTAAAAACAATTGGCTAGAGGTAAGCCCATGAAATATAGGATAGAAATACAATATTTTGTTGTAGTTTGAAAAAGACAAAAAAAAATTGAGGTCTACGATTCAATAAAACATAATTTAAAAATAATTTAATACCACAAAAACCCCAAAGAAAAACCAAAACAACCCAGACACTTCTTACTAGAACACGTGTTCCATGCTTCTCTCCCGGCTTCTGGTGGCCCCATGTGTTCCTTGGCTTGAAGATGTTCTTCCTGTGTCCTCACATCATCTTCCCTCTGTACATCTGCCTCTGTGACCAAATTTCCCATTTTTATAAGGACACAGTCATAGTCAATTAGGAACTACCCTAATGGATTAACTAACATATTACCTGAGGTTCTGAGGGTAACGACTCCAACATCTGTTTTGGAGACACAAACACTTAACATTGTCCTATGAATCTCTGCAGTTCTTCAAAGGGCAGAGTGAATAATAACCACAGCAATTTCAAGATAAACAGGCTTCCATTGTGAAATGGCTTGTTTAAAGAAACTATTAATTCCCTGCACTCTTCTGATCACTCTGTTGTTCACATTCATTTTAGAATTTCTCTTCCAAATCACTTTTGGTGCTTTCCTTCCTGCTTCTTTAATTTCCTTCAATGTTCTAGTTCTATTATGTTTTTATTCCATCAGCAATTTCTTAAATTTCTCTTTTCAACCTTAAACGGTTCTTCTGAAATTATAAAATTTACTGTGAACATTTCAAACATTTCCACATGTACATGAAGTTAAAGTGAATGTTCACTCTGACACTCCCCTCTGCCCCATCCCTTCCCTCCCTCTACACCCAAGGAACAAATACCATTTAACTGGGTGAGGATCCATCCAGACACATTTCTACTTACAAACATTAAGATTTCTAATTCGTCTTTGCATGACCGACTTGCTGAGTTAATTTACTGTCCACATTTCCTCTGTGAGATTTACTAATTGAAGTGCACCAACTGTGAATGGTCATAACTAGTCCCACCCCCACAATCATTTCTCACAGATTAAGCACCATAAGAGCATAGTGCTTTTTATCTAATTTGTTCATTAAATATAACAAAGTTACACTAACAAACATGAACATGAAACAAGTTTTACCTCTGCCAGGCGTGGTGGCTCAAGCCTGTAATTGCAGCACTTTGGGAGGCCGAGGCGGGTGGACTGACGTCAGGAATTCAAGACCAGCTTGGCCAACATGGTGAAACCCCATCTCTACTAAAAATACAAAAAAACTAGCCGGGCATGGTGGTGGGCGCCTATAATCCCAGCTACTCGAGAGGCTGAGGCAGGAGAATCCCTTGAACTTGGGAGGCAGAGGTTGCAGTGAGCTCAGATGGCGCCACTGCACTCCAGCCTGGGCAACAAGAGTGAAACTCCATCTCAAAAACAAAACAAAAACAAAACATGTTTTACCTCAATTGTAAACTATTTGTGGAAAACAACAGAAGTTCACAACTTTTACTGTAAGTTCAAAACTTTTACTGACTTAAAAATGGGTGCTAAACAAGTTTAGGTCAATATATTGCACCTGTTCTCATGTGTTTTTCCTATACTAGACAGTAAGTTCCTTCCCTGCTCAAGGGCAGGACCCATAGCCCAGCCATCCACTGCATCCCACTCTTCCAAGTATGACCACAACAGTGAGTGGCCATGAAGCTAAATGACAGGTGTCTCATGAGATTCCTGCCTATCACAGCAGCAAGTTCATAGTAGATCCTTGTACCAAACACTTAAAACTATGGAAAGAGCTGGAAGCTAAGAAAAACCCTAGGGTGTCCTTTATCCCATGGAAAACATCACTCCTGCTTTGGGACAAACTGGGGCCTAGGTCCTCAGGCCTGGAAAGTACCCTTTGATGACAGCCAGTATGTTTCTAGAGGGATTTCTCCAGCTCTCTTGAACCCAGGGCCTTAGTACAGCCACAGCTACAATACATGCAGGCTTCCGGAGAAAGGATGCAGGAGGGTGGGGGTCCTCAAGAGTCAACTCTCCTTCCCACAGGAAACTACACTCTGTCCTGAAAAAAACAAAAACAGAGAACTCTTAACTCACCAAGAATTGTATTTATAATACGTGCAAAAGGACCACAGTAAAAGGTACATGTCCACTATGAAAACATGAAATATATATGCAGTGCTTTAAAAGGTTGTGAGGAAAGCTCAAACTGATAAAATGATAGTTTTCTATTTTTCACACAATACATGTTTTAACCTAACATTATCTCATGTAGCTTGAAAACTAAAAGAAAATCTCACAAAAGAAATTTTAAATTACCATATTCAGGCTAAGTACAGTGGCTCACACCTGTAATCCCAGCTTTTTGGGAGGCTTAGGTGGGTGGATCACCTGAGGTCAGGAGTTCAAGACCAGCCTGAGCAACATGGCAAAACCCTGTCTCTACTAAAAATACAAAAATTAGCTGGGCATGGTGATACACGCCTGTAATCCCAGCTTCTTGGGAGGCTGAGGCAGGAGAATCGCCTGAACCTGGGAGGCAGAGGTTGCAATGAGCCAAGATCGCACCCCTGCACTCCAGCCTATGCAACAGAGTGAGACTCCATCTCAAAACATAACAAAACTAATTACCATATTCAATGCTAGCACCAAGGGACTAAGGTCATGGTGGTTAACTAAGAAACTCACGTAAACCTGCACACATATATCCTGATTCACCTGTTAAATGCTAGGCACTTTATTTTGCAGCAAAACTTCACGCAAATGTTTACAAGATCAGACAATGAGATTCCTTTCCATGTTGTTTTCTTGGGTTTACTGGGTTTACCATGGATTCATCTTAGTTGTGTGTTTCATTTTGCCTGTTTTAGCTATAATTCAATCCCTAGAAAAATGCTGAGGGGGACCTAAAAATACCCCTCTACACAGGATTAAAGAACCTGATAAACACCAGAAAGAATTAGGACTCACCTGAGAGGGCCAAGCAAGTACAAAGTGATCACTATGTTGCCAGATAAAATAAAGACAACAAACAAATAGAATGGAATCAGGAAAATGTGAGAGTGCTGAGCGTTTGAAACCATATTAAGCTAGGTGTGGTGGCTCACACCTGTAATCCCAACACTTTAGGAGACTGAGGCAGGATGATGAGTCTAGCAGTTTGAGACAAATCTGAGGAACACAGCAAGACCTCATCTATACAAAAAAATTTAAGGCTGGGTGCGGTGACTCACACCTGGAATCCCAGCACTTTGGGAGGCCAAGGCAGGTGGATCACTTGAAGCCAGGAGTTCCAGACCAGCGCAGCCAACATGGTAAAACCTTGTCTCTACTAAAATTACAAAAATTAGCCAGGTGTAGTGATGCATGCTTGTATCCCAATCTACTCAAAAACTTGAGGCAAGAGGACCATTTGAGCCCAGGAGTTTGAGATTACAGGGAGCTATGATCATGCCACTGCACTCTAGCCTGGGTGACAGAGCAAGTCTCTGTCTCTTAAAAAATGAGTTTATTAATAAAAATCAAAGCCTTAAACAGTCTTATGTAGTGCACATTTTAATGCGGTGCACATTTTAATGTGGCAATCCATACATGGGTTTTTCTCACCCTAGATATAAAAAAGTGTCACATGAAGACATTCTCAGTATTCTAATTTCTTGTAAATTCAAGAATCTCATGACACAAGCCTTCATATTTCTCACAAAGAATTACTCTCCTCACGGATATCCTCCCAGAGATGTCAGGATCAAAGGCAGCTTCCAAGAAATGTCTGAAGAGCTGCCCTCACTGTCCAACTCTGACAAAAGATGGCAGTGAATGTATGTAAAAAAAAAAAAAGTAATAAAACTCCTTTACATCTCAAACATTCCCCTACCAAAAAATAAAACTGAAGGGAAGTCTGTAAGGACATAAAGCAAGAAGATACCTGTGACTGAAGGTTTTCATAAGTTCATAGAGAAAATCCCAAGGTGGGTCAAATTCCAGCATGGCTCTTTATAGGACAAGTAAGTGACGATCTGGTCACAGAAAGTTTTCTCACGTCAATGACAATTATGTAGTAACTTTTCATTATGATTCTCAGATAGTAAGATTTTTCCTCTGGCCAAAGACTGTCCTTAATAGTTATATTTGGAATGTCTTTCTCCAGCATGAGTTCTCTGATGTTGATGGAACGGCTTCCACATTTCCCTCTGGTATGAATCCTTCTGCAATGAGTGAGAACTGGGTGGTGACTGAAGGGATCGTTACATTCACTGTATTCACAGGGCTTCTCTCCAAAGTGACTGCTCATGTGTTAAGAAAGAGCTGACAAAAAAAAATGAAAAGTTTCCTGACATTCTTTGCACTCGAAGGGCATCTTCCTCCAGTGTGGGTCCCATTATGAATGATAAAATAAGAACAGTGGGTGAAGGCCTTGCTGTACTCATTGCAACAATAGGGTTCTCTCATGTATGGACCCTTTGGTGCTGCAGAAGGTGTGACCTGCGTTTGAAGGCCTTCCCACACTCGATACACTTGTAGGGCATCTCCCCAGTGTGGATGACAGAGTGTTGAATGAGGTATGTGCTCCGGTGAAAGGCTTTCCCACACTGGGTGCATTCATAGGGCTTCTCCCCAGTGTGAATCCGCTGGTGCTGTATCAGTTCTGAGCTGCATCTGAAGGCCTTTCCACATGCCATGCAATCATAGGGCTTCTCTCCAGTGTGGATGATGTAGTGTTGAATTAGGTGGGCTCTATTGCTAAAGGCTTTCTCACATTCTTTGCACTCAAAGGGTTTTTCTCCAGTGTGGGTCCTATTATGGCGGATAAAAGTAGACCGGTGGGTGAAGGCCTTTCGACATTGACTGCACTCGTAGGGTTTCTCTCCACTGTGGATTGGATGGTGCTGCATGAGGTACGACCTGCGTTTGAAGGCCTTCCCACACTCAAGGCACTTGTATGGTTTCTCCCCGGTGTGGATGAGGTAGTGCCGAATGAGAGTTGAGCTCTGGCTAAAGGCTTTCCCACACGCATTGCATTCATAGGGTTTCATTCCAGTGTGAACCCTCTGATGTCGAACGAGATACCATTTCCTGTTAAAACCTTTCCCACATTGCTTGCATTTGTAGGGGTTTGTCCCTGCATGAATCAAGGCATCTTTCCCTGGTTGCTGTGTGTCACATTCATGGAGAACATCTGCTGATAACCACTCTTGTAAAGCCCTGGAGTGCAGACCATCATCTGTCCCCAAACCTTCACCTTCAAGGCTCACTTTCCCAAGATGGGTCTCCTTGTGGAGGTCTGTCTCTGGTGTCACTTTATCTTTCTGCATTTCCAAAAGCCCTTCCTTATCCCTAGATCTCCCCAACCTCGAATCACTTGAAGTTGAAGATTCCAGAGTCAGGCTTCCCTGGAGAAAGGCCTGCTCAGATAAGACTGGCGGGTAAGTGGTTGGCTCTCTGGTATGAACTTGTGCTCTGTCACCTGAAGGGCATCAACAAACAAAGGAGGGTTCTTTTAGTGATAAAATATAGAAAAACACAAAATAACCACTACAGTAGGAAAATGAAGATGAAAATAGTGCCTATGATACTTGCTGCGTTTTTATATCTCTAACCCAGGTTACCAAATACTTCTTACGGTCCTTGTATCCTTGACACCATTAAAGGGAAAATCTGGAGGGCAGGCTGGACCAGGGGACAGAGCATCCAGAGTAAAGACATTCCTCTTTACAGTTCAGAGTAAGGAAGAGATAACAGAATTTTGATGACATTGTCTGACGGGCATTTGCTTCAAGAATTGAACCCTTACATCCACCTGACAAGGGATTAATAACCAGAATATATAAGGAGCTGCCCTGTCTGGGAGGTGAGGAGCGCCTCTGCCCGGCCACCCATCGTCTGGGAGGTGAGGAGCGCCTCTGCCCGGCCACCCATCATCTGGGAGGTGAGGAGCGCCTCTGCCCGGCCACCCATCGTCTGGAAAGTGAGGAGCGCCTCTGCCCGGCTGCCCCATCTGGGAAGTGAGGAGTGCCTCTGCCCGGCCACCCATCGTCTGGGAGGTGAGGAGCGCCTCTGCCCGGCCGCCCATCGTCTGGGAAGTGAGGAGCGCCTCTGCCCGGCCGCCCACCGTCTGGGAAGTGGGGAGCGCCTCTGCCCGGCCACCCACCGTCTGGGAAGTGAGGAGCGCCTCTGCCCGGCCACCCACCGTCTGGGAAGTGAGGAGCGCCTCTGCCCGGCCACCCACCGTCTGGGAAGTGAGGAGCGCCTCTGCCCGGCCACCCACCATCTGGGAAGTGAGGAGCGCCTCTGCCCGGCCACCCACCGTCTGGGAAGTGAGGAGCGCCTCTGCCCGGCCACCCAGTCTGGGAAGTGAGGAGCGCCTCTGCCCGGCCGCCCCGTCCGGGAAGAAGTGAGGAGCGCCTCTGCCCGGCTGCCCCGTCTGGGAAGAAGTGAGGAGCACCTCTGCCCGGCCGCCCCGTCTGGGAAGTGAGGAGCGCCTCTGCCCGGCCGCCCCGTCTGGGAAGTGAGGAGCGCCTCTGCCCGGCCACCCACCGTCTGGGAAGTGAGGAGCGCCTCTGCCCGGCCACCCACCGTCTGGGAAGTGAGGAGCGCCTCTGCCCGGCCACCCACCGTCTGGGAAGTGAGGAGCGCCTCTGCCCGGCTGCCCCATCTGGGAAGTGAGGAGTGCCTCTGCCCGGACATCCATCGTCTGGGAGATGAGGAGCGCCTCTGCCCGGCCGCCCATCGTCTGGGAAGTGAGGAGCGCCTCTGCCCGGCCGCCCCGTCCAGGAAGAAGTGAGGAGCGCCTCTGCCCGGCCGCCCCGTCCGGGAAGAAATGAGGAGCGCCTCTGCCCGGGCGCCCCATCCGGGTAGAAGTGAGGAGCGCCTCTGCCCGGCCGCCCCATCCGGGAAGAAGTGAGGAGCGCCTCTGCCCGGCCACCCATCGTCTGGGAAGTGAGGAGCGCCTCTGCCCGGCCACCCACCGTCTGGGAAGTGAGGAGCGCCTCTGCCCGGCCGCCCCGTCCGGGAAGAAGTGAGGAGCGCCTCTGCCCGGCCGCCCCGTCCGGGAAGAAGTGAAGAGCGCCTCTGCCCGGCCGCCCCGTCCGGGAAGAAGTGAGGAGCGCCTCTGCCCGGCCGCCCCGTCCGGGAAGAAGTGAGGAGCGCCTCTGCCCGGCCGCCCCGTCCGGGAAGAAGTGAGGAGCGCCTCTGCCCGGCCGCCCCGTCCGGGAAGAAGTGAGGAGCGCCTCTGCCCGGCCGCCCCGTCCGGGAAGAAGTGAGGAGCGCCTCTGCCCGGGCGCCCCGTCCGGGTAGAAGTGAGGAGCGCCTCTGCCCGGCCGCCCCGTCCGGGAAGAAGTGAGGAGCGCCTCTGCCCGGCCACCCATCGTCTGGGAAGTGAGGAGCGCCTCTGCCCGGCCACCCACCGTCTGGGAAGTGAGGAGCGCCTCTGCCCGGCCGCCCACCGTCTGGGAAGTGAGGAGCGCCTCTGCCCGGCCGCCCCGTCCGGGAAGAAGTGAGGAGCGCCTCTGCCCGGCCACCCATCGTCTGGGAGGTGAGGAGCGCCTCTGCCCGGCCACCCATCGTCTGGGAGGTGAGGAGCGCCTCTGCCCGGCCACCCATCATCTGGGAGGTGAGGAGCGCCTCTGCCCGGCCACCCATCGTCTGGAAAGTGAGGAGCGCCTCTACCCGGCTGCCCCATCTGGGAAGTGAGGAGTGCCTCTGCCCGGCCACCCATCGTCTGGGAGGTGAGGAGCGCCTCTGCCCGGCCGCCCATCGTCTGGGAAGTGAGGAGCGCCTCTGCCCGACCACCCATCGTCTGGGAAGTGAGGAGCGCCTCTGCCTGGCCTCCTATCGTCTGGGAAGAAGTGAGGAGCGTCTCTGCCTGGCCGCCCCGTCTGGGAAGTGAGGAGCCCCTCTGCCCGGCCGCCCCGTGTCTGGGTAGTAGTGAGGAGCTCCTCTGCCTGGCCGCTCCGTCTGGGAGGTCTACCACGGAGGCCAGAAGCAATGTGGGGGCTGGACGTGGTGGCTGACGCCTGTGGTCCCGGCACTCTGGGGGGCGAGGCGGGTTGATCACTTTGGGCTAGGAGTTCGAGACCAGTCTGGCCAACTTGGCGAAACATGAAGAATACAACAGACAAACCAACCAGCCAACTCAATGACAACAAAACAGGTCTACCCTGGAGTCATACTCTAATTTTTTCTATTTTCCTCCCTTTCTGATCCTTTATCCCACTTTCTTTTTCTTCCTCTTCCTTCTCCCTCTTCTTTGTCAAATAGAGGATTGAGTTATTATCACTGAAAAAAAAAAAAAAAAAAAAAAAAAAGAATCTGATTTAAAAATGGGCAAAAGGGCTGGGCGCGGTGGCTCACGCTTGTAATCCCAGCACTTTGGGAGGCCAAGGCGGGCAGATCACAAGGTCAGGAGATAGAGACCATGGTGAAACCCCGTCTCTACTAAAAAAATACAAAAAATTAGCCGGGCGTGGTGGCGGGCGCCTGTAGTCCCAGCTACTGGGAGAGGCTGAGGCAGGAGAATGGTGTGAACCTGGGAGGCGGAGCTTGCAGTGAGCTGAGACTGCGCCACTGCACTCCAGCCTGGGTGACAGAGCGAGACTCCGTCTCAAAAACAAACAAACAACAAACAAAAATGGGCAAAAGATCTGAATAGACACTTCTCAAAAGAATACACACAAATGGCAAACAGGTATATGAAAAACTGCTCAACATAATTGACCATCAAAGAAATGCAAATCAAAACTACAATGAGATATCATCTCATCCTAGTCAAAATGGCTTTTATCCAAAAGACAGGCAATAACAAATGGTGGCAAGGATGTGGAAAAAAGGGAACCCTCATACACTGTTGGTGGGAATTTCAATTAGTACAACTACCATGGAGAACAATTTGGAGGTTCCTCAAAAAACTAAAAATAGAGCCACCATATGATCCAGCAATCCCAGTAGAGGTATATACCGAAAAGAAAAAACAAATCAGTACATCAAAGAGGTATCTGCACTCCCATGTTTACTGCAGTACTAGGCACAATAGCCAAGATTTGGAAACAATTTAAGGGTCCATCAACAATGAATGGACAAAGAAAACATGGTGTGTATACACAATGGGGTACTATTTGGCCATAAAAAAGATCTTATATTTGCAATAACATGGATGGAACTAAAAATCAAAACAATTGAACTCATGGAGAGAGAGAATAGAAAGATGGTTACCAGAAATTGGGAAGGGCAGTAGGGTGGAGTAGGGAGGAAGTGAGGATGGTTAATGGGTACCAAAATAAAGTTAGAAAAGAATGAATAAGACAGTATTTGATAGCACAACTGGGTGGCTATAGTCAACAATAATTTATTGTATACTTTAAAATAACTAAGGCTATAATTGGATTGTTTGTAACACAAAGGATAAATACTTGAGGTGACAGATACTTCCTTTACCTTGATGTGATTATTATGCATTGTATGCCTATATTAAAATATCTTATGTACCCCAAATATGTGTACACCTATGTACCCACATAAATTAAAAATTAGCCAGGCGTGGTGGTGCATCCCTGTAATCCCAGCTACTTGGGAGGCTGAGGCAGGAGAATTGCTTGAACCTGGGAGGCGGAGGTTGTGGTGAGCCGAGATTGCACCATTGCACTCCAGCCTGGGCAACAAGAGCGAACTCTGTCTCAAAAAAGAAAAAGAAAAATAACTGAAGCCTTTTGGTGCTCTGAGAGTTTAGGGAAGTTGCACCTAACAAGACTGGAAAGAAAAAGAGATCATGGAAGGCTTTCTAGAGGAGGTGTCCCATAAGCTGAGTCCTAAAAGAGAAGCCAGAGTCATTGCCAGAGACAGGAAGTGGGCAATGGGTTGAAGGTGAGGAAGTAAAAATGGGTAGATTCACCCTTTGGGCACCAGATGCCTGGTGAAACCAATATAAAAGGGTGATTAGAGTTGGAGGAAGAAAATGAAGATTCCAGCACAAAAGGGATAGGACACACAGGAACAAATGGTACAAAAGGCCTAGCATGGTAAGATCTGACAAGTTTCTGCTGTGTCAGGAGGCACAATGCATGGCAGACAAGAGGGTACTGGAGACAGAATGACTCAGTTCAAATCCTGCCTGTGTCAAGTGGGTTGATACTGGAGGATGACTTTCTCCACCAGGTCTCCAATTCCTCAACTAAGAGACTAGGAGACTCAATTTCTCAGGCTGTCATGAGGTTAAATGAGAAAATGCACAGTTCTTGATGCAGCACAAGTGTTCATTAAATTGTGGGACATTACCCTTATTATTTTCATTGCTGCACTGGGCAATTTGGGTAATGGCAGTGATACGAGCAAGAACAACTTCAGTGCTGTGATCTGAGGAACCTAGCAGCTGTGCTTCATAAAGTGGCCAACATCACATGCTTAGAAGACCTGAGTGCAGCAGCAGTCTCATACCTGGAATGGTGGGGATGGGAAATGGTGCGGCTACTCTGGAAAAATATTTGGGGGTTTGACTTAAAACTGAGCACAGATCTGTCTCTTGACTCCACCAGTCGTCTCCTGGGTGTATATGCAACAGAAATGAGTGTTTATATCCACTAAATATTATGGAAAATAGTATTCATAGCAGCATTCTTCATAATCTCCAAACAAGGTAAACAATACAAATGTCAACCAATAGGTGAGTGAAGAAACAGATCCTGATGTTTTCACACAATTTTATGGTACACAGCATACAGGATAAACCCACCTCATGGACACAATGATGGTGAAAAGAAGAAATACACAAAACAGAAAATGCTTTGGGGCTCCAATTACGCCCATTCACAACTAATTAAAAACTAGTCCCTAGGGAGAGAGTCTAAACAGTGGCTCCCACTGCAGGAGGAGCTATTGACAAAGACAGGGTGACAAACTGCCAAGGTGCTGGAAATATTGTAAATCTTGACCTAGATGAAGAATTCAATTTGCAGAAATGCAAAAATTTAAGCTGAGCCCTTCAAATTTGTACTTATTATTGTATACATAAGATTTTTTTTTAGTTTGAGAAATTTTTAACAAAAAAATATTAAAGTCAAGTGTAAACATCTCTTCCAAACATGAGACAACTCCAAGAAGCTTGGCTTTACAAGTGGGGTCAACACAAGTTACAGGGTATTGTCGGTGAAAAACCATTTTGTCTGTTTTCCCCAAGTGTAAGCAATTTGAGTACACTTTTTTTTTGTTGTTTAAACTTATATTCACTTTCTGGTTTTGTATTGTGCACACTTTTTATTTGAATATAGATAAGTTGAAGGTACAGACAAAGCAGAGATTTTTTTAAAAAAAGCAAGTTCCCTGAGAACACAGCAGGTATGATGCAGGCACTGGCAAAGACACTGACCATGACTAGAGGTAAGATCTCCTCCATAGAGGACAAGAGAAGCCAAGTATAAGACCATGCAGATGAATCTTTAAGAACATTAAATACACATCCTATTTTTAACATGAAATTAATTATATACTGAAACATCAGCTGCTGGGGAAGTGGTGAAAATCTGAAACACATCTGAGTGGCTGCAGGAGCCAGTGCAGGGACAAGAGCTGCCCAGAGGAATGGGGCAGATGTGGGGAGACCTGTTAGGAGCCTCTGGTGTGGCCCAGGCAAAAGATGACAAGAGCCTGGACTAGGTTGTTGGTGAAGGAGCCAAGCAAAGCAGTGGGGTGATGGACTTAGGAGATTTGGATCATTTAAAATGAGCAGGACTAGGGATGAATGGATGCTGGGTTTGATGAAGTTAGGTGGAGTCCAGGAGCTATGTGGTGTGTTTCCAGCCTTCTAACCTGCTTGGATGGTAAGACATTCTCTGAACTGAGCATCTTTTTAGGTATCAGGAGCTAAAGGTGCCTCTGAGACACTTAAGTGGAGATGTGGGATTGAGGGAATGGGGAGGTATTTGGAACACAGGGTTGCAGATGGGGCTGGCCAAGAAGCCCAAGGGGAGAGCCCATGACTCAGTGGTGATACAAATCCACAAGGCAGACGGCTCCAGCTACACTCATCAGCACAGATGTAGGGCAGAGAAGGCCAACTGTCACCTTGGTGTTTCTCAGGGCAAGAGGGGCAGGAAGATATGGGGGGCAAAGGGCTGCTTCTGAGTCTCTGATGGTCTAACTGGAGGATGGATGAGTGGATGAAGAGGGTGGAAAAGAGTGGGATTCACAGCATAATGCAGACAGTAATATCAAGGGAAGGAAAGTTCCCTTTCTCTTGAGTCCAGAAAGAAATGTATGACATTACATTTATGATGATTAAAACTGTTCATGCGTAATACTAACTAGCTGACATTTGTTGATCCTATGGACCAGGAACTGAACTAAGCAGCGTCATGCATTATATCTACATTCTCTAACAACTCAGTGACACAGAAATTATATCACTCTGATTTTTTTGAGTAGAGGAGCCTGAGGTGATGTAAACCAAACCCATTAATTCTTTCCCATGGGCATACAGCCAAATCACATTTGTCGGTCCTGAGCATCTAGGTGTGGCCAAATGCCTAGTTCTTGTCAAGACTATGTGGTTGTCAAGTATGTGTACAACTGGGTATGACTTCTCCCCTTCTTCTTGTTCCCCTTCTACCAGCTGGATTGAGCCAGAGCAACCATAAAGATTCCTGTTCACAGCAAAAGGTACCTGTGTCTCTGAATTATTGTGTGGCTCAGTGCTCACCTGATGATGGACACTATAATCCAAAGTGAGTCAGAAACAACCAGGCCCCCGGGAGGCCACAATGAGCAGTTTCACACAGAAATTCAGAGGCAGTGGTGCCCTCACATTCTGAAGACTGCCATGACTCCACCTGACCAGCTGGTGGCTGCTTACCTGCACAGGTGAGGTGTGAGAGGCCTCTCTTCACTGTCCACAGCTCCTGCCCATGCTCTAGCAGGTGGACCAACTCTGGTTTGGGAACCCGATGCCCTGTTGATAGCAAAAGAAATAGAATAGGGGTAATTTAATGAGAAAATGAAAGTCTCTCCATCCTGCCTAGGACTTCATGACAGGGGCCAGACATGAATGAAGCTGCTCCCAAAGTAAGCAAAATGCTGATGTGAGACCTGAAAATCAAGGGCATTGCTCTGAGCAAACTGTGTTCCCCATAAAAGTCATACGTTGAAGCCCTAACACCCAGTGTGACTGTAAAGGATCTTTAGAAGGTAATTAAAATTGAATGACGCCTTGGCCGGGCGCGGTGGCTCAAGCCTGTAATCCCAGCACTTTGGGAGGCCGAGGCGGGCGGATCACGAGGTCAGGAGATCGAGACCATCCTGGCTAACACGGTGAAACCCTGTCTCTACTAAAAATACAAAAAATTAGCCGGGCGTGTTGGCGGGCGCCTGTAGTCCCAGCTCCTCGGGAGGCTGAGGCAGGAGAATGGCCTGAACCCGGGAGGCGGAGCTTGCAGTGAGCCGAGATCGCGCCACTGCACTCCAGCCTGGGTGACACAGCAAGACTCCGTCTCAAAAAAAAAAAAAAAAAAAAAAAAAAAAAAAAAAAAAAAAAAAAAAAAAAATTGAATGACGCCACAAGGGTGGAGCCTTAATCTGATAAAATTATGGCCTTATAAAAACAGAAGGAGATGGCCGGGCGCGGTGGCTCAAGCCTGTAATCCCAGCACTTTGGGAGGCTGAGGCGGGCGGATCACGAGGTCAGGAGATCGAGACCATCCTGGCTAACACAGTGAAACCTCGTCTCTACTAAAAATACAAAAAATTAGCCGGGCGTGTTGGCGGGTGCCTGTAGTCCCAGCTACTTGGGAGGCTGAGGCAGGAGAATGGTGTGAACCCGGGAGGCGGAGCTTGCAGTGAGCCGAGATCGCGCCACTGCACTCCAGCCTAGGGAACAGAGAAAGACTCCGTCTCAAAAAAAAAAAAAAAAAAAAAAAAAACAGAAGGAGAGGGAGAGAGATCGCTCCTCTGTCCCTCCATCTTGTAAGAACACAGCAAGGCAGCCATCTACAAGCCAGGAAGAGAGGTCTCCATAGGAATCAAACTGGCCAACACCTTGATCTTGGACTTCCCAGCCTCCAGAAGCATAAGAAAATAAACTCATTGTTTAAGCCACCCAATCCATGACATTTTATTATGGCAGCCAAGGAGATAAAGACAGGCACAAATCCCACTGTTGGGCTACAACTGCCATGGAGGGTAGTGCTATCTGTCTACACAACACCCACTGCCCACGACCTCCGTCTGTGGAAGCCAACATTGTTCAGGCACACAACACTTTGACAGCCATGGGGCACTGCAAAGGTGAGCTGCTTCCTCCAGAAGGCATTTTCTTTCTTTCTTTCTTTTTTTGAAACAGAGTCTCACTCTATTGCCCAGGCTGGAGTGCAGTGCTCGGCTCACTGCAACCACTGCCTCCCAGGTTCAAGGGATTCTCCTGCCTCAGCCACCCGAGTAGCAGGGATTACAGGCATGCAAAACCATGCCTGGCTAATTTTTGTATTTTTAATAGAGACCGGGTTTCACAATGTTGGTCAGGCTGGTCTCGAGTGCCTGGCCTCAAGTGGTCCTCCTACCTCAGCCTCCCAAGGTGCCACTGCACCCGGCCCCAGGAGGCATTTTCTAATGAATTGAAATCATTGCTTCTCAAACACCTCGTGCTTTCAGAACCACTTGGGGATGCCTGATTCCAATCTCAAACCAAATGAAACAAAATTTCTTCATGTGAGACCTGGGCATTAGTACTTCCAAAATGTGCCCCCCAAAATTCTGGTGCCCAGATGGGGCTGAAAACCACTGGCTGAGGCTGGACATGGTGGCTCATGCTGTAATCCCAGCACTATAGGAGGCCGAGGCAGGAGGATCACTTGAGGCCAGGAGTTCAAAACCAGCCTGGCCAACATGGTGAAACCCTGTCTCTACCAAAAATATAAAAAATTAGCTGGGTATGGTGGTGTGCACCTATGGTCCTAGCTACTCAAGGGGATGAGGGTGGGAGGATTGCTTGAGCCTAGGAAGCAGAGGTTGCAATAAGCTGAGATCATGCCACTGTACTTCAGCCTGAATGACAGAGCGAGACTCCATCTCAAAAAAATAATAAAAGGAAAAGAAAAACCACTGGTTGAAATAAATTTGTAATGCAAGAGTCTTCATTAGGCAGGTGACCAAAGCTGGATTCTCATTGTGAAAAGAAAGCATTTATTCCAGGGTGGGAGGAGGGATTGAACATGGGGGCCTGCTGCCCTAGTCAAGGCTGCAGCACCCAGCATCCCTATGAGGAGCCAGCCTGAGGACAATCAGAAGCCTGAACCAAGAAGAAGGAACAGAGAACTGGGACATCCTTGATGGCATCACTGGGCTGCGGCACTGAACAAGCCTGGAGCCAACCACACCACCTCAGGCTTCTCATCAGGGAGTTAATGAATTTCCTTCCAGGTGAAGCCAGTTTGATCTGGTTTTCTGTTATATGCAGCCAAATGCTTTCCACTAGATGTGGTGAGTAAAAGACAAGAGGATTCTGTACAGAAGACCAATGACAGAGGTACAAGGATCCACAGAAATATCGACTGGCAGATTCTGAACCATAGCCCAGGATTCCTTCAGACATGTCACAGTAAGGTCCACAAATGTGTGCTACATGCCTGGGTTTGAGTTCTGGGACAGGGCTGTGGGAAAGGTGAATCAGATGATCCTCTGGCTCTCCCAAGAGCTGAGCTCCCTGTCACTTTTCACATGCTGGTTCCTCCACCTGGAACACTGTTACCCTCTTCCACCTCCTTCTATCCAGCTAACTCCTACTCAGCTTTCAGGTCTCAGCTCCACTGTCACTTCCTGAGATACCCTCTTTGGAACACCGACAATAGGTTATGATGTCCTGCTTATTTATTCCTAAATTCCCCTCATTTTTCTTTCTAGAATTATTTCAATTTTATCATCTATGGATTGATGTCTACCTTCCCAACTGAACTGAGTGTGCCATCATTTCTAATAACTTCTTTATCCTGACCCATTTTTGTTAAATACTGTATTCTAAAAGGGAACCTTGTTGTGGTCTGGTAAGTGAGAAAGTCAATTTCACTTCCTACAAATATAAGTCTGAAATCACAACACAATAAAATCAAGACAATGCCACTAAGTCCCAGCAAGCCCATGTATGTTTCTCAGGGCTGAGTTGGAGGTTGTCCCCTCTGTTAAAAAA
This sequence comes from Symphalangus syndactylus, assembly GCF_028878055.3. Lineage (NCBI taxonomy): Eukaryota > Metazoa > Chordata > Mammalia > Primates > Hylobatidae > Symphalangus > Symphalangus syndactylus. Next base: position 21,128,154 of record NC_072435.2, on the reverse strand, counting down.
AGAAATGAACTGCACTGGGGGAGTGAAAGGAAAATGAAAGACTCAGCACTGATCTGAGACTTTTTTTTTTGAGACGGGAGTCTTGCTCAGTCACCCAGGCTGGAGTGCACTGGCGCGATGTTAGCTCACTGCAACCTCCGCCTCCCGGGTTCAAGCGATTCTCCTACTTCAAACTCCCAAGTAGCTGGGATTACAGGCGTGCACCACTGCGCCCAGCTAATTTTTGTATTTTTAGTACAGACGGGGTTTCACCATCTTGGCCAGGTTGGTATTGAACTCCTGACCTCGTGATCCACCCACCTCGGCCTCCCAAAGTGCTGGGATTACAGGTGTGAGCCACCGCACCCAGCTGATGAGACTTTTATGACAACAATTAGCGTGCTGGACAGAGAAAGTAAAAGGAATGGCTTTATCAGGGTATCAACCCATGCCATTTGAGGACATTCCTGTGTACCCTCTAAAAGCACCTCCTGGATCAACAGAGCGTGGATATCCAGCATCAGAAAACAACTAATGACCATGCAGGCACCCAGATGCCTTTTTACAGAGATTGTATTATTGCTTAGGAAGATATCCGAGGGGCACTGAGTACAAATGTCTTCTGGGGGGCTGCCTGAGTCACCCCGTTCTCTAAAAACAGGCCATCACCCATGGTCCCTGCTTAACAGGGCTGTGGCCACAGCTGACCCCACCAGGATGGCCAATCAGCTTCCTTCTTATGCAATCTGGATTAAGGACCTCAGAATGGGCTGACCACTGGAGCGAGGGTTTGTGTTAAAAGGACATTTTCTACCCCAACAATCTCTGATGCAGACAAAGGGAGACCAGTGAGGAAGAGGTGGGACCAGAAAGGTCTGTCAAGAGAAAGGTGGGTAGTTCCAGTGAACTTTTTGCCTGGCCAAGAATCAGGGTTAGGGTCCTCCTCAGGGATGAGAGGTGAGCCATTACCTAGTGAAACCAGGAGCCCACAGGTCTCTAGCATCACCTCTCGGTACAGGGTCCTCTGGGCCAGGTCCAGCTGTCTCCACTCCTCCCGGGTAAAGGTCACGGCCACATCCTTGAAGGTCACCATCTGGAAAGTCAAACAGAAGTAATGCTACTGGCCTTGTGTTGTCAGATAGGATCAGAACCTGTCACTCAGTCTCTAGTCAATGTGCAGAGAGATCCAGGTCTGAATCAACTAGGTCTCCTTTGGGCTGACTTCTGTGCAGGACTCAAAGGGGAGGCAGATACTGCCTTTTGACATAATGCAATTGTGCCTGAGAGAAAAGCCTTCTATGGGGAAGCTGTTGAAGATGATACAAACAATGGCAATCCCACGAGGACTATGGGAAGCAGACAGTAAGTGCTCTGGCATATTAAAAGAATGGAGGAAAATGACTGATACTAATCCAACCACGAAAACAGCAACAGCAGCAGCTAACTGTGGGGGAAAGAAAGATAGATCAGACTGTTACTGTGTCTGTGTAGAAAAAGGAAGACCTAAGAAACTCCATTTTGATCTGTACTAAGAAAAATTTTTCTGCCTTGAGATGCTCTTAATCTGTAACCCTAGCCCCACCCCTGTGCTCGCAGAAACGTGCTGTATTGACTCAAGGTTTAATGGATTTAGGGCTGTGCAGGATGTGCTTTATTAAAGATGTGTTTGCAGGCAGTGTGCTTGGTAAAAGTCATGGCCATTCTCCAGTCTCGAGTACCCAGGGACATAATGCACTGCAGAAGGCCACAGGGACCTCTGCCCAAGAAAGCCTGGGTATTGTCCAAGGTTTCCCCCCACTGAGACAGCCTGAGATATGGCCTCGTGGGAAGGGAAAGACCTTACAGTCCCCCAGCCCAACACCAGTAAAGGGTCTGTGCTGACGAGGATTCGTGAAAGAGGAAGGCCTCTTTGCAGCTGAGATAAGAGGAAGGCATCTGTCTCCTGCTCGTCCCTGGGAATGGAATGTCTTGGTGTAAAACCCGATCGTACATTCTATTTACTGAGATAGGAGAAAAGCGCCTTATGGCTGGAGGTGAGACATGCTGGCGGCAATACTGCTCTTTACTGCACTGAGATGTTTGGGTAAAGTCAAACATAAATCTGGCCTACGTGCACATCGTAGTTTAAGCACCTTTCCTTAAACTTATTTATGACACAGAGTCCTTTGCTCACATGTTTTCCTGCTGATCCTCTCCCCACTCATTACCCTATAGTCCTGCCACATCCCCCTCACTGAGATGGTAGAGATAGTGATCAATAAATACTGAGGGAACTCAGAGACTGGTGCTGGTGTGGGTCCTCCGTATGCTGAGCGCCAGTCCCCTGGGCCCACTTTTCTTCCTCTGTATTTTGTCTCTGTGTCTTATTTCTTTTCTCAGTCTCTCGTCTCCACCTTGCGAGAAATACCCACAGGTGTGGAGGGGCAGGCACCCTTCACTAAGTCTTCTGATCTTCACTGTGTCCCTGCCAGGCTAAGGCTTCCTTAGCCATGGTAAAGCAAATAAAGGCCTGACTTAAATAAGGCCTCCTGAATCTGACACCAGCTATGTGACTATGACGATGTCACATGATCTCCCTAAGGCTCGATTTCGGAATCAACACAGTAACTATTCCCATCTCAGCAGGCAGCTCTAAGAACTAAACAAAATGTTCACTTAGGCAATCAGTGGAGTGCCTAGCACATGTAAGTGCCTGATGTGTTTGGGAACTTTATTAATCCCCTGACAGGGAACTTTATTAATCCCCTGACAGGCCCAGAGGTAAATGTCGTTATCACTTCCATTTCACAGTCAGCAAAGGCTCAGGGAGCTTTAGAAATCACTCACAGCCTCACATTTAAAAAACAAGCGCAGCATTTGAGCACCACTAAAACACCTCACCAAGCTGCCAGAGAGCAGGCAGGTGGGAGTGAGGGGTGCTTTTAACTACAGCCAGCACTGCCAGGATGGGTGTGGAACTGCAGCCCCGCAGAGACCTGAGAACAATGTCCCAGACAAACGGGAAGTGCAAGGGCAAAGGCTGAAAATGGGAAACAGCTGGGCAAGCTCAGGACTCCCTGGATGAATGCAGTGAGAAAGGGGACAATGGAAGAGGAGAAAGAAGATGTGGTCAAAAGGGCAGACGAAGCACAGCCTTGCAGACCATGCTGGTAGGGGGGGGTGGATTTATTGGAAATGTGATGAGAGTCCCTATAAGAGAGGCCTATTCAATCATCAACCATTTGTTAAGTACAATAAATGTACTGAAGCCTGGCTGTTCTGGGTCTTGGGAGAAGGAAGCAACAGGCACTCACATTCCACGGTTGGAAAAAGATCCTAAACAGGCAACTAAATAAATGAGTAAGGCAATGTCGGATGGCCTTAAAGATTCAGATGACAAGAAAACAGAGCAAGGAGACCAAAGAGACTCTGGTCAGCTTTAAACGGTGCAACAGACGAGACCTCTTTAAGCAGCGGACACCAGAGGGAGTCAGAAATAAAGCAAAGGAGGGAGAGGTGGATGAGAAATTAACAACTACCCACAGGAGCTGACAGTAATCTGGGCTATCATGAAAGTAATCAGGGTGACTGCTAGAGAGTAACCCTGGGCCTCATGTGTTATCTCCAAAGGGACACTACATCCTGCATACCATCACCACTGAACATTTTAATGGATTCGTTTTCCACCTGCAACTAAATGTCTTAAACAGGAAAATATACTGTTAGTTGCAACCCAGCGTCCCTTGCCCTAAACTGAAAGACAAATTCCTCAGCTTGCCCTACCACCTTTTCTGCCCTGGCATAGCAGCAATCGCAAAAACGCTCCTCCCACCTCTTTCAGCCGCTGCCCTTCGTTTTGTAGAGACAGGAGGCCAAGGAGGCCAGAGGATCAGACTACTGCTGGGGTTGAGTCTCCAAACCTAGCACAGGCCCAGGGAGCATCTCCGGAAGCTACATCCTGATCGACGTCCCTGGGACGGACACACACACATCACCTAGGGAGCCGTTCAAGCTTCCTCAACCCAGGGGGGGAAAGAGTAAATATTTCTACTTTCCGCGCGCAAAAATGAAGGACAAGGACAGTAACGGGACTTGTTCAAGGTCGCAGGCCCGGGAAAGAACACGGCTGGAAGCCACGAGGAGGACTACAGTCGCTCCTCTCACCTGTGAGGGGTTCCGGGACCCTATAAGCCCTATTTCATACCCCAACGCCGCGCACCCCAGAAACGGGGACGCTCCCCACGCCACCACGGGCCTGCATTCCGGACCCGGAACCACGCGACCACCTTCTAGGCCTCTGAGAAGCAACAGCAGGGACTGCACTGAGGACGACCTCGAAACGCCGTCCTCCCGCTCGTTGGGCCCAGGACGCTGAGGACGGGTGGCCGCGGGGAGCCGAGCCAGTCTGCTCACCTGCGCTGCGTCCTTCGTCTCCGCCATCCGACCGTTGGCAGGACGAGGCCGCGTGGGGCGCTCCCACGGGCTCAAAATCCTACCCCGGGTCCTACAACGGTGCGGAGGTGAGACCCAGTCGCCCTACCATCCTTCCCAGCACAGTTCTGAGAGTGCGGATCAACACGCACCACCACAAACGTCCACGCCAACGAGGCCGGAAGTCCCGCCCCTGTGTCGCGGCCGCCTGCCACGCCTGTTCCTGTGCCAACATTGGTCCGGCGCACGCGCCGGCCCGCTGCCTTCTAGGTAATGTAGTCTTGTCCCGTAACAGGCCAGGCTTGGTTCTTTTTCCTTTTTTATTACGCACACCATGATTCTACATATCTCAGATGTTCTTAGTGGAGCAAGTGTACACACTGGATTGTAAATTTTTAAAACTTCCTATTATTCGGATGCCTCAACGTCCCTACAAGCAGGCTGTGAGCACTCGCCCAGGCACCCAGGTAAACGAGTTTGATAAAGGGGGCCCTGCCACGAGGTTCCCTGATTGCCCCCTCAGAGTGACCCAGTGACATTCCCATGTACCAGTAAAATCTTACACCTGGTTACTGCGTCCTCCTCCACCCTGACGCCAGGCACTGTCCCTGGGACTGGCGTCGATCTGGATCCCCGCTTCCCGCGTGGAGCCACTCCCGGGACGTGCTCATGGGGTTCCCTCTGTGGGACGTCTGCCTTCTCTGCGTGGACTGGTGTTGCCCAGGGCTCAGGAAGGTCTCGAGGGGCCGTGAGTCCCCGCCTGCTTCCGGAGTCCAGCTTCTTGACACCATCGTGAGAAAGAATTCAGGGATGAGTCAAAATGAAGCCAAAGGCAAGAAGCTTTTATTGGGAAGAAAAAGTACACATTTTTGAGAAGAGTGTACTTTTCCCAAGAGAAGAGGGAAGCGCGGACGTACGAGGGAGAGCGGGTCATGCACAATGGAGTTTGGGTGTCTAATTTTATGGGGTCTTCTAATTAGGGGGTGGAATAATCATGAGGTTTTTCTAGGAAAAGGTGGGAATTTCTTAGAATTGGGGTGCCAACCATTTTTATACTAAATGTGGGCATGCTTGGATTGGCCTGGCACTGGTGGGTGTGTGATTTAATGTGGCAATGAGTGTATAATTAGGTCTGGGGTAGGAAATGGGTCCAATCTAGCGTCATGGGGCAGCCTATCCCAAATCCTGTTTGTTAAGGTCTCATCAGCCCAGTCTCCTTGTTGGGGTAGCTAATTTTAACAGCTTGATGTTTTCCCCCTTCTCCTGTGACCACACAGCGTTCCTATTTTGTGGGTGTTTCTTTAATTAGAGAGTGGAATAATTATTAGGTATCTTGGAAAAGGAGGGAAATTCAGGGACCCACCTGGTTACCGCCCCCTTTCTCTCTTATTTGGGTTTGCCCAGAAGAGTCATGGACATGTCATCCTGACTGGGATTTTGGCCATTCTCTCTCTTATTTTGGGTTTTCTGTTATCCTATGGTTTCTTTGCCTAGTTCTTGTTTTTATTTGTTGTTTGAATTTTTCCATCCTCCTGCAACCACCCAGTGCTATTCCTATATCACTGTGAATATAAACACTCTTTAACCTTATAGGCTTCTTCAAGTATAATTCCCAAGACCATGTTGCAGTGGTCCTTAAAGAACCAATAAGGCAGAGAGAAACAAACATTTCCAAATTTTGTTCTCAGGAGTAAACCTTACTCAATTGTTAAAGGCTGTAGCTAGCTCAAAAGAAGTTTCCTTGACTCTGAAAAACAAAACAAGGATCAGCAATGTTCCAAGCAAAAGTCAAAAAGATTATTTCAGTTTTTCTATTAGTTCAGCCTATTCTGTTAACTCTTGTTCTGCTTGATATTTATAAACATTTTAGCTTTTCATGAGTCCTGTATGTTTTTCAGTTATCAGAAACCTGCATTTAGGAATACCTGTTAAAGTATTCCTACATCTGATTATGAACCATATTTTGAAAAGGATTAAAACAAGACAACAATTGTCTGTACATGACAAAATGTCCAGGGTGGTTAGTCAAAAACATGATTGACAAAAAAAAATTGGTTATTTCCGTGGTTTACAATAACTTAACATAACAACCTTAATTATGGTTGATAGCATATACTTTCTCATTAGAATTTTCTAAATCCCGTGCAGTTTTGGAACACATATTAATAGTATTTGCTGAAATATAACCTGATGAAGATTAGACATCATTTTGGCAATCCCATGTAACAAAACATGTCAAATAATCCTGCTTGCCTCTTTTCTGGATGCCCCAGGGACCCTCTGTAGCATCCACAAGCTAGGTGTCAGGAAAGACAATTGATTTGTGGAAGCCTGTTAAATATGTTAACAGGCTTAAAATATTTGAGTTATGTACTAGAATTCCAGATTACTATAAGTTATTTATTTTGCCAAAATGATGACTCAAAAATTTGAAAAAGCAAAAACCTTTCATTAGCCTTTACTATTACATGAAAATTGTGTTCAAGAGAGAGAAAGCCAAATCTCACCCTTACATTAGTGTACTATTAATGTCAAACACAATTTTTAATGAAACCTTATAGGCAATTCTATCCAATCTTAACCAGTTTGAAAATGAGGTGAGATTTTCACAAACCTTTTATAACCCTTTACAAATTTTGCTAAAGAGTAGATTCGTGCATTAAGTGTTCTTTGTTGCGCTTTTATTTCAATGCTCAATTTACAGAAAACCATATAATACCCTTTTGAATTTAGTCAATATGTTCACACAGTTTCCTTTGCAAGATTAATTCTTACAGTTTTTTCCCCAGTTTGCCTAAACCTTCAGTTGTATTTTATCTACCTTAAGACAATTCTTTATCCCTAGGCAAAATGTACATTGCCATGCCTTCTTATAATTTTTTTACAAAAAACACATTTTACTGTTTTTACACACATTGCATGTAAATCTATTCAGTAGTCTCAATTACATGTCATAATGGTAACTCTTAGCAATATTTTTTTAAGACAGAATCTTGCTCTGTCACCCAAGCTGGAGTGCAGTAGCACAATCTTGGTTCACTGAAACCACCACCTCCCAGGTTCAAGTGATTCTCCTGCCTCAGCCTCCCAAGTAGCTGGGACTACAAGCACATGCCACCACGCCAGCTGATTTTTTGTATTTTTAGTAGAGATGGGGTTTCACCGCATTAGCCAGGATGGTCTCAATCTCCTGACCTCGTGATCTGTCCGCCCCAGCTTCCCAAAGTGCTAGGATTACATGTGTGAGCCACCATGCCTGGCCCTACCTCTTAGCAATTTTTAACTTTAATGTAAAACCTGGTAAGTTGTTTTAATTATTTCCTGGGTGCAGATAAAGTTTAACTCCTTCCAGAATAAGTTAGGGGCATGGTTACTTCCATATGTTCCCAGACTTTACCCATTGTGAAGCAGGCAAGTTGAACAGTTCTTAAAGGCCAAAGGAGCAGTACAACCTTAAAACATTTAGCAAACCTAGTATCTGACCTGCATAATTTAGACCACATATTTACATCTTGGCTAAATTTGTATTTTGCCAATAATCCCTAAGACTGTTTTATTTTTAAAGATTAAAGTCACATGAACTAAGAGAAATTACAGTTTTTACTGTTCTTTCAAAAAATATTTGATCGGCCAGGTGCAGTGGCTCACGCCTGTAATCCCAACACTTTGGGAGGCTGGATGGTGGGTGGATCATAAGGTTAGGATATTGAGACCATCTTGGCCAACATGGTGAAACCCCATCTCTACTAAAATACAAAAAATTAGCCAGGCATGGTGGCACGTGCCTGTAATCCCAGCTATTTGGGAGGCTGAGGCAGAGCAATTGCTTAAACCTGGGAGGTGAAGGTTGCAGTGAGCCAAGATCACACTACTGCACTCCAGCCTGGTGACAGAGCAAGACTCTGTCTGGGAAAAAAAGATTTTTTTGATCTAAGTGCTTATAGGCCAATCAATTACAGCTCTTTTTTATAGACATCACACAACACATATATGACTACACAGACAGACAGAAGAAGATCCAGCAGCTCAGGGTGGAACCCTTTAAGAATAAGCCTACAAAATCATGTAGTTTCTGGGTCCTAATAAACAGGCATAGCTTGAAGGCAAAAACAGATTTTGAGAGGGATTTATCCATCTCTAATTTTTGGGGTTCCATGAGGAAAACAGAGATTTCCCCTAAATTGAATCTGTGGCACCTTGTCTGTTTTCTCAAGGAGTCCAAGGCCACCAGAAGTCATCCTTGAGCCTTTCATGCATGCACCAAGATTGGCAAGACAGAGTGGAGAAAAGTAATTCAGTTGACTGAGACACAAACCTTTTCCAGAAAAACAAGATCTAAGAAGAGAAAAACATAAAGGCGTTTCAAGTACACCTATAACTTGGGTATCCACTTTTAATTAGGCTGAGTGCTCTTTCAGAAAATTCTTCTTTATTAATTAAAACTTTACAGATAATATAAATAATGATCCTTATCGTTTTTTTTTACTGGTTTGCATCACTCTTTGTTGACAATCATGTTCAGGTTCTCCAGTTTACTTTTGGGGAAAGTGGCTGGGTTCAGGCAAGGACAGGTTTTTAACTAGACTGTAGATCCCTCTAACAGCAAGGCCTGGCCGGGCACAGTGGCTCACGCTTGTAATCCTAGCACTTTGGGAGGCCAAGGCGGGCGGATCACGAGGTCAGGAGATCGAGACCACGGTGAAACCCTGTCTCTACTAAAAATACAAAAAATTAGCCGGGCGTGGTGGCAGGCACCTGTAGTCCCAGCTACTCAGAGAGGCTGAGGCAGGAGAATGGCGTGAACCCGGGAGGCGGAGCTAGCAGTGAGCCGAGATTGCGCCACTGCACTCCAGCCTGGGTGACAGAGTGAGACTCCGTCTCAAAAAAAAAAAAAAAAAGAAAGAAAAGAAAAGAAAAAAACAGCAAGGCCTGATATTTGAGGAGAAAATTGTCTGTTAGCCAGAGACTTCCCTTAGGGGATAGCATCCTGCTATATTATGTGGGGTCAAAACAGTTATTTTCTGGCTGGGCGTGGTGGCTCATGCCTGTAATCCCAGCAATTTGGGAGGCCGAGGTGGGTGGATCACAAGGTCAAGAGATCAAGACTATCCTGGTCAACATGGTGAAACCCCATCTCTACTAAAAATACAAAAATCATCAGGGCATGGTGGTGCACACCTGTAGTGCCAGCTACTCAGGAGGCTGAGGCAGAAGAATTGCTTGAACCCAGGAGGCAGAGGTTGCAATGAGCCAAGATCATGCCATTGCACTCCAGCCTGGTGACGAAGCGAGAGTCTGTCTCAAACAAACAAACAAAAAACAAACAGTTATTTCCCATTATTAACTTGGTGGCCTCTGGCACGAGCAAAGCCACCGCTGCAACTTCTTGGAGGAAGGCTGGCCATCCTTTAACCATCAAGTCAACTTCCTTGCTTAGGTAACCCTCTGGCTGTTGAGCTGGACCTTGAGTCTTTGTTAAAATTCCCTGGGCCGTTTCCTTTCTTTCTGATACATAGAGATTAAATACCTCCCCTTTGAGAAGACTGAGGGCTGGTGTTTTAAGTAATGCTTGTTTTAACTGGCTAAGGCTTTTGAGTTTTAAGATTCCAAGTGTTAGTTGCTTGAGTTTCTTTTATGAGGTGGTATAAAGGGCGAGGTATGTCACCATATCGAGGTACCCACAGTCTGCAAAATTCAGTAATGCCTAAGAATCTCCTTAACTGTTAAAGGAAATGGGCTTAATCCTTTCCTTACCTGGTGCTCTCGTCCCTTCTGGTAAGACTAGACTTAGGTAATTTACTGAAGTCTGACAGAGCTGAGCTTTAGATTTTGAAGTCCTATATCCCCTTTCAGCCAAGAAATTGAAGAGCGCCTCAGTGCTTTCCTGTTACTTCCTTGGTTGGAGCACAGAGGACAGTGTCATTTATATACTTCAAAGTTTAAACTTGAGGGTGAGAAAAATTAGAAAAACATTTGGACAGGGCCTGTTTCAGCAACTTCCTTCTGATATTGGGGGGTGCCTGAGTAATAAACCTGCTCTTTATTGAATTGGGAGACAGGGAGGTGTGTTTCACTAAGGCTTCTCTCAGCCTTTCCATAATGGCTGAGGGATTTTCATCTGATTTTTTATTTAACACGGATTGTTTAGAGTAATTAAGAGGTTTGGTTTGGTTTTTTGCTAGCCTTTTAATATGCACATCAGAAAGTGTATTCCACTCATCTATGCAATGACTAGTCTCCACTTAGGGTTTTCAAGGAGCACTTTTTATCTTCCTATTGGGAATGGGAATCCTGTCTCTTTTTTACCCTCTTTCCCCTTTTGACTGGGTTTCTTTTTTGACTGGCTATAGGATACATGCTGTTTGTCTCTGAATCTCTCAGCTGCCTTAGGGCTGCCTGTTTCTCAGCAGCAGTTAGAGTTTGGCTTAGGAGTAACATAACATCTCCCCATGCAAGATCAAACATTTGGGTTAGATTTTAGAAAGCTTTTATGTATCTATCAGGGTCATCAGAAAACTTGCCTAAGACCCCCTTATTTGTCTAAGGTACTGCAATGATATGGGAACTTGAACTCTAGTAGCACCACGTCCATTGGGCATTTCCTGCAGGGTCAACAGTGAAGTTGGAGTTTCTTGTGTGGCACAGCTGGAGGAGCTGATGCTTGGCTATTGGAGGCCCCAGATAAGGGATGGGGAGGTAGAGCATCCAGAAGTTGCATTTGAGGGTGTTTTCTGACTTTGGGATGTTGTCCACTGTGGGTTTGTCTGATATGACTGTTAAGAGGGCAGAGGCAATTTTGCAGTGGTTACAAAGAGCTGGGCTGTTTCACAGGGCAAAGAAGGCTTGCACATAGGGGACCTCAGATCATTTGCCCTCCCATGTGCAGAAAAGATCTAGTTGTTGGATATTATTGAAATTAACACTTCCCTCAGCAGTCCAGGCCTATCCCTCCTGGAGCTAGTAAGATGGCTATGTCCTTGTAAAGAAGAATATAAGCCATTTTTCTTCAATCTCAGGGTTAAAAGTCTCAGTGTCTCAGGATGCACTCAAGAGGAGTGCAGACTGAAGATGGTTTGTTACCTGTTTTAAAAAGAGTAGGAGAAAAGGCGTCCCTTGGTCTTTTTCCTTTTTTTGGTGTGACCCAGGGTGGAGAGAAAGATCGAAAGTGTATCCCACTTCTCTTTCTTCCCATACTCTGGGTCCTGGCCACCATCATAGGTGTCACCCATGGATGCAAGCATGACCTTCACCCGTGGATCTGGAAGAGACAGTTGGGTGTAATCGTCATGCTTACCTGTATGAGGACCTAACTCTCCACCCTGCTGGTTTCCTAGTCCCAAGTGGCCCATAAAGCTCCCAGGGTACCCTGGCGGTCTGGGAGATATTGTATTTGGGTGAGACCCTTTAATGGAGGGAGTGTTTTAATACTATCTCTGGCTTCCCTTGCTATGGCTCTAGCAAAACATTGAAATCCCAGAGAATGGGACCAATTGACTTCCAAATATGAAATCTTCTTTTTATTTAAATGCCATGTAGTTCAATGCAGAACAGGTGACTCAAAAGAACATAAGGATTGAATGGCTGTTCTCCTGACTGTTAATGGCACAGCTTTGCTGTTAACAGATGAAGCATGGAGCTTAGTCCCTAACAGAGGCACACAGGAGGGAGAGGAATTGGGGAACTAAAGGTTTTGCACAAAAGGCAGACAGGGCTCCTTATGGAGAAAAAATCCTATTTCACTTGGTGGCACTGTAGGATCTGAAATGTTAAAGAAGAACTCTGACTCCAAATTCTTTCCAGGAAGAAGTTAGAAAGAGAGGTTTGGGCTTAATAGGCTGTCCCCATTATATGCCTTCCAGAAGAAGAAAATTAACTTGTCTCATAATGGAACTGTCTAGATTCATTGGGCAGTCCTGAGCTTTTACATGGAGGAAAAACACAACCCAAATGGAGAGGGAGAAGGGTATTCACTCAGCATGAAATATCCCCCCTATACAGTACCATGAATGTCTGTCATTAGGTACAAAAAGCTCTCACTAGGTGAAAGTTTAGACAGAAATCCTCTAATTGTTCTAATTAGATCAAACCTCTGTAGTAAACAGTTCAAAAATTATACTGTCAGGGAATCATCTTCATGGTTGCTAGACTTGTCATCAACATCCCCAGGATCTAGAGTTCCATCTTCTGGCCTATCTGGAAAATCTCACAGCCATCTACCCAGTACTTCTAACTAACCATAGCAATCCCAAAGTACCCAAACCCCTACTTATTCAGTGGAACTCTCCTCCACTTAATGGATTCCACCTGAACGTCCCCTTCCACACTTGCCATTATACCTGGACTTGAAAAGTTCAGTATATCTCCAGTGCATTGATTCTTTTGCACCCACTACTGTGTTAATGACACAAAAGCAGACATTTCCCTGTGATGCTCTGATCTAACTATAGTTACCAAGTTTCCAAGGCAACAGCAAGGTAGATGGTATTTCACTTGTAGGCAAGGAGACCATATATGGTGTCTTCTCTCAGACCAGAACACACAGGGGAAAAAATGACTGCCTAATCTGGGAGGGTGGGAGTACTATTTGCTTCTGGAAAACAAGGTTTGTTTGACCACCCCCACTGGAACAGGGGAAGAATATCTCTATAGACCCAACTTGGCACCAAAGGATAGACATTACACCCTGTAGGGCCTCTATTTATGCTCCAACTGGACTCATTTTTGTTTGTGGCCATGAATGAGAAGTCACAGGCTGTAACTACTCCTGACTCCCCAGGGAGCCATCTGTTCTTTTAGGAGTAGCTTTCCTTTATATATCAAAAACTTGGAACAAAGATAAATGTATGTTGACCACCCCTCCCCTCCAAGGGTCACAGTCTATAACCCAATAAGGCCCAGGAACACCAGAAGTCAACAAGCAATAGGATTAATTCTGGTGGGAATCAGGGCAGCCATAGGACAAGCAGCACCCTAGGGTGGCTTTGCCTACCCGAAATCAACCCTAAAGAACTTGACTCAAACTCTAGAATCCTTAGCCACCAACACAGGTCAGGCACTACCAGCAATACAAGAATCTCTAGACTCTTTGGCAAATGCAGTTCTTGATAACACACTGGCATTGGATTATCTACTAGCGGAACAAGGTAAAGTCTGTGCAGTTAATAAAACCTGCTGCACATATATTAGCAACTCTGGATAGGTTAACATTCAAAAGATCTATGAGCAAGTGACCCTGTTACGTATATCTTCTTTGGCACTTGCTTGTTTAACCTCTTAGTAAAGTTTGTGTCTTCTAGATCAATAGTCCCCAACCTTTTTGGCATCAGGGACCAGTTTCATGGAAGGCAATTTTTCCATGGATGGGGTATGTGGGGCTGGGGCTGGGGGCTGGTCTCAGGATGAAACTCTTCCACCTCAGATCATCAAGTACTAGATTTCCATAAGGAGTGTGCAATCCCAGTCCCTTACATGCACAGTTTATGATAGGGTTAGCACCCCTATGAGAGTCTAATGCTGCCGCTGATCTGACAGGAGGTGGAGCTCAAGCAGTAATGCTCACTCACCTGCCACTCACCTCCTACTGTGCAGCCCAGTTCCTAACAGGACACGAACCAGTATCCACAGGAGAGGGGTTGGGGTATCCTGTTCTAGTTCCAGGTAAAGACAATGCTGGCACAAGGCTTCCAACCCATCCTTGTCTACTATCCCAGAGAATGAAAGTGTCCTTCCTTTGGGGACCTTAGATGTGGTATCTAGGGATTTTTACTCCTTTAGTGCTAGGTAGGGCCTAGGCCCACAAAATCAGCAGCAAGCAGTCACAGAGCCCCCTTAAAATTAAAGAGGAGTATCTAATCTCTGATAGGAGAGTGAGATAGGAGGCAGGACTCCATACCAGACTGAAGACTGGCTGAAACAGGGAACAGGCACCGAGAGCATATCTACATAATACACACCCACCAGTGCCATGGCAGTTTACCACCACCATGACAACACCTGGAAATTACCATCCCTTTTCTAGAAATTTCCAAATAACCCACCCTTTACTTTGCATGTAGTTAAAAGCGGGTATAAATATGATTGCAGAGCTGCCCCCTGAGCTGATACTCTTGACACACCGCCTATGGGGTTGCCCTGCTCTGTAGGAGCAACCACAGAGTTGTAACCCTGCTGCCTCAACAAAGCTATTTTCATCTACCACTAGCTTGCTCTTGAATTCTTTCCTGAGTGAAGCCAAGAACCTTCTTGGACTAAGCCCCAATTTCGGGGCTCACCTGCCCTACAATGCCACCTGATGTCATACCTCTATGCTTTCTAAAACCATCTCCCTTACCACTGGAAGAATATAACTTAGGCCTCAGGAAATGAGGACAATTCATGCTGACACAAGGAGCTCTTTAAAAAATAAAAAAGCAACTGGGCGCAGTGGCTCATGCCTGTAATCCCAGCACTTTGGGAGGCTGAGGCGGCTGGATCACCTGAGGTCAGGAGTTTGAGACAAGCCTGGCCAACGTGGTGAAACCTCATCTCTACTAAAAATACAAAAATTAGCCAGGTGTGGTGGCACATGCCTATAATCCCAGCTACTCAGGAGACTGAGGCAGGAGAACCGTTTGAACCTGGGAGGTGGAGGTTGTAGTGAGCCAAGATCATGCCACTGCACTCCAGCCTGGGTAAGAGTGTGATTCCATTAAAAAAAAAAAAAAAAAAAAGGCAGTGTTATTTAATAAGATACCTGGGGGATATTGATGGACATGCCTAACCTTGGAGGCCTGCCTAACTCAGCCCCTTCTTTGAGCACAATCCACCACCTGTAAACCACCACAGTTAACCACCACAGTGTTGACCACCTGTTAACCACCACAGTCCTGTTAACCCATCTCTGGGGATACCTGACCTAACCAGGCTAGATCAAGTTTTCTTGCCTGAATTCTGGAATAAGGACCTCAGACAGAGGGCAGAGTGTGCTGGGCACTAGGGTGAGGATTTGTGTTTAAAGGGCTGTTTCTACCTCAGTGATCCCCAGTGCAGAAACAGGGAGACCAGGCAAAAGCATGTGAGGCCAAAACAGAGAATACAGCAGGACCTGTGGATAGAGTGGGTAGAGGGAGAAGGGTTTGAGATGCCTTTCTCACCAGGCAGGTATGTGCAAGAGGATGGAATCAGAGGACTAGGGTCACCCACATGGGACAGAAATAAAGCTTTACCCAGCAAGACCAAGAGCCCACAGTTCTCCAGCCTCACATCTTGGTGCAGTGTCCTCTGGACCAGGCCCAAATATCCACATTTCTACCAGATGAAGGTCAGGGCCATGACCTTGAAAGGCACCAATGCCTGGCAAGTCAAACAGAAAGTTGACCTCAGACTGTTGGATATTAGAACCTATTGCTTGGTCACTGGGAAAGGTGCAGAGAACCAGGACATCTGAGGGTTGAGCTCCACATAGGGCACAAGGGTGAGGGACACTGCCTCTGAAAATAGGGTAACTGTGGCAGAAGGTAAAGCCTATGATGGGGGATGTCATTTCCAAGTTAATGTTTCTGCTACCCAGGCTCCTTCTGATTCTCTACCTCCCATATGTCCTCCTGCACTCACATTCAATCATCCCAAGTAAGCCTCCAGGTTGCTTGCCTGGCTCCATGCTCTGACAATTGTGCTGCAGAATGGAGCTGTTCCCTCTAAGCCAGGCTATGCCTACACTGTCACACCTTGTACAAGGAGATTGTGTGTGTTGTGAAAATAGACACAGCCAGTTACTAGATGTGTAGATGCACATTTACCACAGGCACATTTGTTTTGCTACTAGCTCTTCCACTTTCTATTAATCACACCCAAAATTTCTGTACCAATTATGTCCCATGCTTAGCTCCCATCGGCTTGAGTACCACCATCTATGGAATCATGGGCATCAGGGCACATGGTTCCTTTGCAGAAGCTGGGAGAAAGCTTTGTCTCAATAGTGCTGGGCATTACAGCCTGTAGGAACAATGCAACAAATCCATCTTATTCCCCAAAGCACAGGAGCCTGTCATAACAGCCAACTTGTCCTCAGGATGACCTCTGGTCCAGAGAAAGTGTAGGGATCCAGGCCACAAATTAGGACAATAAAATTCTTGCATTGTTTCCTAGGAGGCCTTGAGCAGCAAGGCAAAGTGGACTAAAACCAGAACAAGAACTACTGCCATTTTACTTTTCCTGCACAGGCCAACACTGGGGCCCCACAAAAGCTGTCCATTCCTTTATGTAAGAGCCCAAATGTGTTTTCCAGCCACCTCACACAGGAAACCAAACCCTAAGACCACACACAGATTTAAAATTAAGGCCTTTATTACCACGCAAACCAGAGCAATGTGAGGCAGCCAGTTACTAGGTGGTGACTTGGAGGCTGGAAAAACTACCAGGTGTTGTGTGAGAACAAGAATTTCCATGAAGGGAAGCCTTCCACATCAGCTACCAGAAGAACCGAGGCTGGGCCCTTCTGGCCAAAACTGGTCAGATATATGCTGTAATCAGTCAGAAAAGGGAAGGAATTCCCCTTAAAGGCTCAGACTGCTCAAGGAATTTCCTCCAAGGAGTGGGAGAACACAGGTGTATCTGCCTCGCCTTAGTATGCAAGGGTGACTAATGATTTAACTCTGGCAAAGGCCTCCAGCAGTTTACAACATGCAAAGGAGCTCCTGCAAGACACATATGCCTGGAACTCACGGGAGTCTGACCCATCGGGAGGTCTAGAAGTATGAGGTTTAACTTTGGGCAGATGGCTCCTTCACAAAGGCTCTCTATAGCCATAACACTGAAGAAAGAGACGGCACATTCCCTGCAGGTCTAAGGCTTTTCTCAGGTGTGGAGTTTCAAGAGTTAAACAATGTTAGCTCTTGGGCTGTAGGGTTTTCCACATTTGCTGCTGTCACGAGGCCTCTCCACAGTGTGAGATTTTCGGTGGAGAATGAGGCCAGAGTGTTGTGTAAAGGACTTCCCACATTTGCCACACTCATATGGCCTTTCTCCTGTGTGAACCACTTGGTGTTGAATGAGACTAGACTTTTGGATAAAGGATTTCCCGCACTGTCCACAGTCGTAAGGCCTTAATCCAGTGTGAATTTTCTGGTGTTCAACGAGGGTATAGCTTTGTCTAAAAAACTTCCCACATTCACTGCACTCAAAAGGCCTTTCTCCAGTGTGAGTTCTCTGGTGCCTAACAAGTTTAGATTTGAACATAAAAGCTTTCCCACATTCCCTACATACATAAGGCCTTTCTGCAGTGTGAACTTTGTGGTGTTTATTGAGGGTGGTTCTTTGGCTAAAGGATTTTCCACACTCATCACACTCAAAGGGCCTAGCTCCACTGTGAATTAACTGGTGCTGAATGAGGCCACACTTTAGGCTAAATGATTTCCCACACTGGCCACACTCATAAGGCCTTGCTGTAGTGTGAATTCTCTGGTGTACAACAAGGCTGAAGCTTTGTCTGAATAATTTCCCACATTCACCACACTCATACGGCTTTTCTCCCGTGTGAGTTCTCTGGTGCCGAACAAGAGTGGATTTGGACCCAAAGGCTTTTCCACATTCATCACACTCATAAGGCCTTTCTCCAGTGTGAATTCTGCAATGTTCAATAAGGTTGGAACTTTGGCTAAAAGATTTCCCACATTCACCACACTCGTAAGGCCTTTCTCCAGTGTGAACTCTGTGATGTTTAATGAGGGTGGCTCTTTGGCTAAATGATTTCCCACACTGACCACACACATAAGGCCTTTCTCCAGTGTGGATTCTCCGATGATCATTCAGATGAGAGGTTTGGCTAAAAGATTTCCCACATTCACTGCACTCATAAGGCCTTTCTCCAGGGTGGACTCTTTGGAGCTGAACAAGGGAGCACCCACAGCGGCAGGCTTTCCCACATTTGCTAGATTCATAAAGCCTTTTTCCAGTGCAGACTCTAGCGTGAAAAAAAGTGTGTTTGTGGCTGGACTCTCTCCTGCATTGACTCCACTTATAATGACTTATTCCAACACGAAAGGCCTCCTCACATTTGCTGATTTTGTTTGGCTTCTCATAGTTAGCAACAGCCTGAGGCTGAAGAATGCCCAATGGGGCTAGGAAGTCTTTCCTAACCTCACTGCTGGTGAAAGGCATTCCTAACTCATGCAATAGGCAGCACTGCACAAATGAGGCCTTGTCCATTTCACTTTCCAAGGGTTTCTCTGCACTATGATGCTTCTGGTCCTGGTGAAAGACTGCACATGCCCCAGTCAAGTATGGTTTCTGCCCAGGCAAATCGGTCACGTGCAAAATGTCAGTCAGGAATGGGACAAACATGTCACAGGACTGAGTCTTCTGGGTGGATGGACTGGCCTCTGGAGTCATGAGCTGAGGTACTCCTTCTACAGAAACACTTTGCTCAGGTGTCTCTTCATCCTGCATCCCATGCCAACAAACTGAAAGCAGAGAAACACTGATGAAATGCATGTTGACTATGATGGGAGTGTATTAATCACTTAAAAAACTATTTTCTGAATAATTGGTGTTCTGACATCTTAAAAACTTTGCTGGCCTGAGCTCAGGAGTTCGAGACCAGGCTGGGCAATGTGGTGAAACCCTGGCGCTACTAAAAATACAAAAAACTATCCAGGCGTGGTGGTGGGTGCTACTCAAGAGGCTGAGGCACAAGAATTGCTTGAACCCGGGAGGCAGAGGTTGTAGTGAGCCCAGATCGCACCACTGCACTCCAGCCTGGGAGACAAAGCAAAACTGTCTCAAAACCAAAACAAAACAAAATAAAATAAAAAAACGTTGCTGGCTGGGGAGAGAATGGTGCTTCCAGAGTGAGCCAACTCTTAAGAAATAGCAAAGGGCTCAGCAAGGAGCATGGCAAATACACAATCAATCCAGAGCCCATACTCCCAATCACATTTTCTATGTGACTTGAATGCTTCAGGAGCTAATATTCCTCTGCTCTAGTCATCCCAAGGTCAGGCAGGAGACAACTACGCCTAGTGAGCCCCTTTGCCCCAAAATAAACTACTCAAATTACCCAATCCTAAACTGTTTATCACTTCTTGTGTTACCAGCAGAAACCCCAATAAAGGCTGTGGCTTAATATTTTCCCTCCTCTCTTGCTTCTACCTTCTGACCACTGAGCACTTCCTCATGTGGCCCTGCATGGCATGGTGTTCACATGCTCTTGCTTCTGCAGGTGATAAATTCCTATGTCATTGACATTAACCTCTCTGTATTGGCACTCTACTACCTCCATTAATTAAAATCCTGTGGGTACATAACAGGAAATGGGAAGCCCCTTCACATATACATCAAGGAATGAATTCACAGTATTGCTTTGAAGCAATATTGAGGAGCTGAAAGCAGGATAAGAGGCTGCTTGACAGTAGTGGGCCTCTAAAAATCACAAAATGGGGAGGCTTCACCAAACACAGGACGTAAGAATGGGGTGCAGGACATAAGGAGAGGCAGGGTCTCCAATCTATTCTTTTGCCAAATCCTGTGGCAAGATCTTGTCAGCTGGTGGCATGTGTATGCTGTGCTGAAGGCTGGCATTATTCGGGCCCAAGATAATGCAATTGGAAGTGAGTGGGAGATTCCAACTGCGATCTTGTGCTCAAGAAATATTTAATTGGCATGTGCACAACTCACAACACATTGTGAGTGGGTCAGTGTTGGAAAACATGCTGGGGGGCAGTGCAGAGAAACTGGTGGCACATGGAGGGCAGAAAGATGGGGGCAGCATGAGGCCAGATGTCCCAGATGAAGCAATAAGCCAGCAAAGTGTCAAGGAAGAGGAAGAAAACATAGAAATGAGGTGTGTCCAGTGGCATTAGCATCAAACTCTGGATGACACAGGGCAAATTCCTGGTAAGATTAGAAAACAGGCTGGATGCCATGTCCTCACCCAGGTGCCACTGACTGAGGCCAGGCTTCCTCTGAAGCCATATTCCCATCTTCACCCTTTCCAACAACCAGGGCTTTCCCACCACCTCTAGATGTGCCACTGCTTGGGACTTGAATGAAGCAAGTCCTGAGGGAAAGCTGGGACAGGTGAGTATCCTGCAGTGGCCCAGAGCAAGTCAGCACCCTTGAGAACACAAGAAAGAAACTTAGTATCACACAGATCCTTGAAGGAGGTTCTGGCAACAACAGCTCACGGTCCATGTAAATACTGACGAGGAAAATTCTGCAAATTCCTAACACAGGTAGTCAAAGGAAATGTCATCTAAGAGGCAGAACTTAAGACACTAAGTACGATGAATATGGACACAGCCACCCAAAGAGGAAGTGAAGAAGTAAACGGAGATGCATTAGGCTGACTCAAGACACCTAACAGCCAGACCCATCCCTCTGCGTTTTGGGACAGCAAATGTCAGGGCTGATTAAGGAGTGCAATGATTTCATTCCTTACACCACAGCACATATGCCAAGACAGTGGGGAAGTCAGCAGGGCCCATGGTCTGGCAGAGCTGCCTCTGAGGAAAAAGAGGATAGACGAAGACCAGGACACGAGAGTGGGTGTGAGGGCCTTACCCAGCGCAGTTATAAGTGCAAAGTTCTCCAGCATCACATCGCGGTACAGGAGCCTCTGAGCCTCATCAAGGAGCCCCCATTCTTCCTGGGAGAAGTAAATGGCCACGTCCTCAAAGGTCACACAGCCCTGCCATGATGGGGATAGATCTTTCCATGATCAGATTCTCTCCTAGGACCCCAAGTTCATGCCCCCCACACATCCTTCCCCTGCTTACCCCCATCCCTAAGCCCCACCTCAAAGGAGATACCAAGCCCTGGTGGCACTGATTCCTGCCCTCTCCTCATGGTCCCATCATCACTGTATCTTCCCACAGCACCAACAGGCAGGTGGGCCAGGAAATGCCATTTAAATTCTGGGTCTAGCATATAGTGCTGGATTTTTTCTTGTCAGACAGTTCTCCTGGAGTTTCCAAAATTATGCCTCTCACATACAAACAATGATGGGCGTTTGTCATCATTCTTATATCCTCAATGCCATGGCCATGAGTTGTTCAGTTCACACTTCCTCTCCATATGCACATCACTCTTTGAAGCACACACTCTCTCAATCTCACTCCCACAGCTATTTCCACCCTGTTGCCCCACACCATAGGCATCTCTCTGGCATCCCCACGATACTTGGAACGCAACATTCAGAAAGTGCTTAGCAAACTGAAATGAGGTCCGGTGCTACTCAGAGGCTGATGGTCCCCACTGCCAAAGGCAGCCCTTCAGAGCCCCATCTTGCTCTGAAGGCCTCCCTGTCTGACTCTGTCCCTTTCCATATCCTCAGTCACCCAGAAATGCCTGGGGATCTGACACTGATGGCCCTCTTCCACTAGTGCTGCACTTGATGTCCTCTTTTTTTTTTTTTTTTTTTTTTTTTTTCAGATGGAGTCTTGCTCTGTCGCCCAGGTTGGAGTGCAGTGGCGCAATCTCTGCTCACTGCAAGCTCCGTCTCCTGGGTTCACGCCATTCTCCTGCCTCAGCCTCCTGAGTAGCTGGGACTACAGGCACCCACCACCACGCCTGGCTAATTTTTTTGTATTTTTAGTAGAGACGGGGTTTCACCATGTTAGCCAGGACGATCTCGATCTCCTGACCTCGTGATCCACCCGCCTCAGCCTCCCAAAGTGCTGGGATTACAGGCTTAAGCCACCGTGCCCGGCCGATGTCCTCTCTTAAGTCACAGCCTTCCTCTCCTGCTAACTCTCATTCAAAGTCTGCCCCAGAGGACCCCCACACCTCAGGCCCAGTAACTGTCCCAGATGACCACCTGTGCCCCTCAACTTATCCACCTCCCTGAAATTCCTGACACCTCAAGGGTTACCACAAAACCCTGGTAGATAGATCCAGAGTGCTGAGTAAGCACTAGTTCTGGTCTCAGTGTCATCGTGTCTCAATTACTTCCAAGCATTGATCTCATGCCCACTCTTCTCCTAGATCCTTGGCCACTTGCCAGATCATCCTTGCTCTCACACCCTACCATAGCCACCTCTCTCCCATACCTGTCTTTGTGATTCCCACCATGACCAACCAAGTCCCCAAGCAGAAGAGCCAGTAGTGACCCCCAACCTTCCTTCCTTGGGCTGGTAACAGCATTACCAGAGTGATCACGATTCCACCTCCTAATTGTGTCCCAAGCTATACCCCTAGGCAAGTAGTGACCACCACCTTTTAAATGTCTCTATCCTGTGCAGGCACGCGTTCGCCATCTTGGCCACGCTGGTCGCCAGCTCCTGACGCCGAGTGCTCTGCCCGCCTCAGCCTCCCGAGGTACTGGGACTACAGACGGAGTCTCGCTCACCCAGTGCTCGGTGTTGCCCGGGCTGGAGGGCGGTGGCGTGGTCTGGCCTCGCGGCAGCCTCTACCCCCCGGCCGCCTGCCTTGGCCTGCCAGGGTGCTGGGATTGCAGGCCCTGCCCGGCCGCCACCCCATCTGGAAGGTGGGGAGCGCCTCTGCCCGGCCGCCCCGTCTGGGAGGTGAGGAGCACCTCTGCCTGGCCGCCCCGTCTGGGAAGTGAGGAGCGCCTCTGCCCGGCCGCCCCGTCTGGGAAGTGAGGAGCGCCTCTGCCCGGCCACCCACCGTCTGGGAAGTGAGGAGCACCTCTGCCCGGCCACCCACCGTCTGGGAAGTGAGGAGCGCCTCTGCCCGGCCACCCACCGTCTGGGAAGTGAGGAGCGCCTCTGCCCGGCCACCCACCGTCTGGGAAGTGAGGAGCGCCTCTGCCCGGCCGCCCCGTCCGGGAAGAAGTGAGGAGCACCTCTGCCCGGCCGCCCCGTCCGGGAAGAAGTGAGGAGTGCCTCTGCCCGGACACCCATCGTCTGGGAGGTGAGGAGCGCCTCTGCCCGGCCGCCCATCGTCTGGGAAGTGGGGAGCGCCTCTGCCCGACCACCCATCGTCTGGGAAGTGAGGAGCGCCTCTGCCCGGCCACCTATCGTCTGGGAAGAAGTGAGGAGCGTCTCTGCCTGGCCGCCCCGTCTGGGAAGTGAGGAGCCCCTCTGCCCGGCCGCCCCGTGTCTGGGTAGAAGTGAGGAGCTCCTCTGCCTGGCCGCTCTGTCTGGGAGGTCTACCACGGAGGCCAGAAGCAATGTGGGGGCTGGACGTGGTGGCTCACGCCTGTGGTCCCGGCACTCTGGGGGGCGAGGCGGGTTGATCACTTCGGGCTAGGAGTTCGAGACCAGTCTGGCCAACTTGGCGAAACATGAAGAATACAACAGACAAACCAACCAACCAACTCAATGACAACAAAACAGGTCTACCCTGGAGTCATACTCTAATTTTTTCTATTTTCCTCCCTTTCTGATCCTTTATCCCACTTTCTTTTTCTTCCTCTTCCTTCTCCCTCTTCTTTGTCAAATAGAGGATTGAGTTGTTATCACTGATCCATATAAAGTCCCTCTCTCATTTATTTTAACTCCCACCCCCATTTCTATTCCCCGACTTCCCATGTGCAACCTTCCTAATATGTTTGATACGCATCTTTTTGTTTGTATGTATTTTTAGAAAATGTTTATTGTTTTTGTATGCAAAAAAAATTAATAAAAAAAAAAAAAATGTCTCTATCCTGAATCCCTCACCACAGTTCTCGTCCTGTAGGATAAACTATCCACTTGATGTCTAAACTAATTGTTCTTTGAAACATCTCAGACTCTAAAGATGTCCCATTGGGCCATGTTCAGATGATTTTTTAAAAAAAATTTAAAAAATAAAGATGTTCCAAATCAAAATTTCTGATTATCTCTAGAGATAACTGACTCTACTACCAACTTTACAATCCCCGCTAGTGGAGCTTCCATATTTCCAGCTGCTAAACCCAAACGCCTTGCTTTTACCCCTAAATCCTACTTTTCTATCTCTTGCCTTCAACATCTCAAAATCCAAGCTTTCCTACTTAAAAAAACTGATCTAGAATCCAACTACCACCTCCACGGCCACCACACAAGTCCAGCCACCAGTAACACTCGCCTGGACTACTGCAGCAGCCTTCTTCACTATCTTCCTATCTCATACCTCACACTCAGCCTGTTCTCTCAGCTTGGCCACACACAGGGAACCTGATGAGACCTGGATCAGATCACATACCTCCTCTGCCCCCAAACTGTCATTGCTCATGACACACTCCAGAAGGAACATCCGACAACTGGGAGCCATTTTTTGTCTGATTCCTGCATCCCAGCTTTCAGTTCCCATGAGAAAGAAAAAGCTGTAGTTTCCTAAACCAGCTCAGCCTGATCTTCAAGCACTTGCTCATCTGGTATCTAAGCCTGAGACAACGTTCCACACCTTACTTTACTGGTTCCCAGCAATAGGAACCGTTCTATACCAGCTTCCAGCCTGGATGTATGACCCTGGGATTGATGTTATGAGCAAGGACCCAAAGAGTGCCAAGAGTCCCAGAACACAATCTCAGAGACAAACACTGGGGTCAGCACCACTGAGGGCCCGAAACACTCTCCACTCACCTGTGTGAAACCCATAAGTTTAGCTTCTGCAGTCATGGGAACCTGCGGGAAGAGGAAGGCTATGAGAGGCAGGTAACTGGTGGAAGCTCCATGGGCTCGTGCCTCCTTGTTTCCTTGCGCAGCCCTGGAGCCAGGTGACTTGGTAATGACTAAATTATCATTGTTTCTCAGTTCCGTGCGACTCTTACCTGCTCTGGGACCTTGCGCAAGGACTCAACTTCCCTGTGCCTCGGTGTTCTCCCCCTTCCAGGCTGTTCTAACTCTGAGTAACTTTAGGAAAAATTTGAAAAGTCTAACTCAGACCATGTACCTCATCTATTCACAACCACCCATGGCTCTCAGCGTCTTGAAAAGAGAGCCTCACTTTGCCATTCCGGCATGAACGCTACTGGCTCAATCCTCCCAACAAGATTCACAGAAACCGGCCCCTTCGCCTGCCACACCCTCCACAGCCCATGACACCAGGCTTGTAAATGGGAGCCCCACCCGCGAGGGCCTCATAGTCCTGGACTCTAGGGCCGGGCTGCAGGGACGCAAGCAGGCGCCCCTCACTCAGGGTGTTGGATTTCCGGCGGGGAGGGCAGATGAGGCCCGGGGGACGCAACACTCACCGAAGTCGAATCCCTAAGCACGGCCGCCGCCATCGGATTGTGAGCGGAGCGGGGCCGGGAGCGGCGGGCGACCCGGGGCGGGAACCCAGGCACGGCTGCCACCAGCGCCAGCGACCTACGGGCTGCTGCGCAGCGGGGCGATCCCCGCTCTGTGCCGGAGGCAGCGTTTCTAACTCAGGCGGCGTGGCCCGAGGTAGAGAACCACCAAAACGACCATCTCGGAGCGGTGCCGGAAGTTCCGCCTTACCGTATGCAACAAACGGAGACAGGCCCGGTCCTGAACGTTGATTGGCTCCGCGTCTTTGCAGTTTGGCGCTCAGCATTATGGGTAATGTAGTTCTCAGAAGCCCAGGGTTCCAGTGCCCTCCTTGAGATTCACCCGGAACAAGGGCTAAGCGGCGCACGGAGGGCGCTAGGAAAAGGCGCGACACCAAGAGCCAGACAGGGACTTGCCGCTCCTTAAAGGGGCCGCTGGCCTTTTTCCGCAGTCCCATACCCAGCTAAGCGCCCACGTGGCTGGAGACGTTGATTCAGGTTCAGGAAGCTAAGGCTTCGGATCCACACGGACGCGTCACTCCACGGGGCCGCGTAGACACCGTGGTCGCACTGCGGGAGGGAAGGAGCCTCATCCCCCTCACGTGCGGGGCCGAGGCCTTTGAGGCCGTTTCGGGGACCTGAGCGGTTCCGTAGGCGACAGAAGCGACCTACCGGTCAGGCTCAGGGCCGCCGGTCCGGGAGGCCACATGAAAAGGGCGTTTCCTTGGCTAGCAGGCCACATGAAATGCAGAGAACGAGTGTCACCACGAATGAGCACAAAGGGACTGAACGCTGGGAAACATGAGGACAAAATCATAGAGGAGTCCACCAGCCACTGACCTGGAATAACAAATAGAGTCATCCAAATGTGCAAAAGAGAGGAGAGTGAGTAAAAGGAAAAAAAGGTGCTCACAGGGATCAAAATTGCTCTGACCTCTTGAGCTCTGAAGAGATTCTGTTGCTGTGAATGTGTTGGACTCGCTGCTTGTGTCTGTGCAGGAAAAGGACCATGGAGCCACTGGCCCAGCCCATGAGGCCCAAACTCATAAAAGTCAGTTGCAGAGAATATGAATAAGACTAGAAATGTTATACATCTAGCTGGTTTGAGCAAAGAACAGTATACATAATTTATTTTCCCACTTACGTTTTTGCTGTTTATTTGACTAGTCACACTCATTGGAACAAAGATATTTGCCAGCAGTTGCAGGATCCAGCAGAGAAAACAACAGAAGCCAATGAACTTTGGGGATCTCATTCTGAGCTCCAATCACCTAGAGAAACTGGGACAAAGCTTTATGGCCTGGAAGCCACTGAGGAGACAGGTGGTGCTGAGGGGAACCCCTCTGGCCACTCTGAAAATAGAAGAGAAGTTTGCATCCAGCCTCATCCAGGAAATAGTTCAATCCAAAAGCTACTATTGTATGAGGGATCCCTCTAGAGAAAAGCACAAAGAAATTGGCAAAGGTCAGTTGGTTGAGAATAAGGTCCGTGGGTCTAATCTTGTGTCCAGTAAGCAAGGTGAAATTACAAAGCCAAAGAAGGAAGGAGTTTCCAAGGATTCCCACTCCCATCTGAGTGAGAAAGGCAAACCTCATTTGCAGATTGGCAGGAGCCATCACGTTAATATCTATAAGACATTGATTTTAATTGGTGCCAGAACAATGAGGAGTTCAACAAACAAAAATATGTTGGCCAGGTGTGATGGCTCATGCCTGTAATCCTAGCACGTTGGGAGGCTGAGGCAGGAGGATTGCTTGATGCCAGGCATTCAAGACCAGCTTGGGCAATATAGCGAGACCCCATATCTAAAAAAACAAATTGCTAGGCATAGCGACATTGAGGCCAATGAGCTATGATCACACCACTGCACTCTGGCCTGGGTAACAAGGCAAGACCCTGTCTCTTTTTTAAAAAAAAAGAAAAAAAAAAGAAATTATCATACCATGCCCAATAACCTCCAGTACTAAACCTAACATGTATTTTTCTAATTTAAGTGGGCCTTAAGTATGTGTGCTTATGGGTACAGAAGTTGTCTCTCTTTTAGTTATAAAAATATCTCTAGCAAGTGGTTGCTCCACAGCCTGCTTGAATTCCTTTCCCAAAAAAAGCTTTTTCTTCCTCTGCCACGTCAAGGCTGCAAATGTTCTAATTTTTTTTCTCTGCTTCCCTTTTAAATATAAATTCTATCTTTTGGTAATTTATTTGCTCTAGCATCTAGTACAGGCTTTTAGGAGTAGCCAGGCCACATCTTGAAAGCTTTGCTGCTTAGAAATTTCTTCCACCAGCTATCTCCTTGGTCATTACTCTAAAGTTCAAACTTCCACAGATCTTTAGGGCGTAGGCATAATGCAGCCAGCTTCTTTGCTAAGCCATAACACATCTGACCTCTGCTCCAGTTCCCAATAAATTTCTCATTTCCATCTGAGACGGCATCATTCTGAACTTCCTGTCCGTATCACTATTAGAATTTTGGTCACAACCATTTAACCAGTGTCTAAAAAGTTCCGAACTTTCCCTCAACTTCCTGTCTTCTTTTGAACCCTCCAAACTCATTCAACCTCTGCACATTACCCAGTTCCAAAGCTGCTTCCACGTTTTCAGGTATCTTTATAGCAATGCCCCACTCCTCTGTACCACTTTTCTATTAGGCCATTCTTGCATTGCTATGAAGAAATACCTGAGACTGTGTAATTTATAAAGAAAAGAGGTTTAATTGGCTCATGGTTCTGCAAGCTTTACAGAAAGCATGCTGCCGGCATCTGCTTCGCTTCTGGTGAAGCCTCACAGAGCTTTCAATCATAGTGGAAAGTGGAACAGGAGCAGGCACTTCACATGGCAAAAAGCAGGTGAGAAAGAGAGAGTGGGGGTGGGTGCTGCAGACTTTTAAATAACCAGGTCTCACAATAGGTCACTATCACGAAGAAAGCACCAAGCCATGAAGGATCCACCCCTATGATCCAAACATCTCCCACCAGGCCCCACCTCCAGCATGGGGGATTACAATTCAACATGAGATTTGAGTGGGGGAAAATATCCAAACTGGTTTCCCTGCAAAATATTCAAAAAGTTTAATCATCTGGAAACACTACAGATACAATGTTTCAGGGTAAACTCTCTCTAATTGTATTTTCTCTCTGCTTTCATACCACCACAAAAATCATAGACACAGAAGATGACTTCTGTGACCATATGTGCAGGGTTTTCCCTACACACCAAGCAATGGAAACCAGCTCGGTATCCTCCAATTCAATTCTGACACTTTCTACCTGGCGATAGTGTCAGATCCCACAGGTTGGGGGGGGTCTCCCTCCAAGACTGCCTCCCACCTTCAGACACCTTCAGACATTGGGGAGGTCTCCCCAAGACTGCCTCCCACCTTCAGACACCAGTTGCAAGTCTGAACCTCCAGAACTTTTGACCTATCCAGCTTCAAGTTGGGGCCCCCACAATCCCCTCTTTGGGTTCAATTAATTTGCTGGAATGGGTCAGAGAACTAAGGGAAACACTTATGTTTACCAGTTTATTATAAAGGATATTGCAAAGGATACAGATGAAGAGATGTGTGGGGTATTGGGGAATGGGGCTGTGGCAGTGCTCCTCTCGAGGGGGCACCAGCTGTGGGGAGTCTGTCCCTTGCAGACCCCTGAACTGGCAATGGATGAATAAAGTACACTGAAACACAGATATTCTGCTCTGCCAGTCCAGCTGAGGGTCTGAGCCACCTACAGGCTCCCTGCTGAGTCCTGTAAACAGTTGCAACTCAGCCCGGATCAGCTAGTCAGACTCGCATTTATTTGGTAAGATTAATTAACAAAAGCTTGAGTCAACACCATTAGAGGGTAATTGACATTGTGGGCTTCCCGAGTAAAAAGCACTTAAGCACCTGCGGTACATCAAAGGTTAGTTTTAAAATCATGTGAGTAAACAAGCTAGCTAGGTAAACTACTCTGCCTTCCTTTATTACTTTAATTTGTTTAACTAAAGGTCAAGATCAGGTTGCCTTCAACCGTATCTATTACCGAAGCTAATGCAAACTTCTCACCCTTCTAAGAAGATTTGTGCCTATCTCTATAACTATCTCTAATATTTTTCCCACCAGCCTGATTGAATCCCAACACGGCACTGAGCATCCATGCCCTCCAGGGCACCACCCAGGTGCCCAGCCTCCAGGTGCAGCACCCTCCAGGAACCTCCACATGTGCAGCTATCAGGAAGCTCCCTGGACCCTGTCCTCTTGGATTGTTATGGAAGCTTCATGATGTTAGCATTCCTTCCACCATTGTATTGGGTAGGTCTCCCTCTGGGGACGGTCTAAGACCACAATCAGAAAGGTGAGCAAAGATTAGAGTCCTGCCTTCGGGCAGGTGAAAGGAGGGAAGGACAGACATTCTTTCTCCTGAATCCAGCCCCTGAGGTCTGACAAACTCAACGTTTTAACAAAAGACTGTAACAATTACTATAGGAGGTATTAACCAGGAACTGTGTAAGAAAAGCAATATAGGCCAGGTGCGGTGGCTCCAGCCTGTAATCCCAGCACTTTGGGAGGCCGAGGGGGGTAGATCATGAGGTCAGGAGATTGAGACCATCCTGGCTAATCCAGTGAAACCTCGTCTCTACTAAAAATACAAAAAAATTAGCCAGGCGTGGTGGCGGGCTCCTGTAGTCCCAGCTACTGGGGAGGCTGAGGCAGGAGAATGGCGTGAACTCGGGAGGCGGGGCCTACAGTGAGCTGAGATCGCGCCACTGCACTCCAGCCTGGGCGACAGAGCAAGACTCCGTCAGAAAAGAAAAGAAAGGAGGGAAGGGGAGGGGAGGGGAGGGGAGGGGAGGGAAGGGAAGGGGGAAAAGAGAAAAGAAATATATAACACCACAGGCCACCCTCTGTTTTTGAACTACGGATCCCTTACAGTAAAACAAATAAATACAAGCTTTTATAATTAGTCCAGTCCATTGTATTGTATAAATGTCTTGCAGGCTGAGGCCACTCAGGTTTGCAAAATTCGTTTCAGTCTTGTCAGGTTCCAAAAGCAGAAGTGGTCTTGGCAAATATATAGCTTCATCCTTTCAGGCATCTGGTGTAATTAAGCTAAGGGATAATGTCATCTCTTGGTCTGAGACTCTTTTAAAAGAGTTGTTAATGTAATACAGGATTTCCCTCAATTTATAATTAATTTATTTGTTTTTTTAACCCTCAGCTACTGTTTCTGTTTTTTTCCATTAACACTCAAACTTTTTCATCTTTGAAAGGAACATTAGTTTCAGCCACTAAGCTGGTCCAGATTGTTGGTAGCAATACTAGTCCAGCAAGTGCTTCCCCCTCAGTGCATTCCCACAGTTTGGGAGCTCAGTCCTTCAGACTCCCCAACTGCAGACACCAGTCACAAGTGTAGGACACCACCCTCCAGACCTGAGAATGGTGGTGCGATTGGCAGCTTGCAGCTTGCACCATGGGCCTGGAAAAGTCACAGGCACTCAACTCCATCCTGTGACAGCAACCACAGGGGCTGTTTTCTAAGAAGCCACAGGGGCAGAGCATCCCAAGGCCTTGGGAACCCACCGCTTGTGATACAAGAGATAGAAAAAAATTATTCAGGCAGATAGTGAAGGTAAAGGAGTCCTCAGCAGAATTTCCCTTTTAACAAAAAGCAGCACCCAAATCATTTCTTTTTTAAGATAGAGTGGCCTGAAAAATCGAGCTACAGTCATAGATAAGCAAGCTGGAAGCTTCCACAGGTGAATGCCAGCAGCTGTACCAATAGAAAAGGGCCACCTGAGGGCCAGGTGTGTTCAACATGGAGGTTCCATCTTCCCTTTTCTTTGTCACCACGTGTACAATAAAGAAAGAGACAACATGTTGCCAGCCAGGCAAATAAGTAATCTGCATAATAAAATATTAGGGTGGAGATGGCCAGCTTTTTGCACCCTATGCAAATGGTGCACCTAGCCGTAACAGGTTTCTTGTGCCCTATGCAAATGGCACACCTGGTCCAACCAATCTTTTGCACCCTATGTGAATCAGACATCGATTCCTCAAGCTCATCTATAAAATTCCTTGCTTTTTGCTGCAGACAAGAAAACATGCTCAGGACCCCTCTCTCTGCAGGAGAGAGCTTTTCTCTTTCTTTTGTCTATTAAACCTCCCCCTTTTTTTTTTGAGACGGAGCCTCACTCTGTCACCCAGGCTGGAGTGCAGTGACGCGACCTCTGCTCACTGCAACCTCTGCTCACTGCAGCCTCTGCCTCCCAGGTTCAAACAATTCTCCTGCCTCAGCCTCCCGAGTAGCTGGGATTACAGGCATCCACCACTGCGCCCAGCTTATTTTTGTATTTTTAGTAGAGACAGGCTTTCACCATGTTGGCCAGGCTAGTCTTGAACTCCTGACCTCAGGTGATCCGCCTGCCTCAGCCTCCCAAAGTGCTAGGATTACAGACATGAACCACCATATCTGGCCTAAACCTCTGCGCTGAACCTCACTCTTCGTGTATCTATGTCCTTGATTTCCTTAATGTGAGACAACAAACCTTGAGTATTTACCCTAGGCAATGACACTGCTTCATTTTGGGGGCCTTGCCGGGATCCAAGGTAGATTCATCAGAAGGCTAAGTATATGAGCAGATCCCAACTATTTTCTTTCATTTCGGGACCTTCTGCCCTCCATTTTAAAATCAAACCAAAGACTCAAGCCCAGTCAGCCATTTAAAAATGGTTAGCGTGGCTGCCAGCCTTATAAGACTTGGGGGACAGGCTTTCTGGGGAGAACTTAGTGAATCCCCCAGTGGCCTCAGTTTGCTGGGGATGCTGGCTTTCACAGAGAGCCTAGCCATCACATGGGGCTTGAAGAGGTGCAGTGGCAACTGAGTGTTCCTGGCCAGGGCCACACCCCGGTGTTACCAAAGCCTTCTGTACTAACCCCAGCCTTTGAAAGCCTGATGGCTGTTGGCAAGAGGATCTCCAAGTTTTTCCTATGGCAATTTTTCTTCTTTCCTGCCCATGACCACCATGTCTCCTATCCACTCTGTATGCAATGCTGTGGGAATTTTTACAGTTCAGGGAAGTAGTCCCGTTAGGCAAGATCAGGAAATGACATAGTAACTGGGAGTATAGCACAACGGATTGCCATTTTTGTGATTTTTTAGGACTTCTCCCCACCCTCTGCTTAGTGTCTTCTCCCTTTACCCTTTGTCTGGACAGCACATGGTATTTCAAGGTCAACAGCGCTGCCTAGTGGAATAAAAATCTTCTCCATGAGGCACCTTGTTGGCCCTTTGCCAAAACACTCTGACTTCCCAATTCTCCTTCTTTTTTTCTACTAGAAACCAGGCTTTATGTCCCTTCTGTGAATGGGAAAACTCTGCCTTCAACAATGGGGAGAAAAAGGTCCTCTGAAACCAAACTTTAGTCTCGATACTGTCCCATCAGCAGGAAAACCACCATTTGTAGCCTATATCCTTTTAAGGCACCTATTCTGCCTCCAGTTAAAATGGTACTTAAATTGTAACGGGATTTTATGTTCACAAATTAACCAGAGCCACTGCCTAAGAATACTTTAATCCAGGCCATAATAGAAGAATATAGAGCTCAAGCCCATACACTCCCTCCTTTAAGGGGTTGCCCAATGCAACTGTTTCATAGTCTTTCCCTAGATTTATCTATTGGGGAGCCACGCGGATCACACAAATCTAGGAAGTCAAAGAGAAATCGCTGGCATAGGACTAGAGTCGCATGGGTGAGCGTGACTAATACAAATCACTTCGTTCCTCTGGTTCCATGGGTGATGGTCATGCCTGCATCCATGTGCAGCACCTTTAATGGATGTTGGGGCTCAGGGAATCAAGGAGGGATAACAGTTGGGGGGACGGCCCCACTGTCTTCCCCTCCACCCTGGGCCATTCCAAAGGAAAAGGAAAAGACCAAAGGGACTCTTTTTTCTCATTTTTCTTTCTGGATGGGTAACAGACTATCTTTGGCCTGCACTCCTCTGGAGTGCATTTTGAAGCACTGGGACTCCTTTGACTCTGAGACTTTGAAGAAAAAACAGCTCATTTTCTTTTGCACAAGGGCGTGAACTTCTTACCATTTTGAACCAGCCTGGCCTGCAGAGGGAAGCCTTGATTTTAATACTATCCAACAATTAGATCTTTTCTGTAGACAGGAGGGCAAATTGCCTGTGGTCCCCTATATACAGGCTTTCTTTGCCCTGTGAGACAACACACACCTTTGCAAGCACTGCACAATCAACTCAGCTCTTTTAGCAGTCATATCAGGCAGGCCCAAAGGGAATGATTCCCTGAAACTAGAGAAGCAACTTCCAAGGGAACCATCTGAGGCAGCTATTGGGTGTCCCAGCCATTCTTGTGCCTTGTATGTGGGGCTGCCTTCAACCATGCCATTAGCTCCTCCAGCTCCACCATCTCCAAAACTCTCCAATCTCCCAACTTCACTCTTACCCCTATAGGAAATGCCCAATGGAGGTGATGCCACTAGAGTTCATGTTCCCTTCTCACTGCAGGACCTTAGGCAAATAAAGGGAGACTTAGGCTGATTTTCTGATGACCCTGATAGGTATATAGAAACTTTCCAAAATTTAACTCAGGTGGTTGACCTCTCGTGGAGGGATGTTATGCTGCTCCTAAACCAAACCCTAACCGAAGCTGAAAAACAGGTAGCTCTGCAGGCAGTAGGGAAAGTTGGAGACAAGCAATATGTCTCCTATAGTAGGCTAAAAAGGAAAAGATAAAATAGAGAAAGTGAAGAAATAGGGGAACCATCATTCCCAATATGAAGAGAGGCAGTACCTCTTGACAACCCTGACTGGAAACCCACTGACAACCCTGATTGGAACCCCACCATCCACAGATAAATGAAAAAGGAAACACGTTTTAATGGGCATATTGGAGGACCTATAAAGAACTAGGGCCAAACCTCTTAATTACTCTAAACTGTCCATGATAGACCAAAGCCACATGAGAATCCCACAGCTTTTCTGGAAAGTCTGAGAGAGGCACTAATAAAACACACATCCTTATCCTTTGATTCAGTTGAGGGATAGCTAATCCTAAAGGACAAGTTTATTACACAGGCAGCTCCTGATATTAGAAGGAAACTGCAAAAGCAGGCTATAGGATGAGATAGCACCTTGGAAAACCTCCTGAGGGTGGCCACCTTGGTCTTATATAATAGGGACCAGGAGGAGGCCCAAGAGAAAGAAACGAAATTCAAGAGAAGGACAGAGGCTCCAGTTGATGCTTTGCAGGCTTGCAAAGTCCAGGACTTTGAGGTGCATCTGCCAGTTTCTACCAGGGTGGCAAGTCAGGGCACCTTAAGAAGAAGTGCCCAGGCAGCAAGAGGAAGCCACCTCAACCCTGCCTAGCCCGTGGTGGGGACCACTGGAGAACAGACTGTACCCAGAAATGGAGGTCACTGGGTTAAGAACCAGCCTCACAGATGCTCAAACAGGACTGATGGGTCCTGGGGCTCAGATCCCTGGCTCCAGTGGTTCAAGCAGCCATTACTCCAGGAGTCCCAGGTGATTCTAGAAATTGAAGGAAAGATGGTGGACCTCCTTCTGGACACCGGATCCAGCCTCTGTCTTCTCCTCTCTAATCAAGGCCCTCTTCCTACAGCACGACCATGATGGGCATTTCAGTAAAGGGTGTAACCTGATATTTTTCTCAACCCCTTAGCTGTAGTTGGTGGAGGGGAACTTATTATTTACACATGCATTCTTAATCATGCCTGAATATCCCACTCCTTTATTAGGTAGAGACATTTTATTCTGCATGAGAGCCAGCATCCATATAGCCCCAGGAAAAACTCTTTGTCTCCCGGTGGTGAAAGCTAATATTAATCCAAATGTGTGGGCAACTCAAGGAAGAATAGGTGGAGCTAAAACTGCCAGGCTAGTCTGGATCCATCTTAAGGATCTCACTTCTTTTCCTAACTAGAGACAATATACCCTAAAGCCTAATGCAAGGAAAGGGCTAGAAGCCATTATTAATAATGACATATGCATGGAAAATGCATGGCCTCTTCAAACCCTATAACAGTTCCTGCAACACTCCAATATTAGGAGTGCAAAAACCCAATGGGGAATGGAGATTATTTCAGGACCTCTGCCTCATTAATGAGGCCATAGTCCCAATCCATCTAGTGGCCCCTAATCCCTATACCCTGCTAACCCAAGTACCTGAGGGAACTAAATGGTTCACAGTCCTAGATATAAAGGATGCCTTTTTCTGTATATAGTTAAATCCTAACTCTCAATAACTGTTTGCCTTCAAAGATCCCTCTGACCAGACCACCCAGTTAACATGGATAGTGCTGCCTCAGGGATTTTGAGACAGTCTTCACTTGTTTGGGTGGGCACTGTCAAAGGACCTCTCCAAGTTTTCCCATCCCCAGGAAAGGGTCTTGCAATATGTAGATGACATATTGCTCTCTGCCCCAACTGAGGAAGCTTCTCAGGAGGGCACTGAAGCTCTACTCTTTCTTTTTCTTTTTTCTTTTCTTTTTTTTTTTTTTTTTTGAGATGGAGTCTCACTCTGTCACCTGGGCTGGAGTGTAGTGGCACTATCTCAGCTCACTGCAACCTCTGCCACCCAAGTTCAAGTGATTCTCCTGCCTCAGCCTCCTGAGTAGCTGGGATTACAGGTGCCCACCACCACACCTGGATAATTTTTGTAGTTTTTAATAGAGATGGGGTTTCACCATCTTGGCCAGGCTGGTCTTGAACTCCTGACCTCGTGATCCACCTGCCTCAGCCTCCCAAAATGCTGAGATTACAGGTGTGAGCCACCATGCCTGGACAGCTCTTCTTAATTTCTTAGCTGACAGAGGATATAAATTTCAAAATCTAAAGCCCAGCTTTGGCAAACCTCAGTGAAGTATCTGGGTTTAGTGTTGTCTGAAGTGACCAGAGCATTAGGGGAAGAAAGAATTAAGCTGTTTCTTCCTTCCCTCCCATCCCAAACCCTCAAGCAACTAAGAGGATTTGCTGGCATTACAGGATTTTGCCAACTATGAATACCTGGGTATGGTAAGATAGCTCATTCTTTATGTCACCTCATAAAAGAAACGCAAGCAGCTAAAACTCATTGCCTGACCTGGGAACCTGAAGATCAGAAGGCCTTTAGCCAGCTAAAACAAGTCTTACTTAAGACTCCAGCTCTCAGCCTTCCCATAGGAAGAGTCTTGAATCTTTATATGTCAGAAAGGAAGATAATGGCCCTGGGAGTTTTAACTCAAGCCTGAGGACCAGCTCAACAGCCAGTGGGCTACCTGAGTAAGAAACTTGATTTGCTGCCTAAAAGATGGCCAGCATGCTTCTGAGCCATTGCTGTCATGGCTCTACTGGTACCAGAGGCCACAAAATTAACCCTGGAAAATGACTTAACTGTTTATACTCCACATAATGTAGCAGGATTGCTGTCTTCTAAGGGGAGCCTTTGGCTAACAGAGAGCTGGATCCTTAAATATCAAGCTCTACTGTTAGAAGGTTCTACAATTCAATTGAAAACTTTTTCTCACCTAAACCCAGCCACTTTCCTCCCCAAGGAAACTGGGGAACCTGAACATGACTATGAGAAAGTTGTGGTACGGACAGCCAGGGAGGATCTCAGGGAAACTCTCCTAGACAATCCAGACAGGACCCATTTCATGGATGGAAGTTCCTTTGTAGAGCAAGGAGTCTGTAAGGTGGGATATGCTGTAGTCACTTTGAATGATGTTATTGAATGTGCTCCTCTCTCTCCAGGCACAAGTGCCCAACTAGGTGAACTGATAGCTCTTACAAGAGCGTGTGAATTAAGCAAGGGAAAGATGGCTGACATTTTTCTTGACTTCAAGCATGCTTTCTTAGTCCTTTATGCTCACGCTGCCATCTGGAAGGAAAGACACTTTCTTACTACTAATGGATTCCCTATAAAATACCCCAGGAAATTGATAGGTTATAACCCTCAGTTTTCCTTTCATAAGAGGTAGCAGTGATGCATTGTAAGGGACATCAGAAGGGAACAGATGAAATAGCCAAAGAAAACAAGTTAGCTAATCAGGCAGCCAAGTCAGCAGCAGGAAAGCCTCAGGGTGTCAACACGTTTGAAGCCCCTCTAATCTGGGAGGGCTCCACAAGAAAAATTTAGCCTCAGTACTCCCCTGCAGAGATAGAATGGGCTATCTCTAGAGGATACACTTTCCAGCCCTCAGGATGGCTACAGTCAGAGGCAAGCTCCACTTGCCAGCCTCCAGCCAATGGAAAGCTCTTAAGATCCTCCACCATGCTTTTCACTTGGGAAAGGACAACGCTCATCAGTGTGCCCAGAGATTGTCTTTGGGAGATAACTTATTAAAAACAGTGAAATAGGTTGTTAATACTTGTGAATCCTGTCTTAAAAGTAATTTTCTCAACAGACAGCTCCTTCCTCCTCAAACTCAAAGGATGGGAAGTTATCCAGGAAAGGACTGGCATATAGACTTCACCCACATGCCAAAGACAAAGGGCATCCAATACCTCCTGGTATGGATACTTTCACTAACTGGGTAGATGCATTTCCATGCTGTACAGAAAAGGCCTCTGAGGTAATAAAAGTGTTAGGCCAGGCGTGGTGGCTCACACCTGTAATCCCAGCACTTTGGGAGGCCCAAGGCGGGTGGATCACCTGAGGTCAGGAGTTTGAGACCAGTCTGGCCAACATGGTAAAACCCTGTCTCTACTAAAAATACAAAAAAATTAGCCCGGTGTGGTGGCGTGCGCCTGTAAACCCAGCTGTTTGGGAGGCTGAGCCAGGGGAATTGCTTAAACAAGGGAGATGGAGGTTGCAGTGAGCCAAGATCATGCCACTGCACTCCAGCCTGGGCAACAGCGAGACTTGAGACTCTCGAAAAAAAAAAGTGTTAGTTAATGAAATAACTCCCTGCTTTTCTCTACCTAAGTACCTCCAAATTGACAACAGACCCTCGTTTAAGGCAGCTGTCACATAGGGGGTCTCAAAGGCACTAGGCATACAGTATCATCTCTATTAACACTGCTTTTTTCTTTCTTTTGCCTATTAAACCTCTGCTCTTAGTCTCACTCCTTGTGTTTCTGCATCCTTTATTTCCTTGGCATGAGACAACAAACCTCAGATATTTACCCCAGACAATGACACCACCTCACTTGCACCAGTGTGCCATCGATGCAGGACATAGAGTCAAAGATTATTTTGGAGCTTTAAGGTTAAATTTCTGCCCTGCTGGGTTTCAGACTTGTGTGGGGCCTATTGTCCCTTTCTTTCTGGCTGATTTCTCCTTTTCGGAATGGGAATATTTACCCACTGCCTGTGCAACTATTGTATCTTGGAAGTAAATGGTTTTTTAATTTTACAGGTTAATAGGTGGAAGGAATGTGGCTGGAGTCTCAGATAAGACCATGGACTTTTGAATGGTGCTGGAGTGAGTTAAGACTTTTGAGGACTATTGGGATGATTGTATTTTGCAATGTGGGAAGGACATGAGATTTTGGGAGCCATGGACAAAATGATAGAGTTTGGATGTTTTGTCCCCTCCAAATATCATGCCAAAATGTGATCTTCAATGTTAAAGGTGGGCCTAGTTTGTGTTTGGGTCAGGGGAGTGGATCCCTCATGAATGGCCTGGTGCTATCCTTGCAGTAATGAGTAGGTCCTCATTCTATGAGTTCACATGAGATCTGGTTGTTTAAAGAGCCCAGCACCTCCCCCATCTCTCTCTCTTGCTCCTGCTCTTACCAGGTAGCAAGCCAGCCTGAGTGGAAACAGCTTGAGGCCCTCACCAGAAGCAGATGCTGGCACCATGCTTCTTGTAGAGCTTGCACAACTATGAGAGGTGGGGAGTGGAGGGGGGCTTCTAGGTCATAGGCAGATGCAAAGATTTTCTGATTCGCAGTTGATCGAAAGAGTTTATCTAAAGACCTGGAACCCATTGAAGGGAGTGTCTGGGTTAAGATAAGAGGTTGTAGAGACCAAGGTTCTTATTAAGCAGATGAAGCTTTCACGTAGCAGGCTTCAGAGGGAATAGATTGTAAATGTTCTTATCAGACTTTGAAAGGTGCCAGACTCTTTGTTAATTCTTTCCTGGATCATGAAAATAAAAAAAGCCCTGGAGAGGAAAGGGGATTCTCTGCAGAATGCAGACTCCACAAGAGACACCTTTGCAGGGCCTCTTCAAAATATGTCAAATAAATAAAGTTTAGAGTAAAATACTTCAATTCCTTTCAGGGCCTGCTATCTGTCATGTGATGCTATACTACAATCAGGCTGGAATTCACTGTCTTATTGCTACAAAAAGTCTTACAATCTCTGTTTTAATGTTAATGCTGGTCAGTTTTGCCTGAATTCCAAGGGGAGGAGGGCAAGTCTGACCCTCACTTCCCATCACGTCCTGAACTAGTTTTTCAGAGTAACTTTGGAATGCCCTTGGCCGAAAGAAAGGATGCATTCAGATGGTTGGGGTACTGGGAATTTTATTTTTGGTTTACACTTCCCATGCCTCTTGGAATCTCTGAACCATATACAATGGCCATTTGTTGAGTAAAAGCTTCCGATGCAGGAAACTGTATCTTTCGGCCTCATGCTATACACCATTAAAACAGTAATTACTGGCAATAAGACTGGGCTTTCTTAAACATACAGGATCTCACAGACCATAAGCCTATGATCCTTCATACCAGCTGCCCATAATACTTTTGGTTTTGGAAGCAGCACCCCATAACCTCAGCATGGCTACCAAGGCCTCTTTAAGACAGGGTAAAATGAGTAAGATCTAGCATTTGATAGCACAGCAGGGAGACTACAGTCAACAGTAATTTATTGTACATTAAAAATAACTAAAAGAGTATTATAACTAGAATGTTTGTAACACAAAGAAATGATAAATCCTTGTGTACCCTGATATGATTATTACACATTGTATGCCTGTATCACAATATCTCATGTATCCCATAAATATACATACATACTATGTACTCATAAGATTAAAAATTTTAAAAGACAGATAAATGGCAAGCAGGTAGATGAAAACGTGCTTAACATCATTGATCACTAGAAAAATACAAATCAAAACTACAATGAGATATCATCTCATTTTAACTAGAAATGACTTTTATGCAAAAGACAGGGAATAATGAATGCTGGCCAGGACAGAGAGGAAAGGGAACCTTCATACGTTGTTGGTGGCAGTGTAAATTGGTAAAGCCACTATGGAGAACAGTTTGGAGGTTCCCCACAAAAGTAAAAATAGAATTACCATATGATACAGTTTATACCCCCCAGAAAATAAATCAGTATATCTAATAGAGATCTGGACTCCCATGTTTATTGCATCATTATTCACAACAGCCAAGATTTGGAAGCTACCTAACTGTCCATAGATAAATGGATAAAGAAAATGTGGTGCATATACACAATGGAGTAGTATTTAGGCATAAAAAAGAATGAGATCCCATCATTTGCAAGAAGATGGGTGAAATTGGAGGAAATTATGTTAAGTAAAATAAGCCAGGCACAGAAAGACAAACTCACATGTTCTCACTTATTTGTGGGAGCTAAAAATGTAAACAATTGAACTCACGGAGATTGAGCTTAGAAAGATGGCTGCCAGAGGCTGAGAAGGGTAGCAGAAATGGAAGGGAAAGTGGGGATAGTTAATGGGTGCAAAAATATAGTCAGATAGAAGGAATAAGACATAGTATTTGATAGCACAACAAGGTGACTACAATCAACAATAATCTATTGTAGAATTAAACATAACTCACCAGGCGTGGTGGCTCATGCCTGTAATCCCAGCATCAGGGCTTTTTTTGGGAGGACTTTGGGAGGCTGAGGCAGGCAGATCACAAGGTCAGGAGATCGAGACCATCCTGGCTAACATGGTGAAACCCCATCTCTACTAAAAATACAAAAAATTAGCCGGGCGTGGTGGCGGGAGCCTGTAGTCCCAGCTACTAAGGAGGCTGAGGCAGGAGAATGGCGTTAACCCAAGAGGCGGAGCTTGCAGAGAACCAAGATCGTGCCACTGCACTCCAGCGTGGGCAACAGAGCAAGACTCTGTCTCAAAAAAAAAAAAAAAGAATTAAACATAACTAAGAGTATAACTGGAATGCTTATAACATAAAGAAATGATAAATGCTTGAGGTGATGGATACCATTTATCCCAATGTGATTATTACACACTGTGTGCCTGTATCAACTATGCCATGTAACTCATAAATATATACACCTACTATTTACCCCTAAAGACTAAAGATAAGAAATCAGAAAAATAAAGACAGGATGGAGCTAAACCTGGGCCCTCTGGAATGTTCTACCTGCAGATGGAGCTGGCCTCCACTATCTTCAGTCCCTTGCTAGATGTCATGGTCCTTGAGGTCAACACTCCCCCACACCATTTGGTACCTGCAGAATCCCTTGGGATTAACTGGGTGAACAGTAATAGAAGTTAGTGGACTATACGAATGACGCTGCCAAGCTCTACTTGAATAGCTGTGACAAATAGACAAACAGAAAGAAAACACAAAACGACCCATCCACATCCTAAGGGCTTCACACTTTCTTGCACTCTATCTTCAATGGTTTTTCAGCTTTCTCTTTAGGTACTTATTGACTGTTGGTCTCACATAGGTTTAGCCATAGATGGAATTTATTACTGCTTTGTGACCACTGGCAGCCTCCCTTATCTCTGGCTGGGCTTCTCCCTGAAGGACTGGGCCTCAGGAATAGGTGGGTCATTTGTCCCCTGGGCATGCCACACACAGAAGGTTTTCTGAGCTAGGCTATCCCTCCTCCCCAAGTTATTCAGGCAGTTCCGCTAGTTCTATGCCTAGATGAACACACATGCTTGAAGTTTGGGGAGCCATGTTTGATCTGATGTGGCAACTCTGAGAGGACAGTGAGGGTGAGGGCAGGTGTTAGGTGGCCATTGTGGGGGCTGCTGGCCTCTGGGACCATAGGGTAGTGAGGTGCAGAACTGTGGCACCTAGAAGGTGCCAGTATTACTAAGGAAAAGGGTTGCTGTCCGATGCACACAGAAGCCAATACCATGGCACCAGGTTTTTGAGAGAAGCAAACCTTTATTGCAAGTCAACAAACAAGACAGGAGTCCAGCTTAAATCTGTTTCCCCAGTATGCGGTTTGGGGCAGCTTTTCAGGATTAGGAAGGACAGGTTGGTAAGCACTGGAAGGGTGGATTTTGATTGGAAGGACTTCAAGCAAATCTACTGATGGCAAGGCGGGGATGGGGGTGTTATCACCCAACATTCAGAGACAACAGACCCCTTGCTTTTGGAAGTGTTTCAGCACTTGGGTTCCGGCCACAGCCCGATATTTTGGTTTCCTGTGGTGACAGGGTGGAGTCTGGTAGGTGAGACTTCAGCTCCGAGTGTTGGGTCAATGTTTTCTTTTCTTTTCTCATTTCTTTTTATTTAATTAATTAATTAATTTATTTATTTATTTATTTATTGAGACAGGGTGTGGCTCCGTTGCCCAGGCTGGAGTGCAGTGGCATAATCATAACTCACTGTAACCGTGATCTCCTGGGCTCAAGCAATCCTCCCACCTCAGCATCCTGAGTAGCTAGGATTACAGGTGCACCACCATACCCGGGTAATTTTTTAGTTTTTATAGAGACGGGGTCTGGCTATGTTGCCTAAGTGAGCCTTCCACCTCAGCCTCCCAATGTGCTTGCATTACAGGTGTGAGCCACCGTGCTGGGCCTGACATTTTCTTTTCTGCACATTCTCTAGCTGTGTAACTTGCAACTCTTTAGCTCTGTGCCTGCAAAATAACTGGACATTATGTTACCAACAGAGGATGAACAGATGAGACTGGTCCAGTGGTTAAACCTGCACCTTCGTGGAGGCCATTATGAGTATCCCTATAGGCCGAGTCTCAGGGTGCCCCCAGAAGCCCATACCAGCCGCTGTATGGCAGAGCATGGACTTCCCCTCGGGGACTAAATCCCATTCTTGGGCTCCAGAGGTCTCGTTTCTACCACTGTACGCCACCGCGTGGGGTGCCCTGGGAACGCACCTACCTCCCTACTGCCCTGAGGGCGGTTGGAGATGGTCCCAGCAGGTGTGAGAGACGAGGTAGAAGACTATCTTCAACGGGGTCCAAGGCTCATCTGGACCCAGTTCTCAGCCGAGGGGCGGTGGAGAGGGCGTCAGAAAACGCAGGAGCAGCTCCCAGACCCAGGAGGGGACTCAGGGAAGCAGAGGCGCTTTCCTTGGCGGCTCTGAGGCCTTCCCAGTTCGCCCGGCCCCCCTGGAGGAGACGTCCCCCGGGGTGGAGCTGCCCAGGACCCCTTCCCATGGGACGTCTCGGCCCCGCCTCCCGTATCTGGGGATAGTCAAAGGGCTCAGGTCAGAGCAGGAGCAGCCGGGGGCGCGGCCCCCACGTGGCCTCCGGGAACACCTGCCCACAGCGCGACACCTACGTAGCTCCTGTCTTTCACAGAACAGCCTTGGCCCCGGCACGGCCTCGAACGCCTTGACCCCGCAGGGGAGGGGGACGAGGCTCCTTCGCTCCCGAAGGAGCGTCGAATACGTGTGGAATACGCGTCGGTGTGGATCTGGCCTCAGCTTCCTGAGCCTGAATCAATGCCTCTAATCACGTGGGCGCTCAGCCGCGACGGGACCACAGAAATCGACCAGCGGCCCGTTTAAGGAGCGACAAGGCCCAGCCCTCTCCTGCACTGTGGCGACGCCATTTCCCTACGCCCCCAGCGCGGCCGCTTGGCTTTTGTTTGAGGTGACACTGGGCCACAGCATCCTTCCCTGAGCACTGGGTACCAGCGGGGACTACAGTACCCAGAAGGTTTTGCCTCCAGCCGCAGGGATGCTGAGCCAATTCGCGCTGAGAAAAGGGTCATTTCCGCTTTGGGACCAATGAGTCGGGGAGGGACTTCCGGTATCACTTCAGTGGCGGTCATTTTTGCAGCGCTTGGGTGCATCCAGACCGTCAGAGCTTTGGGAGCGCTTTGTTTGGCGAGAGTCGGAAGGCGCGAGGGGAGGGGTCCTCCCACTGAACAGTGGGGGGTCTAAGGGTCGGCGGCGGCGGGGTTGACGGCTTTGCCTAGGTCCCCGCGCCCGTAGCTGTCGGGTCCCGGCCCCGCTCTGCCCACAGACTCCGATGGCTGCGGCCGCGCTGAGGGCCCCGACTCAGGTGAGCGCTGCCTCTACTGGGCCTCACCCTCCTTCATCCCCAAATTAGTGCCTTCTTGGGTCGCTACGGTCGAGATCCTCATGTCCAGTACAGTGGGGGCTCGTTGGTGGGGTCCCTATTTCCAGAACTTGGGTGATGAGGCACGGAAAAGGGTGACAGGCAAAGGGACCAGC
This sequence comes from Symphalangus syndactylus, assembly GCF_028878055.3. Lineage (NCBI taxonomy): Eukaryota > Metazoa > Chordata > Mammalia > Primates > Hylobatidae > Symphalangus > Symphalangus syndactylus. Next base: position 21,083,295 of record NC_072435.2, on the reverse strand, counting down.
GTTTCTAAACTCTTGGAGATAGAGTGAAGAAGGTTCATACCTGGAGTGCCAAGGTGAGGAGTTTTCCCTCAATTCTTAGGATGCTAGGAGCCGTGGAGGGTTGTGTACAGAAGTGGCATATGGTCTGAGTTAGGTCTTTCAAAGTTTTCCAAAAACCTCGTGGAGTTAGACTAGAATAGAATGGAATAACACAGAGGCACAGGGAGGTTGAGTTCTTGTGCAAGGTACCACAGTTGCTAAGAGTTAGCACTGAGGACTGGAACGCTGAGGCTCAGAAATAATGCAGGCATCCTCAGTCCACCTGGCTCTGGCCTGGACAGGAATCCAGGGAAGCCTGAATCGGTAGAGCCCTGTATGGTCACCTGCCTTTCATGATCTTTGGCTTTCCACAGGTTACTGTGTCTCCAGAAACACATATGGACCTCACAAAGGTGAGTGGAGGGTGTCCCAGGCCCTCACTGGTCCTGGCCCCATCCTGGGGTTTTTTCATGGATCTTTTTTACCACCATCCAGTTCTTTTACCTAAGGACTCTTCACAAACCCCAAGCTTGGCATCCTGATTCTAGACTGGTGGTTATTTGTAGAAGTTCTTACTGCTGGCAGACAATGGAATGAGGTGTGAAAGGTTGCCCCGCCTACGTACAATAATGTATAAGGTTGGCAGTGAAGCTGAGCTGGTTCAGGGAAACCCAACTCTCCTTTCTTTCTCATGGGAACTCAGAGCAGCAGGGCAGGACTCAGGCCTGGAATGGCTCTGAGAAATTCGGTGTTTTTTCTGGAGGTGATGGAAACAATGGGAGGTTTAGAGAAGAGAAGGGAGGTTATCTGACACTGGTCTCATCAGGTTCACTGTTAATGCAGCATAGAGAATACTCTGTGGGTGTGATGGAGGTGATAGAAAGACCAGGGAGGAGGCTACTGCGGTGGCCAAGGTGAGTTTTGATAGTGGCTTCGCCAGTGTGGTGGCTGTGAAGGTAGAAGAACTGGCTGGATTCTGGGTCAGATTTTTAATTAGGCCTGCTTGCATTTTCAGATTTTGAGGGTAAGAGATAGTGATCAAGCATTACTCCAGGCATTTTGAGTTTAGCATCTGAAAGGATGGAAGTTCCATCAAATAGCATGTAATAGGATTGATTTTATTTTTATTTTATTTATTTATTTATCTATTTTTAGACAGAGTCTCACTCTGTCACTCAGGCTGGAGTGCAGTGGCTCGATCTCGGCTCATTGCAGCCTCCACCTCCCGGGTTCAAGCGATCCTCCTGCCTCAGCCACCTGAGTAGTTGGGACTACAGGCACATGCCACCATGCCCAGCTAATTTTTTTTTTTTCTGTATTTTTAGTAGAGACAGGGTTTCACCATGTTGGCCAGGCTGGTCTCAAACTCCTGACCTCAGGTGATCCACCTGTCTTGGCCTCCCAAAGTGCTGGGATTACAGGCGTGAGCCACCATGCCCCCAGCCAATTAATTTTCATTAAGGATAACAGGAGTTTTGTCTTTAGCTATTATCATAGTCTGAGATATTCCAAAGAATGATATATGGAGACATGAAGTGAGTAGCTGTCCATGTACATCTAGAATTCTGGAAGTGGTTTAAGATGGAGACATCTAAAAGGTGGTGACCAGTGTTTGGCCCAGAGTAGCTATGGGTCACAATTAGGAGTGAGTAATCCTGGTCGTGAAGATAATGCTATTTATAACGCAGGACAGGGCTGGGCGTAGTGGCTCACACCTGTAATCCCAGCACTTTGGGAGGCCGAGGCAGGTGGATCACTTGAAGTCAGGAGTTCTAGACCAGCTTGGCCAACATGGTGAAACTCCGTCTCCACTAAAAATGCAAAAATTAGCCAGGCGTGGTGGCAGGCACCTGTAATCCCAGCTACTAGGGAGGCTGAGGCAGGAGAATTGCTTGAGCCCAGGAGGTGGAGGTTGCAGTGAGCCGAGACCACACCACTGCACTCCAGCCTGGGTAACAGAGTGAGACTCTATCTCAAAACCAAAACAAAACAAAAAGACAGAAAAGAAAAGGTTGGGGCTATGACTGTGTCTTGTGCTTGGACATGTGGTAGAGGTGGTGAGCATTACAAACAGTTGTGAGAGAAAAGTGGTCATGGGAAGATTGTAGGAAAGAGGATGATCTGGTGTATTAGTCTGTTTTCACACTGCTGATAAAGACAGCAAGTCTCTAGGAAGTTCCAGACTTTCCCATATTTTCATGTCTTCTTCTGAGCTCTCCAAACTGTTCCAACCTCTGCCTGTTCCCCAGTTCCAAAATTGCTTCCACATTTTCAGTTATCTTTACAGCAGAGCGCCACTTTACTCACACTGATTTACTGTATTAGTCCATTTTCACGCTGCTGATAAAGATGTGCTTGAGACTAGGTAATTTGTAAGGAAAAAGAGGTTTAATGGACTCACGATTCCACGTGGCTGGGGAGGCCTCACAATTATGGTGGAGGGTGAAAGGCATGTCTTGCATGGCAGCAGACAAGAGAGAACTTGTTCAGGGGAACTCCCCCCTTATAAAACCATCAAATCTTGTGAGACTTATTTACTATCATGAGAACAGCATGGGAACAGCGTGGGAAACAGCATGCCCCCATGATTCGATCACCTCCCACCAGGTCCCTCCCATGACATGGGAATTGTGGGAACTACAATTTAAGATGAGATTTGGGTGGGGACACAGCCAAATCATATCATCTGATAAGTGGTCAAGGCTTCCAAGGCATTAGGGACATAAGACAGACATGGAGATTAAGAAATAATTGGTAGAAGATGACACTGAGGCCAGGTACAGTGGACTGTGTCCCTGCAAAATTCATATGCTTAAACCCTAATTCCAGTGTGATGGTATTTGGAGGTTGGGCCTTTGGGAGATAATTAGGTCATGAGGGTGGAGCCCTAATGAATGGGATTAGTGAGTGCTCTTAAACAAAGAGGCCAGAGAGGTACTACCTAGTGCTGTTTCCAACAAGTGAGGATACAAGAAGTCAGCAGTCTGCAACCTGGAAAGAGCCCCTACCGGAACCTGACCATGCTGGCACTCTGATCTCAGGCTTCCTGCCTGCAGATCTGTGAGAAATAAATTTCTGTTGTTGATAAGCCACCCAGTTTGTGGTATTATGCTAGCAGCCCAAACTGACTAAAACACTAGGACTAGTGCTTATTCACCATGGTAAAAACTCGCCAGGAATTTGTTGTGACCCTTGGTGAGTCTGGGGAGGGTGTCAGTCAAGCAGTTGAATAAGTTTAGGAGTACAAGTGTTCATTAGGTTGGAGGTAGAGAGCCACTGAGAGTCTGTGCCACTGAGGCCACTGATTTTGAATGAGGGTTAAGAGGTGAGAGGAAGATTGTTGATTGAAGAGGGGACATCAAGTGCAGCACAAGTGGAGGACGGCCATCAGTATCTGACATCAGGTGATTCTTGGTGGCTGAGGTTGAAGCAAGGAACAGAGTCAGGAAGATAGCCCTTCACAGCAGGATGGGGGCTGTCTATGACAGTAGGAACCATCAGAGGTCTGTGTAGCACTGGATGCTGTCTCAATTTGGCAGACAGAGGGGTGGAGGTGGCCGTGGGAGTGAGACTGAGTGAGTATGGTTCAAAGAATGATGTGCACATGGAGAGGGAGTGTGAACTGAAGGACCCAGGCCCTTGGCATTGAGGACTTAAGGGTCAAAGGTGAACCCACATTTGATTGTGTCTAGGAGGCACTATCTGAAAGAGTCCTGGGGAACTGCCTGACAAGAAGGGATACACCCCTACATACTGGGCCCAAAGTTTAGATGTGGTGCATCCTGCCCACCTCCTGGTTGGTGCCGTAGAAGGATACAGTGATCACTGGGACCATGAAGAGAGAGTGGGCATCTGTGTCACCAGGGCCTGTATTTCCTTAAGGTGGGGATGATTGCGTGGGTGGATGAACTTGTGGAGGCGTTGATTGTGGAGTGACCTGTCCCCATCATGACAGGGCTGTGTGACCTTTGAGGACATCGCCATTTACTTCTCACAGGACGAGTGGGGACTTCTTGATGAGGCTCAGAGACTCCTGTACCTTGAAGTGATGCTGGAGAACTTTGCCCTTGTAGCCTCACTGGGTAAGGCCCTAATACCAACTCCAGTGTCCTGGTCTGTCTATGGTCTTTTGCTGACTTCCCCACTTTCTTGGGATATGTGCTATGGGAGCCAGCACTGTGCACTGCCTGAGCAGCCCTAACACCTGCTGCCCAGTGGTCTGGGAAGCAGGTGTTCTTCAGTCAGCCAAATGGATCTCTGTTGCTTGCTCTCTTCTTGGCTGGGTGTCTGTGTTCAGATCCATGACACCTTGTGTCCCAAGTTCCCTGCACCCCCATCTGCTAGCTGACATTTTCCTGTGGCTACCTGTGTCATGATTGTAGTCATTGTCATGGTCTATACTTATGGGGACAATGGGCTCTTCTTACTCCTTCTAGTTTGTTTGTTTGTTTGTTTGTTTGTTTAATGATACTAACTTTCTTGCCCATGGGCTGTTGTGTGCTGAGTCGTTCTGCATCAGTGCTGATCACTCACATGTTCTGTCTTTCTGGTAGGACTTGGCTTCATGAAGGTCCCACATAGCTAGACAACTGAGGGTGTGCGGAGAAACCTGGTTGCTTTATAGGGTGAACATGGTCTCAGAGAAGGCCTGGGCTTGTTGAGTGGCAACTGGTTGGGGGCATGATATCTGGGCTGTTTTCAGATCACATAAGGAGCCTGTCCTGTCTTCACCACTGTTTGGGTGCACATGCCACTTGGCCAAACCTCATTTCTATATTTTCTTCCCAGTACTTGACATTTGTCTGTCTTATTGTTTTTATCTATGACTTCTAGCACCTGGCTGCCTCCACCTTTCTGATCTTCATGCATCATCTGCTTCTCTGCACTGCTCCCTCTGCAATGTTTTCCAACATTGACACACACATAATGTCTCATGAAGTATGTATAGATGATCACATGATATGTGATCATATCACTTGCTACTCAGTTTCAATTGTATTTTTCTGGGCTTGGGCACAGTCAACCTTCTGCATAGCATGCAGGTGTCACCAGCAGACAAGGTCCTCCTGAAGACTATGTGGTGAGTTTTAGGAATTGGAAGGCTACTCAAGGATAACTTTTGAGGCTGTTGGTAGAGGAATGGTTTGAAGACAATGCCATTCCCTGTCCTTCATCCCATCCTTGTGTCCTTTATTTGGTGAGGCCTCCCTCATTCTGTGATCTTTAGAGATCCAGTATTGCAAAGCAACCCCTTCCTCAACTTGCCCCCAGCTCCATTATCCTCAAAACAAACCTGGCAAATCATTCGTTTGGTATGTGTGTAATGGGGCTTCTTTCTCTCAGCATAGTCAATGTATATTTCATCAGCAGTTCTCTGCTTTCAGGTTGTGGCCATGGAACAGAGGATGAAGAGACACCTTCTGACCAGAATGTTTCTGTAGGAGTGTCACAGTCAAAGGCAGGTTCATCCACACAGAAGACTCAATCCTGTGAGATGTGTGTCCCAGTCCTGAAAGATATTCTGCATCTAGCTGATCTCCCTGGGCAGAAACCATACTTGGTTGGAGAATGTACAAACCATCACCAGCACCAGAAGCATCACAGTGCAAAGAAATCCTTGAAGAGGGACATGGACAGAGCCTCATATGTGAAGTGCTGCCTATTCCGTATGTCACTGAAGCCCTTTCGCAAATGGGAGGTTGGAAAGGACCTCCCAGCCATGTTGGGGCTTCTGAAGTCCCTGGTCTTTCCTGGAGGCAAGAAACCCAGCACAATTACTGAATGTGAGGAAGACATTCGCAGTCAAAAAAGTCATTACGAGTCAGATGAATGTGGGAAGGCTTCCAGACATAAACACACTCCTGTTCACCATCCAAGAGTCTACACTGGAAAAAAGCTTTATGAGTGTAGCAAATGTGGGAAAGCCTTCCGTGGCAAGTACTCACTTGTTCAGCACCAGAGAGTCCATACTGGAGAAAGGCCTTGGGAGTGCAATGAATGTGGAAAATTCTTTAGCCAAACCTCCCACCTGAATGACCATCGGAGAATCCACACCGGAGAAAGGCCTTATGAGTGCAGCGAATGTGGAAAATTATTTAGACAAAACTCCAGCCTTGTTGACCACCAGAAAATACACACTGGAGCAAGGCCTTATGAGTGTAGCCAGTGTGGGAAATCCTTTAGCCAAAAAGCCACCCTTGTTAAACACCAAAGAGTTCACACTGGAGAAAGGCCTTATAAGTGTGGTGAATGTGGGAATTCCTTTAGTCAAAGTGCCATTCTTAATCAACATCGAAGAATTCACACTGGAGCAAAGCCTTATGAGTGTGGCCAGTGTGGAAAATCCTTTAGTCAAAAAGCTACCCTCATTAAACACCAGAGAGTTCACACTGGAGAAAGGCCTTATAAGTGTGGTGACTGTGGGAAATCCTTTAGTCAAAGCTCCATCCTTATTCAACACCGGAGAATTCATACTGGAGCAAGGCCTTATGAGTGTGGCCAGTGTGGAAAGTCCTTTAGCCAAAAGTCTGGCCTCATTCAACACCAAGTGGTTCACACTGGAGAAAGGCCTTATGAGTGTGACAAATGTGGGAATTCCTTTAGCCAATGCTCCAGCCTCATACATCACCAAAAATGTCATAACACATAGAGGCCTCATGAATGCAGCAAATGTGGAAGCGCCTTCAACTCAAGGTCTATCATCATTTAGCTCCTGAAAGTCCACACTTAAGTAGAGCCTTAGACCTACAGGGAATGTGCTGTCTGTAGTATTGTAGCAGTTGAGAACCTTTGTGCGGGAGCCATCTGCCTGAAGTTGAACCTCATTCTTCCTTGTTTCTCTGGTAGAAACCATCTATCCTCTACCACCTTGAACAGTGGGCATTGGTCACCCCTATGTACTAAGACAAGGCAGACATCTGTGTGTTCTCTTAAGTCTTTGGAGGAAATCTTGAGCAATCTAAGCCTTTAGAGAAAATTCATTCTTTTTTCTGACTGATCACAGCATACATGTGACCCAGTTTTGGTCAGGAGGGCCCAGCCTTGGTTCTGCTGGATACTTATGTGCAAGGATTCCCTTCATGTAAATTCTTGGTCTCATATGACACTTGGTCATTCTTCCAGCCTCCAAGTCACCACGTGGTGAATGGCTGCCTCACATTGCTCCAGTTTGTGCACTAATAAAAGCCTTATATTTGAATCTATCTGTAGTCTTGGGGTTTTGTTTACTGTGTGAGGTGGCTGGGAAACAGACTTCAACTCTATATGAAGGAATGGATGGCTTTTGTAGGCCTCTGCAGGAAAAGTAAGATGACAGAGTAATTCTAATTCTGGTTTTGGTCATACTTGCTTTGCTACCTAAAATCTCCTAGGAAACAATGCAAGGTTTTGGTTACTCTAATTTGTGGCCTGGATCCCTATTCTTTCTGTGAGACTAGAGGTCATCCTGAGGAGAGGCCAGCTGTTACGACACATATGTTTGCTTCAGGGAATAGGACAATTTTATTCCATTGTTTCCAGAGGATGTCATATGATGCCCAGTGCTGCTGAGAAGCTTTTCATGGGGTTCTATAAGGAGACACACCCTGATATCAAACATTCCATAGGCTGATGTTACGCAGAAGACAATGGGAGTCAAATGTGAACTGTAATTGGTACCCAGGTATTTCTGTACTGTGTGTACTGTAGCAAACTAGTTGGAATGTGCCTCTTGTAAAAGTACATTTACAAATCTTCCCGTGACCGTGGCTTTGAGCAGTCATAGGACCTAGAAATCTGTGTATGTCCAATAGCTGAGGTTATTGTCAGCAAAAATAATTAAAGGTTTTTTTTTTTTAATTCTTGTTGGCTTTCTAGGTTGTTAACTTCAAGTTCATTGCTGTAGAGGCAGAAAAAGGAGGATAAAGATCATAGAAGTCCTATAGGCCAGGGATGTATTGATAGCTCTTGTGATTTCCACCAGTGTTGCTGTTGTCTCAAATGGCCACAGCCTTCGTTGCTTGCCAACATTTCCTGCATGGAGGGACGCATGGTTGCCCTTCCCCAGGCCTGAAGAGAGAGTGCAGTCAACATGAGATTGCCAGGCATTCTGGTTTCTGAAAGGTGGGTGATCAGATACTTTATTTTGAAACATGTTTTACAAACTTTCTTGATGTATAAGTGACATGCCATAGTTTACATCCATTTATGGTGTATAATTTGAAGAGTTTGTCATATAAGCCTGTGAAACCATCATAATCATGATCATGAACATATTCATGATTCACCTCTTGCTGTTTTACAATCTCTGCGTGCACTTTTCAGGCCTTCAGGAGTTCCGTCATTTACTTTCCCTACAGGAGAATAGTTTGTGTTTTCTAGGATTTTATGTGAATTGAATCGTAAAATACTTACTCCATTTTTCCTGATGATGCACAATTTTTTTTTTTTTTTGAGATGGAGTCTCACTCTGTCACCAGGCTGGAGTGCAGTGGCGCGATCTTGGCTCACTCCAACCTCCTCCTTTTGGGTTCCAGCGATTCTCCTGCCTCAGCCTCCTGAGAAGCTAGGACTACAGGCACGCGCTACCATGCCCAACTAATTTTTGTATTTTTAGTAGAGATGTGGTTTTACCATGTTTGCCAGGATGGTCTTGATCTCTTGACCTCGTGATCCGCCCACCTTGGCCTCCCAAAGTGCTGGGATTACAGGCATAAGCCACCGCACCAGCCGGTGCACAATTATTTTTAAGATTTATCAATATTGCTTATGTGAATAGTTCATTTGTATTGCTGAGAAATAGTCTGTGGATATGTCACAATTTGGATAAACAGTTGGATGCTTTCCAGTTTTGGGCTGTTGCAAATAATGCTACTATGAACATAGGCATATAACTCTTAATATGCAGAAATGCTTTATTTCTCCTGTGTCAGTAGTACAGTGTACGTGAATGCTTCACTTTTAAAGATACGGCCAGACTATAACCTAACTGTACCATTTGCGTTCTCATCAACAGTATGTGAACCTTCTTGTTTCTCTTGCCATACTTGGTATGGTTAGTCTTTTTAATTTTAGTTGTTTTAATAGCTGTATAATAGCATCTGTCTGTGATTTTATTGAATTTTTTAACCCTCATTCAAAATCAGTGGCAAACATGGTAAAACCACATCTCTACTAAAAATACAAATGATGTTATGGTATTGAACATTTGAACACCTTGTATCTAGTTGCCACCTGTATATCCTCTTTAGAAGAATGTTTATTAATATCTTTTGCTTATTTTTAAATGGATGTTGTGATATTTTCTTTTTCATTAATAAATAGACATGTATAACAAAGACTTATGTTGGAAATTTACTCATTCTTCAGTAATGTGATGCACTCCTTTGCTAAATGATAAAATTGTTTTCAAATACTGGGAAAATATTTTCTCAATTTTTTGGTCTATTCACAGTGTAACAACTACAGACACTATATACCTGAAACACTACCTTCATTGACAAATTCTCCATCACTTTCTTAGGTCTAACCATTCATGAAATAAATAAGCCCTGGTTTTTAATATTTGCCAATTTCCCTGGTAAAATACTCCCACCATGGCCAACTACAAGTTGTCAAAATAATGTCATTGAACATGAACTGAGAAGAAGTGGGTAGTGTCTCACCATTGTATTCTACTTTCACCATGCCAATACAGTAGCCACAGATAACCTCAAGAACATGTATATAGGAACCATACAGCCTGTGGTGTGGCAAGACTGATGCCATCTTGAAGTGAAGCTGTCATGGTCACCTATGTTCTGAGGCAGTAGCATAGATATCATCAAAATGCTTCTCTCCCCCAGTGGTCACAAATCTTGGCAAGAAAGTCTGAAGACGTGAACAGCTGCACATGTTTTACCCTAAAAACTCCAGGCCGGGGCCGGGCGCAATGGCTCACGCCTGTAATCCCAGCACTTTGGGAGGCCGAGGCGGGCGGATCACAAGGTCAGGAGATCGAGACCATCCTGGCTAACACGGTGAAACCCCGTCTCTACTAAAAATACAAAAAATTAGCCGGGCGAGGTGGCAGGCGCCTGTAGTCCCAGCTACAAGGGAGGCTGAGGCAGGAGAATGGCGTGAACCCCGGGGGGCGGAGCCTGCAGTGAGCCGAGATCGCGCCACTGCACTCCAGCCTGGGTGAAAGAGCGAGACTCCGTCTCAAAAAAAAAAAACAAAAAACTCCAGGCCGGTCGTGTTGGCTCATGCCTGTAATCCCAACACTTTGGGAGGCCAAGGTGGGCAGATCATGAGATCAGGAGATGGAGACCATCCTGGCTAACATGGCGAAACCCCATCTCTACTAAAAATAGAAAAATTAGCCGGTTGTGGTAGCCCATGGGTGCCTGTAATCCCAGCTACTTGGGAGGCTGAGGCAGGAGAATCACTTGAACCCAGGAGGTGGAGGTTGCAGTGAGCCGAGATCATGCCATTGCACTCCACCCTGGCAACAGAGCGAGACTCCGTCTTAAAAAAACAACAAAAAAAACCTCCAGCCTTGTTGACCACTACAAAAAGGGTCCTGTAAAGGATGTAAAGGAAACTGCCTTCTGGAGGGCAGATACAGGGATCCATTTTCTCACAGCTGCACAAGACATCAGTTCTGTTCATGAGTCCCTATGAAATGTTTCTGAAAACAATTTGGCCTCTTTCTCCTTCTTTGGCCTTTCAGCTTCGTTGGCCTTTGGGATAGATTTTCATACACCTGCTCACTATAGAACAATGTATATATAAGAGTAAAACAGTAAAATGATTAAGAAGTGACAACTTTTGAGTATTTATTACTTGTGTTTTTAAAAGTGGCTTAAGTGAAATCTAGTTGTCTTAAATTCTGCATATTTAAAGTATACAATTTCTATTTTAATATATACTTAAATCCCTGAAACCACAAGTTTCCACCTGCCCTTTTTAGTCCATCCCTCTTAACAAGTAATGGGTACAAAAACACATTTTTCCTCTTCTAATGGATATTTTCAAGTACATACACAAATGGAAAGGACTGTGTTCAGAAGCACTATGAAACCTTCCTAAATCTTCCATTATTACTTATCATTTAGTAGCCGTTCCTGTTTCAACTCTTTTCACACATAATTATTTTACTTACAATCCCCACATCTTGCCATTCAATGCTGCATCTCTTCAGAATGCGTTTCCAAGCATAAGAGCTCTTTCATAATTCCTATAACTTTATCAATCATTATTTAAGGCATCGTAAAATATACCGTCAGTGCTCAGGCACCTCGAATTGTCTCCAAAATTGATTTTTAAGACAAATTTATTGCAATCAGATCCAAAATGAATCTATATGGCTATTAGTAGTTTCATCTGGTGAGACTATAATAATACACAGCTACCAGTTTTTATTATTATTCTTGAAGTTGAGACATTTGTCCAGAATTTGCCACATTCTGGAATGCTGTGTGTTTTAGTTTTGTGTCAATCTGATGTCATTTAACATGCTGACACTTTCTCCATATTCCTGTGCACTAGATATTAAGGAAATGGGTAATTGAACTCTGGTCCTGCAGATAGGTGTGCAATAGTAACACACTTATGCGGTGTGACTGTGTTGTGTGTATGTGTATGTCTATTCAAAGGGTGACATTCACGGACATCTGGAGGCTCAGAGATTATTGAAAAAGGAGGCCGGGTGCGGTGGCTCACGCTTGTAATCCCAGCACTTTGGGAGGCCGAGGCGGGCGGATCACGAGGTCAGGAGATCGAGACCACAGTGAAACCCTGTCTCTACTAAAAAATACAAAAAATTAGCCGGGCATGGTGGCGGACGCCTGTAGTCCCAGCTACTCGGAGAGGCTGAGGCAGGAGAATGGCGTGAACCCAGGAGGCGGAGCTTGCAGTGAGCCGAGATTGCGCCACTGCACTCCAGCCTGGGCGACAGAGCGAGACTCCGTCTCAAAAAAAAAAAAGAAAAAGGAAAAAAGGAAGAAGCACTTTGTTTTTGCTTCCTCTAAGATACCTGAGAAGGTTTCTCAACTGATTTGAAATGTGAAACAATGCCAAAACAATTACCATAGATCCAGTAATACTGCTTCTTGGTTTTACTCAAATGAGTTAAACATTTAGGTCCACAGAAAATCTTGTACATGAATATAGCACCTTTGTTCATAATTGGCAAAATTTGGTAGCAACCAAAATGTCCTTCAGTAAGTGAATAGATAAGTGTGGTACATCTAGAAAGTGGTATATTTATCCACATTAAAATAAATAATAAAAGATATGGAAGAACCTTAAATACATATTTCTAAGTGAAAGGATCTGATATGGTTTGGCTGTGTCCCCACTCAAATCTCATCTTGAATTATAAGTCCCACATGTCATGGGAGGAACCCAGTGGGAGGTGACTGAATTATAGGGGTGGGTTTTTCCCACACTGTTCTCATGACAGTAAATTAGTATCACGAGATCTGATGGCTTTAAAATCGGGAGTTTACCTGCACAAGCTTATTCTCTTTGCCTGCTGCCATCCACCTAGGATGTGACTTGCTCCTCCTTGCCTTCTGCGATAATTGTGAGGCTTCCCCCGCCACGTGGAGCTGTGAGTTCTCCATTAAACCTCTTTCCTTTGTAAATTGCCCAGTCTTGGGTATCTTTATCAGCAGCGCGAAAACGGACTATTACAGGATCCAAACTAAAAGGACTACATACTGTGATTTGAACTATATGACATTCCAGGAAAAGCAAAACTATGGAGACAGTAAAAAATGAGTGGTTGCCAGGGGTTTGGGAGAAGGGAGGAAGGGATGAACAGGTGGAGCACGGAGGACTTTCAGGGCAGTGAAACTACTCTGTGATACTACCATGGTGTGTATACAGGTCACTATACCTTTGTCAAAACCCATATAACGTCCAGCTAGAGTAAATCCTAATGTGAACTATGGATTTGGGATGATAATGATATGCCAACGTACCATCAATTGTAACAAATATACTATTCTAGTGGGGAATGTTTATAGTGGAGTGGCTGTACATGCATGGGGCAAGGGATATGTGGAAGCTCCATAATTTTTTGCTCAATTTTCCTATGAACCAAAACTGCTCTAAAAAATAATCTATTAAAACTTTATCAGCCTGAGCAACATGGTGAGACCCCATCCCTACAAAAAATCAAAAAATTATCGGGGCATAGTGGTGCAGGTGCACGCCTGTGTTTCCAGCTACTCTGGAGGCTGAGGTGGGAGGATTGCTTGAGCCCAGGAATTCAAAGCTACAGTGAGCTCTGATTGTGCCACTGCACTCCAGCCTGGATGACAGTGAGACCCTGTCTCTAAAAAAATTAAAATTAACTAATTTGTAAATTACCTTAAAATATGTATTTTGCAATGTTTGTGCTGTGTATGCATTTGTATAACTCAAGGGAGATTAATTTTAACAAATTGAATTTGGCAAGCCAGTTATTTCCATGAGCAGCCTAGTTAATTTATCTACTTAAACAACAAAAACAAGTAGATATACAGATTTTCTGGCACTTTCCAAGCTTACTATTTCCCTATTTCGACTATTAGCCTAAGAAATTGCCATAAGAGCTGTGTGTACCTGTAGCCCCAGCTACTTGGGAGGCTGAGGCGGGAGGATCACTTGAGACCAGGAGTTTTAAACCAGCCTGGGCAACAGAGCAAGAACCCTGTCTGTAAAAAAAAAATATATATATATATATATATTTTTTTTTTTTTTAAAATTAGCTGGGCACAGTAGTGAGTGCCTGCAATCCCATATACTCAGGAAGCTGACACAGAAATGTCGCTGAAGCCCAAGAGTTTGAGGCTGCAGTAAGCTATGATCCTGCCACTGCACTCCAGCCTGGGCAACAGAGCAAGACTCTTCCTCAAAAAAAAAAAAAAAAAATTACCGTTAGACACTCAAATATGCAGGCAAAATGAGCCCTTTGTGGAGTCACTCAGAAGGGCTCCCCACTTACTTTCTATATGAAATCATGCTAGAGCCAGACCCTCTCCCTTTCCTTTTCATACAAGACTTAAATTCAGCAACTGAAGAGCTATCTGCTCTACGTGTCTTCAGGGTAAACTTTTCCAGAGTCAAGCCAAATGTACTTATAGACTTATATATGAGTGCACTAAAAAAAGCAAAGTAAGTCTATGTTCAGTTCAATTAATTATGTTCAATATTCTTTTTCTTTTTTTCTCTTCTGAGACGGAGTCACACTCTGTCACCAGGCTGGAGTGCAGTGGTGTGATCTCGGCTCACTGCAACCTCCACCTCCTGGGTTCAAGCGATTCTCCTGCCTCTGCCTCCCAAGTAGCTGGGACTACAGGCGCATGCCACCACACCCAGCTAATTTTTGTATTTTTAGTACAGACAGGGCTTCACCATGTTGGCCAGGCTGGTCTTGATCTCTTGACCTCATGATCCACGTGCCTCGGCCTCCTAAAGTGCTGGGATTACAGGCATGAGCCACTGCGCCTGGCCTAGCCACAAGATTATTAATAGTTGTGACATACAACGTTTTGTGTCAACTTGCCTGCATTAAGGGCTACCCAAATAGTTGGGAAAACCTTAGTGCAGGATATGTCTGTGAGAATGTTTATGGAAGATATTAGCATTTGAGTCTGTAGGCAATGTAAAGGAGATCTGGCCTCATCAGTGTTAGGGGCCAACATCCAATGCTTTGAGAGCCAAGATAGAACAAAAAGGCAGAGAAAGAGCAAGTTACTCTCTTCTTGCCCTGGATCATCCACCTTCTTCTGTTTTCCAACATTAAAGTTCTTGGATCTTGGGCCTTTGGACTCTGGAACATACAAGAATGACCCTCACCCAGTTCTCAGGCCTTCAGCCTCCAACTGGGAATTTCACCATAGGCTCCCTTGGTTTTCAGGCCTTCAGATGCAGACTGAATGATACCACCCACCTTCGTGTTTTACCAGGTTGCAAAAGGCATATCCTGGGACTTCTTAGCCTCCATAACTGGATGAGCCAATTCCCATAATAAATCCCCTCTTGTACATCTGTGTACCCTACTGGTTCTGTGTTTCTCTGGAGAATCCTGACTAATACAATGGCTTTCAGTAATTTTCATTTCACAACCGTTTTTCTGAGATGATCTCAACTCCCCATGCAGGCACTGTCCCTGCAGTAACAGTATCAATGATCAAAATTTCCCATCAAGGAGGTGAAAGCTAGGTGTCCCAAACCTTTATTCTGGTATTCTGGTGTCCCCTTTGCACAAGTGCTCTGACTCTGAACACTACAGACACTGTTCTACTTTAAAATGGCATATGCTAAGTGACTCTTCTGTTTAGAAAGTTGTTACAATCCTAAAAGAAGCATATCTAAGAATATGGAGGAAGAAATATTATATGAACACAACACTGTTCCTTACAGGGCTAGACACACTCACTGATTACACACACAGGCAGGAGAGGCATTTTCTGTGAGACAGAATTCCTCTTTTCGTCCCAGCTTCGGTGCCATCTAACGGATGTTTTATCATTCCTGTCATGGCTCTATGTAAACTCTATTTACCTTATTCCTTACTGAGCATAATGAAACTCACAAAGCTGACTCTAATGTTCTACTCTACATAAATGTGTGGAGAAAGAAGGTAATGTTTACTAGGCTCTCGCCAAGGGTAGAGGCATTTTGTATCTGAATAACTCTGACTACCTAGGTGACTACTTGTACACAATACCCTCCAAAAATCTCTGTATGGTACCTTAAAAAAGCAGCGAAGCTCCTCCCTGGTCCAAGGAGGCTGGAGACACCACCTCTCAGGCTTCGCCTCCACTTTTCTCCATAGCTCGGGGCCATTCCTCCCTGAGGTCCAGGAGAAGGGCGACCTCTGCCAGTCCAGGAAGCGGTGAGAACTACATTACCCAGAGGCCCGTGCGCCAGGCGCTTGGCGTGGAGCCAACGAGGCCCAGGGGAGGGACATTTCCGCTCTGCCCAACTTGTCGGGGCGGGACTTCCGGCGTCCTCCCTGTGGCGGGCACTTTGGCTTGTGTCAGTTCCATCCGCGGGTGCCGGATCTGGATCTAGGTGCTCACAGCGAGAAGGCGCGAGGAGAGTCGTTTTCTCAGCTGCACAGCTGGGGCCTGACGGTCGCCGGCGGTGGTGACAGCTTTGTTCGTGTCTCCCCCCGGATCGTCCACCGCTCCCGGCCCGCTCCGCCCAGAGTCCGATGGCGGCGGCACTGAGGGCCCTGACCCAGGTGAGCGGTGCGTCCTCCCGGCCTCCTCTGCCCTCCCCACCCGAAACTGAGGGGCGCGTGAAGGGTTTTCTGCAGCCCGGACCGCACTGTCCAGCACAGTGAGGCGCTGGTGCTGGGTCTCGTTTCTGGTAGTGTGGCATGGAGCGGGAGAGCGACACGGTCAGGGAGCTGCGCGGGCAACGGCTTGGAGCTGCGCCTGAGCTGGGAGGCGGGGAGACCCAGGCCGGCCTCACGCGTGCAGGGAGCAGAGGGTGGGGCAGCGCTGCGCTGCATTGGCCCCACTGAGTTTCACCAGCACACTGAGGGCCACAGCGCGTAGGACAGAAGAGGGGCACGGCCCCAGTCACGCTTCTGAAAGTTTCACAAAAGCTGTTCAGAGGAACGCGCTGGAAGGGCAGTGATGATAGCAGGCATGGAGGGACTTAGTCTTTTTACGAGGTCACAAAGCTGGTAAAAGCACCAAGGACTGACACCCAGATATAAAGCAGTCATCCCAGGACACCTGGCTCTGGTGTTGCACACTGGAACCAGAAGTCCATGGAACCACACTTTGGTCACCTGTCTCTCAGAACATGTTTCCTCCCACAGATTGCCACTAGTACTTATAAGTCCATAAGAAGCACTTGAAGACCCTACAAGCGTAAGTGGAGGAAATCCAGAAGCTCACCGATTCCAGCAATGGGATCTCTAGGATTGGGACTGTGGTGACCTGGGATTCTTTACTTACCACTTTTCCAGGCTTTGAGCCTAGGGACTCTGAACAAAAATATGTTCAGGGTGGGTATTATATGAGGTGGTGTCTGTTGCTGGCAAATAATAGGATGAATGTGGAAGTTTGTCCCAGAGATAAGTACAGGTGTTTGGAGCTGCTTGGAGGTGAGGCTGAGCTGGTTAAGAGAACCTCAAGTCTCATTTCCTTCTCATGGGAACAGAGAGCAGAGGTACAGGAGTTAGAAACTAAATGGCTGTCTCAGATGTCTTTGTTCTGGAAATGATGGCAGCAATGAAGATTTGGAGCAGAAGAGGGAGGTGATCTTCCCCAGGCCTCATGAGGCTCCTGTGGCTGAGCACAGACAACAGACTATGGGTTTAAGGGAGTTGGTAGCAATACCAAAGAGGAAAGAGGAGACTACTGCAATAGTCCAGGTGAGTGTAGATGATGTGGGCCAGAGTAGTGGCCACAGTGTGGCAGAAATGGTTGAATTTTGCATTGTAGGCCGGCTCTGATTTTCTGGTATTGGGACTGAGAGATAAGAAGGGATGACTCAAGGCTTTTTGAGTTTAGCAGCTGGAAGCATAGAAGCTCCATCTACTGGGAGAGCCAAGTAGATAGTAGGATTATTTTTCACTCAGGACATCAGGAATGTGTTTTGTCCATGTTAAAAATATGAGATGTTTTAGAGAATAAGTAAGTAGCTATATCAAGTGGCTAGGTGGACACACAGGTCTTGGACTCTGAGGAGGGGTGCAGGATAGAGACTTCTACAAAGAGTGGAGGATAGTATTGAACTAGGATGGAGCCCTATGTCTGTTAGGCCATTTGCATTACTATAAAGAAATACCTAAGGCTGGGTAGTTTATAAAGAAACAAGGTTTATTACAGCTTATAGTTCTGCAGGCTGTACAGGAAGCTTAGCGCTAGTCTCCACTTCTGGTGAGGGCGTCAGGAAGCTTCCAGTCATTGCAGAAGGCAAAAAGGGAGCCAGCAAGACAGGAGGGAGGCACCAGTCTCTTTTTAGCAACCAGGTCTCATGTGAACTTATTACTGTGGGAAGGAGGACTATGCCATTCATGAGGGATCCACCTCCATGACCCAGATAACCTCCCACTAGGCCCCACTTCCAACACTGGGGATCACATTTCCAGGTGAGATTTGAAGGGGACAAATATCCAGGCTATATCAGTGTCTTACCTTGGGTTGATAATGAAATAGCCTATATTGGTGGCTTAAACAACAAAAATTTGTTTCTCACCGTTCTGCAGGCTAAGAAATTCTACATCAGGGTGCCTCTAGATTGACTTATTTGTGATGGGCTGCTTCTTGACTTGCAGTGGCTGCCCTCTTGCTTTGTCCTCACATGGCCTTTCCTGGGAGGGAGTATGTAAAGAAAGCAAGGAATCTCTTTCTTTCTATTCTTACAAAAGCATTAATTCCATCATGAGGGCCCCACTCTTTTGACCTGATCTAAATCTAATTACCACCCAAAGATTCCATCTCCGGATACTACCACATTGTATTAGGCTTCATTGTGTTAGTGCTTCAACATAAGCATTTTGTGGGTGGGCATGGGACAGAAACATTGAGCCCATAACATCATAGATCCCATTTAGTAGTGGGATTCCTGGTCATGATGATAATATTAATAGCAGGCCAGGAAGGGGAAGGGTGGGAGCCACAAGAGGGTACCATACTTGGGTATCTGGATGGATGTTGTGGAAATCACAAATACAGGTTATAGAGGGAAGTGGCCCTAGGAATAATATAGAGAGGGTACCACCTTGGCAGGTGGCCAAGGGTTATGAAGGATGAGTGAATATAACATGGATGTGGAGCCTGCATTAGTCCATTTTCATGCTGCTGATAAAGACATACTTGAGACTGGGAAGAAGAGGATTAATGGACTTGCAGTTCCACATGGCTGGGGAGGCCTCACAATCATGGTGGAAGGCAAGGAGGAGCAAGTCACATCTTCCACATGGATGGCAGCAGGCAAAAAGAGAGTTTGTGCAGGGAAACTCCTCTTTTTAAAACCATCAGTTCTTCTTTTTTTGAGATGGAGTCTTGCTCTGTTCCCCAGGCTGGAGGGCAGTGGTGAGATCTCAGCTCCCTACAGCCTCCACCTCCTGGACTCAAGGGATTATCCTGTCTTAGCCTCCCGAGTAGATGGGATTACAGGCGTCCGCCACCACACCCAGCTAATTTTCGTATTTTTAGTAGAGATGGGGTTTCACCACATTGGCCAGGCTGGTCTCAAACTCCTGATCAAGTGATCTGCCCGCCTTGGCCTTCCAAAGTGCTGGGATTAGAGGCGTGAGCCACTGCAACTGGCCTTAAAACCATCAGTTCTCGTGAGACTTATTCACTATTGCGAGAACAGCACAAGAAAGACCCGCCCCCATGATTCAGTTACCTCCTACTAGATCCCTCCCATGACACATGGGAATTGTGGGAGTTACAATTCAAGATGAGATTTGGGTGGAAACACAGCCAAACCATATTAGAGACCTAGTGGGATTTCAGACAAGATGAGGTTAAAGCCAGACCTAATGCTTTACTGCTGTATGGCCTCACCAGGATCTTATGACTGGCTCCTATGCCTAGGGAGTTTCATGCAGGCTGGTGGATCAGTTTAGGGGCAGAAGTAGTCATCTGGGAGCATCACTTAACCTTGGGTGGAGGGCCACTAGGCAAGGTTTTGAATGAAGGGTAGCAAGACAGGAAGGCAGTTACTGTTTAGTGCAGTACAAGTTGGAAAGGGCCATGTGTATCTGAGATATGTATGTGGTTCTGGGTGGCTGAGGTTGATGAAAGGAATAGACTCAGGTAGGGAGGGCTTCAGAGCAGGATATGGGGCTGCCTGTGGCAGTAGGACCATCATAGGTCTGGGCAGTCCTGGAACTTGTTTGAATTTGCAAGCACTTTCTAGATGTCTTGTGCTGAGTAACATAGGAAGGCAGGAGAGATGCCTGTGTTGTGGGATCGGGGTGGAGGTGGCTGAGGGAGTGAGTTGGGTGAGAGAGGTGTGGTGGAAAGTGTGATGCACATATGAAGATGGAGTGTGAGCTTTTGTTTCATGAGTCTGGACATTGAGGACATGAGGGTGAAATGTGAACCCAGACCTTCAGTTGTGTTTGGGAGCCATGGTCTGAGGGATTCCAGGAGAATTTATAGACAAAGAATGTGTCTGTCGGTCCACCTGCCTGTTGTTGCTGTGGGAGAACACAGTGACCAATGAGACCATGAGGAGAGAGTGGGCATCAGTGGCATCAGGGCCTGCTGTATTCGCTGAGGTGGGGAGATGGGGAGGAGGGTGAGCCAGGGATGGATGTTTGGGGAATCAACTTGGGGTCCTAGGAAAGATGCTGATCATGGAATGAACTGTCCCCATCATAGCAGGGTTTTGTAGCCTTTGAGGATGTGGCCATTTACTTCTCCCAGGAGGAGTGGGAGCTCCTTGATGAGATGCAGAGGCTCCTGTACCGCGATGTGATGCTGGAGAACTTTGCAGTTATGGCATCCCTAGGTAAGGCCCTCCTATTCCTCCTAGTGTCCTTTGTGGGTCTCTCCTTTTCCCCTGTCCCTGAGGCAGCTCTGTCATTTCTTCAGTTAGACCCTGAGCTCTACAGACCTTCCCACTTTCTTGGCATATGTATTCTGAGGGACATCACCAAGCAAGGCACTCTCAGACTGTCCTAACACCTGTTGCCTCTAGGCATGCAGTGAAGGGTCTGGGAGACAGGATCTTTCTTTCAACCTAAAGGATTTGTCCTTGCCTTCTCCATGACAGGATGGCTTTGTCCACTTCTAGGATGCTGTTTGTTCCATGTTCTGCCTTTTGCTTCTAACTAAAATCTTAAGCTGCCTGTTTCGGGAATTGCAGGCATCATCGTGGTAACTACTTAATTGGTCCATATGCTTTTCATAAAGATCCACCTGAAAGATTTTCTTGTAACATTATTTTTCACTGCTGTAGTTTGTCATGTGCTGAGTTGCTCTGTGCCAGTGCTGGCTGTGCACCTCTCTGGTCTTCCCTTTAGGGCTTGCATCTTATAGGTCCGGTATAGTTGCACAGCTGGGATTGGGGGATATCTCTGGTTGCTTTACAGGGTGCAAAGAGCAAGATAGTCTCAGAGGAGGCTGGCCCTAATGAGTGACAACTAAGGGAGGGCAAGACACTAGGGCTGTCTCTAATCACACCATAAACCTGTCCTGAGTTCTCAGTGATTGGGTGCCAATTCCATAGGACATATATCATTTCTATCTTTTTTTTCTTTTCTACACATGTTCTGATTTTTATTTCATCCATGACTTCCAGCCCTTAGCTGCTCCCAATTTCTGGCCTCCATGTGTCACCTGTTCCTTTCCAGTGCAACTTCTAGAGTGTTCTTTAACACTGACTGACCCACATGTAATATGTTGTCAGATGTGCACATGTTTTTAAATAGTCCTTTCACACCTAGTATTCAGTTCCCATGGGTTTCTACTGGGCCTGGACACCAATAATCTTCTGTGCAGTGTACTGAAGCCCTCTCTTCTCATCAGGGGAGGAGGTCCTGATAAAAGCTTTTGGCAGAATAGTGAGTCAGAGACCCTACCTCTTCTTTCTGAGTTGTGCCCCATCTTTGTGTCTTTCATCTCATAAGGCCTCCCTTGTTCTGTGACTTGTAGAGGCTTTTTTCCCCAAATTGCCACCAGCTCTCATACCCTAAAAACATTTTCTTGGACTCATTCTTTGACACACATTTTTGATATAACTTCTCACACCATAGTAAACCTGCATTTTCTCGGCATTTCTCTTCTTTCAGGTTGCTGGTGTGGAGCAGAAGATGAGGGGGCACCTTCTGCAGAGAGCGTTTCTGTGGAAGAACTGTCACAAGGCAGGACTCCAAAGGCAGATATATCCACTGATAAGAGTCACTCCTGTGAGATTTGTACCCCAGTCCTGAGAGACATTTTACAAATGATTGAGCTCCAAGCCTCACCCTGTGGACAGAAGTTGTACTTGGGTGGGGCATCAAGAGATTTCTGGATGAGTTCAAACCTTCACCAGCTCCAGAAGCTTGATAATGGAGAGAAGCTCTTTAAAGTGGATGGGGACCAGGCCTTATTTATGATGAACTGCAGGTTCCATGTGTCAGGAAAACCCTTCACGTTTGGGGGAGTTGGGAGGGACGTTTCAGCCACCTCAGGACTTCTCCAGCATCAGGTGACTCCCAGCATTGAGAGACCACACAGCAGGATTCGACACTTGAGAGTTCCCACTGGACGAAAGCCTCTCAAATACACTGAATCCAGGAAATCTTTTAGAGAGAAATCTGTATTCATTCAACACCGAAGAGCTGACTCTGGAGAAAGGCCTTACGAGTGCAGTGAATGTGGGAAATCCTTTAGTCAAAGTTCTGGCTTTCTTCGACACAGGAAAGCACACAATAGAACAAGGACTCATGAATGTAGTGAATGTGGGAAATCATTTAGTCGCAAAACTCACCTAACTCAACACCAAAGAGTTCACACTGGAGAAAGGCCTTATGACTGCAGTGAATGTGGCAAGTCCTTTCGCCAGATATCTGTCCTCATTCAGCATCTACGAGTTCACACTGGAGAAAGGCCTTATGAGTGCAGTGAATGTGGGAAATCTTTTAGCCACAGCACTAACCTCTATCGTCACAGGAGTGCCCACACTAGCACAAGGCCTTATGAATGCAGTGAATGTGGAAAATCCTTTAGCCATAGCACTAACCTCTTTCGACACTGGAGAGTTCACACTGGAGCAAGGCCTTATGAGTGTAGTGAATGTGGGAAAGCATTTAGTTGCAATATCTACCTCATTGACCACCAAAGATTTCACACTGGAGAAAGGCCTTATGTGTGCTGTGAATGTGGGAAATCATTTGGCCAGAAATCTGTCCTCATTCAACACCAAAGAGTTCACACCGGAGAAAGGCCTTATGAGTGCAGTGAATGTGGGAAAGCTTTTAGCCAAAGCTCTGGTCTCTTTCGACACAGAAGAGCTCACACTAAAACAAAGCCTTATGAGTGCAGTGAATGTGAAAAATCATTTAGTTGCAAAACTGACCTCATTCGACACCAGACAGTTCACACTGGAGAAAGGCCTTATGAGTGCAGCGTATGTGGGAAATCTTTTATCCGAAAAACCCACCTCATTCGACACCAGACCGTTCACACTAATGAAAGGCCTTATGAGTGCAATGAATGTGGGAAATCCTATAGCCAAAGCTCTGCCCTCCTTCAGCATAGGAGAGTTCACACTGGAGAAAGGCCTTATGAGTGCAGCGAATGTGGGAAATCTTTTACCCGCAAAAATCACCTCATTCAACACAAGACAGTTCATACTGGAGAAAGGCCTTATGAATGCAGTGAATGTGGGAAATCCTTTAGCCAAAGCTCTGGCCTCTTAAGACACAGAAGAGTTCATGTGCAGTGAATGTGGGAAATTATTTTGTCACTTTTTTTTTTTTTGAGATGGAATTTTGCTCTTGTCACCCAGGCTGGAGTGCAATGGTGCAATCTCAGCTCACTGCAACCTCTGCCTCCTGGGATCAAGTGATTCTCCTGCCACAGCTTCCTGAGTACCTGAGATTACAGGCACCCACCACCATGCCCAGCTAATTTTTGTATTTTTAATAGAAACAAGGTTTCACCATGTTGGTCGGGCTGGTGTTGAACTCCTGACCTCAGGTAATCTACCTGCTTTGGCCTACCAAAGTGCTGGGATTATAGGTGTGAGCCACCATGTCTGGCTTGTTTTGTCACATTTGACACAAGATTTCCCAAAGAAGAAAGGCTTTATATATGCTCTGAATGTGTTTTTGTTTGTTTGTTTGTTTGTTTTAACTTGGTATGACAGCACTGGAGGCTAGCCTTTGAGAAGAGTCTTTTCTGATGTGACTCATGTGTCCAAACATCCATGGATTTCCCATAAATGTGAGGTATGTGGGAAGCATGTGTAGCTATGTTGTACTCTAAACCTGCCCAGGGACCTTACCAGATTCATGTCACTGCCAGTTTCTGCCCCTGAAGCCTTTTCATCTCTACCCCCTGGAAGACCCACAGAGTGTGCATCAGTCACCACCCCAACATGCTCAGGGAGGCAGACTTCTTCCATTAGTTGGAGGAAAGCATGAGTAGTCTAAGCTCTTAGGGGGGTTTCTCATTTCCTCCTGTGGCTACATAGTGCATGTAACTACCCCAGTGTTGGCCCCAGGACCTGATTTGAGTTCTGCTGGCAGCTTTCAGAGGATTGCCTTTTTTGAGGACATTGTTGATCTCAGGCGATGCTTCTGATGAAGCACTTTTTAGCTTCCACCACGTACCAGGAACTGCCTGTTAACTGGCTTGTGCAATGAAAAAGGCCTTTTGTTTAAGTACCTTTAATCTTTTAAGTTGTATTAACTGTGGAGTAGTTTGGAAACATAATAGGACTCTGTCAGCTTAAAAGGGTATATAACATTTGTAGGGATTCAAATTTTGTTTGCCTCAGAGGGGACAGTATGCTGACAGAATATAGCTTTTGCTGCATTTTTGGCCTATTTTGCATTGTTACCAAGGCCTAGGAGACACTGCAGGGCTTTCTGGCTCTGATTTTTGCCTGCATGTGGGCTCAGAGGTCATTCTGCAGAGGGGGCAGTTGTGAAAACTTCCATCGTTTCTGGAGACAACACGAAGTTTTTCTTGTTGAGTGAGGATATCACATAATGCCCTGCAATGTTTAGAATCCCTTAGTGAGGTCCTATGAAGGAGCTGTGTCCCTTGAAACACAGAATTCAGTGAGCTAGTGTCCCTAGCTATAAAACCATAGGGCTGGAGCAAAACATAATTGGTAAAGAAACGCTGGGTTGAATAATAGGGAATGGAGGAGACTGCAGCAAATTAGATGGACTGTTCCTCATATAAAGTTTCATCCAGCCGGGTGCAGTGGCTCACACCTTTAATCCTAGCACTTTGGGAGGCCGAGGTGGGTGGATCACAAGGTCAGGAGTTCAAGACCAGCCTGGCCAAGATGGTGAAACCCTGGAAGGCTGAGGCAGAGAATTGCTTGAACTTGGGAGGCAGAGGTTGCAGTGAGCCGAGATCACACCACTGCACTCCAGCCTGGGCGACAGAGCGAGAGTCCGTCTCAAAAAAAAAAAAAAATCCATTCAGGCCAGTCACAGTGGCTCATGCGTGTAATCCCTACACTTTCCGAGGCCATGGCATGCAGATCACTTGAGGTCAGGAGTCAGAGACCAGACTGGCCAACATGATGAAACCCCATCTCTACTGAAAATACAAAAATTAACCAGGTGCGATGGTGCACATCTATAATTGCAGCTGCTCCGAAGGCTGACCCACCGAGAACAGCTTGAACCTGGAGGTGGAGGTTGCAGTGAGCTGAGACCACACCACTGCACTGCAGCCGGGGTGATGGAGTGAGACTCTGTTTCCAAAAAAAAAAAAAGAAAAGGCCGGGCACGGTGGCTCACGCCTGTAATCCCAGCACTTTAGGAGGCCGAGGCAGGTGGATAACCTGAGGTCAGGAGTTCAAGACCAGCCTGGTCAACATGGCGAAACCCTGTCTCTACTAAAAGTACAAAAATTAGCTGGGTGTGGTGGCGGGCACCAGTAATCCCAGCTACTCAGGAGACTGAGGCAGGAGAATCTCTTGAACCTGGGAGGGGAGCCAAGATCGCGCCATTGCACTTCAGCCTGGGCAACAACAGTGAAACTCTGTCTCAAAAAAAAAAAAAAAAAATTATCCACAAATCTTCCAGTGACTATGACTGCAAGATCACTGTGTGCAGAAATCTCTAGAAATGTGTGTCTTGTAGCTCAAGTTATTATTAGAGACAACAAGGGTTTTGTGGATTCCTGTAGCCTCTCTGGCCTGTTTACTTCAAGGCCATTGCTGCACAGACAAAAAAAAAAAAAAAAGGATGAAGTCAAGAGAGATTCAGTTGTCCTTGGTGTGGCTTTAGTGGTCCGGTAGCAATCCTCTTAACGCTGATGGAAATGGCCTTCATTGCTCACCTGTATTTCCTGCCACTGAAGCAGGTCTGCCTCTACGTGGCCTGGGGAGCTAGATGGTAGAGTCAATAGAGACTTAGTAAACCAGACTTTTTGAAGTGTCAATGACCGAGATTGTTAATTGCATCCATTAAAAAAAAATTTTCAAGTTATAATTGATATGGAATAAATTATATATATTTAAAGTGTACAACTTGATAAGTTCTGACATAAATGTAAACCCATGGAAGCATTGTTGTAATCATAAGAATGAGCATATCTCATCTGCATATTTTACTTTTGCTCTTTTATAATACATTCCAGAATATGCAGGCAACTTTTAACATTCCTTTACAATTGATTGAATTGAATTTTCTGGAATTTTATTTTAGACATCATAAATGTGTATTTTTTTGTGGTTTTATTTATAAAACTTTTTGTGGTTTTATTTATAAAACTTCACTTTAGGTAAGGGCCTGAGGTTAACTTTGGAGGTGACAGATATGTCCAACACCATTGATAGGGTGATGATTTCAAAAGTGTACGTGTGTGTGTGTGTGTGTATAATATATATTATATTTTAGATATATAATATATATTATATATTATATATCTAAAATATAATATATATTACATTTTATATATCTAATATATATTTTATATATAATATATATTATATATAAAATATATATTATATTTTATATATATTATATAATATATTTTATATTATATATTATATATAATATATATTTTATATATAATATATATTATATATAAAATATATATTATATTTTATATATATTATATAATATATTTTATATTATATATTATATATAATATATATTTTATATATAATATATATTTTATATTTTATATATTATATTTTATATATATATATAACTTGACAGCCTGCAGTGTTTTGAAACAGCATGGATTGGGTGTCTTGTTTCCAGCATATGTCCCATGTTCCCCAACACTGTTCCTCAGGACCTGCTGAGTGGCCATATTCCCTGAAGGCCAGAAAAGTAACAAGGTGACAGTTTTGGACAAAATTCTGAGCTTAAAACCTTGCCTGAATCAGTAGCCCCCAAATTCATTGTGCACATCTTATAATTTCCAAGAACACACATGTTAAGTGAATATTTTTGTTTATAATTGTGAAATGGTCTGTTCAGGGCTCTCATTCCTCGACCTTTTTTTTCAACCTCCCTCTCATTAAGGAAGCATATGTATTAATCATGGTTTCTGTTTTTTGTATTATATGTCTTGACATCTTAAAATTCTTGCTGGTGACAGAGAGACTTACCCTACCAGAGGTAGCTAATTTCTAAAAATAGTAAACAACTACCTTGAGAGCAAGGCAAGCCAACCACCCTCTTTATCTAACTCTTACTCACCAAGCCAATACTTTCCATGCACTAAATCATCCCAGCGTTACTGCCAGTGAGTTTGCAGCAGTCCGCAGCAATTTTGGTCCTTGCCTCCTCAGAAGAAAATTCAACCAAGGAGGCAGAGGTTGGTTTAAGGCAGAGGAAGAGACCAAGGCAAGCTTTTTTTAGCAGGAGTGAGAGTTTATTAAAATGTTTTAGAGTAGGAGTGAAAGGAATCAAAGTACACTTGGAAGAGGGCCAGGTGGGTTACTTGAGAGGTCAAGTGCCCCACTTGATCCTTGGCTTGGGACTTTATACATTTGCTCATTTCCCAGGCTCTCTATTCTCCTTCCTTGGGTAGGTTGTTGCTGGACTATGCATGCACAGTGGTCTGCCAGTACTTGGGAGCGGCTGCATGCAGTTTGTTTACTGAAGTCATACATATACTCATTTAGGATGATTTTCCCTTATGACTCACGCACCCCCAGAGGAAGGTCAAATACCAGTCAAATTTTGCCATCTTGCCCCATTTTGTGCATGCTTCAAACCTTATCAGGGGTTGTGGTTCACTGGCTCCAGGTGTTTTCTATCTGTTGGAAAACTTTTCCCTCCTGGTACCAGTCATGGCCACTTATCTCAGAGGGATAGTTTTATGCTTTCCTGTCCTTCACCCAATGAGAGCTGGCCACCTCGGGGGTCCCTCTCTTGGTTCTGTTTATTATCTCAGAGGAAAAGATTTATGATTGCCTATCCTTGACTCCAAAATTGCCTGACATTCCTGGGGTCCCTCTCTCCTGCCCTACACATATCTACCTACTCTAACACCAGGGTCAGGGTATGAGGCAACTAGAGACCACCCCTGTAAATCGAAGCCAACCAGAATTATTCAGACTAGCCAGTACTCAGCTGTTTGCTCTGATCTGGCCTAGGCTTTCCCCTAGCTCTTGCTTCTTCCTTTAGACTGAAACCTGTTTCTCCTGTGGCACTGCATGGCATACTGTACTTCTCATTTCTAGGGAAATTCTGAGTAACATTAAACTTATTTCAGTGGCATTGAGCTCTCCATGTCCTTTTCCAATAAAGACCCATCCACAAATTGGCCTCTCTTGGCTATGTAACATTACATATCATTCCAGCACTTCTCAATGTCTTCACCTTCTTTTTTCTCCATTATGCCTGCCACATTCTAACATTCCATATAATTAAGCATTTTTTTTTCATATTTCCTCCTCTTTCTTGAGTACAGCGTAAGCTACTGGGGTCTGTCTCTTGTTTTGTAAATGTCCCATGCAGTTAAGATAGTGTCTGAAATACAGTAGGTGTTCCTTGAACATTTGTTAGAACTGTGAATAAGCATAATACTACAGCATCCCTGTTCACCTTAACATTCTGATAGCACTTTCTAAATGTTTTCTTTACTTCTCCCTCCAGGTATTAATGAGTGTTTTCAAGAATGAAAAGAGGGCTAGCATAGTGGCTCACATCTGTAATCCCAACTTTTTGGGAGGTTGAGGTGGGAGGATCCCTTGAGCCCAAGAGTTTGAGGCTGCAGCAAGCTATGATCATGCCACTACACTCCAGCCTGTGCAACACAGCGAGATCCTGTCTCCAAAATTAAATAAATAAAATTACGTTTTGGAGACTAAACCCTGCTTGTAGTCATAGTTCTAACACAGCTCTATGCTCAGCTTCATTTGCTCACTTCTCAGAATTCAATGTCTCCTCAAATTTTGCTGTCTTCTTAACCATTTTCATTTATCACAGATATGTTTCTTCAGGTCCATTTCTTCATGTATCTGTGAATAACTACAGAATTATTAACTTTGAGTAATTTGGCCAGGCGCGGAGGCTCGCCTGTAATCCTAGCACTTTGGGATGCCAAGGCGGGCGGATCACTAGGTCAGGAGATTGAGACCATCCTGGCTAACACGGTGAAACCCCATCTCTACTAAAAATACAAAAAGTTAGCCGGGCATGGTGGCAGGCGCATGTAATCCCAGCTACTCCAGAGGCTGAGGCAGGAGAATGGCGTGAACCTGGGAGGCGGAGCCTGCGGTGAGCTATGATTGCACCACTGCACTCCAGCCTGGGCGACTGAGCGAGACTCCATCTCAAAAAACAAACAAACAAAAAAAAACTTTTGAGTAATTTAAACAATTCACAAATGTTTTTGTCTTTCTTTCCCCATACATTCCCCCTTCTTTTTTTAAACCATAAATAAATCTCAATTCTCAATTCAGACACTGTCGGTGTAATTGCAGGTGAAATGAGAATCACCTCCCAACCAAGAAATGTGATCCCAATTTTCCAAATCTTTATTTCTGGGTTCAGACACCACCTTTTCAGCCCCTGTCTTGGCATATAAAAGCATTTATAATGGTTCTTCTTTTCAGATAAGAAACATTCCCAAAAGGAAATAGATATATCTTGACTTTTGGGCTAGGAACTCTCATTTGGATAAAATATTTCTCCTTTGGTTGAACATTAGTGACCATACAGGCAGGAAAGGTGCCTTCCTTTACCACCTTCTCTCACCTGTCTTCCTCCTCATGGTTCTCTCAGGTATTTTTTTTTTCTGAGGAAACCAGAGGAAGAGCTCTATATTAGTCCACTTGCCTCAGTGAGCTCCAGCAGCCCTCCATAGCCACTGTCTGGAGACCATTCTTCCACTCCATGGCCCTGCCTGGGGACAATTCTCTGTTTACCCTGACCCAACTGAGGCTCACAAAACAGACTCAAAGCTTCCCTCTACAGTACACATATTTTTTAAATGAAGGAAATTTGAGTGAACTATGAGTGGACTCGGAGTGACATTGGATGTTGCGTGTCCGTTTGGTGTTGTGGCTTCAGGGAACATCTGTAAGAATATATCCCAATATTTTGGGGATCCCTGCAGACTTCACTACACAGGACCTGGTTGAGGGTCCTTTAAAAGGAGCGAAGCCACGCCCTGACCTCAGAGTCTCAGGGTATAATTTCTCAGCACCCCTCGCAGTACCATTTGGCCTTTGCCCAGCGTGCAGGTGAGTTAGCTGTCGCCACGGCCAAGTGCACATGAGAACTACATTGCCCAGAAACCTGTGCGCCGCGCGGCGGCGGCACTCTTAGGGGCGTTTCCCTGCGGGCGGAAGCTCTCTGGGCGGGACTTCCGGCATCTTCCTCGCAGTGGACATCTTGTCGGCTCTTAGGTGGAACCATCGGAGCAAAAGCTCAGGGTTGCTGGGCGGTTCCGAGGTGACGGAAGCGGGAGGGTGCGTGAGGAGTCGCTGTTCGCTCTGCAAAGTGGCTCGCCAGCGGAGACCCCGCCTCCGCCCCCGGGTACGGACGACCGCGGTGCCGGGGTCCCGCGACCTGAGACCCCCGCGCAGTTCCGTGCGGTCTACGAGCTGTGATGGCGGCGGCCGCGGTGATGGCCCGGCGCAGGTGGGTGCTGCCTTCCCCAGACTTTCGCCCGCCCCGAATCCTGAAGTTCCGAATGAGGAGCGCCTGTCTGGGTCCCTGCAGCGCAGGCCCCAGTGTTCAAGGCAGCGGGGCGCTGGTGGGTGGGGGCGAGTGTGACTGGCAGAGGGGCAGCCTGAGCATAGGCTTGGAGCTGGACTGAGCCCGTAGCAGTAAGGAGCGTGTGTGAACCGTAGTCACGCCTGCAATGTCGCGGGGAGAAGTTACACCTTCATTGCGAGGACGATAGGAGCCATGGCGGGTTTTGAATGGTGGAGGGAAGGGACCTGATAAAGGATTTTTAAAGTATTCCAATGTTTGCTGAGGAGGAAACCGACTACAGTGAGGTAGAAGCGATGAGGATGGAGGCAGGGAGACTTTTGAGGAGGTCCCTGCAACAAACTCCAGAAGTGTTGCGGCGGTGGCTGGGCCAGAGCAGTGGCAGGAGGGGTTGGGTGGGGAAGTCATGAGATTCTGGATAGATTTTTAAAGATGGAACCAACGGGGTTTCCTGCTGCATCAGATGTGGTCCTGAGTGAATGTAGGGAGGAAAGGGCTATCCAGGGGTTTTTGGCCTGTTTTCCTTCCTGAACATGTGAAAGAATGGAAATTGGTAAGTCACAGCAGGGAGCACCTTTCAGGGGGATCAGGAATTGGGTTTTGGACTTGGTGAATCTAAGGTGTTCTGCATTGGAGGTTCACATGGGTAGCTGAACATGCAGGTCTGGAGTTCTGGAGAGGGGGTTGTGCTAGAGACTTCAATGGGTGAGGCATAAGGTCAAAGCCTGTAGTAGATCAGATTTAGGGGGTGGAATTTTAAGGAAGTTATTTTATGTGGCCTCTGAAGTGAGAGGTGGGGTTAGGGTGGAAGGCCAGGGATGAAGGGGTGGACACTTAAGATTCCTTCCCGAAAGGAGGGGTCCTGGCATGTGAAAGCATTCTAGATGGTGTTGTTGAAAGTAAATGCTCGGTGCTGCAAAGTGAAACCAGCACTCAGGCAAAAGTTTTCTCAGCAAGGCAATTTACTTCTGTGCAAGTGTGCTGCCTGTGTTAATCACGATCCCAAGAGCACACTGAACAAAGGAGGGAAGGGGTTTTTATCTGTAGCCCATAGTCCCTACCTTCCTCTGTGTCACTCCCCCATGGGCTGGGGTCGGACCACTTAATCTAAGCTGACCCAATTGGGTATTTGTGAGTATTTTCCCAAAGAAGGAAGAGGGAAGGGGAAGGTGTAAAGTTACAGTGGTGGGACATGTGGATTGTGTAGGATGTGTGGTTTTGGCGGGGGAAATGGGTGCAAAGTGAGTAAGGGAACAGATGTGAATTATTGATTAGTGCTTACAGGAAGGTCGTTTATAGTAACTAGGGGCAAGGAGGCATGGAGAACAAGAAAGTTAGGTTTGAGAACAAAGAACAAGGAAGTTAACAGACTAAATCTTTGAAGAGGAATTTTATTATACTTTATAGTGTCAGCAAGAGGAGAGGGCTGTAGAGCATAAGTAGCCTGGCCTGCACTTTAGACCAAGGTGAGGGATGCAGTAGATTTGCCACGCTACAGGCTCAGCATGCCTTCATGGGCGCTGCCTGTGGAGCAGTCCCATCCCCAACCAGTGCATTGGTGCCTCAGTTACCCAAACCCTCAGGTAAGCAGAATTGATGAACATCTCTAATGAAGGATCACTGCAGCTCCCCTTCAGAGGACTATATATCAGGTAGGCTGGTTTAGTGCAAGGGCTAGTGTACACCTTGTAAGTACACAGAAGTAAGGAACTAAAAAATGTATGTACAAAGTAAGGGAAATTTATACTAGCACTTAATAATTGGTCAAAATATTAATTTGCCTTGAAGTATTTTATTACAATGGAGAAATCTTACCAAATTTTCTTAAAAGCTTTAAAGCAGGCAAAACAAACCTAATTTTTCAAAAACTCATCAGTTCATTTGCATGGATAGTAGTAGCTGTTTCAAAGGCACTTGAGATGTACAGACAAGCCTGATACAAACAGTAGCCCTATGAGGTGGGTGCCGTTATTATCCCCACTTTTAAGATGAGGACACTCAGACACTGGTCTTTATTTATGTTCACACAGCTGGTGGGAGCCAGCACTGAGATCTGAGTATCTGAAGTTAGAGAGCTAACCCAAAATCATTCCTGCCAAAGGGCAGGGTAGGTAGGGCTTAGGGAAACATTTCAGTCCATGAGATCCCACTGTGGGAACCTGCCACTCCCAGCTTCCCTCTTCTTGTGAGGTTGCCATGGTGGCAGAAACTTATGATTCCTACCTAGATGAGAGTAGATTGTCTCAGGCCCTCACTTAGCCCAACACACCCCCATTATCTCAGCAACTCAGTGTGGAGAATGATGATGTTCTGGGACTCTTCAGTGTCCCTTCTGCCTACCGTTTTTGGAGGTCCTGCAGTCACCCAAAGCTTTGTGTTGTAAATTCTGTTTTGGAATTATGTGGAAGGGTTTCCATTTCTGGCAAGCAATGGGATGAAGTGTGGAACATTATCTCAGGCACAGGAACCAGCATGTGCAAATACTTAACTGGAGGCTAAACTAGGAGTGTTCGGGGAACCTCAGCCTTCCATTATGTCTGGTGGGATCAGACAGCAGGGACAGGATTCAGCCCAGAAATGGCAGCCTGAGGATCTGTGTTTCTATGCTGAGAGAATTGGGAGCCACTACAGGTTTGGAGCTAGGAGGGAGTGATCTGACTTTGGTCTTAACCAACTTTCTCTGTACAGTGAAGAAAAGACTGTGGGAGTGAGAATGAAGGAAGGAATACCACTGAGGAGCTTAATGCAACAGTTCAGGTTGGACCAGAGTGGTGGCTGTAGAGGTGGGAGATGTGGATGGATTCTGAATCATTTTTCTTAAAGTGGGACCAACCAGATTTTCTGATGTGGAGGATGAGAAAGAAAAGGGAGGGGGGGTGAAGGATGAGCCTGGATTTTTTAGTCTGAGAAGATATAAAGATGCCATCAACTGAAGTGACAAAGTTGGTGGTAGGAGTACCTTTCAGAAGTAATATCAGGAGTGCAGTTTGGCTATGTGGAATCTACCATGTTCCAAAGACACTTGAGTGGAGGTGTCAAGTAGACAGCTGGACACAGAGATCCGAAGTTCAGAGAAGGGATTCAGGTTGGAGCTATCCATAGGGTGGCAACCAGCATGTGGATCAGGATGGAGCTTTGCTTCCAATTTAGAGAGAGAATCTTTAGGTCATGGTGACAGTGCCATCAGCACACTGTAAGGGCAGGCACAGCAGGGTAGAGGTAGGGGCCATCTTAGAGGCTAGAAGAGGGAGGGAAATGTCCTTGGGAGGAAGGGGAATAATAGGGTCAAGCAGGTGGCAAAGTGTTCCAGGGAGAGAGTGGATGTGAGGTGAAGTACTGTAGTAATAGAAGTGAGGTGGCAGTGAGGCCAGAACCAGTGCTTATTCGGCTTTCTATGTGCTCCTCAGGCTTCCATGGTGACCTTTGGTGGGACCTGTGGAGTTTCAGTCAAGCTAGTGAATTAGTCCAGGGACAGATTGGGTCAGTAGGCAGAATCCCTGTGCTTGGGGTAGGTGCCCAGTGAGTGTGGGTTTTGAATGAGTTAATTGTTGAGAAGAAGCCTGTGACTGACCTCAGTAGTACAACAGCAAAGCAGAAAGGGGCTGAGTTTATCTGAGATCTGCACGTGGTTCTGGATTGCTGAATTGACCTGTGAAATAGAGCCAGGAGGGGAGAATTTAATAGGTGGATTCAGGGCAACCCATGGAAGTGTGGCCATTGATCAGGACCAGATGTGATCCTGGATGCCTTATCCAAGCATTCTCTGGATGCTGTGTGCAGATTTGCATGTGGCGAAGCCATGGAGATACCTATGTTATAGGTGTCCATAGATGTAAAGGAGGTATGGCCAAAAGAGTGATGTGCACGTGGAGATGGAGTGTGAATTCATGAGCCCAGAGCTTTGGTACCAAGGGTTTCTGAAAGAATGCTGAGCTCAGGTTTGTGTATGAGGAATAATCTGTTGATCCCCGGGGAGCTGGCTGATAGGAGAAGGGTTGGGTCCTACATACCAGGCCCATGGTGTTTTATCTGTCCACTTGCCTGTTCTGAGCTGGACAAAATGATTAATGGAATATGAGTTGAGAACAGGCACCAATCACACCAGGGCCTATTATCTCGTTTGAGTTAGATGTGACAAGGAGTCCTGGAGAGAGAGGCTGTCCTTAAGCTCAGTTGTCCACCTCACACAGGGCTGTGTGACCTTCAGGGATTTATTTGTTTACTTCTCTTAGGAGGAATGGGAGCTGCTAGATGAGGCTCAGAGACTCTTCTATTATGAAATAATGGCTTCTGTGCTTTGCATTTATAGTCTCCCTGGGTTTTGCTGGGCTGGGTCCTAATCTTCCTTTTTGCCCTAGGAGTTGCTCTTTCCTTTCCATAGCTAGAGCATGGGCACTGCTGTCTTCTCTGATTCCCTCACATAGGTCCCCTGGGTGCCAAGGCTCAGCTAGATGCATTGCCTCCTCTCTTCGCTGTGTTCCTCAGCTCCTGCTGTCCTGAAGCCTTGCCAGGAAGGGTTTGGAGGTCAGAGGTCCTAAGGTGACCCAGTGAATCCTGCTTGGCCTCTCCCTGGCCGGGTGACTGTCCCACTCGTGACATCTCTGGACTCCAGGCTCCACCTACTTCTTCTAATTGTAATTTCCTTGAGTCTGCCTGTGTCCTCAATTTCAGTCATCATGGTCACCACTTGTGGGCCCACTGCACTGTTCCTGCAGGACAATTTTCTGAGGTTCATTTTGTAGCATTTATTTTCTTGCAATTTTGCATGGGTGGGCTACTCTGGCTAGTGCTCTCAGCCTGTTTCACCTTTCCCCTATGCTTGTATCTTCCAGATCCTCTGTGGTTGCTGAATTGTAACAAGAGAGAGAACTCTGGCTGCCTGAGAGGACATGACTCTAGTCACAGCAGGAGGGGCTTGGACAGGCCCTGGTGAGTGGGAGCTGAGGGATGCCATAACCTCAGGGCTGGGTTCCTGTAGTTCCAGAAACCTGTGTTGTACCCATCACAAGTGCCAAGGCCAGAGGCCCTAACTTATTTCTACCTTTTTATCCCCATTCTGTACACTCTTGTCATTTCTAATCTGACTCTGACCCAGGGCTGTCTTCTCCCATCCTTTACCAGAGGGGCTCTAGTAGAGCAACAGCTCTCTCTGCAGTGCTTTCCAGTATTGGACTACACTTACACTATTGTGTCGTAAGATGTGTGCATATCCTCAAATAGTCCCTGAACACATTACTTATTTTTAATCACATTTTCCTGGGCCTGGACACACATTTCTGCATAGCACTCACCTGACACCCACAGTCAGCCAAGGTCCTGCTAAAAGTCATTGCAGAGGAT
The DNA here is from genome assembly GCF_028878055.3 of Symphalangus syndactylus. Taxonomy (NCBI): domain Eukaryota; kingdom Metazoa; phylum Chordata; class Mammalia; order Primates; family Hylobatidae; genus Symphalangus; species Symphalangus syndactylus. Next base: position 21,047,147 of record NC_072435.2, on the reverse strand, counting down.
TAAGTTGGAGACCTTATACTACACCCCATCCTCATGTCTTTGTTTCTTGTGAGGCCATCTCCATTCTGTGACTCTTAGATTCCAGTACTATACAGCAGCCCTTTTTTCAACCTGATCCTAGCTCTGTTCCACCAGGAAAGTTAGGTACTCAGTCCTGGGTACAGCAGACACATATTTGTGATGGAGTTGCCCCACCCACCAAAGTCAGCATGTACATCAATAGTATTTTTCTGCCTTCAGGTTGTTGGCATGGAGTGAAGGATGAAGAGTCATCTTCTGAACAGAGCATTTCTATAGCAGTGTCACATGTTAATACTTCCAAGGCAGGTTTGCCCGCACAGACAGCTCTCCCTTGTGACATATGTGGCCCCATCTTGAAAGATATTTTGCACCTGGATGAACACCAGGGTACACACCATGGACTGAAACCTCACACATGTGGGGCATGTGGGAGACAATTCTGGTTCAGTGCAAACCTTCATCAGTACCAGAAGTATTACAGTATAGAGCAACCCTTAAGAAGGGATAAAAGTGAGGCCTCAATTGTGAAGAACTGCACAGTTAGCAAAGAACCTCACCTGTCAGAGAAGCCCTTTACATGTAAGGAGGAGCAGAAAAACTTCCAGGCTACTTTGGGTGGCTGCCAACAAAAGGCCATCCGCAGTAAGAGGAAGACACACAGGAGCACTGAGAGTGGGGATGCATTTCATGGTGAACAAATGCATTACAAGTGCAGTGAATGTGGGAAAGCTTTCAGCCGCAAAGACACACTTGTCCAGCACCAGAGAATTCATAGTGGAGAGAAGCCTTACGAGTGCAGCGAATGTGGGAAAGCCTTCAGCCGCAAAGCTACACTTGTCCAGCATCAGAGAATCCATACTGGAGAAAGGCCTTATGAATGCAGCGAATGTGGAAAAACCTTCAGTCGAAAAGACAACCTTACTCAGCACAAGAGAATCCACACTGGAGAAATGCCTTATAAGTGCAATGAATGTGGGAAATATTTTAGCCATCACTCCAATCTAATTGTACACCAGAGAGTTCACAATGGAGCAAGGCCTTATAAGTGCAGTGATTGTGGGAAAGTCTTCAGACACAAATCTACACTTGTTCAGCATGAGAGTATTCACACTGGAGAAAATCCTTATGATTGCAGTGATTGTGGGAAATCCTTTGGCCACAAATACACCCTCATTAAACATCAGCGAATTCACACTGAGTCAAAGCCTTTTGAGTGCATTGAATGTGGGAAATTCTTTAGTCGAAGTTCTGACTTTATTGCACACCAGAGGGTTCACACTGGTGAAAGGCCTTTTGTGTGCAGTAAATGTGGGAAAGACTTTATCAGAACATCCCACCTTGTTCGACACCAAAGAGTTCACACCGGAGAAAGGCCATATGAGTGCAGTGAATGTGGGAAGGCCTACAGCTTAAGCTCCCACCTCAATCGGCATCAGAAAGTTCACACTGCAGGCAGGCTTTAGGAGTGCTTTGAATACAACAGGACTCATCAATCAGATGTTTAATTTCATATATCTGAACATTGACACAAAGGAGATAACTTAGGGTGCCAGGTACGTAGGAACCTTCTAGGGATATGTTGCACTTTCTAACTTACTCAGGTCTTTTGCCAGAGTTATGTCACTGTCAATCCCTGTGGCCGAAACCATCTTAACTCTACCAGCTAAGATACCCCAGCATTGGGGAAGGCAGGGTTTTGTATTCTCCAGTCCCTGGAGAAAATCATGAAATGCCTGAGTTCATTGGGGGTCCTCATTCCCTTCTGTATGACAGGTATAGGTATGGACATGACCCATTTTTAGCCAAGAGGGTCTGAGCTGTATCTGCTGGTGGCTTATACAAAAGGTTTACTTTCTTCATGGATATTCTTCATCTCACATACTTGTAATCGAGTTTTTCCAACCTCCAAGTCACCTGGCCTGGGAAAGTACTTGCCTCATGTTGCTCTGGTTTGTGATAATAAAGGCTTTACAGTTTAAGCCACCTTTAATCTTGGAGGTTCTTCTTACTATCTAGAGTGGATTGAAAACAGGCTCTGCCAAACTGAAGACAGCCTTTGTGCCGTGCCTCCAACTTTGCCTCAAATGGGACAGTGGGTTGAGGGAGAACAGTTCTTAGTCCAGTTTTGATGTTAACTTCCATAGCTGACAAAGCTTGTTAAGTAAGAATTCAGATCTTGTGTAGACCTGATTTGTCTGGATTTTAGAGTTATTTGAGAGCCCATATTTCACCTTGAGGAGGGTGCTGCTGCTGTGACAGCCTGCAGTGTTTTGAAACAGCATGGATTGGGTGTCTTGTTTGCAGCATATGTCCCATATTCCCCAACACTGCTGAGGGAAAGCTGTTCCTCAGGACCTGCTGAGTGGCCGTATTCCCTGAAGGCCTGAATCTGTTTCACAGGCCACTGTTGGTAAGATCTAAAGCATCCAGTAGGGAAACAAAATTGATAAATATTGGGTGTAAGTAACTGGGATTGGGGAGATTGTGGCAAACTAGAGGGGAAGTGCCTATTGTAAAAACACATCCACAGACAGTCCAGGCACTAAGGCTGAATGGGATCAGGGTATCCAGAAATCTCAGGATCTCCAGGGCCATGTTACTGTTAGGTCAAGGTCACTGGTGCAGCAACGAATGTAGTTTTCCTAGATTCCTCTACCTCCCTGGCCTCTTTACCTAATGTCTTTGCTGCACAGGCAGTAACCCTGGGAATAAAGACGTGTGGTGGTCCAAGGAAGTAGCTTTTGTGACCAGCTGGAGTTTCTCGTGACTCTGTTGGCAATGGTCCTCATTGTTTGCCAGTTTTTCTTACTACTGAGGAAGAGATTGTCTTCCCAAGGTATTTGGAGTGATAAGAGTCACCGTAGTGAGGTAGAGTCACTCTTAGTGATGTCCAGTTGTCCAGTTTCCAATAGCAGTGGGAGACCCAGATTTTTAAATGAGATAACTTTTTATAGATTCACTGAGGTGTAATCAACATGCAATATATTGCACATATTTAAAGTGTACGAGTATTGATACATACACACACACACACACACACACGAAACTATCACCGTATCAGTGGTATTGGACATATCTGTCACCCCCAAAGTTAATCTCAGGCCCTTAACCTCTCTCTCAGTGCTCACCTTCCCCCAAAATCCCTAGGCAACCATTGAGTAGTTTTCACTATAGGTAAATTTGTCTTTTCTAGAATTTTATGTAAGTCCGTCTATAAAGTGTTAATTTTGTCTGCTGTCTTTCATGCAACATAATTTGAAATTTGTCCATGGTATGTATGAACAGCCCGTTTTAAAATTACTGAGTCCTATTCTGTATGGATATACCACAGTTTATCCATTTATCTTAATTGATGTCTGTACTCCACCCTCATTTTTTTTTTTTTTTTTTTTGAGACAGAGTCTCGCTCTGTCGCCCAGGCTGGAATGCAGTGGCGCAATCTCGGCTCGCTGCAACCTCCTCCTCCCGGGTTCACGCCATTCTCCTGCCTCAGCCTCTCCGAGTAGCTGGGACTACAGGCGCCCGCCACCACGCCCGGCTAATTTTTTTGTATTTTTGGTAGAGACGGGGTTTCACCGTGGTCTCGATCTCCTGACCTCGTGATCCACCCGCCTCGGCCTCCCAAAGTGCTGGGATTACAAGCGTGAGCCACCGCGCCCGGCTCTCATTTTTAAATATTAAAAAACTGCTGCAAATATTGATGCATGAGTATTTATATGGACACTTAGCTGAGAACATTTTTAAGCAGAGGTTTTGAAGGTGTGGCTATGTAGCTTACTAATTATAGTAAAATATATTGGAAAAGAGATACACACAGGGAAGAACTGCGAAACAGAAAAGACCCAAGATTTGATGATTTGGGAAATTCTCAGCCCATCTTAATTGGAAAAAAAAAAAAAAAACCATTGAAATTAAGAGATTCATTGTCAGGAAAGCACGTTTTAGAGAGATAGCCAATGATGTTTGCCATTACCGAGATCAAAACATACATTAGAACACTGTCACACAAAAAGCTCTTTGAAGAGATTAAATGTGACTTGTAGATCCCTTCAATACAAACAGTTTGTAAGAAGTTTAAACTATCACTCATCTCAGCAAAAGCCAAAAATATAGATAGGGGATTCCCTAGGAGGAATAATCTGCATAAGCCTCTTTTCTAATGTTGTGAATTTCAGTGACGTACAGGAGACTCACAAAATTCTTGAAAATTTTATACCAGTGGAAATGCTCACCTTGGGTCTAAAGGGACCTTGAAAGTATGAAGTTAAAGGGTGTAGGCATGTAAAAGTGTGAAGTTAAAGGGTGTAGTATTCTATACATGGGACTGGCTGCGGAAACAGGTGCAAGCCCTTGCTACCTTTCATGAGAAAGGAAGGATGACTCAGAGCAGAGGAGAGTCCAGTGGGCAGAGTCCTGAACCATGTGATATTCCCATGTCTTGACTCCCAGTGGCATTTGCCAAACTAGATTTCAGATTTTCTTGGGATTGGTGGTTCCATTATTTTGTTTTCCCCCTTCCATTTCCTCCCCTTTCGAAACAATGCGTATATGTATAACTATTATCCTAGGTCTTTCCCACCGTTTTGTTTGGGAGCAGATAACTAGTTTTCTAGTTTTACGGATCCAAATGAGACAGGAATAGCACTGGATGGTCACAGGAGGATGGAAAATCTCAACACCCTGGTTTTGGTGCAGCTGAAAAAACAAAGAAAAACCCAAACAACAGCTAAAATGGTAACTAGGCAAAGAAACCATGGGGTAACAGAAAACCCAAAACAAAAGAGAAAACTGCCAGAACCCCAGTCGGTGACATGTCCATGACTCTTCCAGGCAAACCCAAATAAGGGAGGAGGGATGGTAATCAGGGGTCCCTGAAATCCCCTCCTTTCCCAGAATACCTAATGATTACCCAGATTAAAGAAACACCCATACAATTAGAAACCCAAACTTTGTTTTGCATGACTTGCTCTCAGAGGCACTCCCACACTTCTCTCTTGTGTGTACTTTTGCTTCACAATAAAAGCTGCTTGCCTTTGCTTCATTGTGACTTGTCACTGAATTCTTTCGATGGTGTTAAGAACCTGGATGCTGGCTGGGGCTGGGGTCTCACCAACAATGTCCAGAGACCCCCCGAACCCCCCAGCAACACAGAAGAATTGTGCCCCAACATGGGATTATACCTAGAGCGTCATCCATACTGGACTTAGACAATTTAGATGAGATTGGAGACTTTAGCTCAGTGTGGAGGTGCACACCTGTAGTCCCAGCTGCTCAGGAGGCTAAGGCAGGAGAATCGCCTGAACCCAGGAGACAGAGGTGGCAGTGAGCCAAGATTGCGCCGCTGCGCTCTAGCCTGTGCAATAAAGCGAGACTGTCTCAAAAAAAAAAAAATAGTAAAAGGCATCAAATTTTGGAGGGGAAATGCCTATTGGTGAACTGAAAACTCGACAACAGTTCTGGTGTGTGGGATAACATGTTAATAGCCTTGATCATTTTGAATTTCATAATCATAAATGGATTTTGTTTTCAAGACGGAGTTTCGCTCTTGTTGCCCAGGCTGGAGTGCCATGGCACTATCTCAGCTCACTGCAACCTCTGCCTCCCGGGTTCAAGTGATTCTTCTGCCTCAGCCTCCCAAGTAGCTGGGATTACAGGCATGCACCACCACGCCCGGCTAATTTTGTATTTTTGGTAGAGACGTGGTTTCTCCATGTTGGTCAGGCTGGTCTTGAACTTCTGACCTCAGGTGATCCGGCTGCCTCGACCTCCCAAAGTGCTGGGATTACAGGCATGAGCCACCGTGCCTGGCCTTTTGGGATTGGTTTAAAGAGCTGTGGAAGACAATTAATTGAGCAGTTACCACAAACAGATTAGCAATGGAGTTCGTAGTATATTTGAAAATGAATAAAATTGTTCCTGGGAAAATTAACAATAGTGATCTCAGTCTAAATTATAGAGTAAGCGATTCAGAGAGGATAATATGCCACATGTGCATAGATTTGTTTAAAACAATAGTAAATTATGTAGCACTGTAAAAATTGAAAAAAATACTATTAGAACAACAAACAATTAGGTTGATGAAGCACAATAAGAGACTAATGAAAAGGAAAGAAATGAAATTACTTAATATCAAAATGTATAAAATTAAGCCATATACAAGCATGCCAAATTAACTTGTGAGATTAACAAAGATTTTATTAATTGGGGAAAAAGACTAGTAGTCTGCAAATCCTAAGATTATGCTTAACACTAAGCCTCTTACAAACTTCAAGTTTTCAAAAAGGCTCAAGGTTTTCTGGTACAGAGGTACTAGTGGAGCACAGTTCAGATTTAACTAAACATTACATTATTTTGGCCAGGCGCCTAATCTTAGCACTCGGTAATTTAGGCCAGCTCACGCCTGTAATCTCATTACTTTGGGAGGCTGAGGCGGGCGGATCACGAGGTCAGGAGATGGAGACCATCCTGGCTACCACAGTGAAACCCCGTCTCTACTAAAAATACAAAAAATTAGCCGGGTGTGGTGGCAGGCACCTGTAGTCCCAGCTACTCGGGAGGCTGAGGCAGGAGAATGGTGTGAACCCAGGAGGCGGAGCTTGCAATGAGCCGAGATCACACCACTGCACTCCAGCCTGAGTGACAGAGCAAGACTCCACCTCAAAAAAAAAAAAAAAAAAATTACAGTCTTTAGGAAACTAGATATTCATCAGAGAGTGTATGTGACCAGAATAAATTTTGCCAGAATAAGCCATTTTATGACGTCTAGATGACACACTAAATACATACTGATTCAGAATTACCTGAGCTACTTCAACATAGGACATAGCAAAATACTGGTAATTACATTATTATATACTTATACAAGATGCTTTCGGCCGGGCGCAGTGGCTCACACCTATAATCCCGGCCCTTCGGAAGGCCGAGGCAGGCGGATCATCTGAGGACGGGAGTTCCAGACCAGCCTGGCCAACATGGTGAAACCCCATCTCTACTAAAAGTACCAACATAGGCAGGAGAATTGCTTGAATCCGGGAGGCAGAGGTTGCAGTGAGCAGAGACTGCGCCATTACTCCAGCCTGGGCGACAAGAGCAAAACTCCGTCAAAAAAAAAAAAAACAAACCATGCTTTCAAATCTGCCTAACAATTATAGCTTCAGAGTCCTTATATTCAGGATTATCTATTTGTAACTTACAGCTTTTTACAAATATTTTTCTTACACTAAATTAGAAAGAATGTTTGGTCTTGCAGGTGTCTGAGAATCTTTAGTAAAATACCCCTACAGATTCTATTTTGAAATCATGGTTTTAAAAAAAGCAAAAATGTTTGTTTCCAATTAATTGCTACAGAGATGCCAAATGTCCACTCAGTAGTTGTGAGTAAAACAAATTGTCTTATTGCTCTTCACAGGCAAATAAACTCTTTGAGTGATTGTGTGAAGTTCAGAGTATTTGGTCAGGGATGAAATGGAGGCTAATCCAGACAGATTATAAAAGAAAATACGGAATAGAGATTCTAGGGGCACTAAAGCAAATGCATGAGGTGGTCTATGCTTCTGAGTCCCTCATAGTATGTTCCTTCTGAGTATTTGTATTCTAAACCTCAAAATTACAATTTTTTATGTAACATTTCTTACTGGATTCTCCAAGATATAGTCTACTTTTTGAAGAATATGACATTTATGTAGAAATAGTGGTTACTTACCAAATTGGTATTTGCTACTAGGAAAGTAGCATCAGTTTTGGGCATGGGCATCTGAACTCTGAGAATAAGGTTTGGGATTCCATGACCTCATCTCCTTGCTGGGAAATGATAGTCATTTTATTCTTCCACCTGTAATTGCAGTGACAGTGTCTCCAAGAGGATTGGAGATAAACTCTGAAAAATATTTTTGAAGTTAGAAAATTGTAGAAAGTTATTAACATTAATTACTGGAGTTATCCATTTAGAATGACATGATACCTAAAAGAGAAAATTATCTGTGAAATGGGAACAAATAAAGGTAAACAGAGGAAACAGTTCTAAGACATGAGACATGTAAGTTGAACCCTTGGCTATGCTGGAATCTTGGCTCCCATGACATTCTTTTTTTTTTTTTTTTTTTGAGATGTCTTGTTCTGTTGCCCAGGCTGGAGTGCAATGGCGCAATCTCGGCTCACTGCAACCTCCGCCTCCCAGGTTCAAACAATTCTTCTGCCTCAGCCTCCCAAGTAGCTGGGATTACAGGCGCCCACCCCCACGCCCGGGGAATTTTTGTATTTTTAGTAGCGACAGGGTTTTGCCATGTTGGCCAGGCTGGTTTTGAACTCCTGACCTCAGGTGATCTGCCCGCCTTGGCCTCCCAAAGTGCTGGGATTACAGGCGTGAGCCACATCACCGAAATTCTTATTTCTTTTTTTTTTTTTTTTTTTTTTTTTTTGAGATGGAGTCTCGCTCTGTCGCCCAGGCTGGAGTGCAGTGGCGCAATCTCGGCTCACTGCAAGCTCCGCCTCCCGGGTTCACGCCATTCTCCTGCCTCAGCCTCTCCGAGTAGCTGGGAGTACAGGCGCCCGCCACCACGCCCGGCTAATTTTTATTTTTGTATTTTTAGTAGAGATGGGGTTTCACCGTGTTAGCCAGGATGGTCTCGATCTCCTGACCTCATGATCCACCCACCTTGGCCTCCCAAAGTGCTGGGATTACAGGCGTGAGCCACCGCACCCGGTGATATACTACAGTTTCTAATCCATTCACTTACTGGAGGACATTTTTGTTGCTTCCAAGGTATGCCAGTTTTGGATAAAACTGCTATACACATACATGTACAGGTTTTTGTGTGGACATAAATTTTCCACTCATATGGATAAATTCTGAAAAATATGGTTACCGCATTGTATGGTAAAAGTGTGTTTAGTTTTGTAAGAAACCAACAAACTCCATTTTGTATTTTTTTTAGTAGAGACGGGGTTTCACCGTGGTCTCGATCTCCTGACCTCGTGATCCACCCGCCTCGGCCTCCCAAAGTGCTGGGATTACAAGCGTGAGCCACCGCGCCCGGCCCCGAAATTCTTATTTCTACAAAGTGTGACATTTTTTCATTCATATGAATGGTGAGGAATAGCAAACTTGGAAGAAATTAAATAGTAAAAAGAGAGTGAGTACAAAGGTGAAAGAGTTGAGGGGAAGCATTACTCAACATCTTATCTGGTTCAGAGACTCATCTAGATTGGTATTTACAGCAGTGAACAACCTACAAAGAAATGTATTCTCAAATAGCCTTTATTCAAATTAAGAAATGTGGTCTGGAAATAATAAAAGAAAATATTGGAAAATATACACTAAGTTATAAAGAGACAGATTCTATGGAAAATATCAGAATACCAGTACCAACTATCAGAATACCAGTACCAACTAATAACAAACATGTGAAGTAGGTAGAATTTCTATAGGAAATTTCTATAGTCAGGGTTGTCCTTATAGTGGAGATAATATTTGAGCATATATTAAAAGCAGAGCAGAGAGACAGTGATTTGTAAACACAGGGAAAATGTGCAATGGAAAAGAAATAGCCAGTACAGTGTCCAAAAAGCAGGAGCTTGCCTGGAAGTGAAACAAATCATGTGGTCAAAGCACAATTCAAGAGTGACTGGTGATGTCAAAATCTCCCAAATATGCACAATTACCCATGTATCCATTCACATGCCATTATCTCAGACCTCCTTGTCAACTCTCTTCTCAAACATATTCTTCCTTGCCCTTGATCACATTGCCAGGTCATGGACTGCTATCCTGTGAAATACTTGTTCTTTGGACACTTATTCCTCCTCATAAAAAGGTTTACAAGGTATGCCACTTGTGACTTCAGCTATGGGGAAAATTTTGATCCCCAACTATCTTTCAAGAGGATGCAGAATATGGCTCTGAGGCAGCCACAATTTTTTTTTTTTTGAAATTTATCTTTTTTTCCCACCCTGCCTTATGGTGCTGACGCAATCTTTTTTATTACTAGGTTTTTAAGAGCACTTTTAGGTTTGCAGTAAAATTAAGGGGAAGGTAAAGAGATATTCCATATACTCCCTGCACCTACATATGCATAGCGCTCCCCCACCCCAACCGGAGTGGCACATTTGTAACAATTATAAACCTACACTGACACATGATTATCATCCAAAGTCCCTACTTTATATTAGGGTTCACTCTTAGTGTTGTATCTATGTGTTTGGACAAAGGTACAATGACACGTGTCCACTATTAGAGTGTCATATAAAATAGTTATATTTTTATGGATTTTTTTTTTTTTTTTTTGAGATGTAGTCTCGCTCTGTCACCCAGGCTGGAGTGCAGTGGCGCGATCTCGGCTCACTGCAAGCTCCTCCTCTCGGGTTCACGCCACTCTCCTGCCTCAGCCTCCCGAATAGCTGGGACTACAGGTGCCCATCACTATGCCCGGCTAATTTTTATTTTTGTATTTTTAGTAGAGATGGGGTTTCACCGTGTTAGCCAGGATGGTCTCGATCTCCTGACCTCATGATCCACCCACCTTGGCCTCCCAAAGTGCTGGGATTACAGGCGTGAGCCACCGCACCCGGTGATATACTACAGTTTCTAATCCATTCACTTACTGGAGGACATTTTTGTTGCTTCCAAGGTATGCCAGTTTTGGATAAAACTGCTATACACATACATGTACAGGTTTTTGTGTGGACATAAATTTTCCACTCATATGGATAAATTCTGAAAAATATGGTTACCGCATTGTATGGTAAAAGTGTGTTTAGTTTTGTAAGAAACCAACAAACTCCATTTCAAAGTGGCTGTACAACTTTGCGTTCCCATCAGCAATGAGAGCTCCTGTTGCTGTACGTTTTCTCAACCATTTGCAGTTGTCAGCATTACAGAGGTTGTTCATTCTAATAGATGTGTAGTGGTATCTCAGTGCTGTTTTAATTTTCACTTCCCTGATGACATATGATGGGGATTATCTTTTCATACACTTATTTGCCATCTGTGTATCTTCTCTAGTGAGGTATCTAAACCTAAAGTCCTTGCCCATTTCATTTTTTAATCAAGATGTTTCTTTTTTTTCTTTTTTTTTTTTTTTTGAGACGGAGTCTCGCACTGTCACTAGGCTGGAGTGTTGTGGCATGATCTCGGCTCACTGCACCTCCACCTCCTGGGTTCAAGTGATTCTCCTGCCTCAGCCTCCCAAGTAGCTGGGACTACAGGCATGCGCCACCACGCCCAGGTAATTTTTGTATTTTTTAGTAGAGACAGGGTTTCACCATGTTGGCCAGGATGGTCTTGATCTCTTGACCTTGTGATCTGCCTGCCTCAGCCTCCCAAAGTGCTGGGATTACAGGCGTGAGCCACCAAGCCCAGCCCTGAAAAATTTACACAATTATACAAAACTTAGTTAACCTATGCTTCATTACCTCATGAGGAGTATTGGGAAGTTTTGAGTACGTGCAATGGATGGAAACATTGAATTTGGACATAAAGAGTTGTGTCCTTTTTTTTTTTTTTTTTTTTTGGAGACAGAGTCTCACTCTATCACCCAGGCTGGAGTGCAGTGGTGCGATCTTGACTCACTGCAACCTTCACTTCCCAGGTTCAAGTGATTCTGATTCTCCTGCCTCAGCCTCCTGAGTAACTGGGATTACAGGTGCCACCACCACGCCCGGCTAATTTTGCAATTTTTAATGAAGATGGGGTTTCACCATGTTGGCCAGGCTGGTCTTGAACTCCTGACCTCAGGTGATTCGCCCACCTCGGCCTCCCAAAGTGCTGGGATTACAGGTGTGAGCCACTGTGCCCGGCCAGTTATGTGATTTTTCACTAGTTTTTCAGTTGATTACCTGAAAGTATGAATTTTTAAAGCATAATAGGATTCAGCAGTCTCAGGTAGGAAAAAGGTAACCTGGAAAGATCCCTGCATGTGAATGCACACACAGCTTTCAGGGATCTGAGGAAATCCATCATGTGTGGGATGTAGAGGAGATATATGGTAGGAGGTGAAGCAATATGTAATGGTTGGTTCTGTAATATAGGCCCAGCCAAGAACTCTAACCTTTTTCCTAAAAACAATGACAAGACCATTGTGAGATCTAACCAGATGTACAATAGTAGTCATTCCACTTATAAATTTTTGTGGTAAATGTGTAAACAAATACATTATGTATGTGATAAAATCATTTCACAACTTTTAATTTTATTTTATTTTACTGGTATTAATTTGTCCTAAAGGATCATTTTTATTGTGAAATGTAAAATTTGATCTATCTAATATATATAAAATGTATATGTGTACATTTAACAATGTGCATATGTGTACCTTAAAATAATATAAACTTTCTGGGCGACGGAGTGAGGCCCTGTTTAAAATAATGATAATAATTTGATATTTTATGCATTAAAAATTTTTGGCTGGGCATGGTGACTCATGCTTGTAATCTCAGCAGTTTGGGAGGCTGAGGCAAGAAGACTGCATGGCCCTAGGAATTTGAGACTAGCCTAGGCCCTATAGGGAGACCCCATTCCTATAATAATTTTTTTTTTTTAATTAGCCAGGTGTGGTGGTGTGCTTGTAGTCCCAGCTACTCAAGAGGCTGAGGTGGGAGGATCACTTGAGCCCAGGAGGTGGAGGCTGCAATGAGTTATGATTGTTCCACTGTACTCCAGCCTGGGCAACAGAGTGAGACCCTGTCTCAAAAAAAAAAAATTAAATGTTTTGATTATACCAGGAAAATGAACATTCATGTATTAAAGCTTCATGTTTTATGAACAAAACTGACTTTGCAGGCAGGAGAGCGTTTTCTGGGGGCACCAGAAGCAGGGAACTTTCCTTGTCCGTTGGCTTCAGGGCTGCCCACTATCCCTCCACTATCTTCCCATCATAGCCCTGTCTGGTGTCTTTTGTCCCTGACAAAACCTACAAAAAGTGACTTTAACACTTCAGGCTGCATGCACTTGAAGAGCAGTAAGATAACGTTTTTTCGCTTCCCGCTGCCAGTGGAGATCTGCTGGGTGGGCTGCATGGAATCTGAAATGATGTCTAAATACTGAAGTGAATCTCTACACTAGAGACTGATATACAGCTGACCCTTAAACGACGCAGGGGTCAGGGACACCGACCCCCCGCGGAATTGAAAATGCTCGTATTACTTTTGACTCTCCTAGACCTTAACTACTAATAGCCAACTGTTGCCCGGAAGCCTTATGAAGTTGCCCAGAAGCGTTATGAATTACATAAACTCCCAGTCGATTAACACATTTTGTATGATATATGCATGATATATGCATAACACATATATATGATATATGATATATGCATTTTGTATGATATATGCGTTATACATATTTTAGTATAAGAACTATACTTATACTAAAACAGACTAGAGAAAGGGTATCATGAAAATTATAAGAGGCTCGTTGACATTTCACCCAATTAAAAAAGGAAAATAAAAGAATACGGAAGGGAAAATACATTTACTAATCATTAAGTGGAAGTGGATCATCATAAAGGTCTTCATCCTTGTGTTCTTCATGCTGGGCAAGAGAATGAGGAGGGGCTGGTCTTGCTGTCTCTGGGGCAAGAGGTCGGGGAGCTGGAAGAGGCAGGAAAAGGAGCACACTCGAAGTAACGTTTATTGGAAAAAAAAAAAAAACACACCTACGTGTAAATGGACCCGCACAGCTCAAACCTATGTTGTTCAAGTGTCAACCTACTTAAGACCTCAAACACCGAAGCCCCTCAGTCGCCCTGGAGGGCGGCAGACGCACCTTCCTAGCGCTCCCAGCTGTCTGCACACAAGGCGCCCTCGGTAGCAGCCTTGGGGAGACTACATTACCCAGAAAACCTTGCGTCGAGCGGCAGTACTTTGATCCAATGAAAATCCAAGACAGGGGCATTTCCGTATGGGTGTACCCCACCCCCTTAGGGCGTGACTTCTGGCGTCTTCGCAGCGGTCATTTTGGCTGCCCTCCGGTTCGTTCTATCCGTCAGCCGCTTTGGTGCGCTGCATCGGTATCGAAGTGACGGACCGTGAAGGCGCGAGAGTCAGGTCTGAGGGTAGGGGGCAGAGTCGCCCGCAAGGCCGGCCTAGGGATAGCGGTGCTGGGGTTCCCCCCCGGTCGCCCGCAGCTCCCAGTCCAGCTCCGCCCACAGACTCGGATGGCGACCGCACTGAGGGAACCGGCTCCGGTGAGCGCTGCGATCTCCGGGCCTCCCCCGGCCGAGATTCTTAAGTCCCAAGTGAGGGGCACCAGCTCACGTCTCTGTAGCACAGGGTCGGGGACACTGAGGCTCGTGGGTGTGGCCCCTATTTCTGACATCCGATGTGGTGAGCAGGGGGACAAGGGACAGGACCGGCGCGTGCAGAGCTTGGACGGGCATCCGAGAAGGGGGCATTCAGCAACCTGGGCTCCACATTGTTACTGCAGGGAACAAAGTTTGAGAGAGATCTACCTTTATTCTTAGGGCCGTGGGAGCCATAGAGAGCTTGCGCAAACGAGAGATACCATCTGAGTTAGAATTTGAAAAATCCTCTGCAGGCTGTTCAGTGGAAGAAAAGACTTTAGAGATGGATGAGGACGTTGAGGCAGAGGGAGGTTGAAAATTTTTCCAAGGCCATACAACTGGTGAGAGGCAGCACTAAGGACCGAGGCGCACAGGTTAGACAGTCGACCCAAAGTTACGTGGCTCTGGGCCGGGGCAAGGGTACAGGGAAGGCCTGTGCCCATGGAGCACTGCCATGATCACATTCCTCTGAGGCCTGCGTCTTTCCACAGGTTCCCATAGCTACAGAGGTGCTTTTCAAACTTACATAGGTAAGTGGAGGTATCTCGGCCCCTCACTGGTCTGGAATGTCGCTCCTCCCTCCCCAGACAGATATTTTCTTTAGATTTGTGGTGTCATGGGACTCACCTACCATTCTCTCAGCCTTTGGTTTGGGAACCCTGGAGAATCCCTGAGCTCAGGGTCCTGAGTCCAGGCCAATGTTTCCATTTGGAGCAGCCAATGGAAAGAGGGGTGAAAGTTTATGATAGGAACAGGTAGGTACCAGCTTTTGGAACTCCTTGGAGGTGAGGCTGAGCTGGTTCAGGGAACTGCGGGTTTCCTTTATTTCTGTGGCGTTTGGCATCTATTGTGAGGAAGTTGGAGTTTGGGATCAGAGGAGGGAGATTTATCTAACCCAAGTGTTGACAGGATACAGAGTGGAAAACAGAATGAACACAGTGACCAATGGGAATGTGAAGAGACAGCAGGGATCAATGACACCAAGGTCTGGTGTCTCTTCTGACTTGGGGATCTTGGGAGGAGAATGTATGGGGACATGGATTTTGAGTCTTCCAAAGTGAGACTGTTCATGGTTTCATCAATCCCTATTATGCTAGGGAAGTGTGACCTTTGAAGATGTGGCCGTGTACTTCTCCTGGGAGGAATGGGATCTCCTTGATGAGTCTCAGAAACACCTGTACTTCGATGTGATGCTGGAGAACTTTGCACTTACGTCCTCCCTGGGTAAGGCCCTCATACCCACCCTTGTGCCCTGGACTAGGCTCTCTGTTTCTCCTTTTCCTCAGGAGCAGCTCTGTCCTCATATCTGGACCATAGGCACTGCCTCCTCCCCCAGTTCCCTGGGTAGATGTTGTGGACTGAGTGCAAGCCTACTTCCCTTATCGTCCCAGCCCAAAAGCATCTTGGGTAAGGATTTGGGATCAGTAGTCTTACAGTAAGCCTAATAGATCCCACCTGACTTGCCTTCTCCCTGTCTGGTGACTTTCTAGATCAATGGCACCCAGTTTTCTCTCCCTTCATGTACCTACCATTTATTTGTACTTGACTGTGACATGAAATGTAGTCACTGATATTGTCACTATTTACACACATTATTCTTCAACCACCAACCTTTCCATTAACAGCAGAACACTCTAACGAATTGTGCCACAGAGACACTACACAGACTGTTCGTATAGAAACCTCCTTCAAGGTGTTTTTCTTTGTTTTTAATTGTAAAATATATATAACAAAATTTACCATTTTAATCATTTTCACGTATATAGTTCAGCAGCATTTAGTACATTCACATTGTTGTGCAACCATCACCACCAACCTTCTATAATACTTTTTCATCTTATAAAACTGAAACTTTGTACTCATTAAACAATAACTCTTCCCATCCCCTGGCAACCACCATTTTACTTTTGGTCTGTATGAATTTGTCTACTGTAAGTGCCTCATATGAGTGAGATCACACAATATTTGTTCTTTTCTATCTGGCTTACTTCACTTAGCATAATATCTTCAAGGTTCATCCATGTTGTAATATATATCAGAATTGCTTCTTTTTTAAGGCTGAATAATATTCTTTTGTATGTATTACAGTTTGTTTATCCATTTCTTCATCAGTGGACACAGGTTGTTTTCACCTTCTGGCTGTCGTGAATAATATTACCGTGAACATGGGTGTACAGATATGTATTTGTGTCCTTGCTTTCAATTCTTTTGGGTATTGGCCCAAAAGTAGAATTTCTGGATTGTAAGGTAATTATTTTTAATTTTTAAGGAACCACTAAAATTGTTTTTATAGCAGCTGCACCATTTTACATTCCCACAAGCAGCTGACAAAGGTTCCAGTTTCTTCACACCCTCACCATCACTTGTTATTTTCTGATTTTTTTGATAAGTCATCCAAATTGGTGTGAGGTGATATCTCATTGTGTTTGTGATTTGCAGATTACTGATATTGAACATCTATTCATGTGCTGATTGGCTATTTGTATATCTTCAGATGATGTTGCTTATTCAAGTCCTTTGCCTATTTTTAAATTAGGTTTTATTAATTATAATTAGAAGTATTAAATATAATTTTTTATTGAGCTTTAAGAGTTATCTGTGTATTCTAGCTATTCCCTTATCAGATACGTGATTTGCAAATATTTTCTCTTATTCTGTGGGTTACGTTTTTAGTGTGTTAATAGGATCCTTTGATGTACACGTTTCTCATTTTGATGAATTCAGTTTTACTTTTTTACTTTTATTGTCTATGCTTTTTATTTCATATCCAAGGAATCATTAACAAGTCCAATGTCATGAAGCTTTTTCCTTGTTTTAAGACTTTTTTTTTTTTTTTTTTTTTGAGACGGAGTCTTGCTCTTTCACCCAGGCTGGAGTGCAGTGGCGCGATCTCGGCTCACTGCAGGCTCCGCCCCCCGGGGTTCACGCCATTCTCCTGCCTCAGCCTCCCTTGTAGCTGGGACTACAGGCGCCTGCCACCTCGCCCGGCTAATTTTTTGTATTTTTAGTAGAGACGGGGTTTCACCGTGTTAGCCAGGATGGTCTCGATCTCCTGACCTCGTGATCCGCCCGCCTCAGCCTCCCAAAGTGCTGGGATTACAGGCGTGAGCCACCGCGCCCGGCCCGTTTTAAGACTTTTATAGTTTTAGTGCTTACATTCAGATCTTTGATCTGTTTTGAATTAATTTTTATATGTGGTGTCAGATAAGGGACCAACTTCATTCTTTCACGTGTAGATATCCAGTTTTCCTAGCATCATGTGTTGAAAAATCTGTCTTCTTTCTCCTGGTCAAAAATTATTTGGCCAGATATTTGAGGGTTTATTTCTGGGGTCTCTTCTAGTCCATTGATCTATATGTCTTTATGGGAGTACCACACTGTTTTAATTTCTATAGCCTGGCAGTAAGTTTTGAAATTATGAACTGTGAGTCTTCCAACTTTCATCCTTTTCCAGATTGTTTTAGCTATTCTGTGTCTCTCGATATTTCAAATGAATTTTAGGATGGATTTTTTTATTTCTGCAAAATGACGTCATTTGGATTTTGATAGGTATTGCACTTTCTATAGATTACTTTGGCTAGTATAGACATCTTAACAATATTGAGCCCTCTAGTCCATGAGCAGGCATGTGATCTATTTTCTTTTATTAATGTTTTATTTAATTCATTTTAGCAATATTTTGTAGTTTCTAGTGTACAAGGCTTTTACTTGTTTGGTTAAGTTAATCTTTAATGTTTTATTCTTTTTGATATAAGTGGAATTGTTTACTTTTCAAACTGTTCACCATTAGTGTATAGAAACGTAACTGATTTTTGCATGTTGTATTTATATTCTTCTATTTGCTGAATTTCCTTATTAGTTGTAACAGTTTTTCAGTGGAATCTTTATGGTATTCCATGTATATCATCTGTGAGCAGGGATAATTTTACTCCTCCTTTCCCATTTTGGTCCCTTTTCTTTCTTTTTCTTGCCTAATTGCTACGTTGAACAGAAGTGCTAAAAGTAGGCATCCTTATCTTGTCCTTAATCTTAGAGGAAAATCTTTCAGTCTTTCATTGTTGAGTATAATTTTAGCTGTGGGCCTTTTTTTTTTTTTTTTTGGCATATGGATTTTATTATGTTTAGGTACTTTCCCTGTATTCCTGGTTTGCTGAGTGTTTTCTCCACGAAAAAGTGTTGCATATTGTCTAATGCTTTTAGTGCATCAGCTGAGATGATCATTTTAATTTTTTTAGAGATGGGGTCTTGCTATGTTACACAGGCTGGTCTTAAGCTCCTGGCCTCAAGCGATCCTCCTGCCTCAGCCTCCCAAGTAGCTGGGATTACAGGTGCAAGCCACCACTTTGATCTGTTTTTGTTTGTTGAACCATCGTTGCATTCCAGGAGTAAATTCTATCTGGTCGTAGTGCATAATCCTTTTAATATGCTGTTGAATTCAGTTTGCTAATGTTTGGTTGATGGTTTTTGCATTAATAATCATCAAGGATATTGGTCTGTAGTTTTATTTTCTTACACAATCTTTGTGTCATTTGGAATCAGGGTAATGCTGGCCATACAGAATGAGTTTAGATGTGTGTATGCTACAGTTTTTTGAGAGAATTTGAAAAGGATAAGTATTAGTTCTTAGTTAAATGATTGGTAGAATTCATCTGTGAAGCCATCAAGTCAAGGGCTTTTCTTTAAGGTTTGTCTTTTTTTTTTTTTTTTTTTTTTTTGAGACAGAGTATTGCTCTGACACCCAGGCTAGAGTGCAGTGGTGTGATCTTGGCTCACTGCAACCTCCACTTCCTGGATTCAAGCAATTCTCCTGCCTTGGCCTCCCGAGTAGCTGGGGTTACAGGCACGTGCCACCACACCTGACTAATTTTTGTATTTTTAATAGAGACAGAGTTTTACCATGTTGGCCAGGCTGGTCTTGAACTCCTGACCTCAGGTGATCCACCCACCTCAGCTTCCCAAAGTGCTGGAATTACAGGCATGAGCCACTGCACCTGGCCAGGTTTGTCAATTTTGATAACCTTTTCAAAGAAACACCTTTTGGTTTTGTTGATTTTTTTAATATTGTTTTTCTCTTCTCTATTTTATTTATCTAGGCTTTAGTCTTTATTATTTTTTTCCTGCCAGCTTTGGTTTTAGTTTGTTCCTCTTTTTATAATCCCTAAATTGTAAAAATAGATTGCTGAGTTGAGATCTTTCTTCTTTTTAATGTTTATAGCTATAAATTTCCCCTTTAGTACTGCTTTTACTGCATCTCCAATTTATTTCCATTCTGACTTCTTCATGGCCCCATTGGTTGTTCAATATTGTATTAATTTCTACAGATTTGTAAATTTTTTAGTTTCCTTCTGTTAAGAGTTCCCACCCTCATCCCACTGTGGTTGGAGAAGATACTTTGTATGATGTGTGTCTAAATCAAATGAGGCTTAATTTATGGTCTGTCCTGGAGAATGTTCTAGGTACATATGAGGGGAATGTATATTCTGTTGTTGTTGGGTAGAATGCTCTTTATATATTTGTTAGAGCTAGTTGGTTGTTTAGGTCCTCTGTTTTCTCACTTCTCTCTGATTGTTCTATCCACTGCTGAGAGTCAGGTGTTGATGTCTCTAACTGTTATTGTAGAACTATCTATTTCTCCCTTCAGTTCTGTCCATTTTTGCCTTACGTGTTTTAATGGTCTATTATTAGGTGCATAAGTGTTTATAAATGTTATATCTTCTTGCTCTACTGAACATTTTATTAGTATATAATATCCTTTTATATTTCTTGTTACCCTTTTTGATTTAAAATCTCTATTGTATGATATTAGTGTAGCCATTCTTACTCTTTTTTGCTTGCTATTTGCATGGAATATCTTTTTGTAGGCTGTCACTTTCACCTCATTTATATCTTTGGATCTAAAGCAAATCTCTTGTAGACATCATGAAGTTGGATCATGGGTTGTTTTTATTTTAACCCATTCTGCCAATCTTTGTCTTTTGGCAGAGTTTAAGCTAAAAGTTGGGAGTGTTTAAGGCATTTACGTTTAAGGTAATCACTGATAAGGAAGGGCTGACTTCTATCATTTTGCTCTTTGTTTTCCCCATGTCTTATAGCCTTATAGCTTTTTTGACCCTAATTTCCTGCATTACTGCTTCTTTTGTGTTTGGCTCACTTTTTTTTTTTTTTTTTTTTTTTTTTTGGTGAAACTTCTTAATTCCTTGTCATTTCCTTTGTATACTTTTTTTTTTTTTTAATGGAGTCTCGCTCTGTCACCCAAGCTGGAGTGCAGTGGGGCGATCTCGGCTCACTGCAACCTCTGCCTCCCATGTTCAAGCGATTCTCCTGCCTCAGCCTCCTGAGGAATCCCTCCTGGGATTACAAACGCACACCACCACACCCAGCTAATTTTTGTATTTTTAGTAGAGACAGGGTTTCACCATGTTGGCCATGCTGGTCCCAAACTGACCTCAGTTGATCCACCCACCTCAGCCTCCCAAAGTGCTGAGATTACAGGTGTGAGCCACCACGCTCAGTTCTTTGTATACTTTATGTAGCTCTTTTTTTAAAAATAGTTACCTTGGCCGGGCGCGGTGGCTCACGCTTGTAATCCCAGCACTTTGGGAGGCCGAGGCGGGCGGATCACGAGGTCAGGAGATCGAGACCACGGTGAAACCCCTTCTCTACTAAAAAAATACAAAAAATTAGCCAGGCGTGGTGGCGGGCGCCTATAGTCCCAGCTACTCGGAGAGGCTGAGGCAGGAGAATGGCGTGAACCCGGGAGGTGGAGCTTGCAGTGAGCTGAGATTGTGCCACTGCACTCCTGCCTGGGCGACAGAGCGAGACTCCATCTCAAAAAAAATAAATAAATAAAAATAAAAATAAAAAAATAAAAATAGTTACCATGGGGATTACATTTAACATCCTAAAGTTACAACACTCTAACTTGAATTTATACAAACTTAATTTCTTTAACTTTCCTTTTTCTTTTTTGTGCCATGTTGTTCTGGGCCAGTGTTAGTTGCTCACGTGTCCTGTCTTTCCCTTAGGACTTACATCATCCTGGTGTCATGTAGTTGCTCAACTAGGGCTAGGGGAAGTGCCCTCTGTTCTTCACAGGATGTTCATATTTCCAGCCTCAGCAAGATGGGATCAGAGAGGGCCTGGCCTACATGAATGGCACTTGGGAAAAGGCATGTCATTAAGTCTGTGTTTAAATTGCACCAGGAACCTGTCCTGTTTGACTTGTCTTGATGCCATTGTCAGAGACGCTTCACTTCGACCTTCCCCTCTTCATTCTTAACAGTTTACAAACTTGTTATTTCTACTACTTGTCATTTTTATTTTGACTTCTAGCTAACGCTAATCCTCAGCTCTCTGGGCTCCTTATCCTACCTGTTCTTTTCACTGTTCCCTCTGTAGCATTCTTTAATATTATTTTGTCCTGAAGTATGCATATCTCCCTTAATAGTCCCCGAACACCAGTTACTGTTCCAGTGAGATTTTCCTGGGCCTGGGCATACACTTCACAGCATCACTTGTCACCAGCAGATATGATCCCGCTAAAAGCTATTATCAGAGGAATTAATTGTAGAACATGCCTCTTAGTCCTGGGCCATACCTTAACCTTGTGCACTGTACCTGGGAGGGCCTACCCTATTCCGTAACCTTAGGGACCAGTAATGCACAACAGCTGCTTCCTCAACCTGACCCCCAACTCACTTTTCCTAAAAACAGGCCCATATACTGGTTCTTTGCTGTAACTGATGTGCATTTGCAATTGCATTGCCTCCTCCTAATAAAGGTAACATGTACTTCACCATGACCTCTTTATTTTTAGGTTGTTGGCGTGGAGTGGAACACGAGGAAACACCTTCTGAACAGAGAATTTCTGTAGAAAGAGTGCCACAGTTCAGGACTTCCAAAGAAGGTTCATCTTCCCAGAATGCCGACTCCTGTGAAATATGTGGCCTGGTCTTGAGAGGTATTTTGCACTTAGCTGAACACCAAGGAACAAACTGTGGGCAGAAACTGCACACATGTGGAAAACAGTTCTACATCAGTGCAAATCTTCAACAGCACCAGAGGCAGCACATTAAAGAGGCACCTTTCAGAAGTTATGTGGACATGGCCTCATTTACACAGAGCTGCATAGTCCATGTGTCAGAGAAGCCCTTTACCTGCAGGGAGATCAGGAAAGACTTCCTGGCCAACATGAAGTTTCTCCATCAAGAGGCCACTCAAACAGGGGAGAAGCCAAATAACAGTAACAAGTGTGCGGTAGTCTTTTACAGTGGAAAAAGTCATCACAACTGGGGAAAATGCAGTAAAGCCTTTAGCCACACAGACACACTTGTTCAGGACCAGAGAATCCTCACTAGAGAAGGGCTTTTTGAGTGCAGTAAATGTGGGAAAGCATGTACACGAAGATGTAACCTCATTCAGCACCAGAAAGTCCACAGTGAAGAAAGGCCTTATGAATGCAATGAATGTGGAAAATTCTTTACTTACTACTCCAGTTTCATTATACATCAGAGAGTTCATACTGGAGAAAGGCCTTATGAGTGCCCTGAATGTGGGAAATCCTTTAGTCAGATATACAGCCTCAATAGCCATAGGAAAGTTCACACTGGAGAAAGGCCTTATGAATGTGGGGAATGTGGGAAATCTTTTAGCCAAAGGTCCAACCTCATGCAGCATCGCAGAGTTCACACTGGAGAAAGGCCTTATGAATGCAGCGAATGTGGGAAATCTTTTAGCCAAAACTTCAGCCTGATTTACCACCAGAGAGTTCACACTGGAGAAAGACCTCATGAGTGCAGTGAATGTGGAAAATCCTTTAGCCGAAGCTCCAGTCTCATTCACCACCGGAGACTTCACACTGGAGAAAGACCCTATGAATGCAGTAAATGTGGGAAATCATTTAAGCAAAGCTCCAGCTTCAGTTCACATCGAAAAGTCCACACAGGGGAAAGGCCTTATGTGTGTGGGGAATGTGGGAAATCCTTTAGCCATAGCTCCAACCTTAAGAACCACCAGAGAGTTCACACTGGAGAAAGGCCTGTTGAGTGCAGTGAATGTAGCAAATCCTTTAGCTGTAAATCTAACCTCATTAAACACCTGAGAGTTCACACTGGAGAAAGGCCTTATGAGTGCAGTGAATGTGGGAAATCCTTTAGCCAAAGTTCTAGCCTCATTCAACACCGGAGAGTTCACACTGGAAAAAGGCCTTACCAGTGCAGTCAATGTGGGAAATCCTTTGGCTGCAAATCTGTCCTCATTCAACACCAGAGAGTTCACATTGGAGAAAAGCCTTAGCTGTACTGAGAATATGCAATTTCCTTTTAGTGTAATTATACTGAAGGAGTACACCTGTGAGAAAGACAAGTACCTGATTTGGAAGCCCCAACATCTAAGGATATACAGTGGGTGGATTCCCCTTAAGTTCCAGGTATGTGTTACACTTTCTAACGTGCCATTTAGAAAGTGTTAGACTTTCTCACCTGCCGTTTATGGCTCTTGCCATTTATGTCACTGACAGTTTCTGAGGCAGAAGCCGTATCACGTCTACCACCTGTGAGGTCCACACAGTGTGCATCATTTACCTCCTGAACCTGCTCATGGAAGCAGACCTCTGTTTCTCCCCATTTGCTAGAAGAAATCATGAATAGTCTGAGTCTCCCTCTCTGACAAGTTAGGGCATGGACTTGACCCAGCTTTTTGCCAGAGGACCCAATATGAGTGTTGTTGGCGGCTTGCCAAGAAGGACTATCTTTTTCAAGACATGTTGGTTTCATGTGACACCTCTATGGATTTTTTCCAGCCTCTAAGTCACCAACGTGGGAACTGCTTGCCTCACGTTGCTTTGTTTTTTACAATAATAAAGGCATTATTATTTAAGCTACCTTTGTCTTGGCGTTTGATTCACTCTTTGAGGTGGTTCAAAAACAGAATTGGGCCCTGCCAGCTTTACAGAGTAAGCACCTTTGGAGGGAAAGGGAGGTATCATATTATTTGTATGCCTCAGAGACAACAGTATAATGGAAAAATACAACTGTCTTTCCAGTTTTGGCCTAATCCGAATTTGAATTATTGCCCAAGGCCTTCTAGGAAATACTGCAGGATTTTATAGTCTTAATTTGTGGACTGGATGCCAGGATTTTTTGTGGGTTCAAAGGACACCCCGAGGAAGTGGGAAATTGTGACAAACTCCATTGCTTCTGGGAACAAGATGAATTTTGTTGTTATCCACAGGGGTTATTACATACTGCCCAACACTGTTGAGGCAGTCTACCCCAGGTCCTGCCAAGGAACCAAGTGCCCCAATACAATTTAGTAGGCTACCGTCACTGTTAAAATGATGGGGGAACCATAATTGGTGTGGAAACACCGGGTTACTAGGGAGTAAAGGAGACTGCAGCAAACTGGATGGAATGTGCTCCTTGTAATATGTTCTAGTAATTGTGCAGGATCAGTGTGTACAGACATTCTTAGAATTTCCAGGCATGTGTATTTTTTGTAGCTGAGGTGACTGTCAAAAAATAACAAAACAACCTAAAGGTTTTGTGTATTCCAATAGCGTTTCTGGGATGTGCACCTCAAGGACATTGCTGCATAGGCCAGGAAAACAAGCATAGAAAAAAGGGGCGGGGGATGTCCTTCCAGGAATGTGACTTTGTAACCTACCATCATCCTGTGTTTAAATGCATTCAGATCAGTTTCATTGATTACCAATATTTGCTGCCCACTGAGGCAAGGTGCCCCTCCAAGGTCATCAGGAAAGAGAGTTAATGTAGGGTTACCAAACCGAGTCAAACACACATTATACCATCATTATAATTATTACAATGAACATATCAGTCACCTCTGATTTACCTTAGGCCTTTTTCTAAGCTCTCCCTCCCCTCTCTGGCCCTGAAGGCAACCATTGATTTATATCTTCATTTATAATAGGTTTGTATTTTCTATAGTATATGATTTTATTAATGTCTTTTTTTTCCAGTTTCATTCATGATGCATAATTATTTTGAGATTCATCAATGGAGCTTATATGTGTTGTTCATTCTTTTTATTGCTGAGTGGTATATTTTTTATGAATATACTATTTGTTATCCATTCATTTGTTTATGAGCATTTAGGTTATATCTAGTTTTGGCTATTGCAAATAAAGCTGCTACAAATGTACAATTCTTCATATGTGCATTTTTTTCACTTCTCTCGTGCATGTCTGAGACACAGGATAAGTGAATGTTTAACTTATTAAGAAATGGCCAAAAATGGGCTGGGTGCGGTGGCTCACGCCTGTACTCCCAGCACTTTGGGAGGCCGAGGCAGGCAGATCACGAGGTCAACAGATCAAAACCATCCTGGCCAACATGGTGAAACCCCATCTGTACTAAAAATACAAAAATTAGCTGGGTGTGGTGGCGTGCGCCTGTAGTCCCAGCTACTCGGGAGGCTGAGGCAGGGAATCACTTGAACCCAGAAGGCGGAGGTTGCAGTAAGCCAAGATCGTGCCACTGCACTCCAGCCTGGCAACAAAGTGAGACTCTATCTCAAAAAAAAAAAAAAAAAAAAAAAGAAAGAAATGGCCAAATTGATCTAAAATGGCTGTTTGCTCTTGCTTACCTACTGGGAATGTATGAGAATTCCAGGTTTTCCACATCCTTGCCAATACTTGGCATGGTCTATCTTTTAGAATGTACCCTTTTAATAAGTGTGCAGTAGTTTTAATTGCATTTCCCTAAGGATTCATGATGTTGAACATTTTTTCATGTGTTTATTTTCCAAATGTATATCTTCTTTTTACATTTCTTTTTTTTTTTTTGAGATGGAGTCTTGCTCTGTCGCCCAGGCTGGAATGCAGTGGCGTGATCTCAGCTCACTGCAAGCTCTGCCTCCCGGTTTCACGCCATTCTCCTGCCTCAGCCTCCTGAGTAGCTGAGACTACAGGTGCCTGCCACCAAGCCCGGCTAATTTTTTTTTTTTTTTTTTGTACTTTTTAGTAGAGACGGGGTTTCACCATGTTAGGATGGTCTCGATCTCCTGACCTCGTGATCCACCGGCCTCAGCCTCCCAAAGTGCTGGGATTACAGGTGTGAGCCACTGTGCCCATCCTGCCAACTGTATATCTTCTTTGATAAAATGTCTGTTCATATATTTTATCTGTTTGTTAGCAATTGTGTCTGTTTTGCTTTTCATTAAAAGATAGTTTTTGTTCCACAATTATTTTCATGCTATGCACAGTGTAATTACCACATACACCACACACTTTTAAATTTAAATATTATTCACATATTCTCTATCACATTCTTAAGTCTAGACACTTAGTAATACAGTAAATCAAGCTGTGGTTTATAGTGATGCCGGTTTCCGTGGTGTAAAACTTCCCATTGTGGCCAATTTCAAACTGTCATCATGTCACTGAATTTGGGGTTGGGAAGAGCCATCAGAAACATACCATTTCCACAATAGTGATCCATATTTAAATTTACTTCTAAGTAAATTTATTTGCAAGTTTACTACCTGCAAATAGCCTCTAGAATGTAGACAATAAAACATAGTAAAATGATTAGGAAGTGACAAATTTTGAATATTTGTTTTTTAAAAAATATAAAGCAGGTGTAATTGACCATGCAAACTGCACATATTTTTAAATGTACATTTTGATATTTCGATACATGCTTATATCCTTAAAATCAAAAATTTTATTGAAAACAAGTGAAAAGACAATCTGTAATACTGTTAACAGTTAACAGTTAAGTTATTGTGTTAAATACATCAATTGTCCAAAAAACAAAGCAGGAAACATATTTGAAATTCATGCAGTTCTTGCTGTATTCATCTTCATGAACTGAAGATGCCTTGACAAAACATGAGAAAGAATGCGGGCCGGGCGTGGTGGCTCACGCTTGTAATCCCAGCACTTTGGGAGGCCGAGGCGGGTGGATCACGAGGTCAGGAGATCGAGACCACGGTGAAACCCCGTCTCTACTAAAAGTACAAAAAAATTAGCCGGGCGTGGTGGCGGGCGCCTGTAGTCCCAGCTACTCGGAGAGGCTGAGGCAGGAGAATGGCGTGAACCCGGGAGGCGGAGCTTGCAGTGAGCCGAGATCGCGCCACTGCACTCCAGCCTGGGTGACAGAGCGAGACTCCGTCTCAAAAAAAAAAAAAAAAAATTATACTGAAAGTCCTATCTCATGCAATCAGGTGAGACAAGAAATATATAATCTGTAAAGAAGAAACAAAGCTAAGTCCCTCACCCCCTTAAAATATTTCTTAAATGTCATTTTCACTGTAAGTCCTACTATGAACACCTGATTTACTGTTTCACCCCATCCTTACCAACTTTACTTCTCAGTTGTATCCTGCTCTTTTCCCTTTTCCGTAGAACCCATCATTCTCTAATACACTATTAGCCTAATAACATGGGTGCTTTGCTTACTGCTTATTGTCAGTTTCTATCAACTAAGTCTAAGTTCCATGTAAGCAATTTTCTTTCTAATTTTGTGTGTTGATATACCCCATATAATGAAAAAAGGACCTGATCCACAAAAAATATGCAATAATTTTTTTTGAGGGGCAGAGCCTTGCTATGTCGTCCAGGCTGGAGTTCAGTGGCATGATCACAGCTAACAGCAGCCTCGAACTCTCAAACTCTTGGGCTCAAAGGATCCTCCTGCTTCTGCCTCCCAAAGTGCTGGTATTGCAAGTGGGAGCCGCTGCACCTGGTCTCAATAAATAGTTTTTGAAACACTGAAGAAATATGACATACCAATTTCCTATTCATCTTTACCTCTCCAGAAATTCTGTCTAATTCATTCACTGTCTCTACCTTCAAGTTACTTTGTTCTATGTGATGATTAAAAAGAAAACACACACAGCTCTATATTCTGCTACCAAAACCTTCAAAGCAGCCAGGAATCCAGCAGAGCCATATTCTTACCTTCATTCTCTTTCTCCTTAGATCTTGCTGTCCTCTGCTTACCTACCCTACAGGTCAATTTTATTTTTACTTTTTCATTTTTCCTACATAGGGTGTTCCTCAGCTACTTCTGTCATTCCTATTAGATATCTTTATGATTCACCATTAATAGTTTCAGTAATATACACAATACTCAAATGTTCTTCACAAATAACCTCCATTCTCCTTACAGATGGTCGCTGCAATTACAGGTGAAGTGATAACCACTTCCCAGCAAAAAGGCGAGATCAAGGAGTTCCAAATCTTTATCTCAGGTTCAGATGCTCTTTCCACACCTGTATGGATGCTGTCACTCCATCATTCTGACACCAGATGCCAAGTGAGTAATTCATGCTTTTCAAGTAAGTTTCAGGTCCTTAGATGGAAACTATCTCAGAAAATCCAGTATTAATTGTTCTCTGTAAAACATTTCTGGGTTTGGAACACAAAAGAGTTTATATAGTAGGAAGGTCATTTGCTGAGAAAACTAGACACACATCGCATCCTGTCTATATGCCACAGATAAAGGCTTGATGCTACAGACATGTTAAGAACAGTTAGATGATAACAGTGAGCTCTTGGTACTGAGCAGATACCTGGTGTCTGTGAGACAGGTGCTGATACGCACATTTGTTCTTTGAAAGGGCAGGTTGTGCAAACTGGAATCTGTAATGTCTCCACATTCTGTCATCAGCAGAAGACTCTGAACATTTTTCTACTGTTTAAATGAGTCTCAATTATCCCATTTATAATAATGCAAATTTTACTTACAGATAAATATGGGGGAGTAGAGGAGGGTTGTGAGTTTCAGCCATGAAAAATTCATGGAACTTAAAAATCCCTAAGTATCTCACCCTGCAAACAGATAATTATATTTCTAAAAGTGTCTTGACATTCTCATTCTCATGTACTCACAGTACTTTTCTCTATCCTCAAAGTTTCTGAATTGCTTCTCTGTTTCTGTCTCCTCTGTTATTCTGCCTCCCTCCTCCCTTCCTTGCCTAGTTTAAGTGGATTTTTAGCAAACAAAAGTGTTGACCAGAGGCTGTGAGTGAAGGGCATTTTTACCTCCCCTGGCCCCCGGTGTAGATTCCTCTTCTGTCTCCACAGAATCCTTCAGATCAGGATAAAATTGAGCCTTCATTATTAGTTACTACGATTTTTGAAGAATTGGTGTGATTGATAACCACAGCAACAGTGTTTGGACTTTAGAGAAACTTTATTAATGCCCACACTATGTCTGCTGACCTATATTTTGTTACTTAAATTCATTTTAAGATTTCTCTTCCAAAAGATTTCCAGTTATTCTCCTTCTCTTTTGACTCATTGATCCCCTATATTTTTATTTTACCAGTAATTTCATAACTTTTCTTAATATTAAAATATTTTAATGAATATTTGGAATAAACGTATGTGTCTGTGGTGAATACTCACTGGGACACACTATCCCCCTCCTTCCACATCCTCAACCTAAGGAAGGAACACTGTCTACAAGTGGTGAGGATCCTTCCAGATAGATTTCCATTAATTTACATAAATTTTGCAAGATCTCTCTTAACTCACCTCTGCTTGACTTACTGCTGAGTAAATTCTTTCTCCATATTCCCTTCATGTAACGTGCTAATCAATGACCATAAATCACATGATTGTTACTAGTAGAATCAATGCTTTCAACTCCAACACGTCTGTCTCCACAGGTTGATGTATATATTTATCAACAGGGAGTTTTCTCCTTCCAAAATTAATGCTATTTGCTCTATTTATTCAATGACATAAGTGGTTTACTGTAATAAAAACTACTAAACTATAATCACAAAAAGGAAAACTTTCTATTTTTATAAAGCCTAAATAAAATGTGCCAGAAACAAAAATTAGAGAATCTTTAAAAATCCTATTGAGGTAAAAGTGAGTGATAAAACTAGACCTGTATAAATACAAGTCTGTGAATATTCTGTACTCAGAATTTTGACATCTTTAAGTGTTTTAGCTTACTTTGAAGAACTACCTGGGCGTGGTGGCTCACGCCTGTAATCCCAGCACTTTGGTAGGCTGAGGTGGGCAGATAATCTGAGGTCAGGAGTTCAAGACCAGCCTGGCCAACATGATAAAACCCGTCTCTACTAAAAATAAAAAAATTAGCTGGATGTGGCGGTGCACGCCTGTAGTCCCAGCTACTCAGGAGGCTGAGGCAGGAGAATCTCTTGAACCTGGAAGACAGAGGCTGCAATGAGCTGAGACTGCACCACTACACTCCAGCCTGGCCAACAGAGCGAGACTCCATCTCAAAAAAAAAAAGGAAAAGAAAAAAAGAACTACCAATTGTAAATCATGTTTAATTACAGTTTATGATAGAAAATGAAAGAAACATAAAATTTCTTCCAGAAGAATTTAACCCATAACAAAATTTGAGCAAAGTAATATAAGCTACAATTAAAATAAGTCATTTCAATTTCATTTGAATGTGAGCCAAACATTTTATGTTTTTATTTTTTTCTCAGGACTATATCTTTTTATATGTTGTATTTTTTTCTTTTATCTGGGTATTAACAATAGTAAAGTGATGGATAACTTTCTCTTTTACATTCTACGTATTTAAATATCTTATTTAGATTATTGTAATTTGCAATTATTTTTCATTAATATTTCATTTTATTACAAATTGCCCTTTTTCAGTGTTTACATATTAACGGCTTACCTATCCAAGATTGTAAAAATATACGAATATTTTTACCGCTGAGAGATTTGGTTTTTTGACTGTTTTTGTTTTCTGAGAGGGAGTCTCCTCTATTGCCCAGACTGGAGTGCAGTGGCACAATCTCAGCTCACTGCAGCCTCCTCCTCCTGGTTCAGGTGATTCTTCTGCCTCAGCCCCCCATGTAACTGGGACTACAGGCTTGAGCCACCACGCCCAGCTAATTTTTGTATTTTTAATAGAGATGGGTTTCACCATGTTGGCCAGGCTGGTCTTGAACTACTGACCTCAAGTGATCCACCTGCCTTGGCCTCCCAAAGTGTTGAGATTACAGGCGTGAGCCACTACACCCAGCCTAAGATTATTCTTTACTTTGGGTTTTTTGTTGTTGCTGTTGTTTAACAGGCTCTCATTTGTCACCCAGGCTGGAGTACAGTGGCACGATCTCAGCTCACTGCAGCCTCAACCTCCTGGGTTCAAGAGATCCTCCTGCCTCAGCCCCTTTTCTGCCCCCTACCCCCCACCCCCAATAGCTGGAACTACAGGCGTACCACCACTCCCAGCTAATTTTTGTACTTTTTGTAGAGACTGGATTTCGTCATGTTTCCCAGGCTATCTCCAACTCCTGAACTCAAGTGATCCGCCTGCCTCAGCCTCCCACAGTGCTGGGATTACAGGCCCCCGGACTCAAGTGATCCGGCCGCCTCGGCCTCCCACAGTGCTGGGATTACAGGAGTGAGCCATCGCACCCAGGATTGTTATTCTTCACTTTGAATCCCACATGTTATTTAACGCTAAGACCTGAGGCAAAAAAAAATCACTTCTATATTTCAACTAATACTATTTTATTACTAGGTAATAAGTCCCAATATTTACATTTATGTACACATACACACACATTTCCTTTCTATACCATTAAGATAATGGTAGACCTTTATGTCAGGAAAACGCTATAGGCTGGGCGTGAGTGGCTCACGCCTGTAATCCCAGCACTTTGGGAGGCCAAGGAGGGAGGATCGCTTGAGCCTAGGAGTTCGAGGCCAGCCTGGACAACGTGGTAAAACCCTGTTTCTAAAAAAAAAAAAAAAAAAAAAAAAAAAAAAAAAAAAAAAAAATTAGCTGGGTGTGGTATCATGAGCCTGTAATCCCAGCTACTTTCAGCTACTCGGGAGGCTGAGGTGGGAGGATTTCTTGAGCCTGGGAGGCAAAGGTTGCAGTGAGCCCAGATCCCACCACTGTACTGCAGACTGGGTGACAGAGTGAGAACCTGTCTCAAAAAAAAAAAAAAAAAAGCTATTGGTAATTGAATTTATCTTTATTGAACAAATCCTCTTTATTTCACGCTTTAAATTTTATTGATCTGTTTAAATTTTATGATTTTGAAATTACTAGAGAAGCCCAGGCGCTGTGGCTCATGCCTGTAATCCCACCACTGTGGGAGGCCAAGGCGGGCGGATCACCTGACGTCAAGAGTTCGAGACCAGCCTGACCAACATGATGAAACCCTGTCTCTACTAAAAATACCAAAAAACAATTAGCCGGGCCTGCTGAAGGCACCTGTAGTCCCAGCTACTCAGGAGGCTGAGGCAGGAGAATGGCTTGAACCCGGGAGGCGGAGGTTGCAGTGAGCCGAGATCGTGCCAATGCACTCCAGCCTGGGCGACAGAGAGAGTCTCCGTCAAAAAAGAAAAAGAAGAGAAAAGAAAAAGAGGAAGGAAGGAAGGAAGGAAGGAAGGAAGGAAGGAAGGAAGGAAGGAAGGAAAGAAGGAAGTAAGTGGGAGGGAGGGAGGAAGGAAGGAAGGAAGGGAGGAAGGAAGGGAGGAAGGAAGGGAGGAAGGAAGAGGGGAGGGAGGGAGGGAAAAGAAATTCCTGGGCAGATGAAAGTGAGGGGTCGGGGTCGGGGTCGGGGTCGGGGTCGGGGCTCGGTGGACTCGGCGGGCAAAGCCCCAGGGCGCTGCAGGCGGCGGGCGAGGAGCTGGGGCGCGCGGGGCGGCTCTAGGCGCTCTGGCCGCGCAGCGTCTGGGACCCAGCACCGCACCGGTCAGGGAATCCTTGGTGTTCCCGCCCCGCAGCACCCGGGGCGGGGGAGGAGTCGGCTCGGTCGTGCGGCCGTGAAGGACGGCGAGACCCGGGGGCTGCGGCTGCCGGCCGAGGGGCCCCTGGGACAGGGAGAAGCAGCGGCGGGAGCTGGTCACGGGGCAGGGAGCGCTCAGCGGTAAAGACGGCTTCATCTGACTCCAGGGCTGGCAGGCGGCCCGGATGGCATGCGGTCTCCTGCGGAGAATTCCAATTTCCCCCTAAATCGCTCAACAAGCGAGAAGGTTTTGGGATTCGAATTCAGCGGGGCAAGCGAAGTCGCCTTTCCTTCTTAAACAGATGGAATCCCTGGTCCACAAACCTACCCTGTGCCAGTTTCATACAACACGCTATGGCTCTGCGCATGGGAACACAGCAACTCTGTGCCAGATGGAAAGCTTCAAGGCTCTGTGAATCCAAGGTCAAAAACGCCAAAAAGGAAAGTCCTTTCCCAGGACAAGCGCACGCGTGCTGGCCGTGGAGCGCCCCCTCCTCATGGAGACCGGCCTGGGATTGATATCCTTCATTAACAATGAAGCTAAACTGGGCTATTCCATGACTGGCTTTTAGCCAGCGGCATTCTGGGAGCTCTCCCCACTATAGAAGGCCAAGTGATGTGGGGTCTGAGAGCCTGGCAGTCCTCATGCAAAGCCGCTGCTGGCTGGAAGCATAGGGGTCTTTTACCTTTTGGGATCTCTGCAGGATTAGAATAGTAAAGTGGATAGTAATTGGATATTGCACTCTGCTAATGCAAGCTACAGACAAAAGCAAAAAGAATCTAGCTGCCACTGTGCTGCTAGGATTCCATTTTCTGTAACTTCAGTTCTGATGTTTTTCCTGGAGTGTATCTACTCGGCTTCTAGCGGTTCTTCCCACCCCAGCCACCCCAGCATGCTAAACCCCGCAGCACACCCCTTACCATTTGTGTAGGCTGCTAAATACAGGGAGGCACCTGGTATCTCCAGTGTCTGCAGTCACAAATATGTTTACACTTGGTGTCAAATTTTGTATTTTAAATTTTAATACTTTTTTTTAAAGCTCGTACAAAAGCAGCCAGCAGACAGGTTCACTGACATCAGTCTGCACCTGTCAGCTCCTAGGTGAATCATTGTTCTTTTGTAAATGTGTGTTTGACCTAAAGTCACCCTTTTTCTAAAATTAATCCAAGGCCGGCGCGGTGGCTCACGCCAGTAATCCCAGCTACTCCGGAGGCTGAGGCAGGAGAATTGCTTGAACCTGGGAGGTGGAGGCTGTGGTAAGCCGAGATCATGCCACTGCACTCCAGCCTGGGCAACAAGAGTGAAACTCCATCTCAATAAATTAATTAATTAATTAAATTAAATTAAGTTAATCCAAATTGTGCTGATACTTAAAGTATCTTTACGAGGCCCTAGTAGGTTTACAGAAAATCATCTTAGGACAATTTTTTAATTTGAGAAAGTCACTTTGGCAGTTCTTTGCACACAATTTTGACAAGTGTATGTATTATAAGTTGTATTGTATTCGTATTTAAAAGGGAGTTGGGTAGTTTGCCTTTTGAAGAATGCACTTTTTAAAAAGGAACCATATCAGATCCTCATGAAGCAGCCGATGCCTGCCATGGTTCATACAGGTCCCACACAGATTCGGGGCTTTGTCCAAGTCTCCACTAAACATGCTAAGCTTACCATCCTGGCTAACACAGTGAAACCCCGTCTCTACTAAAAATACAAAAAAAAAATTAGCCGGGCGTGGTGGTGGGCCCCTGTAGTCCCAGCTATTAGGGAGGCTGAGGCAGGAGAATGGCGTGAACCTGGGAGGCGGAGCTTGCAGTGAGCCGAGATTGCGCCACTGCACTCCAGACTGGGCGACAGAGCGAGACTCCGTCTCAATAACAAAAAAAAAAAAAAAAAAAAAAAAAAAAAAAAAAAACATGCTAAGCTTCAATGTGCCCTGGAGAATTTCCACAGGGTGATCCACGCACCTCCCTGAGATCCTGCAGCTTGCTCTCATGACTGGAAGCGTTGGATAAGCTTCGCGTGCTGGCTCCCCAGTTCTTTCCTTCTCTTTACGACTGTTGAAGCTTTAAGCTAATGGAGTTGTGTGGTCCAAGTGCAGCCACCTATGGGAGGCGCAGGGCTGCCTTGGAAGCTGGCAGGGTACCCCAGTCTTTGCGTTCATAAAGACATTTAGAACTGGATGAATGTTGTTCCTTTTTTGAAGTTGTTATTAAAGTAGGTGCAACAACCAAAAATAAATAAATAATAAATAAATTGACTAAATATTTTTTCTCAAAAAAAAAAAAAAAAAGAAAGAAAAGAAAGTTGCCAGGTGTGGTGGCTCAGGCCTGTAATCCCAGCACTTTGGGAGGCTGAGGTGGGCGGATCACCTGAGGTCAGGAGTTTGAGATTATCCTGGCCAACATGGTGAAACCCTGTCTCTACTAAAATACAAAAATTAGCCGGGTGTCGTGGCGCACGCCTTTAATCACAGCTACTCCGGGGACTGAAGTTGCAGTGAGCCAAGATCGCACCACTGCACTCCAGCCTGGGCGAGAGAGCAAGACTTTGTCTTGAAAAAAAAGAAAGTAACAGTTTTGTTTATTTTCCTACCAGGTTTTTTGTTGTTGTTGTTTTGTATTCTAATTGAAATCACTGTTTCCTACATACTGAGGCGGATTGGCTTTGTCTTCTTGGAAACAAGGGTTATTTTCCTCACTCACACTGGAGTGGGGATACTCACCGGACACAAGTTGAGATGATGCTGGATGTAAACGGGTCATCTATTTTTACCAAAGGCAGCACTACCTGCCTTCCCAATTGATCAGAAAAGCATTTGATAGTTGTCTTTGTAATATCCTTATTTGATTAAATTACTATGCGGATTTCACATTTATTTTTATTCTTTTGTACCTGTTTATTCTATGCCTAAGTTGGGGTATCGCCAGGTCATTTCCTCCACCATCTGTGTTTCCCCAACGATAAATCCTCCTGCTCATGCCCTTCACTCCTCCATTAGCCCATTCCCTAGAAAGCTGCTGGTTTTACACAGTGGCTGTGTGTCTTTGCTTCCTTAATGTAGCATTCAGAGTCCCACTCTGGAGCCAGGTATCAAATCCTAGCCCAGCCACTTACAGGCTATGTAGCACCGGCCAAGGTACTGAACTTCTCTGCACCTCTGTTACTTTGATGTTAAAATGGAGTTATTTAGGATCTACTTTATAGGACTGTTGTGATGGAAACGGGTTAATGTACAGAAAGCACTGAGAACAGAGTCAAATACGCCCTGACTACTTAAAGATTAGTTATTATGATCCCTGATGCTATTACTACTCTACTGATATCATCATGCCCCAGGTCTAACTGCTCCCAGAGTTACACACCAGCATGTCCAACAGCTGGCTGTATATCTGAACTCAAAGATCCAATAACCTCCTCCAAACAGAAATTGCCAGCTTTTCCCCAACCTTTTCCTTACAGCTCCTTACAGAGCTCAAGGAACTCCTTGAGACTCCAGAAGCAGACGGGAAATGCTTTCATCCCACCTCAAATTAACAACTGAACTCCAGTGGTACTCACATTGTCTACGTTTTTCATTGTTTTTTTGTTTGTTTGTTTGTTGAGACGGAGTCTCTCACTCTGTTGCCCAGACTGGAGAGCAGTGGCGCGATCTTGGCTCACTGCAACCTCTGCCTCCCAGGTTCAAGTGATTTTCCTGCCTCAGGCTCCCTAGTACTTGGGATTACAGGCGCCCGCCACTATGCCTGGCTAATTTTTGCATTTTTTTAGTAGAGATGAGGTTTCACCATGCTGGCCAGGCTGGTCTCGAACTCCTGACCTCAGGTGATCCACCCGCCTCGGCCTCCCAAAGTGCTGGGATTACAGGCGTGAGCCACTGCGCCCAGCCCACTTTTCATTGTTGTAGCAGAGAAGTGTCCCTGCTTCCATCAAGAGCCAATTTTCCACTGGTGCTTTAGGTCCTGTCACAGTTGGTTTAATGGCACAGTTGGTGACAGGACCAAAACCACCAGTGGAAAATTGGCTCTTGATGGGAGCAGGGATACTTCTCTGTATGGAGTACATGTGGATGAAACTCCTTGGAGAAATGGACTAGTACACAATCCTATAATGTGAGGATTCAGAACATAATTCCTAATGTGGGGAAGTCAAGCAGACATTTCATCAGTGGAGTACCAGGAGATTCAAACTCTGTACCCAACAGTGATGGGGGACAATCTAAGCCCCAAGAGGCTGCATGACTGATGGAGCAAATGAAACACATGGCTGTAATTGGCTCCCATTCCTTCGATACGTTTTCAACTCCACCAAAGCCTCAGCCTGTATGAGGGTGGAAAGCGGGGAGCGAGAGTGCAGGGAAGAAGGCACAGCTTCCACCACACTAGGTGACCAGGCGCTTCTCACCATTTTAACTCCTCCATCTCTCTCAAGTCTCATGTTAAGTCTATCAAACATCATATGCTTTCTCAATATAAAATATACACCAATTTCTCCCTTTCCACTGATATAATCCTAGTCTCAGCCCCTGTCATCTTTTTGATGGATTAGGAATGCCTTCTCTGGGGTCCTGGGCCCCCTCTGTTTCACCAGCCTGGAATTGGCACAGAAGGAGACGCAGCATTAGCCTTGCCCTCTGCCACCCTTGTAATTCATAAATGTCTGAAAACTTAAAAGTTTGAGAAAAGTTTGTCATGTTTGTATGAGTAATTTATAATAAAACTTGATCAGAATTTGTGAGACTAATGTTTGTCTTTATATTTTCATTTAATGTGGATGTTGTTACATTTTACTGCAGATTTTGTGTGTTTTTTTTTGTTTTTGTTTGTTTGTTTGTTTTTGAGACAGTCTACCTCTGTCGCTCAGGCTGCAGTGCGGTGGCACAATCTCAGCTCACTGCAACCTCTGCCTCTGGGGTTCAAGCAATTCTTCTGCTCAGCCTCCTGAATAGCTGGGACTTCAGGCACGCACCACTATGCCTGGCTAATTTTTGCATTTTTAGTAGAGATGGGGTTTCGCCATATTGGCCAGGCTGGTCTCGAACTCCTGACCTCGTGATCCGCCCACCTCGGCCTCCAAAAGTGCTGGGATTACAGGCGTGGTTTTTTTTGTTTGTTTTGTTTTGTTTTTTTTAGAGACTGGGTCTCCTTCCATTTCCCAGGCCAGAGTTCAGTGGGGCGGTCATAATCCACTGAAGTGATGAACTCCTTGGCTCAAACAAGCTACAGGGACAGGCCACCATGCCTGGCTAACATTTTTAACATTATTTTTGGTAGAGACAGGGTCTTGCTTTGTTGCTCAGGCTAGGACTTCACAGAGTCTTGCTCTATTTCCCAGGCTGGAGTGCAGTGGCGCAATCTTGGCTCACTGTAACCTCTACCTCCCAGGTTCAAGTAATTCTCCTGCCTCAGCCTCCCGAGTAGCTGGGATTACAGGTGCCCACCACCACGCCCGGCTAATCTTTGTATTTTTAGTAGAGAAAGGGTTTCACCATGTTGGCCAGGCTGGTCTCGAACTCCTGATCTCAGGTGATCTGCCTGCCTCGGCCTCCCAAAGTGCTGGGATTACAGGTGTGAGCCACTGCACCTAGCCTGCAGAAATATTAATGTGTTTGTTTATGACCTGTTGACCCAGGACCAGTGATGGTATATAACACTGTATTAGAGGCATGGAGCTGTGGCTGGATGAAGATTCCATCAGTAATTCAATCAACAGACAAGTATTATCCAATCACGTCTTTAAATCAATCACTGATCCCAGCCCCTATAAAAGGGAGCAGCCTTAGGAGGCACATCAGATAAACCCAGCGTGGAAAGCTAGTCACACATCAGCTCAGTGTTCAGCCCGGGATTACCCAGTCAACCAAGAAGGAGGTAAGCTTCCATAATGGAAGGAAAATTTTGTGTCTTCGAGTGTGTATATGTTTTGTGTCTTTGAGTGTGTATACATAATTTTGTGTCTTTGAGTGTGTATACATGTGTATGTAGGCATAGCTATTTCAGGAAAATTCCTAACTACAGAGATATGGGGGTCTCCCAGGTGTAGGGGATGGTCTTTTGTTACAACAGCTCTGACCCAAAAGGGCTTGATGTTGTGAACTCTGTATAAAGGCCTGGTGTGATTGAAGATTTTTCTTCGAAAAGTCTATTGTATGGCTTTATGTTCTATTAATTCTTTTTTTTTTTTTGAGACAAGATCTCTGTCACCCAAGCTAAAGTTTAGTAGCCCCAATCACAGCTCACTGAAGCTTCAGCCTCCCCAGGCTCAAGTGATCCTTCCACCTTAGCTTCCTGAGCAGCTGGGACCACAGGCGCACACCACCACACTAGGTTAATTTTTCTATTTTTTTTTTTTTTTTTTTTTTTTTTTTGAGACGGAGTCTTGCTGTGTCACCCAGGCTGGAGTGCAGTGGCACGATCTCGGCTCACTGCAAGCTCCGCCTCCCGGGTTCAGGCCATTCTCCTGCCTCAGCCTCCCGAGGAGCTGGGACTACAGGCGCCTGCCAACACGCCCGGCTAATTTTTTGTATGTTTAGTAGAGACAGGGTTTCACCGTGTTAGCCAAGATGGTCTCGATCTCCTGACCTCGTGATCCGCCCGCCTCGGCCTCCCAAAGTGCTGGGATTACAAGTGTGAACCACCGCGCCCGGCCTAATTTTTCTATTTTTTGTAGAGACAGGATTTTGCTATGTTGCCCAGTGTGGTCTCAAACTCCTGGCCTCCAGTGATTTGCCTACTTTCAGCCTCGAAAAGTGCTGGGATTACAGATGTGAGCCACTGCGCCCAGCTTAGTAATTCCTTTGTATTGCATTATATGAAATATGTAGCTGGGTGTCATTAGAGATCATAAACCCCAGGACACAGACCCAGACCTGATGGGTAGCATGACTGCCTCACAGTTTGTAAATGCCAGACTCCAGATTAGAACTCCGGTAGCCTTGTTTTGAATTCCCAGGTTCTGGGAAATAAGCCATAATTCTTTGCAGCCTTGTCTATGTGGGACAGAGTGCATGTCTCCAAGTGTGAACATGTGGTCTGTGTGTCACAGGGGAGAAGGGGTGGGTAATCGAAAAAGAGAATTTGGAGGGAAGTGAAATGAAGGGGAAGCCATGGTTTCCACACGAAAAAAGAGAGAGAGAGAAAGACCAATGTCCCTGGATATAGAGAACCAGCCACAACACCTAAGATGCAGCTTGAGAAGTGTAGAGCTGGCCCAGGAAAGCCTCATAGGACAAGGACTCAGTGCTTGTCCCTGAGGGCAAAGGGGAGCCATCTAGAGGGTAGAGTGTGGTATGAGTGAGCAGATTAGCATTTTATAAACGTTGACTGAAAGCATTATGACAAATGGATTAGGGAAAGGCAAGAATGTGTTCCATTTTCTCCTAGGAGGTTTTACCAGAATCACCTCTGCCTCATTAACTGATGCCATCAGGATAGCAGATCTGGTCTAATCAGACCAGATGAGATTAACACAAAGCAGGAAATAACATTAACTAACAGAAATCAGTTAGGTTTTTGTGTGTCCACGTATTACTCCTACCATTTTCTGATTTTATGGAATGAAATTTGCTTTTTTCAAAATGGCACAAATCTTTGAAATGTTAATCATGTATAAAATTGGAGTAAAAACACAAAAATAGCAACGATATATTAACAGAAAAGGGATTAAATTGTTTATCCATTCCAGATTCCAAAGGGTGTGTCTCTAGTTGTCCAGGTAATCTGATTTGGGATTAGAAATCAATTTCAAGCAATGCAAACTCGTTTTTACTCTGAATCCTAAACATCAGTAGGAAAGGACAGGGAGTAAAAACAGATAAACATAAAATAGTAGCTTTGGTTAAAGCAGTAAAGTTCTAAGGAATGGTAACTGTTAATGGGAAAAAAATTCAAACAGAAAAGGTGCTAAGAATGTTTCCTAAGGAATGTATCCTTTCACAACACAGTGGGTGTAGCTGGTAGTGGTCTTGCAGATGTCTGTGCCTAATAAGTTTTCAGCCAGAGAAAGGTGTCATTTGTATAGATTCTGGCTTGTCTTTTTTTTTTTTTTTTTTTGAGACGGAGTCTCGCTCTGTCGCCCAGGCTGGAGTGCAGTGGCGCAATCTCGGCTCACTGCAAGCTCCGCCTCCCGGGTTCAAGCCATTCTCCTGCCTCAGCCTCTCCGAGTAGCTGGGACTACAGGCGCCCGCCACCACGCCCGGCTAATTTTTTGTATTTTTAGTAGAGACGGGGTTTCACCATGGTCTCGATCTCCTGACCTCGTGATCCACCGGCCTCGGCCTCCCAAAGTGCTGGGATTACAAGCGTGGGCCACCGCGCCCAGCCTCTGGCTTGTCTTTTCTATTTCATTCACTTCTTTCTCTTTTTCTTGTTTTCCCTAGCTGTATTGAGGTATAATTGACAAAGATTTTATATATTTAAGGTGTAAAACGTGACACTTCTCTTCCTACATATATGTATACTTTGCAAAATGATTACCACAATCAAGCTAGTTAACATATTCATCACCTCACATAGTTATCTTTTTTTTTTTTTTTTTTGATACAGAATCTTGCTCTGTCACGTAAGCTGGAGTACAGTGGCATAATCTCGGCTCACTACAGCCCCCACCTCTCAGGTTCAAGCGATTCTTGTGCCTCAGCCTCTCAAATAGCTGGGATTACAGGTGCATGCCACCACACCCAACTTATTTTTGAATTTTTAGTAAAGGTGGGGTTTCACCATGTTGCCAGGCTGGTCTTGAACTCCTGGCCTCAAGCGATATGCCCACCTCTGCCTCCCAAAGGACTGGGATTACAGGGGTGAGCCAATTATCTTTTTTATATCATGAGAACACTGAAAATCTAGCAAATTTCAAGAATACAATGTATATTAGCTATAGCCACTATGCTGTACATCAGCTCTCCAGAGCATATTCATTTTTTTCCCTAGCCTGAGAAGGACATGGTGACATTTAATTAATTAATTTATTTATTTATTTATTTATTTTGAGATAGAGTTTCACTCTGTCACCCAGGCTGGAGTGCAGTGGCACGATCTCGGCTCACTGCAACCTCCGTCTCCTGGGTTCAAGTGATTCTCCTGCCTCAGCCTACCGATTAGCTGGAATTACAGGCATGCACCACCATGGCCAGCTAATTTTTGTATTTTTAGTAGAGACAGGGTTTCACCATGTCTCATCTCAAGTGATACACATGTCTCGGCCTCCCAAAGAGCTGGGATTACAGGCACCAGTCACCGTGCCCAGCCACATATTTATTTTATAAATGAAAGTTTGCCATAGGCATGGTAGCTCACTCCTGTAATCCCAGAAAGGCTAGAGTGAGGAGCAGTCTCTTGAGTCTGGGAGTTCAAGACAGACTGGACAAAATAGCGAGACCAAGTCTCAAAAAGAAAATTTTTAAAAAATTAGCCAAGTGTGGTGGTGTGTGCCTGTAGTCCCAGCTACTCAAGAGGCTAAGGCAGGAGGATCGCCTGAACCCAGGAGGTTGAGGCTGCAGTGAGCTGTGATGGCACCACCACACTCTAGCCTGGCTGACAGAGGCAGACCTTGTCTCAAAGTAAGGTTTGCACCATTTGATCAACATCTTCCCATATGCCCCACCCCATGCCCCTGGCAACCACTCTTCTACTCTCAGTTTCTAATACTTTATTTTCTGATGATGATGATGATGATGATGATGATGATGATGATTATTATTATTGAGACGGAGTTTCTCTGTGTTGCCTAGGCTGAAGT
This sequence comes from Symphalangus syndactylus, assembly GCF_028878055.3. Taxonomy (NCBI): domain Eukaryota; kingdom Metazoa; phylum Chordata; class Mammalia; order Primates; family Hylobatidae; genus Symphalangus; species Symphalangus syndactylus. The sequence goes on along the minus strand of NC_072435.2, from coordinate 21,004,415 downwards.
GCAGTGGCCCGATCTCAACTCACTGCAACCTCTGCTTCCCAAGTTCAACCCATTCTCCTGGCTCAGCCTCCCGAGTAGCTGGGATTACAGGCATGCACCACCACATCTGGCTAATTTTTATATTTTTAGTAGAGACAGGGTCTTACCATGTTGGCCAGGCTGGTCTTGAATTCCTGGTTTCCAGGGATCTGCCCGCCTCGGCCTCCCAAAGTGTTGGGATTACAGGCGTGAGCCACAGTGAAAAGAGTTTTTTTGTTTTAATTTCAACTGCTTGTGATAACACAGTATTACAACATTCAGTTCATTTTGGTATATTGGCATTGTAATAGACATCTCCCTAAATTCACCGAGGCTACTATTTGGTGAATATTTTATTTTATTTTAGATTCAGGGAGTACATGTGCATGTTTGCTACAAAAGTATTCTGCATATTAGTGGAAATTGGACTTCTAGAGTACCTATTACTCAAATAGTGAACATTGTACCCAATGGGTAATTTTTCAATACCCATTTCCCTCCCAGCTCCCCTACTGGAGTCCCCAGCATCTGTTTTTTCCATTCTTACGTCCATGTGTTCCCACTGTTTAGCTTCCACTTATAAGTGAGAACATGTGGTATTTGGTTTCCTGTTTCTGAGTTAGTTCACTTAAGATAGTTGCCTCCAACTCCATCTATGTTGCTGCAAAGGACTAATTTCATTCTTTTTTATGGCTGCATAATATTCCATGGTATGTATTTCACATTTTCTTTATCCAGTCAACCACTGGCAGACTCTTAGGTTGGTTCCATGACTTTGCTCTTGTGACTAGTGCTGCAATCAAAATATGAGTGCAGGTGTCTTTTTTATATAATGATTTCTTTCCTTTTGAGTAGATACCGAGCTGGATCAAATGATAGTTCTATTTTTAGTTCTCTGAGAAATCTCCATACTGTTTTCCATAGAGGTTAGCTGATTTGCATCCCCACCAAATTTATTGAATACTCTTTGTAAACAAAATCAAGACTCTATAAATATGTTTGAAATATTTTCTTTCCTTATTTCACTGGTTAGAGAGCAATCCAGTGTTTCATAGAGATGATAGCTCAAGCAAAAAACTTTTAAAAACAAATTTTGTTGTAATTATTTTGTAAAATATTTTTCACGTCAAGTTTTTTGTTGCTGTTGTTGTTGTTGTTGTTGTTGTTGTTTTTAAGAAAGAATCTCACTCTGTCACCCAGGCAGGAGCTCAGTGGCAGGATCCTGGCTCATTGCCGCCCCCACTTCCCGGGTTCAAGGGATTCTCCTGCCTCCGCCACTGAAGTAGCTGGGTTTACAGGCACGTGCCACCACACCCGGCTAAGTTTTGTGTGTGTGTGTGTGTGGCTTTTTTTCTTTTTTTTGAGACGGAGTCTTGCTTTGTCGCCGAGGCTGGAGTGCAGTGGCGCGATCTTGGCTCACTGCAATCGCCACCTCCTGGGCTCAAGCAATTCTCCCATCTCAGCCTCCTGAGTAGCTGGGACTACAGGTGCACGCCACCATGCCTGGCTGATTTTTGTATTTTTAGTAGAGATGGGGTTTCTTTTTTTTTTTTTTTTTTTTTTTTTGAGTCAGAGTCTGGCTCTGTCCCCCAGGCTGGAGTGCAGTGGCACCATCTCGGCTCACTGCAAGCTCCACCTCCCGGGTTCACGCCATTCTCCTGCCTCAGCCTCCCGAGTAGCTGGGACTACAGGCGCCCGCCACCACGCCCTGCTAATTTTTTTGTATTTTTAGTAGAGACAGGGTTTCACTATGTTGGCCAGGATGGTCTCGAACTCCTGACCTCGTGATCCGCCCACCTCGGCCTCCCAAAGTGCTGGGATTACAGGCTTGAGCCACCGCGCCCAGCCTGAGATGGGGTTTCACCATATTGGCCAGGCTGGTCTCGAAATCCTGACCTCAGGTGATCCACCTGACTCAGCCTCCCAAAGTGTTTGGATTACAGGCATGAGCCACCACGCCTGGCAAGTTTTGTATTTTTAGTAGAGATGGTGCCTCACTATGTTGACCAGGCTAGTCTCGAACTCCTAACCTCAAGTCATCCGCCCTCCTCGGCCTCCCACAGTTCTGGGATTATAGGAGTGAGCCACTGTGCCAAGCCAAGGATATTTCCTAATAGTTCTAGTTTATTAAGTGCCTTTTTCAGGAATAAACATTGGTATTTAAACATTTTAAATGCATTCATTGAGATGATTTTATTACGTTCTTGTATCCATATCCCGTTAACGAAGTAAATTGCATTGATTTTTGAATTTTATTTTATTTTATTTTATTTATTTATTTATTTTTTGAGACGGAGTCTCGCTCTGTCGCCCAGGCTGGAGTGCAGTGGCGCAATCTCGGCTCACTGCAAGCTCCGCCTCCCGGGTTCACGCCATTTTCCTGCCTCAGCCTCTCCGAGTAGCTGGGACTACAGGCGCCCGCCACCACGCCCGGCTAATTTTTTTTGTATTTTTAGTAGAGACAGGGTTTCACCGTGGTCTCGATCTCCTGACCTTGTGATCCGCCCGCCTCGGCCTCCCAAAGTGCTGGGATTACAAGCGTGAGCCACCGCGCCCGGCGATTTTTGAATTTTAACCCAAACTTCCTGCATTTTGGAAATGAATACCACTTGCGATGTATATGTGAGTAGATTTTATTTTCAAATATTCTGTTTTGGATAATTTTAATGTATTTGTAAAATTTTGTTATCAGGAAGTGCTGACCTCAGTAACTAAAGTGGGTAGTGTTTCCTCTTATATGCTCTGGGAGAGTTTTGTTAAGTTATAATTATTTCTTTGAATTCATCCATAGAGCCATCTAGGTCTAACTTTTTGGTTGATTTGTCTTCAATTATGCCAGTGGTGCAATTAATTACTTATCTCTTTTCTATTTCTAGCTTGCAGTTTTAAAGAATCCACCAACTGTTGAAACAAATCCCTAGAGACACAAGGCAAGAGACTGAATCATCAAAGTTAAGTCTCTCTGAGAATTATTGCTAAGAATGGCTTTAGAGCTAAGAACCATATTTCAGTGTGAACCATCCGAGAATAATCTTGGATCAGAAAATTCAGAGTTTCAACAAAGCCAAGGACCTGCTGTTCAGAGAGAAGAAGGGATTTCTGAGTTCTCAAGAATGGTGCTTAATTCATTTCAAGACAGCTATAAATCATATGCAAGGCAGGAATTGCAAAGACTTTATAGGATCTTTCACTCATGGCTGCAACCAGAAAAGCACAGCAAGGATGAAATTATTTCTCTATTAGTCCTGGAGCAGTTTATGATTGGTGGCCACTGCAATGACAAAGCCAGTGTGAAAGAGAAATGGAAATCAAGTGGCAAAAACTTGGAGAGATTCATGGAAGACCTGACTGATGACAGCATAAATCCACCTGCCTTAGTGAGTACAGGGTTCTGACTTCTGGGATGAGAGACAAAGGGAAGTAAGGAATAAATCACAGTCAGTTAGAGTTGTCTGGAAGTTAGAGAAGCTATTGGAGGTCCAGTTATTAGTCAGCTCACACTCTCCCACCATTCTCACAAAGAATAATGTTCAATGTCCTAAGTTCTCAAGAAAAAAAGCAAAAAGGTATATATCTGTTTATTCTGTAGGACATGTAGGAGCCAAACATATTGATGTTTGATTAAGTTAATTTTAGTCTGTGTAATGGCAGACTCTGAGAAATTGATTTTTTTTTTCTGTCGCCCAGACTGGAGTGCATTGGCTTGATCTCAGCTCACTGCAACCTATGCCTCCCAGGCACAAGCCATTCTCGTGCCTCAGCCTCCAGAGTAGCTGGGATTACAGGCGTGCTCCACCAAGCCCAGCTAATTTTTGTATTTTTAATAGAGACAGGGTTTCATCATGTTGGCCAGGCTGGTCTCGAACTCCTGGCCTCAAGTGATCCTCCTGCCTCGGCCTCCCAAAGTACTAGGATTACAGATGTGAGACCGGCCTGAAATTGACATTTAAATGAAGGCATCAAGGTTGAGGAAGAAATGTCTTGACAAGAGCTGGTTCTTCTGTCAGGAAACCCTAATCAAGAAAGACATTCTAAAGAAGCAATTAGAGTAGATCCTTATTCTCAGAGCCCATATTTGCAAAATTGCTAAAATTTATTTGTAAGCTTAAAATAAACACCTGAGGCATCTTCTCCATCATTTTCAGATATGTGCAGAGTGGTAAAATATTTGAGTTACCTTAGGTGCATGTTTCCAGGTGAGGTTGAACAAGGCCACAACCTCACTTCCTATTTTGGTTCCTACAGTGTAAATAAGTGTCCTTTTCACAGTCTATTTAGTGGCACATTTTCACATTTTTATGCTTTTTATTGATAATTTTGTTGTTTAAAGTGACACTGAAGTAAAATGCTGAAACACTGTCTAGTCTTCCTAAGTGCAAGAAAGTTGCTATGTATTATGGAGATAATACGTGTGTTGGATCCTCTGAGTTCAGAATTAATCAATAGTATATATTAAATGGGGTGTCTTTGAACATATACACACATAAAACAAGCTCATGTATTAATCAATTGATAAAAATAATGTAGCCAGAAGCTCACAGGAAACTAACCCTGAATTTTTCCTAGGGGACATGATTCAGTACTTGTAAATTCAATGTCCTTGTGACTTCATTAAACATAAGAGCTTGTAGTAACAAGAATAACACCATCAGAGACGGTGGATAAAATATGTGGTAGCCAATACTTGAGGGAGCTTGTGAGAGCCTGTTAAGGGCCACTTTTCCAAAAAGTCTTCTGTTACACAACAGATTCAGATACAACAGTGATCTGGCTTTCTTCACAGGTCCATGTCCACATGCAGGGACAGGAAGCTCTCTTTTCTGAGGATATGCCCTTAAAAGATGTCATTGTTCATCTCACAAAACAAGTGTCTGCCCAAATCCCAAGAGAAGCAAACATGGGAACACCCTTCCAGACTTCCCAAGATACTTCCTTAGAAACAGGACAAGGTAAGTCAGGTGAATCTGCACAACTGAGGGGTGTTCTATGTGGACCCCTTCTTAAGTACAACTTCATTGAGTGTCTATTTTCACAGGACGTGAAGATGAACAAGATGGCTGCAACAGTTCTTTGAAAACTACTCAAGTAAATGAAAATATTACTAATCAAGGCAATCAAATAGTTTCCCTAATCATCATCCAGGAAGAGAATGGTCCTAGGCCTGAAGAGGGAGGTGTTTCTTCTGACAACCCATGCAACTCAAAAAGAGCAGAGCTAGTCACTGCTAGATCCCAGGAAGGGTCCATAAACGGAATCACTTTTCAAGGTGTCCCTATGGAGATGGGAGCAGGGTGTATCTCTCAGCCAGAGCAGTCCTCCCCTGAGTCTGCCCCTACCCACCAGAGCAATGAGGGAAACTCCACATGTGAGGTACATCAGAAAGGATCCCATGGAGTCCGAAAATCATACAAATGTGAAGAATGCCCCAAGGTCTTTAAGTATCTCTGTCACTTATTAGCTCACCAGAGGAGACACAGGAATGAGAGGCCATTTGTTTGTCCCGAGTGTCAGAAAGGCTTCTTCCAGACATCAGACCTACGTGTGCATCAGGTGATTCACACAGGAAAGAAGCCTTTCACATGCAGCATGTGTGAAAAGTCCTTCAGCCACAAAACCAACCTGCGGTCTCATGAGAGAATCCACACAGGAGAAAAGCCTTATACATGTCCCTTTTGTAAGACAAGCTACCGCCAGTCATCCACATACCACCGCCATATGAGGACTCATGAGAAAATTACCCCACCAAGTGTTCCCTCCACACCAGAAGCTTCCTAAGCTGCTGGTCTGATAATGTGTATAAATGTGTATGCAAGTATGTATATTCCCATAGTATTTATCTACTTAGGATATAAGAGATAATTTCCTGATTATGCTTTCAATTTATTGTCTTGCTTCATTAAAATGTAAGGCTAAGGAGAGCATGGAATTTGTCAGTTTTGCTCACTAAAGTATTCCAAGTGGTTGGGAAAGTGGGAACATTTCCAAGAACCAATAAATTTCTGTTGAATAAATGAATGAATCCATAATGTTGATATCCTTTTTTAAAAAAAGAGATGGGGCTGGCCGCAGTGGTTCATGCCTGTAATCCCAGCACTTTGGGAGGCCAAGGCGGGCAGATCACCTGAGGTCAGGAGTTCGAGACCAGCCTGGCCAACAAGGTGAAACCCTGTGTTTACTAAAAATACAAAAATCAGCAGGGCATGATACGTGGGGCACTTGTAATCCCAGCTACTTGGGAGGCTGAGACAGGAGAATCATTTGAACCTGGGAGACGGAGGTTGCCGTGAGCTGAGATCGCACCATTGCATTCCAGCCTGGGCGAGAAGAGCAAAACTCTGTCTCAAAAAATAAAAATAAAGAGATGGGGTCTTGCTCTTTTTTTTTGGATGGGGTTTGACTCATGTTGCCCAAGCTGGAGTGCAATGGCGCAATCTTGGCTCACCGCAACCTCTGCCTCCCAGGTTCGAGCAATTCTCCTGCCTCAGCCTCCCGAGTAGCTTGGATTACAGGCATGCGCCACCACGCCCACTAATTTTGTATTTTTGTTAGAGGCAAGGTTTCTTCATATTGGTCAGGCTGGTCTCGAACTCCCGACCTCAGGTGATCCACCCGCCTCAGCCTCCCAAAGAGCTGAGATTACAGGTGTGGGCCACTGTGTCCGGCCAAAGTCTTGTTCTTTCTTTCACCTAGGCCACAGTGCAGTGGCACCATCATAGGTCACTGCAGCCGCAAACTCCTGGGCTCAGAAGATCCTCCCACCTCAGCCTCCCAATTAGCTGAGACTATAGGATCACAACACCACACCTGGCTAATTAAAAAAAAATTTTTTTTGTAAAGATAGGATCTCGCTATGTTGCCCAGGCTGGTCTCAAACTATCCTCCCACCATGACATCCTAAAGTGCTGGGATTGTAGGTGTGAGCCACAGTGCCTGACATTATTCTTTAAAACCCAGCAATGAGCCCACATTAAAAGGCAATGAGTTCCACCCTGAGGACACAAACACCAGCTCACCATGCTCCAGTGAGGCTTTCCCTGCCTACTCTCCTGTCCTTACACCACACCCTTTAACTCTGGTGCAGCCACATGGACCTAAGAATGGGTGGAACAGAGGTGGAAATCTGGAAGCAGGTGTTAGATTATGAAAGCAAACTTTCATATGTAAATGATATTATAATGTTTAAAATTTATGAGAAATTAATAGCTAAGCTTGACCTGAATATGACTGGTGATTGAAAGTTGCAGACTGCTATTTTATTGGCAGATAGTTACCAGAAAAGTCCTTTTTCCCTGTTAATTTCTTCCAAGATGATGGAGATGTGAGGAAGGGGAGCTTATTTCTGGAACCAGTTTGAAAGGTCAGTTTGGAGAAAAATAATTCCAGGCAAAGCTGAAACAGCAATGCATATGCTAATCGATTTTTGGGGATACATGTGTGAGTTGGTTTCCACTTGGTAACTGGGGTTCAATCCAGCTGACAAACTAGAAGGTGCCATGTAGAAACGGCTTAAAAGATGGAAGGGGGGAATTGTGCAGCGTAAATTATGATGCTTCTCTGATTCCACCGCCTTAGCCTTAGAACGGAGAGCTGTCGGGCTGCTACGGATAACGCTGCACTGTGCAGAGAAGCCTGTGCATCTATCCTCTTTCCTGGACCGTCTCCGGGTGTTTTGCTGTTGTGAGCATTCTCGCACCTGCTTCTTGGTCCACAGGAAGGAAAATTTTTGTTTGCAAAGATCTGTATGAAGCAGGGGAAAACTTTGCCAACGTGGTTTTTCAATCTATTACAGCACCATCGGCAAGGTGAAAACTTAATGTCCATGTCTTCTCCAACACTAGACATGGCTACTGCTTTGGTTTTCTTTTCAGACAGGGTCTTGCTCTGTTGCCCAAGCTGGAGTGCAGTGGTGCCATCAGAGATCACTGCATCCTCGGCCTCCTGGCCTCAAGGGATCCTCCCATCTCAGCCTCCCAAATAGCTGGAATTACAGGTAGGCCACTACTGATTTTTATATTTTTTGTAGAGACAGGCTCCTGCTATGTTGCCCAGGCTGGTCTCCAACTCCTAGGCTCGAGCAATACACTCGCCAACCCCCCAGCTTCGGCTTCCTGAGCAGCTGAGCCTATAGGAGTGAGCCAACCCTCCGAGCCTGAATGCTTTGATTTTAATATCCAAACTCTGAGTACAGTTTACTGGAGTCAACCGGTAAGATAAGGGAGGTAAGAAAGTTCTTTCTCTCCTCACCCCCTGCATAGAAAATATGTTTGTATTCTGCAGGCTTAATGTGTATCTGACGGTTCTCTCTGACACAGCAGCGGCCAGTCTGACTTTACTGGGTGTTTTACGGGTCCTGCATTCACAAATAAACAATAACCCCTGGCCTCCACCCAACGCCTCACATCAGTTATTATATCCCTACTCTGTCAGTGATTACGGCCAGAGTTCACTGATACCCAAGCCCCCCGGCTGCTGACTCTTGGGTTAAAGTCCCCGTATGAAAATGTTGGAACAAAGGCTTCCGGGACTTGTAGTCCATTACGCGGCGTCCACTGCTCTCTGGAAGCTGAAGTAGGTGGCGAGTTCTGCGCAGGGGCATATGGGACCGCCTGATGAGCCGGATTGTGGAGACAAAAGGCTGTGAATGTGAGTCCCCCGACGGGCAGAGGAGGGAAGCTGGGCTGAAACTGAGGCGACAGGTCCGAGGGGAACGCGGTGACCCAGGGCCGCGGTCTCCTGAAACGTCCCTCCGGAGCCAGGCGTTCTAGTGGCCTCTGGGAGATGTAGTCGTCGGCATCCAGCCACGCGTTACCTTCTGGGATCTGGTGTGTCCGCCAGCACTGCGCAGACTCCTGGACTCCTATGCGGAGCTTCCTTCGAGCTTAACTGCCTTGGGGCTTCGGAATTCATTCCCGGAGTTTTGTGTATTTGGAATTTCCTCTCTTATCCTAGGAAAGACAGGGCCTCCGTACCGGGGGAAGCAAAAATATCATTGGGCTTATCATTACAATTGCCATCCTTTATTCTAGGTGGAACTGGCTTACCCTTTGCAGTAGAGAGTCCACGTTTCTCTTTAGGAGTTTTATTTATTTATTTATTTATTTTTATTTATTTATTTTTTTGAGACGGAGTCTCACTCTGTCGCCCAGGCTGGAGTGCAGTGGCGTGATCTCGGCTCATTGCAAGCTCCGCCTCCCGGGTTCACACCATTCTCCTGCCTCAGCCTCCCGAGTAAATGGGACTACAAGTGCTCACCACCACGCCCAGCCATTTTGTATTTTTAGTAGAGACGGGGTTTCACCGTGTTAGCCAGGCTGGTCTGGATCTCCTAACCTTATGATCTGCCCGCCTCGGCATCCCAAAGTGCTAGGATTACAGGCGTGAGCACTGTGCCTGGCCTAAGGTTTTCTTATTCATTTGTAATCCGTGTAATCCAGTTCATCCCAGGCCGCCTCCACTGTCCTGACAGCCCTTCCCATGTAACCACCGTGCCTGACTGAAGATTTTCTTACTCATTTGTAACCAGTGTAATCCACTTCATCCCATGCTGCCTCCACTGTCCTGACAGCTCTTCTCATGTAAATGATACAGGAGGCAAGGAAATGCTGGGTAGAAGAGGGTGGTTCCCTGGCAAAGTCCCCACCCTCAAGCCTGGAAACCCCGGCCCTAAATGAGAACAGTTGTCTCTGTTTTCCTGCCCAAATGTTACTTTTTTGGCCTACCTACCCCCCTTTCCTGTGCCCATATAAACCCTAGACCTCAGCTGGCAGAGAGACAAGCAGGCTGAAGTCAAGAGGAGAAGAAGCAACTGAGCTGGATACTAGGAGTAGGCGTGGCTTAACTTCAGATAGCAGGACTTCGGAGAGGAGTCTGGTGGAGATGGCCTGGCTTCAGGGAAAGATCACCTTCTTCCCGCAGCATCCCCTTTCCAGCTCCCCTTCTGCTGAGAGCTACTTCCACCGCTTAATAAAATCTCCACATTCACTATCCTTCAAGTCGGCCTGACGAGATTCTTCCTGGACACCAGGCAAGAACCGAGGTACCAAGAGGGCAGGGTGTAAAAGGCTGTCACCCTGACTCTCCACTGAGCTATCACTTAGCCATCCATGGGAGGCAACTGATAGAAGAACATTGTGTTTTTGACCAGGCGCAGTGGCTCACGCCTGTAATCCCAGCACTTTGGGAGGCTGTGGCAAGCGGATCATGAGGTCAGGAGTTTGAGACCAGCTTGGCCAACATAGTGAAAGCCCGTCTCTACTAAAAATACAAAAATTAATCGGGTATGGTGGCATGTGTTTGTAGTCCCAGCTACTCAGGAGGCTGAGGCGGGAGAATCACTTGAACCCCGGTGGCAAAGGTTGCAGTAAGCCGAGACCACACCATTGCACTCCAGCCTGAGTGACAGCATGAGACTGTGTCTCAAAAAAACCAACAAAACATTGTTTTTAACACAGGCCCTCTGGGGCTCCAGAGGTTGCGGGCAACCCCTGGATGCTGCTCCAGGCCAGTACAAGGTTCATTCCTGCACCATTCGCCAGGCTCCTGCATCCACTCACCTGTGTGCTCCCCCTCTGGCAAGGGGTTTGAGCAACGGGCGCTGGGTAAGCAAGCCACACCGTGTTATGTCCTGCAAAGGGGTCAAGGGTCAAGGGAACTCTCCCATCTCATAGAGTCACCCCATCTCTATAATTTCATTCTACTTTACTGTCATCAGAACCCTTAGGGTCATTGGACATTCTCCTGCCCATTTATTTAGCAAGGTCTGTCTTGTTGACGGCTCTGTCTTCAACCCTGAAATATGAGCTGCTGTTCCTGTTATGCTGCGTCCAGGAATTCCCATAAGATTTGGTCACCTCGCATCAGACATAGCCCTACACCAGCAGACCTGACTTACCACATCTGTGACTTTCCTTGCATTATTCCTTTACTCACTACTTTCAGTTAAGCTGTTCTGAAAATGCCAACTTCTTTCCCATTTCCCACTCTCTACCCTTGGACTTCCCTCTGCCTGGAGCATTGTCCCTGGTAACTGCAGAGCCTCCAAAAATATTCTTATTTTGGGAACTCTGCATTGATATTCTCCATCCTCTGGAATGATGTAACCCAAAATGTCCACAAAACCTGCATCTTTGTCTCTTTCATGTCCCTAAAGTTATTCTCTCAGAAGGACCTCCTTGAGCAAACTATCATAAATTGTAAACACGTTTCCTAATATAATCTCCAAAATCAAATTCCAGACCCTGCAAGATATAGAAGAGGTGAGTCCTGCCAAACACTCAATGAAATATCAAATACATTCCAAATCTTGCAGATAATAGAAAATATCAATTTACTCTATAAGCCTAGTATAACTTTATTGTAAAAGCTTAAATATAAAAAATCTGAGAGATGACATTTCATCACCAAACCCACTCACGAATATAGATGCAAGGATCCTATTTGCTAGTAAAATTAACAATGAATAAAGATGTCGTACATCCTGAGTTGATCCCCAGGATGTAAGGATTGTTTATTATTAGAAAATAGAGGCCAGGCGCAGTGGCACATGCCTGTAACCCCAGCACTTGGGGAGGCTGAGGTGGGTGGATCACAAGGTCAAGAGATCAAGACCAACCTGGCCAACATGGTGATCACACCATAGCACTCCAGCCTGGGTGACAGAGCAAGACTCTGACTCAAAAAAAAAAAAAGCCAGGTGTGCTGGCTCACACCTGGAATCCCAGCTCTTTCAGAGGTTAACGCAAGTGGATCACCTGAGGTCAGGAGTTCGAGACCAGCCTGACCAACATGGAGGTTGTAGTGAGCCGGGATTGCGCCACTGCACTCCAGCCTTGCGACAAAGCGAGAGTCCGTCTCAAAAAAAAAAAAAAAAAGAAAGAAAGAAAAGAAAATAGATTAATGTAATTTACCATGGTGTGGATTACAAAAGATAATGTATTATTGATAAAAGTAGAAAAATGTCTAAGCAAAATTTAAATCCACTTGTATTAACAAAAGTTAGTTTCTTTTTTTTTTTTTTGAGACAGAGTCTCCTTCTGTCACCCAGGCTGGAGTGCTGTGGAGAGATCTTGGCTCACCGAAACCTCCACCTCCTGGGTTCAAGTGATTCTTCTGCCTCAGCCTCCGAAGTAGCTGGGATTACAGGTATGTGCCACCATGCCCGGCCAATTTTGTATTTTTAGTAGAGACGGGGTTTCTCCATATTGGTCAGGCTGGTCTCAAACTCCCGACATCAGGTGATCCACCCACCTCGGCCTCCCAAAGTGCTGGGATTACAAGCTTGAGCGACTGTGCCGGCTTTTTTTTTTTTTTTTGAGTCAGAGTCCTGATCTGTTGCTCAGGCTGGAGTGCCGTGGTGTGATCTTGGCTCACTGCAACCTCCACTTGGAGGTCCAAAATTAATCATAGACACCAAACCACAGATCCAGAAATCTCAGAGAAGAGGAAGCAGTGTAAATACCAAAAACCTACAACTAGGTACATCATATTCAAACTATAGAAGGCCAAAGATAGAGAAATTCTTGAAAGAAGATGGAGGTGGGCGAGGGCACTTTACCTGCTGAGGAACAAGGATGAGATTTAGAGTAGAATTCTTGTCAGAAACCAGATCATCAAGAAGGAAATGGAGTGAAAGTTCAAAATTTAGAACAAAAAATAAAACCCCAACCTAACATCTATATCCAGCAATGTTATCTTTCAAAGGTGGAGGAGAATAAAGCTTTTCTCACACAAATACTAAAGAATTCATCCCCAAAGGTCCTGTTACAGGGTCCCTGCATTACATGTGAAGTATTCAGTAGTTATTTGAAGGTCGAATTAGATTAAAGATGTTTAGGCTGGGCACAGTGGCTCATGCCTGTAATCCCAGCACTTTGTCAGGCTGAAGCGAGCAGATCACTTGAGTCCAGGAGTTTGAGACCAGCCTGAGCACCAAGGCAAAACCTCATCTGTACAAAAAATACACACACACACAAAAATTAGCTGCGTTTGGCGACATGCACCTGTAATCCCAGCTATTTGGGAGGCTGAGATGAGAGGATCACTTGAGCCTGGGAGGCAGAGGTTGCAGTGAGCTGAGATCAGACCACTGCACTCCAGCCTGAGTGACAGGCTCAAAAAATTTTTTAAAAGATGTTTATTGTAACTTCTAAGGGAGGAATTAATAATTTTTTTTTTTTTTTTTTTTTTTTTTTTTTGCTGGCAACTTTGATTAATGTAAAAATCCAAAAATTAGTTGGGCATGGTGGTGCATGCTTGTAACCCCAGCTACTCGGGAGGCTGAGGCAGGAGAATTGCTTGAACCCGGGAGGCAGAGGTTGCAGTGAGCTGAGATCGTGCCACTGCACTCCACCCCGGGTGACAGAGCAAGAAACTGTCTCAAGAAAAAAAAAAAAGCCCAGGTGCCGTGGCTCACCTGAGGTCAGGAGTTCAAGACCAGCCTGGCCAACATGGTGAAACCCTGTCTCTACTGAAAATACAGAAATTAGCCGGGCATGGTGGCTGGCGCCTGTAGTCCCAGCTACTTGGGAGGCTGAGGCAGAAGAATTGCTTGAACCCGGGAGGTGGAAGTTGTAGTGAGCCGAGATCAAGCCATTGCACTCCAGCCTGGGCGACAGAGTGAGACTCCGTCTGGAAAAAAAAAAAAAAAAAAAGAACTGATAAACAAATTCACCTGTGTAGCTGGATTCAAAGTCAACATGCAAAAGTCAACATGTAAAACTCATATGCCTTTCCATACACTAACAATGAAAAATCTGAAAAGGAAATTAAGAAAACAATATCATTTACAATAGTAACGTATAGTAATGTATATGGTCAAATGATCTTCGACAAGGCTACCAAGACCACTCAATGGGGAAACGATGATCTTTTCAGCAAATGATGCTGGGAAAACTAAATATTCACATGCTAAGGAATGAAGGTGAACCCTTACCTAACACCAAAACACAAATGAACTCAAAACGGACTAAAAACCTAAACATAAGACCTAAAACTATAAAACACTTAAAAGAAAATATAGGGTGAGAGTTTTATGACATTGAATTTGGCCATAATTTATTGGATTTGACACCAAATACACATGTGACAAAAGAAAAATAGACCAATTAGACTTCATGAAAATTAAAACTTTAGTATATCAAACAATAACAAAGTGAAAGAGAAACCTATTTAATGAGAACAAAATACAGGTTGAACATCCCTGAACCAAAAATCTAAAATCCAAAATGCTCCAAAATCCAAATTTTTTTTTTCTTTTTTTTTTGGAGACGGAGTCTCCCTCTGTCTCCCAGGCTCTGGAGTGCAATGGCACAATCTTGACTCACTGCAACCTTTGCCTCCCAGGTTCAAACAATTCTCCTGCCTCAGCCTCCCAAGTAGCTGGGATTACAGGCGCTCGCCACCATGCCCGGCTAATTTTTGTATTTTTAGTAGAGATGGGGTTTCGCCATGTTGGCCAGCCTGGTCTCGAACTCCTGACCTCAGGTGATCCGCCCGCCTCGGCCTTCTAGAGTGCTGGGATTACAGGCGTGAGCTACCGCGCCCAACCCCCTGAAATAGTATTTTTTTGCCTCTAGGGGCACCCTGAGCTTCGTGGAGTCTGAAATGATGTCTCTAAACAGTTAAGTGATCAGTTACAGAAAACACTTCCCAGAAATCTGGGAAAAGCCCCTTTAAGAAGGGGTAAATACCTCCTTCTCCCCTGGAGGCCGAAGTCGTCATTTCCCTGCACGGGGCACAGCACCTCAGAATACAAATTCGCAGAGGTCAAAGCAGTGGACCCACTCTGAAGAGCTCTGCGGCGTTTTGGAAACTACATTATCCAGAGTGCAGAGCGCTAAACGGCGGCGGAGTTGAGCCAACGACAGCCCAGGATAGGAGCACTTCCGCGCATGCGCAGCGCGACAGGCCGGAACTTCCGGCGTCCTCCTCGTGGCGGTCATTTTGGCCTCCCTCCCGTCTGTCCCCCCCGCCAGTCTCTGCAGCGAAGGTCGCGACTGAGGGACGGGACAGAGAAGGCGCGAAAGTGAGCCAGAGGTTCTGCGACGCCACCTCGGGTGAGCTGTGCCAGGCCTGGGATAGGGACTGTTGTGTTCGAACGCCCGCCCGGTCGGCCGCCGCTCCCCGCCTAGTCCACGGAGCTCAATGGCGGCAGTCGCGCTGAGGGACTCGGCTCGGGTGAGTTGTGCGGCCTCCGGGTCTCGCCTGCCCTCCCCCAGCAGAAGCCCTAAGGCCCAGTGAGGTATGCCTGCTCACAGCCCTGCAGCCCAGGCCCTAGTGCCCTGGACAAGAAGGCGCTTGTAGATGGGACCCGTTTCTGACGCCCAGAGTGTACGGAAATGTGACGGGCAGGGGACTGGCGCGTGCAGAACTTGGAGCTGCAACTAAGCTGGGCGGGGGGGCGATTCAGGAGCCTGGGATCCATCTCGGGTCTGCAGGAACATAGAGTGAGGCAGAGTTGCACCTGAGGAATTTGACCATTCTGAGGACACTGGCAGTCTTCGAGATTTGTGAACAGATAGGGACACTGGGCTAGGATTTCCTAAAGCTATCCAAAAGTTGCTCAGGGGAAGAACAGGCTGAAGAGAGGTAATAGTAGTTAGGCATAGGAAGACTGAGTTCTTGTCCAAGCCCACGCAGCTGGTAAAGTCAGCACTGAGGACTGAGGTGCGGAGATAGTGCAGCCAGCCCAGGCCACCTGGCTCCAAAACTGGACCAGGGTCATTGGGCGACCTGAGCCTCGCCACTCGTCTAGCCTTGGGCCCTGAGACTTTGAGCAAATACAAAGCCCAGACAGAGTCTTAAGTCCAGGTTAGATTATATGAAGCTGTTGGCAGCCGGGGGAAAGGAGATGTAGATGGTTGTCCAAAGCAAAGTTACCAGTATATGCTAAGTTTGGGGAGGAGGCTGAGATGGTTCAGGAACCTACAATTATTTTCTTCTCATGAGAACAGGGAGCAGTGTGGTAGAAGTCAGACCCGGAATGGTTCCCTGAGAAGTTGAGTTGTTTATTCGTTACTTAATAGTAACAGTGGGAGGTTTGGAGTGGAAGAGGGAGGTGATCTGGCTCAGGTCTTATTAGGCTCCCTGTGGCTGCAGCATGGGAAGCCAACTGAAGGGTGACGGGGTGGGGGGGGGTGGGGAGGGTGGGGGGGTGGGAAGAGAGACCTGGGAGGAGACTACTGGGATAGGCCAGGTGAATGTGATAGTAGCTGGGCCAAAATGGTGGCTGTGAAGATGCGAGAAGCAGTTGGATTCTGGATTCATTTTTTAAGTAGGGCTGCCTGAATTTTTAGTTTTGAGGATGAGAGTGGAGTCAGGGATGACTCAAAGGTTTTATTTTGGCAGTTAGAAGTGTGGAAGGTCCATCAACTAAGATGAGGAAGTCCATAGTAGGAGTAGTTTTCATTTGGGATATCAGAAGTTTTATTTTTGACCTGCTAAGAGTATGAGAGCTTTCAGAGAATGGTTCATGGGCTGCTGGAACTGTAGGTCGGGAACAGTGAGGAGAGATTCAGAATGGAGACTTTTCCAAAAGGTAGTGGACAATCTGTGGGCTGGGGTGGAGCTGTGGATCACATTTAGTAGAGGGGAAGCCTGCTCACAATGATAATAATAGTTGTCAAGGAAGGGGAGGGGAAGGTCGAGGACTGGTCTCCTGCGTGAGCCCCTGGTTGTGTGAGGTGTTGCAACACAGGTCTTGGACAGAAGTGTTCATGGTGAGGGTCGTAGAGAGATTATGATTTAGCATGTGGCCAAGGCTTCTCAGGGTGAGTAGACATGAGATGAACGTAGAGGCATAGGAGTTAAGACAGGATGATGCTAGGACTGGTGCGTATTCACCTCTCTGCAGACTCACCAGGGTTTTATATTAACTCTTGGTGGGATCTGGGAAGTTTCAGTCAGGCTGTCACGTTATCTTAGGGGCATAATTGGCCATCTGTGGGACTCAGTGGGCCCGGGGTAGACAGCCACTGGGGTTGGACCTTGAATTAGTGGTAGTTGGAGAAAGGAAGGCTGTGACTGGTGGGGGGACAGCAATCACAGCCCAGAAGTGGAAGAGGCCTTGGTTATCTGAGATCCACAGGTGATTCTTGATGGGTGAGGTTGAAGCAAGGAATAGTCAGGTAGAAAGGCCTTCATGGTATGACTTGAGGCTGCCCCTAACTTTAGGCACAGTTAGAGATCTGGGATAGTACTGAACCGTATTTGAATTTGCCAACCACTCTCTGGGCCCCATGTGCTGAGTAACCAGTTGGGGGGCCAAGGAGACGCTCATGGTATGAGGCAGGGAGTAATCTGTGGCTGTGGGAGTGACACTGTGAGAGAGGTGTGGTAGAGTGATGTGCATGTGGAGACAAGAATGTGAAGTGGTGGCTCCTTGGCGTTGAGGACACAAGGGTGAAGTATGAACCCAGACCCTTGGTTGTGTTTGGGAGCCATGGTCTGTTGTCTTCCAGGAATTTCCTTACAAGAGAGTATGGTTCCTTGCATGGCAGGCTCAGAGCTGAGATACTTGCCCACCTGCCTGTTGTTGCTGTGGGAGAACACAATGACCAGTGGGACCATAAGGAGAGAGGGGGCATCAGTGTCACCGGGCCGTATTGTATTCTTTCAAATGAGAAGACGGAGAGGAGAATGAACAGGGGATAGATGCAGCAGGGATGAATTTGGGGTCCTAGGAGAGATACTGATAATGGAATGAACTGTCCCAATCATGGAAAAGCTGTGTGACCTTTGAGGTTGTGGCTGTGGGAATGCAGCTGTATGAGACAGGTGTGGTTCAAAGAGTGATGTACATGAGAAGAGAGAGAATAAACTGAGGGCCATATGGGTGAACTGGAGTCAGAGGGGTAAAGGGTGAGCCTGTGTTAGTTGTGTCTTGGAAGATCAATCATGGGGACTTCAGGGGTATTGCCTGACAAGACAAACGTCAGATCACTCACACCCTCTCTATGGTCAGTTCTCTCTCTAGCTGGTGTTTGTAAGTAACGAGAGGTATAGCCTACCTGCCAAGCCCAGAGCTTAGATAGCATCTATCTGTTCACACGCCTGTTGTTGCTATTCGAGGACTCAGTATCAGTGGAACTGTGGGGAGAGAGTAGGCATCGGTGGCACTGTGGCTGGTTATCTCTGCTGAGGTGGGCAATAGGATGACCTGGGGATGGATGCTGGGGGCAAGAGGATAATGAACTCCGGGTCTGATCGTGGATTGAACTATTCCTGCTGTGACAGGGTATGACCTTTGAGGATGTGGCCATTTATTTCTCCCAAGAAGAGTGGGAGCTCCTTGATGAGTCTCAGAGGTTCCTGTACTGCGATGTGATGCTGGAGAACTTTGCACATGTAACATCCCTGGGTAAGGTCCTAGCATCCCTCCCAGTGTCTGTTTTTCTTTTTGACCCCAGAGTTACCTCTGTCTCAGGAGTCTTGCTGTCAGCCTAGTGGATCTTATTTTTCTTGTCTTCCTCCTGTCAGGATGACTATGTACAGATTCATGGTACCTTGTGGCCCAGTTTCTGCCCTTCTCCTCTAGCTGTCATTTCCTTATGTCCACCTATATCAGAAATTGCAGGCATTGTCATAGTTACTACTTACGTGAACTATGGAGCTCTTTTTACAAGACTCTCCTTTGAGTGTTTTTTGTGAGTGTTGGTCACTCCCTTGTCCTCTCTTTCCTTAAGACTTACATCATTCATGTGTTATGTGGTAGCACAATGAGGGCTGCAGGGAGAGCCCTAGTTGCTTCACAGAGTGAACAAAGCAAGATGGTCTCAGAGGAGGCCTGGCCCCAGTGAGTGGCAGCTGGGGAAGGGCATGACATCATGGTTATATTAGAATCATATCAGGAACCTGTGATGTGTCCAGCAGCATTTTGGTGCAAGTGCCACTGGCCATACCTCGTTTCTACTTCTACTTCCCTATACAGTACTGTGCCGAATTGTTTCATCTGTCACTTCCAGCGTTTGGCTACCTCCACCCTCGTGGTCGCAGTGTGTCACCTGTTCCTCTCCACAGCTCACTTCTTTTCAGTGTTCTTCAGTCTTGACTCACTGTGTTGTGAGGTATGCACACAGCCTCAAATAGTCCTCCTTGATCACCAGCTACCAAGTTTCAATTGGATTTTCCTAGGACTGGACAACAGCAGTCTTCTGCACAGCACATACATCACTAGCAGACAAAGTCCTGCTGAGGGCTTTGGCAGAGAGTGAGTTGGAGACCCTCTTCTCCTCCTGTGCTATACCTCATCCTTGTGTCCTTTGTGTGATGACATGACATCTCTAAAATCTTAAAAAGCCCAGTACTTCAAAGCAGCCTATTCCTCCCCAGTTCTGTTGTTCTCAGAACAGTTCCATGCACTCAGTTCTTGTGTCTCACACATTTTTGTGATACATCTGTCCCCTTCCATGAAAGTCGGCATGCATTTCATCAGCATTTCTCTGCTTTCAGGTTATTGCCATGGAGCGGAGAATGAGGCCATAGCTTCTGAGCAGAGTGTATCTATACAGGTCAGGACTTCTAAGGGCGATACACCCACCCAGAAAACTCACCTCAGTGAGATTAAGATGGGTGTCCCAGTCTTGAAAGACATTTTGCCTGTGGCTGAGCACCAAGCCACATCCCCTGTGCAAAAGTTGTACTTGGGTGGCACAAGCATGAGAGGCTTCTGCTTCAGTGCTGACCTTCACCAGCATCAAAAGCATTACAATGAAGAAGAGCCCTGGAAAAGGAAGGTGGATGAGGCTACATTTGTGACAGGCTGCAGATTCCATGTGTTGAATTATTTCTGCTGTGGGGAGGACTTCCCAGCCTCCATGGACCTACTCCAACACGAAGCCACTCCCAGTGGTGAGGAGCCACACGGTAGCAGCAGCAAGCATATACAGGCATTTTTCAATGCAAAAAGTTTTTACAAGTGGGGTGAATACAGAAAAGCTTCAAGCCACAAACACACACTTGTTCAGCATCAGAGTGTCTGCTCTGAAGAAGGGCTTTGTGAGTGTAGCAAATGTGAGAAAGCCTTCACCTGCAAGAACACACTTGTTGAGCACCAGCAAATTCACACTGGACAAAAGACATTTGAGTGTAGTGAATGCGAGGAATCCTTTAGCAAAAAGTGCCACCTAATCTTACACAAGATAATTCACACTGGAGAAAGGCCTTATGAATGCAGTGATCGTGAGAAAGCCTTTATCCATAAATCTGAATTCATTCACCACCAGAGACGTCACACTGGAGGACTGCGTTATGAGTGTGGTGAATGTAGGAAAACCTTTAGCTACAAATCTAACCTCATTGAACACCAGAGAGTTCACACTGGAGAAAGGCCTTATGAATGTGGCGAGTGCAGGAAATCCTTTAGACAAAGCTCTAGCCTTTTTCGACACCAGAGAGTTCACTCTGGAGAAAGGCCTTATCAGTGCTGTGAATGTGGGAAATCCTTTAGACAAATCTTCAATCTCATTCGACATAGAAGAGTTCACACTGGAGAAATGCCTTATCAGTGCAGTGATTGTGGGAAATCTTTTAGCTGCAAATCGGAACTCATTCAACACCAGAGAATTCACAGTGGAGAAAGACCTTATGAGTGCAGAGAATGTGGGAAATCCTTTAGACAATTCTCTAACCTCATTCGACACCGCAGCATTCACACTGGTGATAGGCCTTATGAGTGCAGTGAATGTGAGAAATCCTTTAGCCGCAAATTTATACTGATTCAACACCAAAGAGTTCACACTGGAGAAAGACCTTATGAATGCAGTGAATGTGGAAAATCCTTTACCCGCAAATCTGACCTCATTCAACACCGGAGAATTCATACTGGCACAAGACCTTATGAGTGCAGTGAATGTGGCAAATCTTTTAGACAGCGCTCTGGCCTCATTCAGCACCGGAGACTTCATACTGGAGAAAGGCCTTATGAATGTAGTGAATGTGGAAAGTCTTTTAGCCAAAGTGCTAGCCTCATTCAACACCAGAGAGTTCACACTGGAGAAAGGCCTTATGAATGTAGTGAATGTGGGAAATCCTTTAGCCAGAGCTCTAGCCTGATTCAACACCAGAGAGGTCACACTGGAGAAAGACCTTATGAGTGCAGTCAATGTGGGAAACCCTTTACCCACAAATCAGACCTTATTCAGCACCAAAGAGTTCACACTGGAGAAAGGCCTTATGAATGCAGTGAATGTGGGAAATCCTTTAGCCGCAAATCTAACCTCATTCGACATCGGAGAGTTCACACTGAAGAAAGGCCTTAAATGTGAAGGGAATGCGCTGTTTCTTTATTCAATATAATAGCACTGGAGGAGCATCTTTGTAAATTTAAACTTTGAGCATCCACAGTGGGGTATTCTTCATAAGTTTCAGGTATGTGGGAAGCTCTGAGGAGGTTTATTGTAATTTCTAATCTGCCAAGGCCTATAGCCTGATTTATGTCACTGCCAATTTCTGAGGCTGAAGCCATTTCACATTTCACCCCTACCACCTGGCAGGTGCACACCATGTGCATGAGTCACTTCCCCACAGTGCTCAGAGAAGCAAACCTCTGTACTCTCCCATTTGCTTGGGGAAATTATTAATAGCCCAAGCATGTAGGGGGTCTTCATGTCTTTTCTCTGACTTTAGAGTATAGACCTGACCCAGTTGTGGTCCAGAGAATCTGAGTTGTGCTGTCAGCTTTCTAAGAAGGATTACCTTTTTAAGGAACGTTGGTGGTCTCACATGATGCTTGTGATGAATTTTTCCACATTCTGATTCACCAGCCTGGAAACTGCTTGGTGCACATGGCTCTAATTTATAATGTTTTTATAAAGGTTTTAAAAAAATGTATGCACCTTTAATCTTGGGTGTTCTATTCATTGCATAGAATGACTTGTAAGCAGAATAGTGATGTCAGCATGAAGGGGTGAATAGATTTTGTGGAGATCTCAAACTTTTTGTACTCAGAAGGGACAATGTGATGGCAGAAGACAGCTCTTTGTTCTGTATTGGTCTAATTGTCCTGCTGCCCAAGGCCTCAAAGTAAAGTCTGCCAGGCTTTGTGTTCCCGTATTGTGGCCTGGTGCCATTTTTGTCAGGTCAGACGTCACCATGAAAAGGAGGCAGTTGTGACAATCCCCAGTGCTTCTGTGAACGTGAATTTTGTTCAGTTGTCCACAAGAGATCCACATAATTCCTAGCACTGGTGAGGGGAATCTGTTTCCCAGGTCCTGCAAAGGAGCCATGTGCCATGACATATAAGTCAGTGTAGACTGGTGCCATTTGTTGTCAGACTATAGGTGTAGAGGTGAAATTACAGGCGCAACTGTAATTGGGACAGAAACTCCAGATAAATGGGGAGTGGAGAAGACTGCAGTAAATTAGATGGAATGACTCTTCTAAAAGTTCATCTACAAATTTTCCAGTGAACATGGTTGTGTAGGATCAGTGCATACAGAAATTCTCAGGATCTTCTGTTTACTTTCGCTGAGATCATTGTCAGAAAATAGTCTGGCCGGGCATGGTGTAATCCTAACACTTTGGGAGGCCAAGGCGGGCGGATTGCCTGAGCTCAGGAGTTCAAGACCAGCCTGGGCAACATGGTGAAACCCCATGTCTACTAAAATACAAAAAATTAGCCAGGCGTGGCAGCATGCGCCTGTAGTCCCAGCCACTTGGGAGGCTGAGGCAGGAGAATCACTTGAACCCAGAAGGCGGAGCTTGCAGTGAGCTGAGATTGCACCACTGCACTCCAGCCCAGGTGACAGAGTGAGACTCTGTCTCCAAAAAAAAAAGAAAATAGTCTATAAAGGTTTTGTGGCTCCTTATATCCTGTCTGGGCTGTTCACCTCAAGGCCATTGCTACGCAGGTAGGAGAACAAGAATAGAGAGAAGGATCATTCTGCAGTCCAAGGATGTGGCTTTTGTGACTCAGCCAACATTCCTATTAATTCAGGTGGCAACAGCCTTCATGGCTTGCCAAAATTTGCTGCCCCTGAGGCGAGGTTGCCTCTCAGGGCATGAGGGGAGAGAGAGATAGTGAAGTCCATATCAGGTTGCCACTGATTTAAAAAAAAAAAAAGGAACATCTAGGCTCTTAATTTTGAGCCATTGTTTAAAGCTTTTTGAAGGTCTAATTTGTATAACTGACATGGAACAAAGTACACATATCCAAAGTGTACAGTTTGGTAAAGCCATGAAACCATTATCACAACCATAAAAATGAATTTATGTGTCACCCATATATTTACCTTGTATCCTTTTATAATCTTTCTCCCTTCCCCAGCTCTTCAGGTTCAACTGATTTCCTTTACAGTAAATTAGTTTGCATGTTCTGGAATTTTTACTGAGATACACACGCACACACACATATACACATACATATACGCATATATGTATACGTATATATATACATATGTGTATATATACGTGTGTATATATACTTACTGGTTTTCTTCATGCTGTATAATTATTTTGAGATTCAAAAATGATGAATCTTTGTATTGCTGAGTATCATGCTGTTCTATGGATAAGTCAGTGTTTATCCATGTGTTTAGGGACTTTATATTATTTGTAGATTTTTGTATATTACAAATAAAGCTGCTGTAAATACTTGAATTCATTTCTTTATATGGATATGTGTTTTATTTTCCTTGTGTTAATAACTCAAACTGTAATGTCTTAGTTACAATGTAGGTGAATGTTTTAACATTTTAAGAAATGCCAAATTTGATCTAAATGGATGTTTCCTATTGTAGTCCCACCAAGGGTGTATGAGAGTCCCAGTTCCTTTACATCCCTGCCAGTGCTTCATGTGGCTAATCTTTTTTATTTTAGCTATTTGAATGTACGAATAGTGGTATCTCACTGTGGTTTTCATTGCATTTCCCTAAAACTTCATGATATTGAGCATTTTTTAATGTTTTTATTTGCCCCCTTTGTAACTTCTTTGGTAAAATATCTGTTCATATGTTTTCCCCACTTTTTTTTAAGATGAGTTTGTTTGTTTGCTTGTTTGTTTGTTTATTTTGAGACAGAGTCTTGCTCTATCACCCAGGCTGGAGTGTAGTGGCGTGATCTCAGCTCACTGCAACCTCCGCCTCCCAGGTTCAAGCGATTCTCCTGTCTCAGCCTCCTGAGTAACTGGGATTACAGGCGCGTGCCACCACGCCCAACTAATTTTTGTATTTTTAGTAGAGACGGGGTTTCACAATCTTGGTCAGGCTGGTCTCGAACTCCTGACCTCATGATCCATCCACCTCAGCCTCCCAAAGTGCTGGGATTACAGGTGTGAGCCACCATGCCCAGCGCAGTTTGTTTATATATTTTTTTAAATAAAAACACAGTGCAGAATAACTGTCTTTAGTAACAAAGACATGTTGGAATTTTCCTCATTCTTCTATGCTGTGTTAAACAATTCTTTTCCTATTGGAAGATTTTTTTTTCTTTTTCTTTCTTTTTTTTTTTTTTTTTGAGGCAGGGTATCACTCTGCTGCCCAGGCAGAGTGCAGTGATGCCATCACAGCTCATTGCAGCTTGGACATCCCAGTCTCAAGGGATCCTGCTGCCTCAGCCTCCCAAGTAGCTGGGACTACAGGCACATGGCTAACTGCCTGGCTAATTTTTTATTTTTGTAGAGATGGGGTTTTGCCGTGTTGCCCAGGCTGGTCTTGAACTCCTGGACTCAAGAGATCCTCCCGCATTGGTCTCCCAAAGTGCTGGGACTACAGATGTGAGCCACCATGCCCGGCCCTCAATTTTTTTTAATTATTATTTATTGATTTTTATTTATTTTGAGACAGAGTGTTGCTCTGTTGCCCAGGCTGGACTACAGAGGCACAATCTCGGCTCACAGCAACCTCTGCCTCCCTGGTTCAAATAATTCTCATGCCTCGGGCTCCCAAGTAGCTAGGACTACGGGTGTGTACTACCACACCCAACTCATTTTTGTATTTTTAGTACAGACAGGGTTTTGCCATGTTGGCCGGGCAAACACCTTGGCCTCCCAAAGTGTTGGGATTACAGGTGTGAACCACTGTGCCTGGCCATAATTTTTAATTTTCTTTTAAAAATTCTCACCACGCATTCCAGAATTTGCATGCATCTGTGTGTGTGTGTGTGTGTGCACAGACGGGGTCTCCCAGGCTAGTCTTTTAACTCCTGGCCTTAAGCATTTTTCCCACCTCTGCCGCCCAAAGTGCTGGGATTACAGAGCATGAGCCACTGCACCTGGCCTTTTCCTCAGTTTTTTGTGCACAATATAATGCCTATATTCCCCATACATTTTTTATTTTTAATCTGCATTAACTCGTTCTCTGTCACTTAAGTCTAAGCATTCAATAATGTATTAAATTAAAACTAAGTGTGTAGTCTTTGCCAATTTCCTTGATGTAAATGCTTATGTTATAGTCAATATTCTTTTTGATTTTTGGTCTATCCTTATTTGGTGATTTTAGATAGGCCATAGTTATAAAGTTAGAACTATATACATATAGATGTATGTACAGCAATACTTTTGGTTTCATTAAGCAGACAGTTACTGAGTGCCTACTTAGTGTTAGCATCTTATTAAAACTGCTTATTAAATCTCCTATCTTCTCTACTAGAGTCTAAGCTTTGAGAAAGCCAAGGCCTTTTTTCCTATTCACTACTGTGGTCCCAGTTCCTAGGAAGATCATAGTGTAAGAGGCCCATTTATGCAAGCTACATAAAGGAGGGAAGTAAAGAAGCCCAGTCCCAACACTGGCGTTCAAGTGTGTCCTACAGTCCTGGAAGGCCTGTCTATACAAAGTGAAAAACAGGAGTTTTGGAGTGACCTGTGGGCAGCGTGAACAAGAGCCCACTTTGGTAAAGTTTTTGTTTGTTCATGCCCTCTTTCAACAATAGCACTCCTCAGCTAAGCATACAGTCGCACTGTTGCTTCCAGCCATCACTCCTTC
Source organism: Symphalangus syndactylus (assembly GCF_028878055.3). NCBI lineage: Eukaryota > Metazoa > Chordata > Mammalia > Primates > Hylobatidae > Symphalangus > Symphalangus syndactylus. The sequence goes on along the minus strand of NC_072435.2, from coordinate 20,978,484 downwards.
CTCCTTTCTGTGACCCTACCCATACTCACCCCCAATCCTCTTACCCCATCTCAGGCCATGGATCCACAAGGCCAAGGTTACCCTACTCTCCGGCCCCAGCTGTGGTCAATTTGTTTTTTGTTTTGTTTTGTTTTGAGACAGAGTCTCGCTCTGTCACCCAGGCTGGAGGGCAGTGGCGTAATCTCGGCTCACTGCAAGCTCCGCCTCCCAGGTTCAAGTGATTCTCCTGCCTCAGCCTCCTGAGTAGCTGGGACTACAGGCGCCCACCACCGTGCCCGGCTAATTTTTACATTTTTAGTAGAAACAGAGTTTCACCATATTGGCCAGGCTGGTCTCGAACTCCTGACCTTGTGATCCTTCCGCCTTGGCCTCCCAAAGTGCTGGGATTACAGGTATGAGCCACTGCACCCGGCCACCGTGGTCAATTTCAAACTGCCATATTGACGTCACTGAACCTGGAGTTGGGAAGAATTTCTGGTAACACACCTTTGTATTCTGTTTCCAATACACTGATAGAGTATCCACAGATAGCCAGAAGAATAAAGATGACAGTAAGACAGTAAAATGATCAGGAAGTGGCAAGTTTTAAATATTTGTTTTTTAAACAGTTTCATTGAGATATAATGGACTTAAATTGTATGAGTTTTTATCCTTCACCTTAGAAGAGATTCAGTTGTATATTTTTAAAATATATATTTTGATATTTTTATGCATCTTACATTCCCAAAACCAAATATTTCTTCCAGCCCTTTTCAATTTATCCTTTGCAACGTATAAATTACTGATAGAAGAACATATTCTGCCTTTTGTAGGGGCCATTTACAAATATGTCCGTAAATGGAAGACCTCATTATAAAACCTGATGAACCCTTTATAAAACCTGATGAACCCTTTCCCAGTCTTCTATCATTTATCTTTTTTTTTGAGACAGGGTTTCATTCTGTCACCCAGGCTGGAGTGCAGTGGTGGATTTATCATTTTGTGGTCATTCTTTTTCTTTTTTTTTTTTTTTCAGCATAAGCTATCAAGCAATTCATGGTTGTTCTTGTTTCATCTGTCCCCTTGTGGATTTATAATCACAGATATTTCGTTAAAGGCATAAAGTCTTCAGATTGCATTTCTAAAATTTAAAGACCCTTTCCTAACAATAAGATTAATATACAAAATAAAAATGTGTGTACAAAATTATAAATGTTTAATATACAGTACTGAATTGTATCAACTGCTGCTTAAGACAGATTGCTATCAGCATACAAAATATATTTGATGTTTAGTAGGTGTGTCTTTGAGTTTATTAACCTATACGTATTGCTTACTTTAATATTTTTTTTTTTTTTTTTTGAGATGGCGTCTCGCTCTGTCGCCCAGGCTGGAGTGCAGTGGCACAATCTCGGCTCACTGCAAGCTCCGCCTCCCGGGTTCACGCCATTCTCCTGCCTCAGCCTCTCCGAGTAGCTGGGACTACAGGCGCCTGCCACCACGCCCGGCTAATTTTTTCTATTTTTTAGTAGAGACGGGGTTTCACCGTGGTCTCGAACTCCTGACCTCGTGATCCACCCGCCTCGGCCTCCCAAAGTGCTGGGATTACAAGCGTGAGCCACCGCGCCTGGCCTGCTTACTTTAATATTTATGTAACATTGCTGAACTGCTTGTCCATTAGAACATCCCACATTGTTGATTTGGCTTATTAAATCTCAGATTCTGTTCAATGTGTTCACCACTCACTCCGCCTCCCATTTCCCAGTATTTCCTGTATACTAGATATTGATGGAGTGAGTGATTAAGATCTGTTACAAATGGACAGGTTTATGTTGGTGACAAACGTGGAAACACAGTGTGTCTTTTGCTACCACAACATGAGCAGCCTGGAAATAAACATTACAGGTATCGTGTGTGCTCGTTGTGAGACACGTGTGCAGTGGTGACAGCACATCCTAGCAAAATACACATACATCTGTGGCATACACTGACAGATGTAGGAAACTGACACCCCCTAGCACAGCCTGGAGCCATTTGTGTATGCCACATCCACAACAGAAAAGATGTATGACAAACCTGAAACACATACACGCACAGGCATGTGCAAAACATGCAAGGAACCTGTGAGACGGGATGGAGATACACACCATAGCAGTCTCCACAGAGACTCGTGGGACAGACATGTGCTAGGGATACCCAAAAATCTGATGTGTTGGGCCAGGCGCGGGGCTCACGCCTGTAGTCTCAGCACATTGGGAGGCCGAGGCGGACAGATTACAAGGTCAAGAGTTTGAGACCAGCCTGGCCAACATGGTGAAACCCTGTCTCTACTAAAAATAGGAAAATTAGCTGGGTGTGGTGGTGCGCACCTGTAATCCCAGCTACTCAGGAGGCTGAGGCAGGAGAATTGCTTGAACCCAGGAGGCAGAGGCTACAATGATCCAAGATCGCGCCACTGCACTCCAGCCTGAGCAAGAGCAAGACTCCGTCTCAAAAAAAAAAAAAAAAAAAAAAAAATCTGATGTGTGGGCCACAAACACAAGTGCACTATCTCTGTGGGCCAATTGTGATGAGGCAGGCACAACCTGATGTGATAATACTACTCCCTACACCCATCACTGCATACTAGATGATGTACTGATGAGGGAACTGGTTCATACCCCAGCACAACCTGGAAATACACATGTGTGAGCAGGTTTGACCTAGGTAGAATAGGATGTTTATGAGCTTTATAGGAGGGCTTAGCCCAGATTCAGCCAGTTTCGGAAGTAGTTGGTCAAGTACAGGTGGGAGAAGGAACGCTGTTGGGGATTAGTACTCATTGTCAGTCATTGATTTTACACAGGGCTGGGGAGGAGCAGTTGGGACTAAGGACACCTGCTAGAGGGGTTGGGAGGCGAAGGCCATGGGTACAGAGACACGCGATGGTCACGCTGGACATTCTCAGTTCTTCATCTTCTCTCCCAATGTCTGCAGTAGTGACTGATAACTGAGTGACAGTTTAGTATGGTGTGGAGGAAGCATCCTATGGTGGTGTTTAGATGGAAGACCGAAAGGACCCTAGGAATGAATCATTGCATGTGGTTGTGAGAGAGTGATGTGTTTGGAGTGACACCAGGGACCCTGTTGGAGGTGTTCAGGCAGTGGCAGTGCTGATCATGGGAAGCAAGTTTGTGGAGAAGGACTTCAGGCCCCAGGTGGCAGTGTCCCAGTGTGGTTACTCATGTTCTGGGCTTACCAGACTTGGCAGAGAGGAATCTGCCCAGAGTCTCCTACATTTCCATTCAGAGGAATAAAGGGACCAAGGCAAGCCAACCCAGTTCAGTGTAGACCTCAGCTGCTTGTGTGAGAAACACACTCACCCATCTAAACCCAAAGAATGGACTAAAAGGCACGAAGAACAGCGAAAGTGAGACTTTCAATAACAGTCTTGCAAGATCAGGGGTCTGGTGTAGGCAGGCACATCCAGGGTAGTCACAACAGGTTATTTATCTCCTCACTCGCAAGTCCCTCCTCCCAGTTACTCATTGGTCCACTACTATGAGGTTACAGTCTTCCCAGATGTCATCTAAGTTTCATTATCCCCCTTATAAGGTTAAACCCCAGTCCCCTTCCCTGCTTAAGTTTTGATTTCCAATAATGAAATGTTCTTCCCTTTTATGGCCTGACCCCTTCTCTACATTCTGTGTACCTATTGTGACCTTCTAGATGCATGAGCCATGCGGTTTGTTACATTTGCAGGCTGGCTGCCAGTACTTAGATTTATCATGCCTTGAAAATGGGCTATTTAAAATATTTTCCCACACTTGGCAGCTGTGGTCATGTATGGATGTTGCTTGCCCTCTCTGAACTGCAGATACATTGAGAGACAGGAATGGTCATTCCTCTCTACTCTTTTTGGGGGCAAGGAGGATTAAGTAATGAGGTAATCCTTAGGAAGCGGGTCAATATTAGCTCCACATGAAAACAGTAGTCTTGGCCAGGCGAGGTGACTCACGCCTGTAATCCCAGCACTTTGGGAGGCCGAGGTGGGCGGATCACCTGAGGTTGAGAGTTCAAGACCAGCCTGACCAACATGGTGAAACCCTATCTCTACTAAAACTACAAAAATTAGCTGGGCGTGGTGGCGCGCACCTGTGATCTCAGCTACTCTGGAGGCTGAGGCAGGAGAATCGCTTAAACCCGGGAGGCGGAGGTTGCAGTGAGCCGAAATTGCGCCATTGCACTCCAGCCTGGGTGACAGAAGGAGACTCCATCTCAAAAAAAAAAAAGAAAGAAAGAAAAGTAGTAGTCTTGATTGTCAGCATCCAGGGAAGTGTGCAAACCATTCTCGTCTCAGCCTCCTGAGCAGCTGGCACTACAGGCGCACAACACCATGCCTGGCTAATTTTTGTATTTTTAGTTGAGACAGGGTTTCGCCATGTTGGCCAGGCTGGTCTCAAACTTCAGGCCTCAAGTGATCTACCCTCCTTGGCCTCCCGAAGTGCTGAGATTACAGGTGTGAGCCACTGTGCCCAGCCAGAATTCCTTTTTTTTTTTTTGGAGACGGAGTTTCTTGTTGCCCAGGCTGGAGTGCAGTGGCACTCTCTCAGCTCACTGCAACCTCCAACTCCCAGGTTCAAGCGATTCTCCTGCCTCAGCCTCCCGAGTAGCTGGGATCACAGGCATGTGTCACCACACCCGACTAATTTTGTATTTTTAGTAGAGATGGGGTTTCTCCATGTTGTTCAGGCTGGTCTCAAAACTCCTGACCTCAGGTGATCCGCCCGCCTCGGCCTCCCAAAGTGCTGGGATTACAGGCGTTAGCCACCAAGCCCAGCCTCTTTTTCCCTTCGTTTTATTCTAATCAACCACTGAGGTTCAAAGAGGGGCAGACACAGACCATCACACAGGAAGGGAGGGAAGGGGAGGGGAAAGAGAGCAGGCAGGGCCAAGGTCTGTAGTCACTAACCCAGCCCCGCCCCAGCCCACTCAGCCCCTGTCCCTGGTGTGAGCCACCGCGCCGCCCAGCTGGAATTCTTCATAGTAGAAAAAAGGGAAGGCTTTAGATGTGCCTAATTGGAGTCTGTGGGCCTGAGGAAGCTGAAGGCAGGCTAACTACAAGTAGGGCCTACTCTGTGATTGGTTAGGGACACATACTTGATTTCATCCATTTGTTCTTAAATTGGAAAGGGAGACAAACATTAGAGAAGCTGTTGTCAGTCAAGTCCTTGACGGGTTGTTTGGGACTTTCTCAAGGTCACTTCCTTGGGAAGGAGTCCTTCAGAAATTCACAGTGAGGTCTTTGGACTCTGCAGCCAGTGCTTCTTCCAGAAATTCCATCCAAGTAGAAGCTGTGGGTCGGGGTTCTAAGAAGCCCCATTTCTCTTTCTCTTGTACCTTAAGACCTGCCTGGATCAGGTAAATGATAAGGCATCAACTCACTAGGTGCTGGGGATAGTGCTCGGCCCTGCTTACCACGTGCCTACCACACCTTTTGCCAGGATCCCAGAGAGTACTGTGAGCACGCCTATTCCACAAACATAAAACTGAGGTACCAAGAGGCTGCAAAACCAGCAGAGTCCTGATGTTGGGCAGTGGCAGAGGAGGGATTAAACCCAGGCAGCAGAGGGAGCAGAGGGCCTGGGGCAGCCAGGCACTGGAAGTGCTGCAAGCACCAAGACCCAGGGTGGTAGCCTGCAGGGGGAGGCCAGAGCATGAAGGCAGAGGGAGGTTTTGGGTGCAGCCTCCAAGTAGGGAATGGACAGTTTCAGTGTTGAGGCAGAGTGGCAAAGACAAGAGACCCACAGCCCCCAGGAAACCCTTCAGCTATAAATACCACAGTCCCTCAGCACCTTTCACTCCCCTTCCCAAGGGTACTATCATCACCCTCTCCTCACCTTGGAAAGAAATCAGGGCTCCAACTAGAGCTGCCCTGCTGGAAGTTCGCACTGTCCTTGCCTGATGTATCATCCAGCAGCCCCAAGGCAGCTTCCCTCATTATCCTCTGTCATAAAGATATGATAAGTTTGTTTTTTCTCTAGGTAAAGCCAGTAAGGTAATAGAGCATCACCTGTTAGGGTGAACTATGTGTGACAAATGGTGCTGTCAAATTCGTATTTGAGGACTTCTTGTTGTTTATCTTGAAAACATGTATGTAATGGACTACATCTGCTAGGCCATATGAAGGAGTGAGGCTTTTTTCTTACCTTGCAATTTCTTAGTGGATTGTCTGTGATGTGCATCACATTCTGGTTTAAATGCTTAACAAAAGTGTTTTCTGTCTCTACCTTCGTGGAGAGGATTTCTGGGTTGGGAAAGGTTTCGTATTTATTTCACTGTTGCCCTCACACACCTGTCTGCTGGGACAAAATCTCAATCACTGATTTCATCAACATCTAGTGTACAAGTTAAACAGTGTCAGAGATTCAATAAGCCAAATCTAGAATACAGCGAATTCTAATAAAAAAATGACTCATCAACTTCAAGAAATAAGAAAACAAAGGTAAATGGAACCTGTAGGTTACAGACTTATGAGATACAACTACTGAAAGCTATTATATATATATTTGGATCCTGAATACAAATGATCTTCCTTAAGAAACGCATTGTTTCAGACAACTGAGAAAACAGAAGCGATAAAATATTTACATTTTAAAATATATTTGTGTGATTTTTTGGGGGGGTTATAAAAGAGCCTTTACATTTTAAAATTGCCTTCTGAAGAGGCTATGCATTAAATGATATGACGTCTGGGATTATAAGTAAAATAACCCACTAGTACACATGAGGACCGATGAAACATAAATGACTATGAAATGATAAATGGTGAAGGAAAAAAATAGTGAAGGAAGACTGGAGAAAGGTTCATCTGGCTTCATAACAGTCTTTTCCATCTTTTTTTGTAATTGAACACAGCTGTAACAGGAGACAAAATATGTCATTGTACCAGTAATTTTTACACAATGAAAATTAATTTTATATGTTGAGAATGAACCAAAAAGATAGATGGAAACTTGGTTCCAGGGTATAAGCATGTATGAAAATATCAAAATACGCATTTTAAATATAAGCACTTTAAGTTCCATTATACCTCAAACTACTTTAAAAAACTACTCAAAATATCCATAACAAATTAATGAATAAATGAATACTGGTATATCCACAGAACATCATACTTCTCAGCAATATAAAAAAAGAAACTACTCATAGAGGTATAATGATGAATCTCAAAATAAATACATGAATATACCCAGGGATTAAAAAAGAGTAAATACGTTATAGTTTCAATCATATAAAATTCTAGCAAATGAAAACTAACATATTATAATGGAAAGTAAATCAATAGTTGCCTATAGGCAGATAATTATTAAAGGACAATGAGGTAACTTGTGGAATGACAGGTTCATTGTCATGATTGTGAAGAAACAACTTCTTCCTAATCATTTCACTACATTTTATTTTCTACATTCTTGAGGTTATTCGTGGCCACTATCAGTATGGTAGAAATAGAATATATTAGGATGCTATCAGCAACTCTTCCCAATTCTACATTCAGTAACATGTTGGCAGTTTCAAAATTGGCATGGTGGGAGCAATTACAGGTTAATATGAATATCAAAGCTGATCAAATTATATAGTTTAAATATGTACCATTTATTCTTATGAAAGTTATTAGGTTAGTGCAAAAGTAATTGCTGGTTTTACATGTTGGACTTTGCCATTTTATATTGGAAAACATTCTTAAATAAATGTGGTTATACATCATTTTAATAGGCATTTCTCACTTTCTGTTTTTTTTTGCTGACTTACTACTTGCTGTTTATGTTTATTTTAGACTATGGAAATGTTAGACAAAACTCAAATTTCAGCGATTTTTTTGAGACAGAGTCTTGCTCTGTTGCCCAGGCTGGAATGCAGTGACATGATCTTGGCTCACTGCAACCTCCACCTCCTGGGGTTCAAACAATTCTCGTGCCTCAGGCTCCTCAGTAGCTGGGATTACAGGTGCATGCCACTATGCCCAGCTAATTTTTGTATTTTTAGTAGAGACAGGGTTTCACCATGTTGGCCAGGCTGGTCTCAAACTCCTGACCTCGTGATCCACCCACCTCAGCCTCCCAAAGTGCTGGGATTACAGGTGTGAGCCACCGCGTCCGGCCTCTTTTTTTTTTTTGAGATGGAGTCTTGATCTGTCTGTCGTCCAGGCTGGAGTGCAGTGGCGTGATCTTGGCTCACTGTGACTTCTGCCTCCCGGGTTCAAGTGATTCTCCTGCCTCAGCCTCTCAAGTAGCTGGGACTACAGGCACATGCCACCATGCCCGGCTAATTTTTGTATTTTTAGTAGAGATGAGGTTTCAATATGTTGGTCAGGCTGGTCTCTAACTCCTGACCTTGTGATCCACCTACCGCAGCCTCCCAAAGTGCTGGGATTACAGGCGTGAGCCACCGCACCCGGCTGAGATTTTCTTACTTGAGCTCACAATGGGTCATAAAGCAGCAGAGACAACTCATAATATAAACACATTTGGCCCAGGAACTGCTAATGAATGTACAGTGCAGTGGTGGTTCAAGAAGTTTTGGAAAGGAGACAAGAGCCTTGAGGAGAAGGAGTGTAGTGGCCAGCCACTGGAAGTTGACAGTGACCAATTGAGAGCAATTTTAGAAGCTGATCCTCTTACAACTACATGAGAAGTTGCCTAAGAACTCAACGTCAACCATTCCATGGTTGTTCAGCATTTGAAGGAAATTGGAACGGTGAAAAAGCTCGGCTGGGCACAGTGGCTCATGCCTGTAAATCCCAGCACTTTGGGAGGCCAAGGTCGGTGGATCAAATGAAGTCAGGAGTTCGAGACCAGCCTGGCCAACATGGTGAAACCCCATGTCTACTAAAAATGCAAAAATCAGCCGGGTGTGGTGGCAGGTGCCTGTAATCCCAGCTACTTGGGAGGCTGAGGCAGGAGAATCGCTTGAACCTGGGAGGCGGAGGTTGCAATGAGCTAAGATAGTGCCATTGCCCTCCAGCCTGGGCGGCAGAGCAAGACTCTGACTCAAAAAAAAATAAAAATAAAAATAAATCATGGTTCAAAACCACAGTTACTTTTGCACCAACCTAACAAAATATGGTTCAAAATAAAAGTCTGAATTTCCTATTGTTTTTGGAAAATCAGGTTGGACAACCCTATGTTGATTCCACCATCTCTCTCCTCATGTCCTGGGAGAGGATTTTGCCTCAGTGATCGCAAATACAAGTGGACAGTGAAGGCCATTTCCACCTGACTCAACAGAAATGTTGGCTGGATCACAAAGCCTATATCAATGGCCTAGACCTCCCTTCTCTGTCCTTGTTTTCCTGCCTACATAGCAATGACCTTGAAGTGAACATCCCAGAGGCTACAGGGTTCCATAAAATTTCTGACAATGACCTCAGCTACACAAGATACACAATTCTGTAGGTCCTGAGAATTTCTGTACCTGCTCATCCTTAAGAGCCATAATAACGAACATCATGGAAACCTCTGTAAAAGGGGCACATTCTATTTATTGCAGTGTTATTGCAGTTTTCCACTCTCTATCAATCCAGTACTTCTATAACAATTATAATTCCTACTATTATCTTACCACCTGTGGTGCTACCCTATGGAATTCAGGATATCAAGGCATACAGGACCTGGGGAACAGATTTCCCCCACTGGCACTGAACACGATGCAGTATTCCTTGTGAACAAGAGAACAATTTCGTGTTGCTTTCAGAAGGACCAAAGGATGTCAAGTAACTGCTGCCTCCTCAGGCTGACCTCTGTGGCATCCAGGATATAAATTAGGACAATACCCTGTAGTTTTTTCTCAGAGGCCTTGAATAGCAATGAAAACTAGGCTCAAACTAGAGAGACAGCTATATTCTGCCATCCTACTGTCCCTGTCCCTGTTGAGCTACACAATGTTTGGGATCTCCAAAAAAAGTTATTCACCCCTTCATGTTAGCAGAACCCAACTGTTTTCAAACCAACCCATACATATAGAACCCCCAAGATTAATAAGGCCTTTATTATTGTACAAACCAAGGCAATAAGAGGCAGGTGGTTCCCACAGTTGGTGATTTGAAGGCTGGCAAACTCTATCAAGAGTCATGTGAGACCAATAATATCCTGAAATATGTAGTCCCTCTTTTCAGGTCACCAGCAGAGTCCTCTGGGCCAAACTGGGTCAGGTCCATGGCCTAACTCATCAGAAAGGAAAAAAAAAAAAAGAAAGGAATAAATGCTTAGGCTATTTACAAATTCCTCCCATGAACAGGAGAACACCAAGGTTCACTTACCTGAATACACTGGGATGGGTGAGTGGTGCATACTAGTGGTCACCTGCCAGGTAGTAGAGGTAAAATGGCTTCCACTATAGTATCAGCAGAGACATAAATCTGACATGGGCCCTGGGCAGGGCAAAAGGTGCAATGCAGTTCGCACATACCTGGAATTTATGGAGATGTTCAGATATAGGATGTTCAATTCAGGCTGATGCCACCCTCATAAGGGATCTCCTTCAGAGCTGTTATATCAACCGGACATCCCTACATGTCAAAAGTGTCTTTCCCTTGTGAACTGTGTGGCACTCAATGAGATACGGCCTTCAGCTGAAGCTTTCTGACATTACTGTGTTCTCAAGGACTTTCTCCAGGGTGCTAACAGATTTTCCACATTTGCCACTCATAAGGCTTTTATCGACTATGAATTCTCTGATGTTTAATAAGGCTGGAGTTATGGCTAAAGGATTTCCCACATTCTGTGCACTCATAAGGCTTCTCCCCAGTGTGAACCCTCCTGTGCTTAATGAGGCCGGAATTTTGAGTAAAGGATTTCCCACATTCACTGCACTCATAGGGTCTTGATCCAGTGTGAACTCTCTGGTGTTTTCGGAGACTGGAGCTGTAGGGAAAGAACTTCCCACATTCACTGCACTCATATGGCCTTTCCCCAGTGTGAACTCCCCGATGTTGAAGGAGTGCAGACCTTTGGCTAAAGGATTTCCCACATTCGCTGCATTTATAAGGCCTTTCTCCAGTGTGAACCCTATGGTGTTCAATGAGGCTAGAGTTTTGGCTAAATGACTTCCCACATTCGCTGCACTCATAAGGCCTGGATCCACTATGAACTTTCTGGTGCTTTATGAGGCTGGAATGATATGTAAAAAACTTCCCACATTCACTGCACTCATAAGGCCTCTCCCCAGTATGAACTCCCCGATGTTGAAGGAGTGCAGACCTTTGGCTAAAGGATTTCCCACATTCACTGCACTCATATGGCCTTTCCCCAGTGTGAACTCTCCGATGTTTAATGAGGTTAGACTTGTTGCTAAATAATTTTCCACATTCATCACATTCATGAGGTCGTACTGCAGTGTGAACTCTCCGGTGCTGAATGAGACTAGAGCTTTGCCTAAAGGACTTCCCACACTCTCGACATTCATAAGGCTTTTCTCCAGTGTGAACTCTCCAATGGTCATTGAGGCTGTAGCTTTTGCTAAAGGATTTCCCACATTCACTGCATATGTAACATCTTTCTGTAGTGAGGGTTCTCTGCTGCTGAACAAGTGTGTGTTCACGGCTGAATGCTTTTGTGTGTTCTCCACAGTTGTAATGAGTTTTTCCTCTGTGACTGACGGCCCCACCATCGTTTCTGCTATTTGATTGCTCCCCAGTGTGAACAGCCTGTTGATGGAGAAATCCCAACTTGGCCAGGAAGTCCTTCCCAACTTCTTTGCAGGTGGAAGGCTCCTCTGACACATGGAATGTGCAGGTCTTCACAAACAAGGCTCTGCCCACATTGCTTCTGAAACGTTTTTCTCCAAGGTGCTGCTTCTGGTGATGAACATCTGCAATGAAATACAATTATTTCCCACATGCCCCACCCCTATATAATTTCTGCCTATGATGTGTCCCCTAGGGCCCAGCCAGGAGCAAAATGTCTCTCAAGACCAGGCTACATGTCTCACAGGGGTGGGCCTTCTAGGGAGAAAGATCTGCCTTAGAAGTCCTGAGTTGGGTCACTCCTTCTAAAGAAATGCTCTGCTCAGAAGGTGCCTCCTCATCCACCACTCTATGCCAAAAACCTAAAAGCAAGAAATGCTAGTGAAGTGCACATTAACTATGGTGGGAGGGGGCAGCCCCTAAACAGGTGTGTGTATGACAAACCCAGGAACAAGTCCATGGGATTGTTTGCATGACAGTAGAGTTGGGTTCAGGTTGCAGATGAGGCTGTTAGCAATTCTAGGATATAAAGATTACAAGAATGGGCCGGGTGCAGTGGCTCACGCCTATAATCCCAGCACTTTGGGAGGCCAAGGTGGGTGAATCACAAAGTTAGGAGTTTGAGACCAGCCTCGCCAATATGGTGAAACCCCGTCTCTACTAAAAATACAAAAATTAGCTGGGCACGGTGGTGGGTGCCTGTAGTCCCAGCTACTCAGGAGGCTGAGGCAGGAGAATTGCTTAAACCCGGGAGGCGGAGGCTGCAGCGAGCCAAGATTGCACCACTGCACTCCAGCCTGGGTGACAGAAGGAGACTCCATCTCAAAAAAAAAAATATTACAGGAATGTGGGAGAGCTCAAGAGGTAAAGGCCACAACCATGAGGTATCACAAAGAGAGAGGCAGGGTCTAATACTAAATCCTCTGCAAACAACTTTAGCAGAAGCTTATCTGCTGGTGACACATGAGTGCTATGTAGAATAGTATATGCAAGCCCAAGGAAATACGACTGCAATGCAGCAGCTGACCTTCAAGGACTGTTTAAGAGTATGTGCAAGGACAGGTGCGGTGGCTCACACCTGTAATCCCAGCACTTTGGGAGGCCAAGGCGGGTGGATCACGAGGTCAGGAGTTCAAGATCAGCCTGGCCAAGATGGTGAAACCCCATCTCTAAAGAAATACAAAAATTAGCCAGGTGCAGTGGCAGGCGCCTGTAATCCTAGCTACTCAGGAGGCTGAGGCAGGAGAATCGCTTGAACCTGGGAGGCAGAGGTTGCAGTAAGCCAAGATCACGCCACTGTACTCCAGCCTGGGTGACAGAGTGAGACTCCGTCTCAAAAAAAAAGAGTATGTTAATACCTCATGACACACTGTGTAGACGCTAACATTAGAAAGAACTGCAGATGTAGCAGTGAGAAAAACAGATAAGATATGGAGTCCAGAGATGTGAGGATTAGCCCCAGGCTGGATGTTAAGAGCAGAAGTGACAAGTAGTAGAGCCAACATGTCAGCAAAATGTCAAGAATGGTGAAGGGAAACCGGAAGTGAGCTGCGACCACTGGCATTGGCACCAAAATGCTTGCCAAACAAAATAGGTTGCTGCTCTGATACAGCATCTGGATAATGTAAGTACTAAGGGAAGAAAGAACAGAAGGGCAGCCTGCACTGTCCCACAAAAAACTCAGCACATGACAACCCACAGGAAACACACACACACAAATACTACAAAGAAAATTTCAGAGGAATACTTTGTAAGAAGAGTCCATGGTCTACATAAGTAGTGACCATGTCAGTGACAATAACCCCTGGCATAGGCAGGCATAATGAAATGCCAGCTACGAGATGGAAGTAGTAGCTGGGGCACACAGGATCCTCAAATCTGGAAAAAGTCACCCAGACATGGAGGGGACAACCAAGGTGGGATGCACTAGGGTGACTGCAAGACTGCAGACTGAATTCTTCCCTATGAGGCTGTGGGGAAACAGGTGCTGGGGCTCCTCAAGGAGAGGGAGAGGAGAAGACAGTATGCACGCCTTAGTCTTACCAATGACAGAACTATGCAGGGAACTGAAAGCAGAGCCCATAGTCTTGTCATGAGAAGGACAGACCTGCCTATAGGGAAAAGAGGAAGGGCACAGACTAGCTCAGGGCACAGGAATGGGTAAAAGAACCTTACCTAGAGAGGTTAAAAGAGCCAAGTTCTCCAGCATCACATCACGGTACAGGCATCTTTGAGCCTCATCAAGGAGACCCCATTCCTCCCAGGAGAAGTGTACGGCCACATCTTCAAAGGTCACAGTGCCCTGCCACAATGGGAACAGATGAAACCACCAAGAACCCCTATCCCAAGGACCCACAATGCATACCCCCACATCTTTACCCCATGCCCATTCTCTTCCCAAGCTCCCCAACTGAGAGGAGAAACCAACACATGGATAAATAGGCATCTAAGCTGGGGGCCTGGCATGGAAGGACCCATACTATCCCATCATGAAATCCCCCTGAAATGTCCAAGGTCATCCAAGTCTCAATACCAGGGCCCTGCAGCTCTCACTTACTCCCTTTCCAGATGCACGTCATTCTTCAGAATACACATCCCTCCTAACTCCAGACACCATAGCCCCAAGCCCAGGGCTGCCACCTCACTGCCCACACCATAGGCATCTCTTACCCCCCATGTCACTGTTCTAATCTCTTCCTCTTTACCCCATTAGCAAAGGCAGGATTGCCACACTAGGGTTATGGATATGGCCAAACACACAATACCTGACACTAGAAAGACGATACAGCAGCCGGGCACGGTGGCTCATGCCTGTAATCCCAGCACTTTGGGAGGCCAAGGCGGGCGGATCATGAGGTCAGGAGTTCAAGACCAGCCTGACCAATATGGTGAAACCCCATCTCTACTAAAAATACAAAAATTAGCCGGGCGTGGTGACGCACACCTGTAATCCCAGCTACTCAGGAGGCTGAGGCAGGAGAATTGCTTGAACCCAGGAGGTGGAGGTTACAGCGAGCTGAGATTGTGAAACTGCACTCCAGTCTGGGCAACAGTGTGAGACTCCGTCTCAAAAAAAAAAAAAAGATGATATAGCAGTTTTATTAATCATACATACATAGAACCTGGGAGATGAAGACAATATGTACCACACAGGGTCACATGGGGGTCTAGTCCAGAAAAAAAGTGAATAACCAAAAGCTGTGGAATGCAAGCAGTTTGAAAACAAAAGGATCAACTGCCCCCTGGTTCCCACAGTGGGCTTGTTTGGAAAACTCCATGGCTTGGTAGGGAGCTGAAATCTGCTACAAAGTGATAGGCAGAAATTGTGCCTGGTCTCCTTGATTAAAAGGGTTGTCTGTTTGGGAGAAGAGTAGGGAGGGAAACTTGTACTCAGGCCATTTGATGCCACCCTGATTTCACCAGATGTCATACTGGGCCTTAATTTTAGACTTTACACCATAACTTAGCACACAGCATCCAGAGTATGCTTGACAAATTCAAACGGACCTAATACTACCCTAGATCTCCCAGGGCATCCACTAGTGGTAGCAGCCCCAAATCCTATGAGGGCTCCCTGGCTGTCTCCATTCTTTGCCTCAGACTTACGCCACACAGAACCACATGTGCATCTCAGATACCCATGGCCCTATTCCACTTCTGTGCTGCACTTGCAATCCCCTCAGCAGTAACAACCTTCCTCTGTCCACTTAACACTCAAAGACTAGCTCCACTGATCACCTACCCCAGGCCAAGTGACTGTCACAGATGACCACATCGGCACCTGGCCTTATCCTCCAGGTTGAATAAACACCCCAGGCCCCATCAAAGTCATCAAAGAATCCTGGTGATTCCACAGAGTGCTGAATAAGCACTAAGGAAAAAAAGGACAGCCATTTGCCTCAAATACACCTATGCCTCTGCATCCACCTTACATCCACTCTTTCCTTGAAAGCGTATGCCACCTGCCCAACTATCCTCTCCAAACACCCTACCACCATAGCCACTAACCTCCCTTACCTCTGTTTAGAAAGCCCAAGAACATCACCCACTTATCCAACCAAAAGGCTTGGTCCTTAGCCCCCACTCTGCCCTTCCTGGCCAAATAACCTGTACCAACATGCCTAAAGATGAACCCTTGTAGTCCAGATGCGGTGGCTCACGCCTATAATCCCAGAACTCTGGGTGGCTGAGGCGGGTGGATCACCTGAGGTCGGGAGTTCAAGACTAGCCTGACCAACATGGAGAAACCCTGTCTTTACTAAATAAATACAAAATTAGCCGGGCGTGGTGGCGCATGCCTGTAATCCCAGCTACTCGGGAGGCTGAGGCAGGAGAATTGCTTGAACCCGGGAGGCGGAGGTTGTGGTGAGCTAAGCTCACACCATTGCACTCCAGGCTGGGCAACAAGAGCGACACTCCATCTCCAAAAAAAAAAAAAAAAAAAAAAGATCAACCCTTCTAAATGTAATCCACAGCTCACTCACCTTAGTCCACACAATGACCACCACATTTTGGATGTCTCCATTCTGAAGCACTCCCCAGATTTCCAGACCTGGGTGTTCAGCCACCTACTTAATGTCTCTGAAACATCTCAAACTCTTACACGACCAAATAAAGCTCCTGTTGTCTCCAGTGAATATTACTGTTAATACCAACTTCTCCATCTCAGTTGAAGAACCATGGGGTCATCCCTGAATCCTGTTTCACTCCCCCACTGTCTACATCAGAAAATTTAGTAGCTCCCTTTAAAAATTTGCATCCAGAATGCAACACATCTCCTAATCAATGACTCTGGACTGACTGTAGCTTCCACTCTAATCTTCTTTCCTCTTCCCTCAACCCCACAGTCTGCTCTCCAGGCTAACAGGATGGACCCTGTTAGGACTTAGGTAAGATCACCTCCCTTTTCTAACCCAAATCTCTCATTACCTCCAGAATAGGTACCCAACTTCTCAGGCAGCCACTGCAGTCCTGACTCCTTCCCCCTGCTCTTTGTTCCCAGCTAAAAGGAAACAGATCTATGGTTTCCTCAAAAATCTCAGCTTAGTTTTACTAAGCACTTGCGCCTCCTGATACCAGTGCCAGAGATAACCTTTCACAAGTTTCTACTGGCTGACAAAAATGGGAACACCTCAGTATAACCCCTGGCACGGACTTAGAGCCCTGGGCTTGGAATTTCTCCAGGACACCAGACCCAGGATTGGGGTAACAGCACCTAAGAATACTAGGAAACCACAATCCCAAGAACATGGGGGTAGGGGCTACTGAGGGACCGAATACTCTCCACTTCTCTATGTGAGTTCCATACGCCCTTCTACAACTAGGAGAACCAGGGAAAGAGGAATGCATCCCTGGTGAGGCTAGATGGGCTCAAGCCTCCCTGTGGCCCTGCCTGGCCCTGAACTCAGCCTGGCCCTGAACTCAGGCTGGCTGTTTTACTTTCAGGTCTCAGTGCTGTCACCTCTTGCCAACTGTAGGGCAATGAAAAAAAAATGCAGCCTCCCACTATCTCAATGTCCTTATCGCCCCATCGCTGCTCTTCCTGTGAACAGTCTTTGGAAAAGTTTTTAAACCCTAACATAGGGTGGGCGCGGTGGCTCACGCCTGTAATCCCAGCACTTTGGGAGGCCGAGGCAGGAGGATCACTTGAGGTCAGGAGTTCCAGACCAGTCTGGCCAAAATGGTGAAATCCCATCTCTACTAAAAATACAAAAAATTAGCTGGACGCTGTAATCCCAGCTGCAGGCTTGTAATCCCAGCTGCTGGGGAGGCTGAGGCAGGAGAATCGCTTGAACCCGGGAGTCGGAGGTTGCAGTGACCCGAGATCGCGTCACTGCACTCCAGCCTGGGCGATAAGAGCGAAACTCCGTCTCAAAGAAAAAAAAACTAACATAAATGGCGTCCCTCCTTTGTTTAGAACTCTCCGTGGCTTCTAGCGTCCTCACAATGACGGTACAACCCTAGGAGTAACTCCGCCTCATATTCTTCGTTCCCTGCAGAAAACAGCTTTCCGAATTCTCCTGGCTCAGTCGCGCCTCAACTTTGCACGCGCCGGTTCCTCCGCCTGTCACGCTCTCCCACAGCTCGTCACACGTAGTGTCAGAAACAGGGCCCCACCCACGAGGGCCTCAGTGTCCCCGACCCTGGGCTGCGGGGACGCGAGCAGGCGCCCCTCACTGATGGCTTTAGAACGTGGGTGGGGGAAGGTGTGTGAGGCCGGGAAGACGCAGCACTCACCTGAGCTGGCGTCCTCAGAGTGGCCGCTGCCATTAGACTCTGTGGGTAGAGCTGGGCCAGGAGCGGCGGGCGACCAAGGTAGGGACCCGGGGACAGCGGTCCCTATCCCGGGCCTGACGTGGGTCCCCCAGGGCGGCGTAGCCAAGGCTTAGACGCTTTCGTGCAGCAGGGACGACGACTCCCCTCACGCCTTCGTGGCCCCAACCCGGTGCTCTGCTATCTCTGATCCGGTGAACACACCTCAGAGAAGCCAAAATGGCCGCCGCGAAGAGGACCCCCAAAAGTCCTGTCCTTTCTTTTTGTGACTCTCAAAGTCGGTCTTCTGAGCTTACTGGCTTAGTAGCGTGGCGTTCAACGCAGAGCATTCTAGGTAATGTAGTTTTCATAGATGCCGAGGTCGGTGCCGGGGACCCTTTGCATCAACCTCTTGGAGTAAAAGCGAAGCTCCAGGGCCCTGGGCGATGATAAATGGCTTATCCAAGTCCTAGGGCAGTGGAGGGGCTTCGCCCTTTCTTAAATGGGTCGTAATCAGACAGCTTATTAGAGGTGCCATCTGCAACTGATCACCCAAGTGTTTGGGGAATATTATTTCACACTTCATAAAGTTCAGCAGGCTCCCAGAGGCTAAAATTATTATCAGACGCTCCCTAAGGCTGCCAATCCAAATATATACATCATTCCATAGAACCATTCAGACACGAAATATATCCACTAGTAGGGAAGCTAATAAACATTACCATGTAAGTTTATTCCTTTTTTTTTTTTTTTTTTTAAAGACAAAGTTTCCCTCTGTCCCCCAGGCTGGAGTGCAGCGGCCCATCTGGGATCACTGCAACCTCTGCCTCCCGGGTTCAAGCGATTCTCATGCCTCAGCCTTCCAAGTAGCTGGGACTATAGGCGCGCGCCACCACGCCAGGCTAATTTTTTGTGTTTTCAGTAGAGACAGGGTTTCACTATGGTGGTCCCAAACTCCTGGCCCAAGGGGATCTGCCCGCCTCGGCCTCTCAAAGTGCTGGGATTACAGGCGTAAGCCACCGCACCCAGCCTCTATCATATTACATTTCAAATGTATGCACTCGGAAGCATTGAAGTCAGTCTGTGCACTTTTGGTCAGGGATAGGTGAAAAACTACTTCAGACAGTGGCATGATAGTGCTTCTAGAAGATAGAAGAGAAGTGTTAGATCACCTTGAAGTAGTAGTACAAAGGTAGAATTCTGTCTGATTCCAACAGAAAACATCTTTTGCCTGCATAGTCAATTATTGTGTCCAAATACTGTGTCCAGTCAATAACTGTGTCCAATTCACTGAGCAACGCTTTTATCCATTTCATAATTCTTACTTGATATCTGAGATATATTCAATTCATTTTAGAAGTCTAACATCAATCTCAAAAAACAATGAACGAAATGCTACTTTGATAAGAGACAAAGGGGAGAGGTGGGACTTCTTAATCAGAAAGCCGGTGAAATGCACTTGAAGGAAGTGAGAAATGAGCCATGTAGGTATTTTTAGAATAAATTCCAGGCAGAAGAAGCAGGTTACTAGAGTGCATGGATGGATGGAGACTTCACAGGGCACTTCAGCATTGGAGGGCCTAGGGCTCCAACCCAGCAGGCCTTCATCTGCTTTGCTGGCTGCAGAGACACTCAGGGTATATAGGTGAGAAATCTCTTCTTTCTTTTTTTTTTCTTTTGTTTTTGAGATGGAGTTTCACTCTTATTGCCCAGGCTAGAGTGCAATGATGCAGTCTTGTTTCACTGCAGCTGCTCCACCTCCTCGGTTCAAGCGATTCTGTTGCCTCAGCCTCCCAAGTAGCTGGGACTACAGGCGTACGCCACGACGCCCAGCTAATTTTTGTATTTTTAGTAGAGACGGGGTTTCACCAAGTTGGCCAGGCTGGTCTCGAACCACTGACCTCAGGCGATCCACCCACCTCGGCTTCCCAAAGCACTGGGATTACAGGTGTGAGCCACCAAGCCTGGCCGAGAAATCTCTTCCGCTTTGTTGTAAAGTTTTGGAGCTGCAAAATAAATAGCACTCGAATCTAAAATTTTCTTTTTAATTCTTAGCAAAGCAATGTACTTCTTTTCTTTTTTTTTTCTTTTTGAGATGGAGTCTTGCTCTGTCACCCAGGTTGGAGTGCAGTGGCGCGATCTCGGCTCACTGCAAGCTCAGCCTCCCAGGTTCATGCCATTCTCCTGCCTCAGCCTCCGGAGTAGCTGGGACTACAGGTGCCCACCTCCATGCCCAGCTAATTTTTTGTATTATTAGTAGAGACAGGGTTTCACCATCTTGGCCAGGCTAGTCTTGAACTCCTGACCTCGTGATCCACCCACCTCGGCCCCTCAGTGTGCTAGGATTACAGGCGTGAGCCACTGCGTCTGGCCCCAACATTTGTTTTAATGTTCAGATTCTCCCAGATGTCTGGACAGTGGGAACTCATTAGAGCTGTGGACTCTCTGCTTTTTTATGTCAATATTATTGATAATTTCATTACTTTCTAATCCAAAAATATTTTCAGGCTCATGTTGTACCATTCCTGTCCCAGCCCGGGAATCAGCCTCTTTTCCAAGGAGCTCTGGTTTTCTTCAATAGATAACAATGCTTGTAAATATTAGTAATCATTAGCTGTGCTCTTTTCTACTGGTAAATCATTGATTGTTAGGTCCTCTTGGGGAGAAAGCAGATACATACACATGCACGCACATATTTCTTTTTTTTTTTTTTTTTTGAGACGGAGTCTCGCTCTGTTGCCCAGGCTGGAGTGCAGTGGCGCGATCTCGGCTCACTGCAAACTCCGCCTCCCGGGTTCACGCCATTCTCCTGCCTCAGCCTCTCCGAGTAGCTGGGACTACAGGCGCCCGCCACCACACCCGGCTAATTTTTTTGTATTTTTAGTAGAGACGGGGTTTCACCGTGGTCTCGATCTCCTGACCTCATGATCCGCCCGCCTCGGCCTCCCAAAGTGCTGGGATTACAAGCGTGAGTCACCGCACGCGGCCTTTTTTTTTTTTTTTTTTTGAGACAGAGTCTTGTTCTGTCACCCAGGCTGGAGTGCAGTGGCACGATCTCGGCTCACTGCAAGCTCAGCCTCCCAGGTTCACGCCATTCTCCTGCCTCAGGCTCCTGAGTAGCTGGGACTACATGTAGGGACCAGCCCCACAGGGTCGGTGGGTCTCTCCCTGCGTGCAGCGATGAGAAGTGTAGAAATAAAGACACAAGACAAAGAGATAAAAGAAAAGGCAGCTGGGCCAGGGGGACCACTATCACCAATGCGCGGAGACCGGTAGTGGCCCCGAATGTCTGGCTTCGCTGTTATTTATTGTGTACAAAGCAAAAGGGGCAGGGTAAAGAATGTGAGTCTTCTCCAATGATAGGTAAGGTCACGTGGGTCACGTGTCCACTGGACAGGGGGCCCTTCCCTGCCTGGCATCCGAGGCAGAGAGAGAGAGAAGACAAAGAGAAAGACAGCTTACGCCATTATTTCTACATATCAGAGACTTTTAGTACTTTCACTAATTTACTACTGCTGTCTAGAAAGCAGAGCCAGGTGTACAGGACGGAACATGAAGGTGGACTAAGAGTGTGACCACTGAAGCACAGCGTCACAGGGAGACGGTTAGGCCTCCGGATAACTGCAGGAAAGTCTGACTGGTGTCAGGCCCTCCACAAGAGGTGGAGGAGCAGAGTCTTCTCTAAACTCCCCCGGAGGAAAGGTGACTCCCTTTCCCGGTCTGCCAAGTAGCGGGTGTTGTTGCTTGACACCTTTTTGCTACCTCTAGACCATGGTCCGCCTGGCGACGGGCATCTTCCCAGATGCTGGCGTCACCGCTAGACCAAGGAGCCCTCTGGTGGCCCTGTCCAGGCATAACAGAAGGCTCGCACTCTTGTCTTCTGGTCACACCTCACTATGTCCCCTCAGCTCCTATCTCTGTATGGCCTGGTTTTTCCTAGGTTATAATAATAGAGCAGGGATTATTATAATATTGGGATAAAGAGTAATTACTACCAACTAATGATTAATGATATTCATATATAATCATATCTAAGATCTATATCTGGTATGACTATTCTTGTTTTATATTTTATTATGCTGGAACAGCTTGTGTTCTCGGTCTCTTGCCTCGGCGCCTGGGTGGCTTGCCGCCCACATCTCCCCCTTTTTATTAACTAGGACCGCCATTGCCATCATTGCGTGTCGTTGACTTCGGATTTGGTTTCGGACTCCTTGGAGGTATCTGCAGACTAAAAGGAGACTACATAAGCATACCAATATTAATAATGCCAGTAACAACAATGATCCTCCGAAGGGTTTGAACCATTTGAAGGGATTAAAATCAGATAATTGTTTAGTTATGCCTTCAAATATGTCTGAGCCAGGAACAGTGGATAAATGGGCTTGTGAAGCCTCAAAAATTTGCTCTTTAAGTTGTGAAATATCCAAGGTTAAGTTATCATCCCAGGCTTTTAAATGTCTTGAGACCTGTTCCCAGCTATGTTGATCTTGATTATAAGCATAGGGCGTTATGCAGTAATCAGAAGTATTCCAATCACACTGTAATTGCATACGGTGTTCCAAATTCATAACTCTATCTCCCAGCCATGTTACACTTTGGTGGAGATCAGTAATTTGATTAACTAATTTTTGATCAATTTGAGCCTGAGAATTCCAAAGTCTGGAGGAGTTTTTTTTCCATGCTTCAACATAGTGAGCGGTTTGAACAGAATTGTGAATGGCAACTCCAGCAGTTGCTGCTGTTGCAGCAACCGCAATTAGTCCTGCAAGGACTGCAATAAGAGTAAAAATAAATCTCTTTTTTCTTTTGAGGATACCTTTAAGAACTTCATTGACTATGTGAATAGAGGGGGAAGATTCCCATGGACGATGTAAAGAAACTGGTATCCATACCCCCTCCCTAGCCCTTACTAAGAGAATACTTGTAGTGGGATTAAAAGTTGCATCAATGCAAGTGAACAGCTTACAGTTATCACATTCTATAGTTTGTGAATTAGGAATAATGTTTCCAACCAACAGCATGTAAGGGGGTTTGACACAGCTCCTGATGGGTATCACCCGTTCAGAACTGAGGGTGATGTTGAATGTGGGTGTTTTGGTATTAGTACGAAGGAGTTGATAGGTAGCGTTCCATATCCTTATTCCTGTCCGGGCTGCAGCTAATTTCCATAGTTCAGGATGTTCCGGGGTGACAAAGGGATGAATCATCTTTGGTCTAGGAGGAGCAATGCCTGCGTCCTTCCATTTAAATGGGTAAGGAGACACCCATTGTCTCAGCATGTAAGACTGCCATCTATGCTCTTTATAATCTAAGGAATGAATAAACTCCGAGCATAAGGTAGTTTTGCTGGAGCAATCTTGCCAATAATATCCTTTTGGAGCCCAATCAATAACAATACCTGTGGCTAGAGTTTGAAGTACAACGGCCTTAGGAGCATTATAATCATCCCATAAAATTGAAGTCATTTTAAAAGGCCCCTTTGTAGGTTTCTTTGGACAGTCTGGCAGTCCTTTTGTTTTATTAGCTTTGGTAGTGAGAGGAATTCTCCATCCCTCATGTGGATTACGTTTGACAGTGAAAAGTTGAAGAGTTAGTACTGAACACATTATGCGATTGATAAGAATCATTTGTAAAGGACGGTACAGTCCACATCCAATCCTGGTAAGAATAAGCTAAACAGCCAGGCATCTTCCCAATGCATAGTGGTGGATATTTATAACCAATTGACAGATTTAAGTGCATACCTTCTTCTTCCGGTTGAGCTGGAAACCGATCATCATTAGGGACCGGCATGAATGCACTATTGTTAGTGTAAACTTCTACTGGGGAGTCTATCCAGGAGATAGACCGAATTAGAGGGGGAAAAGGAACATATGCCCAATAAGTATAATTTTGAATTGCCCCAACCGGTGGTATACTTACCGCTGCACTGACTACCATAAAGGCAGCCAGAATTATATTACCGGTCGTTTTTGGGATTCCTTTTTCTGTTAAGAAATTTTCTGTTTGATGAGATAAAACTTTTATTTGACCCCATGTTGGTGGAGTTGAACGAGAGGTGTTGTAGGTCACATGGCGAGATTTTGCCTCAATGTGCAGGTCCTGAAGTGTATGTGTCAGGCTGTGAAAGTTGCTCTTTTGTTTCCGATGGGTCTTTGCCTTTTGTTTCTGGGAGCGTTTCATCTTTGGAGTTATGGTGCAATTTTAATTGTCGGGAGGGAACCCACACAGGCTGTAATCCTTTTCCTGGGGAAACACAAGCAAAACCCCTACCCCCAGTTATGACCGTGCCTAATTCCCATGTGTTAGTTTTTACGTCCTTCCACCATACCCGCATTCCTTTTTGTGGATCAAATTTATTTCCAGTGAAATGTTCTGCGGCTGTGAAAGGTTGATTTCTTGTCAAGTTTAAGAAATTTAGTGTGAAAAGAGCCGGATTTAATTGGGCATGAGGAGTAACAGCATCTCCCTTTGATTTAGTTGCTTGTTTTCCAAGTTGATCTTTGAGTGTTTTATTGGTTCGTTCAACTGAAGCCTGTCCTTGAGAATTATAGGGGATGCCAGTTGTGTGAGTAATTGCCCAGGTCTGAGTAAACTGTTTGAAAGCAGCACTAGTGTAGCCGGGGCCGTTATCAGTTTTTAGTTTCTCAGGACAGCCCATAACCGAGAAACAGGAAAGCATATGTCGTTTACCATGAGCTGTACTTTCTCCTGTTTGACAAGTGGCCCAAATAAAATGAGAAAAGGTATCAATAGTTACATGTATAAAAGAAAGCTTGCCAGCCGGGCGTGGTGGCTCACGCCTGTAATCCCAGCACTTTGGGAGGCTGAGGCGGGTGGATCACGAGGTCAGGAGATCGAGACCATCCTGGCTAACACGGTGAAAACCCGTCTCTACTAAAAATACAAAAAATTAGCCAGGCGAGGTGGCAGGCGCCTGTAGTCCCAGCTACTTGGGAGGCTGAAGCAGGAGAATGGCGTGAACTCCGGGGGCGGAGCCTGCAGTGAGCCGAGATCGCGCCACTGCACTCCAGCCTGGGCGACAGCAAGACTCTGTCTAAAAAAAAAAAAAAAAAAAGAAAGCTTGCCAAAAGGAGGATAATGAGTCACGTCCATTTGCCAGAGAGCGTTCTGTGAAAGTCCTCTAGGGTTAACTCCCGAAGAGAGTGGCTGTAAAATTAACACTTGACAAGTAGGACAGTGATGTATAATGGTTTTAGCTTGTTTCCATGTAAGGGGGACCTTTTTTCGGAGTCCCGCAGCATTGACATGGGTTAAAGCATGAAAGTTTTCTGCATCTGTAAAAACGGGAGTAACTAATGTATCAGCTCTGGCATTTGCTGTCGAGAGGGGTCTGGGGAGAGGTGTGTGGGCCCGAATGTGAGTAATGTAGAAAGGGGAAGAC
Organism: Symphalangus syndactylus; assembly: GCF_028878055.3. Lineage (NCBI taxonomy): Eukaryota > Metazoa > Chordata > Mammalia > Primates > Hylobatidae > Symphalangus > Symphalangus syndactylus. Next base: position 20,953,123 of record NC_072435.2, on the reverse strand, counting down.
CTTGCTCTGAGCACAGACTGAAATTTTTGAAAAAGAAAAAATAGGTTATCATTGGGCAAAAATTTGATTAAGGCAGTTTCAATGTTGCGAGCAACATGTACTACATGTGCTGAGTCAGAGACGATGTTAACTGGTTCAGGAAAATCTTCAAGGACAGCCATAACAGCAAGCAGTTCAGCTCGTTGTGCTGAAATAGCTCCTGTGTTAAGAACACGTTCTCCTGGTCCTGTATATGCTGCTCGGCCATTAGAGGAAGCATCAGTGAAAACAGTGACAGCTTCAGGTAATGGGGTGTTTCTAGTAATGTTAGGTAAAATCCAAGAAGTGAGTTTAAGGAAATGAAATAATTTTAGATTAGGATAGTGATTATCAATTACACCCGGGAAACCTGCCAAATGCACTTGCCAAGCGATGCAAGTAGCAAAAGCCTGTTGAACTTCTAATCGGGTAAGGGGAACAATGATTTTTTGGGGCTCTGTTCCCAAAAGACGAAGGAGACGAGAACGAGCCTGACCAATTAAGGTAGAAATTTGATCTAGATATATAGTTAGCGTCCGTAAAGAGTTGTATGGAAGAAAGCACCATTCAATTAAATTATGTGCCTGAATAATGAGTCCTGTTGGAGAATGTTCAGTGGGAAAAATTAGTATTTCACAAGGTAAATGTGGATTCACTCTGGTAACCTGAGACGTTGAATGCATTTTTCTATAAGTCGTAATTCAGAATCTGCCTCAGGAGTCAAAGACCTTTTACTGCGTAAATCAGGATTGCCCCGTAGTGCTGCAAAAAGATTAGACAGAGCATAAGTAGGAATGCCTAAGGAGGGACGAATCCAATTAATATCTCCAAGTAATTTTTGGAAATCATTTAGAGTTTTTAAGGAGTCTCGTCTGAGTTGAACTTTTTGAGGTTTAATGACCTTGTCCTCCAGCTGCATTCCTAAATAGTAATAGGGGGATGAAGTCTGAATTTTTTCTGGGGCGATAACCAAGCCAGCTGCTGTGACTTCTTGTTGTAATGCAGAAAAACAAGATATCAATAGAGAACGTGAAGGTGCTGCACAAAGAATATCATCTGTGTAATGAATAATATAACATTGGGGAAATTTATCTCTAACTGGCTTTAATATGCATCTCACATAATATTGACAAATAGTAGGGCTACTGAGCATACCTTGAGGTAGAACTTTCCAATGGTAACGTGCTGCAGGAGTGATATTATTAAGGGTTGGAACAGTGAAAGCAAATTTTTCAAAATCCTGAGGGGCCAGAGGAACGGTAAAGAAACAATCTTTAAGGCAATGATGATAAGTGGCCAATACTCAGGAATCATAGTGGGGGAGGGTAAACCAGGCTGTAATGTCCCCATAGGCTGAAGGGCAGCATTTACCGCCCTAAGATCAGTAAGCATTCTCCACTTAACAGATTTCTTTTGGATAACAAAAACAGGTGAATTCCAAGGAGAAAAAGAAGGTTCAATGTGTCCCAATTTTAATTGTTCGAGAACCAAAATATGAAGTGCCTCCAGCTTATTTTTTGGAAGCGGCCACTGATCTACCCAGACAGGTTTTTGAGTTTTCCACGTCAAAGGGATGGGGTCTGGAGGCTTGATAGTGACCGCTTCTAAAAAGAATAACCAAGTCCTGTAGAGTCTGCTTTAGGAGTAGGTATGATAGGCTCAGTGATGCCTGTGCTGATTTTCCTAAACCCATACCTTGAACAAATCCCATTTTAGTCATCATATCTTTACTCTGCTGGCTGTAATTGCCTTTAGGAAAAGTAATCTGAGCCCCCCATTGATATAAAAGACCTCTTCCCCACAGATTAACAGGAATGGGTGTAATAAGGGGGCGAATAGTTCCAGTCTGTCCTTCAGGGCCTGTGCAATGTAAAATTGTGGAGCTTTCGTATACCTCTGAAGCCTGACCGACACCCACTAATGCTGTGGAGGCATGCTCCTTTGGCCAGTGTCGGGGCCATTGATGTAAAGCTATAATAGAAACATCAGTACCCGTATGAATCATTCCCTCAAACTTTTTTCCCTGAATATGCACGGAGCACACAGGACGAGTGTCAGAAATTTTGCTGGCCCAGTAGGCCGCTTTACCTTGATAATCTGTGCTACCAAAACCTCCTTTTCTTGTACTAGAACTGGATGCCAAAGGAATGTAAGGAAGTATCAGGAGTTGAGCAATGTGGTCCCCTGCTGCTGCATTCCAAGGGACTGCAGAGCTAATGACAATATGAATTTCACCTGAATAGTCAAATCAATTACACCAGTATGTACTTGAACACCTTTTAAATTTAAACTTGAACGTCCTAGTAGCAAACTGCCAGCCGGCAAGGGGCCAAATACACCTGTAGGAATAGCAATAGGTGGCTCTCCAGGCAACAAAGAAATATCTCTGGTACAACAGAGATCTACTGCTGCTGAGCCTGTGGTGGTGGGGGACAAGCATTGTACTGAGATTCCTGCTGGGGCTGAGCCATTAGATCCTGTGGGACAAATTGCTGAAGTGGGAATTGGGGTGGAGGTTGAATGGAATGAACTGGGAAGGCTCCCGTCTGGCTGGACGCCCGGGGCTGAGAGTTGAGGAATGCCCCATTGTTTAATGGGGCCTGGGGCCGGCCCCTCATCCCGTTTCCCTGATTTTTAGAAGGCCGTAAAGGATTGCCATTAATATCAAATTTGGAATGGCATTGAGATGCCCAGTGAAAGCCTTTTCGGCATCGTGGGCATACAGTAGAAGGTGGGGTGTCCTGCTGCTGAAAAGTTTTTTGTTGTTGGTGGTGATGTAAGGGACGGTGACCTGCACGCCGAGGGCAATTTCTTTTTGCATGTTCCTTCTGGCCGCGTATGAAGCATTGGCCAGAGAATTGTCCAGGCATTCGAATAGAGGCCATAGCTTGTGCCATAATCATTGCTGTATGCAGAGTTCCTTCCACCCCTTCACAGGCTTTAATGTAGGAGGTGAGTACATCACCACCCGGTGGAATTTTGCCTTTGACGGGGCAAATAGCCGCCTGACAATCTGGATTTGCTTGTTCATAAGCCATAAGTTCTACAACACGTCTTTGGCCGTGGCTATCAGGAATAGCCTTTTCTGCTGAGTCTTGAAGACGAGCAATAAAGTCTGGGTAGGGCTCATGTTGTCCCTGTCTGAGGGCTGTGAAAGATGGGCACACTTTACCATCATCTTGAATTTTGTCCCAAGCATCTAAGCAACATTTTCGCAGTTGTTCAATAACCCCATCATTTAGTATAGTTTGGTGTTGGATTGCAGCCCATTGACCCATTGCCAGTAACTGGTCAGCCGTAACGTTAACGGGAGGATTAGAGCCCTGATTAAGAAGCATGCGTTCCTGGACAGCATCAACCCACCAAGTCCTGAATTGTAAATACTGAGATTTAGATAAGACTGACTTTGCTAAAAGTTCCCAATCATAGGGTACCAAACGTTTATCTTCTGCTAAGGCTTTTAATGTGGAATGGACAAAAGGAGAGTTGGTGCCATATTGTTTCACTGATTCCTTAAAATCTTTGAGGAATTTAAAAGAAAAACTTTCCCAAGTAGCAGGGCGTAGCTGGACCTGGCCTGGACGTATGGGGTCAGGCTGAACTACCGCCTGAACAGCGGGAATGGCAGGTATCGGCTGTGCCCCAGGAGCAGGCAATTGCAGAGCCTGATTATTTCCCTGAGCAGCCTGATTTTCGGGCTGAGGGGCTTGATTATCAGCCTCTTGATCTTGTTGAGCCGTGGGGTCAGCCGCCTGCTGGGCAGGATCAACAACAGGCTGTGGGTGGTTTTGCACTGTTGGGGTGGCAAGTACTGGAGGTTGTAAAATTACAGGAAATTGCCAGGCTTTGGGATCCCCATATTCCCTTGCCTGAATTATAGCCCTCATAAGCGGAGTGTCATTTTCAGGGATGTATGTAATTTGTTGCTTATGAGCGGCAATAGTAGTATTAGCAACAGCGGTTGACCGGACCAGGAGCAGGAAAAGGTGTAGAATTTTGAATAGAAGGAGAGTTGAGAAACTTAGAGCCAGCTTGAGACCAGATTACCTGCTGAGCAGGTCTTTCATGGGCCTGAAAACCAGGCTGCCACGGCAAATGCAGACCAAGCTTCACAGGGGCCTGTGACTCTATCCGAGTCCGATTTGTAGGAAGTGGACCAGGCTTCAAGGGAGCCTGTGACTCTAACTGAGTCCGATTTTCAGAAAAGGAACCAGGCTTCCAGGGAGCCTGTGACTCTGAGTCCGATTTTCAGAAAAGGATCCAGGCTTCAAGGGATCCTGTGACTCTAACTGAGTCCGATGAGAAGAAATGGGATTGAGGGCCTCCCTACCGGGCCGAGAATTAAGAGCCTCTTTTCCCAGTTGTTCAGATAGCAGAGCCTCTGTACCAGGTTGCATAGGAACATAATTTATAGACTCGTTTTCAGGCTGCCTGATCTTATCCGCTATTTGCACAGCGGCAGCGTTAAAAGAGGGAGGAGAGACAGGAGGGTCTGGCCGCAATGGCTGTTGATATGTTTCAGCTGAGTTTTGCTGGTTGGGGGAAATGAGTGCATTTAGGTCAGTTAAAAGCTCATCGTAAAGCGACAACGGGGGTGCGGTAGCCTCTGGTGTGGGTGGCAGCGGCACAGGCACGTCAGAGTGAAAGTCCTCCTGTGAAATTATGTTCTCAATTTGTGCAGTATCCTCAGGGGAAAGAGAACTGAGAACTTCCTCGGTCTCCTCAGAGGAGAGGTAGGAGGGATCAGTCTCCATGTTGTCCTCCTGAGTCTGTAAGGAGTCTAAGACAGAGCGAACCGAAGCCCAGATTGACCAAATGGTGGGTGGGATAAAATGTCCCCCTTTATGAGCAATTTTGAATTGTTTGCCAATCTCATCCCAATCTTTAAGTTCTAAAGTTCCCTCAGTCGGAAACCAAGGGCAAAGAAGATCTACAACCTCAAATAATTCAATTAACTTTTCAGTAGAGACTTTAACATCTCCTTCTTTAAGAAGAGTTTTTATAAAATTTAAATAAGCCGAGTACTTTGTACTGGCCTGTCCCATGGTGTCCCCGGAATACTCTGAGTGCTGTAGCTTACCACCAAATTTATTGACCGCAATTCTCAGGAATCTCTCGTTGAACTCCTCCGCTGATCCCGTAGTCAGGGTGCAACTTCACACAGCGAGGGAGAGCCCCACGTCAGAGCGCCAGATGTAGGGTCCAGCCCCACAGGGTCGGTGGGTCTCTCCCTGCGTGCGGCGACGAGAGAGTGTAGAAATAAAGACACAAGACAAAGAGATAAAAGAAAAGGCAGCTGGGCCAGGGGGACCACTACCACCAATGCGCGGAGACCGGTAGTGGCCCCGAATGTCTGGCTTCGCTGTTATTTATTGTATACAAAGCAAAAGGGGCAGGGTAAAGAATGTGAGTCTTCTCCAATGATAGGTAAGGTCACGTGGGTCATGTGTCCACTGGACAGGGGGCCCTTCCCTGCCTGGCAGCCGAGGCAGAGAGAGAGAGAAGACAAAGAGAGCTTACGCCATTATTTCTACATATCAGAGACTTTTAGTACTTTCACTAATTTACTACTGCTGTCTAGAAAGCAGAGCCAGGTGTACAGGATGGAACATGAAGGTGGACTAGGAGCGTGACCACTGAAGCACAGCATCACAGGGAGACTGTTAGGCCTCCGGATAACTGCGGGAAAGCCTGACTGGTGTCAGGCCCTCCACAAGAGGTGGAGGAGCAGAGTCTTCTCTAAACTCCCCTGGGGAAAGGGTGACTCCCTTTCCTGGTCTGCCAAGTAGCAGGTGTTGTTCCTTGACACATTTTTGCTACCTCTAGACCACGGTCTGCCTGGCGACGGGCATCTTCCCAGATGCTGGCGTCACCGCTAGACCAAGGAGCCCTCTGGTGGCCCTGTCCAGGCATAACAGAAGGCTCGCACTCCTGTCCTCTGGTCACACCTCACTATGTCCCCTCAGCTCCTATCTCTGTATGGCCTGGTTTTTCCTAGGTTATGATTATAGAGCAGGGATTATTATAATATTGGGATAAAGAGTAATTACTACCAACTAATGATTAATGATATTCTTATATAATCATATCTAAGATCTATATCTGGTATGACTATTGTTTTATATTTTATTACACTGGAACAGCTCGTGTTCTCGGTCTCTTGCCTCGGCGCCTGGGTGGCTTGCCGCCCACAACTACAGGTGCCCGCCACCATGCATGGCTAATGTTTTGTATTTTTTTAGTAGAGACAGGGTTTCACCGTGTTAGCCAGGATGGTCTCCCTCTCCTGACCTCGTGATCTGCCCGCCTTGGCCTCCAAAGTGCTGGGATTGCAGGTGTGAGCCACCGTGCCCGGCCACATGCACACATTTCTATACAAATTTATTTCTACATCTATATTTACATCTACAAAGACTTGAAAAATTCAGATATTTGAAATGACTCATGGGACGGAAAGCACTCTCTCATAAGGCTCTTATTTAAATATAAAGCATACAGTACAGCTAGAGAAAGAACAGTCCAGCATCAGGGCTCAGAAAGATCTGGACACATGACCCTCAGGATTCTTATTCACAAATGGACATGCTTCATCCCTGGACTGTGCCACTAATATCTATGGGATGGAGCTTGATTTCAGAAGAATTAATAATAGAAATTCCCAGTAGGGACTTTTATGTCCCTCTGGCTGCATGACCCAAGCCAACCTAGCCATTTATGCCAGGTAAAAGCCAGCTGTAAAGACACGAAAAAATTTCAGAGTTTAAGCAGCACATTGTAACTCCCACTGCCTTTCTTTGCTTAAAGTCAAACTAGATATCCAGATGTCCCCAGAGATAAGCATAAAATTGTCCTATTCCAGTTATAAAATATATCTATTCTCCACAGTCATCCCTTTGTTGGCTTGGTATTTTTAATTACAAATCACTCCTTAACATTACCCTACATCATTTTCACTATTTATAGAACAGAACAAGCAAAAAGGGCAGCTGTCAAAATACTTTGTGTGCATTATTGGAGAAGTGGGTATTGCTTCAAAATATTTCAGAAAATGAAATAGCCCAGCACAAATGTTCATAATCATGCACAAGATTGGCTACTCTTTTACCTCCTTCCATCATCAACTTTAAGAACAGTATCAATAGATTCATTCAATTCAAAGTTAATTCCAGTTCCTCTCCTAGCCAATATTTTCCACGGATAGAACATCTTGTGGTTGTTTTAATTCAATTTCTCACTTCATTTTATAATCTATATCAGTATTATCATAAGCTTTGTTTGAAATGTGTTAGTCAATTTGTGATGCCATAAAGGAATACCTGAGATTGGGTAATTTATTAAAAAAAAAAAGAGGGAGATGTATTTGGCTTACAGTTCTGCAGACAGTACATGAAGGAAAGTGCCAGTATCTGCTTTTGGTGAGGGCCTTACAATTTTGGCAAAAAGTGAAGGAGAGCCAGCGTGTCACATGGTGAGGGAGGGGGCAAGAGAGGTAGGCAGGAGGTGCCAGGCTTTTCTAAACAACCAGATCTTGCATGAATTCAGTGAGAACTCACTCACTACCATGAGGACAGCACCAACCCATTCATGAGGGATCCACCCCCATGACCCAAAGACCTCTGACTAGGCCCACCTCCAATGTTGAAGGTCACATTTCAACATGAGATTTGCAAGGAATATACTTCCAAACCATATCAGAACCCATCAAATTAATTTTACCAAATATACCAGTATTACACCAAATAGCAGATAACATTATGAGTTTGATCATGATCATTACAAAATAAGTCAAAATTACAGTATATTCTCCACCTTTCCTCCAAATTGGGGTTCTTGCCCGTATACCAAATATATATGTTTTTTAGACATAGGTTCTCACTCTGTCACCCAGGCTGGAGTGTAGTGGCACCATCATGGTTCACTGCAGCCTGGAGCTCCTGGGATCAAGTGATCCTCCCACCTCAGCCTCCCAAGTAGTAGCTCATATACCACATATTGTCCTACAAAAGGGTTTAAATCCAGGGCCAAGTATCATCCAGAGAATTTATTTTTATTTATTTATTTGACTCTCATTTTGTCACCCAGGCTGGAGTACAGTGGCATGATCTCGACTCACTGCAACCTCTGCCTCCCGTGTTCAAGTGATTCTCTTGCCTCCACCTTGAGTAGCTGGGATTACAGGCACCTACCACCACGCCTGGCTAATATTTGTATTTTTTTTTAGTAGAGACGGGGTTTCACCATGATGTCCAGGCTGGTCTCGAACTCCTGACTTCGAGTGATCCACCGGCCTTGGCCTCCGAAAGTGCTGGGATTACAGGTGTGAGCCACCATGTTCAGCCTATCCAGAGAATTTAAATGTTCTTCTGAGGGCAGAGTAAATGCATATTGGGGACTATCCCTAATGAATGAAAATTGGCTTTGGCTTCCTAATGGAAAAGAAGGCATGAGCCAAATCTAGTACAGAATACTGATCTCTCTGAGCTTGCAGCACAGCTTTAGTTGTTGATGCCATATCAGATATAGCTGATCAAATGGGGGGACACCAATTTATCAAGTCTTCCATAATCTATAGTTAACTTACCAGATCCATCACCTTTTCTTCCAGGCCATCCTAGACCGAGGCTGGAGTGCAGTGGTGCAAACACAGCTCATTGCATCCTCAAACTCCTGGCCTTGAGTGATCCTCCCCTCAGCCTCCTAAGTAGTTAAGACTACAAGCATGTTCCACCACACTCAGCTAATACGTTTTCAAATTTTTCTAGAGAGGAGTTCTCACTATGTTGCCCAAACTGGTCTCAAACTGCTGGCCTCAAGTAATCCTCCTGCCCTGGCCTCCCAAAGTGTTGGGATTACAGGCGTGAGCCACCACACCCAGCCCATCCTAGACTACTAAATAGGGAATTTTAGTAATATACCTGCATCTAAAAGATCCTTAATTCAAGCCAACATTTATTTCCCCCAGGAATTCTATGGTGTTATAAATTAATCACTTGAGTGAGCTTAGCAATTCTAAAGATTCCCATCTAGCATGCTCAATTAAAACAGGACTAAAAGCAGATTTACATGGCATCCTATCAATTCCAATAATGCCTTATGGTAACGGTGTAGCAAAAATTATACATAATTTCTGTCCATAAATTCTTCTATAGACCATATTTCTCCAGCTGCAAGCCGCCTCTAGCTGTATCACTATGTTTGTGTAATTGTATTTCCTTTTAAGTTTACATTAGCTAAGTTATAGCAACATCGATCATCAATTGTAGTAAAGTTTTCTCACTGCCTGCAGACCATTTACTTCATTCCAATGAAGGTGAACTTGAAGTCCCAGCTAGAGGTCATGAGACCCTAACAAGGTCATGAGACCCATTGTCAAAGGAAATTAAATTTTGGGACCCCAAACCCATTTAGCCAAGGGGAAAAGTCAAGCTGGGAACTGGGTCATGCAAACTTGCCTCTACCTTTTGGTTCCTAAATAAAATGGCTACAAGATGAAAAGCTACCCACCTTCCCCATATTTTGCCCACAAGGAAACTACTGATGAGCTGTTAAAACTTCACCGTGGTGGCCAGGCGTAATGGCTCACACCTGTAAGCCCAACACTTTGGGAGGCCAAGGCGGCTGGATCATGAGGTCAGGAGTTCGAGACCAGCCTGGCCAAGATGGTGAAACCCCATCTCTACTAAAAAAAAAAAAAAAAGAAAAATTAGCCAGGTGTGGTGGCAGGTGCCTGTAATCCCAGCTACTCAGGAGGCTGAGACAGAAGAATCTCTTGAACCCAGGGGACAGAGGTTACAGTGAGCCGAGATCATGCCACCACACTCCAGCCTGGGTGACAAGAGCAAAACTCCGTCTAAAAAAAAACAAAAAACAAAACAAAACAAACAAAAAACTTCACCATGGCAATGCAAATTGATAGTTTATCTTTACAGGTGCAGTCACCCCAGCCTGTCAGACACAAAATGCCTATCCGATTGTTCCCCTACCCCATTTCCTCTGTGTTATCTTATGTAAAATGCAGATCCCCCACATCTTTCTTTTGCCCTTTTAATGTGAAAACTGTGTGCTTCTCAATATCCCACCCTTTCCTCTTTAAATTTGGAGCCCTAAAAATCATCTTCAGAGAAAAGCATAGACTTGTCTCCCAGGTGGGTCGTTAACTTTGGCAAATAAATCTCCAAAATGATTGAGACTTGTCATTTTCTTCGATTGACATCATCATTCAGTCATAATACTCCCCATTTCCCTCCCTGGTTATAATCAGAGCAGGCGCTGAAGAGATTATACTTGTCACCTTTTTATAATTTTGACATTTTGAAAAATTATCGACTAGGCTGAATTAATTAGTTCCAGATCTTTGAGTAGACCAATTATTTTTACAGGGATTCAGTACTTTTAGTAACTACTCCATCTTCCTTTCCTGTTTAAGGTCATTTTTAATCAACTATCAAACATTTTTATCCAATTCTGTTTTCCTGAGGTTTCTTCTGTCTTTCTTATTTATTTATTTATTTATTTATTTATTTATTTATTTATTTATTTTGAGATGGAGTTTCACTCTTGTCACCCAGGCTGGAATGGAATGGTGCTATCTCAGCTCACCACCTCTGCCTCCCAGGTTCAAGCGATTCTCCTGCCTCAGCCTCCCGAGTAGCTGGGATTACAGGCACGCGCCACAACACCTGGCTAATTTTTTTTGTATTTTTAATAGAGATGGGGTTTCACCATGTTGGTCAGGCTGGTCTCCAACTCCTGACCTCAGGTGATCTGCCCGCCTCACCCTCCCAAAGTGCTGGGATTATAGGCATAAGCCACCACACCAGGCCATCTCTTTTATTTTTAGTTGCCTTTCTTCTGAATGATTCTTACTTTTCCCTCCCCCTCCAGTATTTTTTTTTTTTTTTTTTTTTTTTTTTGAGACGGAGTCTCGCTCTGTCGCCCAGGCTGGAGTGCAGTGGCGCAGTCTCGGCTCACTGCAAGCTCCGCCTCCCAGGTTCACGCCATTCTCCCGTCTCAGCCTCTCCGAGTAGCTGGGACTACAGGCGCCTGCCACCACGCCCGGCTAATTTTTTGTAGTTTTAGTAGAGACGGGGTTTCACCGTGGTCTCGATCTCCTGACCTCGTGATCCGCCCGCCTCGGCCTCCCAAAGTGCTGGGATTACAAGCGTGAGCCACCGCGCCCGGCCCCCCTCCAGTATTAAGTCTTATTCAAGAGAGCTCAATAAGGAGGTCCATAACATCAAGCCTCATATCATGTTGTCTCCCCTTTTACCATGACATCAATTAGCTGGGTCCGCAGGATGGAGTTAGGAAAAGGTATGGTAGTGTACTTAATTACAGGCTAGAATCTACAGCTGATATAGTTTAGATGTGTGTCCCTTCCAAATCTCATGTTGAAATGTGACCTCCAATGTTGGAGGTGGGCCTAATGGGAGGTGTCTGGGTCTTTTGCAGGACATTTAGTTATCCCCTCTGACCCACAGACTCCAGTTCCCACTTACATTCTTCCTCCTGTTTGTGAGTGAAATCACATAACTTGTGCAATCTCAACCCAAGGACTAGAAGCCAACCTATTCACAAAAAATCTTCCTCACCAGCCTCTACCATATTTCATTCTGCCCAATAACTCCTTAGCCATTATTATTTAAAATGGACTCAGAGATCATAGCAAATATCCCATTTTCATCACCAACTGAAAAAATTTCAAAAATGTAATTGAAAATGCTCACAAAACTCCACAGAGCATCCTCATGTGAGGTTTTGTTAAGGCAAAGGGTGTGGTGCAGCAGGAGAAAGAGAATGCATTCCCATATGCTATGTCAGACACAAATCCAGGCAGTTTTCCAGACTCCCATTCATACACTGATGTGATTCACTTCCGGATCAAGCCACCAATATCTGAGAGATAAATCCTGGCTTCAGGAGAGCTCAAGTCAGAGGATCCCAGCAGGGATTTTATGCCCTTCTGGGGTAACATAGTTGAGCCAGAGTGCCTACCTAATCACGTATGCCAACCAGAAACCATCAGCAGTCAAACTCGCCCTGCGTATTGTCATGGGATCTTCCAGATGTTAAACAATACATAATAAATCTCACTGCATTTAAATGTCAAAATGAGATACCTAAAGTCCCTAGAGACAAAACCAGAGCTTTTCCAGTCCAATTTTAAATTCCATCTTACACAAAACAAATGCACACTATATCAAAATTTGGGGAATGCTGCTAAAGCAGTACTTACAGGGAAATTTATAGACTACATTATTATATAAGAAGAGAGTTCACAAATAAATGACAGTTCATTTTAAGAAACTAGGAAAACCAGCCAGGCATACTGGCTCATGCCTGTAATCTCAGTGCTCTGGGATCACTTGAAGCCAGGAGTTCAAGACCAGCTTGAGCAATACAGTGAGACTCCATCTCCAAAAACAAAAAAAAGTTAGCCAGGTGTGATGGCACATGCCCGTGATCCCAGCTACTTAGGAGGCTGAAGATTGCTTGAACCCAGGAGTTCAAGGTTACAGTAAGCTATGATAGTGCCACTGCATTCTATCCTGGGTGACAGAGACCCTGTCTCAAAACAAAAAAGAAAACTGGGAAAACACAGACAAATCCTAGAGGCAACCCTATATACTGTATGGTCTCTTGCCCCTTGCATCAGGAGCAGCCCTGCCTCAGTGACAGCAAAAAGTAGCAACCAAGGAAGCTATTTCCACATGATTCACCAGGAACACTGGCTAAGTTGCAAAGCCACATCCCTGAAATGCTAGATCTTCCTTTTTTCAGTCTTGGTTTTCCTACCCACTTACGCACCCAGCAATGGTCTTTTTGTGTGTTTTTTTGTTTTTTATTTTTTGAGACGGAGTCTCCCTCTGTCATCCTGGCTGGAGTGCAGTGACGAAATCTCAGCTCACTGCAAGCTCCGCCTCCCAGGTTCATGCCATTCTCCTGCCTCAGCCTCCCAAGTAGCTGGGACTACAGGCACCCGCCACCACGCCTGGCTAATTTTTTGTATTTTTAGTAGAGATGGGGTTTCACCGTGTTAGCCAGGATGGTTTCAATCTCCTGACCTCATGATCCACTGCCTCAGCCTCCTAAAGTGCTGGGATTACAGTCGTGAGCCACTGTGCCCAGCCCCAGCAATGGTCTTAAGTTGAGCCATCTAGTCTATGGGAATCCATAAAATGTTTAGATTTGCCCTGGGAGTGATACTGACCACAAAAGAGACACAGCTGTGGAGGTTCTGAAACTTTCTGTATACTCTCATCCTATATAGTCATAGTATGGGAACATCTGAGCGTGTACCTTTAGAAGTGGCACATCCCAGGCTGGGTGCAGTGGCTCATGCCTGTAATCCCAGGACTTTGGGAGGCCGAGGCAGGCGGATCACCTGAGGTCGGGAGTTTGAGACCAGCCTGACCAATATGGAGAAACCCTGTCTCTACTAAAAATACAAAATTAGGGCTGGGCGCAGTGGCTCACGCCCGTAATCCCAGCACTTTGGGAGGCCGAGGCAGGCGGATCACAAGGTCAGGAGATCAAGACCATCCTGGCTAACATGGTGAAACCCCGTCTCTACTAAAAAATACAAAAGAATTAGCCAGGTGTGGTGGCGGGCACCTGTAGTCCCAGCTACTCGGGAGGCTGAGGCAGGAGAATGGCGTGAACCTGGCAAGTGGAGCTTGCAGTGAGCCAAGATTGCACCACTGCACTCCAGCCTGGGCGACAGAGCAAGACTCTGTCTCAAAAAAAATTAGCCGGGCATAGGTGACGCATGCCTGTAATCCCAGCTACTCAGGAGGCTGAGGCAGGACAGTCACTTGAACCCAGGACGTGGAGGTTGCAGTGAGCCAAGATCGCGCCATTGCACTCCAGCCTAGGCAACAAGAGCAAAACTCTGTCTCAAAAAAAAAAAGAAGTGGCACATCCCTTGTAGTGTGCTGCAATCTCTTCAACTCCCTATTAGTCACACCCAGTGTTTCTATACCAATTATAATTACCACCTGGCTCCTAGAGGTCCTCCAGACAAGGACACCTGCCTATTAAATTCTGAACACAGACTCCTTGACAAGAAGCAGGGGCCAGCTTCCCACTAAGTGCTTGGAAATATGCAACACTGGATGGGAACCAGTGACCAAACTCATGCTCCCAGGTGCTCTAAAAGTTGTTACAACTGATCTCTCTTCATGGTTACCTCCAAACCTACAGTAAAACTGGCATCCAGGTCACATGATTTGTCTCAAAAAGCCCTGCAGTCTGTCTTAGAAGGCCTTGAACAGCAATGCAAATTAGGTCAAAGCTGTAATCAGAGCTGTTCTCTGCCATACGCTCTAAGAGACAGAAAATAAGGACTCCCACCAAAGCTGTTAACTTGTTCATGCTGAGAACACAACTGTTTCCTCAATAAACTCCAAACAATAAACAGAACCCACAACATTAATGGTGGCTTAAAGAACAGGCCTTTATTATCATGAGCAATGTGAAGCAGGCAGTTCCAGAGCTGGGTGACTTGGATATTGGATGTATCCATAATGAGCATCATATGAAACCAATCAACGCAGGTAGGTCTCTGCAGGCTATTTGCAGAATCCTTCTGTGTCCTCTTGAACAAAGCTGATTATTTCCATGCCATTTACATCAAAAGAGAGGAAATTAAGACCACTAGTGGGCTGTGAGACCACTCAAAACTTCTTTCAGGGACTGGGGAGAGAAGAGAGGTCTGCCCGTCACAAGCATGCTGGGGTAAATGGTAAACGCAGTATGATTCTGCCAGATGGTAGGAGCAGATGGCTCCTGCCCCAGCAAAGGCCAATAGCCATTTAAAAAGTGCAACACAGCTGTTGAAAGCATCTCACATACTTGGCGCTCACAGGGAACCTCCCCAGTGGGAATGTCCATATCTATGAAGTTTCACTTCTGACTGATGGTTCCCTCCCAATGGCTGCTCCCAGAGTTCCACTCTAGAGTGAGCTGTTAGGTTGAACAGAGACAGCACATTGCTTGGACTGCTAAGGCCTGTGTCCGGTATGAAATTCCCAATGGCGGGTAAGGTTCAGCCTCCAGGGGAAGGCTTTCCTGCATCTGCTGCACTCATTAACTACTGCTATTCCCCACCATACAGTAAGTCAGGGGCACTGGTCTAGTACTTTCCCCACATTTGCTACACTCTTAAAGCTTTTCTCCAGCATGAACCCTCTGGTGCAGAACAAGTGTCTGTTTCCGGATGAACTCTCTCCCACACTCACTACACACATAAGGTCTTTCCCCAGTGTGGACTTTCCAGTGCCTGATGAGGTTGGGTCTTTGAGTGAAGGCTTTCCCGCACTTGCTGCACTCATAAGGCTTCTCTCCAGAGTGAACTTTCTGGTGCTGAATGAGTTTGGAGATGCAGCTGAAAGCTTTACCACATCTGCTACACTCATAATCACTGCTGTGAATTCTCCAGTGTACATTAAGGTGGGAGCTTTGGCTAAAGGCCTTCCCACATTCACTGCACTCATAAGGCCTTTCTCCAGTGTGAGTTCGTTGGTGCAGAACAAGCGTGTGTTTCCGACTGAACTCTTTCCCACATTCGCTGCATACATAAGGCCTGGCTCCTGTGTGAACTTCCTGGTGTCGAATGAGATTAGACTTACTGCTAAAGAATTTCCCACATTTGCCACACTGATAGAGTCTTTCACCTGTGTGAACTCGACTGTGCTCAATCAGGCCGGAGATTTGTCTAAAGAATTTCCCACATTCGCTGCACTCATATGGCCTTTCTCCAGTGTGAACTGTCTGGTGTTTAAAGAGGTCGTAGCTTTGGCTGAAGAATTTCCCACATTCGTTACATTCATAAGGCCTTTCTCCAGTGTGGATTCTCTGATGCCGAGCAAGTGTGTCTTTGCGGGTGAAGGCTTTCCCACATTCACCACACTTGTGATACTTCTGTCCCATGAGAAAGCCACTCACAGGCTTAGTGCTCTTGTGGGGCTTCATCCTGCTGTGAGAGGCCTGATGCTGAAGAAGGCCAGATGTGGCTGAAAAGTCTCTCCCACCTTTCCCACATGTGAGGGTCTTCTCTGGCACATGGACTCTGCAGCTTTTCACAGAGTCTCTGCCCTTCTTCCTTGGGAAGAGTTTCCCTGCATTGGGCTGGTTCTGGTGCTGGTCAAAGTCTGGACTGAACCAGAATTGCTTTCCACATGCCCCGCACAAGTATGGTTTCTGCCTGGCTTTTCCCCCACGGTACTTAGCCAGGTATAAGGTATTTTTCAATATTGGGCCACGTATGTCACATGGGTGAGTCTGCAGCTCTGCCACGAGAGTCCTGACCTGTGACACTCCTGCTACAAAAATGCTGTGCTCAGAAGATACCTCCTCATCCTCCACTCCATGCCAACAACCTGAAGACACAGAAATGCTGATTAAATGCATGTTTACAGGTGGGAAGGGGCAACCCCATCGTATATGTGCATTTGACACACGCAGGAATAAGTTCATGGAACTGTTTTCAGGATGAGAGGCATGGTCAGAGTGAGGAAGGAACAGCTTTGAGGTAGTGAGCCTCTAGAGGTCATACCATGCGGGAGGGCCAATGAACGGCCAGGATATAAGAATGGAACCAAACAAATGGCTTCCACTAGGGTCTTGACTGTTAGTGACTCGTGAGTGCTATGAAAAATGTATCCAGTCCCAGGAAAATCCAACTACAAGTGAGCAGCTGGTGTTCAAAGACTATTTAAGAATATATGCACATCTTGTGAACATTAATTGCAGGTCAATATTGCCAAAACAATGCAGACAGAGTAGTGGGAAAACATGGGTGTAAGGTGAAGGCCAGAGGTGAGGATGGCAAGCGGCTAACAAACTAGAAATGATATATCTTCGTGTCAAGAACAGGGAAGGACAGATAGAAATGCTGTGTGGCCACTGGCCCTGGAAACAAACACTGATGTGAACAGTTAACGTTGCCAGTTTTGAACCCAGCTTTGACATCATGCCCTTCCCCGATGTCCACTCACCAGGTCTAAGTCCCCTCTGGGGCTCTCTTTCTGTGGCGGAAGTCATATCCACCTGGTCATACACCCAGGGCTCTTCTCCTTGCTCTAGTTTCATGACTGCACGTGATCTGGAAAATGCAATTCCTAAGGGAAAGTCAGAACAGGTGAGCAGCCAGCACTGGCCCATGGCAAACCACCCTATGATGGACTTCAGGTAGGAAAAATAACCTGGGAGGAGTTGTGCAGGAATAACCCAAAGGTCCCTATAAGTGACTATGTAAGTGCCTGTAACTCCTGACAAGTTCAGGCCCTAGAAAATGTCACCTGAGCTGGGCGCAGTGGCTCACACCTGTAATCCAACACTTTCAGAAGTCAAGTCAGGGTATTACTTGAGCTCAGGAGTTCAAGACCAGCCTGGGCAACATGGCGAAACCTCCTCTCTACAAAAAAATTAGCTGAGCGTGGCAGTGTGTGCCTGTAGTCCCAACTATTCAGGAGGCTGAGGTGAGAAGATGGCTTGAGCCTGGGAGGTAGAGGTTGCAATGAGCTGAGATCGTGCCACTGCACTCCAGCTTGGGCAGAGCCAGACCCTGACTCAAAAAAAAAAAGAAAAGAAAATGTCACCTGGAGAAAGGGGCAGAACGTTGGGCACAGAGGCATCATAATTTTGGACAGAGTCACCAGTACAGAAAGTGAACAGACCTAGTGAGATCCACTGGGCAAACCACAAGTCTCATGACCCCAAACCCTTGGCTGCATGGCTTCAGGACTACTTAGCAAGTAGGGAGGACACTCCATACAGCTTAGCCCTGGCACCCTGAGCACCTACTCCAGGAAACTGGTGAAGGAAGCGGTGCTCATGATCCGACCATAGGAAGAACAGAGTGGTAACAGGAGAAAAGCATGAGGACCTTACCCAGTGAAGCTAAAAGTGCAAAGTTCTCCAGCATCACATCATGGTACAAAAGTCTCTGAGCATCATCAAGAAGCTCCCATTCTTCCCAAGAGAAGTATACAAACACATCCTCAAAGACCACACAGCCCTGCAACAAAAGGGACAGGAAGCACCATAAAAAGTCTCTTGAACAATGATCCCCAGTCTACCTACCCACAACATCCTGCTAACTAACCTCCCAGGTTCCCAAGTCAGAGATACCAGGCACTAGTACCACTGGTGCTCACTCTCTCCTGATCACCCCAGCAATCACTGTGTCAGCCCACCACGACAAGACAGGCTGACAGATAAATGCCATTTACACTCTGAGCCAGCCAACTCCCCTGGGGTACCCAAGATCACAAATCCCAGGTATGAACCTAGGCTCATTTTTCTCAGTTAAGCCCCAAATCACAGGACCATCAGCTCACACTCCCTCCTCTCATACACATCACTCTCTGGACTATGTCTCCCTCACATCTCCAGCTTCCCTCCCACCCTACTGGCCCACGCCATCTCCCTGGACTCCCCAGATGTCACTCTACACATAGCATTAAGAGTGCTTGCCGAGGGCAGATCACGAGGTCAAGAGAGCGAGACTATCCTGGCCACCATGGTGAAACCCCATCTCTACTAAAAAAAAAAAAAAAAAAAAATACAAAAATTAGCTGGGCATAGTGGTGTGTGCCTGTAGTCCCAGCTACTTGGGAGGCTGAGGCAGGAGAACTGCTTGAACCTGGGAGGCAGAGGTTGCAGTGAGCCGAGATTGTGCTACTACACTCCAGTCTGGCAACAGAGTGAGACTCTATCTCAAAAAAAAAAAAAAAAAAGTGCTTGCCAACAATCAGTATCCCATCTTGCTCCAAAACATCAATGGCCCCACTGCCAAGGAAAGCCCTATTGTTGCTCTGAAAGCCTCCCAGTCTGGCCCTGTTCCTTTTTTCAATCACAGACACCTCAAACCACATGCAGATCTCAGGTATCCTCAACCCTCTTCCATTTCTTTGTTGCACATTGTACCACTGTTTGATATGGATTGGATGTGTATCCCCTACAAATCTCATGTTGAAATGCAACCCCTAGTGCTGGAGGCCCAGGGAAGCCAAAAGACTGGACATCCCTGATTTAAAGTGAGAGATGTGTAACTACTCCTTTAACTTGAACTCTTAGAGGCCACTGTAGGGTTATTAACTGACCTGATTTCAATATTGCTGTACATCAGGGAATAGGAACACTTGAAGAGAGGAAGAAGGATGGGGATCAGCTGGTCAGTGAGGCAGTGAGAAGACACATACATTTAGCAATTTTTTTTTTTTTTTGAGATGGATTCTTGCACTGTTGCCTAGGCTGGAGTGCAGTGGCGCGATCTTGGCTCACTGCGAGCTCCGCCTCCTGGGTTCATGCCATTCTCCTGCCTCAGCCTCCCGAGTAGCTGGGACTACAGGTGCCCACCACCACACCCGGCTAATTTTTTGTACTTTTAGTAGAGACACGGTTTTACCGTGTTAGCCAGGATGGTCTCGATCTCCTGACCTCGTGATCCACCCGCCTCAGCCTCCCAAAATGCTGGGATTATAGGCATGAGCCACCGTGCCCAGCCACATTTAACAATTAAGCCTGCCTATCTCATGTAAGTGTGGCTTGTGGTGCCACATGATGGCCCAAAACAATTACAATAATAACACCAAAGATCACTGATCACAGATCACCATAACAGGTATAATAAGGATGAAAACGTTTGAAATATTACAAGAATTGCCAATGTATGACTTCAGGGATGCCACAAACCTTCAATTTGTAAAAAACACAGTATCTGCAAAGTGTGATAGAGTGAAGCACAATAAGATAAGGTACACCAGTATAGGGATTGTGAGTAGAAACACTTCCTGTGTTAGAACAACTTACCTTAGAGTAAACCTTTGGTAAGAACTTGCTGGCAGGGCATGGTGGCTAACACCTGCAATCCCAGCATTCTGGGAGACTAGCCTGGCCAACATAGCAAAACCCTGTCTCTACTAGAAATACAAAAATTACTGTACACTCGCCAGGGCATGACAGCAGGTGCCTGTAATGCCAGCTACCTAGGAGGCTGAGGTAGGAAAATCGCTTGAACCCAGGAGGCGAAGGTTGGAGTGAGCTGAGATCACGCCATTGCACTCCAGCCTGGGCAAGAAGAGCAAAACTCCATCTCAAAAAAAAAAACAGAACTTGCTGTGAGGCAGCTGCCCCCAATGAGCCTGTCTTTCTTGGGAAATGTATTTAGTCAAAAGAGCTAATGGAAGGCCAGGCGTGGTGGGTCACACCAGTAATCCCAGCACTTCGGGAGGCCGAGGCAGGCGGATCACTTGAGGTCAGGAGTTTGAGACCAACCTGGCCAATATGGTGAAACCTCGTCTCTACTAAAAATACAAAAATTAGCAGAGCATGGTGGCACGCAGCTGTAATTCCAGCTACTCTGGAAGCTGAGGCATGACAATAGCTTGAACCCAGGAGGCAGAGGTTGCAGTAAGCTGAAATCACACCACTACACTTCAGCCTGGGTGACAGAATGAGACTCTGCCTGAAAAACAAAAAAAAAGGTACTAAAGGAGGCTGAGACAATCTATTGCATGGCATTTAAGGTATTTTGTGGCTTTGGCAACACTGAGTGAAGCAGGCTCATTCCCCGCACTGAAGGAACTTTTCAGTGTGTGTTTCTCTTAGTTCAGGTGGTTCAAAAGTGAGGGTAAGAGAGGTGATGTCAGCAACACAGTGGAATGCGAAGCTCCTGACTCTTTCCACCCACAGACACATGAAATACATGCCTATTTACAGACCATTCCCTCTGAAAGTGAGAAACCAGTTGAGAGACTCCTGATCACCAGGCAACTGAGAAAACCTCTATCTTGAACAGGTAGGAAAAGCTGAGGCACACTCAAGCATGAACCCCACTGTGGGCACTGTATTATACAGTAGGGAAAGGAATCCTCAACACACACCTTCTCCCTGTGAAGAGGATGGTTTAGACCTCACATATAGCCTCTAACTCTAAGGTTAGCCATGATTTGGCTCTTAATTTACCAACTCTAGAGAGCTAAGGAGATGAGACATCAACCCCTCTGTACTACTCACAAGGGATAAAGACCCTGGAAGTGCTAATGTGCCCATATCAAACTACTGCTTTTTTCCTATGGTCTCTACAGACCACAGTCCACACAAGAGTCCCAACTTGTAATTCTTCTCTCCAAAGAACTGCACTCTAAACCTCCTGGCTCTGTGAACAGAGGAGACTGGAATATACGTCTTTCTAGATCACAGAAAAAAGTTTGGCAGTTTGCCGGGCGTGGTGGCTCACGCACTTTGGAAGGCCAGGTGTAATCCCAGCACTTTGGGAGGCCAAGGCAGGCAGATCACCTGAGTTTGGGAGATCAAGACCATCCTGGTTAACATGGTGAAACCCCATCTCTACTAAAAATACAAAAAATTAGCTGGGCATGGTGGTGCATGCCTGTAATCCCAGCTACTGGGAAAACTGAGGCAGGAGAATCACTTGAATCTGGGAGGCAAAACCTGCAGTGAGCCGAGATCGCACCACTGCACTTCAGCCTGGGTGACACAGCGAGACTCGTCTCAAAAAAATAAATAAATAAATAAAATAAAATAAAACTAAAGCCAAGTGCAGTGGCTCACACCTGTAATCCAAACACTTTGGAAGGCTGGGGCCGGTGGATCAGTTGAGGTCAGGAGTTCAAGACCACCTGTGCCAATATGGTGAACGTCCCCCCCAACTCCCCCACCGCCAACCCATCCCTCCCAACTCCCCACCCCCGTCTCTACTATAAATACTAAAATTAGCCAGGGGTGGTTGCGGGCACCTGTAATCTCAGCTACTCGGGAGGCTGGGGCGGGAGAATCTCTTGAACCCGGGAGGTAGAGGTTGCAATAAGCCACTGCATCCCACCCTGGGCGACAGAGTGAGACTTCGTCTCAAAAAAAAATAAAAATAATAAATAAACTAAAACTAAAAGAAAACACACAAAATGAGGGTGAGATAATCAGATAGTAGCAAATTTATAGCACACCACCCATCGTTGCCATCCCAGGCCAAATTCCTCATACCCTACAGCTCTCTCCTCCTGCAAACACTGAAAAGAACCCTTTCAAATGCCAGGACCCTTCTCTTCTGGGAGGAGTCTCAAGAATGCCCACTCCCTCTTCCCTGCCCTCCAGTCCCAGCCTTCTCATCTCTTACCCCAGAGATATGAAATAACATACTTAAGACTGCCCCACTTAAATCTGACCTCCTGGCCTTGACCTACTCCAGACCACTCCCTTCACCCCAAAGACATTTTAAGCCCAGCCCCTTCCCCACAACTTCAGACCTTCCTCTCTAGTTGCCTAAGTGAGGAAGCCTCCACTCTGAGACATCTCAGAGTCACCATTCCAAAATCCAAATGTTCATGGAAAAACAACAAAAACACCTTGCTCTTTCATGCCTTACTTTCAATCATAGCTGCATATGATGGAGCAGAAAATCCTGTTGGTTTCAAATTTAAAACCTACCCAGAATATGATCACTTCTACCTACTCACCTGCCATTACTCTTGGTACATCCACCACCAAAGCATTCCTGGAATCCACTGCAGCAGCCTCCTTACCGGTCTCCTGGTATCCATCCTCACAGTCCCCACCCCAAACTAATGTTCTCCCCTGAGCAAATTTCGAGACACTTAAAATCCCAGCTAAGATCACGTCCTTCTATTCAAAACCCTCAGGTAATCTCAACACCCTCAGAATGAAGGGACAACTTCTCAGCCTGCCATTCCAGTCACAGTTCCTCAAACTCTGCTCCGTGTTGATGAGAACCCTGTCTCCCAAATGCTTGGGGGTCAGCAGCACCCCCGAGCCTTTACCTGCGCCGTCCCCTCCGCCCGTAACTCTCCCACACCCACCCACACCGAGATAAGACCCCGCCCCAAGAGTGCGTCGCTGTCCTGGGACACAGGGGCTGCAGGAACTTTACGATTCGGAGTCGGAGAAAGGGTGACTCAGGGCCCGGAGGACGCAGCACCCACCCGCGCGGAGTCCGTTAGCTCCGCCATAGGACCGTGGGCGCGGACAGCTGCCGGGAGCGGCAGGCGTCTCGATCAGGGACACAGGCACTTCCGTCCCCGCAGAGCTTCGGACGCCTCTCGGGACACTGGGGACAACATCTCCTCCGCGCTTTCCCGACACCTCCACCTGCGGCCCACCCAAGCGTTACAGAGCCCCAGCCGGGTGCAGTCTGATAGAAACAAACAAAATGTCCGCTTCAGGAGGAGCCGGAAGTCCCGCCCACGCGCCCCTCGCAGGCACTGAAACACCCCTCTCCTGGGCCCTCATTGGATATGCAACGTATAGGTTTGTGGGTAGTGTGGTTCCCACTGAGCCATCCTTCAAGGCAGGGGATTCTCGGCCTGGGCTCTTGGGAAAACTCGAAGTAGGAGGGCCAAGTTGTTTGGGAAAAGTAACCCGAGTTTCAAAGGGCTGACAGGACTTCCCTTCTCTTTTTTTTTTTTTTTTGAGACGGAGCCTCGCTCTGTCTCCCAGGCTGCAGTGCAGTGGCGCGATCTCGGCTCACTACAACCTCCGCCTCCCGTGTTCAAGCGATTCTCCTGCCTCAGCCTCCCGAGTAGTTGGGACTACAGGGGCCCACCACCACGCCCAGCTAATTTTAGTACTTTTAGCAGAGTATGGGATTTCACCATATTGGCCAGGCTGGTCTCGAACTCCTGACTTTGTGATCTGCCTGCTTCGGCCTCCCAAAGTGCTGGGATTACAGGAGTGAGCCATGGTGCCCGACCGATTTCTGTCCTCTTAGAAGGCCTGGACCTAGATTCCCCGGAGTGTAGTCTGCACCGATCGCAGAAATGTTGAGACATTTCAGATGTTCCCCAAAGCTGCAAAACTAGACACACCACACCACAATGTCTCTTTGCCTACACTCATAGCTAGGAGCTAATAACTATTACCTTGTTGCTTTTTAAATATGTGTGCACTCAAGCTTTACAGTAACTTTTGTGAGCTTCAGTTTGGTCAGAGATGGAAGAGAAAATATTCCAAACAAGGCCTTGGAGTGGAAGAAGGAAGAGGGATGATGTGGAGTCTCCCTGAAACCAGTGGACAGATTTCTTCAGAAAACTCTTCCTGCCTGGGTATCAGTGATGTCTCCACCACAGCAAAACACAGTGCAATTACCATTTAACCTATCATTGTCATTGTAAGTACGGTGTCTGTATTAGGAGGTGAGATTATCCCTGGGGGGAAAAATCCTGAAAGCTATTAATAATGATTCTGTAGTTATTTGAAGATAATGAAAGAAATTGCTCTGAGGAAATATCTGTGATAGATGAACAAAGTTAAGATCTCAGCAAAGTTCGAGCCTGAATACTAAAGTATGAGAAGTGAAAGAATGAAGTTAAGCATGTGGCTGTGTTGTGATCTTGAACACACTTTGTCGGCAAAATGTGACTCTTTTTTCCTGAAAATGCTGAGCAATTGTAAAGAAGATATCAG
This sequence comes from Symphalangus syndactylus, assembly GCF_028878055.3. Taxonomy (NCBI): domain Eukaryota; kingdom Metazoa; phylum Chordata; class Mammalia; order Primates; family Hylobatidae; genus Symphalangus; species Symphalangus syndactylus. The sequence goes on along the minus strand of NC_072435.2, from coordinate 20,928,661 downwards.
AATGGTAAAAATCAACAGTGAAGTTGTGCTGTCTTGATAATTCACTGTTAAAATATACATCCAAGGAACACATATGAGCTCTCAGTAGGTGCTTTTCAAATGTGTTAGTAGCGTGAGAGACATCACTAATAAAATTTCCAAGATTCGTATACATACAGAACATGTTCTGCATGTAATGATTTTTGTCCTGCATCACCTTTTGACTTTGTCACAATACCCTAAATAAATCTTCTAAAGAAGGCAACATTCTTTTTTTTTTTTTTTGAGACGGAGTCTCACTCTGTCGCCCAGGCTGGAGTGCAGTGGCGTGATCTCGGCTCACTGCAAGCTCCGCCTCCCGGGTTCACGCCATTCTCCTGCCTCAGCCTCTCCGAGTAGCTGGGACTACAGGCGCCTGCCACCACGCCCAGCTAATTTTTTTGTATTTTTAGTAGAGACGGGGTTTCACCGTGGTCTCAATCTTCTGACCTCGTGATCCGCCCGCCTCAGCCTCCCAAAGTGCTGGGATTACAAGCGTGAGCCACCACGCCCAGCCTGCAACATTCTTAAAGAAAAGAATTTTCAACCCAGAATTTCATATCCAGCCAAACTAGGCTTCATAGGTGAAGGAGAAATAAAATACTTTACAGACAAGCAAATACTGAGAGATTTTGTCACCACCAGGCCTGCCCTAAAAGAGCTTCTGAAGGAAGCACTAAACATGGAAAGGAACAACCGATACCAGCCACTGCAAAAACATGCCAAATTGTAAAGACCGTCAAGGCTAGGAAGAAACTGCATCAACTAATGAGCAAAATAACCAGCTAACATCATAATGACAGGATCAAATTCACACATAACAACACTAACCTTAAATGTAAATGGGCTAAATGCTCCAATTAAAAGGCACAGACTGGCAAATTGGATAAAGAGTCAAGACCCATCAGTGTGCTGTATTCAGGAAACCCATCTCACGTGCAGAGACACACATAGGCTCAAAATAAAGGGATGGAGGAAGATCTACCAAGCAAATGGAAAACAAAAAAAGGCAGGGGTTGCAATCCTAGTCTCGGATAAAACAGACTTTAAACCAACAAAGATCAAAAGAGACAAAGAAGGCCATTACATAATGGTAAAGGGATCAATTCAACAAGAAGAACTAACTATCCTAAATGTATATGCATCCAATATAGGAGCACCCAGATTCATAAAGCAAGTCCTTAGTGACCTACAAAGAGACTTAGACTCCCACACAATAATAATGGGAGAATTTAACACCCCACTGTCCACATTAGACAGATCAACGGGACAGAAAGTTATCCAGGAATTGAACTCAGCTCTGCACCAAGCGGACCTAATAGACATCTACAGAACTCTCCACCCCATATCAACAGAATATACATTCTTTTCAGCACCACACCACACCTATTCCAAAATTGACCACATAGTTGGAAGTAAAGCATGCCTCAGCAAATGTAAAAGAATAGAAATTATAACAAACTGTCTCTCAGACCACAGTGCAATCAAACTAGAACTCAGGATTAAGAAACTCACTCAAAACCGCTCAACTACATGGAAACTGAACAACCTGCTCCTGAATGACTAGTGGGTACATAACAAAATGAAGGCAGAAATAAAGATGTTCTTTGAAACCAACGAGAACAAAGACACAACATACCAGAATCTCTGGGACACATTCAAAGCAGTGTGTAGAGGGGAATTTATAGCACTAAATGCCACAAGAGAAAGCAGGAAAGATCTAAAATTGACACCCTAACATCACAATTGAAAGAACTAGAGAAGCAAGAGCAAACACATTCAAAAGCTAGCAGAAGGCAAGAAATAACTAAGATCAGAGCAGAACTGAAGGAAATAGAGACACAAAAACCCTTCAAAAAATCAATGAATCCAGAAGCTGGTTTTTTGAAAAGATCAACAAAATTGATAGACCGCTAGCAAGACTAATAAAGAAGAAAAGAGAGAAGAATCAAATAGACACAATAAAAAATGATAAAGGTGATATGACCACTGATCCCACAGGAATACAAACTACCATCAGAGAATACTATAAACACTTCTATGCAAATAAACTAGAAAATCTAGAAGAAATGGATAAATTCCTAGACACATACACTCTCCCAGGACTAAACCAGGAAGAAGTTGAATCTCTGAATAGAACAATAACAGACTCTGAAATTGAGGCAATAATTAGTAGCTTACCAACCAAAAAAAGTCCAGGACCAGATGGATTGACAGCCGAATTCTACCAGAGGTACAAGGAGGAGCTGGTACCATTCCTTCTGAAACTATTCCAATCAATAGAAAAAGAGGGAATCCTCCCTAACTCATTTTATGAGGCCAGCGTCATCCTGATACCAAAGCCTGGCAGAGACACAACAAAAAAAGAGAATGTTAGACCAATATCCTTGATGAACATTGATGCAAAAATCCTCAATAAAATACTGGCAAACTGAATCCAGCAACACATCAAAAAGCTTATCCACCCTGATCAAGTGGGCTTCATCCCTGGGATGCAAGGCTGATTCAACATTCGAAAATCAATAAACATAATCCAACATATAAACAGAACCAAAGACAAAAACCACATGATTATCTCAATAGATGCAGAAAAGGCCTTTGACAAAATTCAACAATGCTTCATGCTAAAAACTCTCAATAAATTAGGTACTGTTGGGATGTATCTCAAAATAATAAGAGCTATCTATGACAAACCCACAGCCAATATCATACTGAATGGACAAAAACTGGAAGCATTCCCTTTGAAAACTGGCACAAGACAGGGATGCCCTCTCTCACCACTCCTATTCAACATAGTGTTGGAAGTTCTGGCCAGGGCAATCGGGCAGGAGAAGGAAATAAAGGGCATTCAATTAGGAAAAGAGGAAGTCAAATTGTCCCTGTTTGCAGATGACATGATTGTATATCTAGAAAACCCCATTGTCTCAGCCCAAAATCTCCTTAAGCTGATAAGCAACTTCAGCAAAGTCTCAGGATACAAAATCAATGTACAAAAATTAGAAGCATACTAAAATAAAAATTATTTAGTATTACAGGTGCCCCGCCACCATGCCCGGGTAATTTTTGTATTTTTAGTAGAGACGGGGTTTCACCATGTTGGCCAGGCTATTCTCAAACTCCTGACCTTGTGATCTGCCTGGCTTGGCCTCCCAAAGTGCTGGGATTACAGGCTTGAGCCACCGTGCCCAGCCGACAGGCTTCTTTATCCCATAAATATCTCTAAATCCCATCATCAAGGAAGCAGATTTGGGAACTGTTCTCCCACCTCTGCACTTGGCAGCCTTGTAAATACATGCCTTCTCTGCTGCAAGACTCATCATCTCAGTGATTGGCATACAGTGAGATGGACAGAACAGGCCTGGTTCTATATCAATAGTGTGAAGGAATTGTTTCATTTTATAGACCAGTATCGTCAGATTCCTGAGGAAACTTTACTAACATGGATAGTGAGAGTAACTAATTTAGGGGAAATATCTTTGGTTTTAAATAATGCAGAGTGGAAGAACATGTTTGGGTTGATGTAGGACCTACAGCTCACTCTTGAACAATTGCAGATAGGTATGTATCATCCACACAGACAAGAGTTTATTCCTGAAGGAACAGCCAGCCTGGGAGGGTGGATAAAAGCTACTCTAAAGTCTGTCTACTTGGCAAAGAGGGACTGCCTGACTCCTCTTATAAATGCCAAGTGGGGCTCCCCAGATGAAATAGCTTAATATGCTTCCCATGCAAGCCATGTGGAACTGGCATTTTGATGATAGGAATATTTACCTACTGAATATGTTTATTACCCAGGTCATGGTAAATGTCTTGGTTTGGGGAACCCCATTTTCTTGGGCACCTTATGTAAACTTACTGCTGCAAAATTGAGCTATAGTTAGTCGTACCATATTTGCTTCCTATTATGGGCCTTTCAGATGCTAATAAAACCATTAGGTTAATTAATAAGATAATGATGAAAGGTACAGGGGAGAGTCAAATAGCTCCTTCCAGGAAGGTAGAAATTTTTAAATGGTTATAAAGAAATAAGACAAATCAAGAAAACATGGATAGGAATGAAACTAAGAGGAAAAAGAAAAGGGGGAAATCATGATACTCATCCCAGCATGGTGGAAATCTTTAGATGGCTATTAGATGGAAATTAGATGAATAAAATAAAAACTGATGGGATTAAAACGAAGGTCTGAATATAACACTATTGAAGGTTGGGTGGACCAAAGGAAGTTCCTGTTGATCCTCCAACATTAAAGGGCCTTAAGCTAAGTTGCTGTAGTTCCTGAAGTTTGGATAAATTTTAAAAGCCAGAAGGTAAAGATACTATGAGAAACCCCACCTGAAATGCCTAGAGTGATGGTTAGACAGGTTAATCAAGGTAGCACTTGGAAAAAAAGCCAAAGTCTCCTGGCCTGAACCCTGGGTGGAAACCTGAAGACATTTGCACAAGAAAGGGTAAAATGGTCTGGAGAGAAGAGTCCTGGGACTAGAACATAAGGTAAAATTGATGGGACTATGAAAGTTGGAATGTTAAACATGCTTTTTTTTTTTTTAAGTTATACTACCAATAAACTGAGTTCTTTCTCTACTTTGTATTGGTCACAAAAAAAAAGAACACCCAATTTGGAAAAAAAAAAAAAAAAGGCAAGCAGGTTTTATTTCTGACCAGAAATGGAGAATGAGAATGAGTAAGCTCTTGCTCTAAATGCCTCTTCTCCCTGAACATAGAAGGCATGGGGTTTTTAAGAACTGAGTGGCCGGGCACGGTGGCTCATGCCTTTAATCCTAGCACTTTGGGAGGCCGAGACGGGTGGATCACCTGAGGTTGAGAGTTCGAGACCAGCCTGACCAACATGGTGAAACCCCGTCTCTACTAAAAATACAAAATTAGCCGGGCGTGGTGGCACATGCCTGTAATCCCAGCTACTTAGGAGGCTGAGGCAGGAGAATTGCTTGAACCTGGGAGGTGGGGGTTGCGGTGAGCCGAGATCGTGCCATTGCACTCCAGCCTGGACAACAAGAGTGAAACTCTGTCTCAAAAAAAAAAGAACTGAGCAAGGGTGTGAGAGGACTGTTAGCATGTACAAAGTGGGACTCCAGATGCACAAGCTCTGTTCATAAACATGCATCTTCATAAAACCAATGCATGCAAAATGGCAGTGATTATATTTGGGGGGAGGAAATTTTAGTGTTATAATGATATGTTAATGACCTAAAGGCAACTAGGGGTCATCTATTCCAGTTGCACCAGTTTGTGAGTCTTATTTTTTTCTGGAACCAGTCAGGACAATCTCTGTCCTAACCACAGAATAGAAGACAGCCACAGTGAAGAATCCTCACTGCTCCCTTGTCAACTCGACACCAGACACTGAAGCCTAACCCACTCCAAACCACGAAAAAAGATGATTCTGTGTTTCCTGGACTGGGGTGGCATCAGCAGCCTCAAAACATTATGCTGGCACTACCTGGTCCTGGTTTTCAATCCATGGGACACCTGAGAGAAGGCAGGTGGACAAGACACATCCACAGGTGCCTCCAAGAAGTTTTCCATGACTCTAGAGGTGAAAACTTGCAGGGACCAACAGAACAGTAGGCTGGCCAGATACCCACATCAGCTAGCCAGCCATGGAGCTTGAATAAAATAAAATGCAAAGCAGTCTAACAGGCATGTTTAGTTCTACTACATGTGGACATAAGGAGATATTAGATTGTCTGGGATGATGGGTTTTTTGGTTTGTTTGTTTTAGAGACAAAGTCTCACTGTCTCACAGGCCAAAATGGAGTGACATGATCACAACTTGCTGTAATCTTGACCTTATGGGATCAAGCCATCCTCCTGCCTCAGCCTCCCGTGTAGCTGGGACTACACATGTCACCACTACAGCCTATAATTCATTTTTATTTTTATTTTTTTGGAAAAGACAGGGTCTCGATGTCGTGACCAGGGCAGTCTCGATCTCTTGGCCTCCCAATGTTTTGGGATTACACGTGTAAGCCATCATGCCTGCCAACTTTATGTGTGGGGTGGGAGGTATTTTCTTTTTCTTTAGAAAGATTGAGTCTTGTTATGTTACCCAGGCCACACTTGAACCCTTAGGCTCAAGTGATCCCCATACCTCAGTCTTCCGAGCAGCTGTTATGACAGGCACATGCCACCATGCCCAGCATGTCTGAGAAATAGTTAACTGAGAAAACAAAACCGCATATCTGTAGGCAAAGTCTAACTTTATTGTATTGTATTGTACTGTATTGTGTTTTTTTGAGTTGGAGTCTCACTCTGTCACACAGGCTGGAGTGCAGTGGTGCAATCTCAGCTCACTGCAACCTCTGCCTCCTGAGTTTAATCAATTGTCTTGTCTCTGCCTCCCGAGTAGCTGGGACTACAGGCGCATGCCACCATGCCTGGCAAATTTTTTGTATTTTTAGCAGAGATGGGGTTTCACCATGTTAGCCAGGATGTCTCCATCTCCTGACCTCATGATCCGCCCACCTCGGGCTCCCGAAAACATCGGGCTGGGATTACAGGCGTGAGCCACCACACCCGGCTATTATTATTATTATTATTATTTTTTTTTTTTTTTTTGAGATGACGTCTTGCTCTGTCGTCCAGGCTGGAGTGCAGTGGCACAATCTCGGCTCACTGCAACCTCCACCTCCTGTATTCAAGCAATTCTCCTGCCTCAGCCTCCCGAGTAGCTGGGATTATAGACACCTGCCACCACACCTGGCTAATTTTTGTATTTTTAGTAGAGATGGGGTTGCACCATGTTGGCTAGGCTGGTCTCGAACTCCTGACCTCAAGTAATCCACCTGCCTTGGCCTCCCAAAGTGCTGGGAGTATAGGCATGAGCCACTGCGCCCAGCCTAGTTTAACTTTATTTTTGATGCAGGGTTTTTTTCAGTGCCTCTTTGCCAGCCAGAAACTTCTGCGGCTGAGGGGGGCCTCTGCTCATTTGTTCCTGTTGACTCACTTTGACCCATGGCTACTGGGCTGGTCTGGCCCTGCTGCCACTTCCTGTTGCATGGGGTGGTCGCCTGGCACCAGCAGAGGACAGGAGGGCTGCAGCATTACAGCTTCTTTTGCACCCACTGTTTGGCAGGTCCCAGCTTCTTGTCCCATGTCCAAGAAGAATGAGGTTACCTGGACAACTGAAGGGTGAGAAGGGTGGAGAAGAGTTTTTATTGAATGATGAAACAGCTCTCAGCAGAAAGTGAACCCCAAGTGGGTGGCCCCTACCTGAAGCAGACCTCCCAACTTGAAGGCAGGCAGTTCCCCAGCGTGGCAGAGTCCTGGGCTTGTATGGGTTCAGAATGGGGGAGTGTGTGCTGATTGGTTTGTGAATATGCAAAAAAGGTTAAAACAAAGGCACCACTCAAAGGTGGGCACAACAGTGTAAATAACCAATTAGGGAAGGGTAGGTATATGTAAAATAGGTGAAGGGTGGGGAACAGAGGAAAGTGTGCCAGACAGGAAGAAAGATTCTCAATCTGGTCCGTGGATTTATCCTGGATTGTAGCTAGGCTTTCAACTGCCTTTGGCTTGAAGGTCTGGTTTCACTGGGAACCCACCCCTGTCTGCCTAGAATTTGTCTACCTCCTGCTGCTATCATTTTCACTAAGATGAACAACTTGTATAGGACTATAGTGGAACACACAACACAGAATAACAAACATGTGCAGACACGAGTATTATAGTGCAAACTTTGGCTTCTCTGTTTATGTTTACATTTCTGCCTACCTTGAATATCTGCTTTATTGTTTCCATCCATACTGGTATTGCTCAATACTCTCAAGAATGAAGACGAATCTCATTTTAGAGACAAAACTATCAGAGTGATCATCCTAATCATGTACTGATCTTAATTCCATCTCTCCTTAGATATCACTACTAAAACTTCTATGAAGCTTTAATTTTTTAAATGTTATTTATTTATTTATTTTTACCATCCACTAATGTTGCAACAGCTCTATTTCTTTTTTCTTTCTTTTTTTTCTTTTTCTTTTTTTTTTTTTTTTGAGACAGAGTTTTTCTCTTGCTGCCCAGGCTGGAGTGCAATGATGCGATCTTGGCTCACTGCTACCTCCGCCTCCTGGATTCAAGCAATTCTCCTACCTCAGCCTCCTGAGTAGCTGGGACTACAGGCGTGCGCCACCACGCCTGGCTAATTTTTGTATTTTTAGTAGAGACAGAGTTTCACCATGTTGGCCAGACTGGTCTCAAACTCTTGACCTCAAATGATCCACCCACCTCAGCCTCTCAAAGTGCTGGGATTATAGACGTGAGCCACCATGCCGGGTCTTTCTTTTTCTTTTTTTTTTTTGAGATGGAGTTTTGCTCTTTTTCCCCAGGCTGGAGTGCTATGGCACGATCTCGGCTCACCACAACCCCTGCCTCCCTGGTTCAAGTGATTCTCCTGCCTCAGCCTCCCGAGTAGCTGGGATTACAGGCATGCACCACCATACCCAGCTAATTTTGTATTTTAATCGAGATGGGGTTTCTCCATGTTGGTCAGGCTGATCTCGAACTCCTGACCTCAGGTGATCCACTCACCTTGGCCTCCCTAAGTGCTGGGATTACAGGTGTAAGCCACTGCACCTGGCCATTTTTTTAAATTATTATTTTTTACATAATTTTTTTTTTTTTTTTTGAGACAAGAGTCTGTCTCTGTCTTCCAGGCTGGAATACAGTGGCAGTATCTCGGCTCATTGCAACCTTCACCTCCCAGGTTCAAGTGATTCTCCTGTCTCAGCTGGGATTACAGGCACCTGCTACCATGCCCGGCTAATTTTTGGATTTTTAGTAGAGATGGGTTTTCACCATGTTAGCCAGGCTGGTCTCAAACCCCTGACCTCAAGCGATCCTCCCACCTCAGCCTCCCAAAGTGCTAGGATTACAGGCCTGAGCCACAGCACCTGGCCAACATAATCATTCTTAAGAGGGTTTTGGAATTTACATTTTACAACTGTATTTCTAACATAACATTAATTTATTATGCAAAACACTCCTTGCCATGGAAACAGAAATAAAGAATAGCCACTTCCCAGCAATAACATGAACTCCTGGATTTAAGACACAACCAATATCAACAGGTGGAGAGCATCTTCTGCATACGTGCTCCACCTTTGAAAACTGCAGCCATTTATCACTACCAAAATAGCATTTCTTTCATTGGTCTTCTTGTAAGATTGATAAATCTTAGATAAATTAATCCAGAATTAATTGAATATAAGTTAGAATCTCAAGCGAGGGATACTAAGTGGATAAAAGTGTTGCTCAATGTACAGGACACTATGATTGATTTTACAGGCAGGGAGTTGTTTTCTGTGGGAATCACAGAGATTCAGCAGGTATTCTTGCTTTAGGGAACACAACATTTCTCCTCTATCTTCCTTGTCTTGTCCTATCTGGATTAGTTCTCTCCTGTCCCTGACAGACTGAGAAACTGACTCTAATACCTCAGAGTGCATTCATGTGAATTTATTTATTTATTATTATTTTTATTTATTTATTTATTTTTTTTGAGACGGAGTCTCGCTCTGTCGCCCAGGCTGGAGTGCAGTGGCGCAATCTTGGCTCACTGCAAGCTCCACGTCCCGGGTTCGCGCCATTCTCCTACCTCAGCCTCCCGAGTAGCTGGGACTACAGGCGCCCGCCACTGCGCCCAGCTAATTTTGTTTGTATTTTTAGTAGAGACAGGGTTTCACCGTGGTCTCGATCTCCTGACCTCGTGATCCACCTGCCTCAGCCTCCCAAAGTGTGAATTTATAACACAATAATGTTTATCAGCCTCTGCTCCCAGTACTGTGATTTTGCGACTGAAAGACTGTTCAAAACGTTATGATAATTTGGATTTTTAGTCTTTGGGGGCATCCTAAATAATAAGCATTGGAGAGTTCGAATTCCCCAAAATCTAAAATAATATTTTTTCAAATACTTGAGTGATCAGTTACAGACACTAATCTCCAAAACTCTCAATACGGGTTCTAAGGCTAGGTGAGACTATGCTCTACTCTAGAAGGACGCGCACTTTAAGGACAGACCGCTGAGGTGGAGCTGGGCCTTTCTTGCAAGTAAGTGAGCATGATGGTAGGGTATACCTGACAGCATAGTTTGACAGGGGACATAGACTTTCAAGGAGAGAATAGACATGAAATAGATACATGCAGAAGTATAGTCAAATTGAGGGAAGATGACACTCAGGCCAGAGTGGTTGTTTATTCACCACTCTGGGCAATCAGGCGCCTCTGAGAAGCGCCTTCTTTACCGCCTTGGAACCGTCTTGGAACCTGAGGAAACTACATAACCCAGAAATCTCTGCATCGAATGACAGCGCGTCAGAGCCAATGAAGGCTCAAAATAAAGGCGTTTCCGCGGAAACAGTATAAAGGTGGGACTTCCGGCGTCCTCTACTAGTGGCCATTTTGATTGGGGTTGGGTGTATTTTCCAGTGAGAGACCGCGGAGTGCTGGGTCGTGTGGAAGTGACTGAACCCAGAAGGTGGAAACGAGACGTTGTCCCGACTGCACAGAGGCTGCTCTGCAGTTCCTTAAAGGCGCTAGGCGTGACCCGCGCCAAGGCTGGGATCGGGACCACCGTGCCCGGGTACCTGCCCTGCTCGCCCCCTCCTTTCGACCCCGCTTTCCCCACCCAGTCGGATGGCGGCGGCCGCGTTGAGGCCCCCGGCTCAGGTAATTGTGGCGTCCTCCGTGCCCTCAGGTCACCTCATCTTTACCTAAGTCCAAAAGCAGAGAGGAAGCGGCGCCTGCTCAAGGCTCTACAGCCTGAACCCGGCGTCGGGACACTGAGGCACTCGCTATGGGCCCCCGTTTTTGACACCTGGGGGATGCGCTCAGGAGAGCTACAGGCACAGGGACCGGTGCAGGCAAAGGCCTGGAGATGAACTGAGCCGAGAGGATCGTAACCTAGGGTCCACAGGCACCTGTCGGGAGCAAAGTGTGAGGCAGAGCTCCTGGAAGAGCAGGCTGAGGACTGTGTATTCACCTTGAGAACGCTAGAAGCCATGGACAGCTTCCAACAAAGGAAGGACAAGATCAATGTCCAGGCTTTAAAGGTTTCCCAAAGTCCAGTCAAAAAAGAACCCAGGGGATGACTTTCGGGCCCTGGGAGGTTGAATTCTTGTTCAACCTCTACAGATCACATAGGTGCTAAGAGATGACATTTTGTACTGAGGCGCTCAGTTCAGACAACAAATCCGCGTTTACCTGGTTACAGGGCCAAGAAAGAGTTCAGGGAGGCCTGAGCTTATCAAATCTCATCAGGGACACATTCTTGTAGCTTGTGCCTCTCCTCTCAGGAACTGCTGGCTGCAGAAGCACTTGCAGAACCTCTGCAGGGAAGCGGAGGGTGTTACTCCCTCACTGGCCCTAACTCCTATCCACATGCTCTTTAGATTGGGATGTCCTGGGACTCTTAGGTACCTTTTTTTTTTTTTTTTTTTAAGTTTTTTGATCTGGGAACCGTGGAGGAACCTTAAATCCAGGATCCTAAGTCTGTGACACAGGATATATGGAGGTATTACCATTTCTATCAACCAATATAAACGTACTTGGAAGATTAACCCAGGAGTTAGTACCAGGATGTGAAATGCTTAGAGGTGAAACTGACCAGAGGGAAGAGGTGATGTTGCCACAGTTTCATCTGGCTGTAGTCTCCTCTGGCTCTATAGTGGAGAACAGACTGGGGGGTTGAGAGAGGAGGAAATAAGATGAGAGTTGAGGCTTTTGCCATAATCCAAGTGAGGGTTAACAGACTAAGATTCATGGCTAAGGAGATGTGGCTGGATTCAAAGTTGATATTTTGTAACAAGCATCTAGGTTTCCTAATAATGCAAAGTAAGGGCATGAAGAGAGCAATCAGGAGCCCGAGGTTTTTGGTCTTAGCAGCTGTAGCTATGGAAGCTGCATCAGCTGAGATGAGCATGTTGGTAGTAAACATAATTAGAATATTATGCAGATATCAAGATTACTATTTTGGCCATATGAAGAGTCAGAGACGAATAAGTGTAGGCATCAAATGGGTATGGACATGCAGGTTGGGGTATCTGGAAAGGGATTGACACTGGAGACATCTAATATATGGCAGCTAATGTGTATGCTATGGTGAGTGAGCCATGGGTCACATTAAGGAGAGCACACTTCAGATTCTGGTGGTAAATCTTTTAGGGGACTAGAAAGCAGTTGTTGAATGATGAGGACTGCATTTGTTGCTTGGGTCCCTGGGTAATGTTATTGGGCTTCCTAAACACTGGAGAGGTAGGTAAGTGACCATGATGGTAGGGTATACCTGTCAGCATAATTTGACAGGGGACATAGACTTTCGAGGAGAGAATAGACATGAAATAGATACATGCAGAAGTATAGTCAAATTGAGGGAAGATGACACTTAGGCCAGAGTGGTGCTTATTCACCACTCTGTGCAATCAAGATTTGAGATGACTTTGGTAGTGTGTGGGGGGTTTCATTATGCGTGCTGAATATGCTCAGGGAGAAATATGGTCATCTGTGACAGTAGGTCTTGGGCCTTAAATGGATTAAAAACAGGACTTTTCTTTTTTTTTTTTTTTTTTGAGACTGAGTCTCGCTCTGTCACCCAGGCTGGTGTATTGGTGTATAGTGGTGCAATCTCGGCTCACTACAACCTCCACCTCCCAGGTTCAAGTGATTCTCCTGCCTCAGCCTCCCGGTAGCTGAGAATACAGGTGCGTGCCACCACGCCCCACTAATTTTTTTTTGTATTTTTAGTAGAGATGCGATTTCACCATATCAGCCAGGCTGGTCTCGAACTCCTGACCTCATGATCCACCCGCCTCAGCCTCCCAAAGTGCTAAGATTACAGGTGTGAGCCACCGTGCCCGTCCAGGACTGGTCTTTAAATGGCAATGGTATTAGGTGAATGGAAGTTGGTCCGTGTTGCTGAAGGGTAAGCCAGTGCAGCACAGAAGTGGAATAAGACCATGGATATCTGAAGTTACATGTGGTTTTGCGTGGCTGTGGAGTAATGCAAGGAGGCATTCATAGAATTTATTAGGGACTTCCACTGCTAATGGGAACCATGGTCATTTTGTGTTATTATTGGATCCTGTTTGAATATGTGAAGCATACTGGATGCTGTCAGCCATATTGTGGCATAAAGCCAAAAATGGAGGCCCAATATGATGTGTCACCTTGACATCTAGTGATATTGGTATGACCTCAAATGACCTGAGAATCAATTCCCTTCCCACTAGGCTCTTTTAGATAATAATCAGCATGGCCTAATAGTCCTTTTATTAGAGAGACCAGGCAGAATTCCTGGTTATTATACTTTGTAGTGAGTTTGAATTTTATCCTTACCCACAGTGTTATTCAAATGAGCCAGTTGCATCCTCCTAAGGGATTCGGGGGTCATCACACGCTCTTCATTTTAAAAGCTTGCATATCATATTTTCTGGTTGTGCACTCTTACCCATAGTGCAACCCCTATGTGGTCCTTCATGATGAGGGATGTCCTCTTCCAGACTTTGAGTGTATTTGATTTTTAAACATATTTATAGCACCTGTTTAGTGTTTGATGTCATGTGTTTGGTCATTAATACAACTGTAAGGTGAAAATCTCACCCTTACTCGTAGAAGGAAGAAGAGGGTATAAACATACTTTAACTTATGGGGAGGCAGAGGCCAATGTGGGAGGCAGTTTGGTGGGGGTGGCCATGGGCATGTGTCTGTGCAGTCTAAAGAATGATATGTATTTTGGCCTAGCACAGTGGCTCATGCCTATAATCCCAGTACATTGGGAGGCTGAGGTGGGTGAATCACTTGAGCTCAGGATTTCGAGACCAACCTGGGCAACATAGTGAAACCTTCTCTCTACCAAAAATGCAAAAAAAAAAAAATTAGCCAGCACGGTGGCATGCACCTGTAGTCCCATCTACTCGGGAGGCTAAGGCCAAAGAATTACTCGAGCCCAGTAGACAGAGGTTGCAGTGAGCTGAGATTACATCATTGCACTCCAGCCTGGGCAACAGGAGTGAAACCCTATCTCAAAAAAAAGAAAAGAAAAGAAAAAGGAATGATGGGTATTTAGAGAAGGAGTATGTCTGATAGACTGAGGATGCTGCATTGGGATTTACATGACTTCATCTCTACCAGGGGCATTGGCTATCAGGAGGTATGGACCGCTTTATATCAGCACCAAAACATAGAAACCTATTGGTTCACCCACTTCTTGTTGCGGATGGCTGTACACCATGGCCAGTGAGCCCATGAGAAGATAGTGACACCAGTGGTGAGAAGATAGTGACACCAGTGGGCCTAGTTTCTTCTTGTAGTTTAGGACCTTGGGAGGAGGAAGGGCAAGGGTGGATAAGTGGATGAGCATATGGAGTGTTTATGGTTTCATCTGTCGTCATCATCATGGCAGGGCACTGTGACCTTTGAAGATGTGGCTGTGAACTTTTCCCAGGAGGAATGGAGTCTCCTTAGTGAGGCTCAGAGATGCCTTTATCATGACGTGATGCTGGAAAACCTGACACTTATATCTTCTCTAGGTAAGGCACTCACAGTCTTCTCTGTGATCTCAGCTAGTGTCTGTCCTCCTCATCTTTTTCCCCATGGCAAGACTGTTTTCCTCACTTCAGGAACCTGGGTACAGGTTTCTCTGTTAGTTGCCTAGGTAGGTTCTGTGGTAGGTAGAACTAGGTGTGTGCACTGCCCTCTCTTCTCCTTGAGCAGCCCCAACACCTGCTTTGCTGCAAGCTCCCAGAGAAGGAGCTTTACAGGCACCATAATGCACCCCACCTTGCTGGCCCTCTGGCTGTTGAGTAATTTTTCCGGATCCGAGACTGGTATGCACAGGTTCTGCTTCCTTGCTCTAGATGACATTTATTCATGACTGCCTGTGCTAGGCATTCCTCCCATCACTGATGTTCTCAATACTTACATGCACCATAGGCTGTTCTTGCAAGACCCTCCTTATAAATTATCTTGTTTGTTTTGTTTTGTTCTGTTTTGTTTTCAGAGACAAAGTCTTACTCTGTCACCCAGGCTGGAGTGCAGTGATGCAATCATACCTCACTGTAGCCTCAATCTCCCAGGCTCAAGCAATCCTCCTTCCTCAGCCTCTGGAGTAACTTGGACTAGAGGCTTCTGCCACCACATCCCACTAATTTTTATTTTTATTTTTAATAGAGATGAAGTCTGGCTATATTGTCCAGGCTGGTCTCTGACTCCGGACCTCATGTGATCCTCCCACCTCGTCCTCCCAAAGTGCTGGGATTACAAGCATGAGCCAGTGTGCCCCGACTGTTTTTTTTTTTTTTTTTTTTCCAGACAGGGTTTCACTGTCATCTAGGCTGCAGTCTACTGATGCAATCATGGTTCACTTCATTCTCAACCTTCTGGGCTCAAGTAATCCTCCCATCTGACTCAGGAGCATGCCACCCTGCCCAACTAATTTTTGTTCATTTGTATTTTTGGTTTTTTTTTTTTTTTTGGTTTTTTTTTGAGACAGAGTCTTGCTCTGTCACCCAGGCTGGAGTGCAGTGGCGCGTTCTCGGCTCACTGCAACCTCCGCTTCCCGGGTTCACACCATTCTTCTGCCTCAGCCTCCCGAGTAGCTGAGACCACAGGTGCATGCTGCCACACCTGGCTAATTTATTTGTATTTTTAGCAGAGATGGGGTTTCACCGTGTTAGCCAGGATGGTCTTGATCTCCTGACCTCGTGATCCACCCGCCTTGGGCTCCCGAAGTGCTGGGATTACAGGCATGAGCCACCGCGCCCAGCCTCATTTGTTTGTTTTGTAGAGATGGTGTCTCATTATGTTATCCAGGTTGGTCTTGAACTCCTAGGGTCAAGTAGTCTTCCCAGTTTGGCCTCCCACAGTGCTGGGATTATAGGTGTGAGCCACTGCACCTGGCCAAAAATTATCTTTGTAGTATTTAGTTTTCTTTCCTATGGGCTATCATGTGCTGATTTTTTCTGAACTATTGGTTGACTGTTCTTCTCTCTTGTCTTTCTCTTATTCTTTATGTCATCCATGTCCCATGTAAATTCCATGTATATCTTTGCAATGGGACTGAGAGTTCTCAGTGATCCAGAAGTTGCAGCTAAACCCGGGCTCAGCATGATGGGCCCAGAGGGAGGCCACCTCTGAGGAGTAACACCCTGGAGGAAGACATAACATTAGGGATTTAGGAAAGTCATACTAGAAGCTCTCCGATTTCACAAGTATTTACCTGGCAACGTGATGAGCCATATGCTGTTTCTGTCTTCCCCATTCTTGAGAGTTTCATACTTCACCGTTATATACCCTGTCACTTCTACTCTGATGCCAGCCCAGGACTAATCTTCACATCTCTGGATCCCACCTGTCACCCATTTTTCTCACATTTCCATCTGCAGTGGACTCCAATACTGGCATATCAGTTTTGTATTAGGAAGTGTGTACACATTGCTAAGCCATACCTGACCAACAGCTACTTTGTTGTACTCGTATTTTCCTGTGACACACAAACAAGTGTATCTTTGTTGTACTCGTATTTTCCTGTGACACACAAACAAGTGTATCTAACAGAGGTATTACTCCGTGGAAATAATTGCAGAAACAGAATGTTGCCTTTAGGTTGAAGATAAGTCTTCTTCATATTACTGGGTTAGAATGATTACAGAATGTAGGGGGCCACATGATCTGAAGGAACCAACAATACATGCACTACAGGAAGCAGAGGCAATTCCTTCCTGTGCAAACATCTAAAGGACCTTCATAAAGCATGTGGGTGCTATATAAAAGGATATGTCTAGGCCCAAGTAAATATAAGTACAACCAAGCAGCTGTTGATCAGATATGGCTTAGTAATACTTCCCTTCAGAAGTACGTTGCATTTTACCAGCATTTTATTTCTTTTAGGTTGTTGGTATGGGGCAAAAGACGAGACGCCTTCTAAGCAGACCCTTTCTATACAACAGGAGTCCCCACTTAGGACACATCGGACAGGTGTATGTACCAAGAAGGTCCACCTCTGGGGAATGTGTGGCCCTCTCCTGGGAGATATCTTACACCAGGGAACACAACACAATCAGAAATTGAATGGGTTTGGGGCATGTGAAAAAAAATTGGATGACGATGCAAGCCGTCATCAAGACCAGAAGCAGCACATTAGAGAGAAATCGTACAGAAGCAATGCCAAGGGAACGTTGTTTGTAAAGAACTGTAAATTCCATGTGTCACATGAGCCATTTATCTTTCATGAGTTTGGGAAAGACTTTTTGTCCAGCTTGAGATTACTCCAACAAGAGGACATTCACACTTCAGGGAAGTCAAACTTTGAAACTAAGCATGGGATACCCCTTCAGGGTGGAAAAACTCATTACACCTGTGGAGAGTCCACAATACCCTTCAGCAACAAACACTCACTTGTCCTTCATCAGAGACTTCTCCCTAGAGAAGGACCTTATGTGTGCAGCGATTCTGGGAAATTCACTAGCAAAAGTAATAGTTTCAATAATCATCAGGGAGTTCACACTGGAAAAAGACCTTATCAGTGTGGACAATGTGATGAATCATTTTGGTATAAGGCCCACCTCACTGAACACCAGAGAGTTCACACTGGAGAAAGACCTTATGAGTGTGGAGAATGTGATAAATCTTTTAGTCATAAGCACAGTCTTGTTGACCATCAGCGAGTTCACACTGGAGAAAGACCTTATGAATGTGATAAATGTGGGAAATCTTTTAGCCATAAGCGCAGCCTTGTTCACCACCAGCGAGTTCACACTGGAGAAAGACCTTATCAGTGTGGAGAATGTGGGAAATCGTTTAATCACAAGTGCAACCTCATTCAGCATCAGCGAGTTCACACTGGAGAAAGGCCTTTTGAGTGTACGGCATGTGGGAAGTTATTTAGGAGCAACTCCCACCTAAAGGAACACCAGAGAGTTCACACTGGAGAAAGACCCTATGAGTGTAAAGAATGTAGGAAGTCATTTAGGTACAAGTCACACCTCACTGAACACCAGAGAGTTCACACTGGAGAAAGGCCATATGAGTGTAGAGAATGTGGGAAATGTTTTCATCAAAAGGGCAGTCTCATTCAACATCAGCAGATCCACTCTGGAGAAAGGCCACATGAGTGTGGAGAATGTGGGAAATGTTTTCATCAAAAGGGTAGTCTCATTCGACATCAGCAAATCCACTCTGGAGAAAGGCCACATGAGTGTGGAGAATGTGGAAAGTGTTTTCGTCAAAAGGGAAACCTCATTAAACATCAACGAGTTCACACGGGAGAAAGACATGAATGTTGAAAATTTGGCAGATCTGTTGGTAAAAAGGGCACCCTCATTCAACATTTGTGAGATCACACTGGAAAGCGCTTATGAGTGTGGAGAATGTGCAAAATCATCTAGCCAAAAGGTTGGCCTCATTCAACAATAGCAAGATCACACTGGGGAAAGGCTTTGTGAGTGTAGAGAATGTATGAAATCCTGTACATAGACGTTTTGCCTCACTAAATACCAGAGGGGTCACACTGGAGAAAGACCCTATAGTTATGGGGAATTTGGGAAATTACTTAACAAGAAGTCCCACCTCACTGAACGCTACTGAGTTCACAGTTGAGAAAAGCCATATGACTGTAAGGAATTTGTGAAATTATTTGCCAGAAGAGCTGCACTACTATTCATCAGATAATTTACAATGGAGAAAGGCCACATAATAATTTCTCACATAATAAATGTGAGAAATCATTTCCGTACAGCTCTGCGCTCCATGTTCATGAGAGTTCACACTGAACAAAGCCTTATGAGAGCGGCGAGTAGAATTTGTGGGAAAACTCTGGTCTCATTAAACACAGGAGAGTTCATGCTAGAGAAAGGCCTCGATAGTGTAGCAAATGTGGAAAGGCATTTACCAGAAGCTCTGCCCTGCAAGTTCACACTAGAGAAAGCCCTTAGTGAAGTAAATTTGGAAAATTGATTAGTCAAACCTCTATGCTCCTTCAAGATCAGAGTTCACACTGGATCAAGGCTTTATGGTGTTACAAATGTGGCACATTCTTTATCTAAATGTCTAACTTACATTATGCACGGACAAACTCCTGCGGTGGAAGTGCCTTTTGAGTGCAGAGCATTTGGCAAAGGCTTCACTCTTCTTTCATTGGATACCAGAATGTTGATGGGAGAAAAATAACATAGGTGTTTGGGAATATTACTTCTTGTCCAGTGTAACTGTGGGAGAGAGCCCTTATGAGGATGCCGTCAACCTATATTGAATGTCATATGTCCAATAGCTGCATAAATTCCAGGTATATGGGAGCTGTATTGCATTTCTTATCCTGCATATGTCCTTGCCAGATTTATTTCATTCTTAGGTCTCTGGCAAAAGCCATTTCACCTCTACCACTTGGCAGGTACCTACAGTTCATCACTCATGCACTCCATCATATTCCAGAAAAAAAGTTCAAGTTGTCTCCCATTCAGCAGTGGGATTTTTGAGTAGCCTCTGCACTCGTTCCTTTCTCATTTCTCTATGAGGAGTTGGGCCATGGACCTGACTCAGTTTTGGCCTAGAGCAGAAGTGTCCAATCTTTTGGCTTTCCTGGTCCACATTGGAAGAAGAATTGTCTTGTGCCACATATAAAATACATTAATGATAGCTGATGAACTTTTAAAAATCGCACAAAAACCCTCATAATGTTTTAAGAAAGTTTATGAATTTGTGTTGGGCTGCATTCAAAGCTGTCCTGAGATACATGCGGCCCACAAGCTGCGGGTTGGACAAGCTTGGCCTAGAGAATTTTTCTGATTACTTGACAAGATGGGCTGTCTTTCCTAGGAATCTCATGATTCTCATTATTCTTAAAATGGACTTTTCCAGCCTCTAACTCACCAACCCAAGTACAAGCTGCCTCTCATTGTTCTAGTTTCTGCTATGATGAAGTCCTTATTTAAGCTTCCTTCAATCTTGGGAATTGTATTGACTGTATTGTGTGAATTGTATATTCACTGCATTGTGTGGCTTGTATACAACATGGTTCTGGTACCATGAAAATTTGTTGGGATTACTAAACTGTGTGACTCTTAGGGGACAGTATGAAGGCAGAATATAGCTCTGCATTTGTGGCCTAGTTTGGATGGCTGCCTAAGGCCTCCAAATAAAGACTTCAGGGCTTTGTGATCTTTATTTTTAGACCATATAGTGCAATAATATGTGTTTTCATAAATTAACCTGAGTAGGGGACAGTTTTAGTGACACACTTTGGTGCTTCTGAGAACAGCACAAAATTATTCTCTTGTTTATAAGGGATATTGCATTCTGCTCAGTACTGGTGAGGGAAATCTGTTCTCAAGTCCTACAGTGCGTTCATGTGTCCTGAAGTCCAGAATTCTGTAGGATAGTGTCCTACATTATAAGCCTGGAGGAAGAAATCATAATTCTTTAATTTTTATTTTTTTAGGGACATGATGTCACTCTGAAACTCAGGCTGGAATACACTGGCATGGTCATACCTCACTGCGGCCTCAAACTCCTGGGCTCAAGTGATCCTCCTGCCTCAGCCTCCCGAGTACCTGAGATTAGCCCAGGTAATTTAAGAATTTTTTATAGAGATAGGGTTTTGCTATTTGACCCTGACTGATGTTCAACTCCTGGCCTCAAGTAATCCTCTAGCATATGTCCTCGAAAGCACTAGGATTACAGGTATGAGCCACCATGCCCAGCCCACAAATAATTTTTATAGAATTAGCATTTCTAGGTAGTGAAGCAGACTGCAACAGAATAGTTGGGATATACTTTTTTTAAAAAGGCATCCACAATGATTCAGTCACTATGTCTGTGATGGACAAGCAGGTACAGAAATTTTCAGGACCTCCATAATTATGAATCTAGTGTAGCTTAGGTCATTGTCAGAGTAAATCTAAAGGTTTTGTGGATTTCTGTAGCCTATCTGGGCTGCCTACCAAAAAGCCATCCCTGAATTAGTAGGAGGAAGAGGATAGGGAGAAAGGAAATCTCTTAGTCCAGTGATGTGGCCTTTGCAACCAGCCAGCATTCCAATTTAATCAGGTGGAAATGATCTTCCTGGCTCATAAGTATTTGGTATCACACAGGCTAACTGCCCTCCTTAGGGCGTGATGAGAGTTAGGAGAGTCAATGTAGAATCACATAACCTATTTGTCAAAAATAATGTGTTAAATCCAGATAGTTCTTTCAAATTACATTTTTAAAGCTGTAATAAGACTGGGCATGGTGACTCATGCCTGTTATCCCAACACTTTGGGAGTCTAGGGTGGGAGTATTGCTTGAGGTAAGGAGTTTGAGACTAGCCTGGGTGCCATAGTAAGACCCTGTCTCTTAAAAAATAAATACTATCTTTCTCTCTGGCCTCTCCATCCTGCAGACAATCACTGAATTGCAGTATTTGCTTAACAG
Organism: Symphalangus syndactylus; assembly: GCF_028878055.3. Classification (NCBI taxonomy): domain Eukaryota; kingdom Metazoa; phylum Chordata; class Mammalia; order Primates; family Hylobatidae; genus Symphalangus; species Symphalangus syndactylus. The sequence goes on along the minus strand of NC_072435.2, from coordinate 20,907,226 downwards.
TAGATTAGTGTCAATTTTCTGGAATTTTATATGACTGATATAACATGTTTCCTCTTTTCATACCTGAGTACTCTCCTGAGTCCTATTTATTTCGATGTTCTTCTTTTTTCTTTATTATTATTTTTATTTCACATAGCAGGGATGCATATTTTGACATTCATCAATCATGATATATGAGTAGTTCATTCTTTTTATCTTAGAATATGAGATGCTATGGAAATCACTGTATACGAATTCATCTGCTTATGGATATGTTATTGCTTCCTGTTTTTGTCTGTTAGGAATAAAACTGCTTGTTAAGCACATTTGAATGCAATTCTTCATATAGATAATGTTTCATTTCTCTTGTGTGAATGCCTTGGTGTGCAGTGCCCAACTCACATGGTAGATGAATGTATACCCCTCTCCCAACCCCAGGCAGCACAGCTCACAGCTCCAACAGAGACTCCTTCCCTCCACTTGAGAAGAGGAGAGGGAAGAATAAAGAAAACTTTGTCTTGGGACTTGTTCCAGCTCAGCTACAGTAGGATAGGGCACCAGGCTGAGTCCCCTATTCTAGGCCCTAGCTCTGAATGACATTTCTAGATATACCCTGGGCTAGAAGAGAACCCACTTCTTTGAAAGGGAGGATCCAGTCCTGGGAGGATCTATCACCTGCTGACTAAAGAGTCATTGGGCCCTGAATAATCAGCAGTAGTGGCCGGGCGCGGTGGCTCACGCTTGTAATCCCAGCACTTTGGGAGGCCGAGGCGGGCGGATCACGAGGTCAGGAGATCGAGACCACGGTGAAACCCCGTCTCTACTAAAAATACAAAAAATTAGCCGGGCGTGGTGGCGGGCACCTGTAGTCCCAGCTACTCGGAGAGGCTGAGGCAGGAGAATGGCGTGAACCCGGGAGGCGGAGCTTGCAGTGAGCCGAGATTGCGCCACTGCACTCCAGCCTGGGTGACAGAGCGAGACTCCGTCTCAAAAAAAAAAAAAAAAAAAAAAAAATCAGCAGTAGTACACAGGCAGTACTCACCATGGGCCATTGGTGAGACTCAGACATGCTGGGTTCAGGTGTGACCCAGCACATTCTCAGCTGTGATGGCTTTCAGGAGTGACTCCTGCTTGAGAAACAGAGAAGAGTAAAGAAGACTTTGTCTTACAGCTTTAGGTACCAGTTTGGCCACAGTAGGGTAGAGCACCAAGTAGGCTCTTAGGGGCCCTAATTTCAGGCCTTGGCTCTTGGATGGCCAGAGGAAAGCCCACTGCCTTGAACAGTGTCCCAAGCCTGGCAGCACTCACCACAAGCCTGTGAGTCCCACAGTCCTGGACTGGTGAGGACCATGGGGAGAGACACCTCTGCTTGTGAAAACAGGAGGGAAGAGTGAGAAGGACTATGTCTTATGGCTTGGGTTCCAGTTCACCTGCAGTAGAACACCAGATAGATTCCTAAGGTTTCCCACTACAGGCTCTGGCTCGCAGATGGCGTTTCTGAATGTGCTTAGGATGGGGAGGAGCTTGCCACTCTGAAGGGAAGGACATAAACCTCGCTGGTTTTGCCCCCTGCTGATTGTAGAGTCCTAGGGCCTTGAACAAACACAGGGAGTAGCCAGGAAGTGGTCAGTATGAGCCTTGGACAGCACCCAGTTCTCTGCTGGCTACAGGTCTGACCCCACATAGTCCCATTGGTGGTGGCACAGGGGTACTTGTGTGACTGCTCCTCCAGCTAAAGGCAGCTCAGCACAAAGAAACTTAAGAAACCTGCCAGCAGGAGCCTCCATGACCCCCATGAACACTTGAGCTGGCAGGGAGAGCTGCTTAGAGAAGTGGTAGGGACAGAACTCCAGCCAGTGCAGAGCCCAGAGGATTTGGGGTGGGAGCATCTCTAGTGGAGCACAGCTAGACACGCCCATATTTCAAGGCTCGCCTTGCTTCCCTATCAGACTTTAGCCCTAGGAAAGTCAGACCTGATCAGTGCAGGGCGTTCTTGCCAATAAGTTGGGGATGGTTGGACCTGAGCACCCCTTGGTCAGCTGGCCTCTCCCAGGGCTCCAGGCTACCCACACCTGCTTGCAGTACAACCTCGGATGCCCAGGTGGGGTCCCTTGTGGGGTTGTACATCATAGCTCCTGTGCTGGTGAACTGCAGTTAAGAAATCCCATAGTCGTGCAACAGCCCACCTGCACCTTCCCCAAACTGTGGCCTCTCAGACGCTTTGCCTGCACGCATTCACCTATGGCCACCCCCGACATTGCTTTGCCAGCATATGTACACGCAAGTGGACCTTGCCTTCTCTTTTCCACCAGCGTGCATGTGCATTTGCACCCTGTCATGCTACAGCTGCCAGTGTGAGCACACCTCATCCCCCCAACTTTCCACTGCATCATCATTGCTGTCAGAGCATTTGCGATCCCAGAGACTGCCAGCCTGCACCTGCCAGCACCCCACCCCTGGACCAGCACAAAACTACACAGACCAGCAGACACACCCCATGCACCAGTATCAGCTGCTACCCATGTGAATGCATGCACAGAGGGTACAAACAGTCCTGTACCTGCCAGCACCTTGCCTCCATATTAACACCACTGCTGGTGTGAATGTGTACTTGGACATCAATGGAACCCCCTTCCCTACCCCCCCATGTTGTGCTTCCACCACCAGCACTGTGAACACTCACGTGGAGGCTGGCACCCCTACACCCACCAGCACTCCATCACAGCCAATAAACGTACACCCCACCACTGCCATTGCTGCTGGCATGTGGGAACGGATGGATCCTGCTGCCACCACCCTAAGCACTGGGGCTGGCACTGCCCTTCAGAGTGTTGTTACCAATAGTCGGGGAATAACTTAGACCCTCCAGCATGGCAGGTTTCTGACCTCCAGGGATCATAGAACAAAGCTGGATGCCTGATACCAGGCCCCGTGTATTAGAGCACACAATCTAGCAGTCCTGAGCTGAGCCTTGGACCCCTAAAATGCTCCAGAAATTAAGGCAGTTGACTGGAGCCACATTATACCACAAACTCTTAAGGGCATCAAATAGGATAAAAGACAAAAAAGTCCATCCAAGGATCAGCAACTTCAAAGATTGAAGAAACATCAGCCAACAAAGATGAGAAAGAACCAGGGCAAGAACTCTGGTAACTGAAAAAGCCAGAGTGTCTTCTTACTTCAAAACAACCACACTAGTTCCCCAGCAGTAGTTCCTAACCAGACTGAGATGGCTGAAATAACATAAATAAAATTCAAAATATGGATCGGAATCAACATCACTGACACACAGGAGAAAGTCAAAAACTAATCCAAGGAATCTCTTGATTACAATAAAATAATACAGGAGCTGATAGACGAAATGGCCTTTATAAGAAAGAACCAGACTGACTTAATAGAGCTGAAAAATGCTCTACAAGAATTTCATAATGCAATCACAAGAATTAACCGCACTTTGGGAGGCCAAGGTGAGCAGGTCACTTGAGGCCAGGAGGGTGAGACCAGCCTGACCAACATGGCAAAACCCTGTCTCTACTAAAAAAATAATAATAATACAAAAAATTAGCCAGTTGTGGTGTTAAGTGCCTGTAGTCCCACTGTTTGGGAGGCTGAGGCATGAGAATTGCTTGAACCCAGGAAGCAGAGGTTGCAGTAAACCGAGATTGCACCACTGAACTCCAGCCTGGGTGACAGAGTGAGATTCCGTCTCAAAAATTAAAAAAAAAAAAAGAGAATGCTGAATATGGGATCCCAGTCTCTTTTGTCTTGTAGGATTTCTACTGACAGGTCTGCTGTTAGCCTGACAGGGTTCCCTTTATAGGTGACCTGTCCCTTCTATCTAGCTGCCTTTAACATTTTCTGTTTCATTTCGACCTAGAAGGATCTGATGACTATGTGTCTCAGGGATGGTCTTTGTAGTATTTTGCAGGGTTCTCTGCATTTCCTGAATTTTAACGTTGGCCTCCCTAGCGAGGTTGGAGAAATTTTCATGAGTGATATCCTGAAATGTGTTTTTCAAGTTGCTTGGTTTCTCTCCCTGTCTCTCAGGCATGCCAGAGAGTCATAGGCCACTTTATATAATCCCATATTTCTTGAAGGTTTTGTTCATTCTTCCGTATTGTTTTTTCTTTTCTTTTCTTTTTTTTTATTTTGAGACAGAGCCTTGCTCGTCACCCAGGCTGGAGTGCAATGGCGCAACCTCGGCCCACTGCAACCTCTGCCTCCCTGGTTCAAGCAATTCTCCTGCCTCAGCCTCCTGAGTAGCTAGGATTACAGGCGCCTGCCACCATGCCCAGCTGATTTTTGTGTTTTTAGTAGAGATGGGGTTTCGCCATGTTGGCCAGGCTGGTCTCAAACTCCTGACCTCTTGATCTGTCTGCCCTCTTGATCTGTCTGCCTTGGCCTCCCAAAGTGCTGGAATTACAGATGTGCACCACCACACCAGGCCTGTTTTTTATTTTCCCTGAGTTATTTCAGAGAGCCAGCCTTCGTGCTCTGAGATTCTTTCCTCAACTTGGTCAATTCTTGTTTTTTTTTTTTCTTTTTTTTTTTGAGACGGTGTCTCACTCTATCGCCCAGGCTGGAGTGCAGTGGTGTGATCTCAGCTCACTGCAAGCTCCACCTCCTGGGTTCACGCCATTCTCCTGCCTCAGCCTCCCAAGTAGCTGGGACTACAGGCGCCCGCCACCATGCTCGGCTAATTTTTTTGTATTTTTAGTAGAGACAGGGTTTCACCATGTTAGGCAGGATGGTCTCAAACTCCTGACCTTGTGATCCACCCGCCTTGGCCTCTCAAAGTGCTGGGATTACAGGCATGAGCCAATGCGCCAGGCTCAACTTGGTCAATTCTGTTAATTCTTTTTTTTTTTTTTTTTTTTTGAGACAAAGTCTCACTCATGAGGTCTGGATCAAGACCCCTTTTCTGGTGACAGTGTCAATTGTCTACAGACTTAGGGAAAATTTTAATGGCCACACCAGTATAGATACAGGTGGCTCCAAATAAACCACTTCCCAACATTAAACAGTATTTATTGAAGCAGGAAGCTATAAGCTGGGCATGGTGTTGCACACCTGTAGTTTCAGCCTCTGTAAGCAGACAGGGAGGATCTCCATGGATTATAGGAATATAATCAACTTGAGCAATTACCTTGTTTTACAGCCTCCTCCCCTTCTGCCTGTACCTCTCCAAACCATGGTTTGAATTCAATCACCTTGTTGGTTTAAAACAGCTACTGACAGACCCCAAGCAATGTATAGATGAACCCAAGTTAACTTTCCTTATTAACATGCTGAAGTCTCCACTCTGGAAGGAGCTATAGCTTCATTACCACAACATGCATTCTATGTGCTGGTATGACTCACTGCATCTGTGCAACTGGGACCCCAATTCTACATGCACTGATGCACCTTCTGCCATCACCATTATACCATAAAACTGTCCTGTTACTTGTCCTCAGGGAGACACTGCTTTGGAGAATACTCCCAGTGTCCTCTTTACTTGAGCCGAGTAATAAAAGTATTGATCAGAACCCGTGTTCTCTGGCTGGGCAAGGTGGCTCATGCCTGTAATCCCAGCACTTTGGGAGGCTGAGGCAGATGGATCACCTGAGGTGAGGAGTTCAAGACCAGCCTGGCCAACATAGTGAAACCTTGCCTCTACTAAAAATACAAAAATTAGCTGGGCATGGTGGTGGGCGCCTATAATCCCAGCTACTCCGAAAGCTGAGGCAGGAAATTCACTTGAACTGGGGAGGCGGAGGTTGCAGTGAGCCGAGATCCTGCCTTTGCACTCCAGCCTGGGTGACAAGAGTGAAACTCCGTCTCAAAAAACAAACAAACAAAACCTGTGTTCTCATGGAAAGTCATTTGTTATGCACCAGGTGAATGAACCTGGTATTTTTCAAGTAACACTACTCAGGATGCTGAGGCAGGAGGATCCCTTGAGCCCAGGAATTTGAAGCCACCCTGGGCAACATAGGGAGACATCATCTCAAAACAAGAAGCTATAATAGGAATAAAACAAATAATCAAAGATTACCTTGAAAAGGGATTGATTATCCCTTCCACCAGTCCTAATACTCCCATCTTCCTGACACAAAACCTCACAGGGAAGGATGAAGATTTGTACAAGATTTGAGAACTGTTATTAATACTACTGTGATTCGGCCTGGCGCAGTGGCTCACACCTGTAATCCCAGCACTTCGGGAGGCCGAGGTGGGCAGATCACGAGGTCAGGAGATCAAGACCATCCTGGCTAACACGGTAAAACCCTGTCTCTCCTAAAAATACAAAAAAAATTAGCCAGGTATGGTGGTGGGTACCTGTAGTCCCAGCTACTCGGGAGGCTGAGGCAGGAGAATGGTGTGAACCTGGGAGGTGGAGCTTGCAGTGAGCCGAGATCACACCACTGCACTCCAGCCTGGGCAACAGAGTGAGACTCTGTCTCCAAAAAAAAAAAAAAAAAAAAAATGCTACTGTGATTCCTCATCAACCAGTAATTCTAAACCCCCACACTCTTTTATCCAATGTACTTGTAAACTGTGAATATGTCACTGGTGTTGATTTATGCAGTGCTTTTTAGGCATACCAATACACCCTGACAGTATTTGTTTGCCTTTACCTAGATTGGATATCAATATATCTGGACTGTTGTGCCTCAAGGTTATACCAAAAGCCCAACTTATTTTTCACACATATTAAAGGCTGACCTAGCTGAGCTAAGTTTCTCTTGTTATGCTTCTCCAATCTGCATAATTGTAAAAAGGACTCCTTGTAATTCCTGGAACAAAAAGCAAAAAGAAGTCATAAGCTATCTACAGAAAAACTCCAGTTTTGCCTTACAGAACTAAAATATTTGGAACAATTAATTCCTAAGGAGAAACTACAGATACATCTGGATTGAGTAACTGGACTTCTTGGATACCCTACTCCAAAAAGTAAAAGACAGCTTTTGGCCAGGCACAGTGGCCCACGCCTGTAATCTTAGCACTTTGGGAGGCCGAGGCGGATGGCTCACCTGAGGTCAGGAGTTCGAGACCAGCCTGACCAACATGGAGAAACTCCTGTCTCTACTAAAAATACAAAATTAGCCAGGTGTGGTGGTGCATGCCTGTAATCCCACCTACTCGGGAGGCCGAGGCAGGAGAATTGTTTGAACCTAGGAGGCAGAGATTGCAGTGAGCCAAGGTCACAGCATTGCACTCCACCCTGGGCAACAAGAGCAAAACTCCATCTAATAAATGAACAAACAAACAAAAAAGACAACTCATCAGGATTTTAGGCTTGGCTGGCTACTGTCATAGCTGGATGTCCAATTTTTCTCTAATGCCACAGACTTTATATGCATTGTAGAAAAATCAACCTAACCTTATACATTGGACATCAGAAAGACAAATAATAAATAAATAAAAATCTTACAAGCCCCCGCTTTGGCCCATGCAAATTATTAGCTGCTGTTTTTCCTTTGTTTGTTTTTTGCAGTTTTTTGTTCATGCAAGGTATGGCAGTTCCCTGGGTGTTCTAACCCAAAAACCTGGAAGACAATGCAGGGCTATTGGTTATTGTAGTCAGCTATTAGACCATGTAGTACATGGGTGAGTGACCTCTTTGTCTGAGGGCCATTTTTGCCACTGCCATGCTCCTTACAATTACTCAGAAAATTGTGATGGAGGCTCCTCATTCTGTAGAAGCTCTTTTGAATTCACATAATACACAGCAATTTTCCATTAATAGATTGGTTTCTTGTGACATACTGTCTGCTTCATATGCTGCCCTCTCTATCTGTAATACTCTTAATCCTGCAGTGCAACTTCCTGAAACAACAGATGAAATATTTCATCACTGTATTCTACTCACAGAAGAGCTTTTGGTGTCCAGACAGGATTTATAGGCGACATCATGTAAAAATGTTGATATTTTCTGGTTCCCAGATGGATCGGATCTAAAGGATACATTTTGAAAATACTGAGCAGGCTACAACCTTGTGTCTCTTGTGGACATCAGAAAGAGCAATCGTGCTGGGTGCGGTGGCTCATGCCTGTAATCCCAGCACATTGGGAGGCTGAGGCTGGCGAATCACAAGTTCAAGAGTTCAAGACGACCAGCCTGGCCAATATGGTGAAACCCCCGTCTCTACTAAAAAGACAAAAATTAGCCATGTGTGGTGGCAGGCACCTGTAGTCCCAGCTACTTGGGAGGCTGAGGCAGGAGAATCGCTTGAACCTGGGAGGCAGAGGTTGCAGTGAGCCTAGATTGCGCCACTGCACTCCAGCCTGGGTGACAGAGCAAGACTCTGTCTCAAAAAAAAAGAAAAAAAAGCAATCCCTTGCCTCAAGTAAAATCAGCACAGCTAGCTGAATTAACAGCACTCACCAGTTAGTCAACTGGCCAAAAATCAAATGGATAATATTTATACTTAAAGGTATTATGCTGTTGGTGTAGCTCATGACCTTGGGATGTTATGGAATCAGGCTTTTTTTTTTTTTTTTTTTTTTTTTTTTTTTGATACAGAGGCTTGCTCTGTTGCCCAGGCTGGAGTGTAGTGGCTCGATCTCGGCTCACTGCAACCTCCTCCTCCCGGGTTCAAGCAATTCTCCTGCCTCAGCCTCCCGAGTAGCTGGGATTACAGGCGCCTGCCACCACCCTCGGCTTATTTATTTATTTATTTATTTATTTTATTTTATTTAGACGGAGTCTCGCTCTGGCTGGAGTGCAGCGGAGCAAACTCGGCTCACTGAAAGCTCCGCTTCCCGGGTTCACGCCATTCTCCTGCCTCAGCCTGCCAAGTAGCTGGGACTACAGGCGCCCGCCACCGCGCCCAGCTAATTTTTTGTATTTTTAGTCCAGACGGGGTTTCACCGTGGTCTCTATCTCCTGACCTCGTGATCTGCCTGCCTCGGCCTCCCAAAGTGCTGGGATTACAGGCATGAGCCACCACGCCCTGCCAATGTTTGTATTTTTAGTAGAGACAGGTTTTCACCATGTTGGTCAGGCTGCTCTCGATTTCCTGACCTCATGATCCACCCCCCCACCCACTGCCCCCCAAAGTGCTAGGATTACAGGCGTGAGCCACCGCGCCTGGCCGGTGAGGTTACTTAACCTCCCCCAGATACCTAATTAAACATGGCTCTCAAGTTTCTGATCATTTAGAAGCCATCCGATTATCAAAAAAGAATGTGTTTTAGTAACGTTCCTGAATATTCAAACTCACCTCTCCAAAGAGTAAAAAAAAATTTTTTTACTGCAGAGAGTAAAAAAAAATTATTTCACAATTGCAGCAGCTTCTGTAAGTGCCATTGAACAGGAACTCCAAGGGATTCAAAAAGAGGCTTCAGATAAGGAAAAGTAGATATGGCTAACAAAGGGGTAATGCTTCTCCCCCATTTACAAATTTTGGTGTGGACCCAACAGGAGACCCATCTTGCCTTTGAGATTTCAATTTCTTATGGTACAACATGTTTATGAGCCAACTCACTGGAAATCTGAGAAAATGATTGCTTGGGGAAAGAAATATTACTGGAAACCCTCACCTCCAATACCGAATAAGGTTTACACTAAATATCCAATTTATACTAAGCATAATCCAAGAAAGGTTTTTTTTTTTTTTTTTTTTAAACAGAGCCTCACTCTGTCCTCTGTGCCCTGGCTGGAGTGCAGTGGTGCGATCTTGGCTCACTGCAACCTCCACCTCCTAGGTTCAAGTGATTCTACTGCCTCAGCCTCCCAAGTAGCTGGGATTACAGGCATGCGCCACCACGCCCAGCTAATTTTTCTATTTTCAGTAGAGACGGGGTTTCACTATGTTGGTGAGGCTGGTCTCGAATTCCTGACCTCGTGATCCGCCCACCTCTGCCTCCCAAAGTCCTGGGATTACAGGCATGAGCCACCGCACCCCACCAACTTTTTTGTTTGTTTGTTTTTTGTTTTTGTTTTTATTTTGAGACGGAGTCTTGCCCTGTCCCCCAGGCTGGAGTGCAGTGGTGCGATCTCGGCTCACTGCAAGCTCCACCTCCCGGGTTCACGCTATTCTCCTGCCTCAGTCTCCCGAGTAGCTGGGACTACAGGCGCCCGCCACCACGCCCAGGTAATTTTTTGTGTATTTTTAGTAGAGACGGGGTTTCACCCTGTTAGCCAGGATGGTCTCAATCTCCTGACCTCGTGATCCGCCTGCCTCGGCCTCCCAGAGTGCTGGGATTACAGACGTGAGCCACCGTGCCCAGCCAACTTGTTTTTTTCTACCATCAGACAATACTACAAACACCTCTATGCAAATAAACTAGAAAATCTAGAAGAAATGGATAAATTCCTCGACAAATACACCCTCCCAAGACTAAACCAGGAAGAAGTTGAATCTCTGAATAGACCAATAACAGGCTCTGAAATTGTGGCAATAATCAATAGCTTACCAACCAAAAACAGTCCAGGACCTGATGGATTCACAGCCGAATTCTACCAGAGGTACAAGGAGGAGCTGGTACCATTCCTTCTGAAACTATTCCAATCAATAGAAAAAGAGGGAATCCTCCCTAACTCCTTTTATGAGGCCAGCCTTGTCCTGATACCAAAGCCTGGCAGAGACATAACCAAAAAAGAGAATTTCAGACCAATATCCTTGATGAACATTGATGCAAAAATCCTCAATAAAATACTGGCAAACCGAATCCAGCAGCACATCAAAAAGCTTATACACCATGATCAAGTGGGCTTCATCCCTGAGATGCAAGGCTGGTTCAACATACGCAAATCAATAAATGTAATCCAGCATTTAAACAGAACAAAAGACAAAAACCACATGATTATCTCAATAGATGCAGAAAAGGCCTTTGACAAAATTCAATAACACTTCATGCTAAAAACTCTCAATAAATTAGGTATTGATGGGATGTATCTCAAAACAATAAGAGCTATCTATCACAAACCCACAGCCAGTATCATACTGAATGGGCAAAAACTGGAAGCATTCCCTTTGAAAACTGGCACAAGACAGGGATGCCCTCTCTCACCACTCCTATTCAACATACTGCTGGAAGTTCTGGCCAGGGCAATCAGGCAGGAGAAGGAAATAAAGGGTATTCAATTAGGAAAAGAGGAAGTCAAATTGTCCCTGTTTGCAGATGACATGATTGTATATCTAGAAAACCCCATTGTCTCAGCCCAAAATCTCCTTAAGCTGATTAGCAACTTCAGCAAAGTCTCAGGATACAAAATCAATGTACAAAAATCACAAGCATTCTTGTACACCAATCACAGACAGAGAGCCAAATCATGAGTGAACTCCCATTCACAATTGCTTCAAAGAGAATAAAATACCTAGGAATCCAACTTACAAGGGATGTGAAGGACCTCTTCAAGGAGAACTACAAACCAGTGCTCAATGAAATAAAAGAGGATACAAACAAATGGAAGAACATTCCATGCTCATGGGTTGGAAAAATCAATATCGTGAAAATGGCCATACTGCCCAAGGTAATTTATAGATTCAATGCCATCCCCATCAAGCTACCAATGACTTACTTCACAGAATTGGGAAAAACTACTTTAAAGTTCATATGGAACCAAAAAAGAGCCCGCATCGCCAAGTCAATCCTAAGCCAAAAGAACAAAGCTGGAGGCATCACGTTACCTGACTTCAAACTGTACTACAAGGCTACAGTAACCAAAACAGCATGGTACTGGTACCACAACAGAGACATAGATCAATGGAACAGAACAGAGCCCTCAGAAATAATGCCGCATAAGGGCCTGGATGGGAGAAATAATGCCGCATATCTACAACTATCTGATCTTTGACAAACCTGACAAAAACAAGCAATGAGGAAAGGATTCCCTATTTAATAAATGGTGCTGGGAAAACTGGCTAGCCATATGTAGAAAGCTGAAACTGGATCCCTTCCTTACACCTTATACAAAAATTAATTCAAGATGGATTAAAGACTTACATGTTAGACCTAAAACCATAAAAACCCTTGAAGAAAACCTAGGCAATACCATTCAGGACATAGGTGTGGGAAAGGACTTCATGTCTAAAACACCAAAAGCAATGGCAACAAAAGCCAAAATTGACAAATGGGATCTCATTAAACTAAAGAGCTTCTGCACAGCAAAAGAAACTACCATCAGAGTGAACAAGCAACCTACAGAATGGGAGAAAATTTTTGCAACCTACTCATCTGACAAAGGGCTAATATCCAGAATCTACAATGAACTCAAACAAATTTACAAGAAAAAAACAACCCCATCAAAAAGTGGGCAAAGGACGTGAACAGACACTTCTCAAAAGAAGACATTTATGCAGCCAAGAAACACATGAAAAAATGCTCATCATCACTGCCCATCAGAGAAATGCAAATCAAAACCACAATGAGATACCATCTCATACCAGTTAGAATGGCCATCATTAAAAAGTCAGGAAACAACAGGTGCTGGAGAGGATGTGGAGAAATAGGAACACTTTTACACTGTTGGTGGGACTGTAAACTAGTTCAACCATTGTGGAAGTCAGTGTGGCCATTCCTCAGGGATCTCGAACTAGAAATACCATTTGACCCAGCCATCCCATTACTGGGTATATACCCAAAGGACTATAAATCATGCTGCTATAAAGACACATGCACACATATGTTTATTGCAGCACTATTCACAATAGCAAAGACTTGGAACCAACCCAAATGTCCAACAACGATAGACTGGATTAAGAAAATGTGGCACATATACACCATGGAATACTATGCAGCCATAAAAAATGATGAGTTCATGTCCTTTGTAGGGACATGGATGAAACTGGAAAACATCATTCTCAGTAAACTATCGCAAGGACAAAAAACCAAACACCACATGTTCTCACTCATAGGTGGGAATTGAACAATGAGAACTCATGGACACAGGAAGGGGAACATCACACTCCGGGGACTGTTGTGGGGTGGGGGGAGGGGGGAGGGACAGCATTAGGAGATATACCTAATGCTAAATGACGAGTTAATGGGTGCAGCAAACCAACATGCCACATGGATACATATGTAACAAACCTGCACATTGTGTACACGTACCCTAAAACCTAAAGTATAATAATAATAAAAAAATAAAATAATAAAATTTTACAGGTCAGGCACGGTGGCGGGCGTGGTGGCAGGCGCGGTGGCAGGCGCCTATAATCCCAGCTACTCTGGCAGCTGAGACAGAAAAATCGCTTGAACTTGGCCAAGAGGCGGAGGTTGCAGTGAGCCAAGATCGCAGCAATGCACTCCAGCCTGGGTGACAGAGCGGGACTCCATCTCAAAAAAAAAAAAAAAAAAAAAAAAAAAGAGGTGGAGATTTCCCAGAACTGAGATTCCCTCCCTTTTTTAGACTATATAGGGTAAATTCCAAACATTGCCAGGGTATTGGTATACTGTCATGGCGCTGGTGGGAGCTAGCATGCTAATGCATTATAATTAGCATATAATGAGCAGTGAGGATGACCACAGGTCACTTTCGTCACCATCTTGGATTTGGTGGGTTTTAGCCAGCTTCTTTCCTGCATCCTGTTTCATCAGCAGGGTCTTTGTGACCTGCATCTTGTGCCAACCTCCTATCTCATCCTGTGACTAAGAATGCCTAACCTGAGAATGCAGACGAGTAGTTCTCAGCCTTATTTTATCCAGCCCATTTTCAAGATGGAGTTGCTCTAATTCCAATGCCACTGACAGTGATAAGCACTTGCCAGCAAAGCGGTGAACTCATGGATTTAAGGCACTTGAAATATCTCAGTGTAAAAGCACCCTGTGCATGTAGCAGGACGAGCTGCAGACAAAACCTCTCAGACACCGAGTTTTAGAAGGAAGGGCTTTATTCAGCTGGGAGCATTGGCCAGCTACTGTCTCAAAATCTGAGCTCCCCGAGTGCACAATTTCTGTCCCTTTTGAGGGCTCACAACATTAAAGATTTCACATGAAAGGGTCATGATTGATTTGAGCAAGCAAGGGGTATGTGACAGGGGCTGCATGCACCGGTGGTCAGGGAGGAACAGAACAGGGCAGGAAGTTTCACAATGTTCTTCTATACAATGTAAGGAATCTATGAATAACATCGGCTTCTAAATCCTAAGTTGATTTTTAACTACCGGGTTTAGGCCAGGCGGGCCCAGGCCTGGTTTCGGGCCTGGCTCCGGGCTGCCTGTCTTTGGTTTTGCTTCCTTGTTGTTTTTACTGAATATAAAACAATATAAAACAATGTGAGAGGGTCTCTCTCTTCTCTCATGCATACATACTCCATGTTTGAACACCGCAGCCATTGTCCTGTAACATAATAGCATTTGTCGGCTGGGCGCAGTGGCTCACGCTTGTAATCCCAGCACTTTGGGAGGCCGAGGCGGGCGGATCACAAGGTCAGGAGATCGAGACCACGGTGAAACCCCATCTCTACTAAAAATATAAAAAATTAGCCGGGCGTAGTGGCGGGCGCCTGTAATCCCAGCTACTCGGAGAGGCTGAGGCAGGAGAATGGCGTGAACCCAGGAGACGGAGCCTGCAGTGAGCTGAGATCGCGCCACTGCACTCTAGCACTCCAGCCTGAGTGACACAGCGAGACTCCGTCTCAAAAAAAAAAAAAAAAAACATAATAGCATTTGTCTCATTCACTTTTTGACGTTGATATCAGATTTCTAGAGGAATCTGTAGGTTAAAGATATAACATAAATAAAAGTGTTGCTAATGGGCTGAGAACGGTGGTTCACGCCTGTATTCCTAGCACTTCGGTAGACCGTAGCAGAGGATCACTTGAGGCCAGAAGTTCGAGACCAGCCTGGACAAAATGAGGAAACTCTGTCTCTACTAAAAATACAAAAATTAGCCGGGTGTGGTGGCACACGCCTGTAATCCCAGCTACTCGGGTGGTTGAGGCACGAGAATCACTTGAACCCGGGAGGCATAGGCTGCAGTGAGCCAAGATCACACCACTGCACTCCAGCCTGAGTAACAGAGAGAACAATGTCTTAAAAAAAAGAAAAAAGAAAAGGAAGAAGCCGAGCGTCACAAATTCTGACTGAAATAAGTCTCCAAACGCGGGCAATCAGTTGCACACAGTACCCGCAGAAATGTGCGTATGGCCTCTTCTAAGATGAGAGGCCCTCCTCGGCATCTGGACCTGGAGTCGCCGTTTCCTAGCGCCCTGCGCAGTGGAGCTTGGCCCTTTCTTCCGAAAGTCTAAAGAAAGCCACCTTAAGCGCTGCCCATGTCTGGGAACTACATTACCCAGAATCCGCCCTGCGGAATGGAAAGCGCGGCCGAGCCAATGAAGCTTCAGAGAAGCCGCGCCATTGCCGGGGCACGTAAAGTCAAGCCGGGACTTCCGGCGTCCTAGCCGTGGCAGCCATTTTGGCCTGTCAGGTCTATCCGGCGACGGTGGGTCTGGACGAGCTCGGGAGGAGTGGTTGTGGCCATTGTACAGAGGCGGATCTGAGGCTAGGCGACGCCGCTGGTCGCGACCCGGGACAGGACAACGACAGGAACACCGCCGAGCCTGCGTCCCCCGCTCTTGCCCAGAGTCATGGCGGCAGCGGCCTCTCTGAGGGCCCATGCTCAGGTGAGCGCTGCGACCTCCGGGCCTCACCCACCCTACCCACCCGGACCCTGAGGCCCCTGATCGTGAGGGGCGCCTCCTCGCGTCCCTGCAGCCCAGGCCTCTGTCCGGGACAGAGAGGCGCCGGCGGGTGGGATCCCTGTTTCCGACACCCCGTTGATGCGGTCGGCAGAGCGAGACTGGCGGAGGGCAAAGGCCTGCAGGCGCGACTGAGGCAGGAGGATGCGGAACACGGGGACATCGTGTGTCTACTGGGAAAGAAGTGTGAGCCGGAGTTATTTCTTTTTTTTTTTGAGACGGAGTCTCACTCTGTCGCTGAGGCTGGAGTGCAGTAGCGCGATCTCGGCTCACTGCAACCTCCGTCTCCCAGGTTCAAGCGATTCTCCTGCCTCAGCCTCCCGAGCAGCTGGGATTACAGGCGTGTGCCACCACGGGGTTTCACCATGTTGGCTAGGCTGGTCTCGAACTCCTGACCTCAGGTGATCCGCCCGCTTCGGCCTCCCAAAGTGCTGGGAGTACAGGCGTGAGCCGCCGCGCCTGGCGGAGGCGGAGTTGTCTCTTCAGTACCAGGCTGAGGGTTGAACTTTGACTGTGAAGACGCTAGAACCATGGACAGTTTTGAACAAAGGAGGAAATCTGTGTTAGAGTTACGATTCCCAAAACATGTTCAAAGGAAGAACAGAGTTGAAGGCAGTGATGAGGACATTGAGGCATTGAGAGGTGACATTTAGCACTGGGCCACAAGATTAGAGACTCAGTCTGAGGTCATCTGGCTGCAGGGCCAAAAAAAGCTTACAGAGAAGCCTATCAAATCCGAGCACGGACACATTTGTGAAAGCCCTGCCTTTTGGCACACCTCATGGCTACAGAAGCACTTAGGGAACCCACAGAAGGAAGTAG
Organism: Symphalangus syndactylus; assembly: GCF_028878055.3. Classification (NCBI taxonomy): domain Eukaryota; kingdom Metazoa; phylum Chordata; class Mammalia; order Primates; family Hylobatidae; genus Symphalangus; species Symphalangus syndactylus. The sequence continues at coordinate 20,890,794 of NC_072435.2, read as the reverse complement.
GGGATGCTCTAGTCCCTCACTGGTCCTCATCCTAACCCACATGTCTAGATCTTGGCGTCTTTTTTTTTTTTTTTTTTTTTCCGGCGACGGGTTCTCACTCAACACCCAGGATGTATTGCAGTGACGCGATCACGGCGCAGCATAGCCTCGACCTCCCTGGGCTCAGGAGAGCCTCTCATCTCAGTCTCCCGAGTAACCGGCTTTTTGTATTTTTAGTAGAGGTGGGGTTTCGCGGCCGGGTGCGGTGGCTCACGCCTGTAATCCCAGCACTTTGGGAGGCCGAGGCGGGCGGAACACGAGGTCAGGAGATCGAGACCATCCTGGCTAACACGGTGAACCCTCCCCCCCACTAAAAATACAAAAAATTAGCCAGGCCTGGTGGCACACACCTGTAGTCCCAACTACTTGGGAGGCTGAGGCAGGAGAATCGCTTGAACCCGGGAGGCAGAGGTTGCAGTGAGCCGAGATTGCGCCACCGCACTCCAGCCTGGGCGACAGAGAGAGACTCCGTCTAAAAAAAAAAAAAAGAGAGATGGGGTTTCGTCATGTTGCCCAGGCTAGTCTCAAACCCTTGGGCTCAAGCAGTCCTCCTGCTTCGGCTTCCCAAAGTGCTGGGATGACAAGCAGGAACCACCGCACCTCCTAGGACACTTAAGTGCCATTTCTCCAGTCCTTCAATCTGGGGATCTTGGAAAAACCTCAAACCTCAAACCTACATCAGTGACATAGGTTATGGGGAGTTGTTGCTATGTCTGTCAACTGATGTAACACATGTGGAGGGTTCACCCAGGAACTGATACTGGGGTGTGCAAATACTTAAAAGTGAAACTAGAGGGGTGAGGTGATGTTACCAATTTCTTAATAGGCACTGTCTGGTTACAGAGTGGGCAACAGACTGTGGGGTTGAGGGAGGAGGAAGATCAAACTGGAAGCTACTGCCCTAGTCGAGGTGAGGATTAATGGACTAGAGTTGTGTCTTAGGCAATGTGGCTAGATCTGGATTTGTGTTTTTTAGAGGGGCAAGTCAATTTTTTTTTTCCCGAGATGGAGTCTGGACCTGTCGCCCAGGCTGGAGTGCAATAGTGGAATCTTGGCTCACTGCAACCTCCACCTCCCGGGTTCAAGCGATTCTCCTGCCTCAGCCTCCCGAGTAGCTGGGATTACAGGTGCATGCCTCCACACCCAGCTAATTTTTGTATTTTTAGTAGAGATGGGGTTTCGCCATTTTATCCAGGCTGGCCTCGAACTCCTGACCTCGTGATCCACCTGCCTTGGCCTCCCAAAGTGCTGGGATTACAGGCTTCAGTCACCATGCCCAGCCCGGCAACACAATTTTTAAATGTGAACAGTGAGAGCTTGAGAGGATTCAGGAAACACCCTGGGTTTTTTATCTTAGCAGCTATAGCAATGGGAGCTGAATCAACTGAGATGAGCAAGTTGATAGCAGGTGTAATATTCACTGAGGCTATCAGGAGGTTTGTTTTGGCCATTCTATGTGGAAAAAAACACAAATTGCTTTTGCTCTGCTCTCCCCCACAACAATCAACACAGAGTACTTCTGTGACTAGATACGTGTGGATGGTTTTCCTCATACTCCAAGTAGTTCTCCAGTGGACATCACATCCCACAGGGTGAAGTCTCAGTCCCATGGGACTGTCCACCAACCCCTTTCGATGCCAATCACAAGCCCCAGGATGTTTTTTTTTTTTTGCCTGTCCTTTGACTGACTTGCTAAAAATCAGGTTCCCATGACCCCTTCCTCGGCTTCCATTAAATTGCTAGAGCCAGTCACAAAACCTCAGGAGATGCTTTAATTTGCCAGTTTATTTTAAAGAATATTTATTACAAAGGTTACAGATGGAGAGATGCATAAGGGGAAGCGACCCAGAGCTTTTATGATCTTCAGGCACACCACCGTCCAGGAACTTCCATGTGTTTGGCTATTTGGAATCTCCCCAGACCCTGTCTTTATGGGATTTTATGGAGGCTTCATTACATAGGCATGATTAATTAAATCATTGGCCAATGCTGATTAGCTTAACCTTTGGCCCCCTCTCTCCTTTCTGGAGATTGGGGTATGGGGCTGAACTTTCCAGACCTGGAATCCCGACATAGTCTTTTCCCTGACCAGTCTCCATCCTGAAGTTATCTAGGGGTTACCAGCCATCATTCAACTCATTACCATTCAAAGTCACTTATAAATTTGAGAATTTCATGAATTTTAGGAGTTGCATGCCAGAAAAGGAGATAACCAAATATATATTTCACAATATCACAGCCATATTAAGATTCTAAAATGTATTAGATACTACTTGGTGGAGCTATTAAATGGGCAGCTGGACACATAGATGCAAATATCTGGGGAAGGGTTCATATTGGGGATATCTAATATATGGTAACTACTGTGTGGACTGAGATGATTGAGTCATGGCTCACATTTGGAAGGCACAACCTTCAGATCATGTTGATGACACTTGGACAGGAAGTGGAGGTTCGGTTTCCTGCTTGTTTACCTGGTGATGGTATTGGATTTCAGAAACACAGGTGAGGGAGGTAAATGGCCATGAAGGGAGGATATATCTATTTCTTCTTTTTTTTTTTTTTTTTTTTGTTTTTGACACAGAGTTTTGCTCTGTTGCCCAGACTAGAGTGCAGTGGTGCGATCTCGTCTCACTGCAACCTCCGCCTCCCGGGTTCAAGTGATTCTTCTGCCTCAGCCTCCTGAGTAGCTGGGATTATAGGTGCCTGCCACTATGCCCGGCTAATTTTTGTATTTTTAGTAGAGACGGGGTTTCACCATCTTGGCCAGGCTGGAAAGGGAGGATACATCTGACAGCCTAGTTTGGCAAGTGACATAATGCTTCCAAGGAATGAATAGACTTGAGATGCATGCTGACACATAGGAGTAGATGAGGGAAGATGACACTCAGGCTGGAGCTTGTGTTTATTGGCCACTTTGTGGCCTTACCAAGATTTTGAGATGACTTTGGTGTGGCCTGGGGTGTTTGATTCAGCCTTGTGGATATGGAGGCAAATATGGTCACCTTGTGAGAATCACTATGCATGAGATTGATGACCAATGGTTCTGGGCTTTGAATGGGGTTAGGTGGACAGAAGAAAGTCATAGTTGCCGGGCATAGTGGCTCACGCCTGTAATCCCAGCACTTTAGGAGGCCAAGGTGGGCAGATCACGTGAGGTCAGGGGTTCGAGATCAGTGTTGCCAATATGGTGAAAGCCCATCTCTACTAAAAATACAAAAAAAGGAGCTGACCTGGTGGCAGGCACCTGTAATCCCAACTATTTGGGGGCTGAGACAGGAGAATCGCTTGAACCTGGGAGGCAGAGGTTGCAGTGAACCAATATTCTGTCATTACACTCTAGCCTGGGCGACAAGAGTGAAACTCTGTCTCAAAAAAAAAGTCAACCAGGCACGGTGGCTCACACCTGTAATCCCAGCACTTTCGGAGGCCGAGGCGGGCGGATCACTTGAGGTCGGGAGTTGAAGAACAGCCTGACCAACATGGAGGAACCCCATCTCTACTAAAAAATGTAAAATTAGCCAGGCATGGTGGCACATGCCTCTAATCCCAGCTACTCAGGCAGCTGAGGCAGGAGAATCACTTGAACCTGGGGGGCGGAGGTTGCGGAGAGCCGAGATTATGCCATTGCACTCCAGCCTGGGCAACAAGAGTGAAACTCCATCTCAAAGAATAATAATAATAAATAAATAAAAAGTCATAGTTTCTGAGGATAGCAAATGCAGCACAGAAGTGGAATAGCACCATAAATATCTGAAAATGCTAGTGGTTCTTTTTGTCTGTGGATTTATGCATGGAGGGCTTCATAGAATGATTTGGGGCTACCACTGCTATTGAGAAACATCGGAATTCTGTGGTAATTTTGGATTCCTTTTTAATTTACCAAGACTACTGTGGATGATGTCAGCCACATTATGGTGTAAGCCCTAAAGTTAAGGTCAGTATCATGTGCTACATTTATGTCTGGTGATACCAGTACTACCTCAAATGGTCTGAGTGCAAATCCCCCTCCCCACTCTGCTCTTTTGGATAATGTGTCCTAGCCTAACTACCCTTTTAATCAAGAGGACTAGGCAGAATTCCTGGTTATTATTTATTTGTAGCAGGTTTCAGTTTCTTTTTTTTTTTTTTTGAGACGAGTCTTGCTCTGTCGCCCAGGCTGGAGTGCAGTGGCAGATCTCAGCTCACTGCAAGCTCTGCCTCCCGGGTTCACACAATTCTCCCGCCTCAGCCTCCCGAGTAGCTGTGACTACAGGCGCCCGCCACCATGCCCAGCTAATTTTTATATTTTTAGTAAAGACAGGGTTTCACCATGTTAGCCAGGATGGTCTTGATCCCCTGACTTCGTGATCGGCCCGCCTTGGCCTCCCAAAGTGCTGGGATTACAGGCATGAGCCACTGCACCTGGCGCAGGTTTCAATTTCATTTCTACCCACAGAGTTATTCAAACAAGCCAGTTGCAGCTGGGTGTGGTATCGCACACCTGTGGTCCCAGCTACTCAGGAGGCTGAGGTGGGAGGATTGCTGGAACCTAGGAAGTTCAGGCTGCAGTGAGCTGTGATTGTGGCTATGCTCCAGCAGGAGTGACAGAACAAGACCCTGTCTCAAAAATTAAAAATAAAAACAGGCCAGTTGCATTCTTTTAAGAGAATCAGGGACTATCACACCCTCTTGATTGAGCAAAGCTTACATACCACAATCCCTGCTTGCTCTCTCTCTTTTTTTTTTTTTTGTTTTTGAGACAGAGTCTTGCTCCGTTGCCCAGGCTGGAGTGCAGTGGTGCCATCTGGGCTCACTGCAGCCTCCATCCCCCAGGTTCAAGTGATTCTCCTGTCTCAGCCTCCTGAGTAGCTGGGACTGCAGGTACATGCCACCACACCTGGCTAATTTTTGTATTTTAGTAGAGACGGGGTTTCACCTTGTTGGTCAGGCTGGTCTCGAACTCCTGACCTCAGGTGATCCACCCGCCTCAGCCTCCCAAAGTACTGGGATTATAGGCGTGCGCCACCGTGCCCAGCCACTCTCTCTTAGGCATAGTGCAACCCCCATGTGGCTCTCTGTGGTGAGTGGTGTCCTCTTCTCTCAAGCTCTGAGCATATTTGATTAATGAACTTTCTTCATGACTTGTATTCAGTGTCAGATGTTGTGTGTTTGGCCATCATCATAACTCTAGGGTGAAACTTCTACTCTTACCAGTAGAAGAAAGGGGGATTAAAACACTTTAACTTCTGGCAAGACCAGAGAGAGGCCTATGGTGTGGGCAGTTAGGTGGTGGTGGCAATGGCATGTGTCTGTGGTGTCCAAAGATGTGAAGGATGTGTACATACATAAGGATTATGTTTGAAAGGCCTCAGGCACTGCATTGGGTTTCATGTGACCTTTGCTATACCAGGGGAATTGCTAGAAAGGAGAGGATGGACCCCTTTATTTCAGGACCACAGCATAGATAGTTTGCTTATCTGCCTCTTGTTGCTGATGGCTATGTGTCCTGATTAATGGTCCCATGAGAACACAGTGGCACTAGTGGGCAAAATTTCTTCTCTGAGTTGGGGATCCTGGGAGGAGGAGGATGAGCAAGGGTAGATATGTTGGGGAAGTGGATTGTGGTTCTTCAGCATAGGGGCCATTTGTGGTTTCATCTATCCCCATCATAACAGAGCAGTGTGACCTTTGAAGATGTGGCTGTAAACTTTTCCATGGAGGAATGGAGTCTTCTTAATGAGGCTCAGAGATGCCTGTACCGTGACGTGATGCTGGAGACCTTGACACTTATATCGTCCCTGGGTAAGGTATTCATATTCACCTGTGACCTGAGTTAGTCTCTGCCCCTCACCTTTATGCCTTATCTCTTTCTCACATCAGGACCACAGACACAGCTTCATTCTCCAGTTCTCTGGAGAGCTTCTGTTGTTGGTTGGACTGAGGTGTATGTACTGCCCTCTCCTTTCCTTGAGCAGGCCCAACCTGTTTTGTTGTAGGCTTCCAGGGAAGGTGTCAGGGTCAGGAGTCTTAAAGTCACCCGAATGCATCCCACCTTGGTTGTCCTCTGCCTGTCTGGGTGACTGTGCAGATTCAAGGCTTCTGTTTGTCTCAAGTTCCTTTTCCCTCCTTTAGCTCACATTTGTTCATGCCACGTATTACTGGCACTGATGTGGTCATTACGTACATGAACCACAGCCTATTCTTGCAATACCCTACTTCAAAATTCTTTTTGTAGTATTTCATCAGGCACAATAACACCTGTCATCCCAGCTCTTCAGAGGCTACTCGGAGCCCAGGAGTTTGAGGCCAGCCTGGCCAACATAGCAGGTCCTCAGCTCTAAAAATATATAGGAAGGAATTCTTTTTGCAGTATTTAGTTTCCTTTCCTGTGGAATATCAAATGTAGAGTTGTTCTGAGCCAGCATTGGCTGTTCATCTGTCCTATTTTTCCCTTAGTACTCACATTATCGAGTTTCCATGTAGTTGCTCATCTTGGTGGTGAAATGAAGAGCCCATGGTTGTCCCTAAGATGTAAATGAGTCCAGCCTTAGCAAGGACTTGGGGCAGCTTGGTTCTGAAGAATAGCATGTGAGTGAGGTCATGACATCAGGGCTTTATTCAAATTATGCCATAGACCTCTTCTATTTGACTAATATTTTCTTGCCAATAGAAGTAGCCCCACTTGATGTCTTTCCTTCCCCATTCTTGAGAGTGCCAGTTTATTAGTCCTATACCTTGTTGCTTCTGCTGTTATATCCAGCCCAGGACTAATTTTCATATATCTGGACTCCACGTCTCACCTATTTTTCTCACTGCTCTGTCTGCAGTGGTCTTCAATATTGGCTCATGTATTTTGTATTAGAAGTATATACCCATTCTTTTTTGTTTTGTTTTGTTTTTTGTTTTTTGAGATGGAGTTTCGCTCTTGTTTCCCAGGCTGGAGTGCAATAGTGCGATCTCGTCCCACTGCAACCTCCACCTCCCAGGTTCAAGCGATTCTCCTGCCTCAGCCTCCCGAGTAGCTAGGATTACAGGGGCCCACCACCACGCCTGGCTAATTTTTTGGGTATTTTTAGTAAAGATAGGGTTTTACCATGTTGGCAAGGCTGATCTCGAACTCCTGACCTCAGGTGATCCACGCCCCTCGACTTCCCAAAGTGCTGGGATTACAGGAGTGAGCCACCGCACCCGGCCCCTGTGAAGTATATACCCTTTTTTTTTTTTTTTTTTTTGAGACAGTTTTGCTCTGTTGCCCACGCTGGAGTGCAATGGCACAGTCTAGGCTCACTGCAACCTCCACCTCCCAGGTTCAAGCAATTCTCCTGCCTCAGCCTCCCGAGTAGCTGGGATTACAGGCACATGCCACTATACCTGGCTAACTTTTTTTAGTAGAGACGGGGTTTCGCCATGTTGACCAGGCTGGTCTCAAACCCCTGACCTTGTGATCCACCCGCCTCGGCCTCCCAAAGTGCTGGGATTAGAGGCATGAGCCATGGTTCTCGGCCACGTATATACCTATTCTTAGTCCCTGACCAAAGGATGTTGTGCTCTAGTCATGTTGGGGGGGCCTGGACATATTCTTTATACAGTACTCACATGTCATCAGCAAATAAGGTTCCACAGGCAAGTTGTTTGCAAATGAAGGAGTTAGAGATGCTGCCTTTATTCTGTCTGTTGCCTCATTTAGTCATGCCCTTGACAAATGAGGCCTTCTATATCTGTGATAATGCTAAGCAGCCCCAATCTCAACCTGAACCCAACTCCCTGTTTTTGCAAATAATTCCACAGACTAGTTTTTTGGTTTGTCAGATACTCTTGTGGGTAGGCTGCATACTCAACAAAGTCAACATGTACCTCACCAGCATTTCTTTGCTTTTAGGTTGTTGGCATGAAGGGGAAGATGAGGCAGCACCTTCTAAGCAGAGCACGTGTATATATATATACAAAGAGCAGGGAGGTCATAGTGGAGAAAGGCCTTATGAGTATGGGGAATATAGGAAATTATTTAAGAACAAGTCCTTCCTCACTGAACCCAGAAGAGATCACAAACACAGGAATGTTCGCACTGGAGAAAGGCCTTATGAGTGCAGCAAATATGGGAAATTATTTCACCAAAACCCTACATTCCATATTCATGAGAGGTTCCATACTGGGCAAAAGACCTATGAGTGCAGTGAGTGTGGAAAATCATTTCACCAAAGCTCTTCACTCTTGCAGCATCAGACACTTCATACTAGAGAAGGGGCTTATGAGTGTATTGAATATGGGAAAGCCTTTGCTGAAAAGTCCAGTCTCATTAACCACAGAAAAGTTCACTCTGGAGCAAAGCGTTATGAATGCAATGAATGTGGGAAATCCTTTGCTTATACATCTAGTCTCATTAAACACAGGAGGATTCACACTGGAGAGAGGCCTTATGAGTGCAGTGAATGTGGGAGATCCTTTGCTGAAAACTCCAGTCTTATTAAACACTTGAGAGTTCATACAGGAGAAAGGCCTTATGAATGTGGTGACTGTGGAAAATCATTTCGCCGAAGCTCTTCACTCTTGCAGCATCAGAGAGTTCACACTAGAGAAAGGCCTTATGAATGTAGTGAATGCGGGAAATCCTTTAGCTTAAGGTCCAACCTCATTCACCATCAGCGAGTTCATACTGGAGAAAGGCATGAGTGTGGGCAGTGTGGGAAATCCTTTAGCCGAAGATCTAGCCTTATTATACATCTGAGAGTTCACACTGGAGAAAGGCCTTATGAGTGCAGTGAATGTAAGAAATCCTTTGCTGAAAACTCCAGCCTTATTAAACACTTGAGAGTTCACACTGGAGAAAGGCCATATGAATGCATTGATTGTGGAAAATCATTTCGCCACAGTTCTTCATTCCGTCGCCATCAGAGAGTTCATACTGGAATGAGGCCTTATAAGTGAAGCAAATTTTGGAAATTCTCTTGCCCAGGCATTTTGCTCCTTCAAGGCCAGAGAGTTCACACTGGATCAAGATGTTAATGAGTGTGACAAATGGGGAATATTCTTTAGCTAGAACGCTAGCTTCTTTACATAAAAGAGTGCTCCCACTGAACAAGTGCCTTTTGAGTGCAATGAATGTGAGAAAGCCTTCAGCCCTCTCTCATTGGTTACCAGAATATTTACATGAGGAAAATACCACAGATGTGGAGGCAATGTTCTTTTTTCTTCAGTATAACACTGGAGGAGACCCCTTATGAGGATGCCATCTGCCTAAATTGAATGTCATACATCAAATAGCTGCATACATTCCAGGTATGTGGGAACTGTATAGTATTTTTCAACCTGCCCAGGTCTCTTGCTAGACTTCTGTGACTTACAGTTCTCTTCTAAAAAGCATTTCACCTTTACCAGTTGGCAGGTGCCCACAGTACATCATTTGCCTAACTCATCATGATCCAGAAGTAACTTTGATTTTGTTTCATTCAACAGAGGGATTTTTTAGTATCCTCAGCACTCATTCTATTCTCATTTCTTTCTCTCCAATGAGTTAGGCCATGAACCTGACTCATTTTTGGCACAGAGGACTCTTCTGATAACTTGAAAAGATGGACTACCTTTTTCAGGGATCTTTTGGATCTCACAGAATTCTTAAGATGGAATTTTCCAGCCTGCCAGTCATGAATCTCAGACAGCCTGCCACCTATTGCCCTGATTTGTGTTATAATAAAGGCCTTGTTGCTTAAGACATCTTCAGTCTTTGCAGGAGGGCATGGAAGCTCCAAGCGCTTTCCTCATACTTTACCCTATGCATCTCTTTATCTGCATCTTTTGTACTATTTATAATTAACCAGTAAATTATTTTCCCTGAGTTTTATGTGCCATTCTATCAAATTAGTCAAATCCGATCGGGGGGGTCCATGGGATTCATGGTTTATAGCTCATCAGTCAAAAGCAGAGGATCTGGGGCTTTTGGAGCATCAGTCTTGGTGACTGAGTACTCAAACTGGGGGATGTGATGCCATCTGCAGGTAGATAATGACTGAGTTGAACTGGAGGACCCCCAGCTCGTGTCCACTAGAAGATTGCTTGGTGTGTGTGGAAAACACCCTGCACATCTGGTCACAGAATTATTCCATATTGATTGTTGTGTTGTGTGACAGACAATAGAGGAAAAGTTTATTTTTTTCTATACGTATGCTATGGCCTCCCTTCTATTATTCCATATCTTCCAACTTCTGCCATACTATTTCTTTCTCTCCAAGTTTGTTCTTCCTCAGAGTTCTCATAAATGGAAAGGACACGCACTTCATTGAAATAAGAATTTCATGTTAGCCAAGTTTTCAGGATAGCCGTGAGTTTCACTTAATTATCTGAGAACTTAGAGCTTACTGTCCTCTACTTACTATCCATTGAGACTTAATGTGTTTTTGGCCATCACAGAAACTTTACTAGCTATTTATGTCATTGTCAATGGATAACTCTGACTCCACATTAATAACTTTGTAAGTAGCTCAGTCCTCAGCTGTTTTTCAGAGATAATCCCCAGTCTTCATGCAGACACTATCACTGCACTTACAGGTGAAATGATAATCACTTCCTAGCAAGGAAGTTGGATCATGGAATGCAAGATAATTTCTCAGGAAACAGATGGTTTTGTTCCACACCTGCAGGAATGTCAACGTTGCAACCACCATGGCAAATATTGATTTAATAAGCAATTACTATTCCCAGATAAGTGTCAAAATCTTAGAAGAAATTGTCATATCTTAGAAAATTTAGAAGTGATGGAGAGTGGATGATGAGAAATTATTGCATCACTGCACTCCAGCCTGGGCGACAGAGCGAGACTGTCTCAAAAAGAAAAAGAGCTTTATTCACATAAAGTGAAGAACAAGAAGACTTTTTTGAGTAGACGTTTAGTGTCCTTATAACATTTTTTGGATATGCATTTTTATCCTTTTGGGAACATGATTTACAAATGCGAGCTGCAGGACTATTTCATTAACGTGTTGAATGCAAGAGTTAAAACTTCCTGTCCCATTTAGTGAATGGAAAAGTACTTAAGTTACATGAATAAAGATTATAAATTACAAATAGCAAGATAGTCAAGGATGTAAAACATCTTAATCCCTAAATGTTACTTAATGACAACATGTTTTATAGGTACATTTTATTTTCACCGTTACTAGTATTTTATTCCCTTCTTGCTGGAAAGATGTCCAGTGATTCTGAATCAATACAGGTGTGTGGGATGTCATCTAGAAGTCATAAAATGGCTTATTCAAATTAACCATGTTATGATCACTCACACTCGCTGATACATATCTTCCTGTCACTTCTGTGGAGAGTGAAATTTTCTCTTTTCTTTTATTTTTGAGACAGAGTTTCACTCTTGTTGCCCAGGCTGGAGTGCAATGGCGTGTTCTCAGCTCACTGCAACCTGCACCTCCCAGGTTCAAGTGATTCTCCTGTCTCAGCCTCCAGAGTAGCTGGGATTACAGGTGCCCGCCACCATGCCCGGATTTTTGTATCTTTAGTAGAGACGGGGTTTTGCTCTGTTGGCCAGGCTGGTCTCAAACTCCTGACATCAGGTGATCCACCTGCCTCAGCCTCCTAAAGTGCTGGGAGTACAAGCATGAGCCACCACGCCCAACCAAAATTTTCTTGATAACACCCTGATTATATTCCCACAAAACCTTTGTAGTCAGAGAAAATCTGTAGTTTATAAAGACAAAGTTTTTAGTAATGAGAGCAGTTTTAGGATCTGTAGGCTCCTGTCTGTATAATTAATACAACTTTTGTTAATTCACATAAGAAATGAATTGTTCTGCTTATATATGACTAAAATTTATATGAAAATTTCTGTACAAGGCTGGGCATGGTGGCTCATGCCTGTAATCCCAGCACTTTGGGAGGCCGAGGTGGGCAGATCACCTGAGGTCGGGAGTTCGAGAACAGCCTGACCCACATAAAAAAACCCCATCTCTACTAAAAATACAAAATTAGCTGGGCTTGGTGGCGCATGCCTATAATCCCAGCTACTTGGGAAGGCTGAGGCAGGAGAATCGCTTGAACCTGGGAGGTGGAGTTTACGGTGAGCTGAGATCATGCTGTTGCACTCCAGCCTGGGCAACAAGAGCAAAATTCCGTCTCAAAAGAAAATTTCTGTACAAAATATTTAGATTTCCTTCCTATTCTCAATATATTAGTGTGCTTTATCACTCTAACTTTTTGGTATTTTGATTATGCTAGTAATTTCTTAGTTTTGTTCAATTTTAATGTGATATATAAATCAATATATTCCCTGATAAATTTTTACATGATTTACATAAATTTGTTGTTGGCCGGGCGCGGTGGTTCACGCCTGTAATCCCAGCACTTTGGGAGGCTGAGGCAGGTGGATCATCTGGGGTCAGGAGTTTGAGACCAGCCTGGCCAACATGGCTAACCCTGTCTCTACTAAAAAAAAATTAGCCGGGTGTGGTGGCATGCACCTGCAGTCCCAGCTACTCAGAAGGCTGAGGCAGGAGAATTGCTTGAACCCGGGAGGTGGAGGTTGCAGTGAGCCAAGATGGCTCCACTGCACTCCAGCCTGGGTGATAGAGTGAAACTCCGTCTCAAAAAATAAATAAATTTGTTGTAGTATATTTTCTCCTTTGAATTACTTACTCTAAAACAAGTAACTTTACTAACCTCTACTTGGTCTACCTGGTTAATTCTTTTTTAATTTTTTTTTTTTTTTTGAGATGGAGTCTCACTCTGTCACCCAGGCTGAAGTGCAGTGGCACAATCTCAGCTCACTGCAACCGCTGCCTCCCAGGTTCAGGTGATTCTCCTACTTCAGCCTCCCGAGTAGCTGGGATTACAGGTGCCTGCCACCATGCCCAGCTAATTTTTCTATTTTTCGTAGAGACGGGGTTTCTTGACCATGTTGGCCAAGCTGGTCTTGAACTCCTGACCTCAGGTGATACAGCCGCCTCGGCCTCCCAAAGTACTGGGATTACAGGCGTGAGCCACCATGCCCAGCCTAATTAATTATCTTTCAAATATCTTTAAACTGATCCAATTCATGATCCTAAAATGCACAGTGGCAAATGCTGTTAGAGTACATTATTCTACATACTGAATCTTCTGTTTCCATAGTTAAGTTTCTGGTTTATTAGGAGACATTTTTTTTTTCTTTCCAGAATTTTAATGCAAGTTTTACTTTTTCAAATTAAATTAATAAAATGTTAGCAACAGAGAATAACTTGGGAAAACAAGCAGCATTTTTATTTCAATCATTCTTCATTTGAATGCACTAGGAAGCTGGAGAATTTTAGACTCTTAAGAAATTTACTTTAGGCCGGGCGCGGTGGCTCACGCTTGTAATCCCAGCACTTTGGGAGGCCGAGGCGGGCGGATCACGAGGTCAGGAGATCAAGACCACAGTGAAACCCCGTCTCTACTAAAAATACAAAAAATTAGCCGGGCGTGGTGGCGGGCGCCTGTAGTCCCAGCTACTTGGAGAGGCTGAGGCAGGAGAATGGCGTGAACCCGGGAGGTGGAGCTTGCAGTGAGCCGAGATCGCGCCATTGCACTCCTGCCTGGGCGATAGAGCGAGACTCCGTCTCAAAAAAAAAAAAAAAAAAAAAAAAAAAGAAATTTACTTTAAAGCCAGGCACCATGGTTCTGTAGTCCCAGCTTCTCAAAAGGCTGAGACAGGAGGATTATTTGAGCTCGAGTTTGAGTAAGGCCTGGGCGACATAGTCTCTTTAAAAAAATTCAGTTCATGCAGGCACGGTGGCTCACGCCTGTAATCCCAGCACTTTGGGAGGCTGAAGCAGGCGAGTTGCCTGAGCTCAGGAGTTCGAGACCACCCTAGGCAAGATGGTGAAACCCTGTCTCTATTAAAATACAGAAAATTAGCCGAACGAGCCGGCATGCGCCTGTAGACCCAGCTACTCAGGAGGCTGAGGCAGGAGACTTGCTTGAACCCGGGAGGCAGAGGTTGCAGTGAGCCGAGATGTGCCACTGCACTCCAGCCTGGGCGACAGAGTGAGACTCCATCTCAAATAAATAAATAAGATAATAAAATCCAGTTCAGTAAAATGTGCCTGATAAAATATAAGTGACTACTGGCCGGGCGCAGTGGCTCACGCCTGTAATCCCAGCACTTTGAGAGGCTAAAGCAGGTGGATCACCTGAGGTCCGGAGTTTGAGACCAGCCAAGTCAACATGGTGAAACCCTGTCTCTACTAAAAATACAAAAATTAGCTGGGTGTAGTGGCACATTCCTGTAATCCTGGCTACTTGGGAGGCTGAGGCAGGAGAATTGCTTGAACCCCGGAGGCGGAGGTTGCAGTGAGCTGAGATCACACCACTGCACTCCAGCCTGGGCGACAGGGCAAGACCCCATCTCAGCAAAACATATATATAAGTAGTGAGTGAATATTATGTCAATATTCTAGGTCAGAATGTTATTGTAATACTTTTTAATTCTCATTCCACTTAAAATAACTGGTTAATTTACAAATCATAATGAAATTTTTACAAATTTATATGTAGTACAAAGCATGCATATACATTCATATATATTATATGTATATATAGCCTTTAAAAATATTTATGAGCTTTAGGCTGGGCGCAGTGGCTCACGCCTGTAATCCCAGCACTTTGGCAGGCCAAGGCGGGTGGATCACGAGGTCAGGAGATCAAGATCATCCTGGCTAACACATTGAAACCCCGTCTCTACTAAAAATACAAAAAATTAGCCAGGTGTGGTGGCGGGCGCCTGTAGTCCCAGCTACTTGGGAGGCTAAGGCAGGAGAATGGCGTGAACCCGGGAGGCGGAGCTTGCAGTGAGCCGAGATTGCGCCACTGCACTCCAGCCTGGGCTACAGAGCGAGACCCCGTTCTCAAAAAAAAAAAAAAAAAAAAAAAAAAAAATATATATATATATATATATATATATATATATACACACACACACAGACATACTAGCTTTAGCTTCCAGTAGATGCAATTTATGTCTTTATGACCCTATGGAATGAAGTGTCCATTTTGATTCGTGGCTTTTCATGGCATCTCAAATGATGTCTTAGATTCTGCAAAGAAGCTCAGCATCACAAATTCTGAAATAAGTCTCCAAACACACGGGTAATCAGTTCCACACAGTACTCCCAGAAATGTGCGAATGGCCTCTTTTTTTTTTTTTTTTTTTTTTTTTTTTTTTGAGACGGAGTCTCGCTCTGTCGCCCAGGCTGGGCGAATGGCCTCTTCTAAGATGCCGGAGCCTCCTCGCAACTGGACCTGGAGTCACCATTTCCTAGCGCCCCCTCGCGCTGGAGCTTGGCCCCTTCTTCCGAAAGTCGGGTTGGAGGCGGCCTTTAAGCGCCGCGGGTCTCTCCGAACTTAAATATTACCCAGAATCATCTCTGAAACGGAAAGCCCGATGAAGCCTGAGAGAAGCCGCGCCATTGCGGAGGCACATAACGTCAAGCAGGGACTTCCTGCGTCCTCGCCGCGACGACCATTTTGGCTTGTCAGGTCCATCCCGCTATGCTGCGTCAGTACCTCTATGTCAGAACCGAGAGAGCGCGAAAGGAGTGGTTGTGCCCATTGCACACAGGCGGATCTGAGGCTCGGCGACGCCGCTAGTCGCTACCTGGGACAGGACGAGCACAGGGACCGCCCGGCCTGCGTCCCCGCGCGCATGAAGTCGTGGCGGCCGGTCAAGTGAGCGCTGCGACCTCCAGGCCTCACCTGCCATCCCCACACAGACCCTGAGACCCCTGATCATGTGGGGCGCCTCCTCGCCTCCTTGCAGCCCAGGCCTCTGTCAGAGACCGAGAGGTGCCGGCGGGTGGAATCCCTGTTTCCGACATGGAGTAGATGCTTTCGGGAGAGCGAGACTGGCCGAGGGACCGGCTTAGGCAAAGACCTGGAGGCACGACTGCGCCAGGAAGATTCGGAACACAGGGACATCTTGTGTCCACTGAGAACAAAGTATGAGGCGGAGTTATTTCCTCAGTACCAGGCTGAGACTGATCCTTGTGAGGACCACAGAAGCCATGGACAGTTTCAAACAAAAGAAATCTGTGTTAAAAGATTCCGAAAAGGAAGAACGGAGTGTAAGGCGGTGATGAGGACATTGAGGCATTGAGAGGTTGAATCTTTGCTCAAGGTCACATAGCTGGTAAGAGGTGACATTGAGCACTGGGCCACAAGATTAGAGACTCAGCCTGAGGTTACCTGGCTCCAGGGCCAAAAAAAGCTTACAGAGAAACCTGAGTCTATCAAATCCCAGCACGGACACTTTCCTGAAAGCCCCGCCTTTTAGCACACCTTCTCATGGCTATGGAAGCACTTAAGGAACCCACAGAAGGAAGTAGAGGATGCTCTAATCCCTCACTGGTCCTCATCCTCACCTACATGTCTAGATCTTAGTGTCCTGGGAATTTATTTATTTATTTAGCGACAGGGTGTCACTCTTGGTACCCAGGTTAGAGTGCAGTGACGCGATCATGGCTCAGCATAGCCTTGACCTCCCCAGGCTCAGGTGATCCTCCCATCTCAGTCTCCCGAGAAACTGGTTAGTTTTTATATTTTTAATAGAGACAGGGTTTTGCCATGTTGCCCAAGATGGTTGGAAACTCCTGGGCTCAAGCAAGCCTCCCGCCTTGGCTTCCCAAAGTGCTGGGATTACAGGCGTGAGCCGCCGGTCTGGTCAGGCCTCCTAGGACTCTTAAGTGCAATTTCTCCTGTCCTTCGATCTGGGGATCTTGCAAAATCCTCAAACCCCAAACCTAAGTCACTGACACAGGCTATGGAGAAGTGTTTTCATGTTTGTCAACCGGTGGGAAACACATGTGGTGGGTTAACCCAGGAATGATACAGGGATGTGCAAATGCTTGGAAGTGAAAATGGAGAGGCCGGGCGTGGTGGCTGTCGCCTGTAATCCCAGCACTTTGGGAGGTCAAGGCGGGTGGATCACTTGAGGTCAGGAGATCTAGACCAGCCTGGCCAACATGGTAAAACCCAGTCTCTACTAAAAATACCAAAATCAGCTGGGCATGGTGGTGGGTGCCTGGAATCTCAGCTACTTGCAGACTGAGGTGTAAGACTCCCTTGAACCTGGGAGATGGAGGCTGCAGTGAGCCAAGATTGTGCCAATCTGCACTCCAGCCTGAGCAACAAAGTGAGAATCCATCTCAAAAGAAAAAAAAAGAAAGTGAAACTGGAGGGGGTTAAATGATGTTACCAGTGTTTTAACAGGCTCTGGTTACAGAGTGGACAACAGACTGTGGGGTTGAGGGAGGAGGAAGATCAAACTGGAAGCTACTGCCCTAGTCCAGATGAGGATTAATGGACTAGAGTTGTGTCTTAGGCAATGTGGCTAGATTCTGGATTTGTGTTTTTTAAAGGGGCAACTCGGTTTTTTAATGTGAACAGTGAGAGCTTGAGAGGATTCAGGAAACACCCTGGGTTTTTGGTCTTAGCAGCTGTAGCAATGGGAGCTGCAACTGAGATGAGCAAGTTGATAGCAGGTGTAATATTCACTGAGGCTATCGGGTTTGTTTTGGCCATTCTGAGTGGAAAAAAACACAAATTGCTTTTGCTCTGCTCTCCCCCACAACAAGCAACACAAGAGTACTTCTGTGACTAGATAATGTGTGAATGGTTTTCCTCATACACCAAGTAGTTCTCCAGTGGACATCAGATCCCACAGGGTGAAGTCTTAGTCCTACGGGACTGTCCGCCAACCCCTTTTGATGCCAATCACAAGCCCCAGAATGTTTTTTTTTTTTTTCCTGTGCTTCTGACCGACTTGCTATAAATCAGGTTCCCGTGACCACTTTCTCGGCATCCATTAATTTGCTAGAGCCAGTCACAAAACTTAGGGAGACACTTTAATTTGCCAGTTTATTTTAAAGAATATTTATTACAAAGGTTACATTTGAAAAAATGCATAGGGGGAAGAGACAGAGCTTTCATGATCTCCTCCAGGCACACCACCCGCCAGGAATGTCCATGTGTTTAGCCATCTGGAAGCTCCCCAAACCCTCTGTTTATGAGGTTTTATGGAGGCTTCATTCATAGGCACGATTGATTAAGTCATTGGCCAGTGCTGGTCAGCTTAGCCTTTAGCTCCTCTCCCCTTTCTGGAGATTGGGGTATGGGGCTGAACTTTCCAGACCTCAAATCCCGACATAGTCTTTTCCCTGACCAGTCTCCATCCTGAAGTTATTTAGGGGTTACCAACTATCATTCAACTCATTACCATTCAAAGTCACTTAAAAATTTGAGAATTTCATGAATTTTAGGAGTTCCATGCCAGGAAAGGAGATGACCAAATATATATTTCACAGTATCACAGCCATGTTAAGATTCTGAAATGTATTAGATACTACTTAGTGGAGCTATCAATTGGGCACCTAGACCCATGGATGCGAATATCTGGGGAAGGGTTAATATTGGAGATATCCAATATATGGTAGCCACTGTGTGGAGCAAGATGAGTGAGTCATGGATCACATTTGGAAGGGGCAACCTTCAGATTATGGTAGTGACACTACTAGGAAGACAAGAAGTGGAGGTTGGGTTTCCTGCTTGTGTACCTGGCGATGGTATTGTACTTCAGAAAACAGGTGAGGGAGGTAAATGGTCATGAAGGGAGAATATATCTGACAGCCTGGTTTGGCAGGTGACATAGGCTTCCAAGGAATGAATAGACATGAGATGCAAGCAGAAGCATAGGAGTAGCTGAGGGAAGATGACACTCAGGCTGGAGCTTGTGCTAATTCGCCACTCTGTGGCCACACCACGATATTGAGATGACTTTTGTGGGGCCTGGGGTGTTTCATTCAGCCTGGTGGATATGGAGGCAAATAAAGTCACCTTGTGAGAGTCGCTAGGCCTGAGATTGATGGCCAATGGGTCTAGGCTTTGAATGGTATTAGGTGGACAGAAGAAAGTCATAATTTCTGAAGATAACAAATGCAGCACAGAAGTGGAATAGGGCTATGAATACCTGAAAACACTAACGTTCTTTTTTTCTGTGGATTTATGCATGGAGGGTTTCGTATAGTGATTTGGTACTACCACTGCTATTAGGAACCATTGGAATTCTGTGATAATTTTTGATTGCTTTTTAATTTACCAAGACTACTGTGGATGATGTCAGCCATATTATGGTGTGAGCCTTAAATTTAAGGTCAATATCATGTGCTACCTTCATATCTGGTGATACTAGTACTACCTCAAATGGTCTGAGTGCAAATCCCCCTCCCCACTCTGCTCTTTTGGATAACATGTCCTAGCCTAACTACCCTTTTAATCAAGAGGACTAAGCAGAGTTCCTGGTTATTATTTATTTGTAGCAAGTTTGAATTTCATTTCTACTTGCAGAGTTAATTCAAACAAGCCAGTTACAGCTGGGTGTGGTGTCGCACACCTATGGTCCCAGCCACTTGGGAGGCTGAGGTAGGAGGATCTCTGAAACCTGGAAAGTTCAGGCTGCAGTGAGCTGTAATTGCGCCACTACACTCCAGCAGGGGTGACAGAGCGAGACCCTGTCTCAAAAATTAAAAACATGCCAGTTGCATCCTTTCAAGGGAATCAGGGGCTACCACACCTTCTTGATTCAGCAAAGCTTACATACCACAGTCCCTGGTTGCTCTCTCTTATGCATAGTGCAACCCCATGTGGCTATCTGTGGTGAGTAGTGTCTCTTCTCTCAAGCTGTGAGCATATTTGATTAATTGACTTTCTTGACGACTTGTGTTCAGCGTCAGGTATTGTGTGTTTGGCCATCACTATAACCCTAGGGTTAGACTGCTACCCTTATCAGTAGAAGAAAGGGGGAATAAAATACTTTAACTTCTGGCAAGGCCAGAGAGAGGCCTGTGATGTGGGGCAGTTAGGTGTTGGTGGCGATTGACATGTGTCTGTGGTGTCCAGAGATGGGAAGGATGTATAGGTACACAGGGATTATGTTTGAAGGTTCTTAGGAACTGCACTGGGATTCATGTGACCTTTGCTATAGCAGGGGAATTGCTAGAAAGGAGGAGATGGAACCCCTTATTCAGGACCACAGCATAGTTACCTATTTGTTTATCTGCCTCTTGTTGCTGATGGCTATGTGTCCTCATCAGTGGTCCCATGAGGACAGAGTGGCACTAGTGGGCAGTTTCTCCTCTGAGTTGGGGATCCTGGGAGGAGGAGGATGGGCAAGGGTAGATATGTTGGGGAAGTGGATTGTGGGTCTTCAGCATAGGGGCCACTTGTGGTTTCATCTATCCCCATCATAACAGAGCAGTGTGACCTTTGAAGATGTGGCTGTAAACTTTTCCCTGGAGGAATGGAGTCTTCTTAATGAGGCTAGGGATGCCTGTACCATGATGTGATGCTGCAAACCTTGACACTTATATCCTCCCTGGATAAGGTACTCATACTTAACTGTGACCTGAGTTAGTCTCTGCCCCTCCCCTTTATCCCTCTTGGTAAGAATGTCTTTTTCACATCAAGACCATGGCACAGCTTCATTCTCCAATTCTCTGGATCAGTTCTGTGGTTGGTAGTACTGAGATACATGTACTGCACTCCTCCTTTCCTTGAGCAGCCCCAAACTACTTTGTTGCAGGCTCCCAGGGAAAAAGCCATGGTCAGAAGTCTTAAAGTCACCCTAATGCATCCCATCTTGGTTGTCCTCTGCCTTTCTGGGTGACTGTGCAGATCTAAGGCTTCTGTTTGTCTCGGGTTCCATTTCCTTTAGCTCACATTTGTTCATCCCGTGATGGCATACATGAACCACAGCCGATTCTTGCAATTACTTACATGAACCACAGCCTATTCTTCCAATACCCTACTTCAAAATTATTTTTGTAGTATTTCACCAGGCATAATGACACTCACCTGTCATCCCAGCAATTCAGAGGCTACTGGGAGCCCAGGAGTTTGAGGCCAGACTGGAAAACATAGCAGGTCCTCATCTCTAAAAATAAATATGAAGGGATTCTTTTTGTAATATTTAGTTTCTTTTCCTGTGGAATATCAAATGCAGAGTTGTTCTGAGCCAGTATGGGCTGTTCATCTGTCCTGTTTTTGCCTTAGTACTTACATTATCCAGATTCTACGTAGTTGCTCATCTTGGTGGTGAAATGAAAAGCCCTTGGTTGTCCCAAAGATGCAAACAAGTCCAGCCTTAGCAAGATGTTCCTAGGGGAGACTCGTTCTTAGGAATAGTATTTGCGTTAGGACAGGACTAGTATTTTGGTGCCAACAAAAGTATCCCCACATTATTTCTATCTTCCCCATTCTTGAGAGTTTGCCAATTTATCAGTCTAAATCCAGCCCAGAACTAATTTTCATATTTCTGGACTCCACGTCTCACCTATTTTTCTTTTTTTCTTTTTCTTTTTCTTTTTTTTTTTTTTTTGAGACAGAGTTTCACTCTGTTGTTGCCAAGGCTGGAGTGCAATGGCACGATCTCGGCTCACTGCAACCTCTGCCTCCCAAGTTCAAGCAATTCTACTGTCTCAGCCTCCTGAGTAGCTGGGATTATAGGTGCCCCCCACCATACCCGCCTAATTTTTGTATTTGTAGTAGAGACAGGATTTCATCATATTGGTCAGGCTGGTCTCAAACTCCTGACCACAGGTGATCCGCCTGCCTCGGCCTCCCAAAGTGCTGGGATTACAGGTGTGAGCCACCATGCCCAGCCTCACCTATTTTTCTCACTGTCTGCAGTGGTCTTCAATATTGCCTCATATATTTTGTATTATGAATTATATACCCTTTTTTTTTTTTTTTGAGACGGAGTTTCGCTCTGTCTCCCAGGCTGGAGTGCAGTGGCGTGATCTTGGCTCACTGCAAGCTCCGCCTCCCGGGTTCACGCCATTCTCCTGCCTCAGCCTCCCGAGTAGCTGGGACTACAGGCGCCCGCGACCATGCCCAGCTAATTTTTTGTGGTTTTTTTTTTTTAGTAGAGATGGGGTTTCACTGTGTTAGCCAGGATGGTCTTGATCTCCTGACCTCGTGATCCACCCGCCTCAGCCTCCCAAAGTGCTGGGATTACAGGCCTGAGCCACCGCGCCCGGACTATATACCCATATTTAACAGTCCCTGACCAAAGGTTGTGTGCTCTAGTCATCTTGTGGGGGCCTGGACATATTCTTCTAAATAGCACTCGCATGTCATCAGCAAATAAGATTCCACAGACAAGTTTGCAGAAGGAGTTATAGACCCTCTTTACTCTGTCTGTTGCCTCGTTTACATATGTGATAATCATGAGGCCTCCTACGTCTGTGATAATGCTAAGCAGCCCCAACCTCAACCTGAACCCAACTCCCTGTGCGTGCAAATTGTAGGAAAAAGAAAGAGAGATCAGACTGTTACTGTGTCTGTAGAAAGGGAAGACATAAGAAATTCCATTTTGACCTGTACCTTGAACAATTGCTTTGCCCTGAGATGCTGTTAATCTATAACTTTGCCCCAGCTACTTTGCCCCAACCTCTTTTCTCCAACCTTGAGCTCACAAAAACATGTGTTGTATGGAATCAAGGTTTAAGGGATCTAGGGCTGTGCAGGACGTGCCTTGTTAACAAAATGTTTACAAGCAGTATGATTGGTAAAAGTCATCGCCATTCTCTAGTCTCGATAAACCAGGGGCACAATGCACTGTGAAAAGCCACAGGGACCTCTGCCCTGGAAAGCCGGGTATTGTCAGAGGTTCTCCCCGTGTGATAGTCTGAAATATGGCCTCATGGGATGAGAAAGACCTGACGGTCCCCCAGCCCGACACCCGTGAAGGGTCTGTGCTCAGGTGGATTAGTAAAAGAGGAAAGCCTCTTGCAGTTGAGATAGAGGAAGGCCACTGTCTCCTGCCTGCCCCTGGGAACTGAATGTCTTGGTATAAAACCCGATTGTACATTTGTTCAATTCTGAGATAGGAGTAAAGCCACCCTATGGCAGGAGGTGAGACGTTGGCAGCAATGCTGCCTTGTTATTCTTTACTCCACTGAGATGATTGGGTGCAGAGAAACATAAATCTGGCCTACGTGCACATCCAGGCATATACCTCCCCTTGAACTTAATTATGACATAGATTCTTTTGCTCACATGTTTTTTTGCTGACCTTCTCCTTATTATCACCCTGCTCTCCTAACGCATTCCTCTTGCTGAGATAATGAAAATAATAATCAATAAAAACTGAGGGAACTCGGCCGGGCGCGGTGGCTCACGCTTGTAATCCCAGCACTTTGGGAGGCCGAGGCGGGCGGATCATGAAGTCAGGAGATCGAGACCACGGTGAAACCCCGTCTCTATTAAAAATACAAAAAATTAGCCGGGCGTGGTGGCGGGCGCCTGTAGTCCCAGCTACTGGGAGAGGCTGAGGCAGGAGAATGGCATGAACCTGGGAGGCGGAGCTTGCAGTGAGCCGAGATTGCGCCACTGCACTCCAACCTGGGCGACAGAGCGAGACTCCATCTCAAAAAAAAAAAAAAAAAAAAAAAAAAAACTGAGGGAACTCAGAGACCGGTGCCGGTGCAGGTCCACCATACGCTGAGTGCTAGTCTCCTGGGCCCACTGTTGTTTCTCTATACTTTGTCTCTGTGTCTTATTTCTTTTCTCAGTCTCTCATCCCACCTGACAAGATATCCCACAGGTGTGGAGGGGCAGGCCACCCCTTCACAAATAATTCCATAGACTAGTTTTTTGGTTCGTGAGATACTCTTGTGGGTAGGCCGCATACTCAACAAAGTCAACATGTACCTCACCAGCATTTCTTTGCTTTTAGCTTGTTGGCATGGAGGGGAAGATGAGGCAGCACCTTCTAAGCAGAGCATGTGTATACATATATACAAAGAGCAGGGAGGTCATAGTGGAGAAACGCCTTATGAGTGTGGGGAATATAGGAAATTATTTAAGAACAAATCCTGCCTCACTGAACCCAGAGGAGATCACAAGCATGGGAATGTTCGCACTGGAGAAAGGCCTTATGAGTGCAGCAAATATGGGAAATTATTTCACCAAAACCCTACACTCCATATTCATGAGAGATTTCATATTGGACAAAAAAACCTATGAGTGCAGTGAGTGTGGAAAATCATTTCACCAAAGCTCTTCACTCTTGCAGCATCAGACACTCCACACTAGAAAAAGGCCTTATGAGTGTACTGAATGTTGGAAAGCCCTTGCTGAAAAGTCCAGTCTCATTAACCACAGGAAATTTCACTCTGGAGCAAAGCATTATGAATGCAACCCATGTGCGAAGTCCTTTGCTTATACATCTAGACTCATTAAACACAGGAGGATTCACCCTGGAGAGAGGCCTTATGATTGTGGGAGATCCTTTGCTGAAAACTCCAGTCTTATTAAACACTTGAGAGTTCACACAGGAGAAAGGCCTTAATGAATGCGGTGACTGTGGAAAATCATTTCCCCGAAGCTCTTCACTCTTGCAGCATTAGAGAGTTCACACTAGAGAAAGGCCTTATGAATGTAGTGAATGTGGGAAATCCTTTAGCTTCAGGTCCAACCTCATCCACCATCAGCGAGTTCATACAAGAGAAAAGGATGAGTGTGGGCAGTATGGGAAATCCTTTAGCTGAAGATCTACCCTCATTATATATCTGAGAGTTCACACTGGAAAAAGGCCTTATGAGTGTAGTGAGTGTGGGAAATCTTTTGCTTATACCTCTAGTCTCATTAAACACAGGAGAGTTCATACTGGAGAAAGGCCTTATGAGTGCAGTGAATGTGGGAAATTATTTCATCAAAACTCTGCACTTTGTGTTCATCAGAGATATCATACCGAACAAACCTTATGAGTGCAGCAAATGTGGAAAAACATTTTCCAAAGCTCTTCACTCTTGCAACATCAGACAGTTCACACTAGAGAAAGGCCTTATAGGTGTAGTATATGTGGGAAATCCTTTTCTCAAACTTCTCAAACTCTAGTCTTGTTAAACACAGGAGAGTTCATACTGAAGAAAGGCCTTATGAGTGTACCGAATGTCGGAAATCCTTTGCTGGAAACTCGAGTTTCATTGACCACAGGAAAGTTCACTCTGGAGCAAAGCCTTATGAATACAATAAATGTGGGAAATCCTTTGCTTATACCTCTAGTCTAATTGAACATAGGATAGTTCACACTGGAAAAAGGCCTTATGAGTGCAGTGAGTGTGGGAAATCCTTTGCTGAAAACTCCAGCCTTATTAAACACTTGAGAGTTCATTCTGGAGAAAGGACATATGAATGCAGTGATTGTGGAAAATCATTTCACCACAGTTCTTCGCTCCTTTGACATCAGAGGGTTCATACTGGAATAAAGCCTTATGAGTGAAGCAAATTTTGGAAATTATCTTGCCCAGTCTTTTTGCTCCTTGAACGCCAGAGTTCACACTGGATCAAGGCCTTATGAGTCTGATAGATGGGAAATATTCTTTTTTTTTTGTTTTCTCTCTTGTCCCCCAGGCTGGAGTACAATGGCCCAATCTCAGCTCACTGCAACCTCCGCCTCCTGGGTTCAAGCGATCCCTCCTGCCTCAGCCTCCTGAGTAGCTGTGATTACAGGCACCTGCCACCACACCCGGCTAATTTTTGTATTTTTAGTAGAGACGGGGTTTCACCATGTTGGCCAAGCTGGTCTTGAACTCCTGACCTCAGGTGATCCGCCTGCCTCAGCCTCCCAACGTGTGGAATTTTTTTTTTTTTTTTTTTTTTTTTGAGATGAGTCTCGCTCTGTCGCCCAGGCTGGAGTGCAGTGGCGCAATCTCGGCTCACTGCAAGCTCCGCCTCCTGGGTTCACGCCATTCTCCTGCCTCAGTCTCTCTGAGTAGCTGGGACTACAGGAGCCCGCCACCACGCCCGGCTAATTTTTTGTATTTTTAGTAGAGACGGGGTTTCACCGTGGTCTCGATCTCCTGACCTCGTGATCCGCCCGCCTCGGCCTCCCAAAGTGCTGGGATTACAAGCGTGAGCCACCGCGCCCGGCTAAAGTGTGGAATTAAAGGCGTGAGCCATCACACCCAGCTGGGGAATATTACCGTGCCCAGCCAGGGAGTATCCTCTAGCTAGAATTCTAGCTTCTTTACATAAGGAGTGCTCCCAATGAAGAAGTGCCTTTTGACTGCAATGAATGTGAGAAAGTCTTCCACCCTCTTTCATTAGTCACCAGAATATTTACATGAGGAAAATACCATATATGTGCAGGCAAATTTTTTCCTGTTCAGTATAACACTGAAGGAGACCACTTATGAGGATGCCATCTGCCTAAATTGAATGCTGTACATCAAATAGCTGCAGACATTCCAGGTATGTGGGAGCTCCATTGCATTTTTCTTTTTTCTTTTTTTTTTTTTTGAGACAGAGTCTCACTCTGTCGCCCAGGCTGGAGTGCAGTGGCACGATCTCGGATCACTGCAAGCTCTGCCTCCCGGGTTCATGCCATTCTCCTGCGTCAGCCTCACAAGCAGCTGGGACTACAGGTGCCCGCCACCATGCCCAGCTAATTTTTTGTATTTTTAGTAGAGATGGGGTTTCACTGTGTTAGCCGGGATGGTCTCGATCTTCTGACCTCGTGATCCGCCCGCCTCGGCCTCCCAAAGTGCTGGGATTACAGACATGAGCCACTGCGCCCGGCCTCCTTTGCATTTTTCAACCTGCCCATGTCCCTTGCCAGACTTCTGTGACTGCCAGTTATCTTGCAAAAGGCATTTCACCTTTACCACTTGGCAGGTACTCACAGTTTCATCATTTCCCTACCTCATCATGATCCTAAAGTAACTTTCTTTCATCCACCAGAGGGCTTTTTTATTATTCTCAGTACTTATTCCATTCTCATTTCTTTGTGTCTGATGAGGTAGGCCACGGACCTGACTAATTTTTGGTGCAGAGGACTCTTCTGGTGACTTGAAAAGATGGACTACCTTTTTCAGGGATCTCTTGGATCTCACAGGATTCTTTTTTTTTTTTTTTTTGAGATGGAGTCTCACTCTGTCGCCCATGCTGTAGTGCACTGGCACGATCTCAGCTCACTGCAAGCCCCACCTCCCGGGTTCACGCCATTCTCCTGCCTCAGCCTCTTGAGTAGCTGGGACTACAAGCGCCCACCACCACACCCAGCTAATTTTTTTTTTTTTTTTGTATTTTTAGTAGAGACGGGGTTTCACTGTGTTAGCCATGATGGTCTCAATCTCCTGACCTCGTGATCCACCCACCTGGACCTCCCAAAGCGCTAGGATTACAGGCGTGAGCCACTGTGCCTGCCTTCACAGGATTCTTAAGATGGAATTTTCCAGCCTGCCAGTCACAAATCAGACAACCTGCCTGCCTCCTATTTCCCTGGTTTGTGTTATTATAAAGGCTCTGCTGCTTAAAGACACCTTCAGTCTTGACAGCTGTATTTACATTGTGGAGTTGTTTGAAAACTAGATTTGCAGATGGGTGCAGTGGCTCATGTCTGTAATCTCAGCACTTTGGGAGGCCGAGGCAGAAGGGTCAGTTGAGGTCAGGAGTTCGAGACCAGCCTGGCCAACATGATGAAACCCCATCTCTACTAAAAATACAAAATTAGCCAGGCATCGTGGCGTTTGCCTATAATCGCAGCTACTTGGGAGGCTGAGACACAAGAATCGCTTTAACCTGGGATGTGGAGGCTGCAGTCAGCTCAGGTAATGCCACCCCACACCAGGATGAGCAACAAGAGCGAAACTATCTCAAAACTACCATAATTTTTTGGGTTCATAGGTCAACCTGAAAGGGGGGCAGTTTTCATCATAATCTCTGGTGCTTCTGAGAGCAACGTGAAATTGTTCTCTTCTTCACAAGGGATGGTGCATTGTGTTTCAGTGCTATTGAGGGTACCTTCACAGGTTGTGAGGTTATAGTGGAAATCATAATTTTCTTTGGAGCTAATGCATTTTAAAAGGGCTTCCACTATGATCCAGACATGGCTGTGAAGGATGAATACCTTCAGAAATTCTCAAGACCTTCTTCATTGAATCTTGTGTGGCTGAGGTCAGTGCTGGAGAGAATAACCTAAAGATTTTGTTATTTGTGGTAGTCCTTCTGGTCTAATTGACCTAAAGGTCATTCCTGCATAGGCAGGAGGAAGAAGACAGGGAGCAGGGATATCCATTAGACCACTACTTGGCCCATCATGTGACCAGCCATCATTCTTTTTGAATCATCTGGAAATGGTCTTTATTGTTCATCATGTTTTTGTTACCATGAAGGCTAGTTGCCTCACTCAGGTTGAGGAGACGATACAGCAATAGTTAATAAATCTCTTGCAAAAATCAAGTCCAGATTTTTAAAATTACATTTCTAAAGTTGTAATAAGAAATAAATGACTTTTTCTTTTTTTTGAGATGGAGTCTCCCTCTTGTGGCCCAGGCTGGAGTGCAGTGGCACGATCTTGGGTCACTGCAACCTCCGCCTCCCAGGTTCAAGGGATTCTCCTGCTTTAGCCTCCCGAGTAGCTGGGATTACAGGCACCTGCCACCATGCCCAGCTAATTTTTGTATTTTTAGTAGAGATGAGGTTTCACCACGTTGGCCAGGCTGTTCTCAAACTCCTGACCTCAGGTGATCCGCCCACTGCAGCCTCCCAAAGTCCTGGGATTACAGGCATTAGCCATCGTGCCTGGCCAAAATAAATGACTTTTCAAAAACTGCACATATTTATTTATATTTATATTTATTTATTTATTTATTTTCTTGAGACGGAGTCTGGCTCTGTCACCCAGGCTGGAGTGCAGTGGCGCGATCTTGGCTCACTGCAAGCTCCGCCTCCCGGGTTCATGCTATTCTTCTGCCTCAGCCTCCTGAGTAGCTGGGACTATAGGCGCCTGCAACCACACCCGTCTAATTTTTCTATTTTTAGTAGAGATGGGGTTTCACCGTGTTAGCCAGGATGGTCTCAATCTCCTGACCTTGTGATCCGCCCGCCTCGGCCTCCCAAACTGCTGGGGTTACAGGCATGAGCCACCGCGCCCGGCCAAAACTGCACGTTTAAACTGTACAGTGTGATTTTGACATTCATAATAAACCTGTAATATGATCCATCACCTTCATATTTACCTGGAGCCTGGTAACGTTTTTACCTCTGCCTTCCAGATGACCATTGATAACTTTGCTTTATAATAGATTATTTTATATTTTCTACATTTTTATACGTGATTTGATGTCATGAAGTGTTTAATCTTTATCCCTGGATGCTCTCATGCAGTATATTTATTTTGAGATTTGTCAGTGATGATACTTGAGTAGTTCACTCCTTTTTACATTGCTGAGATGACATGCTATGAAATATCACTGTATATTCATTCATCTGTTTATACATCATTAATCTGTTTCTCATTTTTGGCTTCCATAAATAAAACTACAGACACTTTAGTACAGTTCTTTATGTAAATATGTTTCTTTTTGTATGTGTTACTATCTGGGGGTTCAATAACTGAATCAGAGTAGGTAAATGTATAGCTTTTTGTTTGTTTGTTTTGAGATGGAGTCTCACTCTGTCACCCAGGCTGGAGTGCAGTGACGCAATCTTGCCTTACTGCAACCTCTGCCTCGCGGGTCCAAGCAATTTTCCTGACCCACCCTCCCAAGTAGCTGGGACTACAGGCTCATGCCACCATGCTCAGCTAATTTTTTTGTATTTTTAGTAGAGACGAGGTTTCACCATCTTGGCCAGGCTGGTCTCGAACTCCTGACCTGGTGATCCACCCGCCTCGGCCTCCCAAAGTGCTGGGATTACAGGCATGAGCCACTACATCCAGCAAATGTATAGCTTTTTAAGCAACACCAAAGTGTACTATAAAATTAATGTGGTTGTTCCCTTTAGTGTTACTGTCACCAGTGTCCATGAATTCCACTTCCATGTTTTTATCAAGAGAGAATATGGATAGTCTTTTTTTTTTTTTTTTTTTGAGACAAAGCCTCTCTCTGTCGCCCAGGCTAGAGTGCAGTGGCGTGATCTCAGCCTACTGCAACCTCTGCCTCCTGAGTTCGAGCAATTCTCCTGTCTCAACCTCCCGAGTAGCTGGGACTACAGATGCATGCCACAACGCCTGGCTGATTTTTTTGTATTTTTAGTAGAGACAGGGTTTCACCATGTTAGCCAGGATGGTCTTGATCTCTTGATCTCGTAATCCACCTGCCTCAGCCTCCCAAAGTGCTGGGATTACAGGTGTGAGCCACCACACTCGGCCAATTTTTTGTATTTTTAATAGAAATGGGGTTTCACCCTGTTAGCTAGGATGGTCTCAATCTCCTGACATCATGATCTGCCTGCCTCAGCCTCCCAGTGTGCTGGGATTACAGGTGTGAGCCACTGTGCCCAGCAGAGAATATGGATAGTCTTTTAAATTTTTACCCTTTTATTAAGTGGATGTTCCTTCTTTAGTATAAATGTCTATTTATATATTTTGCTTGCTTTTTAAATTCTTATTTATTTTTAGAGAAAAGGTCTTGCTCTGTCACCCAGCCAAGAGGGCAGTAGTTTGATCATAGCTCACTGCAACCTCAACCTCCTGGGCTCAAGCGTCCTCCCACACCAGTAGTAACTAGGACTACAGGCACATGCCTGCACACCCACCAAATTTTTAAATTTTTTTGTAGAGACAGGATCTCATTATGTTGCTCAGGCTGGCCTTAAACTCCTAGGCTCAAGCAATCCTCTCACCTCGCCCTCTGAAAGCACTATGTCTGGCAACTCATTTTCTTCTTCTCAAATGTATTTTGCCTATTTCCAGTTTCATTAAGAAATAAAATGTGGTTGGGCCGGTGGCTCACACCTATAATCCCAGCACTTTGGGAGGTCGAGGTGGGTGGATCACCTGAGATCAGGAGTTCAAGACCAGCCTGACCAACATGGTGAAACCCCATCTCTACTAAAAATATAAAAATTAGCCAGGCATGGTGGTGGGCACCTATATTCCCAGCTACTCAGGAGGCTGAGTGAGACAGGAGAATCACTTGAACCTGGGAGACAGAATTTGCAGTGAGCTGAGATGGCGCCACTGCACTCCAGCCTGGGCAACAAGAGCAAAACTCCATCTCAAAAAAAAAAAAAAGGTACAAAAAACAAACAAAAAACACCTGGGGTCATCATTGACTCTTCTCTCTCTCTCCCTCACCTACAGCATGCAAAAATCTACTTGTTCCTTTATTAAAAATATAGGTAGAATGCCTCCTTTTCTCCCATTTGCACAGCACTCACCTGGTCCATCAACACATCTGAATTATGCTGGTAAACTTCCCCCAATGCTAACCGCCTCATTAACCCAGGAGTCTGTTCTCCAGTGTGCAACCAGACAGATCCTATGAAGATCTGGATTAGACCACCTCTCCCCATCCAAGCATCCCAGCATCTCCACAACAGATGCCCAGCTTTTCAGGGAACCACATTACAGGCCTGAATCTTGACCCGGCTTCTTGTTCCTATGAGAAAGAATGGATGCCTGCTGTACATAGGTCCAAACTCAGTCACACCTCAAAGCATTTGCACAAACTGGTATGAATTCCTAAAGTAGCTTTCTACACCTGTTTCCATTGGTTTCCAGAAATAAGAACACTTCCATTAATCCTTGGCTGGTACTCAGGACTCTGAGCTTGGTGTATCCACAGGTTCTCCACTCCAAGAACTGGGAAAACATCAAGTGAACACTCAAGACACCATAATCTCAGACACCACACAGGTAGTGTCAGGTTCAGGGAGAGACTGGGACACTCTATTTCCCTGTGTTGGCACCATAAGCATTTTCAATGTTCAGATCCCATGAAAATAAGGCAACTGTGACCAGCTCCAGCTGATCAAACCTCCATTGATCCCTACACAACCATAAAGCCAGGGTCCCTGGGGCTAATTAACCGATTTCAATGCTCAGTGCTCCTTCTTACCATCTATGACCTAGAATGAAGACTACACTTCTCAGTGCCTCATTGTCCTCATCATCCTTATTGCAGTCTGTTCTCTGAGAGGCTTTTGGAAACTTTTTAAGTCCTACCAAGGACATGACCCTCTTCTGTTCACAAATCTCCATACATCCCAGGACACTCAGATTGAAGGCACCGCTAAGACAACCAATACAGGTGTGACTCTGGCTCATCTTCAGTTTTTACAAAGGCCTTTTTTTTTTTTTTTTTTGAGAGACAGGGTCTCACTATGTTGCCCAGGCTGGTCTTAAACTCCTAGACTTGGGCCGGGCGCGGTGGCTCACGCTTGTAATCCCAGCACTTTGGGAGGCCAAGGCGGGCGGATCACGAGGTCAGGAGATCGAGACCACGGTGAAACTCCGTCTCTACTAAAAATACAAAAAAAATTAGCCGGGCGTAGTGGCGGGTGCCTGTAGTCCAGCTACTCGGAGAGGCTGAGGCAGGAGAATGGCGTGAACCCGGGAGGCGGAGGTTGCAGTGAGCCGAGATTGTGTCACTGCACTCCAGCCTGGGCGACAGAGCAAGACTCCGTCTCAAAAAAAAAAAAAAAAAAAAAACTCCTGGACTTATGTGATCATGACGTAACATGGTTACCAGGTTCTGAAATGTTCATGGCTCAGATGCACCTCCAAGCCTTTGCACCTGTTGGTTCCTCTACCTGTATTACTCTACCTGGGGTGAAGCCTGTAATACACAGCATTTACCTGAGCTAGGTCCCTCAGTGTGGCTGCTGCCATCAACTGTAGGTGGAGCAGGCATCACCCCAGCCAGTGCCTATGAGCCTCAGACCTGCCACTTGGGAGCAGAGATGACGACTCCTCTTGTGCCTTCTCAGTCCCAACCCAGTACTCCCTGGCCTGACAAGCATGCCCAGAAATCCCTCATCCTGGGCCTTGCAACTAGCGCCTTCTGGGTAAAGTACTTCTCAGAGCTCTCAGCCAACAATGGTGGTATCCTCTAAGAGCAAGCCAAATGCAGACCATGTGACACTCTGAGGGCTGCCTTTGAAAGCCCTGCTCACACCTCAAGGGAGGAAGACTACTGATTCTTTGTAAAAGCATCAAATAGGTATCACATCAGACTCCAGGAAGCTCATCCTGCACCCAGAGAATAAAAATACTATTTGAGATGCTCCTAAACTTTACTTATCTAAGTGACCATATCATTGGCATCATTCAGACTTACAATGTGTGCACTGAGAGCTGAGAACATTAAGTATTGATTGCTCTTTAAATTCATGTTACCCAAATTATTACAGTCAGTTTTGTGAGTTTCGTTGTTTTGTTGGGAACAAAAGAAAATTCTCCATAAGACATAATGACAGGATGCTTACAAAAAACAGAAAAAATGAATAAGATCTAGTATTTGCTGCCATAACAGGGTGGCTATAGTCAAAATAATTTAATCATACATTTGAAAATAACTAAAAGGGTATAGCTGGATTGTTTATAATACAATGGATAAATGCTTGAGGTGATGGACACACCATTAACCCTGATGTGATTATTACATATGGCATGGCTACATCAAAATATCTCATGTAATCTACAAATATATACACTACTATATACTCCCAAAAAATAAAAATAAAGGCTGGGCGCCGTGGCTCACGCCAGTAATCCCACCACTTCGGGAGGCCGAGGCGGGCGGATCACCTGAGGTCGGGAGTTTGAGACCAGCCTGGGCAACATGGAGAAACTGTGTCTCTACTGAAAATACAAAATTACCTGGCCGGGCGCGGTGGCTCACGTCTGTAATCCCAGCACTTTGGGAGGCCGAGGCGAGCAGATCACGAGGTCAGTAGATGGAGAGCATCCTGGCTAACGCGGTGAAACCCCGTCTCTACTAAAAATACAAAAAACTTAGCCGGACGCGGTGGCGGTCGCCTGTAGTCCCAGCTACTCAGGAGGCTGAGGCAGGAGTATGGCGTGAACCCGGGAGGCGGAGCTTGCAGTGAGCCGAGATTGCGCCACTGAACTCCAGCCTGGGCGAAAGAGCGAGACTCCGTCTCAAAAAAAAAAAAAAAAATTAGCTGGGCGTGGTTGCGGGCGCCTGTAATCCCAGCTACTCGGGAGGCTGAGGCAGGACAATCGCCTGAACCCTGGAGGTGGAGGCTATGGTGAGCCGAGATTGCGCCACTGCACTCCAGCCTGGGCAACAAGAGCGAGACTGTCTCAAAAAATAATAATAAAATAAATTGCTGGGCACAGTGGCTCACGCCTGTAATCCCAGCACTTTGGGAGGCTGAGGCAGGCTGATAACGTGGTCAGGAGTTCGAGACCAGCCTGACCAATATGGTGAGACCCCCGTCTCTACTAAAAATACAAAAATCGGCCGAGCGCGGTGGCTCACGCTTGTAATCCCAGCACTTTGGGAGGCCGAGGCGGGCGGATCACGAGGTCAGGAGATCGAGACCACGGTGAAACCCCGTCTTTACTAAAAATACAAAAAAATTAGCCGGGCGTGGTGGCGGGCGCCTGTAGTCCCAGCTACTCGGAGAGGCTGAGGCAGGAGAATGGCATGAACCCGGGAGGCAGAGCTTGCAGTGAGCCGAGATTGTGCCACTGCACTCCAGCCTGGGCGACAGAGCGAGACTCCGTCTCAAAAAAAAAAAATAAATAAAAAAATAAAAATACAAAAATTAGCCGGGCATAATGGTAGGTGCCTGTAGTCCCAGCTACTCGGGAGGCTGAGGCAGGAGAATTGCTTGAACCTGGGAGGTGGAGGTTGCAATGAGCTAAGGTCGTGCCACTGCACTCCAGCCTGGGCAACAGAGCTAGACTCCTTCTAAAAAAAAATAAGTTAAAATAATAATAATAAAGATGTAATGACAGGGAAATAGACAGATGTTGATACACCCTGAAGCAGGTAGTGAAGCTGGCAGTTGGCCACTGGTTCCCACAGAGAATTGCTCTACTGTTGCTAGCAAATCCCAAAAGTGGGGCTCAATCCAGGAGGGTTCTTGTCTTCATAAAGGAAATAATTCAAGAACAAGCCAAGGCCGGGCACGGTAGCTCACCCCTGTAATCCCAGCACTTTGGGAGGCCGAGGCGGGTGGATCACGAGGTCAGGAGATCGAGACCACGGTGAAACCCCATCTATGCTAAAAATACAAAAAATTAGCTGGGCGCGGTGGTGGGCGCCTGTAGTCCCAGCTACTCAGGAGGCTGAGGCAGGAGAATGGCGTGAACCCGGGAGGCAGAGCTTGCAGTGAGCCGAGATCGCGCCACTGCACTCCAGCCTGGGCGACAGCGAGACTCCGTCTCAAAAAAAAAAAAAAAAAAGAGCAAGCCAAGAGTGTAAAGTGAAGGCAAAGCAAGTTTATGAGAGCAACAGAGTACAGGAAAATGGCTGCTCCACAGACAAGAGCGGGGCTACTCCATAGGCAAAGTAGCACCCGTGGATTGTTGGCTAGCTATATTTATAGCTACTCCTTAATTATGTGCTAAATAAGAGGTGGGTTATTCATGAACTTTCTAGAAAAAGTTGGAGAGTTCCCAGAACCAGGGGTTCCTTCTCTTTTAAACTACATTTGTAAACTGCCTTGGTGCTGGTGGGAGTGTCTTTTCGCATGCTAATGCATTATAATGAGCAATGAGGGCAACTAGAGTTGATGTTCTTGCCAT
This sequence comes from Symphalangus syndactylus, assembly GCF_028878055.3. NCBI lineage: Eukaryota > Metazoa > Chordata > Mammalia > Primates > Hylobatidae > Symphalangus > Symphalangus syndactylus. The sequence continues at coordinate 20,855,258 of NC_072435.2, read as the reverse complement.
CTCAGTTTCACTGCTTTCAGCTGGTTTCTTTAGTGCATCCTGTTTTGACCAGATCCTGTTTCATTATGAGCAGGGTCATGACCAGTGCTCAGAAACAAGTCCTGCTGATCTATGTCGCTATTTGAAATGCTTCTCCAGTGCCATATAGAAATAGCACTTGAGGCCGGGCAAGGTGGCTCACGCCTGTAATCCCAGCACTTTGGGTGGCCGAGGCCGGTGGATCATGAGGTCAGGAGATCGATCGAGACCATCCTGGCTAACATGGTGAAACGCTGTCTCTACTAAAAATACAAAAAATTAGCTGGGCGTGGTGACAGGCACCTGTAGTCCCAGCTACTGGGGAGACTGAGGCAGGAGAATGGCGTGAACCTGGGAGGCAGAGCTTGCAGTGAGCTGAGATCGCGCCACTGCACTCCAGCCTGGGCGACAGAGCGAGACTCTGTCTCAAAAAAAAAAAAGAAATAGCCCTTGAACATAAATGTATTTCATAAGGCCACTTTTACTTCCTGCAGAAAGGGTACACTCGCCAGCACTTTTGCCACAGGGGTACACTGAACAAAGGAGACAAGGTCATTTATAACCTGATGCGTTCACCCTACTGCTGGTTTCCATTGCCTGGAACAGGACCTCATATTCTGTATTTGTCCCGATTGGCTAGCAACTTAGAACCTTTTAAAAGAGGCAAAGGTAGAGAACAAAGAAAGGAGGAAGTAACTTGTGGAATGCTGAGAAAGGTAAAAACACTTTTAAATAAGGAAGAGGAACAGGCTATGACCTGATGCTTGCTTGGACCAGTATAAGCATGTCAGGGCAAATATTTAGGCTAAATTGTGGGAGCTAAGAACATAAAGTACATTGATTTCTGTATTACTGCTAGCAGATATTTAAGAATGCTAGCACAAGTCTTTCAATAAATTTTGCTTTTAAGAGAAGTTAGTATTTATTCCTAATTAGACGTGGAGGAAAGTGTTTGAAGAGGAACCTCTACTTTACTTTTTACAATATTCCCCCTTTTTATTTCCCCCCTCTTCAATCTTGTTTAATGTTTTGACTTAATTGCTTTGTTTGTCCTTCTAAGAGAAGCAATTTTTTTTCAAATAGGGAGGAGGAGAGTTTGGAGTTAACTCTGTAAGAGTGGCAGAGACAAGTTTTTGTATAAAACTTTGAAGGTAGGGAATATTATAACAGCCTACAAGAATAAATACACTAATAACAAGAGTGAACAAGGTGAGAATTGAAGTTAAAATTTCTTTTTATTCACTGAACTGTTTCATTATTTTAGAAAAGGGGTTATTTATTTTACAATTTTTGGCAAGTTTATCAGATAGGGCTGTTAACCTTGGTTGCACTTTTGTTATAGTTCTATCAGGGACAGTATTATTAGGAAAAAAGGTACAATACTGAGTTTTGTATAAAACATTTAATTTATTGGTCTTTGTGGGGAATTAGACGCATTACCACTGTGTTACAACTGAGCCATTAATTTTGTAGCTTCATCAACATTAATTGGTTTGCTTTCATGACACTGCTGAGGAATCAATTCTTTCTGCAGAGGTTCTAATACTGAGTTTAATTATGACACAAACATCTCCTTTTTCTGCTAATATTATATTTAAAGCTATTTTATTTTTCCATGCCATCTGGCTAGTAGATCCTAATTGCTTAGCTATCTGTTTGATGGCATCCTCAGTGTAATCTATGAATTGTTGGTCATTGTAATAGATATAGCTTAGTCTACATTTTTTTATAGTTACCAGAATAATGTGGATTTAAATTTTGCAGCTATGGCCGGGCGCGGTGGCTCACGCCTGTAATCCCAGCACTTTGGGAGGCCGAGGCGGGCGGATCACGAGGTCAGGAGATCGAGACCATCCTGGCTAACACGGTGAAACCCCGTCTCTACTAAAAATACAAAAAATTAGCCGGGCGAAGTGGCAGGCGCCTGTAGTCCCAGCTATGCGGGAGGCTGAGGCAGGAGAATGGCGTGAACCCCGGGGGGCGGAGCCTGCAGTGAGCCGAGATCGCGCCACTGCACTCCAGCCTGGGTGAAAGAGCGAGACTCCGTCTCAAAAAAAAAAAAAAAAAAAAATTTGCAGCTATTCGATTTTGTGCTTTAAACTTATCTGGCACTTCTCGCAGGATCTTAATAGCATTTATGTAAACCTGAGGATTAAGTTTTTCTTGGCCTTTGGTGTTTTGTTTTTACCTTTGTAGATTAATGAAATGCCAGGGTGAAGGGGATACCCAACTGGATTAGAGGAGAAGTACTTCTCCAATTATTTGGCAGTGTCCAGTAAAGGTCTTCCACATACCACTATACATTTGTTTGGGGATGGGTAAGTATGGACTGATGGGCAAGCTGTTGGAAAGGCTTGAGCTCTTTGCATCCTTTCGTGCTTCCAAGGATCACTAAATTTTCCTCCTGACCTGACAGGGATGAAGTAAACTTGGCATTCAGAGGTGGAAGCTGGATTGCTGTAGGGGGCTGACCCACAGGGTGTTAAATTTCAGGAAATAGCAGAGAGAGCTCAGTATGTTGGATTATCCCAAGCAGTGGGACTTTGAAAAACAGCCACCATACAGTCCATATCTGTTCGACGAGGAGACCATCTGAGTGGAAAGGGGATAATCTGGGCCGGGCGCGGTGGCTCACGCTTGTAATCCCAGCACTTTGGGAGGCCGAGGCGGGCGGATCATGAGGTCAGGAGATCGAGACCAAGGTGAAACCCCGTCTCTACTAAAAATACAAAAAATTAGCCGGGCGTGGTGGCGGACGCCTGTAGTCCCAGCTACTCGGAGAGGCTGAGGCAGGAGAATGGCGTGAACCCGGGAGGCGGAGCTTGCAGTGAGCCGAGATCGCGCCACTACACTCCAGCCTGGGTGAAAGAGTGAGACTCCGTCTCAAAAAAAAAAAAAAAAAAAAAAAAAAAGGGGATAATCTGGGACTCTGGCCTACTGTGCTTACAAGTGTAATAATCGCTTTTATTTGAAGTGCTAATGGATTATTTAATCCATTTCATCCAGGCATTTGCATCTTGATATTTTATCTTGACAGCTAAAGTCTGTCTTACATGTCTTATTTTTACAAGACACCTTAGTTTTACTAGATGTAGGAGCAACCGGTGTGGGATCTAGATCTGAGGCAACTGAAGAAGGGAAAGATGGGGGAATAATGTATATTTTTAAAATAACGGGGGGGTCTTTTTTATTTATGTTAATTTTTTTTTTTTTTGAGATGGAGTCTTGTTCTGTCACCCAGGCTAGAGTGCAGTGGCGTGATGTCAGCTCACTGCAAGCTCCTCCTCCTGGGTTCAAGCAATTCTCCTGCCTCAGCCTCCCAAGTAGCTAGGATTACAGGTGCCCACCACCATGCCCGGCTAATTTTTGTATTTTTAGTAGAGATGGGGGTTTCACCATCTTGGCCAGGCTGGTCTTGAACTCCTGACCTCAGGTGGTCCACCCGTCTTGGCCTCCCAAAGTGCTGGGATTACAGGCATGAGCTACAGCGCCTGGCCTATTTATGCTAATTTTTATACCATAGAAGTGACTAAGGCACCTCTAGAGTTCGTTAAGGTGGAGGTGGTGATAAAGAGAAAGACAGGGCTATATTGACAAGGCTGACAGTAAGAAGGTGTATCCTTTTAGTGAAATAGATGAGGGGTTTTAGATCTGCACAAACTTTTCGTGGTTTTCTCTTGGGTAGTTTAAGGGATGTAATCCTATTTACTACAAGGTTGCCAGGCGGTAGGAGCAGAAAATCCGTGTCTTGGCTGCAGGTCATTACAACAATGAGTGCTAGGGATAACTGTGTCAATTAGAGGGCTGGGACATAAATATTTGTGTGAAAAGGCTAGCTGCTGTTGATCTTTTACATTTCTACAAGGTATGACAGAGCAAGCATTAAAGGCAATAGTCTGAGGTGAGTCAGACTTAGTTACATTAATAACAAAGGAGCTAGTAACAGAATAAGGAAAAGAAGCAATATAGAAGGTATATGAAAATTAATCTTTCTTTAACTTAGTAGGGCTTGATCCTAGTACAATAACCCATAATTCTGAGAGGAAGATATTTTCTTGAGTATGGTGGGTCCATTTTTTTTTTTTCTCAGCTGTGTGGACGGAAGTCTCAGCGGTTAACAGCATAAAATAGGGTTCTTCCCAGGCTGGCTTGAGATTTTTCTATCTTTGGATGAGGACATGGTTTTCAGGCTGGTGCTGGTGTACTGGAAATTCTAGGGGTGGTACCTGTGCTAAAAGACTTTTAGTTCCAAGGGAAGGGAAAGTGGAAGATAAATTAAGTATATAATTTTTGCTGCATATTCTGGGGCTTTAGGCCTCATGGTGATCAGCACCGCCCAGGGGAGGCTGCTGCCCTGCCCCTTCTTAATGTCTTGGCCTTCTTGTGGCCTTCACCGCCCTTGCTCACTGTGGCCTCCGGGATGAGAGGCCTTGTGACTTACCTGGCCACCTTAGGGCCTTAAGAAAGCTAAATACCATTGTGTATTTGACAATTTTTTTTGTATGATTTTATATCAGATAAGTTAAATTTTATCTTTATATTAATATCCTATTAATGTTAAACTTAAACTTAATTTTAATAAAATCTTATAGATATTATTTAATTTTAATGTCCATTAGGTAAGACTTTTACAGACTCTTTTTACAATTTTTGTTAAACAGCAGGTTAGTGCTTTAAGACAAATCTATCGTGATTTAATTTTAACATCCAGTTCACAGAAAAACTGGATACCCTTTTAATTTTAGCCAGTATGTTTACACACAGAATTTCCTTTACAATTAACATTTTAAAACTTGCTTAAACCTTTAAAACAAAAAAGTTGTCTTAACTTTTAATGTAGGTAAAAATCCATATTCTTATGCCTCCTTGTAATCTTATTAAAAGCATATTTTCTTACATAAATTGTAAATTGTTTAATAATAATTTTACATCCAGGCCTAATTACTTTTAAATTATACAATATTTATTGCATAAATTCCCTTTTATAGCTTTTCTTACGACTTTCACAGTCTTCAACATGTCTTAACTTTCTGCCTTCCTTTTACACTATTTTTTCCCTAGTTTCACCTCCTTTGTCTTCTTTCGATTTGTCTCTTCCAGTTTCTCTCTTACTCTTTCCTTCTATTTCTCTCTCATTTGCACTCCATTTTCTGCTCTCCCTCATCCCGTTTCCCTTTCTTCTCCTGAGTTCTCCCGCTCCTGCCGCAGGCAGGGCTGGGCTACCCCACAGGCCCGGCCCCCGCCCCGCCCCCGCGATGCTGTTTTTCCTTTTTTTTTTTTCCTTTTCTTTTTACACTTAGTTTCTTGGGCTGAGTGGGATTTGCGCGGCTGCAGTCTGGGCCCCAGGCAGTCACTGGCCTAGAGGCTTGGCAGATATTTGCTGCCGCAAGTTGCAAGAATTATGCCTTTTCACCTCCTCTGCTCTCCTCCCGGAGCTGGTCCCCACCCTCTTTTTCACAAACCTCTGGGCTGGGGAGAGGGACTTAACCTTTGGCGTGTCTGCCTGGCTGTTTGGCTCTGAGCTTGCTGTTTTTGGTTTCTTTCTCTCTGACTTCCTCTTCTAGTTTCTTTCTTTTCTACTGGTCTTTCCTTTGTCTTTGCCAGCCACCTATGCTGCTGTTTTCTCCTCTGCTTCCCTCTCCCCTAGGGGAGGGACCGGCAGGAGCGGAGCTACTGTTTCTTTCCCTGAGAAGAAAGGAAAGGAGAGTTCTGAATATTTTTCTTACTACCGGAGGTTTGTGTGACGTTCAACCCCCTACTGGGGATTTCTCACCTCCAAGACATCCTAAGGAATACTTTACCACCCCTGCGGTTTTTCTCCCTTTGGTATGTCCTAACCAAGGAATGCTTTACCATCCCGACTTTTTCCTTAGTCCCGACCACCGAGGATACTTTACCGACTCCTGCGGCTTCTCATTCCTTTGTCTGTGCGAAGAGTTGTCACTGCATTACGTGAGGATCTTTAAGCTAGGTTGCTGGCCAGTTTTTTTTTTTTTTTTTTCCATTGCTGAGAGTCCAGGTTTATTCGTCACACCGGGTGGGTCTCAATTTCTTACCTATGAGGACCTTGCAATGAGGTAGGGGAGTGCTACCTCATGAGAGAGGGCTGGAGACCACCCCCAGGGAATGTATCCCCATACGGATTGCCACCAAATTGTTTGAAATGCTTGTTCTCTGGTGCCGTAAAGAAATAGCACTTCAACATAAATTTAGTAAGGCCATTTTTACTTCCTGCAGAAAGGGTACACTGGCCAGCAGTTTTGCCATGAGTACACCGAACTAAGGAGACAGGGTAATTTATAACCTGACGCATCCACCCTACTGTTGTGTCCGGTTTCCATTGGCTGGGACGGGACTTCACATTCTGTATTTGTCCCGATTGGCGAGCAACTTAGAACATTTTTTTTGACGGACTCTCACTGAGTTGCCCAGGCTGGAGTGCAGTGACAGGTTCTCGGCTCACTGCAAGCTCCACCTCCTGGCTTCATGCCATTCTCCTGCTTCAGCTTCCCAAGTAGCTGAGACTACAGGCTCCCGCTACTATGCCTGGCTAATTTTTTGTATTTTTCGTAGAGACGGGGTTTCACATGTTAGCCAGGATGGTCTCGACATCTTGACCTCGTGACCCACCCGCCTTGGCCTCCCAAAGTGTTGGGATTACAGGCATCAGCCACCACCCCGCCCCCCGCCACTGCCCAGCCAATTTAGAACCTTTTAAAAGAGGCAAAGGTAGAGAACAAAGGAAGGAGGAAGTAACTTATGGAATGCTGAGAAAGGTAAAAACACTTTTAAACAAGGAAGAGGAACAGGCTAATGCTTGCTTGGACCAGTATAAGCATGCCAAGGCAAATATTTAGGCTAAATTGTGGGAGCTAAGAACATAAAGTACATTGATTTCTTAATTGTGGCTAGCAGATATTTAAGAATGTTAGCACAGGTCTTTGAATAAATTTTGCTTATAAGAGAAGTTACCATTTATTCCTAATTAGGGAGGAAAGTCTTTGAAAAGGAACCTCTACTTTACTTTTTATAGTCACTATGAGGATGACTATATCAATGTTTCTTAATTCATATGCTAAAGTGTACTCAATTTTTTTTTTTTTTGAGACGGAGTCTCGCTCTGTCTCCAAGGCTGGAGTGCAGTGGCGCAATTGCCGTTCAACGCGAGCTCTGCCTCCCGGGTTCACACCATTCTCCTGCCTCAGCCTCTGGAGTACTGAGACTACAGGTGCCCGCCACCATGCCTGGCTAACTTTTTGTATTTTCCCTAGAGACGGCGTTTCACTGTGTTAGTCAGGATGGTCTCGATCTCCTGATGTCATGATCTGCCCGCCTCAGCCTCCCAAAGTGCTGGGTTTACAGGCGTGAGCCACCGCGCCCTGCCCTCAATTTCTTTTTTCACATTGACATCTATCTCAAAGGTAGGGCAACTTAACCAATGCCATTGTGGTAAACATCAGTGGCTACAACTTTCACAATTACAGCACAGGTAAAAAAGGCCATCTGAATAACAGCATAAACACGGCATCTGAGTTTCAAAATTTCATCTCCTTACAAGAAAGTGGCTATTATTTTCCAGTGACTGCAGGAATAGTTTCACACTGGGAACTAGGATTATCTCAGAATAAATATTTTTATTTTATTATTTGAGACAGAGTCTAACTGTCGCCCAGGCTGGAGTGCAGTGGTGTGATTTCAGCTCACTGTAACCTCTGTTGCCTGGGTTCAAGTGATTCTCCTGCCTCAGCCTCCTGAGTAGCTGGGATTACAGGCATGTGCCACCATGCCTGGCTAATTTTTGTATTTTTAGTAGAGATGGGGTTTCACCATGTTGGCCAGGCTGGTCTCAAACTCCTGACCTCAAGTGATCCGCCCAACTTGGCCTCCCAAAGTGTCGGGATTACAGGCGTGAGCCACCACGCCTGGCCTCAGAATCAATTACAGGCGCGGTGGCTCAGGACTCAGGCCTGTAATCCCAGCACTTTGGGAGGCCAAGGCAGGCAGATCACTTGAGGCCAGGAGTTTGAGATGAACCTGGTAACATGGCAAAAGCCTATCTCTTCTAAAAATCAAAAAACAGCTGGGCATGGTGGCTCACGCATGTAATCCCAGCTACGTGGGAGGCTAAGGTGGGAGAATCGCTTGAACCTGCAAGGTGGAGGTTGCAATGAGCCAAAATCACGCCACTGCACTCCAACCTGGTCGACAGTCTTTAAAAAAAAAAAAAAAGCAGCCATACACGGTGGCTCACACCTGTAATGCCAGCACTATGGGAGGCCTAGTTGGGCAGATCATGAGGTCAGGAGATCAAGATGATCCTGGCTAACACGGTGAAACCCTGTCTCTACTAAAAATACAAAAAATTAGCCGGGCATGTTTGCGGGCGCCTGTAGTCCGCAGGACTGGCTGAGGCAGGAGAATGGCGTGAACCCGGAAGGCAGAGCTTGCAGTGACCTGAGATTGCGCCACTGCACTCCAGCCTGGGGGACAGAACGAGACTCCGTCTCAAAAAATAAATAAATAAATAAAAAAGCAAGCAGCAACTCAAATATCCATAAATGGATGACTGAATATACAATGACATTTCATAGCAGACTATACTTCTCAGCAATATACAACAAATTAACTCATGTCTACATTGATATCAAAATAAGCATGATGCAGGGGCACCCAGGGATTATAAGAGCAAACACTTTATTACATCAGTCAGAAAATTCTAGAAAATGGAAAGTACTCTATTGTACTGCAGAGTAACTCAATGGTTGTCTGGAGAGCACAGAGAAAAACTTTATAAAGGCTCCAGGTAAATACAAAAGTGATAGATTAGATAAATTCATTATTGTGACTCTGGTGGTTTCATGGGATTATAAGAAAATTCAAGCCAGGCGCCGTGGCTCACACCTGCAATCCCAACACTTTGGGAGGCCAAGGCAGGCAGATCACGAGGTCAGGAGATTGAGAACTTCCTGACTAACAGGGTGAAACCCCGTCTCTACCAAAAATACAAAAAAATTGCCAGAAGTGGTGGCAGTTGCCTGTAGTCCCAGCTATTTGGGAGGCTGAGGCAGGAGAACGGCATGAACCCAGGAGGCGGGGCTTGCAGTGAGCCGAGATTGCGCCACTGTACTCCAGCCTGGGTGACAGAGCGAGGCTGTCTCAAAAAAAAAAAAAAAAAAAAAAAGAAAATTCAAGACTTATCCTACAGCTCAAATATGCATACTTTATTGGACATCATTTATATTTTTTATTTTATTTTTGAAACAGGGTCTCACTCTGTCGCCCAGACTGGACTGCAGTGTTGCAATCTCGGCTCACTGCAACCTCTGCCTCCCAGGCTCAAGCAATCCTCCCACATGACACCTCTCCTGTGAGTTATGAAGCCAGACTTCTGGATAAATATCCTGTATTTGTCACACTAGTAAGGCCTCCATTCAGTGTTAACTATAATCCTGAAGGAATAGAGGTGTGGCTACAAAACTGCCCAATTTATTTTACTTGTAAGGACTTTTCTCTGGTGTGAACTCTCCAATGTCCAAGGAGAGCAGACTTTTGGGTAAACATTTCCACATTTGCTGCAATTGCAGGATCTTACTCAGGTGTGTGCTCTCCTGTATTTAATGAGACTGGACTCACTGCACTCATAAGGCCTTTCTTTTGTGAACTCTCTGATGATGATGAAATGAAGAGATTTGCCTAAATTTTTTTTCACATTCACTGCACCCATAAGGCTTTTCTCCAGTGTGAACTCTCCTGTGTTTAGTGAGACTGGAGCTTTCAGCGAAAGATTTCCCACATTCACTGCACTGATAAGGCTTCTGACCAGTGTGAACTCTCTTATGAACACGGAATGTAGAGCTGTGGGTAAATGACTTCCCACAATCACTGCATTTATATGGCCTTTCTCCAGTGTGAACTCTCTGGTGTGCAACGAGGTGGTACTTGTGCCTAAAAAATTTCTGACAAACCTCACACTCATATGGCTTCTCTCCAGTGTGAATTCTCTGGTGTACAAGGAGGTGGGACTTACTGTTAAATAATTTCCCACATATCCCACATGTATAAGGTTTTTCTCTAGTGTGAACTCCTTGATGATTACTGAAGCTATCATATTTGCTAAAGGATTTCCCATATTCACACCACACATTACGTTCTTCTCTAGGGAGCAGTCTCTGATGTTGACTGAGTATATGTTTGGTGCTAAAATGTTTCATGCATCCTCCACAGCTGTAATGGGTTTTTCCCCCATGAAACAGAGACACACACTCAGTTTTGCTGTTTGATTTCCCAGTGTCAGTGGCCTCTTGCTGGAGTAATCCTGACCTGAGCAAAAAGTCCTTCCCACTCTGACTGAAGACAGATGACTCCCCTGACACATGGAACTTACACCTCTTCACAAACAACACCTCCTCAACACTGCCTCTGTAGGGCTTCTCTCCAATGTACTTATCCTGGGGCTGATGAAAGTTTCCACTGTCATACAATTTATTCCCCCAGGACTCACACCTGTGCAGTTTCTGCTTGTGATGTGTTCCCTGATGATCTGCCACATGCAAAATGTCTCCCAAGATGGGGCCACATATCTCACAGTGGGGGGCCTTCTTGGGAGACACACCTGCCATAGGAGTCCTGACCTGAGTCTCTCTTTGTATATAAATACTCCGCTTAGAAGGTGCCGCCTCATCTTCCACTCCACACCAACAACCTGAAAGCAAGAAAATGCTGGTGAAGTGCATGTTAACTCTGGTGGGAAGGCACAGACCACCCACAAGTGTATCTGACAAACTGAGGAATTACTCCAAGGAAATACTTGGAGGAACAGGGTGAAACCCCGTCTTCGGGTGGAAGATGGTGCTATTTATTATTACTGGACTATAAAGGTCACAGAGTGTAGGAGGCCTCATAACATAAAGGACACAGCCATGTATGTAACATAGGGTGTACAGGCAGGGTCTGCAATTCCCGCATCTGCAGAACTTTATGTCCTCATGACATGTGAGTGCTGTAGAGAGGGATTTGTCCAGGCCAAGGAAAACACGAGCAACACAGCAGCTACTGCTCGAGGACAGTTTAACAAAGTGTACACATTTGCTAACACAAAACCAGTATGCTAATACTGGAAACCACTGCAGATGAAGATGTGAATAAAATTAAGATGTGGGGTCCAGAGACGTGAAGATTATTCAGGGGAATAAATATCAGACTACAAGCTCATGTACAAATCAGTTAAAGGATTTAAAAAAAAAAAAAAGAGTACAACTGACAAGGAGTACAACTGACAATTCTGATGCTCTTAACAATGGGGAAGACACCAGTAGCAGTGGCTCATGGCTGTAATCCTAACGTAGGAAGATCATCTGAGCCCAGAAATCCAAGACCAGCCTGGGAAACATGGTGAGACCCTGTCTCTACAGAAATTATTTTTAAAATGGCCAAGCGCGGTGACTCATGCCTGTAATCCCAGCAGTTTGGGAGGCTAAGGCAAAGGGATCGCTCAAGCCCAGGAGATCAAGACCAGCCCGGGTAACACAGCAAAACCTCCTCTCTACAAACATTCACCAGGCGTGATGGTGTGCACCTGTAGTCCCAGCTACTCAGGAGACTGAGGCTGGAGGATCATTTCAGCCCAGGAGGTTGAGGCTGCAGTGAACTATATTCACACCACTGCACTCCAGGTAACAGAAATGACAGTGTGAAAACCTGTCTCAAAAAAGAAAAGTGAGAGGAGAGAGGAGGAGAGAGGAGGGGAGGGGAGGGGAGGGGAGGGGAGGGGAGGGGAGGGGAGGGGGAAGAGGGAAGAGGGAAGAGGGAAGAGGAAACAGGAGAGAGAAGAGAGAAGAAAAGGGCCAGGCGCCCTGGGTCATGCCTGTAATCCCAGCACTTTGGGAGGTGGAAGTGGGTGGATCACCTGAGGTCAGGAGTTGGAGACCAGTCTGACCAACATGGAGAAACCCTGTCTCTACTAAAAATACAAAATATTAGTCTGTGGGGAAAAGAAAGAGAGATCAGACTGTTATTGTGTCTATGTACAAAGAAGTAGGCATGAGACTCCATTTTGTTCTCTACTAAGAAAAATTCTTCTGCCTTGAGATATGGTTTATCTGTAACCCTACCCCCAACCCTGTGCTCACAGAAACATGTGCTGTGTCAACTCAAGGTTAAATGGATTTAGGGCTATGCAGGATGTGCTTTGTTAAACAAATGCTTGAATGCAGCATGCTTGTTAAGTCGTCACTACTCCCTACTCTCAAGTACCCAGGGACACAAAACACTGTGGAAGGCCAGCATTGTCCAAGGTTTCTCCCCATGTGATAGCCTGAGACTGACACCTGTAAAGGGTCTGTGCTGAGGAGGATTAGTGAAAGAGGAAGGCCTCTTTGCAGTTGAGATAAGAGGAAGGCATCTGTCTCCTGCCTGTCCCTGGGCAATGGAATGTAAAACCCGATCATATATTCCATCTACTGAGATAGGAGAAAACTGCCTTAGGGCTGGAGGTGAGACATGCTGGAGGCAATACTGCTCTTTAATGCATTGAGATATTTATGTATCTGCACATCAAAAGCACGGCACTTTTTTCTTTACCTTGTTTATGATGCAGAGACATTTGTTCACATGTTTTCCTGCTGACCCTCTCCCCGCTATTACCCTATTGTCCTGCCACATTCCCCTCTCCCAGATGGTAGAGATAATGATCAATAAATACTGAGGGAACTCAGAGACTTGTGCCAGTGCGGATCCCCCCTGTGCTGAGCACTGGTCCCCTGGGCCCACTTTTCTTTCTCTATACTTTAGTCTCTGTGTGTCTTTCTTTTCTCAAGTCTCTTGTTCCACCTGATGAGAAACACCCACAAGTGTGGAGGGGCAGGCCACCCTTCATTGGCCAGGCATGGTGGCACATGCCTGTAATCCCAGCTACTCAGGAGGCTGAGAGCAGGAGAATCGCTTCAGCCCGGGAGATGGATGTTGCGGTGAGCGAGATCGCACCATTGCACTCCAGCCTGGACAACAACAGCGAAACTCCATCTCAAAAAAAAAAAAAAAAAGGAGAAGTCCAGGTGCAGTGGATCACACCTGTAATCCCAGCACTGTGGGAGGCCAAGGCGGGCGGATCATGATGTCAGGAGTTTGACACCAGCCTGGCCAATATGGTGAAACCCCGTCTCTACTAAAAATACAAAAAATAGCCAGGCGTGGTGGTGTGCACCTGTAGTCCCAGCTACTTGGGAGGCTGAGGCAGAAGAATTGCTTGAACCCGGGAGGCGGAGGTTGCAGTGAGCCAAGATCGCACCACTGCACTCCAGCCTGGGCGACAAAGTGAGACTGTCTCAAAAAAAAAAAAAAAAAAAATTAGCGGGGCATAGTGGCATGTACCTGTATTCCCAGCTTTTCAGGAGGCTGAGGCAGGAGAATTGCTTCAGCCTGGGAGGCAGAGGTTGCACTGAGCAGAGATCAAGCTACTGCACTCCAGCCTGGGCAACAGAACAAGACCCTTTCTCAAAAAACAAACAAAACCAAAAACAAGAATGAAGGAGAAAAGACGATACAGAAATCATGTGTGCTTACTTGTCTGGCCCCAAAAATATTACTGAAATAGAATAGGTTTCTGTCATGATTTGAATAAAACTCTGACATCATGCACCACTGTCCTAGGATGCTATTCTTCAGGGACTCAGAACCCATAATGCTGAGGCTGGATTCATTTGCATCTTCTGATCACAGAAGACCACCAAGATAACCAAGTACATGAGACATACATGATGTAAGAACAAAGGGAAAGACAGAACAAGGAAACAGCCAACACTGGCTTAGAACAACTCAGCACATGACAGCAGACAGGAAACTAAATATTACAAAAAGAATTTCTGTTTTTGGAGATGGAGTCTTGCTCTGTTGCACAGACTGGAGTGCAGTGGCACAATCTCAGCTCACTGCAATCTCTGCCTCCTGGGTTCAAGGTATCCTCCCACCTTAGCCTCCCAAGTAGCCAGGATTACAAGCGTGCACCACCACACCTGGCTAATTTTTATATTTTCAGTAGAGCTGGGATTTCACCGTGTCAGCCAGGCTGTTCTTGAACTCCTGGCCTCAAGTAATCCATCTGCCTTGGCCTCCCTGAGTGCGGAAATTATAGGCATGAACCACTGCACCAGACCTACGAAGAGAGTTTCTAAGGAGGGTATTACAAGAACAGTGTATAGTCTATATAGGCAGTGACAATGCCAATGAAGACAATTCTGGCACAGGGAGGCATGAAGAAATAGGAGGTGCAGGAATGAATTAGATCCCAAACCTGAAATCTAGATGAAATCACACAGACATCCACAGGACAAACAAGGTAGCCTGCATTAAGATGCCTGTAAGGCTTCTGACTCTGAATTCTTCCCTGGGAGCTCAATAGCAGGTATTGGGGCTGCTCCAAGAATGGAGAGGGCAGTATGCCTACCTCAGTCCTACCAACCAAGAAATTACCCACAGAACTGAGGTAGGAAGCTGTGTCCATGCTCCTGACATGAGAAAGTCTTGCCAATAGAAAAAAAAGGGGAAAGATAGAGACTAGCTCAGGTCACCGGGGTGAGTGTGGGCAACTTACCCAGGGAGGATATAAGTGCCAGGTTCTCCAGCGTCACATCACGGTACAGGCATCTCTGAGCCTCACTAAGGAGATTCCATTCCTCCCGGGTAAAGTTCACAGCCACGTCTTCAAAAGTCACTGTGCCCTGTTATGACGTTGACAGATGAAACTACAAACCGCCCCTATGCTGAGGTATCACAATCCATCTCTCCCACACATCTACTCTCGCACATCCTCCTCTCAAGGTCCTCAAACATAGGAGAAACTAGGCCCACTGGTCATGGGGTACAGCAACCAACAACAATAGTTAGGTGAACAAATAGGTATCTATGTGGTGGCTGTGACATAAAGTCCACCCCCTCCTGACAGGCACTTCCCCTAGTATGGCCGAGGTCATGGAAAGCCCAATGTGGCACCTTCAGCACAGCAGAGATATCCTCTCTGAACGCACCTCATTCTTTAGACTTCCCAGGTACATTCCATGTCCATCCCCAGCTGACTGCCACACACACCACTGGCCTCTCTCTGGCCTTTAAACAACTTGAAGTATCTTAACACCCTCCTTTTTCTTCTACTAGTGTGGGTGGAAATCTCCCACTAAGGTTATATTGTAAAGTGCCAAAATAAATGACAACTGATACTCGACAGATGCCATTAACAGCAGTTTAAACATAAAATATATTCACAAACTGGTAAGAGGGACACCTCTCACCACAGAGGGGTTTCATTGTGGATAACAGAGAGTAACCAGGGATTGTATAATGCAAGCTTTGTAAGATGAAAAGGGCGTAATGGCCTAATTCCCTCAGGAGCATGCCACTGGCTTCTTAAAATAACTCTGGTTATAGAAATGGAATTGAAACACACTACAAAGTATAATAGTCAGGAACTCTACCTGGTCCCGCTGATGGAAAGGTTTCTTAGGCTATTATACATTACTTAAGATAGTAGAGGACTGGGCATGGTGGCTCACGCCTGTAATCCCAACACTTTGGGAGGCCAATGCAGGCAGATCATGAGGCCAGGAGTTCAAGACCAGCCTGATCAACATGGCAAAATCCCACCTCTACTAAAAATACAAAAAATTAGCTGGGCATGGTGGTGGGTGCCTGTAATCCCAGCTACTTAGGAAGCTGAAGCAGAATTGCTTGAACCCAGGAGGTGGAGGTTGCAATGAACTGAGATTGTGTCACTGCACTCCAGCCTGGGCGACAGAGCAAGACACCATCTAAAAAAAAAAAAAAAGTACAGTGGGAAATTTGCACTCAGATCATTTGAGGACACACCAATATCACCAGATATCCAAGTGGCACATCACACTGCACCTTCATTTTGGGGCTTACATGACATCGTGGCTGACACCATCCAGACTACACTTGGCCAACCCAAACAGGATCCAATATCTCCACAGAATTCCATTTCTATTGGATCCTAAAAGAAGTGGTAGTCTCAAAT
This sequence comes from Symphalangus syndactylus, assembly GCF_028878055.3. NCBI lineage: Eukaryota > Metazoa > Chordata > Mammalia > Primates > Hylobatidae > Symphalangus > Symphalangus syndactylus. The sequence continues at coordinate 20,839,216 of NC_072435.2, read as the reverse complement.
AATTCTACGAAGGCCTCCTTGCGTGGCTCCATAGCGACGCAGAACTATGCATGACTTCAGATATCAGTGGCAGTATTCCACTTCTGTGCCACATTTGCTGACCCCTCAGCAATTATGACCTTCCTCTTTTGACCTAACACCATTTAAAGCCAAGCCCCATTGGTCGTCCATACGGGGCCTAGTGACTGTCACAGATGAGCATATTTCCTCCTGACCATATACTCCATGGTGAATGAAACTCCCCAGGCACCAACATAGTTGTGTCACAATCTTGGCAAGTGCATATAACGGGAAATAAGCACCAACTGCAGTCTAAGTGTCACCTTCCCTCAATTACTCCTATACTTCTGAATGCATGTCATGTCTATTATCTCCATGGAAGTCCGTGTCTCCTGACAAACTGCTGTTGGATACATCTTACCTTCATTGTCACTTAACTCCCTCTTCTGTGTTTATGAATGACAATAATGTCAGCTAGGGATCCAAGCAAGACATCCAGTCTTCAGTCTCCAATCACTGTTTCCTGGACCGCTAAAAGATTTACCACCTTAATCTGAAGTGTGCCCTCCTAAACGTGACCCTTGGCTAACTCACCTTAGTCCACACATTCACTTCTATATATTGCATGGCCCCAATATCAGTTCATTTGCAGAGATCCCAACCTATGTGGACATTACTCACTTGTTGCCTCTACTTACTGGTCTCTGAATCACCTCAGATTCTTAACACAGTGAAAACAACCCTCCTTATAACCCCAGTGAATATTATGCCTATGCTCAACTTGCTCAACTTGCTCATCTCAGCTGATACAGCTTCTATCACTACAGCTGCTAAGACCAAAAACTATGGAGTCATACCTGAAACCTCTCTTTCACACATTTACCATCATATTAGAAAATGTAGCTTCCCGTTTGCAAAATGTTAATAGTGAATCCAGCTACATCTTCTTAGCCATGAATTGTTCATTAACCCTCACCTGGATTATGGAGCCAGCCTCAACGTTGATCTTCCTTCCTCCTCCCTCAACTCCACATTCTGTTCTCCAATGTGGAGCCAAACAGAACTGCAGTACAACTCCCCGCTCTGATCAGTCTTACCTCTAAGGATTTTGCTTCCTGGCATGAAATCCAGGGTTAAACTTCTAAGTGTATTTACATAGGTTCACTGAAATGGGAATACCTCCATACAATGTGTCATGGAGTTAGGACCTTGGCTTTAGGGTTTCTCCAAGGTTCCCAGATCAAATGTCTGAAAAAACACCACTTAAGAGTCCCAGGGCCAGGTGTGGTGGCTCACACCTGTAAGCTCAGCACTTTGGGTGGCCAAGGTGGGTGGATCGCTTGAGCCCAGAAGTTTGAGGCCAGCCTGGACAACATGGCGAAACACCGCCTCTACTTAAAAATAAAAATAAATAAAATATAAAAATAAAAATTTAGCCGGGCATGATACTGCACGTCTGTGGCCCCAGCTACTCAGGAGGCTGAGCCAGGGAAGTCGAGGCTGCAGTGGGCAGAGATCACGCCACTGCACTCCAGCCTGGGCAACAAAGTGAGAACCTGTCTCAAAAAAGTTTTAAAAATTAAATTTATTTATTTATTTTTGAGACAGAGTCTCACTCTGTCACCCAGGCTGGAGTGCGGTGGTGCGATCTCGGCTCACTGCAAGCTCCGCCTCCCGGGCTCATGCTATTCTCCTGCCTCAGCCTCCCCAGTAGCTGGGACTACAGGCGCCCGCCACCACGCCAGGCCAAAAGGCTAATTTTTTGTATTTTTAGTAGAGACATGATTTCACCGTGTTAGCCAGGATGATCTCGATCTCCTGACCTCGTGATCCACCCGCCTCGGCCTCCTAAAGTGCTGGGATTACAGGCATGAGCCACCGCGCCAGGCCATATTAAAGTAAATTTAAGAGACCCAGGCCACCACAAGCTAGAGAACACGTGGATAAGGGTCAGGACTCGTGAGGGAATAGAATACCCTCCACTTTCTTTCTTTTGTTTTTTTGAGACGGAGTTTCACTCTGGTTGCCCAGGCTGGAGTGCAATGGCACGATCTCGGCTCATGGCAACCTCGGCCTCCCAGGCTCAAGCGAGTCTCCTGCCTCAGCTTCCCAAGTAGCTGGAATTACAGGAATGCACCACCACCCCTGGCTAATTTTGTATTTTTAGTAGAGACAGGGTTTCTCCATGGTTGGTCAGGCTGGTCTCTACCTCCGGACCTCAGGTGATCCTCCCGCCTAGACCTCCAAAAGTGCTGGGATTACAGGAGTGAGCCACCGCACCCGGCCACACCCTCCACTTTCTTGTATGCGTTCCTTAAATGCTTCCACAGCCATAAAGGCCTGAGGGAAGAGGCTGACTTTACAGGACTGTGTTCCTGATATGATCTGGTAAGCTCAGGCCTCCCTGAACGCTTTTGTGTCCATGGAGCCAGGTGACCTTGGACTATTGTCTGACCTGCGTGTCTCAGCACAAAATGTCATCTCTACCACCTATATGGTCTACAAGGATTCAATCTCAAAGGGCCCCAACATCATCCCCTCTCTACTCTGTTATTTATTTGGCCTTTAGGAAACTTTAAAAGCCTGGACTTTGATCCAATCCCTTCTTTCTTGGAAATTCTCCACATTTCTAGTGTCCTCGCAATGATTTCACAGCCCCCAGCCTCCTTGCTCTTCCAGGAGGAGTTCCGCCTCACACGTTGTTCCCTACAGGCGCCTGTGGACCCCAGGTTCCATCCTCCCGGATCCGTCCATCTCCAGGCCATTGCCCACGCCCCTCCCTGTACCTGTCGCTCTCCCCACCGCATCCCACGGGTGTCTGAAACAGGGATCCCTTCCGAGAGCCCCTCAGTGTCCCGACGCCGAGTCCGGGTTGCAGAGCCGTGAGCAGGTGCCGCTCCTTCGCTGCTTTAGGACTTGTGTAACTAGGAGGTGACCGGAGAGCATGGAAGGTGCCACAATTACCTGAACCGGGAACCTCAGCGCAGCTGCTGCCATGGGACCACGTGGGGTAAGCTGGGTTGAGAGCAGCAGGTGCCCTTAAAGAGCTGCAGAGTCACGTCTGTGCAGAGAGAAGAACGATCTCGACCTCCTGGATCCAGTCACCACCACGGTCCCAACACAGCGATCGGAGGACTCTCATTCCACAAACATACCTAACGCCAATCGAAATGGTCGCTACTAAAGGGCGCCGGGAGTCCCGCCTCTACCTTACGTGCGCACACGGAAACGCCTTCAATCTGAGCTCTCACTGGCTCTGCCGCGCTGTCATTTGACGCAGAACTTTCTGGGTAATGTAGTTTCCCAGGTTCCAAGGCAAGAGAGAGAGATACCCAGCGGCGCTTGGGAAGGAAAAGCCCAGCTCCACCTCCCGGGCTCTCAGGGAGGCCTCCTGACCCGCATGGTGGTGCGCGCCTGTAATCCCAAATTTTGGGAGGCTGAGGTGGCAGGACTGCTTAAGCCCAGTTGGTCCAGGCTGCACTGAGCTGTGACTGCACCACTGCACTCCAGCCTGGGCGACAGACCCTGTCTCAAAAGAAAAAAAAAAATGTTAATTAAGCATTTGTGCTGTTAGGGGAGGAGAACACCCCTCATATTGTTTTATGCCCAATTTCTGCCTCCAAAGAAACAAGTAAAACTAAAAGGCGGAAATGAAATCCACAGGCAGACAGCCGGGCGCCACACCCTGGGCCTGGTTAAAGATCGACCCCTGACCAAACCGGTTATGTTATCTATGGATTCCAGACATTCTATGGAAAAGCACTGAAAATCCCTGTCCTGTTCTGTTCTGTTCTGATTACCAGTGCATGCAGCCCCCAGTTGTGTACCCCCTGCTTGCTCAATCAATCACGACCCTCTCATGTGGACCCCCTTAGAGTTGTAAGCCCTTAAAAGTGACAGGAATTCCTCACTTGGGGAGCTCGGTTGTTGGAGATGTGAGTCTTGCCAGAGCTCCTGGCTGAATAAAGCCCTTCCTTCTTTAACTCGGTGTCTGAGGGGTTTTGTCTGCAGCTTGTCCTGCTACATTTCTTGGTTCCCTGAGCGGGAAGCCAGGTGATTAACAGATGGTTGAGGCAGCCCGTTAGGCAGCTTAGGCCTGCCCTGTGGAGCATCCCTACAGGGGACTCTGGCCAGCTTGAGGGACGCAGAACCTGAGAGCACTCCCAGGTAGGCAATTGCTCTGGTGGAACACCTCGCCAGAGCGGCGCATGGCAGGACCCCACAGAGGATCAATGCAGTGGCTGAACACTGGGACGAAACAGGCACTTGGAGTCCAGACATCTGAAACTTAGTAAGACTAGTCTTTGGAACTTGCCCACTCCATTTGAGTGGAAGGGTGGCCTGATCACCCACGGTGTACCTGTACTGGCACTTTGGTTTTTGTTTTTGACTTGACTTGGATTGCTTGATACTTTGGTTTTGGTTTTGACCTGGCTTGGATTTCTGGATACTCTGATTTTGGTTCTGATTCTGGTTTGGTGTAAACTGTAAAAGTGTGTGTGTGCCCTTTTTACCTGTTCTTTGTTTTGTGGTGTGTGTGTGGTGTGAGCGTGGTGTTTTGTCTCAAAGAAGCATGGGTCAGACACAAAGTAAGCCCACTTCACTAGGAACTATGTTGAAAAATTTCAAGAAGGGATTTAAGGGAGATTACGGTGTTACTATGACACCAGGAAAACTTAGAACTTTGTGTGAAATAGACTGGCCAGCATTAGAGGTGGGTTGGCCATCAGAAGGAAGCCTGGACAGGTCCCTTGTTTGAAAGGTATTGTGTCTGGAATTGGTTACTTCTGGTGGGTTCTTGATCTCGCTGACTTCAAGAATGAAGCCACAGACCCTCACCGGCATCGTTAAAGTTCTTAAAGATGGTATGTCCGGAGTTTGTTCCTTCAAATATTCAGATGTGTCTGGAGTTTCTTCCTTCTGGTGGGTTCGTGGTCTCACTGGCTTCAGGAGTGAAGGTGCAGATCTTCGTGGTGAGTGTTACAGCTCGTAAAGGCAGTGCAGGCCCAAAGAGTGAGCAACAGCAAGATTTATTGTGAAGAGCGAAAGAACAAAGTTTCCACAGCATGGAAGTGGACCCGGGTGGGTTGCTGCTACTGGCTGGCAAGCTTTTATTCCCTTATGTGGCCCCACCCACATCCTGCTGATTGGTCCATTTTACAGAGCCCTGATTGGCCGATTTTACAGAGCGACAGAGCGAGACTCCATCTCAAAAAAAAAAAAAAAAGAAGAATCTTATTTTGAAGCCAAAACCATCAGAGTGACAATTCCAATTATGTGCTGAGCATAATTCCATCTGTTAGACATCAGTGCTAACATTTCTCTGAGGCCCTAAGTTTTTTCACCATCTACTGATGTTTCCTCAGAACTACTTCTGTCAGAACTGTTGAATAATTACCTAGTCAGTGTTTTTGGTTTTTTTTTTCACAAGGAGTCTCACTCTGTCGCCCAGGCTACAGTGCAACAGCTCAATCTCAGCTCACTGTTAGCTCTGCCTCCGGGGTTCAAGCAATTCTTCTGCCTCAGCCTCCCAAGTAGTTGGGATGAAAGGTGCGTGCCACCACGCCCAATGAATTTTGTATTTTTAGTAGAGACAGGGTGTCACCATATTGGCCAGGCTGGTTTCGAACTCCTCACCTGGTGATCTGCCCGCCTCGGCCTCCCAAAATGCTGAGATTACAGGCGTGAGCCACCGTGCCTGGCGTATCTAGTTAGTATTAACAGGCTTTTGTATCTTGCATTTTACAACTGTTTCTCTCAGGTAATTTTCATTTTTCATGCAGAACACTCCCTGTTCTCTTAAGATACATCAATGATAATCACTTCCCATCAATGACATGAACTCATGGATTTAACAAATGCCCAGTATGACCAGATGGAGAGCACCACCATTAAGGACTGTAGCTATTACCACTACCAAGCTACCAAATCTTTTATTGTTGTTTACATATATATGACTGACTTCAAATTCCTAAAAGGAGTTGAATATAAGTTAGAATATCAAGCAAAGGATACTAAGTGGGTAAAAGTGTTGCACAATTAGTTGAATGCTACAATTGATTTGTGAACCTCCCAAATTTGAGACAGGTCTCAGTTCATTTGAAAAGTTTATTTTGCCAGCCAGGCTCAGTGGCTCACTCCTGTAATCTCAGCACTTTAGGAGGCCAAGACAGGCAGATCACGAGGTCAAGAGATCGAGACCATCCTGGCCAACAAGGTGAAACCACTAAAAATACAATAATTAGCTGGGCAAGGTGCTGCACGCTTGTAGGCCCAGCTACTCGGGAGCCTAAGGAAGGAAAATCGCTTGAACCCGGGAGACAGAGGTTGCAGTGAGCCAAGATCTGGCCGCTGCACTCCAGTCTGGTGACTGAGGGAGACTCCATCTCAAAAAAAAAAAAAAAGTTTATTTTGCCAAAGGTGAGGACGCATGCCTGTGACACAGCTTCAGGAAGTCTTGACAACACGTGCCCAAGGTGGTTGGGGCACAGGTTGTATTTTTTGTTTTGTTTTGTTTTGTTTCAAACGGAGTCTCCCTCTGTCGACCACGCTGGAGTGGAGTAGCGCCATTTCTGCTCAACTGAAAGCTCCGCCTTCCAGGCTCAGGCCATTCTCTTGCCTCAGCCTCCCGAGTAGCTGGGACTACAGGCACCCACCACCAGGATGGCTAATTTTTTTTTTTTTTGTATTTTTACTAGAAACGGGGTTTCACCATGTTAGCCAGGATGGTCTGGATCTCCTGACCTCGTGATCCGCCCACCTCCTCCTGCCAAAGTTCTGGGAATACAGGCATGAGCCACTGCGCCGGCCGGTTTTGTACATTTTAGGGGGACATGAGACATCAGTGAATATATGTCAGAAGTACATTGGTTCCGACCAGAAAGGCAGGGACAAGTCCAAGGAGGGAGGGGACTTCCAGGTCACATGTAGGTGAGAGGCAAATAGTTGGATTCTTTTTAGTTTCTGATAAGCCTTTCCAAAGGAGGCAATCAGACTATGCACCTATCTCAGTGAGGAGAGGGATGACTGAATAGAACGGGAGGCAAGTTTGCCCTGAGCAGTTCCCAGCTTGACTTTTCCCTTTAGCTTAGTAATTTTGAGGCCACAAGATTTTCCTTTCACAGATTCTACCAGCAGGAGAGTTGTTTTCTGTAGGAATCACAGAGATTCACCTTTGCACTCCTGCTTTAGGGGAGCACATCGCTAACGTCCTTGATTTGCCTTAGGGACGCTAATGCTTCTGAGGGCCTTCAGAAACATCATAACATAGTAAAGCTCATCAGCCTCTGCTTCCAGTGCAGGTGTTTTGCGACTGAACGACTGTTTCAAAGGGTATGGTAATTTGCATTTTTAGCCTTTGGGAGAATGCTAAATAATAATTTTAGCTTGAACTCCCTGTTATTTACCTTGAGCTCCCCAAAATCTGAAGTAGTATTTTTCCAAATTCTTGAGTGATTAGTTACAGACACTAGTCTCCAGGAATCTCAATACGGCTTCTAAGGCTAGGTGAGACCAGTCCTCTGCCCTAGAAGGGCGCACTTTTTTTTTTTCTTTTGAGACAGAGTCTCGCGCTGTCGCCCAGGCTGGAGTGCAGTGGCGCGATCCCGGCTCACTGCAAGCTCCGCCTCCGGGGTTCACGCCATTCTTGTGCCTCAGCCTCCCGAGTAGCTGGGACCACAGGCGCCCGCCACGACGCCCGGCTAATTTTTTGTGTTTTTAGTAGACACGCGGTTTCACCGGGTTAGCCAGGATGGTATCGATCTCCTGACCTGCGATCCGCCCGCCTCAGCCTCCCAGAGTGCTGGGATTACAGGCGTGAGCCACCCCGCCCGACCTCAGGGCGCACTTTTAAGGAGAGTTCCTGACCTGAAGGTGGGCTTTTCCTGCAGATGCGCCTCTGGGTAGCGCCCTCTTCATAGCCTTGAAACCTCGTGAACTACATTACTCAGAAAGCTCTGCGTTGAACGAATGCCATCAGAGCCAATGAGGGCTCGGAAAGAAGCATTTCCGTGTGTGCACTTAATGTAGGGCCGAGACTTCCGGGGTCCTCTAGTAGCGGCTACATTGATCTGCGATACGCATGTTTACCCTGTTTGTGGCCCCGGACTGCTAGGTGAGACTGCGGTGACTGAACCTAGAAGGTGGAGAGGAACCGTCCTCGGTGCACAGAGGCGGCTTTGCAGCCCGGTGACCGCGCCCGCTGCTCCCCGGCCGTGCTTTCCCCAAGTAGTCCGATGGCTGCAGCTGCGTCGAGGCGCCCTGCTCAGGTAATTGTGGTGCCTTCTGTGCCCTCAGGTCACCTCATCCTCACCCAGGTTCTAAACCAGCCAGGGAGCGGCTCCTGCTCACGGGTCTGTAACCAGTACCCGGCATAGGGACACTGAGGCCCTCGCGGGAGGGGTCCCTGTGTAACCGTCCGGTGGGTTCACCTTGCCAGCTGCCTAGACAGAGCCCATTTATGAAGACAGGGGAATTGCGATGGAGAAATAGTAATTCACACAGAGCCGGCTGTTCGGGAGACAGGAGTTTTATTATTATTCAAATCAGTCTCCCCGAGCATTCCGGGATCAGAGTTTTCAAAATTAATTTGGCGGGTACGGGCTTGGGAAGTGGGGAGTGCTGAACGGTCAGGTTGGACATGGATTTATAGAGGGTTGAAGTGAGCTTTTCATGCTGTTTTCTGTTCTGGGTGGGATGGCAGAACTGATTGACGCAGATTACCTGTCTGTATGTCGTCAGCTGATCCATCCAGTGCAGGATCTGCAAAATACCCCAAGCACTGATCTTAGGTTTTACAATAGTGATGTTATCTTCAGGAGCAACTTGGCGAGATTCAGACTCTTGGAGCCTGAAGCTACATGACCCCTAAAAGGTACTTTCTAATCTTGTAGCTAAACTGTTACTCCTGCAAAGGCAGGCTGGTCTCCAGGCAAGAAGGGGGTCTTTTCGGGGAAGGGCTGTTATCAATTTTGTTTCAGAGTTAAACCATGAACTGAATTCCTTCCCTAAGTTAATTCAGCCTGTGCCCAGGAATGAACAAGGACAGCTTAAAGGTTAAAAGCAAGATGGAGTTGGTTAGGTCTGATTTCTTTCACTGTCATAATTTCCTCAGTTATAATTTTGCAAAGACGGTTTCACCTGTATCTGACACCAGTGGGATGTGGTGGGGAGAGCGACAGGCACAAGGAGGGGCCTGGGCGATGGCCTGGAGATGGAGGGAGCTGGGAGGATGGAACCTGGGGTCCACAGGCACCTGTCGGGAACAACGTGTGAGGCGGAGGTACTCCTGGAAGAGCACGCAGGCTGAAGGCTGTGCATTCATCATGAGGATGCTAGAAGCCATGGAGAGTTTTGAAGAAAGGAGGGACATGATCCAAATCCAGGCTTTTAAGGTTTCCCAAAGGCCAATCAAAGGAAGAACATCATAGAGAGAGGGGATGAGGACTTTGGGGCCTTGGGAGGTTGAATCCTTTTTGTAGATCACATAGGTGGTAGAGACCTGGCTCCAGGGACAAGAAAGGGTTCAGGGAGGCCTGAGCTTATCAAATCCCAGGACATGTTTGTAATGTCTGCCTCTCCCCTCAGGCACTCCTGGCTGCAGAAACACTTAGGGAACCCACACAGGGAAGTGGAGGGTGTTCCATTCCCTCATTGGTCCTGACCCCATCCACAGGTTCTCTAGCTTGTGGTGTCCTGGGACTCTTAAGTGCCATTTTTTCAGTCCTTTGATCCGAGGACCCTGGAGAATCTCTAAACCCAGGATACTAAGGCCATGGAAGGTTATATGTAGGTAATCCCATTTCTGTCAACCAATGTAAACACCCTTGGAAGGTTAACCCAGAAGTTGCTACCAGGTTGTGAAATGCTTAGAGATAAAACGGATCAAAGTCAGGAGGTGATATTTACCACAGTTCTATCTGGCTACAGGCTTCATCTAGTTGGACCTTGTTGCGTAGACTGTGGGTTGAGGGAAGAGGAAGAAAGGTCAGAGATAAGGCTCCTGCCATAATCCAGGTGAGGGTTAATGGATCAGATATGTGGTAAATCACATGGGCCTGGATTCAGGATTCACTTTTTGTAAAAAGACAGCTAGGTTTTCTTTCTTTCTTTTTCTTATTTTTTTTTGAGACAGAGTTTCAGTGTTGTTGCCCAGGCTGGAGTGCAGTGGCATGATCTCTGCTCACGGGAACCTCCGCCTCCCAGGTTCAAGCGATTCTCTTGCCTCAGCCTTCCAAGTAGTTGGGATTCCAGGCATGAACCATCACACTTAGCTAATTTTTGTATTTTTAGTAGAGACGGGGTTTCACCATGTTGGCCAGGCTGGTCTTGAACTCCTGACCTCAGGTGATCCACCTGCCTCGGCCTCCCAAAGTGCTGGGATTACAGGCATGGGCCGCCCACACCTGGCCCTTATTTTTATTTTTTAGATAAGAGGTCTGGCTCTGTTGCCCAGGCTGGAGTGCAGTGGCACGATCTCAGCTTACTGCAGCTTCAAACTCCTGAGCTCAAGCGATCCTCCCTCTTCAGGCTCCCTAACCCTAACCCCAACCTTGGGGCAGCTGGGACCTCCGGCCTGCCCAACCACACCCTGCTAATATTTTTTATTTTTTGCAGACACAGGATATGGAGAAAAGAGATCAGATTGTTACTGTGTCTATGTAGAAAAAGAAGACATAAGAAACTCCATTTTTATCTGTATTAAGAAAAATTGTTCTGCTTGGAGATGCTGTTAACCTGTAACTTTAGCCCCAACCCTGTGCTCACAGAAATGTGCTGTATTGAATCAAGGTTTAAGGGATTTAGGGCTGTGCAGGATGTGCCTTGTTAACAATATGTTTGCAGGGAGTATGCTTGGTAAAAGTCATTGCCATTCTCCCTTCTCGATTAACCAGGGACACAGTGCACTGCGGAAAGCTGCAGGGACCTCTGCCAGAGAAAGCCTGGGTATTGTCCAAGGTTTCCCCCTACTGAGACAGCCTGAGATATGGCCTCGTGGGAAAGGAAAGACCTTATATCCCCCAGCCAGACACCTGTAAAGGGTCTGTGCTGAGGAGGAGTAGTGAAAGAGGGAGGCTTCTGTCTCCTGCTCATCTCTGGGAATGGAATGTCATGGTGTAAAGCTGACCATTCCCATTCGTTGCATTCTGAGATAGGAGAAAACTGCCCTGTGGCTAGAAGCGAGATATGCTGGCAGCAATACTGCTTTGTTGCTCTTTGCTACACTGAGATGTTTGTGTAAAGTGAAACTTAAATCTGGCCTACGTGCACATCCACCCACAGTACCTTTCCTTGAACTTATTCATGATACAGATTCCTTTGCTCACATGTTTCCCTGCTGACCTTCTCCCCACCATCACCCTGTTGCCCTGCCACACTCCCCTCGCCAAGAGAGTAAAAATGATGATCCATAAATACTGAGGGAACTCAGAGACCAGCGCTTCTGCAGGTCCTTGCATGCTGAATGTACCGATCCCCTAGGCCCGCTATTCTTTCTCTATACTTTTTCTCTGTGTCTTACTTCTTTTCTCAGTCTCTCGTCTCCACCTGATGAGAAATACCCACAGGTATGGAGGGGCAGGCCCCCTTCAACAGGATTTTGCTTTGTTGCTCAGGCTAATTTCTAACTCCTGGCCTCAAATGATCCTTCTGACTTGGCCTCCCAAACTGGTGGAATTACAGGCAGGAGCCACCATACCAGTCAGGATGCACATCTTAAGGATATTCATGAGGTGGAGCTGGGCTTTTCCTGCAGAAGCGCCTCTGGGAAGTGTGCCCTTTACCCTCCTTGTTACCTAGGGAACTACATTACCCAGAAAACTCCGCATAGAATGACAGCGTGGAAGAGCCATGAGGGCTCAGAATAAAAGCTTTACGTGTGTGCACGTGACAATGGGGCCGGACTTCCGGCGCCCTCTAGTGGCAGCCATTTTGATTGGTGTTGGGTTTATTTGTCGGAGAGGCTCCTGAGAGGTCTGCACTGCGGTGACTGAACCCAGAAGGCGGAGAGCAGTTGTCCTCCGCTGCACAGAGGCGACTCTGGAGCTCTGTGAGGGCGCCCAGCGTGACCCTCCCCTGGGCCAGGATAGGGACCGTTGTGCCCATATCTCCTGGCTGGTCTCCTTGTCCCGACCCTGCTTAAAACCACGTGGTTCGATGGCCGCGGCGGCCACGCTGAAGCTCTCCGCTCAGGTAATTGTGGTTCCTTCCCTGCCCTCAGGTCACCTCATTGTCACCCACAAGCCTGTAGTCTTGCAAGAAAGAGTCTTTGAGGTAGCAGAGCTGTAGGCAGCAGATGCTGAGTTTTTATTATGAGTGACTGTCAGGATGGCCCTTTTGAGCGCTGAAGGCCTAATATTTTATAGTCACAGAATCCTCTGGTGAGAACTGATAGTGGAAGAGTGTGCTTGTTGGTGACCTTACCTGGTTAGCTGCAGTCTTTATTTTTTATTTTTTTGAGACAGAGTTTCACTCTTGTTGCCCAGGCTGGAGTGCAATGGCGTGACCTCAGCTCACCGCAATCTCCGCCTCCTGGGTTCAAGCGATTCTCCTGCCTCAGCCTCCCGAGTAGCTGGGATTACAGGTACATGCCTCCACACCTGGCTAACTTTTTGTATGTTTAGTAGAGACGGAGTTTCTCCATGTTGATCAGGCTGGTCTTGAACTCCTGAACTCAGCTGATTCACCCGCCTCGACCTCCCAAAGTGTCGGGATTACAGGTGCGGGCCACTGAGCCCAGCTTATTTTTTTATTTATTTTTTAAGACAGAGTCTCAGTCTGTCGCCCAGGCTGGAGTACGGTGGCATGATCTCAGCTCACTGCAACCTCCGCCTGCCAGGTTCAAGCGATTCTGCTTCAGCCTCCCGAATAGCTGGGATTACAGATAACCGCCACCATGCCCAGCTAATTTTTTGTATTTTTAGTAGAGACGGGGTTTCGCCATGTTGCCTAGGCTGGTTTCAAACTCCCGAGCTCAGGCAATCCGCTCACCTCGGCCTGCAAAAGTGCTGGGATTACAGGCGTGAGCCACCGTGCCTGGCCGTCTTTATTTTTTTATTTGTTTACTAAACAAAACATCTTACCCTTGATAGCAGAGTGCCCTGTGAAATACAAACTGTCTTTTTCTTTTCTTTTCTTTTCTTTTTTTTTTTTTTTTTTTGAGACAGAGTCTTGCTCTGTTGCCCAGGCTGTAGTGCAGTGGCACGATCTCGGCTCACTGCAAGCTCCGCCTCCTGGGTTCACGCCATTCTTCTGCCTCAGCCTCCCAAGGAGCTGGGACTACAGGCGCCCGCCACCACGCCCGGCTAATTTTTTGTGTTTTTAGTAGAGACGGGGTTTCACCGTGTTAACCAGGATGGTCTCGATCTCCTGACCTCATGATCCTCCCACCTCAGCCTCCCAAAGTGCTGGGATTAGAGGCGTGAGCCACCAGGCCTGGCCCAACTTGTCTTTTTCTGTGACGGAGTTAGTTATGTCAAGTGTGCTCTATACAAGGGACAGCATCAAAGTCCAGATTTCAAAGGTTTTCCGAAGGCCAATCAAAGGAAGAACAGAGTGGAGAGAGGTGATGAGCACCTTGGGGCCCTGGGAGGTTCAATCTTTGTTGTAGATCACATAGGTGGTAGAGATGACATTTTACATTGAGGCATGCAGGTCAGACAAGCAGTCTGAGGTCACCTGACTCCAGGGCGAAGAAAGAGTACCTGAAGATCTCAGCTTATCACGTCCTATCAGGGACACATTCCTGTAATGTCTGCCTCCCCTCCAGGCACTCATGGGTATAGAAGCATTTAAGGAACTCAGAAAAGGAAGTAGAGAGTGTTCCATTCCCTCACTGGTCCTGACCCCGACCCATACATTCTCTAGTTTGTGGTGTCATGGGACTCTTTATTTTTTACTTTTTTAATATTTTCTTTTTTAAATTTTAAATTTTTGTGGATATATAGTAGGTTTATGTATTTATGAGTTACAGGAGATATTTTGATACAGGCAAGCAGTGTGTAATAATCATACTAGGGTTAATTGTGTATCCATCACCTGAAACATTTATCCTTTGTGTTTCAAACAATCCAATTATACTCTTTTTGTTATTTAAAAATGCACAATTAGGTTATTTTTACCGTAGTCACCCTGTTGTGCTATGAAATACTAGATCTAGTACTAGATACTAGTACTGCAGCAAACATGGGAGTGCAGATATCTCTGTGATAATACTGGCTTCCTTTTGATTTATACCCAGCAGTGGGATTGCTGGATTATATGGTAGCTTAATGTTTAGTTTTTTTTTTTTTTTTTTTTTTTGAGACGGAGTCTCGCTCTGTCGCCCAGACTGGAGTGCAGTGGCGCAATCTTGGCTCACTGCAAGCTCCGCCTCCCGGGTTCACGCCATTCTCCTGCCTCAGCCTCTCCGAGTAGCTGGGACTACAGGCACCCACCACCACATCCGGCTAATTTTTTTATTTTTTTGTATTTTTAGTAGAGACGGGGATTCACCGTGGTCTCGATCTCCTGACCTCGTGATCCGCCCGCCTCGGCCTCCCAAAGTGCTGGGATTACAAGCATGAGCCACCGCGCCTGGCCGATGTTTAGTTTTTTGAGGAACCCCCAAACTGTTCTCCATAGTTGTGGTACTAATTTCCATTCCCACCAACAGCGTACTAGAGGTCCTTTTTCTTCACATCCTCACCAGCATTTGTTGTTGCTTGTCTTTTGTACATATATAAGCCATTTTAATGGGGTGAGATGATGTGCATTCTCTTATGACCAGTGATATTGAGCACCTCTTCCTATACCTGTTTGCCATTTGTATGTCATTGTCTTCTGTTTGTATTTTTGAGACAGGATCTTGCTCTGTCACCCAGGCTGGAGTGCTGGACTGTGATGATGGCTCACTTCGACTGCTTGGGCTCAGGCTATCCTGCTACCTCAGCCTCCCAAGTGGCAGGGATCACAGGCATGTGCCACCTTGCCTTGGCTAGTTTTTAAACTTTTTTGTAGAGATGGGGGTCTCACTGGTTAAACAGGATGGTTACGAACCCCTAGGCTCAAGCGATCTTCCTGCCTCAGTCTCCCAGACTGCTATGATTACAGCTGGGAGGCATTGCTCCGGGCTGTATGTCTTCTTTTGAGAGATGTCTATTGAGATTTTTAAATGGGATTATTAAGAGTTTTTCCTATAGAGTTGTTTGAATTCTTTATATATTCTGGTAATTAATCCCTTTGCACATGGGTAGTTTGCAGATATTTTCTCCCATTCTGTGGGTTATCTCTTCACTTTGTTGATTGTTTTCTTTGCTGTGCAGAAGCTTTTTAACTTGGCTGGGCACGGTGGCTCAAGCCTGTAATTCCAGCACTTTGGGAGGCCAAGGCGGGTGGATCACGAGGTCAGGAGATTGAGACCATCCTGGCTAACACGGTGAAACCCCGTCTCTACTAAAAATACAAAAAATTAGCCGGGCGTGTTGGCGGGCGCTTGTAGTCCCAGCTACTCAGGAGGCTGAGGCAGGAGAATGGTGTGAACCCGGGAGGCGGAGCTTGCAGTGAGCCGAGATTGCGCCACTGCACTCCAGCCTGGGGGACAGAGAAAGACTCTGTCTCAAAAAAAAAAAAAAAAAAAGAAGCTTTTTAACTTGATCTGATGCCATTAGTCCATTTTTGCTTTGGTTGCCTGTGCTTGGAAGCTATTACTCAAGATGTCTTTGTCGGCCAGGCTCAGTGACTCACACCTGTATTCCCAGCACTTTGGGAGGCCGAGGCGGGTGGATCACCTGAGGTAAGGAGTTTCAGACCAGCCTGGGAAACATCGTGAAACCCCGTCTCTACTAAAAATACAAAAATTAGCTGGGCATGGTGGTGCACGCCTGTAATCCCAGCTACTCAGGAGGCTGAGGCATAGAATTGCTTGAACCTGGGAGACGGAGGTTGCAGTGAGCCGAGATTGTGCCACTGCACTCCAGCCTGGGCGACAGAGTGAGACTTCACCTTTAAAAAAAAAAAAGAAGTCTTTGCCCACTTCAGTGTTTTTTTCTAGTAGTTTCATAGTTTGAGGTTTTAGATTTAAGTCTTTTGTAATCTATTTTGATTTGATTTTTTTTTTTTTTTTTTTTTTTTTGAGACAGAGTCTTGCTCTGTCGCCCAGACTGGAGTGAAGTGGCGCGATCTCGGCTCACTGCAGGCTCCACCTCCAGGGTTCACACCATTCTCCTGCCTCAGCCTCCTGAGTAGCTGGGACTACAGGCACCTGCCACCACGCCCGGCTAATTTTGTGTATTTTTAGTAGAGATGGAGTTTCACTGTGTTAGCCAGGATGGTCTTGACTTTCTGACCTCGTGATCCACCCGCCTAGGCTTCCCAAAGTGCTGGGATTAAAGGCACAAGACACCGCGCCGGCCTTTTTTTTTTTTTTTTTTGAGATGGAGTCTCCCTCTGTTGCCCAGGCTAGAGTGCAGTGGTGCAATCTCTGCTTACTGCAACCTCTGCCTCCCAGGTTCAAGCAATTCTCCTGCCTCTGCCTCCCGAGTACCTGGGATTATAGTCATGTGCCACCATGCCTGGCTAATTTTTGTATTTTTAGTACAGATGGGGATTCACCATGTTGGGCAGCCTGGTCTCAAACTCCTGATCTCAAGTGATCTGCCCACCTGGGCTTCCCAAAGTGCTGGGATGACAGGTGTGAGCCACTGCACCTGGCCAATTCTATTTAATTATTTTAATTTCTTTGCCAAATTTATCTGATAGAATTCTGAATTCTTTCTCCATGTTTATCTTGAATTTCTTTGAATTTCCTCAAAATAGCTATCTTGAATTATGTGTCTGAAAGGTCACATATCTCTGTTTCTCCAGGATTGGTCTTTCATGCTTTATTTAGTTTGGTGTGGTCACATTTTCCTGGATGGTATTGATGCCTGTAGATATTCGTCAGTGTCCGGGCATTAAAGAGTTAGGTGTTTATTTTAGGCTTCACAGTCTGGGCTCATTTGTACCTGTCCTTCTTAGGAAGACTTTCCAGGTATTTGAAAGGACTTGGGTCTTGTTATCTAAGCTGGATCTACTTTAGGGGGAACCCCACACTCAGTAATGCTGTGACTCTTGCAGATTCAGAAAGCTATACCACCTTTGTGGTCTTGAGTAAGATCTGAAAGAATGCCCTGCATTAACAGGTAGAGATTCTTGTTGGGTCTTCCCTCACTTTCTCCCAGCATCCCTCTGTCAGTGCTGAAGTGCCTGAAACTGGGGGTTGGGACAGAAGCACCCCTTTAGCTACCACCACTGGGACTGTGCTGGGTGACAGCTGAAGCCAGCACAGCACTAGGTTTCACCTAAGGCTCCTGTAACCACTACATGGCTATTGCCTGTGTTCCCTCAAGGCCCTAGCCCTGTATACTCAGCAGGTGGCAAAGCCAGACAGGCTTATGTCCTTCTCCTTAGGATGGTGAGTTCCCCAGGCCTCAGGTTGGTATAGAGATGCCATCCATGAGCCAGGGATTGGAGTAAAAATCCTTAGAAATCTACCTGGTGTCCCTTTGCACTGCAGCTGAGCTGGCACTCAAACTACATGTTACAGTCCTTCCCACTCTTCCATCCCCTTTCCATAGGCAGAGCAGCCTCACTCTGTGGCCACCACCAGCACAGGCCCACAGGGAGTGCTGTCAGACTACCACTGAGGTTCCATTAAGGGCTAGGAGCTCTTCAGTCAGCTTGTGGTGAATGTTGCCTGGTCTGAGGCTCACTCTTCAAGACTCACCCAGGGCAGCCCAGCAATGTCATCCACGAGCCAAGGCCTGGAATGAGGGACCCCAAGAGGCTTCTTGGTGCTCTGTCCCTCTGTGGTTGAGCTGGTAGCTGAGGTGCAAGACAAGGTCCCCTTGACTTTTTCCTCTGTTATTCTCAAGCAGGTGAGGTCTCTGACCGTAAGCACCACAGCTAGCAGTGTGCTGTGAGCTAGCAGTGTGCTGTGTTATATCTGAAGCTGGCATGTCTCAGAGTCTCACCCAGTGCCATCGCATACTACCTGGGTACTGCTGCTAGTTATTCAGGGTCCAAGGGTTGTTTAGTCGGAAGGTGATGGGTCCTCCCATGACTGAGTTCTTCCCTTCAAGGCAGCGGGTTCTGTTTTGGTCCAGAGTGTGTCTAGAAATATTATCTGGGTGGGCCTGGAATGGGTCCTCACAACCCTGCCCAGTGCCCTATCCTGTGGCTGAGGTAACATCCAAAATGCAAGACAAAGTTCTTTTTGCTGTCCCCTCTCCTCTCCTCGAGTGGAAGGAAGGAGCCAAGTAGCCTGGGGTTGTGGGAGGGGTGGCATAAGCATGCCCTTAGCTACCCTAACTGGTGTCTCAGTAGGTTGTGCTCCCCCAACCCAACCAGGTCCACTGACTTGGAGCCCAGCTCAGCAGAGGACATGCCTAGGGATTGCAGTCCTTGTGGCCTCGATCGCCTTTCAAGTTTATTTAGGACTTCAGAGCCCTCCAGCCCTCAGTGGCAACGCTTGCCAGATCTCAAGTCCCGACCATTGGGGGTGGGCGATTCCCCTCTGGCTGGGCTGCTCCATATGCTCACTCCCTGGGTAGGTGTCCATTGAGTTCAGCCCAGTTTTGCTTTCTGCTATGACAGGAAGCACTGAGTTCCATGCAACGTCTGACAGTCACTGTGCTTTTCCTTCCCAGGAGCACAGATTCTCCACAACAGGCAGGCACTGCTGGGGGATGGGGAGGGGTGGCATTGGCAACTCAAGACTCTACAGCCCCTTTTAGTTCCATTTCCAGTAATACAAAATTAAATCCAGATACTGTGAGTGCTCACTTGATTTTTGGTTCGTACAAAGGTGATTTTTGTGTGTGTTGATAGTGTTTAAATTTGGTGTTCTGGGCCGGGCATGGTGGCTCAGGCCTGTAATCCCAGCACTTTGGGAGGCTGAGGCAGGCGGATCAACTGAAGTCAGGAATTCGAGACCAGCCTGGCCAACATGGCAAAACTACGTCTCTACTAAAAATACAAAAATTAGTTGGGTGTGGTGGCAGGCGCCTGTAATCCCAGCTACTTGGGAGGCTGAGGCAGGGAGAATTAGGGAGAATTGCTTGAACTCAGGAGGCAGAGGTTGCAGTGAGCCAAGATCATGCCACTGTACTCCAGCCATGGTAACAGAGAGAGACTCTATTAAAAAAAAATTGGTGTTCTGTTAAGGGTGTGATGGATGCTGCTTTCTATTCTGCCATCCTGCTCTGTTGCACCTCTGGAACTCAGTCCTTTCAATCGGGAACACTAGAGAAACCCTAAACCCTAGGCCCTAAGTCCATAACACAGGTTGTATGGAGGTATTCCCATTTCAGTGAAACTGTAAACACTTAGAAGGTCAGCCCTGGATTTGGTAGCAATATGTGAAATGCTCAGAGATAAAACTGATCAGAGTGGGGAGGTAATGTTACTTCAGTTCCGTCTGGCTCCACATTGGAGAAGGGAACATGGAGTTAAGGGAGGAGGAAGGAAGACAGCGTTGAGGCTCATTCTGTCATCCAGGTGATGTTTAATGGATGATTGTTGGCCAAGGAGATGTCGCTAGAATTGTGATTTACATTTGGTAAAAGAGCAGCTAGATTTTCTAATGTGGTTGGTAAGGACATGCAAGAGGGTTTCAGGTATGACGCTGGGGTTTTTTTGTTTTTGTTTTTGTTTTTTTTTAGGTGGAGTCTTGTTCTGTCACCAGGCTGGAGTGCAGCAGTGCGACCTCTGCTCACTGCAACCTCTGCCTCCCAGGTTCAAGCAATTCTCCTGCCTCAGCCTCCTGAGTAGCTGGGACTACAGGCACATGCCATCATGCCCAGCTAATTTTTGTAATTTTAGTAGAGACAGGGTTTAACTGTATTGGTCAGGCTGGTCTTGACTCCTGACCTCAGGTGATCCACCCGCCTCAGCCTTCCAAAGTGCTGGGATTACAGGCTTGAGCCACCGTGCCTGGCAACCCTAGGGTTTTTGGTCTTAGCAGCAGCAGTGATAGAAGCTGTATCAGCTGAGATGAGCAAGTTGGGAGTAGGCATAATAGTCACTGGGGATATAAGGAGGGTTGTTTTCACCATGCTCAGAGCCTGAGATGCTTGTCCACATAGGTTGGGATATCTGGGAAGGAATTGATATTGGAGACATCCAGTATATGATAGTTAATGTGTGGACTAAGGTGCGTTAGCCATGGGTCCCATTTTGGAGGGCACACTTCATAATAAGGTAGTAAATTTTTTAGGGATCCAGAAAGGACTGGTTGGAGGCTGAGGACTAGATGTTTTGCCTGGTTCCCTGGGTGACATTATTGGCATTTATAACCTGTGTTATGCATTCACACAGGAGAGGGAGGTAAGTGACAATGAATGTAGGGTGTGTCAGAGGGCATAGCTTGTCATGGGGTGGACTTCCGTGGAGATAATAGAGATGAGATGCAGGCAGAAGTACAGGAGCAATTGAGGGAAAGGTCATCATTGCCAAGGGGTTGGCAAGTGTAGCACAGAGGTGGAATAGGGTCATGGATAGCTGAAGCCACACATGGTTCTGTGTTGCTGTGGAACCATGCAAGGAGGCCTTCATAGAATTACTTGAGACCACCACTCCTTTTAGGATCCAATAGAATTGCAATTCTGCGGTAATAGTGGATCAGTTTGAATGGGCCATACACACTGGATGGTGTCAGCCATGATGTGATGTAAGGCCAAAAATGAAGGCCCAAAGTGATTTGCCACCTGGATGCCTGGTGATATTGGTATGACCACAAATGGCCTGAGTGCAAGTTTCTTCCCCATTTAACTCTCTTTTTATATATTTAAAATTCTTTCTCTCATGTATGTATGTAGAAACAGGGTCTTGCCATGTTGTCCAGGCTGTTCTTGAACTCCTAGGATCAAGCAGTCCTTCCACTTCAGCCTCCCAGAGTGCTGGGATTACAGGTGTGAGACACCTTGACCGGCCACTTCACTCTCTTAAGTAACATATCTGAACGGATGCCGTGCCTCACGCCTATAATCCCAGCACTTTAGGAGGCTGAGGCGGGTGGATCATTTGACATCAGGAATTTGAAACCAGCCTGTGCAATATGGTGAAACACCATCTCTACTAAAAATACAAAAATTAACCAGGCATGGTGGTACACGCCTGTAATCCCAGCTACTCAGGAGCTGAGGCAGAAGAATTGCTTGAACCCAGGAGGTGGAGGTTGCAGTGAGCCGAGATTGCACCACCCCACTCCAGCCTGGGTGACAGAGCGAGACTCCATCACACACACAAAAAAAGGAATGTATCCTAGCCTCTGAAGCCTTTCCATCGGTGGGACCAGGCAGAGTTCCTGTTATAGTTTGTAGTGAGTTTCAGTTCCATTTTTATGTCCAGAGTTATCCAAATAAGTCAATGGCATCCTCCTGAGGGAATCAGGCTATTACACTCTCTTCATCTTACAAAGCTTGCATGCCATGGCTGTGGTTGCTCTCTCTTATCCACAATCCAACCCCCATGTGGCTCTTTGTGGTGAGTGGTGTCCCTCTTATCAGGCTGTTAATATATTTGATACTTTTTTTTTTTTTTGAGATACGGTTTTGCTCTTGTTGCTCAGGCTGGAGTGCAATGGCACGATCTTGACTCACTGCAACCTTTGCCTCCCGGGTTCAAGCAATTCTCCTGCCTCAGCCTCCTGAGTAGCTGGGATCACAGGTGCCCACTACCACACTCAGCTAGTTTTTTTTTTTTTTTGATCTTGTTTTGTTTTGTTTGAGATGGAGTCTCGCTGTATTGCCCAGGCTGGGTTGCAGTGGTGCGATTTTGGCTCACTGCAAGCTCCGCCTCCTGGGTTCACACCATTCTCCTGCCTCAGCCTCCCGAGTAGCTGGGACTACAGGTGCCCACCACCACACCCGGCTGAGTTTTTGTATTTTTAGTAGAGATGGGGTTTCACTGTCTTAGGCAGGATGGTCTTGATCTCCTGAACTCGTGATCTGCCCGCCTCATCCTCCCAAAGTGCTGGGATTACAGGCATGAGCCACTGCACCCAGCCTAGTTTTTTGTATTTTTAGTAGAGACGTGGTTTCACTATGTTGGCCAGGCTGGCCTCAAACCTCTGACCTCAGGTGATCCACCCGGCTCAGCCTTCTAAAGCGCTGGGACTACAGGTGTGAGCCACTGTGCCTGGCTCAATACATTTGATTTGGAAACTGCTCTTGACGACATCTGTAGAATATCAGATGTCATTTATTTTACCAATATTGTAACCCTAGGGGGAGGTTTCAACCCACACTAGTAGAAGACAAAGGAGGAAATTAAGATACTTTAAGTTGGCCGGACACGGTGCCTCATGCTTGTAGTCCCAGCACTTTGGGAAGCTGAGGTGGTTGGATCACAAAGTCAGGAGTTCAAGACCAGCTTGGCCAACATGGTGAAATCCTCTCTCTACTAAAAATACAAAAATTAGCCAGGTGTCGTGGTGCACACCTGTAATCCCAGCTGTTCAGGAGGCTGAGGCAGGAGAATCCTCAGGGGAACCCAGGAGGCAGAGGTTGCAGTGAGCCTAGATCGTGTCATTGCACTCCCACCTGGGCGAAAGAGCAAGACTCCATCTCAAAAAAAGATACTTTAAATTGTGGCCAGGTGCAGAGGCTCATGCCTGTAATCTCAGTACTCTGGGAGGCCGAGGCAGATGGATCACGAAGTTGAGAGATCAAGACCATCCTGGCCAACATGATGAAACTCTGTCTCTGCTGAAAATATAAAAATTAGCCAGATGTGGTGGCGGGTGCCTGTAGTCCCAACTACTTAGGAGGCTGAGGCAGAAGAACCGCTGGAACCCAGAAGGCAGAGGTTGCAGTGAGCTGAGATCGTGCCACTGCACTCCAGCCTGGCGACAGAGCGAGACTCCATCTCAAACAAACAAACAAAAAAAGATACTTTAAGTTGTTTAAAGGCCAGAGAGAGGCCAGTGGTGTGTGTGGCAGTCAGCTGGGGATGGACGTGGATATGTACCTGGAAGTCTAAAGAATCAGGTGCATTCAGAGAGGGTATCTCTGATGTGCTGAAGATGCCACATTGGGCTTTCCATGACCTCGGCCATACTACGGGAAGTGCCTGTCAGGAGGGGGTGGACTTTATGTCACAGCCACCACATAGATACTTATTTGTTCAACTAACTATTGTTGTTGGTGGCTGTACCCCATGACCAGTGGGCCTGGTTTCTCCTATGTTTGAGGACCTTGAGAGGAGGATGTGCGAGAGTAGATGTGTGGGAGAGATGGATTGTGATACCTCAGCATAGGGGCGGTTTGTAGTTTCATCTGTTAACATCATAACAGGGCACAGTGACTTTTGAAGACGTGGCTGTGAACTTTACCCAGGAGGAATGGAATCTCCTTAGTGAGGCTCAGAGATGCCTGTACCGTGATGTGACGCTGGAGAACCTGGCACTTATGTCCTCCCTGGGTAAGTTGCTCACACTCAACCCTGTGACCTGAGCTAGTCTCTGTTCCCCCCTCTTTCTCCATTGGCAAGATTTTCTCATGTCAGGAGCATGGACACAGCTTCCTGCTTCAGTTCTATGGGTAGGTTCTTGGTTGGTAGGACTGAGGTGTACATACTGCCCTACTCCTTTCTTGGAGCAGCCCCAACACCTGCTGTAATTACTGCAGGCTCCCAGGGAGGGATTCATAGTCAGAAGCCCACCTTGTTAGTCCTGTGGATGTTTGGGTGTCCTTGTCCAGATTTCAGGTTCCTGTGTACCCAGAGTCTACTTCCTTTCTCTAGCTGCTATTTTCTTATGCCTTCCTGTGGCAGGAATTGCCTTCACAGACTACATCACTGCCTACATAGACCAGAGGATGTTCTTACAAGACCTTCTTTAGAAATTCTCCTTGAAATACTCAGTTTTTTTCTCTTGTGGGCTTTCATGGGCTGAGTTGTTCTGAGGCAATGTTGGCTGTTCTCTTGTTCTGTCTTTCCCTTAGTTTGTGCATCATTCATTTCCATGTATTTGGTCATCCTTCTGGTGGGAGGCACAGTCCTCCATTTGATCCAGAAGCTGCAAATGAATTCAGCCTCAGCATTATGGGCTCAGAAGGAATGAGTGCCTCAAGAGTGGCACCCTGGGCCAGGTGCAGTGGCTCATGCCTGTAATCCCAGCACTTTGGGAGGCCCAGGCAGGTGGATCATGAGGTCAGGAGTTCAAGACAAGCCTGGCCACGATGGTGAAACCCTGTCTCTACTAAAATACAAAAATTAGTCGAGCATGATGGCATGTGTAATCCCAGCTATTCAGGAGCCTGAGGCAGAGAATTGCTTGAACCCAGGAGGCAGAGGTGGTGAGCCCAGGTCATGCCACTGCACTCCAGCCTGGGCAACAGAGCGAGACTGTCTCAAAAAAAAAAAAAATGAGTGGCATCCTGGAGGAGGTCATGGAGTCAGGGCTTTATTGAAAGCATACCAGCAACCTATTCTACTTTAGTAGTATTTTTGTGGCAAGAGAAGTCGGCACACATAATTTGTCTTTTCTTCCTCATTCTTGAGAGAATCACACTTGTCACTTCTATATCTTATCACTTCTACTCTTTTTTTTAACCTTTGACCTACGTGTACGTGAACTTGTACCCTAATATCCATTCTCCTATCTAATCTTCACATCTCTGGACCCCAAACCTCATCCATTTTACATATGTCACCATTTGCAGTGTTCTCCAGTATTTGCATAGAGGTTTGTGTTAGCAAGTATATACATTTTGTTACAAACTGTCCTCGAGCAGTAGCTGCTGTGTTGTGCTTGTGTTTTCCTTGTCCTGGACAAATCCCTCTCTACAGCACTCACATGTCATGAGGACATAAAGTTCTGCAGATGAGTGCTTTGCAGATGTGGGAATTGTAGACCCTGCCTGTACTCCCTGTGTTACATACATGGTTGTGTCCTTTATCCTATGAGGCTTCCTACACTCTGTGACCTTTATAGTCCAGTAATAATAAATAGCACCATCTTCCACCCGAAGCCAACATTCTGTTCCTCCAAGTATTTCCTTGGAGTAATTCCTCAGTTTGTCAGATACACTTGTGGGTGGTCTGTGCCTTCCCACCAGAGTTAACATGCACTTCACCAGCATTTTCTTGCTTTCAGGTTGTTGGTGTGGAGTGGAAGATGAGGCGGCACCTTCTAAGCAGAATATTTATATACAAAGAGAGACTCAGGTCAGGACTCCTATGGCAGGTGTGTCTCCCAAGAAGGCCCCCCACTGTGAGATGTGTGGCCCCATCTTGGGAGACATTTTGCAGGTGGCACATCATCAGGGAACACATCACAAGCAGAAACTGCACAGGTGTGAGTCCTGGGGGAATAAATTGTATGACAGTGGAAACTTTCATCAGCACCAGGATAAGTACATTGGAGAGAAGCCCTACAGAGGCAGTGTTGAGGAGGCGTTGTTTGTGAAGAGGTGTAAGTTCCATGTGTCAAGGGAATCATCTGTCTTCAGTCAGAGTGGGAAGGACTTTTTGCCCAGGTCAGGATTACTCCAGCAGGAGGCCAGTCACACTGGGGAGAAGTCAAACAGCAAAACTGAGTGTGTGTCTCCCATTCAGTGGGGGGGAGCTCACTATAGCCGTGGAGAATCCATGAAACATTTTAGCACCAAACATATACTCAGTCAGCACCAGAGACTGCTCCCTAGAGAAGAATGTTATGTGTGCTGTGAATGTGGGAAATCCTTTAGCAAATATGTTAGCTTCAGTAATCATCAGAGAGTTCACACTGTGAAAAGACCTTATGAATGTGGAGAATGTGGGAAATCCTTTAGCAAATATGATACCTTGAGTAATCATCAGAGAGTTCACACTGACAAAAAACATTATGAATGTGGAGAATGTGGGAAATCCTTTAGCAAATATGTTAGCTTCAGTAATCATCAGAGAGTTCACAGTGAAAAAAGACCTTATGAATGTGGAGAATGTGGGAAATCTTTTAGCAAATATGCTAGCTTGAGTAATCATCAGAGAGTTCACACTGACAAAAAACATTATGAATGTGGTGAATGTGGGAAATCCTTTAGCAAATATGCTAGCTTCAGTAATCATCAGAGAGTTCACAGTGAAAAAAGACCTTATGAATGTGGAGAATGTGAGAAATCTTTTAGTCGAAAGAGCAGCCTCATTCACCATCAGCGATTTCACACTGGAGAAAAACCTTATGGGTGTGAAGAATGTGGGAAATCTTTTAGCTTAGAAGGATATCTTAGGCGCCATCAACAAGTTCACGCTGGAGAAGGACCTTACGCATGTGGAGAATGTGGGAAATCTTTTAGTTCAAACATGAACCTTAAGAGCCATCAGCGCATTCACACTGGAGAGAGACCTTACAAGTGTGGAGAATGTGGGAAATCTTTTAGTCGGAAGCCCAGCCTTGGTTATCATCAGCGCATTCACACTGAAGTAAGACCTTACAAGTGTGGAGAATGTGGGAAATCTTATATTTCAAAGGGGCACCTTAGGATCCATCAACGCATGCACACTGGAGAAAGACCTTACGAGTGTGGAGACTGTGGGAAATCTTTTAATGAAAAAGGACACCTTAGGAGTCATCAGCGAGTTCACACTACAGAAAGACCTTATAAGTGTGGGGAATGTGGGAAATGTTTTAGTCACAAGGGTAACCTAAGTCTACACCAGGATGGCCATACTAGAAAAAGGCCTTATATGTGTTGGGAATGTGGAAAATTGTTTAAGAAGAAGTCTCACCTCCTTGTACACCAGAGAATTCACAGTGGAGAAAAGCCATATGCATGTGAGGCTTGTCAGAAATTTTTTAGGCACAAGTGCCACCTCACTGCACACCAGAGAGTTCACACTGGAGAAAGGCCATATGAATGCAATGATTGTGGGAAGTCATTTACCCACAGCTGTGCATTCATTGTTCATAAGAGAGTTCACACTGGTCAGAAGCCTTATGAGTGCAGTGAATGTGGGAAATCTTTTGCTGCAAGCTCCTATCTTACTAGTCACAGGAGAGTTCACACTGGTCAGAAGCCTTATGAGTGCAATGAATGTGGGAAGTGTGTTGCTGGAATCGCCAATCTCACTAATCACAGGAGAGTTCACACTGGAGAAAAGCCTTATGGGTGTAGTGAATGTGAAAAAAAATTTAGGAAAAGCTCTTCACTTCATTACCATCAGAGAGTTCATGAAAGAAAGGCCTTATAGGCTGGGCGCGGTGGCTCACACCTGTAATCCCAGCACTTTGGGAGGCCGAGGCGGGTGGATCACGAGGTCAGGAGATCGAGACCATGGTGAAACCCCGTCTCTACTAAAAATACAAAAAAAAATTAGCCAGGTGTGGTGGCGGGCACCTGTAGTCCCAGCTACTCGGAGAGGCTGAGGCAGGAGAATGGCGTGAACCTAGGAGGCGGAGCTTGCAGTGAGCCGAGATTGTGCCACTGCACTCCAGCCTGGGTGACAGAGCAAGACTCCGTCTCAAAAAAAAAAAGAAAGAAAGGCCTTGTGAGTGCAGTGAATGAGTCCAGTCTCATTAAATACAGGAGAGCACACACCTGAGTAAGATCCCGCGATTGCAGCAAATGTGGAAAATGTTTACCCGAAAGTCTGCTCTCCTTGGACAGTGGAGAGTTCACACCAGAGAAAAGTCCTTACAAGTAAAATAAATTGGGCAGTTTTGTAGCCACACCTCTGTATTCCTTCAGGATTATATTTAACACTGAATGAAGACCTTACTAGTATGGCAAATATAGGATATTTATCCAGAAGTCTGGCTTCAAAACTCACAGGAGAGTTGTCACTGTGGATATGCCTTTTGAGTGTAATGTTTGCAAAAAAGCGTTGTGCCTTCTCTCATTGAATCCTAGAACACTGAGATGAGAAAAACACTGTAGATGTATAGGTTAGATGTATAGGGAATGTTATTATTTTTTCCTTTTTTTGGAGAGACGGTCTCACTCCATCACCCATGCTGGAGTGTAGTGCTGCAATTGTAGCTCACTGCATCCTCTGCCCCTTAGGCTCAAGTGATCTCACCTTAGCCTCCATGTAGCTGGGTCCACAGGCATGCACATGATGCCTGACTATTTTCTCGTATTAGTAGAGATAGGGTTTTACCATGTTTCCAGGCTGGTATCAAACTCCTGAGCTCAAGCAGTCTGCACACCTCAGCCTCCCAAAGTGCTGAGATTGTAGGTTTGAGCCACTGTGCTCAACCAATTATGTTTTTCTATGTAACATGGGAGGAGATCCTTTGAGGGTACCATGTGCCCAAATTGAGAAAACTCCAGGCATGTGGCATCTGTATTATGTTTTTTACTATGCCCTGTTATCTTGCTAGACTTATGTGACTAACACTTATCTGGCAAAAGCCATTACATCTCAGCTATTTGTAGGTGCCCACATTGCATCCTTCACCTATTTCATATTCCAGAAGTATATTTTGGTTGTCTGCCATTCACGGGGTTTGTTTGTTTGGTTGGTTTTTTTCTTTTTTTGGAGACAAAGTCTCACTGTCACCCAGACTGGAGTGCAGTGGTGTGATCCCGGCTCATTGCAACCTCTGCCTCCCGAGTTCAAGCAATTCTCCTGTCTCAGCCTCCTGAGTACCTGGGATTACGGGTGCCTGCCACCACGCCCAGGTAATTTTTGTACTTTTAGTAGAGACGGGGTTTCACTATGTTGGTCAAGCTGATCTTGAACTCCTAACCTCGTGATCCACCTGCCTCGGCCTCCCAAAGTGCTGGAATTACAGGTGTGAGCAACTGTCTGGCCTTTTTAAAAAAATTTTAAATTTACATTTTTTGTAGAGACAGGGTCTTGCTGTGTTGCACAGGCTGGTCTCAAACTGCTGGTCTCGAGTGATCCTTCTGCCTGGCTTCCCAAAATGTTGGGATTATAGGCATGGCGTGAGTCACCATGCTGGGGCTTTTTTATTTCTTTAATTTTTACTTCCTGATCTACTCACAGAAGGATTTGTTGAGTAGCCTCAGCACTTCTTGCTTTTTCATTTCTTTCTGATAAGTTACACCATGGACCTTCCCCATTTTTGTCCCAGAGGACTCTTGTGCTGACTTGAAAAGATGGACTATTTTGGCTAAGCATGGTGACTCATGCCTGTAATCCCAACACTTTGGGAGGCCGAGGTGGGTGGATCACAAGGACAGGAGTTCGAGACCAGCCTGGGCAATATAGTGAAATCCTGTCTCTTCTAAAAATACAAAAATTAGCCGGGCATGGTGGCGCTCCTCTACTCCCAGCTACTCAGGAGGCTGAGGCAGGAAAATCGCTTGAACCCTGGGAGGTAGAGGTTTTGGTGAGCTGAGATCGCACCACTGCACTCCAGCCTGGGTCCTGCTACCTTGAAGGACAGCATAGCTAAACTGTGTGGCTCAAGGGACAGCATGAATGCAGAATATAGCTTTCTCCACTTGTGGCCTATTTGCATAGCTGCCCAAGGCCTCCAATGGACAACTTCATGGCTTTGTGGTTTTCATCTGTAGCATGGATAGTACAGATTGTGGGTTCATAGGTGAGCTGGGTACAGGGCAGTTTTTATAACAATCTCTGGTGGGTTTTTTATTTTAGTGTCAATACCACACTGAAAGATTGGTGACTTTTTTTGAACCAGACAAAATTCTCTCTTATGAGATATATTGCATTGTGCTCAGCACTGTTGAGGGAACTCTGTTCAGCAGATCTTACAAGGCACACATGTGCCCTGATATCCAGAATTCTGTAGGGCAACATCACAGGTTGTAAGGCTATAGGGTGAAATTATAATTTTATGGTTACTTAGTTACTGCATTTATAGTCAGCAGAGGGGACAGCAATAAAGTTTTTGAAATACATCTTTTTTTTTTTTGAGACACAGTCTCACTCTGTCACCCAGGCTGGAGTGCAGTTGCACCATCTCGGCTCACTGCAACCTGTGCCTTCTGGGTTCAAGCGATTCTCCCACCTTAGTCACCCAAGTAGCTAGAATTACAGGTGTGTGCCACCACACCGCTAACATTTTGTATTTTTAGTAGAGACAGGTTTCACCATGTTGCATAGGATGGTCTTGAATTCAACTCTTGAGCTCAGGTGATCTGCTCACCTCTGCCTTCCAAAGTGCTGGGACTACAGGTGTGGGCCGCTGTGTCTGGCTGAAATGTGTATCTTTTTTTTTTTTTTTTTTTTTTTTTTGAGAAGGAGTCTCGCTCTTTCACCCAGGCTGGAGTGCAGTGGCACGATCGCGGCTCACTGCAGGCTCCGCCCCCCCGGGTTCACGCCATTCTCCTGCCTCAGCCTCCCGCGTAGCTGGGACTACAGGCGCCTGCCACCTTGCCCGGCTAATTTTTTGTATTTTTAGTAGAGACGGGGTTTCACTGTGTTAGCCAGGATGGTCTCGACCTCCTGACCTCGTGATCCGCTCGCCTCAGCCTCCCAAAGTGCTGGGATTACAGGCGTGAGCCACCGCGCCCGGCTGAAATGTGTATCTTTTAAAGGAGTGTCCACAGTTATCCAGTCACTATGTCTGTGATGGATAAGCAGATACAGCAATTCTCAGGACTTCCATAATGATGAATGTTGTGTAGCTAAGCTTTGGTCAGAGGAAATAACCTAAAGGTTTTGTGAATTCATGTAATCTTTTCGGCTGGTCACCTTAAGGTAACTCTTGTATTAACAGGAGGAACAGGATAGGGAAAAAGATCTCAGTTCAGTGATGTAGCTTTGTGACCAGCCAGCGATCCAGTTCAATCAGGTAGAAATGACCTTCCTGCTACATCAATATTTGCTTCTATGGAGGCTAGTTTCCCCACTCAGGGCATGAGAAGAATTGGTAGAGTCAATATAGAATTGCTAAGCCTGTCACCAAAAGTAATGGCAAATCTGTATTTTTCTCTTAAACCATATTATAAAAGCTGTAATAAGGTATAGGCTGAGCATCATGGCTCATGCCTGTATTCTGAGCACTTTGGGAGGCCAGGGAAGGCAGATTCGTTGAGACCAGTGTGTGGAACATGGCAAAACCTTGTCTCTAGGAAAAATAGCCAGGTATGGTGGCATGTACCTTAGTCTTAGTGATGTGGGAGGATTGCTTGAGTCTGGGAGGCAGAAGTTGCAGTGAGCCAAGATTGCAACGCTGCAGTCCAGCCTGGGTGATAGAGTGAGACCCCATCTTAAAAATAAAATAAAGATATAAATGACATTCAATAAAGTATGCATATTTGAGCTGTAGGATAAGTCTTGAATTTTATTATAATCCCATGAAACCATCATCAGAGTCACAATAATGAATTTATCTAATCTATCACCTTTGTATTTACTTGGAGCCTTTATAAAGTTTTTCTCTCTGCTCTCCAAACAACCGTTGATTTACTTTGCTGTATGATAGAGTACTTTCCATTTTCTTGAATTTTCTGACTGATGTAATAAAGTGTTTCCTCTTATAATCCCTGGGTGCTCTCCTGCATCATGCTTATTTTGATGTCAATGTAGATATATGAGTTGATCATTCATTTTATGTTGCTGAGAAGTATAGTCTGCCATGAAATGTCATTGTATATTCATTCATCCATCCATTTATGGATATTTTAGTTGCTGCTTACTTTTTTTTTTTTAAAGACTCTGTCTACCAGGTTGAAGTGCAGTGGTGTGATTTTGGCTCCTTGCAACCTGCACCTCCCAGGTTCAAGTGAGTCTTCCACCTCAGCCTCCCACATAGCTGGGATTACATATGTGAGCCACCATGCCCAGCTGTTTTTTGTATTTTTAGTAGAGATGGGGTTTCACTGTGTTACCAGGTTCATCTCAAACTCTGGGCCTCAAGTGATCTGCCTGCCTTGGCCTACCAAAGTGCTCAGATTACAGGCCTGAGTCGTGAGCCACTGCACGTGTAATTGATTCTGAGGCTGGGCACGATGGCTCACACCTATAATCCCAGCACTTTGGGAAGCCCAGGTGGGTGGATCACTTGAGGTCAGGAGTTTGAGACCAGGCTGGCGGACATGGTGAATCCCCATCTGTACTAAAAATACAAAAATTAGCCACCCATGGTGGTGCATGCCTGTAATCCCGGCTACTCAGGAGGCTGAGGCAGGAGAATCACTTGAACCCGGGAGGCAGAGGTTACAGGGAGCTGAGATCACATCACTGCACTCCAGCCCGGGCAACAGAGTGAGACTCTGTTTCAAAAATAAAAATAAAAAACATTTATTCGGAGATAATCCCAGTTCCCAGTTTGAAACTATTCCTGCAGTCGCTGGAAAATAATAACCACTTTCTTGTAAGTAGATAAAATTTTGGAGCTCAGATGCTGTGTTTATATTGTTATTCAGATGGCGTTTTTTACCTGTGTTTTAATTGTGAAAGTTGTAGCCACTGATATGTGTACCACAATGGCATTGGTTAAGTTGCTCTTCCTTTGAGATAGATGTCAATGTGATTAAAGAAATTGAGTACACCTTAGCATATGGATTAAGAAACATGTTGATGGCCGGGCGCGGTGGCTCACGCTTGTAATCCCAGCACTTTGGGAGGCCGAGGCGGGCGGATCATGAGGTCAGGAGATCGAGACCACGGTGAAACCCTGTCTCTACTAAAAATACAAAAAATTAGCCGGGCGTGGTGGCGGGCGCCTGTAGTCCCAGCTACTCGGAGAGGCTGAGGCAGGAGAATGGCGTGAACCCGGGAGGCGGAGCTTGCAGTGAGCCGAGATCGCGCCACTGCACTCCAGCCTGGGTGAGAGAGCGAGACTCCGTCTCAAAAAAAAAAAAAAAGAAACATGTTGACATAGTGATCCTCATAGCGACATAGATCAACAGGACTTGTGTTCTGAGCACTGGTCATGACCCTGCTTATGATGAAACAGGCTCTGGTCAAAACAGGATGCACTAAAGAAATCAGCTGAAAGCAGTAAAACTAAGATGGCAAGAACATGAACTCTAGTTACCCTCATTGCCTCATGGCTCATTATATGCTCATTATAATGCATTAGCATGCCAAAAGGCACTCCCACCAGCACCGAGGCAGTTTACAAATGCTATGGCAATGCCCATAAGCTACCTCATGTAGTTTAAAAGAGAAGGAACCCCTGGTTCTGGGAACTCTCCAACCTTTTCTAGAAAGTTCATGAATAACCCACCTCTTATTTAGCACATAATTAAGGAGTAGCTATAAATATAGCTAGCCAACAATCCACGGGTGCTACTTTGCCTGTGGAGTAGCCCCGCTCTTGTCTGTGGAGCAGCCATTTTCCTGTACTCTGTTGCTCTCATAAACTTGCTTTGCCTTCACTTTACACTCTTGGCTTGCTCTTGAATAATTTCCTTTATGAAGCCAAGAACTCTCCTGGATTGAGCCCCAGTTTTAGGATTTGCTAGCATCAGTAGAGCAATTTTCTGTGGGAGCCAGTGGCCAACTGCCAGCTTCACTACCTGCTTCAGAGTGTACCAACATCTGTCTATTTCCCTGTCATTAGATCTTTATTTTTATTTTATTTTTTTGAGAAGGAGTCTAACTCTGTCGCCCAGGCTGGAGGGCAGTGGCGCGATCTCAGCTCATTGCAACCTCTGCCTCCAGAGTTCAGGCGATTCTCCTGCCTCAGCCTCCCGAGTAGCTTGGACTACAGGTGTCTGCCACCATGCCCAGCTAGTTTTTTTTTTTTTTTTTTTTTTTGAGACGGAGTCTTTCTCTGTCCCCCAGGCTGGAGTGCAGTGGCGCGATCTCGGCTCACCACAACCTCCACCTCCTGGGTTCACGCCATTCTCCTGCCTCAGCCTCCCAAGTAGCTGGGACCACAGGCGCCTGCCAACACGCCCGGCTAATTTTTTGTATTTTTTAGTAGAGACGGGGTTTCACTGTGTTAGCCAGGATGGTCTCGATCTCCTGACCTCGTGATCCCCCCGCCTCGGCCTCCCAAAGTGCTGGGATTACAGGCTTGAGCCACCGCACCCGGCCCGCCCAGCTAGTTTTTTAACACAGGTTTTCTGTGTTAGCCAGGATGGTCTTGATCTCCTGACCTGTCCACCTCGGCCTCCCAAAGTGCTGGGATTACAGGTGTGAGCCACCATGCCCGGCTAATGTTGGTATTTTTATCAGAGATGGGGTTTCACCATATTGGTCAGGCTGGTCTTGAACTCCTGACCTCATGATCCACCTGACTTGGCCTCCCAAAGTGCTGGATTATAGGCATGAGCCACCTCACCCAGCAAATTATTTATTTATTTTTTATTTTATTTTTTTTTGAGACAGAGTCTCACTCCTGTTGCCCAGGCTGGAGTGCAATGGCATGATCTTGACTCACCACAACCTCCACCTCCAGGGTTCAAGCAATTCTCCTACCTCAGCCTCCCGAGTAGCTGGAATTGGAGGCATGCAGCGCCATGCCTGGAAAATTTTGTACTTTCAGTAGAGACACGGTTTCTCCGTGTTGGCCAGACTGGTCTCGAACTCCCGACCTGAGGTAATCCACCTGCCTTGGCCTCCCAAAGTGCTGGGATTACAGATGTGAGCCACAATGTCTGGCTTTTATTTTTATTTTTTGTGGGTATATAGTAGTGTATATATTTGTAGATTACATTAGATATTTTGATATAGCCATGCCATACGTAATAATCACATAGGGTAAATGGGGTCTCAATCACCTCAACATTTATTCTCTGTATTATAAACAGTCCATTTATACTCTTTTAGTTATTTTTAAATGTATGATTAAATTATTTTGACTATAGCCACCCTGTTAATGGTAGCAAATATTAGGTCTTATTCATTTTTGCTCACTGTTTTTTGTACCCATCCTGTCATCATGTCTTATGGAGAATTTTCTTTTGTTCCCAACAAAACAGTGAAACTCACAAAACTGTAATGATTCAGTCTACGTGAATTTAAAGAGCAATCAATACTTAATGTTCTCAGCTCTCAGTGCACACATTGTAAGTCTGAATGATGCCAATGATATGGCCGCTTAGATAAGTAAAGTTTAGGAGCATCTCAAATAGTATTTTTATTCTCTGGGTGCAGGATGAGCTTCCTGGAGTCTGATGTGATACCTATTTGATGCTTTTACAAAGAATCAGTAGTCTTCCTCCCTTGAGGTGTGAGCAGGGCTTTCAAAGGCAGCCCTCACAGTGTCACATGGTCTGCATTTGGCTTGCTCTTAGAGGATACCACCATTGTTGGCTGAGAGCTCTGAGAAGTACTTTACCCAGAAGGCGCTAGTTGCAAGGCCCAGGATGAGGGATTTCTGGGCATGCTTGTCAGGCCAGGGAGTACTGGGTTGGGACTGAGAAGGCACAAGAAGAGTGGTCACCTCTGCTCCCAAGTGGCAGGTCTGAGGCTCATAGGCACTGGCTGGGGTGATGCCTGCTCCACCCACAGTTGATGGCAGCAGCCACACTGAGGGACCTAGCTCAGGTAAATGCGGTGTATTACAGGCTTCACCCCAGGTAGAGTAATACAGGTAAAGGAAACAACAGGTGCAAAGGCTTGGAGGTGCATCTGAGCCATGAACATTTCAGAACATGGTAACCATGTTGTGTCATGATCACATAAGTCCAGAAGTTTAAGACCAGCCTGGACAACATGGTGAAGCCCTGTCACTCCAAAAAAAAAAAACAGCCCTAGTAAAAACTGAAGATGAGCCAGAGTCACAACTGTATTGGTTGTCTTAGGGGTTGTGCCTTCAATCTGAGTGTCCTGGGATATATGGCGGGTTGAGCCACCAGCCAAACCATATTTTATTTCTTAACGAAACCAGAAATAGGCAAAATACATTTGAGAAGAAGAAAATGAGTTGCCAGTCATAGTACTTTGAGAGGCTGAGGTGAGGGGATTGCTTGAGCCTAGGAGTTTAAGGCCAGCCTGAGCAATGTTATGAGATCCTGTCTCTACAAAAAATTTTAGAAATTTGGTAGGTGTGCTGGCATGTGCCTGTAGTCCCAGTTATGCAGGAGGCTGGAGTGGGAGGACGCTTCAGCCCAGGACGTTGAGGCTACAGTGAGCTATAATTAAGCTATGGCCCTCCTGGCTGGGTGACAGAGCAAGACCGTTTCTCTAAAAATAAATAAGAATTTAAAAAGCAAGCAAAATATATAAATAGATGTTTTACTAAAGAAGGCACACCCACTTATAAAAAGGGGTAAAAATTTAAAAGACTATTCATATTCTCAGCCAGGCACGGTGGCTCACATCTGTAACCCCAGCATATTGGGAGACCAAGGCAGGCAGATCACGATGTCAGGAGATTGAGACCATCCTGGCTAACAGCATGAAACCCCATCTGTACTAAAAGTATAAAAAATTGGCCAGGAGGGCCGGGTGCAGTGGCTCACGCCTGTAATCCCAGCACTTTGGGAGGCCGAGGCAGGCGGATCACAAGGTCAGGAGATTGAGATCATCCTGCTAACACAGTGAAACCCCGTCTCTGCTAAAAACATTAAAAATTATCCGGGCATGGTGGTGGGCACCTGTAGTCCCAGCTACTCAGGAGGCTGAGGCAGGAGAATGGCGTGAGCCCAGTAGGCGGAGCTTGCAGTGAGTCGAGATCCTGCCACTGCACTCCAGCCTGGGTGACAGAGCGGGACTCCATCTCAAAAAAAAAAAAAAAATTGGCCGGGTATGGTGGCTCACACCTGTAATCCCATCACTTTGGGAGGCTGAGGTGGAAGGATCATGAGGTCAAGAGATCAAGACCATCTTGGCTAACACGGTGAAACTCCGTGTCTACTAAAAATACAAAAAAATTAGCCAGCCGTGGTGGCATGCACCTGGAATCCCAGCTACTTGGGAGGCTGAGACAGGAGAATTGCTTGAACTCGGGAGGCGGAGGTTGCAGTGAGCCGAGATCATGCCACTGCACCCTAGCCTGGGCGACAGAGTGAGACTCTGTCTCAAAAAAAAAAAAAAAAAGACTATCCATATTCTCTATTGATAAAAACATGGAAGTGGAATTCGTGGACACTGACGACAGCAACACTAAAAGGAACAACCATATTAATTTTACGGCACTGTTTGCTGTTGCTTAAAAATCTATACATTTCCTGGGGGCAGGAATCCCAGCACTTTGGGAGGCCGAGGTGGGTGGATCATGAGGTCAAGAGTTCAAGACCAGCCTGGCCAAGATGGTGAAACCTGGGCGTGGTGGCATGCCTGTAATCCCAGCTACGCATGAGGTTGAGGCAGGAGAATTGCTTGAACCCACGAGGCAGAGGTTGTAGAGAGCTGAGATCACGCCACTGCACTCCAACTTGGGCAACAGAGTGAGACTCCATCTCAAAAAAAAAAGAGGCCAGATGTGGTGGCTCACGCCTATAATCCCAGCACTTTGGGAGGCTGAGGCGGGCAGAGCACGAGGTCAGGAGATCGAGACTATCCTGGCTAACACAGTGAAATCACGTCTCTACTAAAAATACAAAAAATTACTCGGGCATGGCGGCGGGGTCCTGTAGTCCCAGCTACTCGGGAGGCTGAGACAGGAGAACAGCATGAACCCAGGAGGTGGAGTTTGCAGTGAGCTGAGATCATGCCACTGGACTCCAGCCAGAGCGACAGAGTAAGACAATGTCTCAGAAAAAAAAAAAAAAGAAAGCTATACATTTACCTACTCTGATTCAATTATTGAACCCCCAGATAGTAGTAACACATACAAAAACATATTTACATAAAGAACTGTACTAAAGTGTCTGTAGTTTTATTTATGGAAGCCAAAACAGAAATAGCTTAATGATGTATAAACAGATGAATGAATATACAGTGATATTTCATAGCATGTCATCTCAGCAATGTAAAGGAGTGAACTACTCAAGTATCATCACTGACAAATCTCAAAATAAATATGCTGCATGAGAGCAACCAGGGATAAAGATTAAACTCTTCACGACATCAAATCACATATAAAAATGTAGAAAATGTAAAATAATCTATTATAAAGCACAGTTATCAGTGGTCATCTGGAAGGCGGAGGTAAAGACGTTACCAGGCTCCAGGTAAATATGAAGGTGATGGATCATATTACAGGTTTATTATGAATGTCAAAACTTATCACACTGTACAGTTTAAATATGTGCAGTTTTTGGCAAGTCATTTATTTTGGCTGGACACGGTGGCTAATGCCTGTAATCCCAGGACTTTGGGAGGCCAAGGTGGGCGGATCACCCGAGGTCAGGAGTTTGAGACCAGCCTGGCCCACATAGTGAAACCCCATCTTTACTAAGAATACAAAGAATTAGCTGGGCATGATGGTGGGTGCCTGTAATCCCAGCTACTGGGGAGACTGAGGCAGGAGAATGGCTTGAACCCAGGAGTCAGAGGTTGCAGTGACCCAGACCCAAGATTGTGCCACTGCACTCCAGCCTGGGCCACAAGAGCAAGACTCCACCTCAAAAAAAAAAAAAAATTATTTATTATTACAGCTTTAAAAATGTAATTTTTAAAAACCTGGACTTGATTTTTGCAAGAGGTTTATTAACTATTGCTGTATCATCTCCTCAACCTGAGTGAGGCAACTTGCCTTTGTGGTAACAAAAACATGATAAGCAATAAAGACCATAGCCAGATGATTCAAAAAGAATGATAGCTGGTCACATGGTGGGCCACGTAGTGGTCTAATGGATAACGCTGCTCCCTGTCTTCTTCCTCCTGCCTATGCAGGAATGGCCTTTAGGTCAATTAGACCAGAAGGACTACCAGAAATAACAAAATCTTTAGGTTATTCTCTCTGGCACTGACCTCAGCCACATAAGATTCAATTAAGAAGGTCCCGAGAATTTCTGTATGTATTCATCCTTCACAGCCATGTCTGGATCATAGTGGAAGCCCTTTTAAAATGCAGTAGTTCCAAAAAAATTATGATTTCCACTATAACCTCACAACATGTGAAGGTACCTTCAACAGCACTGAAACACAATGCACCATCCCTCGTGAAGAAGAGAACAATTTCACATTGCTCTCAGAAGCACCAGAGATTGTGATGAAAACTGCCACCCTTTCAGGTTGACCTATGAACCCAAAAATTATGGTATTTTTGAGATAGTTTCGCTCTTGTTGCTCATTCTGGTGTGGGGTGGTGTTACCTGAGCTCACTGCAACCTCTACCTCCCGGGTTAAAGTGATTCTTGTGCCTCAGCCTCCCAAGTAGCTGCGATTATAGGCGAACACCACGATGCCTGGCTAATTTTGTATTTTTAGTAGAGATGGGGTTTCACCATGTTGGCCAGGCTGGTCTCGAACTCCTGACCTCAAGTGACCCTTCCGCCTCGGCCTCCCAAAGTGCTGGGATTACAGACATGAGCCACTGCACCCATCTGCAAATCTAGTTTTCAAACAACTCCACACTGTAAATACAGCTCTCAAGATTGAAGGTGTCTTAAGCAGCAGAGCCTTTATCATAACACAAACCAGGGCAATAGTTAGCAGGCAGGCAGTCTCTGATTTGTGACTGGCAGGCTGGAAAATTCCATCTTAAGAATCCTGTGAGATCCAAGAGATCCCTGAAAAATGTAGTCCATCTTTTCAAGTCACCAGAAGAGTCCTCTGTGCCAAAAATGGGTCAGGTCCATGGCCTACCTCTTCAGAGACAAAGAAACGAGAATTGAATGAGTACTGAGGATACTAAAAAATCCCTCTGGTGAATGAAAGAAAAAGTTACTTCTGGATCATGATGAGGTAGGGGAATGATGAAACTGTGAGTACCTGCCAAGTGGTAAAGGTGAAATGCTTTTTGCAAGGAAACTGGCAGTCACAGAAGTCTGGCAAGGGACATGGGCAGGTTGAAAGATGCAATGGAGCTCCCACATACCTGGAATGTCTGCAGCTCTTTGATGTACGACATTCATTTTAGGCAGATGGCGTCCTCATAAGGGGTCTCCTTCAGTGTTATACTGAACAAGAAAAAATATTGCCTGGTTGGGCATGGTGGCTCATGCCTGTAATCCCAGCACTTTGGGAGGGCAAGGTGGGTGGATCATGAACTCAGGAGTTTGAGACCAGCCTGGCCAAGATGGTGAAACTGCGTCTCTACTAAGAAATACAAAAATTAGCTGGGCGTGGTGGTGAGCACCTGTAATCCCAGCTACTCAGGAGGCTGAGGCAGGAGAATTGCTTGAACCTGGGAGGTGGAGTCTGCAGTGAGCAAAGATCATGCCACTGCACTCTAGCCTGGGTGACAGAGCAAGAGTCCATCTCAAAATAAGTAAATAAATAAATAAATTTTAAAAAATTGCCTGCACATCTATGGTATTTTCTGCATGTAAATATTCTGGTGACCAATAAAAGAGGTGGAAGACTTTCTCACATTCATTACAGCCAAAAGGCACTTCTTCAGTGGGAGCACTCCTTGTGTAAAGAAGCTAGAGTTCTAGCTAAAGAATATTCCCCAGCCAGGTGCAGTGGTTCACGCCACTAATGCCCGCATTTTGGCAGACTGAGGCAGGTGGATCACCTGAGGTCAGGAGTTCAAGACCTGCCTGGCCAACATGGTGAAACCCTGTCTCTGCTTAGCTGGGTGTGGTGGCACATGCCTGTAATCCTGGCTACTCAGGAGACTGAGGCAGGAGACTTGCTTGAACCTGGGACGTGGAGGTTGCAGTGAGCCGAGATCACTCCATCACACTCCAGCCTGGAGGACAAGAGCAAGAGAAAAAAAAAACGTATTTCCCATTTATCAGATTCATAAGGCCTTGATCCAGTGTGAACTCTTGGCCTTAAGGGAGCAAAAAGACTGGGCAAGAGAATTTCCAAAATTTGCTTCACTCATAAGACCTTATTCCAGTATGCACTCTCTGATGTCGAAGGAGCAAAGAACTGTGTTGAAATGATTTTCTTTTTTTTTTTTTTTTTTTTTGAGATGGAGTCTCGCTCTGTCGCCCAGGCTGGAGTGCAGTGGCGCGATCTCGGCTCACTGCAAGCTCCGCCTCCCGGGTTCACGCCATTCTCCTGCCTCAGCCTCTCCGAGTAGCTGGGACTACAGGCGCCCGCCACCACGCCCGGCTAATTTTTTTTTTTTTTTGTATTTTTAGTAGAGACGGGGTTTCACCGTGGTCTCGATCTCCTGACCTTGTGATCCTCCTGCCTCGGCCTCCCAAAGTGCTGGGATTACAAGCGTGAGCCACCACGCCCGGCCTGAAATGATTTTCTACAATCACTGCATTCATATGTCCTTTCTCCAGAATGAACTCTCAAGTGTTTAATAAGGCTGGAGTTTTCAGCAAAGGATTTCTCACACTCACTGCACTCATAAGGCCTTTCTCCAGTGTGAACTCTCCTGTATTTAGTTAGACTAGAGGTATAAGCAAAGGATTTCTCACATTTATTGCATTCATAAGGCTTTGCTCCAGAGTGAATTTTCCTGTGATCAATGAAACTCGAGTTTCCAGCAAAGGATTTCCCGCATTCAGTACACTCATAAGGCCTTTCTCTAGTATGAACTCTCCTGTGTTTAACAAGACTAGAAGTTTGAGAAAAGGATTTCCCACATATACTACACCTATAAGGCCTTTCTCTAGTGTGAAGTGTCTGATGCTGCAAAAGTGAAGAGCTTGGGTGAAATGATTTTCCACACTCACTGCACTCATAGGTCTTTTGTCCAGTATGAAATCTCATGTACATGGAGTACACTGCTCTGGTGAAATAATTTCCCATATTTGCTGCACTCATAAGGCCTTTCTCCAGTGCGAACATTCCTGTGTTTGTGATCTCTTCTATGTTCAGTGAGGCAGGACTTCAGCTTAAATGATTTCCTGTATTCCCCACACTCATAAGGCCTTTCTCCACTATGACCTCCCTGGTCTTTGTATATATGTATACATGTGCTCTGCTTAGACGGTGCTTCCTCATCTTCCCCTCCATGCCAACAACCTAAAAGCAAGGAAATGCTGGTGAGGTACATGTTGACTTTGTTGAATATGCTGTCTACTCACAAGAGTATCTGACAAACCAAAAAACTAGTCTATGGAATTATTTACAAAAATAGGGAGTTGGGTTCAGGTTGAGATTGGGGCTGCTGAGCATGATCACAGATATAGAAGGCCTCATGTTGTCAAGGGCATGACTAAATGAGGCAACAGACAGAGTAAAGCCAGGGTCTATAACTCCTTCGTTGCGAAGGGCTTGCCTGTGGAAGCTTATTTGCTGATGACATGTGTGTACTATATAAAGAATATTTCCAGGCCCCCCCAGTATGACTAGAGCATAACATCCCTTGGTGAGGGATTGTTAAGAATGGGAATATAAATGGCCAAGAACGGTGGCTCATGCCTGCAATTCCAGCACTTTGGGAGGCCGAGGTGGGTGGATCAAGATGTCAGGGATTTGAGACCAGCCTGGGCAACGTGGTGAAACCCCATCTCTACTAAAAATAAACAAGTTAGCCAGGCATGGTGACATGCACTTGTAATTCCAGCTACTTGGGAGGCTGAGGCAGGAGAATCCCTTCAAACTGGGAAGCGGAGGTTGTGGTGAGCCGAGGTCACGCCATTGCACTCCAGCCTGGGCAACAAGAGTGAAACTCCATCTCAAAACAAACAAACAAACAAACAAACTGGGCCGGGCACAGTGGCTCACGCCTGCAATCCCAGCACTTTGGGAGGCTGAGGCGGCGGATCGCCTGAGGTCAGGAGCTTGAGACCAGCTGTGTCAACATAGTGAAACTCCATCTTTACTAAAAATAAAAAATTAGCCTGGTGTGGTGGTGTGAACCTGTAATCCCACCTACTTAGGAGGCTGAGGCAGGAGAATTGCTTGAAGCCAGGAGGTGGAGGTTGCAGTGAGCTGAGATTGCACCACTGCACTCCAGCCTGGGCAACAAGAGCAAAACTCCGTCTGAAAAAATAAAAGATACCAAACTGACCTTAATTAAAATGATTACTTCCTTTTGTATTCCTACCACCAGTGTCTGAGAATTCTTATGAAGAGAGTTTGGTTAGCCTTTTAAATGTTCATTTTTTAAATACATGGGTATTTATTTTTAGATAAAGTGTCTATTCATGTCTGTTGCTTCACAAAAATGAACTCTTGTGAAAAAAATTCACAAAAATGAATTTTATTTTCCATTACATTAAGAAATAAGAAAATAGGCCAGGAGCAGTGGCTCACGCTTGTAATCCCAGCACGTTGGGAGGGCAAGGCAGGCGGATCACCAGAGGTCAGGAGTTCAAGTCCTATCTGACCAACGTGGAGAAACCCCGTCTCTACTAAACATACAAAATTAGCCAGCCGGGCGCAGTGGCTCACGCTTGTAATCCCAGCACTTTGGGAGGCCGAGGCGGGCGGATCATGAGGTCAGGAGATCGAGACCACGGTGAAACCCTGTCTCTACTAAAAATACAAAAAAATTAGCCGGGCGTTGTGGCGGGCGCCTGTAGTCCCAGCTACTCGGAGAGGCTGAGGCAGGAGAATGGCGTGAACCCGGGAGGTGGAGCTTGCAGTGAGCCGAGATTGCGCCACTGCACTCCAGCCTGGGCGACAGAGCGAGACTCTGTCTCAAAAAAAAAAAAAAAAAAAAAAAAAAAAATTAGCCGGGAGTGGTGGTGCATGCCTGTAATCCCAGCTGCTGGGGAGACTGAAGCAGAAGAATAGCTTGAAACTGGGAGGTGGAGGTTGCAGTGAGCCAAGATTGTGCCATTGCACTCCAGCCTGGGCAACAAGAGGGAAACTCAAGAAAAAAAAATAGTGGACTGTGCTGGTGTGCACCTGTAGTCCTAGCTACTCAGGAGACTGCAGCCGGAAGATCACATGAGCCTGGGAGATCAAGGCTGCTGTGAGCTATGATGATACCAGTGCACTCCAGCCTGGGTGACAGAGCAAGACCCTGTCTGAAACAGAAAAAATTATGCTGGGTGTGGTGGCTCACGCCTGTAATCCCGGCACTTTGAGAGGGGAAGGCGGGCAGATCACCTAAGGTCAGGAATTCAAGACCAGCCTGGCCAACGTGAAATCCCTCTCTACTAAACATACAAAAATTAACAGGACGTGGTTGTGGGCACCTGTAATCTCAGCTACTTGGGAGGCTGAGGCAGGAGAATCGCTGGAACCCAGAAGGCAGAGTTTGCAGTGAGCGAATATCACGGCATTGCACTACAGCCTGGGTGACAAGAGCAAAACTCCATCTTAAAAAAAAAAAATTATTAGGCCGGGCGCGGTGGCTCACGCCTGTAATCCCAGCATTTTGGGAGGCGGAGACCGGCGGATCACGAGGTCAGGAGACCAAGACCATCCTGGCTAACACAGTGAAACTTCGTCTCTACTAAAAATACAAAAAAATTAGCCGGGTGCGGTGGTGGGCGCCTGTAGTCCCAGCTACTCGGGAGGCTGAGGCGGAAGAATGGTGTGAACCCGGGAGGCAGAGCTTGCAGTGAGCCGAGATCGCGCCACTGCACTCCAGTCTCAGCAACAGAGCGAGACTCCGTGTCAAACAAATAAATAAATAAAAGTAATTAATACTGAGTAGCGGCCGGGCGCGGTGGCTCACGCTTGTAATCCCAGCACTTTGGGAGGCCGAGGCCGGCGAATCACAAGGTCAGGAGATCAAGACCACGGTGAAAACCCGTCTCTACTAAAAATACAAAAA
The DNA here is from genome assembly GCF_028878055.3 of Symphalangus syndactylus. Classification (NCBI taxonomy): domain Eukaryota; kingdom Metazoa; phylum Chordata; class Mammalia; order Primates; family Hylobatidae; genus Symphalangus; species Symphalangus syndactylus. Next base: position 20,794,692 of record NC_072435.2, on the reverse strand, counting down.
ATTAGCCTGGCGTGGTGGCGGGCGCCTGTAGTCCCAGGTACTCGGAGAGGCTGAGGCAGGAGAATGGCGTGAACCCAGGAGGTGGAGCTTACAGTGAGTCGAGATCGCGCCACTGCACTCCAGCCTGGGCGACAGAGCGAGACTCCGTCTCAAAAAAAAAAAAAATACTGAGTAGCCCATTTATGGCTAGTGTTCTGTCACTGGAATGCTAAGCTTGTGGGAGTTATTTATATCCTACTGCTCAAAGTCATCAACAAGGTGTGATTTTTCACAAAAAATATTTGCATCCTTTGGCATAAATGGGTTAAGTAAGTCTGTCACCTCGCCTGGCCTTATTATTATTTATAACACTGACGTCAAATTACTAAAAGGAGTTGAATGTAAGAATATCAAGTAAAGGATACTAAGTGGGAAAAAGCGTTGTTCAATTAATTGAATGCTACAATGATTTGTGAACCCCCCAAATTTGAGACAGGTCTCCGTTAATTTAAAAAGTTTATTTTGCTGGCCAGGCGTGGTGGCTCACGCCTGTAACCCCAACACATTGGAGGGCAAGGCAGGCGGATCACAAGGGAGATCGAGACCATCCTAAACAAGGTGAAACCCCTGTCTGTACTAAAACTACAAAAATTGGCGTGGTGCCACATGCCTGTACTCCCAGCTACTCGGGAGGCTGAGGCAGGAGAATCACTTGAACCCGGGAGGCAGAGGTTGCAGTGAGCCGAGATCGCGCCACTGCACTCCAGCCTGACTAAAGAGCGAGACTCCATCTCATAAAAAAAAAAAAAGTTTATTTTGCCAAGGTTGAGGACGCATGCCCGTGACACAGCCTCAGGAAGTCGTGACGACATGTGCCCATGGTGGTTGGGGTACAGGTTGGTTTTATACCTTTGAGGGAGACGTGAGACATCAGTGAATATATGTAAGAAGTACATTGGTTCCGACCAGAAAGGCGGGAACAACTCGAAGCAGGGAGGGGACTTCCAGGTCACAGGTACACAGGTAGAGAGACAAATAGTTGCATTCTTTTTAGTTTCTGATAAGTCCTTCCAAAGGAGGCAACCAGAATAGGCATCTATCTCAGTGAGGAGAGGGATGACTTTGAATAGAATGGGATGCAAGTTTGCCCTGAGCAGTTCCCAGCTTGACTTTTCCCTTTAGCTTAGTAATTTTGAGGCCACAAGATTTTCCTTTCACAGATTCTACCAGCAGGAGAGTTGTTTTCTGTAGGAATCACAGAGATTCCGCTTTGCACTCCTGCTTTAGGGGAGCACATCGCCAACGTCCTTGATTTGCCTTAGGGACGCTAATGCTTCTGAGGGCCTTCAGAAACATCATAACATAGTAAAGCTTATCAGCCTTTGCTTCCAGTGCAGGTGTTTTGCGACTGAACGACTGTTTCAAAGGGTGTGGTAATTTGGATTTTTAGCCTTTGGGAGAATCCTAAATAATAGTTTTAGCTTGAGCTCCCTATTATTTACCTTAAGCTCCCCGAAATCTGAAGTAGTATTTTTCCAAATTCTTGAGTGATTAGTTAACAGACACTAGTATCCAGGAATCTCAATACGGCTTCTAAGGCTAGGTGAGACCAGTCCTCTGCCCTAGAAAGGCTTTTTTTTTTTTTTTTGAGACACAGTCTCACTCTGTCCTCCAGGCTGGAGTGCAGTGGCGCCATCCCAGCTCACTGCAAGCTCTGCCTCCCGGGTTCACGCCATTCTTCTCCAGCCTCAGCCTCTGGAGTAGCTGTGACAATAGGCACCAGCCACCACGCGCAGCTGACTTTTTTGGGGGTTTCACCATGTTAGCCAGGATGGTCTCCATCTCCTGACCTCGTGATCCTCCCACCTCCGCCTCCCAAAGTGCTGAGATTACAGGCTTGAGCCACTGCGCCCGGCGAGAAGGGTGCGCTTTTTAAGGAGAGCCCCTAATCTGACGGCGGGCTTTTCCTGCAGACGGACTCTGGGTATCACCCTCTTTAGTGTCCTGGAAAGTGGGGAACTACATTACCCAGAAAGCTCTGCGTTAAACGACAGCCAGTCAGAGCCAATGAACACTCGGAAAGAAGGCACTTTCACGTGTGCACGTAAGGTAACGCCGAGACTTCCGGGGTCTCTAGTAGCGGCTGTGTATCGGTGATGCGGGTGTTTCCCCAGTTTGTGGCCCCTGAGTGCTGGGTGGGACCGCGGTGACTGAACCTAGAAGGTGGAGCGGAATCGTCCTTGGTGCCCAGAGGCGGCTCTGCAGCCCCGTGACGGCGACCACTGCTCCCCGGCCGTGCTTCCCCAAGTAGTCCGATGGCAGCGGCTGCGCCGAGGCGCCCAGCTCAGGTAATTGTGGCCCCTTCTGTGCCCTCAGGTCACCCCATCGTCACCCAGGTCCTAAACCAGCAAGGGAGCGGCTCCTGCTCATGCGTCTGTAGCCGGTACCCGGCGTAGGGACACTGAGGCGCTCACAGGAGGCCTCTCCGTGTAACTGTCCGATGGGTTCACCTTGCCAGCTGCCTAGACAGCTGATTTATGAAGACTGGGGAATTGCAGTGGAGAAATAGTAATTCACGCAGAGCTGTCCGGCTGTTCGGGAGACGGGAGTTTTATTATTCAAATCAGTCTCCTCGAGCGTTCTGGGATCAGAGTTTTCAAAATTAATTTGGCGTGTAGGGGCTTGGGAAGTGGGGAGTGCTGATCCGTCAGGTTGGACATGGATTTATAGAGGGTTGAAGTGAGTTTCTCATGCTGTTTTCTGTTCCGGATGGGATGGCAGAACTGACTGACCAGATTACCGGTCTGTGTGTTGTCCGCTGATCCATCCAGTGCAGGATCTGCAAGATACCCCAAGCACTGATCTTAGATGTTGGGGAAACCAGCCCCACACCACCCAGCGGATGCCCCGAGTCCAGCGGAGACAAAGGAGTTAGAAAGAGACAGAATAAGCGTTTAAAAGGCGGATCCAGGTGGCCGGAGCATTGGAGGCTTCCTGGCGGCCCAGAGCTCTTGGGCTCCACCCAGTTTACTGGTTTACAAGTTGTTTGTTCGTATGGCAGATTGGAGGGGGAGGAAGGGATTAGGAAAAAGATTAATCAGTGAAGGAGAACTCGTGAGTCATTCGATAAGATGTATAGCACTGGTCGTTTCTGTGAACTTCCTTGAGCAAAGGCGTGTCTAAACTACTTAAGATCTTTAACTTATTGGGACTGAAACAGGTGGCAGCGGGTTTCAGGAGGAGCCAAGATGTTTGATTATACTCCACTGCTTCAAGGGAGTGTTATCTCCCTGAGCAACCTATGGAATGCCGCTGAACAGTTATGCTCTTGGGGCATAAAGACATGAAGGCAATAAGGAGACTTTTCTCCTCAGAGGCCACCCATGGCTTCCCAAGGGTGTCTCACACAGGGGAGACCAACTCAACTAGCACCCCAGAAACACATTAGGTTTTACAATAGTAACATTCTCTTCAGGAGCAACTTGGGGAGGTTCAGACTTTTGGAGCCAGAAGCTGCATGACCCCTAAACCGTAATTTCTATTCTTGTACCTAATTTGTTAGTCCTGCAAAGACAGGCTGGTCCCCAGGCAAGAAGGGGGGGTCTGTTCAGGAAAGGGCTATTATCAATTTTTGTTTCAGAGTGAAACTATGAATTGAATTCTTTTCCTAAGTTAATTCAGCCTATGCCTGGGAATGAAAAAGGACAGCTGAAATGTTGGAAGCAAGATGGAGTCGATTAGGTCTGATTTCTTTTACTGTCTTAATTTCCTCAGTTATAATTTTGCAAAGTCAGTTTCACCTGTTTCTGACACCACTGGGATGCAGTGGGGAGAGTGACAGGCACAGGGAGGGGTGCAGGCAATGGTCTGCAGATGGACGGAGCTGGAAGGATGGAACCTGGGGTCTACAGGCATCTGTCAGGAACAACGTGTGAGGCGGACCTCTTCCTGGTAGGGCAAGCAGGCCAGGGGCTGTGCATTCATCATGAGGATGCTAGAAGCCATGGAGAGTTTTGAAGAAAGGAGGGACATGATCCAAATCCAGGCTTTTAAGAAGTTTCCCAAAGGCCAATCAAAGGAAGAACATCATAGAGAGAGAGGATGAGGACTTTGGGGTCTCGGGAGGTTGAATCCTTTTTGTAGATCCTATAGGTGGTAGAGATGACATTTTGCACTGAGACAAGCAGGTCAGACAACCAGCCTTATGGTTACCTGGCTCCAGGTGTAGCAGGACGAGTCACAGACAAAACTCTTCAGACACCAGATTAAAGAAGGAAGAGGTTTTTTTATTTGGCTGGGAGCGTCGGCAGACTTATTTCTTAAGAGGCGAGCTCCCCAAAAAAGAAATTCCTAGCCCTTTTAAGGGCTTACAACTCTAAGGGGTCTACATGAAAAAGTCATAATAGATCAAGTAAGCGTGAGGAACGTGACTGGGGGCTACATACATCAGCTAACAGAACAAAAAGTTTTACAGCGCTTTCTCATACAATGTCTGGAATTTACAAATAACACCAGTAGTTTTGGTCAGGGTTTAATATTATTATTATGTCAACCACCACGGTCAGGTGGTGGCACCAAGGTCATCTAGCTATTTATCTTCTGTTTCCTTTTAACTTTTTGCTTTCTCCCTTTTCTCCTGTCTTATAAACTAGGGAAAAGGGGAGGTTGGGGAGAAACTGGGAAGGACAACAGGAGAAGTGGTGATCTCACACCATATTTCCCCCTTTTGAGAATTTTCACTTTTTAGTGGGAGTTCTCTTATCCTCACTTTCTGAGTCTCTCTGTGAGATAGAGTGATAGTGATTGATATAATACATGTGTGCTGAAGTTTTCTGATGAACTAAAGTAGCAACAAAACTTTTTATCATTTGAAAAAGCAAGGGTAACACACAGGGGAGCAGCAAGCAAGTTCCTATCACTAGCAATACACTTACAATGAGGGTTTTAAATCTTCCTATAGCTGGAAACTTTTCTAAATAAAGACTCAGGATTAAACTCGTGCCAAACCTGTACAGGCACATGTGCCACCTTTGTCATGTCCTTGACTATGTTTTCAACCACCTGTCCTTGATCATCTATTTGTAGGCAGCAATTGGTTAAGTTAAATTTTCCACAAACTCTTCTTTCAGCTGCTAGCAAGTAGTTTAACACCAGTCTATTCTGATAGATAGCGTTCCTCATTTGGGTCTCCTGCCGAGCTAAAACAGTCAAAGCTCTGCCAGTTTAATTAGTAATTATTTCTAAGACAGCCTGCAACGGTATGATCTGATTGAGCATGGAGATGGGGCTTCGGTATCCTCATGAGCCATCTTGTACCCATGTAGCAGGCCTATAATTCTGTATGATTCTTTCAGGGGGCCACTCATTATCTTTCCAGTTTCCTATAACTATGCCTCTCCTTTCTCAGGAGGCATAGACAGGGAAACCTAGGAGCTCACCTGTTTTTATGGGTAATAAGAAAAAGGATGGCTTAATAATGCCAATAACACAACTGCCTGCCTATTTATTAGGTAACCGAATGTAGGCTCTGTGCCCACATATCCAGTATAGTCTAGTGGAAGCCGTCCAGTCTTGATGAGATTCTGGATGAGTCTAAGCAGTTTTTAATTTAGAAAATTTACTAAATGGGTTCTTTTCAGTGTAGTTTAGGCCTCACTAAGTAATTGTCTTTGTTGTGCTGTTATACAACTTCTATCTTAAACAATTAAGCTTTCCTACGGGGATGATAAAGTCTTTCTTTTCTCTAGCTATACAGTATTTGTGGGGAAAAGAAAGAGAGATCAGCCTGTTACTGTGTCTATATAGAAGTCAGTAGACATAAGAGACTCCATTTAGTTCTGTATTTGAGATGCTGTTAATCTGTGACCCTACCCCCAACCTTGTCCTTGCAAGAGACATGTGCTGTGGTGACTTAAGGTTAAAAGGATTTTGGGCGGTGCAGAATGTGCTTTGTTAAACAAGTGCCTAAAGGCTGCTTATGGTTAAAGGTCATCACCATTCTCTTAAATCTAGAGAAAAAGAAAAACATTTGTCTCCTGCCCATCCCTGGGCGATGGAACATCTCCAGGTAAAACCCTTTGTGTGCTTTGTTTACTGAGTAAGGAGAAAACCGCCTTTAGGAATAAGGTGGGGCTTGCTGGAGCAATACTGCTAAAAGGTTTATGGAGATGTTCGCATATGCATCTCGAGGCACAGCATTTTCTTTTAAACTTATTGATGTTACAAGGATTTTTTGTTCATATGTCTTACTGCTGATTTCCTCCCTACAATGATTCTATTGTCCAGTCACTCCCTTATCTTTTTGATGGTAAAGATAATTATAAATAAATACTAAGGGAACTCAGAGGCCGGGGCGTTGTGGGTCCTCTGTAAGCACAGCACCGGTCCCCTGGGCCCCGCTTTTCCTTCTCTACACTTTGTGTCTTATTCCTTTTCTCAAGTCTTTCGTCCCACCTAATGAGAAGCACCCCCAGGTGTGGAGGGGCAGGCCACCCCTTCAGTATTGTCTAATAATTGAGGATTTTAGGACCTAGAAGTTGCTAGCTTGGGCTTTCTGAACTGGAATTATATCAGGAGCTGGATCAATAGGCACCAACTCTCGGGCTTCTTAAGGCCATCGTTCTCCGATAGTGGTTTCCTCGCATACATAACAATAAGTAACATTAAGGGAATGAGCTACATTTTCTGCTAATTGGAGAAACAAATTTTTTGTCTTTTTTGGAAGTTCTGGTGCTGGCAGATTCAGCTCTTCATAAAAGGTTTGAAATACTGGTTTGGGAGAGTGCTTGTGGACCTCCTCTTTAATTAAAATGGCAACTTGAGGGTTTAACCTTGTCCTGTCCATCCTCAGGGTTACACGTTCTCCTTTTTTCTAACGGGGATCTAGGGGATTGGAAATTATTAGTTCTAGTGTGTTACAGTGACCGGCAGCACAGGAGGGGTTGGCTTCCCCCTTCTGAAGATAAACCGGGTCCTTTTTGTTCTTTTTTCAAGTAGCCTAAATAACACATGGCCAATAGGCACAATTTTCACAAACCCTTGACTCATGACAAACATATTTATTTTCTACTCTGTAGCTCCTTTCTCTTTTTTTTTTTTTTTTTGAGATGGAGTCTTTCTCTGTCCCCCAGGCTGGAGTGCAGTGGAGCGATCTCGGCTCACTGCAAGCTCCGCCTCCCGGGTTCATGCCATTCTCCTGCCTCAGCCTCCCGAGTAGCTGGGACTACAGGCGCTCGCCACCACGCCCGGCTAATTTTTTGTATTTTTAGTAGAGACGGGGTTTCACCGTGGTCTCGATCTCCTGACCTCGTGATCCATCCACCTCAGCCTCCCAAAGTGCTGGGATTACAAGCGTGAGCCACCGCGCCCGGCCTGTAGCTCCTTTCTTAATTAAGAGAACCACATCCTATTTCTAGCTTTTTACTATTAATGGCTGCACAAGCATTAAATCTCAAAGTTATTTGTTTGGAGATTTCTTTTTTTTCTGTTCCAGTTATTATTTTACTTGTATTACTTAGGAAAAGGCCAGTTCTTATTCTTATTTTAAAAACGGTGGTTGCAGGGGGCTCAGATGGGTTATAACACACATCAGGTCGGTCATTTCCTGGGCTACGTACTTTGTACTGGGTGGCATTATACAAACAAGTTTTTTTTAATGTTCCTATACATTTGTAATAACTATAGAACAGAAAGATTGTTTTAATTTGCTGTCCTACCTCAGTGACCTGATGAATACACTGGGAACAGTCCTCAGTTTGAGTAAGATCTGTTGAAGCCTTTACTGTATAAGTCTAAAATTTAAGAAAAATGAATCCTACGATGAGCTTCCTCATGCTTCAGCCATGTGTGGACCAGTCAGCTTCCGGGTGTGACTGGAGCAGGGCTTGTCATCTTCTTCAGGGTCACTCTGCAAAGGTTGTCTGGGCTTGGTCTTACCTCCTAGGTTTCAGGTGCTGCAGGTTTTACATGGCTGTGGTGGATCCAGGCTGGGATTCCTTCTACCTTCACAGCGATGGGAGTGGTCAGGACGACAGTCTGGGGTCCTTTCCACCGTGGACACAGAGGCTATGTTCCAGTCCTTGATCTACACTTGACCACCTGGGGAGAAAGGGTGAACTGGGGAGAATAAGCTAACAGGGCATCTCTTATTTACCTAGGCTGAGATAGATTGTGTAATTTTTTCTAAAGCCTGTAGCTGTTGCTGTAACTTAATTTTACTTAACTCTTGGGGAGTGCCTGGAAGTCCTCGCAATATAGGAGGGGGCCTATGATATAATATTTCATAAGGGGAATATCCTGTTCTTTTAGAAGGGGTACATCTAATTTTAAATAATACTATAGAGAGAGCCTGTATCCATTTTAATCCTGTTTCCTGACATACTTTTCTTTTTTTTTTTTTTTTTTTTTTTTTTTTGAGACAGTCTCACTCTGTCACCCAGGCGCTGGAGTGCAGTGGCGCGATCTCGGCTCACTGCAAGCTCCGCCTCCCGGGTTCACGCCATTCTCCTGCCTCAGCCTCTCCGAGTAGCTGGGACTACAGGCACCCGCCACCACGCCCGGCTAATTTTTTTTATATTTTTAGTAGAGACGGGGTTTCACCGTGGTCTCGATCTCCTGACCTCGTGATCCGCCGGCCTCGGCCTCCCAAAGTGCTGGGATTACAAGCGTGAGCCACCGCGCCTGGCCTGACATACTTTTCTTAAACTATTTTTGATAGTCCGATTTATCCGCTTCACCTTTCTGGAACTCTGAGGCCAGTAGGCAGCATGCAGTTTCCATGTGATCCCCAATACCTTTGCCGTCTTCTGTACCAAGTCAGCCACAAACGCCAGCCTGTTATCTGAGCCGATCCATAAGGGCAGTCCAAATCTAGGAATAAGATCTTGAAGAAACACACGAGTTACTTCACGAGCTTTCTCAGTTCATGTTGGATAAGCCTCCACCTACCTAGAGTAGGTACACACAAGAACTAGTAAATACTTGTTACCTCTACACTTTGGCATCTCTGTGAAGTCCACCTGGAGATCTTCAAAGGGGGCTGTTCCGTAAACTTGTATGCTGGGCGGAACAGCTGGACCTTGCCTCGCATTATGCTGTCGGCAGGTAACACACCGCTGCATCACCATTTTGGCAAGGGCTGACAAATGCGAGATGTAGAAATACTGGCCTAACAACTTTTCAAGTGATTTCTGACCTAGATGGGTGGTTTCATTCATGCACAGCCAGTACAACTGCAGCTCCTAGCAGCTGTGGCACAGCTACTCTCCTATCTGGTAACCAAATCCATTCTTTCTCTATCACTTGTCCTCCTTCTGCCTGGAGAAAGTCCTTTTCTTCTTTAGAATAAGTAGGTACAAGATCAGGTGCTTGAGGGAGCAGGGGGGCTGTGACTGATGCCCGGAAGGGGGCAGATGCTGCTTTTCCAGACTCTAAGTCAGCGTGGGAATTCCTTGAACCTACCAAGGTGGAAGCTCGCTGGTGTCTTCGGTAATGCATAACTGCCACCTTGCAGGGTTTCCATACTGCTTCTAATAATTGCAAGATTTCTTGTTGATATTTTATGTCTTTTCTTCCAGAGTTCAATAGGCCTTTTTCTTTATATAATGCTCCATGCACTTGAAGGGTTAAAAAGGCATATCGAGAGTCAGTGTAAATGTTTACAGTCTTACCTTCACTGAGTTCTAAGGCCCGAATTAAAGCAATGCTTAAAGCAATGCGTTTAGCTTTCTGAGCTGAAGTGCCCTGGGGCAACAATCTGGCTTCAACCACAGTGTCTAGAGTTACTACCGCATACCTTGCACATCTCTCTCCTTGTGGGTTGATGAAGCTGCTCTAATTCATGTATAGTTCTTAGTCTACTGATGCCTAAGGCTGGTCCCGGAGGTCAGGTCTGCTAGAGTAAACTGAGTCCAACACTTCTACACAGTCATGCTCGACAGGGCTCTCAGATACTGGGAGCAAGGTAGTGGGGTTCAGGGTGTTACAAACTTCAATGGTTATACGGGGATTTTCACAGAGCAAACTTTGGTACTTAGTGAGTCTAGCATTCGTTAGCCATTGATGTCCTTTAGTATTCATTAAAGTCACCACAGCATGGGGGGCCTTTATGTTCAGGTTTGGCTAGGAGTCACCTTATCTGCTTCTTGTAGTAGCAGGGCAGTTGCTGCCAAGGCCTTCAAACACAGGGGCCATCCTTTAGAAACCCCATCTAGTTGTTTAGAGAGGTAGGCCACCGGCCTCAGCCAGGGCCCTACAGTTTGAGTTAAAACTCTAACTGCTATCTTTTTTTTCTCTGACACATACAATGTAAAAGGCTTTGTCAGATGGGGTAGCCCCAGGGCTGGGGCTGACATAAATCTTTCTTTTAACTCTTGAAAGGCTTGCTGTTGCTGGGATCCTCATTCAAAATGTTCCTGGTGCCCCCCCTTTGTGACCTCATACAAAGGCTCAGCTAATACTGCAAAGTTTGGGATCCACAGTCTGCAAAACCTTACAGCCGATAAGAATTTTCTCACCTGCCTTCCAGTCTTAGGCTCTGGTAGATTACAAATGACCTTCTTTCTTTCTGATCCTAGGCTGCGCTCCCCCTGTCGGATAGTAAATCCTAAGTAACGTACCTGCTGTCAGCAGATCTGAGCTTTTTTCTTGGACACCTTATACCTACAGTCCTCCAGGTGCCAGAGTAGAGCATCTGTTCCCTTGGTGCACCTGACTGCTGTGGGGTGTCCTAGCAAAGGTTATCAACGTACTGGAGCAACACGCAGCCTAGGTCTCTGGTGGGAAACTTCTGGAGATCTCGAGGCAATGCCTCCCCGAAGATGGTCGGGGAGTTCTTGAACCTTTGAGGAAGCCGAGTCAAAGTGTACTGAGTAGTGACACCTGACTCCGGATCTTCCTACTGAAAGGCAAACAGCTTCTGGCTCTCAGGGGCTAATCTGATGCTAAAGAAAGCATCTTTCAGGTCCAAGCAGGTGAACCAGCTGTCCTCAGCTGGCAGCAACTTTAGCAATGTGTACGGGTTAGGTACTGTTGGATGTAAAGTCACTGTAGCCTGATCAACTAAGCGCAAGTCTTGTACTGGCCTGTAGTCCTTGATCCTAGGCTTGGGAACAGGCAGGAGGGGAGTGTTCCATGGACACTGACAAGGAACTATAATTCCAAAGGTTCTTAGGCGCTTGAGATGGACCTGGATACCTTCAAGAGCTTCTCTGGGGACCGGGTACTGTTTTTGCCTAACCGGCTGGGCCCCAGGCTTAACTTCTGTAAGTACGGGGGCTTGGTTGACTGCCAACCCTGGAGGGTTGTCTTCCACCTACACTCTTGGCCACCACTTAGCCAGAGCTGGTCTTATCTCTTGGCCTGACTCAGTTAAGAAAAGTCTCCATTCCTCCTCTTGGGGGACGGTAAGGGTCATAATGACTCCTGTTCCGGGTAACTTTAGCAGCAAAGAGCCACGCTCTGTAAAAGAGATAGTGGCTCTCAGTTTGCTAAGCAAGTCCCTTCCCAACAAGGGCAAGGGACAATCAGGCATGTACAAAAACTGATGAATCACTTTATGTCCTCCTACAGTACAAGTCTGGGGCAAGCAGAAAGCTTGTTTTGCTGAAACTCCTGTGGCTCTGATGATGTCAATAGTCTTTATGGATAAGGGGGCGACCGGAGTGGTTACTACTGAATGTTCAGCACCGGTATCTACAAGAAAATCGATGTCTTTACTCCCAACTGTCATCCTGACCATAGGCTCTTTGAGGGTCCTTGAGCCTGGTCCTCCTCAGTCCAATAACCTGTCTGGTTGAGCAGGGCCCCTTCCTCCTTATCTGGAGCCTCCTGCTCCAGGTCACCTTGTTTTCTTTTTAGCTGAGGGCATTTGTTCTTCCAATGTCCTATTTCTTTACAATAAGCACACTGATTACGCTGCAAGCTCTGACAGCCAGGCTGTGTTTCTTTCCTGGGGCCCCCTTTCCTTTGCCACTTTGGGGAGACCCCTCTGATTGCTGCAGCTAACAGATCGGCATTTTGCCGGGCCTGGCGTTTATTTTCTCTGGGGTTTTCTTTACGACTTACTGCATCCTTGTTTACAAACACCTGGTTAGGTATTTATAATAACTGTGATGTGTTCATCCTTGCAAACCTAGCCTGTTTCTGCAGTTTTCTTCTAATGTCTTTTGCGCTTTGACTGACTAAAGCCTTGTTAATCATGCGTTGATTTTCAGGGCTATCGGGATCAAAGGGAGCATACATAGGATTAGGCCTCACACAGTCTCTCGTAGAATTGTGCTGGACTTTCTTCTTTTCCTTGAATGACCTCAGAGACCTTGTTAATGTTTGTGGCCTTCTGGGCTCCTCTCTTTAATCCTTCCAAGAGACCTTCGCTGTCTCGGTTTAGCTTTTGCGTATCCTCTCTTTCATTTGGGTCCTACTGGGGGTCGGTTCCCGGTAACTGTGTCCTTACATACTCTTGGGGGTTTTGGTAATCAGCCGGTGCATGTTCCTTTAGCCACTTAGTTGCTGCTGGGAGCACTCTCCGCCTTTCATCTGTGTTAAAGAGGAACATGGGCAACTGGTGGCAATCAGCCTAAGTGGGATTATGGGTCTGGATAATAGTTTGGAGCAAATCAATTAGAGCTTGTGGCTTTTCAGTATAGGACAGGGTATTGTTTTTCCAGTTGAGAAGGTCGGCAGAGGTGAAGGGCTGGTACACAAAGACGCGCCTCCACCATGTGCCTACCCTCATCTATTCCAGTATACCGCTGCTCTCTCAGGGGCATTTGTATCCTCGTTTTGGGTCTTAAATGAGCTGCCAAGGGAGGGGTTTCTCCTGAGGCTTCACCTCCTCTCTTGTCTACTCTGGGTGGCCTAGGGATATGTTTTTCTTACAGAGGCGCAAGCACTGTGGACTCAAAAGTGGGGAGCCTTTCTCCCTGGTAAGGGGAGGGCACCACTGGGATCACTGGTGCCATCTCCTGCAATGGATCTTCTGATGTTGGATCGAACAGAACTTCAGGAGTTGATTTCCCTCGGCGGGTGGAGTCAGATCCTTCCTTGGCTATCTGTCCTTTTGCTACTAGCACTGCTGCTGCCTGCCTTCTTAACCACTGTGGGGGGTCTAGCACCAGCTGTAACCAAGTGTCTATGTATGGAAACTGGTCTGAGTGTCCTGACTTACCAGTTACCTTGTGCCATACCTTAGAAACAAGGGACCTGTCCAGGCTTTCTTCTGATGGCCAACCCACTTCTAATGTTGGCCAATCTATTTCACACAAAGTTGTAAGTTTCCTTGGTGTCATAGTAACCTTATAGTCTCTATCAAATCCCTTCTTAAAATTTTTCAACATTATTCTTAGAGGAGTAGGCTTATTTTGTTTCTGACCCATGTTTCCTCAAGACAAAACACCAAGCTCACACCACACACACACCACAGGACAAAGAATGGGTAAAAAGGGAACACACACTTTTTCAGTTTTCACCAAACCAGAATCAAAACTAAAATCAGAGTATCCAGAAATCCAAGCCAGGTCAAACTAAAACCAAAGTATCAAGCAATTCAAGTCAAGTAAAAAACAAAAACCAAAGTGCCAGTACAGGCATGCCATGGGTGATCAGGCCACGCTTCCACTCAAATGGAATGGGCAAGTTCCGAAGACCAGTCTTACCAAGTTTCAAATGTCAGGACTCCAAGTGCCTGTTCCTTCCCGGTGTTCAGCCACCGCGTTGATCCTCCACGGGGGCCTACCACACACTGCTCTGATGAGGCATTCCACCGGGGCAATTGCCCACCCAGCAGCGCTCCCAGGATCCGCGTCGTTCAAGCTGGCCGGAGTCCCCCGCAGGGATGCTCCACAGGGCAGGCCTAAGCCGCCTAAGGGGCTGCCTCGACTGTCCATAAATTACCTGGATTCCCGGTCAGGGAACCAAGAAATGTAGCAGGACAAGTCACAGACAAAACTTCTCAGACACCTGATTAAGGAAGGAAGAGGTTTTTTATTCGGCCGGGAGCATCGGCAGACTTGTGTCTTAAGAGCCAAGCTCCCTGAAAAAGAAATTCCTAGCCCTTTTAAGGGCCTACAACTCTAAGGGGGTCTACATGAAAATGTCATAATAGGTCAAGCAAGCATGAGGAACGTGACTGGAGGCTACATACGTCAGTTAACAGAACAAAAACTTTTACAGTGCTTTCTCATACAATGTCTGGAATTTACAGATAACACCAGTAGTTTTGGTCAGGGGTTAATATTATTATTATTTCAACCACCAGGGCCAGGTGGTGGCGCCAAGGTCGTCTAGCTATTTATCTTACTTCTGTTTCTTTTTAACTTTTTGCCTTCTCCCTTTTCTCCTGTCTTATAAACTAGGGAAAAGGGGAGGTTGAGAAAAAACTGGAAAGGACAACAGAAGAAGTAGTGATCTCATACCGTAGAGGGACAAGAAAGGGTTTAGGGAGGCGTGAGCTTATCAAATCCCATGACATGTTTGTAATGTCTGCCTCTCCCCTCAGGCACTCCTGGCTGCAGAAGCACTTAGGGAACCCACACAGGAAAGTGGAGGGTGTTCCATTCCCTCATTGGTCCTGACCCCATCCACAGGTTCTCTAGCTTGTGGTGTCCTGGGACTCTTAAGTGCCATTTTTTCAGTCCTTTGATCCGAGGACCCTGGAGAATCTCTAAACCCAGGATACTAAGGCCATGGAAGGTTATATGCAAGTATGCCCATTTCAGTCAACCAATGTAAACACTCTTGTAAGATTAACCCAGGATTTGCTACCAGGTTGTGAAATGCTTAGAGATAAAATGGATCAAAGTCAGGAGGTGATATTACCACAGTTCTATCTGGCTACAGGCTTCATCTCATTGGACCTTGGTGCACACACTATGGGTTGAGGGAAGAGGAAGAAAGGTCAGAGATAAGGCTTCTGCCATAATCCAGGTGAGGGTTAATGGATCAGATACGTGGCAAATCACATGAGTCTGGATTCAAGATTCACTTTTTGTAAAGAGACAGCTAGGTTTTCTCTCTTTTTTTTTTTAATGTGGAATTTCAGTCTTGTTGCCCAGGCTGGAGAGCAATGGCGCAATCTCGGCTCACTGGAGCCTCTGCCTCCCAGGTTCAAGCAATTCTCCTGCCTCAGCATTCAAGGTAGCTGGCATTACAGGCACCCACCACCATGCCCAGCAAATTTTTGTATTTTTAGTGGAGATGAGGTTTTACCATGTTGGCCAGGCTGGTCTCGAACTCCTGACCTCAGGTGATCGTCCCGTCTCGGCCTCCCAAAGTGCTGAGATTATAGGCATGAACCAATGTGCCCAGCCGAGACAGCTAGTTTTTTTTTTTTTTTTTTTTTTTTTTTTTTGAGGTGGAGTTTCACTCTGTTGTCCAGCCTGGAGTCTAGTGGCACAATCTCGGCCCACTGCAACCTCCACCTCCTGGGTTCAAGTGATTCTCCTGCCTTAGCCTCCTGAGTAGCTGGGATTACAGGCATGTACCACCATGCCTTACAGACATAGGTTTTCTAATGTGGATGACAGGAGCATGAAAGAGGAATCGGGCATGAGCCCAAAGTTTTTGATCTTAGCAGCTGTAACCATGGACACTGCTTCAGCTGAGATGAGGCTGGAATTGACATAATATTCACTGTGGATATCCAGAGGGTTGTTTTGGCCATATGAAGAATCAGAGACTAATAAGTGGTGGCATCAAATGGATAGCTAGACATACAGGATGGGGTATCGGAGGGTGTTGATACTGGAGACATCCAATATATGAAAGCTAATGGGTGAATTATGGTTAGTTATGGGTCCATTTAGGAGGATATGCTTGAGATTATGGTGGTAAATATTTTCAGGGGGCAGGAAGGTGTGATTACAGGCTGAGGAGTGGATCTCTTACTTACGTTCCTGAGTGATGTTATTGGGCTTCCTAAACACCTGAGAGGGTGTGAGTGGCCATCATGGCAGGATGTATCAGACAGTAGAGTTTGGAAAGGGACATAGACATCCAAAGAGAGAATAGACAAGAGATAGATGCATGCAGAAGCATAGGAGTAATTCAGGGAAGATGACACTTAGGCCTGAGTTGGTGCCAAAGTTGTAACTGTTTTTGTTTTTTTTTCAGATGAAGTTTCGCTCTTTTTGCCCAAGCTGGAGTGCAATGGCGCCATCTCGGCTCACTGCAACCTTCACCTCCTGGGTTCAAGCAATTCTCCTGCCTCAGCCTCCCAAGTAGCTAGGATTACAGGCACCCACCACCATGCCAGGCAAATTTTTGTATTTTCAGTAGAGACTGGGTTTCACCATGCTGACCTGGCTAGTCTTGAACTCCTGACCTGGCTAGTCTTGAACTCCTGACCTGGTGATCTGCCTGCCTCGGCCTCAAAGTGCTGGAATTACAGGTGTGAGCCACTGTGCCTGGCCAGTTGTAATTATTTATCACTTTCTAGACTCACAAACATTTTGAGATGACTTTGGCAGTCCCTGGGGAGTTTCATTCGGCCTGGTGCATATGGACAGTGAAAAATATGCTCATCTGTAATAGTAGATTTGGTTTGCTTCACAAATCCATGGGCTGGGCTTTAAACGGCATTAGGTGGACAGAGGAGGGTTGTTACAGCTGAGGTCTCAGCTGGTGCAGCACAAAAGTGAAATAGGGCCATGGATATCTGAAGCCACATGTCGTTCTGTGTGGCTATGGAGTCATTCTGGGAGACATTCACAGGATGATTTGGGATTACCACTGCTATTGTAAACCATGGAAATTCTGTGTTAATATTGGATCCTGTTTGTATTTGTCAAGCATAGTCTGGATGCTTGTCCACATTTTGGTATAGGCCAGAATTGAAGGCCCAATATGATGTGTCACTTTGACATCTTGTGATAGTGGGACAACCTTAAAAGGTGTGAGTACAAATCTAATTCCCACTCTGCTCTCTTGAATAATGTATCCTAGCCTAACAACCCTTTTTATCAAGGTGATAAGGCAGGGTTCCAGGTTGTTATATTTTGTGGTGGGTTTCAATTCCATCCCTACCAGCAGAGTTATGGAAAGCATTGCATATTCCCAAGGGAATCATGGGCCGTTATACCCTCTTCATCTTGTGAAATAATTTTATTTGTAGGTGCTGGGTGTGGCAGCTCACCCCTATAATCTCCTCAGTTTCAGAGGCCAAGGCGGGTGGATCACTTGAGACCCGGAGTTCAAGACCAGCCTGGCCAACATGGTGAAACCCCATCTCTGGAATCCCAGCACTTTGGGAGGCCGAGGTGGGTGGATCATGAAGTGTGGAGATCGAGACTGTCCTGGCTAACATGGTGAAACCCCGTCTCTACCAAAAAAAAATACAAAAAATTAGCCAGGCGTGGTGGCAGGCACCTGTAGTCCCAGCTACTCGGGAGGCTGAGGCAGGAGAATGGCCTGAACCTTGGGAGGCAGAGCTTGCACTGAGCTGAGATCATGCCACCGCACTCCAGCCTGGGGGACACAGCAAGACTCCGTCTCAAAACAAAACAAAACAAAAACAAAAAACAAAAAAAAATTAGCCGAGTGTAGTGGTGCATGGCTGTAATCCCAGCTACTTGGGAGGCTGAGGCACAAGAATCACTTGAACCTGGGAGGCAGAGGCTGCAGTGAGCCACGATTGTGTCCCTGCACTCCAGCCTAGGTGACAGAGCTAGACTATGTCTGAAAAACCCCCAAAAATAAACTTTTACTTCTGGGGATGCCAGAGAGGGGCTGAAGGTTGGGGAAACAGGTGGAAGTGGCCATGGGCATGTGTCTGTACAGTATAAAGAATGATGTATATTTAGAGAGCGAAGTTGTCTAATGGGCTCAGGTAGCTGCCTTGGGCTTTACGTGAGCTTGGATATCGCTATTCAGAAGGGGGTGTGGACCTTTTGTTTGTCTTGAGACGGTGTCTTGCTCTGTTGGCCAGGCTGGAGTGCAGTGGTGCGATCTCGGCTCACTGCAAGCTCCGCCTCCCGGGTTCACGCCATTCTAAGGCCTCAGCCTCCCGAGTAGCTGGGACTACAGGCGCCCACCTCCATGCCTGGCTAATTTTTTGTACTTTTAGTAGAGACAGGGTTTCACCGTGTTAACCAGCATAGTCTCTATCTCCTGACCGTGTGATCTGCCCACCTCAGCGTCCCAAAGTGCTGGGATTACAGGTGTGAGCCACCGCACCCAGCCCAGAAGGGGGTGGACCTTTTTATGTCAGGACCTCAGCATGGATACCTATTTGTCTACCTACTTGTTGCTGATGGCAATTGACCAGTGGGCCCATGAAGAGACAAAGGCACCAGTGGACATGGTTTCAACTCTGTGTTGGGGACCTTGGGAGGAGGATGGGCAAGTGTGGGTGTGTGGGAGAGGTCGGTTGTGGTACCTCAGCAGAGGGGCTGTTTGTGGTTTCATCTGTCACTATCATAGCAGGGCACTGTGACCTTTGAAGATGTGGCTGTGAACTTTTCCCAGGAGGAATGGAGTCTTCTTAGTGAGGCTCAGAGGTGCTTGTACCGTGATGTGATGCTAGAGAACCTGGCTCTCATATCCTCGCTGGGTAAGTTGCTCACGCTCACCTTTGTGACCTGAGGTAGTTGCCGTTACCGTTTTGCATTGACAGGACTGTCTTTCTCACTTAAGGGGCCTGGACACAGGTTCCTTCTACACTTCTCTGTGTAAGTTGTGTGGTTAGTAGGAGTAAGGTGTGTGTATTGCCTTTTCCTCTCCTTTTTTTTTTTTTCTGAGACGGTGTCTTGCTCTGTCACCCAGGCTGGAGTACAGCAGCACCATCTCGGCTCACTGTAAGCTCTGCCTCCTGGGTTCATGCCATTCTCCTGCCTCAGCCTCCCAAGTAACTGGGACTACAGGCGCCTACCACCATGCTCGGCTAATTTTTTTTGTATTTTTAGTGGAGACGAGGTTTCACCATGTTAGCCAGGATGGTTTTGATCCCCTGACCTCGTGATCCAGCCGCCTCAGCCTCCCAAAGTGGTGGGATTATAGGCGTGAACCACCACGCCCGGCCACCTTTTCCTCTCCTTAAGCAGCTCCAACACCTGCTCTGCTCCAGGCTCCCAGGGAAGGAGTCAGAGTCAGGAGTCTTATTGGCACCTTAATGTATCCACTTTGCCTGTTCTCTGGCTGTCAGGTGACTGTCCAAATCCGTAGCTCTTGTGCGCCCAGGTTCTATTAACGCTTCCTTCCTCTATCTGACAATCCTTCGTGCCTCCTTGTACCAAGAATTGCCTTCATTGACATTGTCACTACCTACATAGACCATAGACTGTGCTTGCAAGACTCTGCTTAGGAATTCTCTTGTAATACTTAGTTTACTCTCCTGTGGGCTGTCAGGTGCTTAGTTGTCCTGAGCTAGTGTTGGCTGTTCATCTCTGCTGTCTCTCCCTTCATACTTATATCATCCGGTCCCATGTACCGGGGTGAGATGGAGAGTCCTCTGTGTTTGACAAGATGCGGTTCAATTCAGGCTCATCACGATAGGCTCAAAGGGAGACTGTCCCTCAGGAGTGCCATGCTGGGGGAGGGCATGACTTCAGGGGTTTATCCAAATCATACCAGAAGACATTTATATTTGCCGAGTATTTTTGTGGCAATATGAGTAGGCACACACTCTTCGTCTTTTTCTTTTTTTTTTTTTTTCAGAAGAGTGGATTTAAACTTTATTTTTTTTATAGGACTAGAAGGAATTTTATTTCTTTTTGCACACAAAACAATAAACATTTTCTAAAAATACAAACAAAAAGATGCATATCAAACATATTAGGAAGGTTGCACATAGCAAGACGGGGAATAGAAATGGGGGGTGGGAATTAAGCAAAATAAATGAGAGAGGGACTTTGTATGGTTCGATGATAACAACTCAATCCTCTATTTGACAAAGAAGAAGGAGAAGGAAAAAATTAGAGTATGACTCCAGGGTAGACATGTTTTGTTGTCGCTGGGTTGGTTGGTTGGTTTGTCTGTTGTATTTTTCATGTTTTGTCATGTTGGCCAGGCTGGTCTCGAACTCCTAGCCTCAAGTGATCAACCTGCCTCGGCCTCCCAGAGTGCTGGGACTACAGGCGTGAGCTACCATGTCCAGCCCCCACATTGCCTCTGTCCTCCATGGTAGACCTCCCAGACAGGGCGGCCGGGCAGAGGAGTTCCTCACTTCCCAGACGGGGCGGCCGGGCAGAGGCGCTCCTCACTACTTCCCAGACGGGGCGGCCGGGCAGAGGCGCTCCTTACTTCCCAGATGATGGGCGGCTGGGCAGAGGCGCTCCTCACTTCCCAGATGGGGCAGCCGAGCAGAGACGCTCCTCACTTCTTCCCAGATGGGGCGGCCAGGCAGAGGCGCTCTTCACTTCCCAGACGGGGTGGCCAGGCAGAGGCCCTCCTCACATCCCAGATGATGGGCGGCTGGGCAGAGGCGCTCCTTACTTCCCAGATGGGGCAGCCGAGCAGAGACGCTCCTCACTTCTTCCCAGATGGGGCGGCCGGGCAGAGGCGCTCCCCTCTTCCAGATGGGGCGGCCAGGCAGATGCGCTCTTCACATCCCAGACGATGGGCGGCCAGGCAGAGACGGTCCTCACTTCCCAGATGGGGCGGCCGGGCAGAGGCGCTCACCTCCCAGACGGGGCGGCCGGGCAGAGGCGCTCCTCACTTCCCAGACGGGGTGGCCGGGCAGAGACTCTCCTCACTTCTTCCCAGTTGGGGTGGCAGGGCAGAGGCGCTCCTCACTTCCCAGACGGGGCGGCCGGGCAGAGACGCTCCTCACTTCTTCCCAGACGGGGCTGGCAGGCAGAGGTGCTCCTCACTTCCCAGACGGGGTGGCCGGGCAGAGGCGCTCCTCACTTCCCAGACGATGGGCGGCTGGGCAGAGACGCTTCTCACTTCTTCCCAGACGGGGCTGCCGGGCAGAGGTGCTCCTCACTTCCTAGATGGGGCGGCCGGGCAGAGGCGCTCCTCACGTCCCAGACTGGGCGGCCACTCCTCACTTCCCAGACTGGGCAGGTGGGCAGAGGTGCTCCTCACTTACCAGACGATGGGCGGCCGGGCAGAGGCTGCAATCCCAGCACCCTGGGAGGCCAAGGCAGGCGGCTGGGAGGCGGAGGCTGCAGCGAGCCAAGACCATGCCACCGCTCTCCAGCTCGGGCAACACCGAGCACCGAGTGAGTGAGACAACATCTGCAGTCCCAGCACCTCGGGAGGCTGAGGCGGGCAGACCACTCAAGGTCAGGAGCTGGAGACCAGCCTGGCCAACATGGTGAAACCGCGCCTCCAGCCAAAGGACAAAAACCAGGCAGGGGTGGTGGCGCGCGCCCGCAATCCCAGGCAGCCCGCAGGCCAAGGCAGGAGAATCACGGGAGCCAGAGGCAGGGAGTCTACAGCGAGCTGACTACACTCCAGCCTGGGCAACAGAGGGAAGAAAAGAAAGAGAGAAAAAGAAAGAAAAGGAAGGAAAGAAAAGGAAGAAAAGAAAGAGAGAAAAAGAAAGAAAAGGAAGGAAGGAAAGAAAGGGAAGAAAAGAAAGAAAAAGAAAGAAAAGGAAGGAAGGAAGGAAAGAAAGGAAAGAAAAGAAAGCAAGCTGACCCTCAATTTCTAAGGTAGCCATCCCCATAGAAATACAATGCAAGCCACCTAATGTAATAACCTATGTATTATAAAACTTCTAATAGCCCCATTAAAGAAGTAAAAATTTTGAATAATATATATTATTTAATGTAATAGATCCAAAATACTTTCATTTTGGAACAACAAAATGTAATTTTGGCAACAGAGGGAAGAAAAGAAAGAAAGAAAGAAAAAGAAGGGAGGGAAGGAAGGAAGGACCACTATTTCTTTTTCTCCCCATTGTTGAGACTTTCACACTTGTTAGTTCTGTACGTTTTCACTGCTTCTGTGATATCCACCCCAGCACTAATACTCACATCTCTGGACTCCACATCTCACCCATTTTTCTTGTGCTTTCATCTGCAGTTGTCTCTGATATTGCTGCATCGGTTACGTATTAGGAAGTGTATGCCCATTGTTAAACCATCCATGACCACCCCCTGCTGTGTTGTACTCACATTTTCTTGGTCTTGACATATGCTTCTCTCTCTATATATATGTATCTATATATGTGTGTGTATATATATGTGTGTATGTGTATATATATGTGTGGGTATACATATATTTTTTGAGAGAGAGTTTTGCTCTTATTGCCCAAGCTGGAGTGCAATGGTGCGATCTTGGCTCAGTGCAACCTCTGCCTCCTGGGTTCAAGCGATTCTCCTGCCTCAGCCCCCCGAGTAGCTGGGATTACAGGCACATGCCACCATGCCTGACTGACTTTTTGTATTTTTAGTAGATATAGGGTTTCACTATATTAGCCAGGCTGGTCTCGAACTCCTGATAGGTGATCCGCCCGCCTCGGCCTCGAAAAGTGCTGGGATTACAGGAGTGAGCCACCGTGCCCCACCCATATTCTTCTATATAGCACTCAGATGTCATCAGGAGATAAAGCACTCACATGTCATCAGGAGATAAAGTCCTGTACACAACTTGCTTGTAGAGGAAGGTGCTGTAGACCCTGCCTCTACTCCCTGTGTTGCATGTATGCTTGTGCTCTTTACATCATGAAGCCTCCTGGATTCTGTGACCTTTATAGCCCAGGAATTCTAAGCAGCCCCATCTTTTTCTTTTTCTTTTTTTTTTTTTGTGATTGAGTCACTCTGTTGTCCAGGCTGGAGTGCAGTGGCATGAT
This sequence comes from Symphalangus syndactylus, assembly GCF_028878055.3. NCBI lineage: Eukaryota > Metazoa > Chordata > Mammalia > Primates > Hylobatidae > Symphalangus > Symphalangus syndactylus. Next base: position 20,771,981 of record NC_072435.2, on the reverse strand, counting down.
CACCGCTCACTACAAACCTCCGCCTTCCAGCTTAAAATGATTCTCCTGCTTTAGCCTCCCGAGTAGCTGGGATTACAGGTGTCCACAACCACACCCAGCTAACTTTTGTGTTTTTAGTGGAGATAGGGTTTCACCATGTTGTTCATGCTGGTCTTGAACTTCTGACCTCAGGTGATCCACCCGCCTCGGCCTCCCGAAGTGCTGGGATTACAGGCGTGAGCCACCGTGCCCAGCCAGCAGCCCCCATCTTCAACTTGAAGCCAACATTGTGTTCCTGCAAATATTTCTATAGAGTAATTCCTTAATTTGTGAGACGTACTTCTGGGTTGGCTGTGCCTTCCCGTCAGAGGTACTTTGCACTTGACCAGCATTTTCTTGCTTTCAGATTGTTGGTGTGGATCAAAAGATGAGGAGGCACCATGTAAGCAGATAATGTCTGTACAAAGAGAGTCTCAGAGCAGGACTCCCAGGGCAGTTATTTCTCCTAAGAAGGCTCACCCCTGTGAAATGTGTGGCCTCATCTTAGGGGAGGTTTTTCACTTTGCTGACCACCAGGAAACTCATCACAAGCAGAAGCTGAACAGGAGTGGAGCATGTGGAAAAAACTTGGATGACACTGCAAACCTTCATCAGCGCCAGAAGCAGCATATTGGAGAGAAATTCTACAGAAAGAGTGTCAGAGAAGCATCGTTTTTAAAGAAACGTAAGTGCAGGGTGTCACAGGAGCCATTTGTCTTCTGTGAGTTTGGGAAGGACGTTCTGCCCAGTTCAGGATTACGCCAAGAAGAAGCTGCTTACCCTGTAGAGAAGACAGACAGTGAAACTACGCATGGCCCACCCTTTGAGGAGGGAAAATCTAATTACAGGTGTGGAAAACGCACAAGAGCCTTCAGCACCAAACACTCAGCTATTCCACACCAGAAACTTTTCACTAGAGATGGATGTTATATGTGCAGTGATTGTGGAAAATCCTTTAGCAGATATGTCAGCTTCAGTAATCATCAGCGAGATCACACTGGAAAAGGACGTTATGAGTGTAGAGAGTGTGGGAAATCTTATAGTCGAAAGAGCAGCCTCAATCAACATCAACGAGTTCACACTGGAAAGACAGCTTATCCCTGTGAAGAATGTGGGAAATCTTTTAGTCAGAAGGGCAGCCTTATTAGCCATCAGCGTGTTCACACTGGAGAAGGGCCTTATGAGTGTGGAGAATGTGGGAAATCTTTTCATCAAAAGGGTAACCTCATTCAACATCAGCGAGGTCACACTGGAGAGCGAGCTTATCACTGTGGGGAATGTGGGAAATCTTTTCGTCAGAAGTTTTGCCTTATTAACCATCAGCGTGTTCACACTGGAGAAAGGCCTTACAAGTGTGGAGAATGTGGGAAATCTTTTGGTCAAAAGGGCAACCTCGTTCACCATCAGCGAGGTCACACTGGAGAAAGGCCCTATGAGTGCAGGGAATGTGGGAAATCATTTAGGTACAGATCCCACCTCACTGAACACCAGAGACTTCACACTGGGGAAAGACCTTACAACTGTAGGGAATGTGGGAAATTATTTAACAGGAAGTATCATCTTCTTGTTCATGAGAGAGTTCACACTGGAGAAAGGCCATATGCGTGTGAGGTATGTGGGAAATTATTTGGTAATAAGCACAGTGTGACTATACATCAGAGGATTCACACTGGAGAAAGGCCATATGAATGCAGTGAATGTGGGAAATCATTTCTTTCCAGCTCTGCACTTCATGTTCATAAAAGAGTTCATTCTGGACAAAAGCCTTATAAGTGCAGTGAATGTGGAAAATCCTTTTCTGAATGTTCCAGTCTCATTAAACACAGGAGAATTCATACTGGAGAAAGGCCTTATGAATGCACCAAATGTGGAAAAACATTTCAGCGAAGCTCTACCCTCCTTCATCATCAGAGTTCACACAGGAGAAAGGCCTTATGACAGCAGTGAACATGAGAAATCCTTTGCTGAAACATCCAGACTCATTAAACACAGGAGAGTTCATACTGGAGAAAGGCCTCATGACTGCTGTCAACGTAGAAAACATCAGAATGTCTGCTCTCCTTGGTTTTAAGAGACTTCGCATTGAGATGGAGTCTCGTTCTGTCACCCAGGCTGGAGTGCAGTGGTGCAGTCTTGGCTCACTGCAACTTGGGCCTCCCAGGTTCATGCGATCCTCCTACCTCAGCCTCCCGAGTAGCTGGGATTATGAGTACACACCACCACGCCCAGCTAATTTTTGTATTTTTAGTGGAGATGGGGTTTTACCATGTTGGCCAGGCTGGTCTCGAACTCCTGATCTCAACTGATCCACCCACCTTGGCTCCCAAAGTGTTGAAATTACAGGCATGAGCCTCTTCACCCGGCCTTCATTCTTTTCATATTGCTTAGAATATGACATGCTGAACAAGGCATGGTGGCTCATGCTTGTAAACCTGATGCTTTGGGAGGACAAGGTGGTTCATTTGAGGCCAGGAGTTAGTGATCAGCCTGGGCAACATAGCCAGACCTCCTCTCTACAAAAAGAAAAAAGAATGACATGCTATGAAAACTTACTGTATATCATTCATCTGTTGAAGTGTATTTCAGTTGCTTCTTGTTTTTGTCTGTTTTAAATAAAACTGCTATATTTGAATGCAGTTGTTCATATAGGTATGTTTCACTATGGTAATATGGTGGTGTGCAGTGCCTGAGTCACATGATAGATTAAAGTACAACTCTTTTTTGAGTGATCTGCCCACCTCGGCTTCTCAGGTGTGACCTACTGCGCTCGGCCTAGTGTACAACTTTTTAAGCAATGCCAAACTATGACTTAAGAATAAAATTATTGCTCTTGTTTGTATATCTACCATCAGTGTCCAAGAATTTATTCTATCATCTTACCAAGAGGGAGTATGGTTAGTATTTGAAATTGTTTATTATCTTAATAAGTGGTTATAGCTTTTTGAGTCAATGGTTTATGTTTTGCATATTTTTTTGTTTTGAGACAAGGTCTTGCTCTGTCTCCCAGGCTGGAGTGCAGTGGCACAATCTCAGCTCATTGCAACCTCTGCTTCCTAGGCTCAAGCACTCTGCCCACCTCAGCCTCCAGAGTAGCTGGAAATACAGGCATGCACCACCACAACTGGGTAATTTTTGTATTTTCTGTAGAGAGTGTTTTACCTTTTTGCCCAGTCTGATCTCAAAGTCCTGGGCTCAGGCGATCCACTTGCCTAGGCCTCCAAAAGTGCTTGGTCTACAGATGTGAGGCACCCTGCCTGGCCTCACCTGTAGGCTTGTTTTTTAAAATGAATTTTATCTATTTCTCATTTCATTAAGATATTTAAAAATAATGAAATAACAAAGACGTATGTTGGACTTCATTCTTCAGTGATATCACTTTGCTGCAAGGAACATTTGGTTTCCTTTTTTTTTTTTTGAGATGGAGTCTAGCTCTGTCTCCTAAGCTACAGTGAAGTGGCATGATCTCGGCTCACTGCAACCTCCACCTCCCGGATTCAAGCAATTCTCCTTGCCTCAGCTGCCTCATTAGTAGGATTACAGGCACGCGCCACCACACCCAGCTAATTTTTGTATTTTTAGTAGAGACCGGGTTTCACCATGTTGTTCAGGCTGGTCTCAAACTCCTGACCTCCTGATCCACCCACCTCGGCCTCCCAAAGTGCTGGAATTACAGGCGTGAGCCACTGCACCTGGCCTGTATTTTTTTCTTTAGTAGAGATAGGGTTTTACTGTTTGCCAGGATGGTCTCGATCTCCAGACCTCGTGATCCGCCCGCCTTAGCCTCCCAAAGTACTGGGATTATAGATAGGTGTGAGCCAACGCACCCTGGCCACTTTGTGTCTTTGCAACATTTTTTAGATATGTATTTGTGTTTTTTGGGGAGCATAATTTGCAAATGGAATCTCTGTTATTTTCCTAACATGCTTGGTGGATACAAGAGTTAAGACTTCCTGTTCCGTTTAGTGTAACAAAAGAAAGTTAAGAAATGTGGATAAAAGATTGTAAGTTAGAAATGGCAAGATAATCAGCTATATGAAGAATCTTGGCCGCGTGTGGTGGCTGAGGCCTGTAATCCCAGCACTTTGGGAGGCTAAGGTGGGCGGATCAGAAGGTCAGGAGTTCAAGACCACCCTGGTCAATATGGTGAATTCCTGTCTGTACTAAAAATACAAAAATTAGTCAGGTATGGTGACGGGTGCCTGTAGTCCCAGCTACTTGGGAGGCTGAGGCGGGAAAATCAGTTGAACCTGGGAGGTGGAGGGTGCATTGACCCAATATTGCACCAGTGCACTCCAATCTGGTGACAGAGACATCATCTCAAAAAAAACAAAAATCTCAATCCATAAATGTTACATTTTACAATTTTATAACAGCATGTTATATAGGCACAGATATTATCCCTAAAAGTTTTTTTTTTTTGAGTTACAGTCTCAGTCTGTCACCCAGGCTGAAGTGCAATGGCGTGGTCTCAGCTCACTGCAACCTCCACCTCCCAGGTTCAACTGCCTCTCTTGCCTCAGCCTCCCAAGTAGCTGGGCCTACAGGTTCCTGCCACCAGGCCCAGCTAATTTTTGTATTTTTAGTAGAGGTGGGCTTTCACTACATTAGCCAGGTAGGTCTCAAACTTCTGACCTCATGATCCACCCCCCTCGGCCTCCTAAAGTGCTGCGATTACAGGCTTCTGCCACCGCACTCGGCTTATCCCTAGAAATCCTATGATAGCATGATGTATAGGCACCTAAAGGTATGACACTTGAGAAATGTGAATAAAAGATTGTAAGTTACAAATAGCAAGGTACAATCAGATGTTAACAGTCTCAACCCCTAAATGTCGCCTTGTATTACAGCATGTTATATAAGCGCATATAGGCACATATATGAAACAGTGATACTTCATTCTCAGTTGTGGGCAGCAAGCCACCCAGGCGCCGAGGCAAGAGACTAAGGACACGAGCTGTTCCAGCATAATAAAATATAAAACAAGAATAGTCATACCAGATATAGATCTTAGATATGATTATATATGAATATCATTAATCATTAGTTGGTAGTAATTACTCTTTATCCCAATATTATAATAATCCCTGCTCTATAATCATAACCTAGGAAAAACCAGGCCATACAGAGATAGGAGCTGAGGGGACACAGTGAGGTGTGACCGGAAGACAAGAGTGCGAGCCTTCTGTTATGCCCAGACAGGGCCACCAGAGGGCTCCTCGGTCTAGCAGTGACGCCAGCATCTGGGAAGATGCCCGTTGCCAGGGGGACCATGGTCTAGTGGTAGCAAAAGGTGTCAAGCAACAACACCTGCTACTTAGCAGACCAGGAAAGGGAGTCACCTTTTCCCCGGGGGAGTTTAGAGAATACTCTGCTCCTCCATCTCTTGTGGAGGGCCTGACACCAGTCAGACTTTCCCGCAGTTATCCGGAGGCCTAACAGTCTCCCTGTGATGCTGTGCTTTAGTGGTCACGCTCTTAGTCCACCTTCATGTTCCATCCTGTACACCTGGCTCTGCTTTCTAGACAGCAGTAGTAAATTAGTGAAAGTACTAATAGTCTCTGATATGTAGAAATAATGGTGTAAGCTGTCTTTCTCTTTGTCTTCTCTCTCTCTCTGCTTTGGCTGCCAGGCAGGGAAGGGCCCTCTGTCCAGTGGACACATGACCCACGTGACCTTACCTATCATTGGAGAAGACTCACATTCTTTACCCTGCCCCTTTTGCTTTGTATACAATAAATAACAGCGGAGCCAGACATTCGGGGCCACTACCGGTCTCCGCGCATTGGTGGTAGTGGTCCCCCTGGCCCAGCTGCCTTTTCTTTTATCTCTTTGTGTTGTGTCTTTATTTCTACACTCTCTCGTCGCCGCACGCAGGGAGAGACCCACCGACCCTGTGGGGCTGGACCCTACATCTGGCGCTCTGACGTGGGGCTCTCCCTCGCTGTGTGAAGTTGCACCCTGACTACGGGATCAGCGGAGGAGTTCAACGAGAGATTCCTGAGAATTGCGGTCAATAAATTTGGTGGTAAGCTACAGCACTCAGAGTATTCCGGGGACACCATGGGACAGGCCAGTACAAAGTACTCGGCTTATTTAAATTTTATAAAAACTCTTCTTAAGGAGGTGTTAAAGTCTCTACTGAAAAGTTAATTGAACTATTTGAGGTTGTAGATCTTCTTTGTCCTTGGTTTCTGACTGAGGGAACTTTAGAACTTAAAGATTGGGATGAGATTGGCAAACAATTCAAAATTGCTCATAAAGGGGGACATTTTATCCCACCCACCATTTGGTCAATCTGGGCTTCGGTTCGCTCTGTCTTAGACTCCTTACAGACTCAGGAGGACAACATGGAGACTGATCCCTCCTACCTCTCCTCTGAGGAGGCCGAGGAAGTTCTCAGTTCTCTTTCCCCTGAGGATACTGCACAAATTGAGAACAAAATTTCACAGGAGGACTTTCACTCTGACGTGCCTGTGCCGCTGCCACCCACACCAGAGGCTACCGCACCCCCGTTGTCGCTTTACGATGAGCTTTTAACTGACCTAAATGCACTCATTTCCCCCAACCAGCAAAACTCAGCTGAAACATAACACCCATTGCGGCCAGACCCTCCTGTCTCTCCTCCCTCTTTTAACGCTGCCACTGTGCAAATAGCGGATAAGATCAGGCAGCCTGAAAACGAGTCTATAAATTATGTTCCTATGCAACCCGGTACAGAGGCTCCGCTATCTGAACAACCAGGAAAAGAGGCTCCCAATTCTCGGCCCGGTAGGGAGGCCCTCAATCCCATTTCTTCTCATCAGACTCAGAGTCACAGGCTCCCTTGAAACCTGGATCCTTTTCTGAAAATCGGACTCAGAGTCACAGGCTCCCTGGAAGCCTGGATCCTTTTCTGAAAATCGGACTCAGTTAGAGTCACAGGCTCCCTTGAAGCCTGGTCCACTTCCTACAAATCGGACTTGGATAGAGTCACAGGCCCCTGTGAAGCCTGGTCTGCACTTGCCGTGGCAGCCTGGTTTTCAGGCCCATGAAAGACCTGCTCAGCAGGTAATCTGGTCTCAAGCTGGCTCTAAGTTTCTCAACTCTCCTTCTATTCAAAATTCTACACCTTTTCCTGCTCCTGGTCCGGTCACAACTGCTGTTGCTAATACTACTATTGCCGCTCATAAGCAAAAAATTACATACATCCCTGAAAATGACACTCCGCTTATGAGGGTTATAATTCAGGCAAGGGAATATGGGGATCTCGAAGCCTGTCAATTTCCTGTAATTTTACAACCTGCAGTACTTGCCACCCCAACACTGCAAAACCACCCACAGCCTGTTGTTGATCCTGCCCAGCAGTCAGCTGACCCTGCAGCTCAACAAGATTGAGAGGCTGATAATCAAGCCCCTCAGCCCGAAAATCAGGCTGCTCAGGGAAATAATCAGGCTCCGCAGTTGCCTGCTCCTGGGGCACAGGCGATACCTGCCATTCCCGCTGTTCAGGCGGTAGTTCAGCCTGACCCCATACGTCCAGGCCAGGTCCAGCTACGCCCTGCTACTTGGGAAAGTTTTTCTTTTAAATTCCTCAAAGATTTTAAGGAATCAGTGAAACAATATGGCACCAACTCTCCTTTTGTCCATTCCACATTAAAAGCCTTAGCAGAAGATAAACCTTTGGTACCCTATGATTGGGAACTTTTAGCAAAGTCAGTCTTATCTAAATCTCAGTATTTACAATTCAGGACTTGGTGGGTTGATGCTGTCCAGGAATGCATGCTTCTTAATCAGGGCTCTAATCCTCCTGTTAACGTTAAGGCTGACCAGTTACTGGCAATGGGTCAATGGGCTGCAATCCGACACCAAACTATACTAAATGATGGGCTTATTGAACAACTGCGAAAATGTTGCTTAGATGCTTGGGACAAAATTCAAGATGATGGTAAAGTGTGCCCATCTTTCACAGCCGTCAGACAGGGACAACATGAGCCCTACCCAGACTTTATTGCTCGTCTTCAAGACTCAGCAGTAAAGGCTATTCCTGATAGCCACGGCCAAAGACTTGTTGTAGAACTTATGGCTTATGAACAAGCAAATCCAGATTGTCAGGCGGCTATTCGCCCCCATCGAATGCAAAATTCCACCGGGTGGTGATGTACTCACCTCCTACATTAAAGCCTGTGAAGGGGTGGGAGGAACTCTGCATACAGCAATGATTATGGCACAAGCTATGGCCTCTATTCGAATGCCTGGACAATTCTCTGGCCAATGCTTCATATGCGGCCAGAAGGAACATGCAAAAAGAAATTGCCCTCGGCGTGCAGGTCACCGTCCCTTACATCACCACCAACAACAAAAAGCTTTTCAGCAGCAGGACACCCCACCTTCTACTGTATGCCCACGATGCCGAAAAGGCTTTCACTGGGCATCTCAATGCCATTCCAAATTTGACATTAATGGCAATTCTTTACAACCTTCTAAAAATCAGGGAAACGGGATGAGGGGCCAGCCCCAGGCCCCTTTAAAAAATGGGACACTCCTCAACTCTCAGCCCCGGGCGTCCAGCCAGACGGGAGCCTTCCCAGTTCATTCCATTCAACCTCCACCCCAATTCCCACTTCAGCAATTTGTCCCACAGGATCTAATGGCTCAGCCCTAGCACGAATCTCAGTACAATGCTTGTCCCCCACCACCACAGGCTCAGCAGCAGTAGATCTCTGTTGTACCAGAGATATTTCTTTGTTGCCTGGAGAGCCACCTATTGCTATTCCTACAGGTGTTTTTGGTCCCATGCTGGCTGGCAGTTTGCTACTAGGACGTTCAAGTTTAAATTTAAAAGGTGTTCAAGTACATACTGGTGTAATTGATTCTGACTATTCAGGTGAAATTCATATTGTCATTAGCTCTGCAGTCCCTTGGAATGCAGCAGCAGGGGACCACATTGCTCAACTCCTGATACTTCCTTACATTCCTTTGGCATCCAGTTCTAGTATAAGAAAAGGAGGTTTTGGTACCACAGATTATCGAAGTAAAGCGGCCTACTGGGCCAACAAAACTTCTGACACTCGTCCTGTGCGCTCCGTGCATATTCAGGGAAAAAAGTTTGAGGGAATGATTGATACGGGTACTGATGTTTCTATTATAGCTTTACATCAATGGCCCCGACACTGGCCAAAGGAGCATGCCTCCACAGCATTAGTGGGTGTCGGTCAGGCTTCAGAGGTATATGAAAGCTCCACAATTTTACATTGCACAGGCCCTGAAGGACAGACTGGAACTATTTGCCCCCTTATTACACCCATTCCTGTTAATCTGTGGGGAAGAGATCTTTTATATCAATGGGGGGCTCAGATTACTTTTCCTAAAGGCAATTACAGCCAGCAGAGTAAAGATACGATGACTAAAATGGGATTTGTTCAAGGTATGGGTTTAGGAAAATCAGCACAGGCATCACTGAGCCTATCATACCTACTCCTAAAGCAGACTCTACAGGACTTGGTTATTCTTTTTAGAAGCGGTCACTATCAAGCCTCCAGACCCCATCCCTTTGATGTGGAAAACTCAAAAACCTGTCTGGGTAGATCAGTGGCCACTTCCGAAACATAAGCTGGAGGCACATCATATTTTGGTTCTCGAACAATTAAAATTGGGACACATTGAACCTTCTTTTTCTCCTTGGAATTCACCTGTTTTTGTTATCCAAAAGAAATCTGTTAAGTGGAGAATGCTTACTGATCTTAGGGCGGTAAATGCTGCCCTTCAGCCTATGGGGACATTACAGCCTGGTTTACCCTCCCCCACTATGATTCCTGAGTATTGGCCACTTATCATCATTGCCTTAAAGATTGTTTCTTTACCGTTCCTCTGGCCCCTCAGGATTTTGAAAAATTTGCTTTCACTGTTCCAACCCTTAATAATATTGCTCCTGCAGCACGTTACCATCGGAAAGTTCTACCTCAAGGTATGCTCAACAGCCCTACTATTTGTCAATATTATGTGGGATGCATATTAAAGCCAGTTAGAGATAAATTTCCCCAATGTTATATTATTCATTACACAGATGATATTCTTTGTGCAGCACCTTCACATTCTGTATTGATATCTGGTTTTTCTGCATTACAACAAGCAGTCACAGCAGCTGGCTTGGTTATCGCCCCAGAAAAAATTCAGACTTCATCCCCCTATTACTATTTAGGAATGCAGCTAGAGGACAAGGTCATTAAGCCTCAAAAAGTTCAACTCAGACAAGACTCCTTAAAAACTCTAAATGATTTCCAAAAATTACTTGGAGATATTAATTGGATTCGTCCCTCCTTAGGCATTCCTACTTATGCTCTAATCTTTTTGCAGCACTACGGGGCAATCCTGATTTACGCAGTAAAAGGTCTTTGACTCCTGAGGCAGATTCTGAATTACGACTTATAGAAAAATGCATTCAACAGTCTCAGGTTACCAGAGTGAATCCACATTTACCTTGTGAAATACTAATTTTTCCCACTGAACATTCTCCAACAGGACTCATTATTCAGGCACATAATTTAATTGAATGGTGCTTTCTTCCATACAACTCTTTACGGACGCTAACTATATATCTAGATCAAATTTCTACCTTAATTGGTCAGGTTCGTTCTCATCTCCTTCGTCTTTCAGGAACAGAGCCCCAAAAAATCATTGTTCCCCTTACCCGATTACAAGTTCGACAGGCTTTTGCTACTTGCATCGCTTGGCAGTGCATTTGGCAGGTTTCCCGGGTATGATTGATAATCACTGTCCTAATGTAAAGTTATTTAATTTCCTTAAACCCACTTCTTGGATTTTACCTAACATTACTAGAAACACCCCATTACCTGAAGCTGTCACTGTTTTCACTGATGCTTCCTCTAATGGCCAAGCAGCATATACAGGACCAGGAGAACGTGTTCTTAACACAGGAGCTATTTCAGCACTACGAGCTGAACTGCTTGCTGTTATGGCTGTCCTTGAAGATTTTCCTGAACCAGTTAACATCGTCTCTGACTCAGCACATGTAGTACATGTTGCTCACAACATTGAAACTGCCTTAATCAAATTTTTGCCCGATGATAACCTATTTTTTCTTTTTCAAAAATTTCAGTCTGTGCTCAGAGCAAGGTCTTCCCCTTTCTACATTACTCACATTCGGGCCCACACAATTCTCCCCGGACCCCTCTCGACAGCAAATGCCAGAGCTGATACATTAGTTACTCCTGTTTTTACAGATGCAGAAAACTTTCATGCTTTAACCCATGTCAATGCTGCGGGACTCCGAAAAAAGGTCCCCCTTACATGGAAACAAGCTAAAACCATTGTACGTCACTGTCCTACTTGTCAAGTGTTAATTTTACAGCCACTGTCTTCAGGAGTTAACCCTAGAGGACTTTCACAGAACGCTCTCTGGCAAATGGATGTGACTGATTATCCTCCTTTTGGCAAGCTTTCTTTTATACATGTAACTATTGATACCTTTTCTCATTTTATTTGGGCCACTTGTCAAACAGGAGAAAGTACAGCTCATGGTAAACGACATATGCTTTCCTGTTTCTCGGTTATGGGCTGTCCTGAGAAACTAAAAACTGATAACGGCCCCGGCTACACTAGTGCTGCTTTCAAACAGTTTACTCAGACCTGGGCAATTACTCACACAACTGGCATCCCCTATAATTCTCAAGGACAGACTTTAGTTGTACGAGCCAATAAAACACTCAAAGATCAACTTCAAAAACAAGAAACTAAATCAAAGGGAGATGCTGTTACTCCTCATGCCCAATTAAATCTGGCTCTTTTCACACTAAATTTCTTAAACTTGACAAGAAATCAACCATTCACAGCTGCAGAACAACATTTAACTGGAAATAAATTTGATCCACAAAAAGGAATGCGGGTATGGTGGAAGGACGTAAAAACTAACACATGGGAATTAGGCACGGTCATAACTCGGGGTAGGAGTTTTGCTTGTGTTTCCCCAGGAAAAGGACTACAGCCTGTGTGGGTTCCCTCCCGACAATTAAAATTGCACCATAACCCCAAAGATGAAACGCTCCCAGAAACAAAAGGCAAAGACCCATTTTAAACAAAATAGAAATTTTCACAGCCTGACACATACACTTCAGGACCTGCACGTTGAGGCAAAATCTCGCCGTGTGACCTACAACACCTCTCGTTCAACTCCACCAACATGGGGTCAAATAAAAGTTTTATCTCATCAAACAGAAAATTTCTTAACAGAAAAAGGAATCCCAAAAACGACGGGTAATATAATTCTGGCTGCCTTTATGGTAGTCAGTGCAGGGGTAAGTATACCACTGGTTGGGGCAATTCAAAATTATACTTATTGGGCATATGTTCCTTTTCCCCCTCTAATTCGGTCTATCTCCTGGATGGACTCCCTAGTAGAAGTTTACACTAACAATAGTGCATTCATGCTGGTCCCTAATGATGATCGGTTTCCAGCTCAACCGGAAGAAGAAGGTATGCACTTAAATCTGTCAATTGGTTATAAATATCCACCACTATGCATTGGGAAGATGCCTGGCTGTTTAGCTTATTCGTGCCAGAATTGGATGTGGACTGTACCGTCCTTTACAAATGATTCTTATCAATCGCATAATGTGTTCAGTACTAACTCTTCAACTTTTCACTGTCAAACGTAATCCACATGAGGGATGGAGAATTCCTCTCACTACCAAAGCTAATAAAACAAAAGGACTGCCAGACTGTCCAAAGAAACCTACAAAGGGGCCTTTTAAAGTGACTTCAATTTTATGGGATGATTGTAATGCTCCTAAGGCCGTTGTACTTCAAACTCTAGCCACAGGTATTGTTATTGATTGGGCTCCAAAAGGATATTATTGGCAAGATTGCTCCGGCAAAACTACCTTATGCTCGGAGTTTATTCATTCCTTAGATTATAAAGAGCATAGATGGCAGTCTTACATGCTGAGACAATGGGTGTCTCCTTACCCATTTAAATGGAAGGATGCAGGCATTGCTCCTCCTAGACCAAAAATGATTCATCCCTTTGTCACCCCGGAACATCTTGAACTATGGAAATTAGCTGCAGCCCTGACAGGAATAAGGATATGGAACGCTACCTATCAACTCCTTCGTACTAATACCAAAACACCCACATCCAACATCACCCTCAGTTCTGAACGGGTGATACCCATCAGGAGCTGTGTCAAACCCCCTTACATGCTGTTGGTTGGAAATATAATTATTATTCCTAATTCACAAACTATAGAATGTGATAACTGTAAGCTGTTCACTTGCATTGATGCAACTTTTAATCCCACTACAAGTATTCTCTTAGTAAGGGCTAGGGAGGGGGTATGGATACCAGTTTCTTTACATCGTCCATGGGAATCTTCCCCCTCTATTCACATAGTCAATGAAGTTCTTAAAGGTATCCTCAAAAGAACAAAGAGATTTATTTTTACTCTTATTGCAGTCCTTGCAGGACTAATTGCGGTTGCTGCAACAGCAGCAACTGCTGGAGTTGCCATTCACAATTCTGTTCAAACCACTCACTATGTTGAAGCATGGAAAAAAAACTCCTCCAGACTTTGGAATTCTCAGGCTCAAATTGATCAAAAATTAGCTAATCAAATTACTGATCTCCACCAAAGTGTAACATGGCTGGGAGATAGAGTTATGAATTTGGAACACCATATGCAATTACAGTGTGATTGGAATACTTCTGATTACTGCATAACGCCCTATGCTTATAATCAAGATCAACATAGCTGGGAACAGGTCTCAAGACATTTAAAAGCCTGGGATGATAACTTAACCTTCGATATTTCACAACTTAAAGAGCAAATTTTTGAGGCTTCACAAGCCCATTTATCCACTGTTCCTGGCTCAGACACATTTGAAGGCATAACTAAACAATTATCTGATTTTAATCCCTTCAAATGGTTCAAACCCTTCGGAGGATCATTGTTGTTACTGGCATTATTAATATTGGTATGCTTATGTAGTCTCCTTTTAGTCTGCAGATGCCTCCAAGGAGTCCGAAACCAAGTCTGAAGTCAACGACAAGCAATGAAGGCGATGGCGGTCCTAGTTAATAAAAAGGGGGAGATGTGGGCGGCAAGCCACCCAGGCGCCGAGGCAAGAGACTAAGGACATGAGCTGTTCCAGCATAATAAAATATAAAACAAGAATAGTCATACCAGATATAGATCTTAGATATGATTATAGATGAATATCATTAATCATTAGTTGGTAGTAATTACTCTTTATCCCAATATTGTAATAATCCCTGCTCTATAATCATAACCTAGGAAAAACCAGGCCTTACAGAGATAGGAGCTGATGGGACATAGTGAGGTGTGACCAGAAGAGTGCGAGCCTTCTGTTATGTCTGGACAGGGCCACCAGAGGGCTCCTCGGTCTAGCGGTGACGCCAGCATCTGGGAAGATGCCCGTTGCCAGGGGGACCATGGTCTAGTGGTAGCAAAATGTGTCAAGCAACAACACCCGCTACTTAGCAGACCCGGAAATGGAGTCACCTTTTCCCCAGGGGAGTTTAGAGAAGACTCTGCTCCTCCACCTCTTGTGGAGGGCCTGACACCAGTCAGACTTTCCCACAGTTATCCAGAGGCCTAACCGTCTCCCTGTGATGCTGTGCTTCAGTGGTCACGCTCTTAGTCCACCTTCATGTTCCGTCCTGTACACCTGGCTCTGCTTTCTAGACAGCAGTAGTAAATTAGTGAAAGTACTAAAAGTCTCTGATATGTAGAAATAATGGCGTAAGCTGTCTTTCTCTTTGTCTTCTCTCTCTCTCTGCCTCGGCTGCCAGGCAGGGAAGGGCCCCCTGTCCAGTGGACACGTGACCCACGTGACCTTACCTATCATTGGAGAAGACTCATATTTTTTACCCTGCCCCTTTTGCTTTGTACACAATAAATAACAGCGCAGCCAGACATTCGGGGCCACTACCGGTCTCCGCGCATTGGTGGTAGTGGTCCCCTGGGCCCAGCTGCCTTTTATCTCTGTCTTGTGTCTTTATTTCTACACTGTCTCTGTCGCAGAACACGGGGAAAGACCCACCGACCCTGTGGGGCTGGTCCCTACACTCAGTAATATTTTTCATCCTTCTCACTGTAAAGATCTTTGATGATTTTTAATCAACATAGGAGTTTCAATGGTATCTAGAAGTTTAAAAGGGCTTGTTCAAACAAATTATGACCATAAATAGTGAAGAGTATGTTTCTGTCTCTTGTGGTGTAAATTTATTTTTATTACACCAAATTATGTTCACACAAAACCTTTGTAATCAGGTGGAATTAAAGAGCCTTCCCGGAAAATGGAGGTTGCAATCAGCCGAGATGGTGCCACCGCACTCTAGCCTGGGCAACAGAGCGAGACCCTGCCTCAAAAAAAACTAAAAAATTCTTTATTTTCTTCATGAACTACAGTTTATATAAGCATAACTTTCAGTACTAAGCAATTTTAGTCTCTGCAGGCTCTTGTCTTGACTACAACTTTTGTTAATTCTCTTATGAAGTTAATCTTCCTGCTTGTATGTGACTTAAATATATGCCAAAATTTTTTTGTACAAGATTCATACCTCTTTCCTCTTTGAAATTCTTTTACTGTTTCATCAACCTAATGTTTATTTTTATTACACCAGTAATTTCCTCACTGTGTTGAATCTTACAGTGGCTTATAAATCGACATGTACCTAGAAATGTTTAGCCAGTCCATGTGTATTTGATGTGGCACATTTTTTCCTTTGAATCACATATTCTAAGAGAAGTAACTTCCTCTTGCTAACCTCTTCTTTCCCTAAGTGATGAATTAATCCTCTTTAGATGATTATAATTCTCTTTTCAACACATAGCTAGAAAGAATCTATAAAGAAGAACTTTCCTGGCTGGGTGCCGTGGCTCATGCCTGTAATCCTAGCACTTCAAGAGGCCGAGGTGGGTGGATCACGAAGTCAGGAGTTCAAGACCAGCCTGACCAACATGGTGAAACCATGTCTTTACTAAAAATACAAAAATTAGCTGGGCGTGGTGGTGCACACCTGTAATCCCAGCTACTCAGGAGGCTGAGGCATAGAATTGCTTGAACCTGGCAGGCAGAGGTTGCAGTGAGTCAAGATCACGCCACTGCACTACAGCCCGGGCAACAGAGCAAGACTCTGTCTCCAAAAAAAAAAAAAAAAAAAAAAGAAACGAAACCACAGTCCATGTCTGAGGGGTGAACGTTGTTTATCAATTTGGAGAGAAAATAGATAATGTAATACAATGTTAAAATAGATTAACAAATGAGATAGAAAAACTACTCAATTTATGCTTCACACAAAATTGAAAATTAAATCAAGCCTACATATAAAAAGGCATTTTATGTATATACATATATGTGTGTGTATATATATGTACACACATATATACGTACGTGTGTACATATATATACACACACGTGTGTGTATATATACATATATGTGTGTGTATATGTATATACACACACTCATACATACACACATACATACTTTTTATTTTTGGAGACAGAATCTTGCTCTGCTGCCCAGGCTGGAATGCAGTGGCATGATCATGGCTCACTGCAGCCTTGACCACCCCCAGGGTTCAAGTGATCCTGCCACCTCAGCCTGCTGGGTAGCTGGGACTAGAGGGAGGTACCCTGCTTGGCTAATTTTTGCATTTTTTGTGAACACAGGGTTTTGCCATGTTGCCCAGGCTGGTCTCAATCTCCTCGGCTCAAGTAAACAGCCTGTCTCTGCCTCCCAATGTGCTGGGATTACAGGAATAAACTACTATACCCAACTCAAGATTATTTTTTAAATGGTTTTTCTTAGTAAATTGGGGTGTACAAGTCATTAAAAGCAAGGATTAAATTTAAAGGGAAAAATCTGTTTTACTTTTCTACAGGAAATTAAAACAAAAGCATATTAAAAGTGACAACACAGCCAGGCACAGTGGCTCACACCTGTAATCCCAGCACTTTGGGAGGATGAGGTGGGAGGATCACGAGGTCAGGAGATCGAGACCATCCTGGCTAACACAGTGAAACCCCGTCTCTACTAAAAATACAGAGTTAGACAGGTGTGGTGGCACGCGCCTGTCGTCCCAGCTACTCGGGAAGCTGAGGAAGGAGAATGGCATGAACCCTGGAGGCGGAGTTTGCAGTGAGCCAAGATCGTGCCACTGCACTCCAGCCTGGGCGACAGAGCGAGACTGCCTCAAAAAACAAACAAAAAAGCAACAACCCAAGATGGAAATAATGGCAAAAATTACTTAAAATGTGCAACATAAAAAGTAGTCATTTAGGCTGGGCACAGTGGTTCATGCCTGTAATCCCAGCACTTTGGGAGGCCGAGACAGGTGGATCACTTGAGGACAGGAGTTCGAGACCAGTCAGGCAAACACCATGAAACGGTCTCTACTAAAAATCCAAAAATTTGGCCGGGCGCGGTGGCTCACGCTTGTAATCCCAGCACTTTGGGAGGCCGAGGCGGGCGGATCACGAGGTCAGGAGATCGAGACCATGGTGAAACCCTGTCTCTACTAAATGTATAAAAAAAAAAATAAGCCGGGCGCGGTGGCGGGCGCCTGTAGTCCCAGCTACTCGGAGAGGCTGAGGCAGGAGAATGGCGTGAACCCGGGAGGCGGAGCTTGCAGTGAGCCGAGACTGCGCCACTGCACTCCAGCCTGGGCGACAGAGCAAGACTCCGTCTCAAAAAAAAAAAAAAAAAAAAAAAAAAAAAAAAAAAAAAAAAAAAAAAAATCCAAAAATTAGCCAGATGTGGTGTCATGCACCTGTAATCCCAGCTGTTCGGGAGGCTGAGGCACAAGAATCACTTGAATGCAGGAGGCAGAGGTTGCAGTAAGCTGTGATCATGCCGTTGCCCTCCAGCCTAGGCAACAGAGCTAGACCCTTGTCTTAAAAGAAAAAAAAAAGCTCCCTTCCTTCCTTCCTTCCTTCCTTTCTTTCTCTCTTTCTTTCTTTCTTTCCCTCTGTGGCCGGGGCTGCGGTCTACTTGGCTCCCTGCTGCCTGCGCCGCCGGCCCGCTCCACCGCTGCCTGCTTTTTCTCCTTTGGCTGCGGGCACGCGTTCGCCATCTTGGCCACGCTGGTCGCCAGCTCCTGACACCGAGTGCTCTGCCCGCCTCAGCCTCCCGGGGTGCTGGGACTGCAGGCGGAGTCTCGCTCACCCGGTGCTCGGTGTTGCCCGGGCTGGAGTGCGGTGGCATGGTCTGGCCTCGCGGCAGCCTCCGCCTCCCAGCCGCCTGCTTTGGCCTACCAGGGTGCTGGGATTGCAGCCCCTGCCCGGCCGCCGCCCCGTCTGGGAGGTGGGGAGCGCCTCTGCCCGGCCACCCATCGTCTGGGAAGTGAGGAGCACCTCTGCCCGGCCACCCATCGTCTGGGAAATGAGGAGCACCTCTGCCTGGCCGCCCCGTCTGGGAAGTGAGGAGCGCCTCTGCCCGGCCGCCCCGTCTCGGAGGTGAGGAGCGCCTCTGCCCGGCCACCCACCGTCTGGGAAGTGAGGAGCGCCTCTGCCCGGCCACCCCGTCTCGGAGGTGAGGAGCGCCTCTGCGCGGCCACCCACCGTCTGGGAGGTGAGGAGCGCCTCTGCCCGGCCACCCACCGTCTGGGAGGTGAGGAGCGCCTCTGCCCGGCCACCCACCGTCTGGGAGGTGAGGAGCGCCTCTGCCCGGCCACCCCGTCTGGGAAGTGAGGAGCGCCTCTGCCCGGCCACCCATCGTCTGGGAAGTGAGGAGCGCCTCTGCCCGGCCACCCATCGTCTGGGAAGTGAGGAGCGCCTCTGCCCGGCCACCCATCATCTGGGAAGTGAGGAGCGCCTCTGCCCGGCCACCTATCGTCTGGGAAGTGAGGAGCGCCTCTGCCCAGCCGCCCCGTCCGGGAAGAAGTGAGGAGCGCCCCTGCCCGGCCGCCCCGTCCAGGAAGAAGTGAGGAGCGCCTCTGCCCGGCCGCCCCGTCCGGGAAGAAGTGAGGAGCGCCTCTGCCCGGCCGCCCCGTCCGGGAGGAAGTGAGGAGCGCCTCTGTCCGGCCGCCCCGTCCGGGAAGAAGTGAGGAGCGCCTCTGCCCGGCCGCCCCCTCCGGGAAGAAGTGAGGAGCGCCTCTGCCCGGCCGCCCCCTCCGGGAAGAAGTGAGGAGCGCCTCTGCCCGGCCACCCATCATCTGGGAGGTGAGGAGCGTCTCTGCCCAGCCACCCATCGTCTGGGAGGTGAGGAGCGCCTCTGCCCGGCCACCCATCGTCTGGGAGGTGAGGAGCGCCTCTGCCCGGCCACCCATCATCTGGGAGGTGAGGAGCGCCTCTGCCCGGCCACCCATCGTCTGGGAGGTGAGGAGCGCCTCTGCCCGGCCGCCCCGTCTGGGAAGTGAGGAGCGCCTCTGCCCGGCTGCCCCGTCTGGGAAGTGAGGAGCGCCTCTGCCCGGCTGGCCCGTCCGGGAAGAAGTGAGGAGCGCCTCTGCCTGGGCGCCCCGTCCGGGAAGAAGTGAGGAGCGCCTCTGCCCGGCCGCCCCATCTGGGAAGTGAGGAGCGCCTCTGCCCGACCACCCACCGTCTGGGAAGTGAGGAGCGCCTCTGCCCGGCCGCCCCGTCTGGGAAGTGAGGAGCACCTCTGCCCGGCCACCCATCGTCTGGGAAGTGAGGAGCGCCTCTCCCCGGCCACCCATCGTCTGGGAAGTGAGGATCGCCTCTGCCCGGCCACCTATCGTCTGGGAGGTGAGGAGCGCCTCTGCCCGGCCGCCTCGTCTGGGCAGAAGTGAGGAGCGCCTCTGCCCGGCCACCCCGTCCGGGAAGAAGTGAGGAGCGCCTCTGCCCGGCCACCCCGTCTGGGAAGTGAGGAGCGCCTCTGCCCGGCCGCCCCATCCGGGAAGAAGTGAGGAGCGCCTCTGCCCGGCCACCCATCGTCTGGGAAGTGAGGAGCGCCTCTGCCCGGCCACCCCGTCCAGGAAGAAGTGAGGAGCGCCTCTGCCCGGCCACCCATCGTCTGGGAAGTGAGGAGCGCCTCTGCCCGTCCACCTATCGTCTGGGAAGAAGTGAGGAGCGTCTCTGCCTGGCCGCCCCGTCTGGGAGGTCTACCACGGAGGCCAGGGGCAATGTGGGGGCTGGACGTGGTGGCTCACGCCTGTGGTCCCGGCACTCTGGGGGGCGAGGCGGGTTGATCACTTCGGGCTAGGAGTTCGAGACCAGTCTGGCCAACTTGGCGAAGCATGAAAAATACAGCAGACAAACCAACCAACCAACTCAGTGACAACAAAACCGGTCTACCCTGGAGTCATACTCTATAATTTTTTCTATTTTCCTCCCTTTCTGATCCTTTATCCCACTTTCTTTTTCTTCCTCTTCCTTCTCCCTCTTCTTTGTCAAATAGAGGATTGAGTTATTATCACTGATCCATATAAAGTCCCTCTCTCATTTATTTTAACTCCCACCCCCCATTTTTATTCCCCGACTTCTCATGTGCAACCTTCCTAATATGTTTGATATGCATCTTTTTGTTTGTATGTATTTTTAGAAAATGTTTATTGTTTATGTGTGCAAAAAAAATTAATAAAAAAAAAGGAAAGGAGTCATCTATAATTTTACTACTTATACAGATTACATTGAGATAAATCACAAAATATTAGGCAAAACTTTAAAACAACTTTTAACTATCCAGTATATCAAAGAGCAATGACACACATTGTATTTGTTTGCAAGAATGTCATTGTGATTACAAAACTGATCACTAACCATTCAGTTGAAGTTGATTGAGAACTTAAAACTATTTCCTTTTTTTTTTGAGATGGAGCCTCACTTTGTCACCCAGGCTGGAGTGCAGTGGCGTGATCTCAGCTCACTGCAACCTCCGTCTCCTGGGTTCAAGTGATTCTCTTGCCTCAGCCTCCCGAGTAGCTGGGATTACAGGTTTGTGTCACTAAGCCCGGCTCATTTTTGTATTTTTAGTAGAGATGGGGTTTCACCATGTTGGCCAGAGCCACCACATTATTTTTAAGCCAGGTGCGGTGGCTCACGCCTATAATCCCAGCACTTTGGGAGACCAAGGTGGGTGGATCACCTGAAGTTGGGAGTTTGAGACCAGCCTGATCAACTTGAAGAAACCCTGTCTCTACTAAATATACAAAAAATTAGCCGGGCGTGGTGGCACATGCCTGTAATCCCAGCTACTTGGGAGGCAGAGGCAAGAGAATGGCTTGAACCTGGGAGGCAGAGGTTGTGGTGAGCCGAGATCACGGCACTGCACTCCAGCCTGGGTGACAAGAGCAAGACTCCATCTCAAGATAAATAAATAAAAAAATAAACATGATGATCACAGATGCAGTCACATTTTCTGAGTTCTTGTCTCTCTGCCAGCGCCACTCAGCCTCACAAAACTTTGACCCAGCCACTGTCAGTGTCGCCACCACCCATAAAGGAGCTGAGGCCTTTATGGGGCCCTGTAGGCAAAAGGCTACAGCAGGAGCTGATGACCCTCATGATGCCTGGTGACAAAAGAATTTCTGCCTGCCCTGAAAGCCTTATCAAATGGAGACAATCCATGGAGCAGCTGGCACAGTATATGAAGATCTGAGGTATAAGCTCTTGCTGGAGTTCCTCAATGACTACCCACCCCTACGATGCACCCACAGTGAAGTTCCTCACACCCTGCTACCACCCTAACGTGGACACCCAGGGTAGCATGCTTGGACGTCCTGAAGGAGAAGTGGTCTGCCCTGTATGATATCAGGACCATCCTGCTCTCTATCCAGTGCCTGCTAGGAGAACTCAACATTGACAGCCCTTTGAACACACATGCTACCAAGCTCTGGGAAAACCCCACACCTTTAAGAAATATCTGCAAGGGCCGGGTGCAGTGGCTCACACCTGTAATCCCAGTACTTTGGGAGGCCGAGGTGGGTGGATCACCTGAGGTAGAGAGTCCAAGGCCTGACAAACATGGAGAAACCTCATCCCTATTAAAAAAAATAAAAAAATTAGCCAAGTGTGGTGGCACACACCTGTAATCCCAGCTACTCAGAAGGCTGAAGCAAGAGAATCGCTTGAACCCAGGAGGTGGAGGTTGCGGTGAGCCGAGATCTCGCTATTGCACTACAGCCTGGGCAACAAGAGTGAAACTCTGTTTCAAAAATAAATAAATAAATAAATAAATAAATAAAAATAAAAATAAGTACCTGCAAGAAAGCTACTCAAATTAGGTCACCAGCCAGGAGCTCTGACCCAGGGTGCCCAGCCTATCCTTGTGTTGTCTTTTTAATTTTTCCTTAGATGGTCTGCCCTTTCCATGATTTCTGTGTAGAACTCTGTATCTTGAGCTGTGGTACTATTTTTCTTTTGTCTTTTAATTTAAGCCTTGGTAGAGCCCTTGTGATGAATATTAAATAAACACATTTTGGTCCGGGCGTAGTGCCTCTAGCCTGTAATCCCAGCACTTTGGGAGGCTGAGACGGGTGAATCACGAGGTCAGGAGATCGAGACCATCCTGCCTAACACGGTGAAACCTCGTCTCTACTAAAAATACAAAAAAATTAGCCGATGGCCGGGCGCGGTGGCTCAAGCCTGTAATCCCAGCACTTTGGGAGGCCGAGGCGGGCGGATCACGAGGTCAGGAGATCGAGACCATCCTGGCTAACACGGTGAAACCCCGTCTCTACTAAAAATACAAAAAATTAGCCGGGTGTGTTGGCGGGCGCCTGTAGTCCCAGCTACTCGGGAGGCTGAGGCAGGAGAATGGCGTGAACCCGGGGAGGCTGAGGCAGGAGAA
Organism: Symphalangus syndactylus; assembly: GCF_028878055.3. Classification (NCBI taxonomy): domain Eukaryota; kingdom Metazoa; phylum Chordata; class Mammalia; order Primates; family Hylobatidae; genus Symphalangus; species Symphalangus syndactylus. The sequence continues at coordinate 20,749,204 of NC_072435.2, read as the reverse complement.
TGGCATGAACCCGGGAGCCGGAGCTTGCAGTGAGCCGAGATCGCGCCACTGCACTCCAGCCTGGGCAACAGAGCGAGACTCCGTCTCAAAAAAAAAAAAAAAAAAAAAAAAAAAAATTAGCCGGGCGTGGTGACAGATGCCTATAGTCCCAGATGCTCAGGAGGCTGAGGCAGGAGAATGGCGTGAACTCGGGAGGCGGAGCTTGCAGTGAGCCGAGATCACACCACTGCACTCCAGGCTGGGCACAGAGCAAGACTTCATCTCAAAAAAATAAAAATAAAAAAAAGAAAAAAGAAAACATTTTGGTCATTAAAAAGCAACAAAAAAATGATACGAGAGAGCACCCAGGGATTATAAGAGGAAACACTTTATTACATCACTCATCCAAAATTCCAGAAAATGGAAAGTACTCTACTGTACAGCAAAGTAAATCATTGGTTGTCTGCAGAACAGAAAGAAAGCCTTTATAAAACGGTTCCAGGTAAACATAAAAGTGTTAAGTTCATTATTGTGACTATGTTAATGGTTTCATGGGATTACATGAAACTCCAGATTTATCACATACTACAGCTTAAATATGCATAGCTTACTGTCATTTATAACTTATCACAGCTTTAAAATATACTTCAGACTGGCAGCAGTGGCTCACACCTGTAATCCCACCACTTTGGGAGGCTGAGGCAGGCATATCACCTGAGGTCAGGAGTCTGAGATCAGCCTGGCCAACATGGCAAAACTCCATCTCTACTAAAAATACAAAAATTGGCCAGGCATGGTGGCACATGCTTCCAGTCCCACCTACACGGGAGACTGAGCCAGAAGAATTGCTTGAACCTAGGAGGTAGAGGTTGCAATGAGCCGAGGTCATGCCACTGCACTCCAGCCTGGGTGACAGTGAGACTCTGTCAAAAAAAAAAAAAAAAGATTGGGCGCGGTGGCTCATGCCTGTAATCCCAGCACTTTGGGAGGCCAAGGCGGGCAGATCACGAGATCAGGAGATAGAGACCATTCTGGTTAACATGGTGAAACCCCATCTCTAGTAAAGATACAAAAAATTAGCCAGGCGTGGTGGCGGGCACCTGTAGTCCCAGCTACTCGGGAGGCTGAGGCAGAAGAATGGCGTGAACCCAGGAGGCAGAGCTTGCAGTGAGCCGAGATTGTGCCACTGCACTCCATCCAGCCTGGGCAACAGAGCGAGACTCTGTCTCAAAATAAATAATAATAAAATGCAGTTCAAAAGAAAAATATAGATTTACCATTAGTTTTGGAAAACAGGTTTGGCAACTCTATGCTGACTACACCAATTCTTCTCATGCCCCAAGTGGGAAAACTAGCCTCCATGGTAGCAAATATTGATGTGGCAGTAAGGCCATTTCCACCTGATTAACTGGCTGGCTGGTCACAAAGACCACATCACTGAACTGAGATCTCCCTTCTCCTATCATCTTCCTCCTGCTAATGCAGGAATGACCTTGAGGAGAACAGCCCAGAATCGGTACAGGAATTCACAAAACCTTTAGATTATTTCCTCGGACAATGGCCTCAGCAATACAACATTCATCATTATGGAAGTCCTGATAATTCCTGTATCTGCATATTCATCACATACGTAGTGACTGGATCATTGTGGATGCCCTTTTAAAAGACACGCATTATGCTGCATGCAGTGGCTCACACCTGTAATCTCAGCACTTTGGGAGGCTGAGGCCAGATCACAAGGTCAGGAGTTCGAGACCAGCCTGGCCAACATGATGAAATCCCATCTCTACTAAAAATACAAAAATTAGCTGGGTGTGGTGGCATGTGCCTGTAGTCCCAGCTACTCGGGAGGCTGAGGCAGGAGAATCATTTGAACCTGGGAGGTGGAGGTTGCCATGAGCCAAGATTATGCCATTGCACTCCAGCCTGGGCGACAGGGCAAGACTCTGTCTCAAAAAAAAAAAAAAAAAAATAGACATGAGTTGCAGTTACACTATTCTGTCTCCTCCACTGCCTATAAATAAAGTAATTCTATAAAATTATAATTTCACCTGATAGCATTACAATCTGTGATGTTATCCTACGGAATTCTGGATATCAGGGCATGTGTCTGCATTGCAACAGCTGGGGAACAGACTTCCCACAGCTGTACCAAGTATAACGCAATATATCTCGTAAAAGAATTTTGTCTTGTTCAAAAAACGCCAGAAATTGTCACAAAAAATGCCCTGTATCCAGCTGACCTATGAACCCACAAATTTTAGTATCCATGCTACAGATAAAGACCACAAAGCGCTGAAGGCCTTCTTTGGAGGCCTCTGGCAGCTGTGCAAAGCAGTCCACAAGTGGAGAAAGCTATGTTCTGCATTCATACCGTTCCATTAGCCACAAAGAGTTTAGCTATGCCAACAAAAGCTGTGACCCCCTTCATAGTAACAGGACCTACTTGTTTCTGAACCACCCGTACAGTGACAACAACTCTCAAGATTGAAGAAGGCTGAAACAATAAGGCCTTCATAATAGCACAAACCGGAGAAATGGGAGGCAAGCTGTTCTTAGGATCATGACTTGGAAGGTAGAAAATTTGTCAAGATTGATGTGATACCCACAAGATCTCTGAAAGACATAGTCCATCTTTTCAAGTCAACATAAGAGGCCTCTGGGACAAAAATGGGTAACGTCCATGCCATGACTTATCAGACAGAAAAAAATGACGAAGAAGTGCTGAAGCTACTCAACAAATCCTTCTGTGACTCAATCAGAAATTAAAAGTTAAAAAAAAAAAAAAAAGGCCAGGCACAGTAACTCACACCTCTAATCTGAAAATGTTTAGAGGCCAAAGTGAGAGGATCGCTTGAGCCAGGAGTTTAAGACCAGCCTGGGCAACATGGTGAGACCCTGTCTCTCCAAAACTTAAAAAAATTAGTGGAGCATGGTAGTGCATGCCTATGGTTTCAGCTACTCAGGAGGTTGAGGCAACAGAATCACTTATGCCTGGGAGATCGAGGGTGCAGTGAAATGTGAACGCACCACTGCACGCCATCCTGAGCGACACAGTGACACCCTGTCAAAAAAAATCTAGCAAGGTGCCTGGGTAGAGTGAAAAATGCACTTTAGCTGCCGCATGCTTGGAACTTTTGCAGATGCTCAATAAATGACATTAAATCTAGGTAGGCGGCACCCTCAAAGGGTTACACTGAAAAAGAAATAACATTCCATATACATCTATGGTGTTTTTCTCATGTCAATGTTCGAGGCTCCAAAAAAAAGGCTGAAGGCTTTCTTGCATTCATTACATTCAAAAGGCATTTCTGCAGTGGGAAGTCTCCTGTGTGTTATGAAGCTAGATTTCTACATAAATATCTCACATGTCACACTGGTAAGGCCCTGATCCAGTGTTAACTCCCTGATCTTGAAGGAGCACAGAGGTGTGGCTACAAAATTGCCCAAATGTATTTCATTTGTCTAGTATGAACTCTCTGACATTCAAGGAGAGAAGACCTTCAGGTAACCTTTTTTCCACATTTGCTGCAATCACAAGACCTTACTCCAGTGTGAACTCTCCTGTGTTTAACAAGACTGAAAGTTTCAGCAAAGGATTTCCCACATTCACTGCACTCATAAGGTGGTGTGACCAGTGTGAACTCTCTTATGAACACAGAATGCAGAGCTGTGGGTAGATGACTTCCCACAATCATTGCATTCATATGGCCTTTCTCCAATGTGAACTCTCTGGTGTGCAATGAGGTGGTCCTTCTTGCTAAAAACTTTCTGACAATCCTCACACTCATATGGCTTTTCTCCAGTGTGAACTCTGGTGTACAAGGAGGCGAGACTCCTTATTAAATAATTTCCCACATTTCTCACATTTATGAGGCTTTTCTCCAGTGTGAACTCTCTTGTGTTTAGTGAGACTGGAGCTTTCTGCAAAACATTTTCCACATTCATTGCACTCATAAGGCTTTTCTCCAGTGTGAATTCGCTTGTGTTTAGTGAAACTGGAGCTTTCAGCAAAAGATTTTCCACATTCACTGCACTCATAAGGCTTTTCTCCAGTGTGAATTCGCTTATGAACACAGAATGTAGAGCTGTGGGTAAATGATTTTCCACAATCATTGCATTCATAAGGCCTTTCTCCATTGTGAACTCTCTGATGTGCAATGAGTTGGTACTTGTTTCTAAAAAATTTCTGACAAGCTTCACAAGCATATGGCTTTTCTCCAGTGTGAATTCTCTGGTGTACAAGGAGATGAGACTTCTGCTTAAATACTTTTCCACATTCCCTACATACATAAGGCTCTTCTCCAGTATGGCCATGCTGGTGTAGAATGAGGTTACCCCTGTGACTAAAACATTTCCCACATTCCCCACACTTAAAAGGTCTTTCTGTAGTGTGAACTCGCTGATGGTTCCTAAGGTGTCCTTTTTCATTAAAAGATTTCCCACAGTCTCCACACTTGTAAGGTCTTTCTCCAGTGTGCATGCGCTGATGGTGAACAAGGCTGCGATTATGACTAAAAGATTTCCCACATTCTCCACACTCATAAGGCCTTTCTCCAGTATGAACGCGCTGATGGCTCCTAAGGTGCCCGACTGAACTAAAAGATTTCCCACATTCTCCACACCCATAAGATCTTTCTCTAGGGTGAACTCGCTGATGTAGAATGAGGGTGCCCTTATGACTAAAAGATTTCCCACACTCTCCACACTCATAAAGTCTGTCTCCAGTGTGAATGTGCTGATGGTTCCTAAGATGTCCTTTTGAACTAAATGATTTCCCACATTCTCCACACTCATAAGGTCTTGCTCCAGTGTGAACTCGCTGGTGTAGAACGAGGTTGCCCTTTTGACTGAAAGATTTCCCACATTCTCCACACTGATAAGGTCTTTCTCCACTGTGAACTCGCTGATGGTGAACAAGGCTGCGATTATGACTGAAAGACTTCACACATTCTCCACACTTGTAAGGTCTTTCTCCGGTGTGAACTCGTTGATGGCTCCTAAGATGTCCTTCTGAACTAAAATATTTCCCACATTCTTCACACCCATAAGGTTTTTCTCCAGTGTGAAATCGCTGATGTTGAATGAGGCTGCTCTTTTGACTAAAGGATTTCCCACATTCTCCACATTCATGTTTTTTGTCAGTGTGAACTCTCTGATGATTACTCAAGCTATCATATTTGCTAAAGGATTTCCCACATTCTCCACATTCATAAGGTCTTTTTTCACTGTGAACTCTCTGATGATTACTGAAGCTATCATATTTGCTAAAGGATTTCCCACATTCTCCACATTCATAAGGTCTTTTCACAGTGTGAACTCTCTGATGATTACTGAAGCTAACATATTTGCTAAAGGATTTCCCACATTCACAGCACACATAACATTCTTCTCCAGGGAGAAGTCTCTGGTGCTGACTGAGTATATGTTTGGTGCTAAAATGTTTCATGGATTCTCCACGGCTATAGTGAGCTCCCCCCCACTGAATGGGAGACACACACTCAGTTTTGCTGTTTAACTTCTCCCCAGTGTGACTGGCCTCCTGCTGGAGTAATCCTGACCTGGGCAAAAAGTCCTTCCCACTCTGACTGAAGACAGATGACTCCCCTGACACATGGAACTTACACCTCTTCACAAACAACGCCTCCTCAACACTGCCTCTGTAGGGCTTCTCTCCAATGTACTCATTCTGGGGCTGATGAAAGTTTCCACTGTCATACAATTTATTCCCCCAGGACTCACACCTGTGCAGTTTCTGCTTGTTATGTGTTCCCTGATGATCTGCCACATGCAAAATGTCTCCCAAGATGGGGCCACACATCTCACAGTGGGGGGCCTTCTTGGGAGACACACCTGCCATAGGAGTCCTGACCTGAGTCTCTCTTTGTATATAAATATTCTGCTTAGAAGGTGCCGCCTCATCTTCCACTCCACACCAACAACCTGAAAGCAAGAAAATGCTGGTGAAGTGCATGTTAACTCTGGTGGGAAGGCATAGACCACCCACAAGTGTATCTGACAAACTGAGGAATTATTCCAAGGAAATACTTGGAGGAACAGAATGTTGGCTTCGGGTGGAAGATGGTGCTATTTATTATTACTGGACTATAAAGGTCACAGAGTGTAGGAGGCCTCATAGGATACAGGACACAACCATGTATGTAACACAGGGAGTACAGGCAGGGTCTACAATTCCCACATCTGCAAAGCACTCATCTGCAGAACTTTATGTCCTCATGACATGTGAGTGCTGTAGAGAGGGATTTGTCCAGGACAAGGAAAACACAAGCACAACACAGCAGCTACTGCTTGAGGAGAGTTTAACAAAGTATATATATTTGTTAACAAAATCTCTATGCCAACACTGGAGAAAACACTGTAGATGGTGACGTATGTAAAATGGATGAGATTTGGGGTCCAGAGATGTGAAGATTAGATAGGAGAATGGATATTAGGGTACAAGTTCGTGTATGAGTAGGTCAAAGGTTAAAAAAAAGAGTAGAAGTGATAAGATAGAGAAGTGACAAGCGTGATTCTCTCAAGAATGAGGAAGAAAAGACAAATTATGTGTGCCTACTTCCCTTGCCACAAAAATACTACTAAAATAGAACAGGTTGTTGGTATGCTTTCAATAAAGCCCTGACTCCATGACCTCCTCCAGGGTGCCACTCTTTTTTTTTTTTTTTTTGAGACAGAGTCTCACTCTGTCACCCAGGCTGGAGTGCAGTGGCGTGATCTGGGCTCCCCGCAACCTCCCTTCCTGGGTTCAAGAAATTCTCTGCCTCAGCCTCCTGAGTCGCTGGGATTACAGGCATGTGCCACCAGGCCTGACTAATTTTGGTATTTTTAGTAGACACAGGGTTTCACCATCTTGGCCAGGCTGGTCTTGAACTCGTGACCTCATGATCCAACTGCCTGGGCCTCCCAAAGTGCTGGGATTACAGGAATGAGCCACCATCCCCAGCCCAGGGTGCCACTCTTGAGGCACTCATTCCTTCTGAGCCCATTATGCTGAGGCTGAATTCATTTGCAGCTTCTGGATCAAATGGAGGACTGTGCCTCCCACCAGAAGGATGACCAAATACATGGAAATGAATAACGTACAGACTAAGGGAAAGACAGAACAAGGGAACAGCCAACGGTGCCTCAGAACAACTCAGCCCATGAAAGCCCACAAGAGAAAAAAACTGAGTATTTCAAGGAGAATTTCTAAAGAAGGTCTTGTAAGAACAGCCTCTGGTCTATGTAGGCAGTGATGTAGTCTGTAAAGGCAATTCCTGCCACAGGAAGGCATAAGAAAATAGCAGCTAGAGAAAGGAAGTAGACTCTGGGTACACAGGAACCTGAAATCTGGACAAGGACACCCAAACATCCACAGGACTAACAAGGTGGGCTTCTGACTATGAATCCCTCCCTGGGAGCCTGCAGTGAAGCAGGTGTTGGGGCTGCTCCAAGAAAGGAGTAGGGCAGTATGTACACCTCAGTCCTACCAACCAAGAACCTACCCATAGAACTGAAGCAGGAAGCTGTGTCCATGCTCCTGACATGAGAAAATCTTGCCAATGGAGAAAGAGGGGGGAACAGAGACTAGCTCAGGTCACAGGGTGAGTGTGAGCAACTTACCCAGGGAGGATATAAGTGCCAGGTTCTCCAGCGTCACATCACGGTACAGGCATCTCTGAGCCTCACTAAGGAGATTCCATTCCTCCCAGGTAAAGTTCACAGCCACGTCTTCAAAAGTCACTGTGCCCTGTTATGATGTTAACAGATGAAACTACAAACCGCCCCTACGCTGACGTATCACAATCCATCTCTCCCACACATCTACTCTCGCACATCCTCCTCTCAAGGTCCTCAAATCATAGGAGAAACTAGGCCGATTGGTCATGGGGTACAGCCACCAACAACAATAGTTAGTTGAACAAATAAGTATCTATGTGGTGGCTGTGACATAAAGTCCACCCCCTCCTGACAGGCACTTCCCCTAGTATGGCCGAGGTCATAGAAAGCCCAATGTGGCACCTTCAGCACAGCAGAGATACCCTCTCTGAATGCACCTGATTCTTTTTTTTTTTGAGACGGAGTCTCGCTGTGTCGCCCAGGCTGGAGTGCAGTGGCGCAATCTCGGCTCACTGCAAGCTCTGCCTCCTGGGTTGACGTCATTCTCCTGCCTCAGCCTCTCCAAGTAGCTGGAACTACAGGTGCCCGCCACCACGCCCGGCTAATTTCTTTTTTTTTTTGTATTTTTAGTAGAGACGGGGTTTCACCATGTTAGCCAGGATGGTCTCGATCTCCTGACCTCGTGATCTGCCCACCTCGGCCTCCCAAAGTGCTGGGATTACAAGCGTGAGCCACCGCACCCAGCCCTATGCACCTGATTCTTTAGACTTCCAGGTACATTCCTTGTCCATCCCCAGCTGACTGCCACACACACCACTGGCCTCTACAACTGAAAGTATATTTTGTTTGTTTGTTTGAGACAGAGTCTCACTCTGTCGCCAGGCTGAAGTGTAGTGGCATGATCTCACCTCACTGCAACCTCCACCTCCTGGGTTCAAGCAATTATCCTGCCTCAGCCTCCCGATCAGCTGGGATTACAAGCATTTGCCACCACGCCTGGCTAATTTCTATATTTTTAACAGAGATGGCATTTCACCATATTGGGCAGGCTGGTTTCAAACTCCTGATGTCAAATGATCCACCCACCTCAGCCTCCTGAAGTGCTGGGATTATAGGCATGAGACGCTGCACCCGTTCAGACACATTACTTAAGAGTGTGAAGTGGCCAGTCATGGTGTCTCACACCTGTAATCCTGCACTCTGGGAGGCCAAAGTGGAAGAACTGCTTGATTCCAGGAGTTCAAGACCGGCCTGGACAACACGGCAAGGTCTTTTTCTACATACATACACACACACACACACACACACACACACGAAGGAAAAAATTTTAAATATATAAAAAGAGAGTTAAATGGGAAAGAAACTTGCACTCAGGCCATTTGTGGTCGTACCAGTATCACCAGGCATCCAGGTGGCAAATCACTTTGGGCCTTCATTTTTGGCCTTACACTACATCGTAGCTGACACCATCCAGAGTGTATGGCCCATTCAAACCGGATCCAATATTACCACAGAATTGCAATTCTATTGGATCCTAAAAGGAGTGGTGGTCTCAAGTAATTCTATGAAGGCCTCCTTGCATGGTTCCACAGCAACACAGAACCATGTGTGGCTTCAGCTGTCCATGACCTTATTCCACTTCTGTGCTACACTTGCCAACCCCTTGGCAATGATGACCTTTCCCTCAATTGCTCCTGTACTTCTGCCTGCATCTCATCTCTATTATCTCCACGGAAGTCCACCCCATGACAAGCTATGCCCTCTGACACACCCTACATTCATTGTCACTTACCTCCCTCTCCTGTGTGAATGCATAACACAGGTTATAAATGCCAATAATGTCACCCAGGGAACCAGGCAAAACATCTAGTCCTCAGCCTCCAACCAGTCCTTTCTGGCTCCCTAAAAGATTTACTACCTTATTATGAAGTGTGCCCTCCAAAATGGGACCCATGGCTAACGCACCTTAGTCCACACATTAGCTATCATATACTGGATGTCTCCAATATCAATTCCTTCCGAGATATCCCAACCTATGTGGACAAGCATCTCAGGCTCTGAGCATGGTGAAAACAACCCTCCTTATATCCCCAGTGACTATTATGCCTACTCCCAACTTGCTCATCTCAGCTGATACAGCTTCTATCACTGCTGCTGCTAAGACCAAAAACCCTAGGGTTGCCGGGCACGGTGGCTCAAGCCTGTAATCCCAGCACTTTGGAAGGCTGAGGCGGGTGGATCACCTGAGGTCAGGAGTTCAAGACCAGCCTGACCAATACAGTGAAACTCTGTGTCTACTAAAATTACAAAAATTAGCCGGGCGTGATGGTGTGTACCTCCTGTAGTCCCAGCTACTCAGGAGGCTGAGGCAGGAGAATTGCTTGAACCTGGGAGGCAGAGGTTGCAGTGAGCAGAGATCATGCTACTGCACTCCAGCCTGGTGATAGAACAAGACTCCACCTAAAAAAATAAAAAGCAAAAACAAAAAAACCCCAGCGTCATACCTGAAACCCTCTTGCATGTCCTTACCAATCACATTAGAAAATCTAGCTGCTGTTTTACCAAATGTAAATCACAATTCTAGCGACATCTCCTCGGCCAACAATCATCCATTAAACATCACCTGGATGACAGAATGAGCCTCAACGCTGTCTTCCTTCCTCCTCCCTTAACCCCATGTTCCTTTCTCCAATGTGGAGCCAGACGGAACTGAAGTAACATCACCTCCCCACTCTGATCAGTTTTATCTTTGAGCATTTCACATATTGCTACCAAATCCAGGGCTGACCTTCTAAGTGTTTACAGTTTCACTGAAATGGGAATACCTCCATACAACCTGTGTTATGGACTTAGAGCCTAGGGTTTAGGGTTTCTCTAGTGTTCCCGATTGAAAGGACTGAGTTCCAGAGGTGCAACAGAGCAGGATGGCAGAATAGAAAGCAGCATCCATCACACCCTTAACAGAACACCAATTTTTTTTTTTTAATAGAGTCTCTCTCTGTCACCGTGGCTGGAGTACAGTGGCACGATCTTGGCTCATTGCAACCTCTGCCTCCTGGGTTCAAGCAATTCTCCCTAATTCTTCCTGCCTCAGCCTCCCAAGTAGCTGGGATTACAGGCGCCTGCCACCACACCCAACTAATTTTTGTATTTTTAGTAGAGATGTAGTTTTGCCATGTTGGCCAGGCTGGTCTCGAATTCCTGACTTCAGTTGATCCGCCTGCCTCAGCCACCCAAAGTGCTGGGATTACAGCTGTGAGCCACCCACCATGCCTGGCCCAGAACACCAAATTTAAACACTATCAACACACACAAAAATCACCTTTGTACGAACCAAAAATCAAGTGAGCACTCACAGTATCTGGATTTAATTTTGTATTACTGGAAATGGAACTAAAAGGGGCTGTAGAGTCTTGAGTTGCCAATGCCACCCCTCCTCATCCCCCAGCAGTGCCTGCCTGTTGTGGAGAATCTGTGCTCCTGGGAAGGAAAAGCACAGTGACTGTCAGACGTTGCATGGAACTCAGTGCTTCCTGTCATAGCAGAAAGCAAAACTGGGCTGAACTCAATGGACACCTACCCAGGGAGTGAGCATATGGAGCAGCCCAGCCAGAGGGGAATCGCCCACCCCCAATGGTCGGGACTTGAGATCTGGCAAGCGTTGCCACTGAGGGCTGGAGGGCTCTGAAGTCCTAAATAAACTTGAAAGGCGATCGAGGCCACAAGGACTGCAATCCCTAGGCATGTCCTCTGCTGAGCTGGGCTCCAAGTCAGTGGACCTGGTTGGGTTGGGAGAGCACAACCTACTGAGACACCAGTTAGGGTAGCTAAGGGCGTGCTTGTGCCACCCCTCCCGCAACCCCAGGCTACTTGGCTCCTTCCTTCCACTCGAGGAGAGGAGAGGGGACAGCAAAAAGAACTTTGTCTTGCATTTTGGATGTCACCTCAGCCACAGGATCGGGCACTGGGCAGGGTTGTGAGGACCCATTCCAGGCCCACCCAGATAATATTTCTAGACACACTCTGGACCAAAACAGAACCCGCTGCCTTGAAGGGAAGAACTCAGTCATGGGAGGACCCATCACCTTCCAACTAAACAACCCTTGGACCCTGAATAACTAGCAGCAGTACCCAGGTAGTATGCGATGGCACTGGGTGAGACTCTGAGACATGCCAGCTTCAGATATAACACAGCACACTGCTAGCTCACAGCACACTGCTAGCTGTGGTGCTTACGGTCAGAGACCACACCTGCTTGAGAATAACAGAGGAAAAAGTCAAGGGGACCTTGTCTTGCACCTCAGCTACCAGCTCAACCACAGAGGGACAGAGCACCAAGAAGCCTCTTGGGGTCCCTCATTCCAGGCCTTGGCTCGTGGATGACATTGCTGGACCTGCCCTGGGTGAGTCTTGAAGAGTGAGCCTCAGACCAGGCAACATTCACCACAAGCTGACTGAAGAGCTCCTAGCCCTTAATGGAACCTCAGTGGTAGTCTGACAGCACTCCCTGTGGGCCTGTGCTGGTGGTGGCCACAGAGTGAGGCTGCTCTGCCTGTGGAAAGGGGATGGAAGAGTGGGAAGGACTGTAACATGTAGTTTGAGTGCCAGCTCAGCTGCAGTGCAAAGGAACACCAGGTAGATTTCTAAGGATTTTTACTCCAATCCCTGGCTCATGGATGGCATCTCTATACCAATCTGAGGCCTGGGGAACTCACCGTCCTAAGGAGAAGGACATAAGCCTGTCTGGCTTTGCCACCTGCTGACTGTACACGGCTAGGGCCTTGAGGGAACACAGGCAATAGCCATGTAGTGGTTACAGGAGCCTTGGGTGAAACCTAGTGCTGTGCTGGCTTCAGCTGTCACCCAGCACAGTCCCAGTGGTGGTAGCTAAAGGGGTGCTTCTGTCCCAACCCCCAGTTTCAGGCACTTCAGCACTGACAGAGGGATGCTGGGACAAAGTGAGGGAAGACCCAACAAGAGTCTCTAACTGTTAATGCAGGGCATTCTTTCAGATTTCTTCAAGACCACAAAGGTGGTATAGCTCTCTGAATCTGCAAGAGTCACAGCATGACTGAGTGTGGGGTTCCCCCTAAAGTAGATCCAGCTTAGATCACAAGACCCAAGTCCTTTCAAATACCTGGAAAGTCTTCCTAAGAAGGACAGGTACAAATGAGCCCAGACTGTGAAGCCTACGATAAACACCTAACTCTTTAATGCCCAGACACTGACGAATATCTACAAGCATCAACGCCATCCAGGAAAACGTGACCTCACCAAAGAAACTAAATAAAGCACCAAGGACCAATCCTGGAGAAACAGAGATATGTGACCTTTCAGACACATAATTCAAGATAGCTATTTTGAGGAATTTCTCAAGACAAACACAGAGAAAGAATTCAGAATTCTATCAGATAAATTTGGCAAACTAATTAAAATAATTAAATAGAACTGGCCGGGTGTGGTGGCTCACACTTGTAATCCCAGCACTTTGGGAGGCTGAGGCGGGCGGATCATGAAGTCAGGAGATCGAGACCATCCTGGCTAACATGGTGAAACCCTGTCTGTACTAAAAATACAAAAAATTAGCCGGGCGAGGTGGCGGGCACCTGTAGTCCCAGCTTCACGGGAGGCTGAGGCAGGAGAATGGTGTGAATCCCGGAGGGCGGAGCCTGCAGTGAGCTGAGATCACGCCACTGCACTCTAGCCTGGGTGACAGCGAGACTCCGCCTCAAAAAAAAAAAATAGAACTGGCCAGGCATGATGGCTCACGCCTGTAATCCCAGCACTTTGGGAGGCCAAGGCGGGTGGATCATGAGGTCAAGAGATACAGACTATCCTGGCCGATATGGTGAAACCCCGTTTCTACCAAAAATACAAAAATTAGCCGGACATGGTAGTGCACACCTGTAGTCCCACCTACTCAGGAGGCTGAGGCAGGAGAATCACTTGAACCTGGGAGGCGGAGGCTGCATTGAGCCAAGATTGCACCACTGCATTCCAGCCTGGGTGACAGAGGGAGACCCTGTCTCAAAAAAAAAAAATAAAATAAAAAATAAAAATAAATGGATTAAGAAAGACTTGGCCGGGCGCAGTGGCTCACGCCTGTAATCCCAGCACTTTGGGAGGCCGAGGTGGGCGGATCACCTGAGGTTGGGAGTTCGAGACCAGCCTGACTAACATGGAGAAACCTCATCTCTACTAAAAATACAAAATTAGCCGGGCGTGGTGGTGCGTGCCTGTATCCCAGCTTCTTGGGGGGCTGAGGCAGGAGAATCACTTGAACCCGGGAGGCAGAGGTTGTGGTGAGCCGAGATCGTGCCATTGCACTCCAGCCTGGGCAACAAGAGCAAAACTCCGTCTCAAAAAAAAAAAAAAAAAAAGAAAGACTCAAATCTAAAACCTAAAACTATGAAACTACTACCGAAAAAGACTGAAGTGGGCAAAGACTTCTTTATTTTTTTTTTGAGATGAAGTCTCACTCTGTTGCCCAGGCTGGAGTGCAATGGCATAATCTCGGCTCACTGCAACCTCCACCTCCCAGGTTCAAGTGATTCTCCTGCCTCAGCCTCCAAGTATCTGTGATTACAAGCATGTAACACCACATCCAGCTAATTTTTGTATTTTTAGTAGAGATGGGGTTTCCCCATGTTGCCCAGGCTGGTCTCAAACTCCTGACCTCAAGTGATCTGCCCGCCTTGGCCTCCCAAAGTGCTGGGATTACAGGTGTGAGTCACCGAACCTGGCAGACAAAGACTTCTTGACTAATACCTTTCAAGCACAGGCAACCAAAGCAAAATTGGACTAATGGCATCAGATCAAGTTAAAAAGCTTCTGTACAGCAAAGAAAACAATCAACAAAGTGAAGAGATAACCCACAGAATGGGAGAAAATATCTGCAAACTACCCATCTGCAAAGGGATTAATTACCAGAATATATAGAGTTCAAACAACTCTATAGGAAAAACTCTTAATAATCCCATTTAAAAATCTCAATAGACATTTCTCAAAAGAAGACATACAGTCAGGAGCAGTGCCTCCCAGCTATAATCATAGCAGTTTGGGAGACTGAGGCAGGAAGATCACTTGAGCCTAGGAGTTTATAACCACCCTGTTTAACCAGTGAGACCCCCATCTCTATAAAAAAGTTTAAAAGCTAGCCAAGGCAAGGTGGCACATGCCTGTGGTCCCTGCCACTTGGGAGGCTGAGGTAGCAGGATAGCCTGAGCCCAGGAGGTCGAAGTGAGCCATCATCACACTCCAGCACTCCAGCCTGGGTGACAGAGCAAGATTCTGTCTCAAAAATACAAACAAAAGACAATGACATACAAATGGCAAACAGGTATAGGAAGAGGTGCTCAGTATCACTGGTCATAAGAGAATGCACATCATCTCACCCCATTAAAATGGCTCATGTCCAAATGACAGGCAATAACAAATGCTGGTGAGGATGTGAAAAGGACCTCTTGTAGGCTGTTGGTGGGAATGGAAATTAGTACCACCACTAGGGAGAACAGTTTGGAGGTTCCTCAAAAAACTAAACATTAAGCTACCATATAATCTGCACTCCCATGTTTGTTGCAGTACTCACTGTTCGCAGCAGCTAAGACTTGGAAGCAACCTAAGTGGTCATCAACAGATGAATGGATAAAGAAAATGTGGGCCGGGCGCGGTGGCTCACGCTTGTAATCCCAGCACTTTGGGAGGCCGAGGCGGGCGGATCACGAGGTCAGGAGATCGAGACCACGGTGAAACCCCGTCTCTACTAAAAAAAATACAAAAAATTAGCCGGGCGTGGTGGCGGGCGCCTGTAGTCCCAGCTACTCAGAGAGGCTGAGGCAGGAGAATGGCGTGAACCCGGGAGGCGGAGCTTGCAGTGAGCCGAGATTGTGCCACTGCACTACAGCCTGGGCGACAGAGCGAGACTCTGTCTCAAAAAAAAAAAAAAGAAAATGTGGGCCAGATGTGGTGGCTCACACCTGTAATCCCAGCACTTTGGGAGGACCAGGCCAGCGGATCACAAGTTCAGGAGATGGAGACCATCCTGGCTAACACAGTGAAATCCCATCTGTACTAAAAATACAAAAAATTACCTGGGCGTGGTGGCACATATGTTTAGTCTCAGCTACTCGGGAGGCTGAGACATGAGAATCACTTGAACCTAGGAGGCAGAGGTTGCAGTGAGTCAAGATCGCACCACTGCACTCCAGCCTGGGTGACAGAGAGGGACTCCATCTCAAAAAAAAAAAAAAAAGATAGAAAATGTGAGGGCGTGGTGTCTCACACCTGTAATCTCAGCATTTCAGGAGGCTGAGCGGGGTGGATCACGAGGTCAGGAGTTCCAAACCAGCCTGGCCAAAATGGTGAAACCCTGTCTCTACTAAAACTACAACAATTAGCCAGGCGTGATGGCAAGCACCTGTAATCCCAGCTACTCGGGAGGCTGAGGCAGGCGAATTGCTTGAACCCAGGAGGCGGAAATTGCAGTGAGCCGAGATCACACCATTGCACTCCTCCCTGGGCAACAAGAGTGAAACCCCATCTCAAGAAAGTAAAACAAAATAAAAAATAAAGACTGCATCTAACTAGGTAAGATCACAAACAAGCAAACTCTTCCACTATCAGTTCTCACCAGAGGATTCTGTAACTATAAAAGATTAGGCCTTCAGCAGCTCAAAAGGGCCGTCCTGACAGTCACTTTTAATAAAAACTCAGCATCTGCTGCCTAAGGCTCTGCCACCTCAAAGACTCTTCCTTGTAAGACTGCAGGCCAACTGCCCACCAACTGGCCCAGACCAGGGTGACTTTTGTCTTCTTTGCTCCCTCTAAACTGGTTCCATAATGTTTACTCCTATCTCTTTTTACTCTTGATGCCAAACATTATTTTGTTCGTTGTGTTGTAATGCCCAACCTTGTTTTCACTAACCCTGTTTTTAGACTCTCACTTTTGCTCTCTTAATCACCTAGCCTCGTTTCCACATGAATAGACTCTCCCTTAGCTGAGAAAGCCAGATGAGCTCCATCTGGCCTCCTTGATTTACAAGACATTAAGGACTCCTTACCCACCCCCCTTTCCTCAAGGAGTCAACTTGTGTAAGCAGATTCCCAACATATCAAAGGAGTCCAATTAACGGATAAGGTACTGGAACAAACCATGTATGAAGTTCCCAGGACTTTGCTCAAAAGATAACACCATAAAGCCTTGAGTTTGTGTCCAGCATAGTGCCCATATCTAACTCTTATGAAGGATTTAGAGCCCCGCACCTGGTACCTTGCCTTTTTGTAACCAATTGTCTTTTAAATTGTTTCTCTGTAACCATTTGTCGTTTTAATTTTTTGCATGTTTTTACTTCTAAAGTGTTGTTGCATTTAAGCTCCCCTCCCCTTCCTAAACTAAAGTATAAAAGTTAATCAAGCCCCTTCCTTGGGGCCAAGAGAATTTTGGGCGTTAGCCGTCTCTTTGGCCGCCAGCTGAATAAAGGACTCTTAATTCGTCTCAAAGTGTGGCGTTTTTCTAACTCTCTCGGTACAACAGTGTTATGTTTAACCTATAACACTTACATGTTAAGTATACCATTGTGTATGTCAGGCCTCTGAGCCCAAGCCAAGCCATCGCATCCCCTGTGACTTGCACGTATACATCCAGATGGCCTGAAGTAACTGAAGACCAACAAAAGAAGTAAAAATAGCCTTAATTGATGACATTCCACCATTGTTTGTTTCTGCCCTACCCTAACTGATCAATGTACTTTGTAATCTCCCCCACCCTTAAGAAGGTACTTTGTAATCTCACCCACACCCTTAAGAAGGTTCTTTGTAATCTCCCCCACACCCTTAAGAAGGTTCTTTGTAATTCTTCCTACCCCTGAGAATGTACTTTGTGAGATCCACCCCCTGCCCCCAAAATATTGCTCTTAACTTCACCTCCTATCCCAAAACCTATAAGAACTAATGATAATCCACCACTCTTTGCTGACTCTTTTTGGACTCAGCCCGCCTGCACCCAGGTGAAATAAACAGCCATGTTGCTCACACAAAGCCTGTTTGGTGGTCTCTTCACACGGACGCGCATGAAAGTGTATGGTTTGCTATACTGACTGACTTGTGGTGTGTCTTCAGCCTCTGTGCCCATGGCCGACTACCAAGTGAACTGGAATCACTAGAGAATTGCCTCCTTCGAACTCCATTTAGCTCATGGCTTTCGTGGACTCAAATGTCATCAGTAAACACCTGACACTGGAAAGACACAAACATGCGTGGACCTGATTATCTCTACCCTTGCAATGCTCATGACATCCCTCCTTTCTTTGAAAATCTCCATGCCTTCTAGCGTCCTCATATGAGTGCAAAGCCCCCAGCCTGCTTGCTCTTCCAGGTGGAGCTCCGCCTCATAATTTGCTCCCAACAGGCACCTGTCGACCCCAGATTCCATCCTTCCGGCTCAGTTCACCTCCAGGCCTTTGCCCGCGCCAGTCCCTGTGCCTGTCTGTCTCCCCACCGCATCCCACGGGTGTCAGAAATGGGGCCCCTCCGGCGAGCGCCTCAGTGTCCCAACGCCGGCATCCGGGCTGCAGAGCCCTGAGCAGGCGCTGCTACCTCGCTGCTTTTGGGTGACTATGAGGTGACCTGAGGACATGGAAGGCGCCACAATTACCTGAGCGGAGAGCCTCAGCGTGGCCGCTGCAGCCATCGAACCACGTGGTTTTAAGCAGGGTCGGGAGGAGAGGGCGACCAGCCAGGAGATATGGGCACGACGGTCCCTATCCTGGCCCAGGAGTGGGTCACGCTGGGCGCTGTCACAGAGCTCCAGAGTCGCCTCTGTGCAGCGGAGGACAACTGCTCTCCGCCTTCTGGGTTCAGTCACTGCAACGCCGACCTAGCGCTCCCGAGCCTCTCTGACAAACCCAACACCAATCAAAATGGCCGCCACCGGAGGGCGCCGGAAGTCCGGACCCATTGTCACGTGCACACAGGAAACGCCTTTATTCTGAGCCCTCATGGCTCTTCCACGCTATCATTCGAGGCGGAGTTTTCTGGGTAATGTAGTTCTCTAGGTAACAAGGAGGGTAAAGGGCGCGATTCCTAGAGGCGCTTCTGCAGGAAAAGCCCAGCTCCACCTCAGGAGTATCCTTTTTTTTTTTTTTTTTTGAGACGGAGTCTTGCTCTGTCCCCCAGGCTGGAGTGCAGTGGCGCGATCTCGGCTCACTGCAAGCTCTGCCTCCCGGGTTCACGCCATTCTCCTGCCTCAGCCTCCTGAGTAGCTGGGACTACAGGCACCCGCCACCGCGCTCGGCTAATTTTTTGTATTTTTTTAGTAGAGACGGGGTTTCACCGTGTTAGCCAGGATGGTCTCGATCTCCTGACCTCGTGATCCGCCCGCCTCGGCCTCCCAAAGTGCTGGGATTACAAGCGTGAGCCACCGCGCCCGGCGCACCTGGCCCTTATTTTTAAGATAAGAGGTCTGGCTCTGTTGCCCAGGCTGGAGTGCAGTGGCACAATCTCGGCTTACAGCAGCTTCGAACTCCTCAGCTCAAGCGATCCTCCCTCCTCAGGCTCCCTAACTCTAACTCCAACCTTAGGGCAGCTGGGACCACAGGACCGCCCAACCACACTCAGCTAATATTTTTTATTTTCTGTAGAGACAGGATTTTGCTTTGCTGCTCAGGCTAATTTCTAACTCCTGGCCTCAAATGATCCTTGTGGCTTGGCCTCCCAAACCATTTCTATTCCCCGACTCCCCATTTCTATTCCCCGACTTCCCATGTGCAACCTTCCTAATATGTTTGATACGCATCTTTTTGTTTGTATGTATTTTTAGAAAATGTTTATTGTTTTTGTATGCAAAAAAAAATTAATAAAAAAAAAAATGTCAAAAAAAAAAAAAATATATATATAAAAAAATCAGTTGGGCGTGGTGGCGGGCGCCTGTAGTCCCAGCTACTCGGAGAGGCTGAGGCAGGATAATGGCGTGAACCCGGGAGGCGGTGCTTGCAGTGAGCCGAGATCGCGCCACTGCACTCCAGCCTGGGTGGCAGAGCGAGACTCCACCTCAAAAAAAAAAAAAAAAAAAGAAAAAGAGTTTTATTCACACAGAGTTGGATGAACAGCACACTGGAGTCTTGTTAGTATTACTCAAATCAGTCTCCCTGAAAATTGGGAGACTGGGGTTTTTTGTTGTTGTTTATTTGTTTGTTTTTTGAGACGGAATTTTGCTCCTGTTGCCCAGGCTGGAGTGCAATGTCACGATCTCAGCTCACTGCAACCTCTGCCTCCTGAGACTGGGGTTTTTTAAGGATAATTTGGTAGATAGGGGGCCATGAATTGGGGAGTGCTGATTGGTTGGGTTGGAGATGAAATAATAGGGAGTCAAAGTTGTTCTCTTGTGCTGAGTGGGTTCTGGGGGAGAGGGAGGCACAAGACCAGATGAGCCAGTTTATCCATCTGAGTGGTGCCATCAGATCCATCAAGTTCAGGGTCTGAAAAATATCTCCAGCACCAATCTTAGCTTTTACAATAGTGATACCATCCCTAGGAACAACTGGGGATGTTTACAGTCTTGTGGCCCCTAGCTGATGACTCCTAAATGATAATTTCTAATCTATGGGGCCCTAATAAATCAGTAAGTTAACAGGAACTGGGAAGGAGCCAGGCTGGCAGAACAGGAACCTAACCCCATCTGCAACCTCTTTGTGGGAAGAAACCACAGCTGTCAGAAGTGTTTAACAGAGCAACTCCATCTTGAACAGGGGTTGGATAAAATGAGGCTGAGACCTACTGGGCTGCATTCCCAGACGGTGAAGGCATTCTAAGTCACAGGATGAGATAAGAGGTCAGCACAAGATACAGGCCATAAAGACGTTGCTGATAAAACAGCTTGCAGTAAAGAAGCTGGCTAGAACCCACCAAAACCAAGATGGCCATGAGAGTGACCTCTGGTCGTCCTCACTACAACACTCCCACCAGCGCCATGACAGTTTACAAATGCCATAGCAACATCAGGAAGTTACCCTATATGTTCTACAAAACGCAGGCATGAATAATCCACCCTTTATTCAGTATATAATCAAGAAATAGGGGCCAGGCACAGTGGCTCAGGCCTGTAATCCCAGCACTTTGGGAGGCCGAGGTGGGCGGATCACGAGGTCAGGAGATGGAGACCATCCTGGCTAACACGGTGAAATCCTGTCTCTACTAAAAATACAAAAAATTAGCCAGGCATGGTGGCGGGCACCTGTAGTCCCAGCTACTTAGGAGGCTGAAGCAGGAGAATGGCATGAACCCGGGAGGTGGAGCTTGCAGTGAGCTGAGGTCGCGCCACTGCACTCCAGCCTGGGCGACAGAGCGAGACTCCGCCTAAGAAAAAAAAAAATCAAGTAATAACCATAAAAATGGGCAACCAGGCCAGGCGTGGTGGCTCACCCCTGTAATCCCAGCACTTTGGGAGGCCGAGGTAGGAGGATCACGAGGTCAGGAGATGGAGACCATCCTGGCTAACAGGATGAAACCCAATCTCTACTAAAAATACAACAAAATTAGCCGGGTGCCTCTGTCTGTGGAGTATCCGCTCTTTTATTCCTTTACTTTCTTTTCTTTTTTTGAGCAGGAGTTTCACTCTGTCACCCAGGCTGGAGTGCAGTGGCATGATCTCGGCTCACTGCAACCTCCACCTCCTGGGTTCAAGCAATTCACCTGCCTCAGCATCCTGAGTACCTGGGACTACAGGTGCGCACCACCATGCCCAGCTAATTTTTGTATTTTTAGCATAAATGTGGTCTCACCATGTTGGCCAGGCTCCTTTCAAGCTCCCAACATTGTGATCTGCCCGCCTCGGCCTCCCAAAGTGTTGGGATTACAGGCGTGAGCCACTGCACCTGGCCCAAACCCATGTATTTCTTTAATGTATTTGATTGATGTCTCATGCTTCCTTAAAATGTATAAAACCAAGCTGCATCCCGACCACCTTGGGCACATGTTCTCAGGACCTCTTCAAGGCTGTATCACCGGCCATGGTCACTCATATTCGGCTCAGAATAAATCTCTTCACATAGTCTACAGAGTTTGACTCTTTTCATTGACACTGAAGGAACCCCCAACCCAGAGGAAAATCATCCGTGTGCATCAATTGGCTCACTTTGAGTGAGTGGGGTGCATATACCCAGATAAAGAATGAGATTGGTTTAGAGGCCCAACTTAGTGGAGTTAGAGTCTCTCCTGGTTAAAGGCTCCTCTTGCGGTCCGGCTGCAGGGGTTATTCAGGGATGCACCGAGAAGTAGTGGGAAGAATGATGAAAGAAAGACACAGAGAAGCAGGATTAGGAGGGACGGTCCCCTGATAGGGAAGCGACCCAAGTTCTGCTTTATTCAGTGCTTTTATACATGCCAGGGGTCAAAAGTCCACAAAATAATTGTTTTTGTCTTCAATTGGTGCGGCCTCCGCAGTCTGTCCTGTACTAATCACTAACTGTGAAAAGCCATTCACAGCGCTTCACTGATCTGGTAAGAACAGGAAGCTACCCATAACAGGATCTTCAGTGGTCAGGTCTTTGCCATGCCACCTACTTCCCTGTCTGCTGGCTTTGCCAATGCATGGGAATATGAACTTGGCTCCCCACAGGCTCCTCTCAATAAAAGGCAAGGAAACTTGACCAAACTTTGGTTCGATGCCCAACTTAGGAAGGTTAGATTACTTCCTAAGAGTTAGGGGGTTAGAGGCCCCTCTCAGTAAAGTCCCTCTCAGCTAGGAATGGGTTTGGCACAATGGGCTGTTAACTGCTGTTCTCTTTGGAATAATCTGCCTTGCTGATGGCTATGGGTGACAGGACTAGGAACGTACAGGATCATGGGACATGGGGAGCTTTTTCCTTCCCAAAAGGGGAAACTTGCGAGCTGATGCGATGGCTGGAAAAGATCCCCTTGCTACTGACAAGCGGCCACCTGAACTTTTCAGTGTTACTGCAGTTGGGGGGTCTTCTCGGGCCTCTCTAAGCTCCTGGCCTTCCCCACCCTGCCACAGGCAATGTTTTTCTCTGTCTCCTTTCCCTTTCTTATCTTTTCTGTTATTCAGGGTGATCATCTTGTCCAGAGACCAAGTTGAAACTCCTGATCGGAGGTTGGATTAAAGATGATGGGGCCCAACCGGGGCAAGTTTGAGCCTTGCCTGTTGGATATTCCAGGCAGAGCAGAGTGGCTAATGTGTATGTTTTGTCACACATATTTTGCTCTGGCCAGAATGGAAAAAGATAATTTAGCTTTGTGTTGCAGATTGGCCCCCAGGGCTGTGGCACAGCCAGCTGGGTCACTAGAGCCTCTCAGGGAAAGGGAAACCAGAAGCCTGGAATGCTGGAATGCCAGCAAAAGGGTAAGAATTTCTTTTTTGTTGTTGTTGATTTTATTTTATTTTATTTTTTTGAGATGGAGTCTCGCACTGTCACCCAGGCTGGAGTGCAGTGGTGTGAATTCAGCTCACTGCAACATCCGCCTCCCAGGTTCAAATGATTCTCTTGCCTCAGCCTCCTGAGTAGGTGGGATTACAGGTGCGTGCCACCATGACTAGTTAATTTTTGTATTTTTAGTACAGACGAGGTTTCACCACATTGGCCAGGCTGGTCTCCAACTCTTGACTTCAGGTGATCTGCCCGCCTGGGCCTCCCGAAGTGCTGGGATTACAGGCGTGAGCCACCGCACCCAGCAAGAATTTCTTACCAGTCAGTTGGCTGGGTGTGGTGGCTCACACCTCTAATCCCAGCACTTTGGGAGGCAGAGGCAGGTGGATCACCTGAGGTCAGGAGTTCGACAACAGCCTGGCCAATATGGTGAAACAACATCTCTAATAAAAATAGAAAAAATTAGTCATGGCCAGGCGTGGGGGCTCACTCCTGTAATCCCAGCACTTTGGGAGGCTGAGGTGGGCAGATCACTTGAGGTCACGAGTTCGAGACCAGCCTGGCCAACATGGTAAAACCCCATCTCTACTAAAAATGGAAAAAATTAGCCGGGTGTAGTGGCACATGCATGTAATCCCAGCTACTCAGGAGGCTGAGGCAAAAGAATCACTTAAACCTGGGAGGTGGAGATCGTAGTGAGCTGAGATAGCACCATTGCACGCCAGCATGGGCAACAGAGCGAGACCCCATCTCAAAAAAAAAAAAAAATTAGTCATGCATGTTGGTGTGCACCTATAATCCCAGCTCCTTGGGAGGCTGAGGCAGGAAATCACTTGAACCCAGGAGGTGGAGGTTACAGTGAGCTGAGATGGTGCCACTGCACTCCAGCCTGGGTGACAGAGCGAGACTCTGTCTCAGAAAAAAAAAAAAGTCCAGGCACAGTGGCTCATACCTGTAACCCCAGCACTTTGGGCTGAGGTGAGGGGATCATGAGGTTAAGAGCTCGAGACTATCCTGGCCAGCATGGTGAAAACTCGTCTCTACTAAAAATACAAAAATTAGCTGGGCATGGTCGTGGGTGCCTGTAGTCCCAGCTACTCAGGAGGCTGAGGCTGGAGAATTGCTTGAACCCAGGAGGTGGGGGTTGCAGGGAGCTGAGATCATGCCACTGCACTCCAGCCTGGCAACAGAGTGAGACTCCATCTCAAAAAAAAAAAAAGCCCATTTGCCTAAATCCAAGAAAGAAAAGAAGTGGGTTTTCTTGTTTTGTTTTGTTTTGTTTTGTTTTTAGTGTGTAAATGAAACAAAACAGCAAAGAGAAAAGTCCCCTGATTTGTATCCTAGTGCTTCTTGATCACACCTAGTTGGCATAGCTGCAAAAAGCATAGCCACATCTATCTAATCTTATTGCTCATAGCTGTTAAATACCAAATCTGAATCTGCAATTTTAGAAACGGAGGCTTCAATGCTTTTTGTTCCCAATGTTTCACAAGCAAATGGATGGAAATCAGAAGGCACAGAGGGGAAGAGTAAAATAAAAGCCCTAAGACAATTTAAATGAAGTCCCTGAAAATGACAGTGAAACAGAGCAACCAAGAGATTGATTCGTACAGCAAAGAGGACAAGACAGATTAATACAAAGTTAGGCCGGGGGCGGTGGCTCACGCTTGTAATCCCAGCACTTTGGGAGGCCGAGGCGGGCGGATCACGAGGTCAGGAGATCGAGACCACGGTGAAACCCCGTCTCTACTAAAAATACAAAAAATTAGCTGGGCGTGGTGGCGGGCGCCTGTAGTCCCAGCTACTCGGAGAGGCTGAGGCAGAAGAATGGCATGAACCCGGGAGGCGGAGCTTGCAGTGAGCCGAGATTGCGCCACTGCACTCCAGCCTGGGCGACAGAACAAGACTCTGTCTCAAAAAAAAAAAAAGAAAAGTAAATTTGTTAAGAAAGTAAAGTGATGAAAGAACAGTCACTCCATAAACAGAGTAGACTCTTCCTGAAAGTCAGAGGAGGAATGTGACCACCCTAGGTACTTGTTTATACATAGTGTTAGGAATAACGCTCAAAATTTTAAGGAAATTGAACACTTGAACACAGGATTTTTAGCAAAGCATTTTTACTTTTGCACAGAGGGGTGCCTCTTTGGCCAGTCGCCATGAGAGCGCACCTGAACAAAGGGGCATGAGAGCCTTTATTTTTGATGCAAGTCTTGTCTTTGTACTTTTTTTTTTTTTTGAGACGGAGTCTTGCCCTGTCCCCCAGGCTGGAGTGCAATTGGCTCACTGCAACCTCTGCCTCCTGGGTTCAAGTGATTCTTCTTCCTCAGCCTCCTGAGTAGCTGAGATTACAGGCACCCACCACCATGCCTGGTTAATTTTTGTATTTTTAGTAGAGAGGGGATTTCACCATATTGGTCAGGCTGCTCTCGAACTCCTGACCTCAGGTGATCCACCTGCCTTGACCTCCCAAAGCGCTGGGATTACAGGCGTGAGCCACTGCGCCCCACTGTACTTTTTTTTTATTGGCTGGGGTTGGGTTGTACAATCTAAACTAATCTCGGTTGGCTAAACATTTGATTTTTTTAGATAAGGTGGGCACATAAAAGAAAGCAGACAGGAAAGGGGAAGGGGTATCTGTAATGAGCTAGAAGGTTAGTTTTTTACAAAATAAGGAAAGGAATGTGGGCTGGTATTGATAATGCCTGGTATTGTGGTGTGCCTGGGTGTTTAACAAAGGCAAAAAGGAAAAAAAGGAGAAAAAGGGAAAGGGGGAGGTTCTATGAATTAAAGAATAAAATATTTGATCGAGTTATTTGAAAAGAAACCTCATCACATCCCACAAGAGGATAAAAAAAGATCATGGGGAGATGTGCTACAAGGGTTTGTGATGAAGAATTAATTTTATTAATTACTATATTTTGCAAGAATATTATTATCTTTAAAACAAAATTAGGAATGCTTCTGTTTTCAAGATATCCAGATATCAGGACACTCTTAAGTCTGGGCCTGTTTAGTAACATTTTCTTTTCTTTTCTTTTTTTGAGACAGAGTCTCTATCTGTTGCCCAGGCTGGAGTGCAATGGCTCAATCTCGAGAGGCTCACTGCAAACTCCACTTCCCAGATTCAAGCAATTCTCTGCCTCAGCGTCCTGAGTAGCTGGGATTACAGGTGCCTGCCACCACACCTGGCTAACTTTTGTATTTGTAGTAGAGACGGGGTTTCGTAATCTTGGCCAGGCTGGTCTTGAACTCCTGACCTCGAGATCCACCTGCCTCGGCTTCCCAAAGTGTTGGGATTACAGGCGTGAGGCACCGCGTCCGGCCAACATTTTCAATCTGTTTCCTTAACCAGAAACGTCTAGAGTCTAGGAATACCTAATTTTTTGGGAATGCAGCCCAGGAAATCCCAGCTTCATTGTTCCTAGCCCTCACTCAAGATGGAGTTGCTCTGGTTTGAACACCCCTAACATTATCATCTTTGTTTCAAAGTTCAACTATAAACTAAGTTTCTACCAAAGTTAATTCACCCTGCTCCCAGGAATGAACAATAATTTTCTCACTGTTATAATTTTTGCAAAGGCAGTTCAATCACACTCTGAAGGATTAGAGTCGGTTTTCTCAGTCCATGTTTCTCAGGAACGTTGGAGAACTACTCAGATAGGGCCATAACAAGGAAGTGTGACAGAGAAATAAAATCTTGGGACCCTCAAACTCACCATGCCAAAGAGAAAGTTAAGCTTGTGAACTGAGCCAGGAGAAAAACAAAACAAAACAAAAAAACCCAACAACCTGCCTTCCTCTTTGTTTCCACACAAATGGCTGAAAATATAGAAGGCCACATATCGACCGGGCGCAGTGGCTCACACCTGTAATCCCAGAACTTTGGGAGGCCGAGGCGGGCGGATCACGAGGTCAGGAGATCGAGACCATCCTGGCTAACACGGTGAAACCCCGTCTCTACTAAAAACACAAAAAATTAGCCGGGCGTGATGGCGGGCGCCTGCAGTCCCAGCTACTCAGGAGGCTGAGGCAGGAGAATGGCGTGAACCCGGGAGGCGGAGCTTGCAGTAAGCCGAGATCGCGCCACTGTACTCCAGCCTGGGCGACAGAGCAAGACTCCGTCTCAAAAAAAAAAAAAAAGAAATTGTCCTTCAGCCCACCCCAAGGCATATTTAACTTCTTCCTCTATGCTACCTTTGCTTTATCTTATGTAAAATATAGATTTACTGATGCCAAAGGGAAAGCATAATTAACTATTCTTCTACCTCCTCCTTTAACCTGTAAAAGGTGGATTCAGTGAGCACTAATCAAAGACTCACAAGAATGTAACCACTCACCTCATTGTCTACCCTTCGCCCTCCTTTTTTTTCCCCTTTCCCCTGCTTCTCACTCTTTCCTCTTTGAATATTGAAGTCCTCAAAACTCTCTTTGGAAAAAGTAAAGGCCACAAATCTTACTGTAACTCTTTTTCCCCTGTAACATCTTCAACCTTGGCAAAATAACCTCTAAACTGATTGAGACCTGTCTCAGATTCCTTTTGGCTTACAGAAGATAGAGGAGAGATACTGTGCCCCCATAAAGCAGAATTAGAAAACTACATCTCTCTGGTTCCCACAGAAAACAACTCTCCTGCATGTACCATGGATTCTTGTGCCCAATTCCTTGAGTAACACTTTAATCCACTTGGTATTGGTTACTCCATATTCTAACTTATATTCAGTCCCTTTTAGGAATTATACATCAGCCTCACAAAAAGAACAATTAAATAACTTGGTATTAATAATGGTGGTAGTATTCAAAGGTAGAGCTCTCCACCTGAAGACACTGGAGTATGTTAAATTCTTTTTTTTTTTTAGGATGGGACTTCACTAGCCGGGCACAGTCACTCATGCCTGTATTCCCAGCACTTTGGGAGGCCGAGGTGCGCATATCACGAGGTCAGGAGTTTGAGACCAGCCTGGCCAACAGGGTGAAACCCCATTTCTAAAAATACAAAAATTAGCCAGGCATGGTGGCACGCGCCTGTTAATCCCAGCTACTGGGGAGGCTGAGGCAGGAAAATCGCTTGAATCTGGGAGGCGGAGGTTACACTGAGCTGAGATGGTGCCACTGCACTCCAGCCTGGGTGACAGAGCGAGGCTCTGTCTCAAAAAAAAAAAAAAAAAAAAAAGCCGAGGGTCTAGCCAGAGCTGTGGAACCGCCGCCAGGTCGCTGTTGGTCCACACCACCCGTCGGGCTGCTCGCCCACCCAGCATCCGCCGCCGCTATGGGAGTGCAGGGGGAAACCATCTCCCCAGGAGAGGAGCGCACCTTCCCCAGGCATGGCCAGACCTGCGTGGTGCACTACATCCGGATGCTTGAAGATGGAAAGAAATTTGATTCCTCCCGGGACAGAAACAAGCCCTTTAATTTTATGCTAGGATGCAGGAGGTGATCCGAGGCTGGGAAGAAAGGGTTGCTTAGATGAGTGTGGGTCAGAGAGCCAAACTGACTATATCTCCAGATTCTGCCTACGGTGCCACCGGGCACCCAGGCATCATCCCACCACATGCCACTCTCGTCTTCGATGTGGAGCTTCTAAAACTGGAATGAAGAGAATGGTCTCCTCCCTCAGCTCCCTGTTATTGGATCTGCCATGGTGGGATCTGGTGCCTCCAGACGTGTGGGCGTGAATCCATATGAAGCTTTTCCTGACGTTCCACTACACTCTGTATAGACATCTGCCCTGACTGAAAGTGTTCTGTCACTCAGCTTTGCTTCCGACACGTTCCATTTCCTCTTCCCCCTTCTCCTTGTGTGTGTGTTTACCTAAACTATGTGCCATAAACCTCAAGTTACTCATTTTATCTTGTTTTCATTTTGGGGTGAAGATTCAGTTTCAGTCTTTTGGATCTAGGTTTCCAATTAAGTACATGGTCAAGCATCAACAGCACAAGTGATAGATTCACTTTAGAACAGGAATCGGTGTTGGGGGTTTTGCAAGAATATTTTAATTTTTTGGATGAATTTTTATCTATTATACATCAAACATTCTTTCTGCTGCGCTGCAAAGCCATAGCAGATTTGAGGTGCTGTTGAGGGAAGAATTATTGTCCAAGTTGAGAGATGTCCTTGGGTTAAATGAAAATCCCTACCTAAAACCGAGGTGGCGATGGGGAGAGCCTTTGTATTGGCAGAAGGGCTGAGGCAGGGCTCACTTGTCTGACATAATGTAAGAGAGTCTTGGAACATGTCCTGGGTCCAGGGTCTAAAACCCCTTGCTGGCTATGGAACACCAAGCTCTGTGCCAAAGGGCGGGAGGCTGCCCTGCCACACTACAATCTAAGCCTAGGGCATAAAACCCCTTGTGGCTTGGAGAGAACCCAGGTCTCAGAGCATATAACCCCTTGTGGCCTCTGGAATGTGTCCAGACTCACTGGCCCATTGCTCCTTACTCTCCCCAAATCATAAATTGATTGTATCTTGAATTCTTATTCTTCTTGAATAAGAACCTAGTCTCCCTTATCTCAAGTAGCAGACCATATGCTAAACTGTCACAGCTACGCTTGATGCACCGCTGCTTTTCTATCCCCAGGTCCTCACCTGTCTACCCCCATGTCTGCACGTCCTCACTACCTGCATCTTTGTTTGATTACCAATAAATAGTGTGGGCTCCCAGAGCTCAGGGCCTTCACAGACTCCATACTGGCGTTGGCCCCCTGGACCCACCCTATGTACTCTTAACTTGTTTTGTCTCATTCCTTTGACTCCGCCGGACTTCTTAGCCCCCATGACCTGGTGTTGGGTCTGATCACCCCAACATTTCTGGCACCCCAATGTGGGGCTACGAAGGCCCTGGTGAAGGAATGCTAGAGTGGGTGGAAGTGGAGGATGTATCACCAGAGGACACCCGAGGATGACTGAAAGATGCTCGGTGGGTAAGCTGGGTGCTTGGAAAAACCAAGGTAACAATGGGACAGAATAAAAACAAATATTCTGCTTATTTAAACTTTCTTTTTTTTTTTTTTTTTTTTTTTTTTTTTTTTTTTTTTGAGACGGAGTCTTGCTCTATCACCCAGGCTGGAGTGCAGTGGCCCGATCTCGGCTCACTGCAAGCTGCGCCTCCCGGGTTCACGCCATTCTCCTGCCTCAGCCTCTCCAAGTAGCTGGGACTACAGGCGCCCGCCACCACGCCCGGCTAATTTTTTTGTATTTTTAGTAGAGACAGGGTTTCACTGTGGTCTCGATCTCCTGACCTCGTGATCCACCCGCCTCGGCCTCCTAAAGTGCTGGGATTACAAGCGTGAGCCACCGCGCCCAGCCTATTTAAACTTTCTAAGGCATTTATTACAGAGAGGGGGAGCAAAAGTTAGTACTCAGAAATTATTAACAGTCTTTAGTACAGTAAAGCAGTTTTGCCCATGGTTCCCAGAACTAGGGACTATGGAGTTGGATGAATGGGAAAGAATTGGCAAATTTGCAGAGATTTGGCCAGGCGCGGTGGCTCACGCCTGTAATCCCAGCACTTTGGGAGGTGGAGGGGGGCGGATCACGAGGTCAGGAGATTGAGACCATCCTGGCTAACACAGTGAAACCCCATCTCTAATACCAAAAAAAAAAAACTAGCTGGGCGTGGTGGCAGGCACCTGTAGTCCCAGCTACTTGGGAGGCTGAGGCAGGAGAGTAGCATGAACCTGGGAGGTGGAGCTTGCAGTGAGCCAAGATCATGCCACTGCACTTCAGCCTGGGTGACAGAGTGAGACTCCGTTTCAAAAAAAAAAAAAAAAAAAATGAATTGGCAGAGATTTTAAAAAGGCATATAAAAAAGGAGCCAAAATTCCAGTTTCTGATTGGTTGGTGTGGGCATTGATAAAGGCAGCTCTTGAGCCATTTCAAACAGATGACGAGACAGATTCAGATGAGGAAAAGGAAGACAAGTGTAAAAAACTAACTTCAGATTCTGAATGCGAGGAGCAAAAACCAGAGGAAATTAAAGAAAGGAAAACTGAAAAGGGTATGTTTTACTAGCCTGTCAGCTCCACCTGCTGAATTAAGTGAATGGCCACCTCCTCCCCCTCCCCATAATGGGTGAGAAAATGAATTAGCTGTAAAACTTGCCACTGCTGTAGTTGCAACATTAAAATCTGGAGCAATTGGTGGTGCTATACAAAATTCTGTTCAAAAGGCTAGAGCTGAGGGAGACCTTGAAGCATGGCAATTTCCTGTTACTATCACCCAGCAAGGAGGACAAAATATAGCTAATTAGGCCACATTTTCTTTCAAGCTATTAATGGAATTTAAGCAAGCCATTAGTCAATATGGGCCAAATTCTCCTTTTGTACAAACTTTACTAAAAAATGTGGCTCTTGATAATGGATTGATAAAATATGACTGGGATACTTTAACAAAATCTGTTCTCACTCTATCTCAGTACTTACAGTTTAAAACCTGGTGGGCTCTTGAAGCTCAAAGTCAGGCAAGGGAAAACACACAAGCACAGCCACCTGTGCCTGTTTCTTTTCAACAGTTAATGGGAGTCAGTCCTAATTGGGGTCGATTAGAAAATCAAGCAGTAATGGAGAATGTTGCCATTGTTCAGTTATGCACTGTGTGCTTACAGGCATGTGAGAGAATAAATGTTGCAGGAGAAAAATATCCTTTTTTCAGTTCTGTCCGACAAGGACCTAAAGAACCATATACTGATTTTATTGCTCGGCTCCAGGAGGCTATGAATAAGGCCATAACTGACAAAACAGCTCAAGATGTTGTAATACAGCTTCTTGCATATGAAAATGCTAATACAGAGTGTCAAAATGCTATTAGACCTATGAGAGGGAAGGCTCATTTGGCTGAATATATTAAGGCTTGTGATGGCATTGGGGGTAACTTACATAACGCTACTCTTTTAGCTCAAGCTATGGATGGACTAAAGGTGGGAAAAAATATGCCCCATTTTCAGGCTCTTGCTTTAATTGTGGCCAATTTGGACACACAAAAAAGGAATGTAGAAAAGGAAATCAAAGGCAAAAACTATTACCATCAATCAACAGAAAAGTCCCAGTGTATACCCCCGGTATAAGAAAGGCAATCACTGGACAAAACAGTGTCATTCTAAATCTACTAAAGATGGACAACCTCTTTTGGGAAAAGGGAAGAGGGGCCCACCTCAGGCCGCTCAACAAACCAAGGCGTATCCGGCACAGTCAGTGCCCTTACAAACATACAACAATTGTCCCCCACCACAGCATGCAGTGCTGCCATAGATCTCTGCAGCACAATTCCTGTCTCCCTACTTCCTGGGGAGCCACCAAAGAAGGTCCCCATGGGTGTTAGGGGCCCTTTACCCTCAGGAAAATTTGGTCTATTGCTTGGAAGGTCTAGATTAAATTTCAAAGGTGTCACTGTACATACAGGAATAATTGATTCTGATTATGCCAGAGAGATTCAACTAGTTATTAGTTCCTCAACTCTGTGGTCTGTTTCCCCAGGAGAAAGAATTGCTCAGTTGTTGCTGTTACCTTATACAAAACTGGGAAACAGCATTGTAAAAAGAACAGGAGGCTTTGGTAGTACTAACCCAGCAGGAAAAGCTGTATATTGGGCCGGGCGCGGTGGCTCAAGCCTGTAATCCCAGCACTTTGGGAGGCCGAGGCGGGCGGATCACGAGGTCAGGAGATCGAGACCATCCTGGCTAACATGGTGAAACCCCATCTCTACTAAAAATACAAAAAATTAGCCGGGCGTGTTGGCGGGCACCTGTAGTCCCAGCTACTTGGGAGGCTGAAGCAGGAGAATGGCGTGAACCTGGGAGGCGGAGCTTGCAGTGAGCCGAGATCGCACCACTGCACTCCAGCCTGAGCGAGACTCCGTCTCAAAAAAAAAAAAAAAAAAAAAGCTGTATATTGGGTTAATCAAGTGTCTGATAAGAGACCTATTTGTACAGTAACCATTCAAGGAAAGGACTTTGAAGGGTTAGTAGATACTGGAGCTGATGTTTCTATTATTGCTTTAAATCAATGGCCCTGACACTGGCCCAAACAAAAGGCATCCATCGGTATTGTTGGAGTAGGAGCTGCTTCAGAAGTTTTTCAAAGTTCCTTAATTTTGCCATGTCTAGGGCCGGATGGCCAAGAAGGGTCAATTCAACCTATTATTACACCTATTCCTGTCAATTTATGGGGAAGGGGCATATTGCAACAATGGGGTGCTGAAATATCTATTCCTATGGATTAGTATAGTAATAACAGTAAACAAATGATGAGAAAAATGGGATATCTCCCGGGAAAAGGATTAGGAAAGAATGAAAGTGACCAACCAGAACCTTTAGAAGTAAAAGGGCAAACAGATTGAACCGGATTAGGGTATCATTTTTAGGAGCGGCTATTGCTGAGCCTCTGGCTCCCATTCCTCTTGTTTGGTTAATTGCCAAACCAGTTTGGGTGGAGCAATGGCCACTGAAACAGGAAAAAACTGGAGGCTTTAAAAGAATTAGCACAGGAAGAATTGCAAAAGGGACACATAGAGCCTATTTTCTCTCCTTGGAATTCTCCTATGTTTGTTATTAAGAAACAATCAGCCAGGCGAGGTGGCTCACGCCTGTTATCCCAGCACTTGGGAGGCCGAGGCAGGTGGATCATGAGGTCAGGAGATTGAGACTATCTTGGCTAACAGAGTGAAACCCTGTCTCTACTAAAAATACAAAAATTAGCCAGGTGTGGCGACATGTGCCTGTAGTCCCAGCTGCTGGGGAGGCTGAGGCAGGAGAATGGCTGAACTCAGGAGGCAGAGCTTACAGTGAGCCGAGATTACGCCACTGCACTCCAGCCTGGGCGACAGAGCGAGACTCCGTCTCAAAAAAAAAAAAAAGATGGCCGGGCGCGGTGGCTCACGCTTGTAATCCCAGCACTTTGGGAGGCCGAAGCGGGCGGATCACGAGGTCAGGAGATCGAGACCACGGTGAAACCCCGTCTCTACTAAAAATACAAAAAAAATAGCTGGGCGTGGTGGCGGGCGCATGTAGTCCCAGCTACTCGGAGGCTGAGGCAGGAGAATGGCATGAACCCGGGAGGCGGAAATTGCAGTGAGCCGAGATTGCGCCACTGCACTCCAGCCTGGGCGACAGAGCGAGACTCCGTCTCAAAAAAAAAAAAAAAAAAAAAAGAAAGAAAAAATCAGGTAAATGGAGAATGTTAACAGATTTGAGGGCTGTTAATGCTGTAATTCAACCCATGGGCGCACTGCAACCAGGGCTGCCCTCTCCAACAATGATCCCAAAATACTGGCCTCTAATATTGCTTATTTACCACTCCTTTAGCCACCCAAGATTATGAAAACTTTGCTTTTACTGTTCCCGCTATGAATAACAAAGAACCAGTGGATACCATTGGAAACTACTCCCAAAAGGCATGTTAAATAGTCCGATTATTTGTCAAACTTATGCCAGAAAAGCTATTAAGCCAGTTAGAGAACAACTTTTAAAATGTTATATTATCCATTACATGGGTGATATTTTATGTGCAGCTGAAACTAGGAAGGAATTAACACTATGCTACAAACAGAAGTCTATAACTACAGCAGGATTAATCATAAGCCCCCCATAAAATCCAAACTTCAACTCCCTTTCAATATTTAGGAATGAAGATAGAACAAAGTGCTATTAAGCCTCAAAAGGTTCAAATTCGAAGAGATAATTTAAAAACTTTAAATGACTTTCAAAAATTATTAGGAGACATTAATTGGATTTGTCCAACTTTAGGCATTCCTACCTATGCTATGTCTCACCTTTTTTCTACCTTACGAGGTGATTCTAACTTAAACAGTAAATGCTCCCTGTCCAAAGAGGCATTAGAGGAACTTCAATTACTTGAAGAAAAAATTTAACAAGCACAAGTGAGACTAATTGACCCTATGCAGCCATTACAGTTTTTAGTTTTTCCTACTAAACATTCACCTACAGGAGTTATTGTTCAACAGAATGATCTGGTTGAGTGGCTTTTTCTACCTCACAAGACAACCAAAACGCTTACTCTGTATTCAGATCAAATTCCTGTACTAATAGGACAAGCAAGGCTGTGCACAACAAAGTTAATGGGATATGATCCAAATCAAATTATAGTTCCATTAAACAAACAACAAATTCAGCAAGCTTACATTAATTCCCGGGAATGGCAAGTTAATTTGGCAGGTTTTGTTGGCATTCTTGATCATCATTATCCTAAATCTAAGATATTTCCATTTCTAAAATTAACATCCTGGATATTGATTATTACTCAAAAAGCTCCTAATGAAGGGGCCGTTACTCTTTTTACTGATGGGTCTAGTAATGGAAAAGCCTCATTTGTGGGACCTCAACAACAAGTTTTTCAAACTGACTTTGCTTCTGCTCAAAGGGCTGAACTTATTGCTGTAATTACAGTACTGAAAACTTTTAACAGCCAGTTAATATTGTTTCTGATTCAGCTTATGTGGTGCAAAGCACACAAAATATTGAATGTGCTTTAATTCGCAACGTGACTGATGAACAACTTAACTTTTATTTCATTCTTTACAACAAGCAGTACAATAAAGACATTCCCCTTTCTATATTACTCATATAAGAGCACATACTAACCTCCCTGGTCCTTTAAACTTAATCAAAGGGTGGATGCGCTGGTTTCTGCAGCTTTT
Source organism: Symphalangus syndactylus (assembly GCF_028878055.3). NCBI lineage: Eukaryota > Metazoa > Chordata > Mammalia > Primates > Hylobatidae > Symphalangus > Symphalangus syndactylus. The sequence continues at coordinate 20,713,580 of NC_072435.2, read as the reverse complement.
GCCGATGCACAAACGTTCCATTCCTTAATCCATCTTAATGCTGCAGGCCTCAGAAAAAGATACGGCTTACCCTGGAAGCAGGCTAAGGAGATTGTAAAACACTTCTCTGCCTGTGAAGTCCTGCACCTGCCACATCAGGGAGCAGGAGTTAACCCTAGAGGTCTGTCTCCAAATTCCATCTGTCAGATGGACATAACACACATTCCCACTTTTGGAAAATTGTCCTTTGTTCATGTTTCAGTAGATACTTATTCACATTTTATCTGGGCCACATATCAAACGGGAAGCTACAGCTCATGTTAAAAAACCTTTTTTCTTGCTTTGCAGTTATGAGAATCCCAGACAAAAACAAAACTGGTAATGGCCCAGGGTATTGCAGCAAAGCCATGGCTGCATTTTATCAGCAGTGAAATATTACTGCTGATAGAAAGATTACATCATTCCTATGGAATACTACAGGTATTCCATATAACTCACAAGGACAAGAAATAGTTGAAAGAGCTCATTGTACCTTAAAAACTCAGTTACAAAAACAGAAAGAGGGAGACCAGGTATATAAAACCCTACATATACAATTACACCTCGCTTTATTAACATTAAATTTTTTTAATTTACAAAAGGATCAACCCATGACAGCAGCTGAACAACACTTAACAGGACAAAAGGAAAATAAAAGTGCCAGACAAGATATACGGTGGAGGGATGCACATACAAAGAGTTGGGAAAAAGGAAAAATAATTGCGTGGGGAAGAGGATTTGCTTGTGTCTCTCCAACTGACAATCAGATGCCTGTGTAGGTGCCCACCAAACAGCCGAAGATCTATCATGAGCCACACCAGGAAGAGAGGACTCTGGGAAGAGCCAGAACTCCTGATACGAGTGATGGCACGAATAAACATCTCAGAGACAAAGGAAAAGACCAAGAATACTCGCCAGGCAGACCCCCCAACATGGGGACAAATCAAGAAACTGGCACAGATGGCAGAGGACAATCTGAGAGCACAGAACAAACCAAAAACAACTAATAACCTAATGGTGGCTATGATGGTGGTACTTACTGTTGCGGTAAGCCTCCGTACTGTAGGAGCAACTCAAAATTTTACTTATTGGACGTATGTCCCATTTCCTCCTTTAATTAGGTCTGTGAGTTGGATGGACCCTATTATTAAGGTGTACAACAATGACAGTACCTCGATGCCTGAGCCCACAGATAACAGAGGGCCAATGCATCCTAATGAGGAAGGGATGAAAATGAATATCAATAGGATATAAATATCCTCCAATATGCCTAGGACCTGCTGCTGGATGCTTACAAATTGGCACACAAGTATGTTTGGCAGAAATCCCTGGAAAAAATAAATCACAGGCTACTTATATACGATTTCAGGGCAAAGTTTAAAATATAACCATTCCAGCCCTAAAACTCGGCAGTTCCGTCCAGACAAACTCGAATGTAAACAAAATAGAGTTTGCTTTGAAGGTGTGGATGCTTGGCATTGGGAAAATTGTGTAGCAAGTAAGGCTGGGGTGCTACAAAATAATTCCCATGAAATCATCATTGGTTGGTCCCCTAGGGGGATTTTTAAGAAAAATTGCACCGGAGGGCCTACTTATAAAATAAGCTGATGGAATCGTTGGAAAGAGAACCATACACAGTATATTCAGACGGAAGCTGATGTCCCTATTATATGGAGCCCTGGTGGCATTGTCACCCCTAGTCCAAAAATGGTATCTCCTGCCATAGGACAGGAACATTCAGAATTATGGAAATTAGCTATGGCTCAAAGTTCAATCAAAATTTGGGAGGGTAAATATAATAAGTATAAAGGGGAGGGAGGTAAAGATAAATATGTTCTCTCTTTTCTTTCTAACAGGACCTTTTGGATTCAAAGTTGTGTCCGACCACCTTTTATGTTAGCAATAGGAAATATTACTTTTTTTTTTTTTTGAGACGGAGTCTCGCTCTGTTGCCCAGGCTGGAGTGCAGTGGTGCGATCTTGGCTCACTGCAAGCTCCGCTTCCCGAGTTCACGCCATTCTCCTGCCTCGGCCTCCCGAGTAGCTGGGACTACAGGTGCCCACCACCATGTCCGGCTAATTTTTTTGTGGTTCTTTATTTATTTTTATTTATTTATTTATTTATTTTTATTTTTTTATTTTTTTTTTTGAGACGGAGTCTTGCTCTGTCACCCAGGCTGGAGTGCAGTGGCGCGATCTTGGCTCACTGCAAGCTCCGCCTCCCGGGTTCACGCCATTCTCCTGCCTCAGCCTCTCCGAGTAGCTGGGACTACAGGCGCCCGCCACCACGCCCGGCTAATTTTTTGTATTTTTAGTAGAGACGGGGTTTCACCGTGGTCTCGATCTCCTGACCTCGTGATCCGCCCGCCTCGGCCTCCCAAAGTGCTGGGATTACAAGCGTGAGCCACTGCGCCCGGCCTATTTATTTATTTTTTTGAGATGGAGTCTCACTCTGTCGCCCAGGCTGCAGTGCAGTGGCGCAATCCCGGCTCACTGCAAGCTCCGCCTCCCGGGTTCACGCCATTCTGCCTCAGCCTCTCCGAGTAGCTGGGACTACAGGCGCCCGCCACCACGCCCGGCTAATTTTTTTGTATTTTTTTTTTTTAGTAGAGACGGGGTTTCACCATGGTCTCGATCTCCTGACCTCGTGATCCGCCCGCCTCGGCCTCCCAAAGTGCTGGGATTACAAGCGTGAGCCACCGCGCCCGGCCCTATTTTTTATTTTTTTTAGTAGAGACGGGGTTTCACCGTGTTAGCCAGGATGGTCTTGATCTTCTGACCTCGTGATCCACCTGCCTCGGCCTCCCAAAGTGCTGGGATTACAGGTGTGAGCCACCGCACCCGGCCGGAAATATTACTGTTGACATAAATACCCGTTTTATCACCTGCCAGGAATGTCGTTTGTTTACTTGCTTTAACGCAATCTTGATAAAAATCAAACTATCTTGTTAATTAGAGGCACAGAAGGAGTTTGGATCCCTGTGTCTCTAAATAGACCATGGGAGGCATCACCGTCCATTCACAGTATAACTGAGATCCTTAAAAAACTCTTATCCTGTTCAAAAAGATTTATAGTTGCTCTTATATTTGCTATAATTGGCCTCATTGCGATTACCACTACTGCTGCAGTAGCTAGTGTGGCTTTACACTCATCTGTGCAAACAGTTGAATTTGTTGATAAATGCAAAAAGAATTCTATGAAATTATGGAACTCTCAAGCCCAAATAGATCAAAATATAGTTAGTCAAATTAATGATCTCCGTCAGACAGTAACTTGGATGGGGGATTGCATCATACGTTTAGAAACTAGAATTCAAATGCAATGTGACTGGAATACATCAGATTTTTGCATTACTCCTCATAGTTAGAATGAAACAGAACACCAATGGGAAAGAATTAAATGCCATCTAGTGGGCAGAGAGGAAAATCTCACCCTCGATATTGTAAAACTAAAAGAGCAGGTTTTTGAAGCCTCTCAGGCTCGCTTAGCCCTGCTCTCTGGAACTGATATTTTAAGCAAGGCAGCCAATGGGTTGTCTGCAATCAATCCTCTTAAATGGATTAAGACCACTGGAAACTCTACACTTGTAAATTTTGTTCTAATAATTATGTGCTTGTGCTGTCTCCTTTTAGTCAACAGATGCAAAAGCCGCTTCTGGAGAGAAAGCCAATGCTGAGAACAAGCAATGATAGCTGTGGCGGTTTTGCAGGACAAAAAAGGGAGACATGTTGGCAGAAGAGCTGAGGCAGGGCTCGTTTGTCTGATATAATGTAAAAGAGTCTTGGAACATGTCCTGGGTCCAGGGTCTAAAACCCCTCATGACCTTTGGAACACCAAACTCTGTGCCAAAGGGTGGAAGGCTGCCCTGCCGCACTACAATCTAAGCCCAGGATATAAAACCCCTTGTCAGCCGGGCGCGGTGGCTCACGCCTGTAATCCCAGCACTTTGGGAGGCTGAGGCGGGTGGATCACGAGGTCAGGAGATCGAGACCACAGTGAAACCCCGTCTCTACTAAAAATACAAAAAAAAAAATTAGCAGGGCGTGGTGGCGGGCGCCTGTAGTCCCAGCTACTCAGAGAGGCTGAGGCAGGAGAATGGCGTGAACCCGGGAGGCGGAGCTTGCAGTGAGCCGAGATTGCGCCACTGCACTCCAGCCTGGGTGACAGAGCAAGACTCCGTCTCAAAAAAAAAAAAAAAAAAAAAAAATAAAACCCCTTGTGGCTTGGAGAGAACCCAGGGCTCAGGGCATAAAACCCCTTGTAGCCTTTGGAATGTGTCCAGACTCGCTGACCCCTTGCACTTTGTTCTCCCAAGATCATAAATTTATTGTATCTTGAATTAGAAGAACCTGTTCTCCCTTATCTCAAGTAGCAGAGCATATGCTAAGCCATCACAGCTACGCTTGATGCACCGCTTTCTACCCCCAGGTCCTCACCTGCCTACCCCCACATCCGCACGTCCTCTCCACCTGCGTTTGATTCCCAATAAATACTGCGGGCTCCCAGAGCTCAGGGCCTTTGCAGCCTCCATACTGGTGTTGGCACCTGGGACCCACCCTATGTACTCTTGTCTTGTCTCATTCCTTTGACTCTGCCGGACTTCGTAGCCCCAATTACCTGGCGTTGGGTCTGATCACTCCAACACTTTGCCTCCACCAGTCCCACAACACCCTCGCTTTAAGCCCCTGCCTTTGAAAGCAGATCATGTTCACTGCGATGCTGGACACTGCAGGTATCTGTCCCTGGGCCAGCAGGGACCTCTGAAGCTTCATGGCCTGGTTTATATTTTTTTCCATCTTGTGGTTTTTTTTTTTTTATTATACTTTAGGTTTTAGGGTACATGTGCACAACGTGCAGGTTTGTTACATATGTATCCATGTGCCATGTTGATTTCCTGCACCCATTAACTCGTCATTTAGCATTAGATATATCTCCTAATGCTGTCCCTCCCCCCTCCCCCCTCTTGTGGTTTTTCTAATGGACTTTCAGGGATTTTGTAATCTCATAACTTTCCAAGCTCCATCACTTCCTAAATCTTTTTTTTTTTTTTTTTGAGACGGAGTCTCGCTCTGTCACCCAGGCTGGAGTGCAGTGGCGCGATCTCGGCTCACTGCAAGCTCCGCCTCCCGGGTTCACGCCATTCTCCTTAGCCTCTCCGAGTAGCTGGGACTACAGGCGCCCGCCACCACGCCCGGCTAATTTTTTTGCATTTTTAGTAGAGACAGGGTTTCACCGTGGTCTCGATCTCCTGACCTCGTGATCCACCCGCCTCGGCCTCCCAAAGTGCTGGGATTACAAGCGTGAGCCACCGCGCCCGGCCTTCCTAAATCTTAAGAACTTTAATTGACAGTTTAAATTGAAGGTGCTGTTTGTAGACAACACCCAATATAAGCCCAGGCATTGCCAGGCATGGTGGCCCACACCTGTAATCCCAGCACTTTGGGAGACCAAGGCAGGCGGATCACCTGAGTTCGGGCGTTCCTGACTAGCTTGATCAACATGGAGAAACCTCGTCTCTACTAAAAATACAAAATTAGCCAGGCATGATTGCGCATGCCTATAATCCCAGCTACTCGGGAGGCTGAGGCAGAATTGCTTGAACCCGGGAGGCAGAAGTTGTGGTGAGCCAAGATTGTGCCATTGCACTCCAGCCTGGGCAACAAGAGTGAAACTCCGTCTCAAAAAAAAAAAAAAAAAAAAAAAAAAAAAGCCCAGCCATCATGAAGAATCCTCAAATGTTCTCTGAAGAAAATGATGCTGGGGGCTGGGTGCAGTGGCTCATGCCTGTAATCCCAGCACTTTGGGAGGCTGAGGCATGTGGATCACCTAAGGTCAGGAGTTCGAGCCCAGCCTGACCAACAGGGTGAAACCCTGTCTCTACTAAAAATATAAAAAAGTAGCCAGGTGTGGTGGCGGTTGCCTGTAATCCCAGCTACTCTGGAGGCTGAGGCAGGAGAATCGTTGGAACCTGGGAGGCGGAGGTTGCGGTGAGCTGATATTTCACCATTGCACTCCAGCCTGGGCAGTAAGAGTGAAACTGCGTCTCACACTTGATCTTAGCCAAAAGGCCGAGAAGCGTTGAACGAAAGCCACCGCGCGCAGCTGGGAAAGTTCTTTTTTACAGATTTATAGTTCTTCTTTATAGATTCTTTCTTGCTAAGTGTTGAAAAGTTAACTATAATCATCTAAAGAGGATTAATTCATCACTTAGGCAAAGTAGAGGTTAGCAAGAGGAAGTTACTTCTCTTAGCGTATGTGATTCAAAGGAAAAAATTGCTACATCAAATACACACCAACTGGCTAAACATTTCTAGGTACATATCAATTTCTATGCCACTTTAAGATTCAACACAATGAGGAAATTACTGGTGCAATAAAAATAACAAGCATTAGATTGATGAAGCACGGTAAAATAATTTTAAACAGGAAAGATGTATGAATCTTTTGTACAAAAAATTTCAACATATAAGTTGCATACAAGCAGGAAGATTTAACTTCATAAGAGAATTAACAAAAGTATTAATTCAAGACAAGAGCATGCAGAGACTAAAATTGCTTAGTACTGAAAGTTTTGCCTATATAAACAGTAGTTTATGAAGAAAATAAAGTTTTGTTTTTTTTGAGGCAGGGTCTCGCTCTGTTGCCCAGGCTGGAGTGCAGCTGTACCATCTCAGCTGATTGCAACCTCCGTTTCCGAGGAAGGCTCCTTAATTTCCCAATTATAAAGGTTTTGTGGGAACATAATTGGGTGTAATAAAATAAAAATTTACACCACAAGAGACAGACACATACTCTTCAGTGTTTATGGTCATAATTTGCTTGAACAAGCCCTTTTAAACTTCTAGATATCATTGAAACTCCTATGTTGATTAAAAATCATCAAAGATCTTTCCAGTGAGAAGGATGAAAAATATTACTGAGAATGAAGTATCACTATTTCATATATGTACCTATATGTGCTTATATAACATGCTGTAATACAAGGTGACATTTAGGGGTTGAGACTGTTAACATCTGATTGTACCTTCCTATTTGTAACTTACAATCTTTTATTCACATTTCTCAAGTGCCATGCCTTTAGGTGCCTATACATCATGCTATCACAGGATTTCTAGGGATAAGCCGAGTGCGGTGGCAGATGCCTGTAATCCCAGCACTTTAGGAGGCCGAGGGGGATGGATCATGAGGTCAGGAGCTTGAGACCACCCTGGCTAATGTAGTGAAAGCCCATCTCTACTAAAAATACAAAAATTAGCTGGGTGTGGTGGTGGGAACCTATAGGCCCAGCTACTCAGGAAGCTGAGGCAAGAGAAACACTTGAACCTGGGAGGCGGAGGTTGTAGTGAGCCAAGACCATGCCATTGCACTTCAGCATGGGTGACCGAGTGAGACTCTGTCTCAAAAAAAAAAAAAATTTTTTTTTAGGGATAATATCTAAGCCCATATAACCTGCTGTTATAAAAGGTAACATTTAGGGATTGAGATTTTTTTTTTGAGATGGAGTCTCACTCTGTCACCAGGCTGGAGTGCAGTGGTGCGATCTTGGTGCACTGCAACCTCCGCCTCCCAGGTTTAATGAATTCTCCTGCCTCAGCCTCCCAAGTAGCTGTGACTACAGACACCCACCACTGTGCTTGGGTAATTTTTGTATTTTTAGTAGAGACAGGGTTTCACCATATTGGCCAGGGTGGTCTTGAACTCCTGACCTTGTAAGCCACCCACCTCAACCTCCCAAAGTGCTGGGATTACAGGCCTGGGCCAAAACACCCAGCTGAGATTCTTCATATAGTTGATTATCTTGCCATTTTTTTTTTTTTTTTTGAGACGGAGTCTTGCTCTGTCACCCAGGCTGGAGTGCAGTGGCACAATCTCGTCTCACTGCAAGCTCTGCCTCCCGGGTTCACGCCATTCTCCTGCCTCAGCCTCTCCGAGTAGCTGGGACTACAGGCGCCCGCCACCACGCCCGGCTAATTTTTTGTATTTTTAGTAGAGACGGGGTTTCACCGTGGTCTCGATCTCCTGACCTCGTGATCCGCCCGCCTCGGCCTCCCAAAGTGCTGGGATTACAAGCGTGAGCCACCGCGCCCGGCTATCTTGCCATTTCTAACTTACAAGCTTTATCCACATTTCTTAACCTTTTGTTTCACTAAATGGGAGAGGAAGTTTTAACTCTTGTATCCATGAAGCACCTTAGTAAAATAACAGAGATTCCATTTGCAAATTATGCTCCCCAAAAAACACAAACACATATCTAAAAAAGTTATAAAGACATTAAGTGTCCATTCAATAACTTTGATTCAAACTGTCTTCATGTTCTTCACTTCACAAAGATAAAGCTCTTACAATGGACTTTGTGAGGTTCCACGTGTTTGTTCAGCCATAAGAGGAAGAATAATTCATTGAGAGGAAACAGAGAGATTCTAGGCAGCCCTCAGGGAAGCTGAGGAGGTGGCACCCTGCCTCTAGGTCCCTCAGAATGTCCCATCTCCCTGTCAGTATCGGTGTCCCAGATAATATTCTTCTGATTGGGACGTTTCCCTGGGAAAGGTGGTTACTTGCCAAATTCACATTTACTGCCATAACTGTGGCTGCAGTGTCAACATTCATGCAAGTGGGGAAATGGGCATGTGGCCCCTGAAAAAAGATTCTGGATTCCATAATCTTACCTTGCTGGCAAGAAACTACCATTTCCGCAGAAAGTTCAATGACAGTTTCTGAACAGGGACTGGAGATTATCTCTAGAAAAGAGCTTGGAGTGAGGAAATCAGCTAATGTGGATGAATGACGTTACCCATGGAGAATGACATAAGTAGCTAGAAGACAAAAGCCTCAGAACACATAAATCTCAATGGGTATTGAGTAGAGGACTCAGAGCTCTGAGATAATTGGAGCTCATGGCTATCCTAGAACTTGGATAACATAAAGTTCTTGTTTCTACAAAGTGTGTATCCTTTCCATATGTGAAAACTCTGAGGAAATACAAACTTGGAACAAAAGAAATAGTAAGGTAATCTTAGAAAGATGTTGAAAAGAAAGCAAGCTATGGTGGCATCTTAACTGTTTCACTGCCCAGCAATCTATACATATTGTCACTTGGGGACACATGATTCCACATGAAGTGGATAACCAGCTCATAGCTCTTCTGGTACTGAAAACCAAGTATTTGGCCAGGCGTGGTGTTGTGTACCCATAATCTCAGCTCCCTGGGAGGCTGAGGTAGGAGAATCACTTGAACCTGGGAGGCCCAAGTTGCAGTGAGCCAAGATTGCACCACTGCACTCCAGCCTGGGTGACAGAATGAGACTCCGTTCCAATGCGAAGTCTTTTAAGACCAAGGAGAGCAGACATTCTGATTTTTCCACGTTGACAGCAGTCATGAGGCCTTTCTCCAGTATGAACTCTCCTGTGTTTAATGAGTCTGGATGTTTCAGCAAAGGATTTCCCATATTCACTGCACTCATAAGGCCTTTCTCCTGTGTGAACTCTGATGATGAAGGAGGGTAGAGCTTCGCTGAAATGTTTTTCCACATTTGGTGCATTCATAAGGCCTTTCTCCAGTGTGAATTCTCCTGTGTTTAATGAGACTGGAACATTCAGCAAAGGATTTCCCACATTCACTGCACTTATAAGGCTTTTGTCCAGAATGAACTCTTTTATGAACATGAAGTGCAGAGCTGGAAAGAAATGATTTCCCACATTCACTGCATTCATATGGCCTTTCTCCAGTGTGAATCCTCTGATGTATAGTCACACAGTTCTTATTACCAAATAATTTCCCACATACCTCACACGCATATGGCCTTTCTCCAGTGTGAACTCTCTCATGAACAAGAAGATGATACTTCCTGTTAAATAATTTCCCACATTCCCTACAGTTGTAAGGTCTTTCCCCAGTGTGAAGTCTCTGGTGTTCAGTGAGGTGGGATCTGTACCTAAATGATTTCCCACATTCCCTGCACTCATAGGGCCTTTCTCCAGTGTGACCTCGCTGATGTTGAACAAGGTTGCCCTTTTGACCAAAAGATTTCCCACATTCTCCACACTTGTAAGGCCTTTCTCCAGTGTGAACACGCTGATGGTTAATAAAGCAGAACTTCTGATGAAAAGATTTCCCACATTCCCCACAGTGATAAGCTGTCTCTCCAGTGTGACCTCGCTGATGTTGAATGAGGTTACCCTTTTGATGAAAAGATTTCCCACATTCTCCACACTCATAAGGCCCTTCTCCAGTGTGAACACGCTGATGGCTAATAAGGCTGCCCTTCTGACTAAAAGATTTCCCACATTCTTCACAGGGATAAGCTGTCTTTCCAGTGTGAACTCGTTGATGTTGATTGAGGCTGCTCTTTCGACTATAAGATTTCCCACACTCTCTACACTCATAACGTCCTTTTCCAGTGTGATCTCGCTGATGATTACTGAAGCTGACATATCTGCTAAAGGATTTTCCACAATCACTGCACATATAACATCCATCTCTAGTGAAAAGTTTCTGGTGTGGAATAACTGAGTGCTCGGTGCTGAAGGCTTTTGTGCGTTTTCCACACCTGTAATTAGTTTTTCCCTCCTGAAAGGGTGGGTCATGCATAGTTTCACTGTCTGTCTTCTCTACAGGGTAAGAAGCTTCTTCTTGGCACAATCCTGAACTGGGCAGAACGTCCTCCCCAAACTCGCGGAAGACAAATGGCTCCTGTGACACCCTAAGCTTACATTTCTTTAAAAATGATGCTTCTCTGACACTCTTTCTGTAGGATTTCTCTCCAATATGCTGCTTCTGGCGCTGATGAAGGTTTGCAGTGTCATCCAAGTTTTTTCCATATGCTCCACTCTTGTTCAGCTTCTGCTTGTGATGAGTTTCCTGGTGGTCGGCAAAGTGAAAAACATCCCCTAAGATGAGGCCACACATTTCACAGGGGTGAGCCTTTTTAGGAGAAACACCTGCCCTAGGAGTCCTGCTCTGAGACTCTCTTTGTACAGAAATTATCTGCTTACATGGTGCCTCCTCATCTTTTGATCCACACCAACAACCTGAAACCAAGAAAATGCTGGTCAAGTGCAAAGTACCTCTGACGGGAAGGCACAGCCCACCCACAATTACGTCTCACAAATTGAGGAATTACTCTATAGAAATATTTGCAGGAACACAATGTTGGCTTCAAGTTGAAGATGGGGCTGCTGGCCAGGTGTGGTGGCTCACGCCTGTAATCCCAGCACTTTGGGAGGCTGAGGCGGGTAGATCACCTGAGGTCAGAAGTTCGAGACCAGCGTGACCAACATGGTGAAACCCCATCTCTACTAAAAATACAAAAATTAGCTGGATGTGGTGGTGGGCACCTGTAACCCCAGCTACTCAGGAGGCTGAGGCAGGAGAATCATTTGAACCCGGGAGGTGGAGGTTTGCATTGAGCCATGATTGCACCACTGCACTGCAGCCTGGATAACAAAGTGAGACTCCATCTCAAAAAAAAAAAAACAATAATAATAATAATAAAAAGAAGAATGAGCTGCCTAGCATTACTGGGTTATAAAGGTCACAGAATCCAGGAGGCTTCATGATATAAAGAGCACAAGCATACATGCAACACAGGGAGTAGAGGCAGGGTCCACTGCGCCTTCCTCTAAACACAAGTTGTGTATGGGACCTTATCTCCTAATGACATGTGAGTGCTATGTAGAAGCATATGGACTGGGCGCGGTGGCTCACGCCTGTAATCCCAGCACTTTGCAAGGCCGAGGCAGGTGGATAACCTGAGGTCAGTAGTTGGAGACCAGCCTGGCTAACAAGGTGAAACCCCGTGTCTACTAAAAATACAAAAAATTAGCCAGGCGTGGTGGCACAGGCCTGTAATCCCAGCTACTTGGGAGGCTGAGGCAGGAAAATCACTTCAACCTGGGAAACAGAGGTTGCACTGAGCCAAGATTGCGCCATTGCACTCCAGCTTGGGCAACAAGAGCGAAACTGCATCTCAAAAAATAAAAATAAAAAAAATTTAAAAATACACATAGAAGCATATGTCAAGACCAAGAAAACATGAGTACAACACAGCAGAGGGTGGTCATAGATGGTTTAACAACGGGCATACACTTCCTGCCGGGTGCGGTGGCTCACGCTTGTAATCCCAGCACTTTGGGAGGCCAAGGCGGGTGGATCACAAGGTCAGGAGATCGAGACCACGGTGAAACCCCGTCTCTACTAAAAATACAAAAAATTAGCCGGGTGTGGTGGCGGGCGCCTGTAGTCCCAGCTACTTGGAGAGGCTGAGGCAGGAGAATGGCGTGAACCCGAGAGGCAGAGCTTGCAGTGAGCCGAGATTGTGCCACTGCACTCCAGCCTGGGCGACAGAGCGAGACTCCGTCTCCAAAAAAAAAAAAAAAAAAAAATGGGCATACACTTCCTAATACGTAATCAATACACCGATATCAGAGACAACTACAGATGAAAGCACAAGAAAAATGGGTGAGATGTGGAGTCCAGAGATGTGAGTATTAGTCCTGGGGTGAATATCACAGAAGAAGTGAAAAGGTACAGAACTAACAAGTGTGAAACTCTCAACAATGGGGAGAAAAAGACGAATAGTGTGTGCCTACTCATATTGCCACAAAAATACTCGGCAAATATAAATGGTTTCTGGTATGATTTGGATAAACCCCTGAAGTCATGCCCTCCCCCAGCATGGCACTCCTGAGGGACAGTCTCCCTTTGAGCCTATCGTGATGAGCCTGAATTGAACCGCATCTTGTCAAACACAGAGGACTCTCCATCTCACCCCGGTACATGGGACCGGATGATATAAGTATGAAGGGAGAGACAGCAGAGATGAACAGCCAACACTAGCTCAGGACAACTAAGCACCTGACAGCCCACAGGAGAGTAAACTAAGTATTACAAGAGAATTCCTAAGCAGAGTCTTGCAAGCACAGTCTATGGTCTATGTAGGTAGTGACAATGTCAATGAAGGCAATTCTTGGTACAAGGAGGCACGAAGGATTGTCAGATAGAGGAAGGAAGCGTTAATAGAACCTGGGCGCACAAGAGCTACGGATTTGGACAGTCACCTGACAGCCAGAGAACAGGCAAAGTGGATACATTAAGGTGCCAATAAGACTCCTGACTCTGACTCCTTCCCTGGGAGCCTGGAGCAGAGCAGGTGTTGGAGCTGCTTAAGGAGAGGAAAAGGCAATACACACACCTTACTCCTACTAATGACACAACCTACACGGAGCAGTGTAGAAGGAACCTGTGTCCCGGCTCCTTAAGTGAGAAAGACAGTCCTGTCAATGAAAAACAGGTGAACGGCAACTAGCTCAGGTCACAAAGGTGAGCATGAGCAACTTACCCAGCGAGGATATGAGAGCCAGGTTCTCTAGCATCACATCACGGTACAAGCACCTCTGAGCCTCACTAAGAAGACACCACTCCTCCTGGGAAAAGTTCACAGCCACATCTTCAAAGATCACAGTGCCCTGCTATGATAGTGACAGATGAAACCACAAACAGCCCCTCTGCTGAGGTACCACAACCCACCTCTCCCACACACCCACACTTGCCCATCCTCCTCCCAAGGTCCCCAACATAGAGTTGAAACCATGTCCACTGGTGCCTTTGTCTCTTCATGGGCCCACTGGTCAATTGCCATCAGCAATAAGCAGTAAGTGGACAAATAGGTATACATGCTGAGGTCCCGACATAAAAAGGTCCATCCCCTTCTGAATAGCGATATCCAAGCTCATGTAAAGCCCAGGGCAGCTGCCTGAGCCCATCAGACAAACTTGCTCTCTAAATATACATCATTCTTTATACTGCACAGAAACATGCCCGTGGCCACCCCCACCTGAGTTTTCCCCACCATCTACCTCTCTCTGGCATCCCCACAAATAGAACTTTGTTTTTTGGTTTTTTTTTTTTTTTGAGACATAGTCTAGCTCTGTCACCCAGGCTGGAGTGCAGTGGCATGATCTTGGCTCTCTGCAGCCTCCGCCTCCCGGGTTCAAGTGATTCTCGTGCCTCAGCCTCCCAAGTAGCCAGGATTACAGCCACGCACCACTATACCCAGCTAATTTTTGTATTTTTTTTTTAGTAGAGATGGGGTTTCACCATGTTGGCCAGGCTGGTCTTGAACTCCTGGTCTCAAGTGATCCACCCGCCTTGGCCTCCGAAAGTGAGATTACAGGGGTGGGACACCACACCCAGCCCCCACAAATAAAATTATTTCACAAGATGAAGAGGGTATAATGGCCCATGATTCCCTTGGGAATATGCAGTGGTTTATTTCCATAACTCTGCTGGTAGGGATGGAATTGAAACCCACCACAAAGTATAACAACCTGGAACCCTGCCTTATCACCTTGATAAAAAGGGCTGTTAGGCTAGGACACATTATTCTAAAGAGAGCAGAGTGGGAATGAGATTTGTACACACCTTTTAAGGTTGTCCCACTATCACAAGATGTCAAAGTGACACATCATATTGGGCCTTCAATTCTGGCCTGTACCCAAAAGTGGACAAGCATCCATTGTATGCTTGACAAATACAAACAGGATCCAATATTAACACAGAATTTCCATGGTTTACAATAGCAGCGGTAATCCCAAATCATCCTGTGAATGTCTCCCAGAATGACTCCATAGCCACACAGAACCACATATGGCTTCAGATATCCATGGCCCTATTTCACTTTTGTGCTGCACCAGCTGAGACTTCAGCTGTAGCAACCCTCCTCTGTCCACCTAATGCCGTTTAAAGCCCAGCCCCTGGATTTGTGAACCAAACTAAATCTACTATCACAGATGAGCATATTTTTCACTGCCCATATGCACCAGGCTGAATGAAACTCCCCAGGTACTCCCAAAGTCATCTCAAAACGTTTGTGAGCCTAGACAGTGATAAATAGTTACAACTTGGCACCAACTCAGGCCTAAGTGTCATCTTCCCTGAATTACTCCTATGCTTCTGCATGCATCTATCTCTTGTCTATTCTCTCCTTGGATGTCTATGTCCCCTTCCAAACTCTACTGTCTGATACATCCTGCCATGATGGTCACTCACACCCTCTCAGGTGTTTAGGAAGCCCAATAACATCACTCAGGGACGTAAGTAAGAGATCCACTCCTCAGCCTGTAATTACACCTTCCTGGCCCCTGAAAAGATTTACCACCAAAATCTGAAGCATGTCCTCCTAAATGGACCCATAACTAACTTACTGTAGTTCACCCATTAGCTTTCATATATTGGATGTCTCCAGTATCAACACCCTCCCAGATACCCCATCCTGTATGTCTAGTTATCCATTTTATGCCACAATTTATTGGTCACTTCATATGACCAAAACAACACTCTTGATATCCACAGTCAATATTATGTCAATACCAACTTCATGTCAGCTGATGCAGCGTCCATGGCTACAGCTGCTAAGATCAAAAAACCTTGGGCTCATGCCCGATTCCTCTTTCATGCCCTTATCATCCACATTAGAAAACCTAGCTGTCTGCCAGGCGCGATGGCTCATGTCTGTAATCCCAGCACTTTGGGAGGCTGAGGCGGGCTAATCACCTGAGGTCAGGAGTTCGAGACCAGTCTGGCCAACATGATGAAACCCCGTCTCTACTAAAAATACAAAAATTAGCTGGGTGTGGTGGCAAACACCTGTAATCCCAGCTACCTTGGAGGCTGAGGCAGGAGAATTGCTTGAACCCCGGGGGGCAGACGTTCTAGTGAGCCGAGATTGCACCATTGCACTCCAGCCTGGGCAACAAGACCGAAACTCCACAAAAAAAAAAAAAAAGAGGAAAGAAAAAAGAAAGAAAGAAAGAAAGAAAAGAAAGAAAACCTATCTGTCTCTTTACAAAAAGTGAATCCTGAATCCAGACTCGTGATTTGCCACGTATCTGATCCACTAACCCTCACCTGGATTATGGCAGAAGCCTTATCTGAACTTTCTTCCTCTTCCCTCAACCCATAGTGTGTGCACCAAGGTCCAACCAGATGAAGCCTGTAGCCAGATAGAACTGTGGTAATATCACCTCCTGACTTTGACCCATTTTATCTCTAAGCACTTCACAACCTGGTAGCAACTTCTGGGTTAACCTTCCAAGGGTGTTTACATTGGTTGACAGAAATGGGCATACTTGCATATAACCTTCCATGGCCTTAGTATCCTGGGTTTAGAGATTCTCCAGGGTCCTCGGATCAAAGGACTGAAAAAATGGCACTTAAGAGTCCCAGGACACCACAAGCTAGAGAACCTGTGGATGGGGTCAGGACCAATGAGGGGATTGTACACCCTCCACTTTCCTGTGTGGGTTCCCTAAGTGCTTCTGCAGCCAGGAGTGCCTGAGGGGAGAGGCAGGCATTACAAACATGTCACGGGATCTGATAAGCTCACGCCTCCCTGAAACCTTTCTTGTCCCTGGAACTTTGTTCCCAACAGGTTCCATCCTCCTGGCTCCGTCCGTCTCCAGGCCATTGCCTGTGCCCCTCCCTGTGCCTGTTGCTCTCCCCACCGCATCCCACGGGTGTCAGAAACAGCTGAAACCGGCTTTGCAAAATTATAACTGAGGAAATTATGACAGTGAAAGAAATCAGACCTAACTGACTCCATCTTGCTTCCAACCTTTCAGCTGTCCTTGTTCATTCCTGGGCACAGGCTGAATTAACTTAGGGAAGGAATTCAGTTCATGGTTTCACTCTGAAACAAAATTGATAATAGCCCTTTCCTGAAAAGACCCCCTTCTTGCCTGGAGACCAGCCTGCCTTTGCAGGACTAACAAATTAGCTACAAGATTAGAAATTACCGTTTAGGGGTCATGCAGCTTCTGGCTCCAAGAGTCTGAACCTCCCCAAGTTGCTCCTGAAGATAATGTTACTATTATAAAACCTAAGATCAGTTCTTGGGGTATTTTGCAGATCCAGCACTGGATGGATCAGCTGACAACACACAGACCGGTAATCTGGGTCAATCAGTTCTGCCATCCCACCCAGAACAGAAAACAGCATGAAAAACTCACTTTAACTCCCTGTGAATCCATCTCCAACCTGACGGATCAGCACTCCCCAGTTCCCAACCCTTACCACCAAATTAATTTTGAAAACTCTGATCCCGGAACGCTCGAGGAGACTGATTTGAATAATAATAAAACTCCTGTCTCTCGAATAGCCGGACGGCTCTGCGTGAATTACTATTTCTCCATCGCAATTCCCCAGTCTTCATAAATCGGCTCTGTCTAGGCAGCTGGCAAGGTGAACCCATCGGACGGTTTACACAAGGACCCCTCCTGCGAGCGCCTCAGTGTCCCTACGCCGGGTACCGGCTACAGACCCGTGAGCAGGAGCCGCTCCCTCGCTGGTTTAGGACCTGGGTGACGATGGGGTGACCTGAGGACATAGAAGGCGCCACAGTTACCTGAGTTGGGTGCCTCGGCGCAGCCGCTGCCATCGGACTACTTGGGGAAGCACGGCCCGGGAGCAGTGGTCGCCGTCACGGGGCTGCAGAGCCGCCTCTGGGCACCGAAGACGATTCCTCTCCAGCTTCTAGGTTCAGTCACCGCGGTCCCACCCAGCACTCAGGGGCCATAAACTGGGGAAACACCCGATCACCGATACATAGCGGCTACTAGAGACCCCGGAAGTCTCAGCCTTCCGTTACGTGCACACGTGGAAATGCCTTCTTTCCGAGTGCTCATTGGCTCTGACCGGCTGTCGTTTAACGCAGAGCTTCCTGGGTAATGTAGTTCCCCACTTTCCAGGACGCTAAAGAGGGTGATACCGACAATCCGTCTGCAGGAAAAGCCGGCCGTCAGGTCAGGGGCTCTCCTTAAAAAGCGCACCCGGCCGGGCGCGGTGGCTCACGCCTGTAATCCCAGCACTTTGGGAGGCCGAGGCGGGCGGATCACGAGGTCAGGAGATCGAGACCATCCTGGCTAACACGGTGAAACCCCGTCTCTACTAAAAATACAAAAAATTAGCCGGGCGAGGTGGCAGGCGCCAGTAGTCCCAGCTACGCGGGAGACTGAGGCAGGAGAATGGCGTGAACCCCGGGGGGCGGAGCCTGCAGTGAGCCGAGATCGCGCCACTGCACTCCAGCCTGGGTGAAAGAGCGAGACTCCGCCTCAAAAAAAAAAAAAAAAAAAAAAAGCGCACCCTTCTGGCCGGGCGCAGTGGCTCAAGCCTGTACTCTCAGCACTTTGGGAGGCAGAGGTGGGCGGATCACGCGGTCAGGAGATGGAGACCATCCTGGCTAACACGGTGAAACCTCGTGTCTACTAAAATTTCAAAAAAAAAGTGAGCTGGGCGTGGTGGCGGGCGCCTATTGTCACAGCTACTCCGGAGGCTGAGGCTGGAGAAGAATGACGTGAGCCTGGGAGGCGGAGCTTGCAGTGAGCCGGGATCGCGCCACTGCACTCCAGCCTGGGCGACAGAGCGAGACTCTGTCTCAAAAAAAAATAAAAAGCGCCTTTCTAGGGCAGAGGACGGGTCTCACCTAGCCTTAGAAGCTGTATTGAGATTCCTGGAGACTAGTGTCTGTAACTAATCACTCAAGAATTTGGAAAAATACTACTTCAGATTTCGGGGAGCTCAAGGTAAATAATAGGGAGTTCAAGCTTAAATTATTATTTAGAATTCTCCCAAAGGCTAAAAATCCAAATTACCACACCGTTTGAAACAGTCGTTCAGTCGCAAAACACCTGCACTGGAAGCAGAGGCTGATAAGCTTTACTATGTTATGATGTTTCTGAAGGCCCTCAGAAGCATTAGTGTCCCTAAGGCAAATCAAGGACGTTAGAGATGTGCTCCCCTAAAGCAGGAGTGCAAAGCTGAATCTCTGTGATTCCTACAGAAAACAACTATCCTGCTGGTAGAATCTGTGAAAGGAAAATCTTGTGGCCTCAAAATTACTAAGCTAAAGGGAAAAGTCAAGCTGGGAACTGCTCAGGGCAAACTTGCGTCCCATTCTATTCAAAGTCTTCCCTCTCCTCACTGAGATAGATGCACATTCTGGTTGCCTCCTTTGGAAGGACTTATCAGAAACTAAAAAGAATCCAACTATTTGTCTCTCTACCTGTGTACCTGTGACCTGGAAGTCCCCTCCCTGCTTCGAGTTGTTCCCGCCTTTCTGGTCGGAACCAATGTACTTCTTACATATATTCACTGATGTCTCACATCTCCCTCAAAGGTATAAAACCAACTCTAGCGGTCCGGCCGCAGGGGTTATTCAGGCATGCACCGAGAAGTAGTGAGGAGAATGATGAAAGAAAGACACAGAGAAGCGGGATTAGGAGGGACGGTCCCCTGATAGGGAAGCGACCCAAGCTCTGGTTTATTCAGTGCTTTTATACATGCCAGGGGTCAAAAGTCCACGCGATAATTGTTTTTGTCTTCAATTGATGCGGCCTCCACAGTCTGTCCTGTGCTAACCATTAGCTATGAAAAGCCATTCACAGCGCTTCACTGAGCTGGTAAGAACAGGAAGCTACCCATAACAGGATCTTCAGTGGTCAGGTCTTTGCCATGCCACCTACTTCCCTGGCTGCAGGCTTTGCCAATGCATGGGAATGTGAACTTGGCTCCCCACAACCAACCTGTACCCTAATCACCATGGGCACATGTCGTCACGACTTCCTGAGGCTGTGTCACGGGCATGTGTCCTCAACCTTGGCAAAATAAACTTTTTTTTTTATGAGACAGAGTCTCGCTCTTTGGTCAGGCTGGAGTGCAGTGGCGCGATCTCGGCTCACTGCAACCTCTGCCTCCCGGGTTCAAGTGATTCTCCTGCCTCAGCCTCCCGAGTAGCTGGGACTACAGGCACGTGGCACCACGCCAATTTTTGTAGTTTTAGTACAGACAGGGGTTTCACCTTGTTCAGGATGGTCTCGATCTCCCTTGTGATCCGCCTGCCTTGCCCTCCAATGTGTTGGGGTTACAGGCATGAGCCACCATGCCTGGCCAGCAAAATAAAACTTTTTAAATTAACGGAGACCTGTCTCAAATTTGGGGGGTTCACAAATCATTGTAGCATTCAATTAATTGAACAACGCTTTTTCCCACTCAGTATCCTTTACTTGATATTCTCATATTCAACTCCTTTTAGTAATTTGACATCAGTCTTGTAAAGAATAAGTCTGGGCACGGTGGCTCACGCCTGTAATCCTTGCACTTTGGGAGGCCGAGGCAGGCGGATCACCAGGTCAGGAGATCGAGACCATCCTGGCTAACACAGTGAAACCCAGTATCTACTAAAAATCCAAAAAAAAAATTAGCCAGGTGTGGTGGCACACACCTGTAGTCCCAGCTACTCGGGAGGCTGAGGCAGGAGAATCGCTTGAACGCGGGAGGCAGAGGTTGCTGTGAGCCGAGATCGCGCCATTGCACTGCAGCCTGGCAACAGAGCGAGACTCTCTCTCAAAGAAACAAAAAACGATAAAATAAATGGTATCTTGGTAGTGGTGATGGCTACAGTCTGTAAAAAGTACAGGTTCCTCTTCAAAGACTTTCCTCCCATCTAATTAGGAATAAATAGTAACTTCTCTTAGAAGCAAAATTTATTCAAAGACCTGTGCTAACATTCTTAAATATCTGCTAGCCGTAATAAAGAAAATCTATGTACTTTATGTTCTTAGCTCCCACAATTTAGCCTAAATATTTGCCCTGGCATGTTTATACTGGTCCAAGCAAGCATTGTCATAGCCTGTTCCTCTTCCTTGTTTGAAGGTGTTTTTGCCTTTCTTAGCATTCCACAAGTTAATTCCTCCTTCATTTTCCTCCTGCCTTTGCCTCTAAGTTCTAAGTTGCTAGCCAATCAGGACAAATACAGAATGTGAATTTCTATTTAGCCAGTGGAAACCAGCCATAGCAGTAAGGTGGATGCGTCAGGTTATAAATGACCCTGTCTCCTTTGTTCAGTGTACTCTCACGGCAAAACTGCTGGCGAGTGTAGCGTTTCTGCAGAAAGTAAAAGTGGCCTTGCTGAGAAAATTAAATTTATGTTCAAGTGCTATTTCTTTACGGCACCAAGGAACAAGCATTTCGAACAGTCCTTAAAGTTGGTGCTCTCCATCTGGTCATACTGGGCATTTGTAAAAGCCATGAGTTCATGTCATTTATGGGAAGTGATTATCATTGATTTATCTTAAGAGAGGAGGGAGTGTTCTGCATGAAAAATTAATATTACATGAGAGAAACAGTTGTAAATTGCAAGATACAAAAGCCTGTTAATACTGACTAGGTAGGCTGGGCGTGGTGGCTCATGCCTGTAATCCCAGCACTTTGGGAGGCCGAGGTGGGCAGATCATGAGGTCAGGAGATCGAGACCATCCTGGCTAAGATGGTGAAACCCCGTCACTACTAAAAATACAAAAAATTAGCCGGGCATGGTGGCGGGTGCCTGTAGTCCCAGCTACTTGGGAGGCTAAGGCAGCAGAAACACGTGAACCCAGGAGGCGGAGCTTGGAGTTAGCAGAGATCACACCACTGCACTCCAGCCTAGGCATCTCAAAAAAAAAAAAAAAAAAAAAATTAGCCAGGCGTGGTGGCACGTGCCTGTAGTCCCAGCTACTTGGGAGGCTGAGACAGAAGAATTACTTGAACCCAGGAGGCAGAGGTTGTAGTGAGCCTAGATCGTGCCATTGCACTACAGCTTGGGCGACAGAGCAAGACTCCGTCTCTCCACACCCCCCAAAAAACATAAAAAGCGAAAAACAAGAAAACACTGACTAGGTAATTAATTACTAAACAGTTTTGACAGAAGTGGGTCTATGGAAACATCAGTAGATGGTGAAAAAACTTAGGACCTCAGAAAAATGTTAGCACCGATGTCCAAGAGATTAAATTATGCTCAGCACATAATTGGAATGGTCAATCTGATGGTTTTGGCTTCAAAATGAGATTTTTCTTCTTCTTCTTTTTTTTTTTTTGAGACAGAGTGTCACTCTGTTGCCCAGGCTGGAGTGCAGTGGTGTTATCTCAGCTCACTGCAACCTCCGCCTCCCGGGTTCAAGCGATTCTCCTGCCGGGTGTGGTGGCTCATGCCTGTAATTCTAGCACTTTGGGGGGCTGAGGCAGGTGGCTTGCCTGAGGTCAGGAGTTCAAGACCAGCCTAGCCAACATGGTGAAAACCTGTCTCTACTAAAAATCCAAAAATTAGCTGGGTATGGTGGCGCACACCTGTAATCCCAGCTACTTGGGAGGTTGAGGCAAGAGAATCACTTGAACCCGGGAGTCAGAGGTTGCAGTGAGTGGAGGTTGCACCACTGCACTCCAGCCTGGGTGATAGAGTGAGACTATGTCTCAAAAAAAAATAAATAAAAAATGCCTCAGCCTCCAGAGTAGATGGGATTACAGACACCCACCACCACGCCCAGCTAATTTTTGGATTTTTAGAAGAGATGAGGTTTCACCATGTTGGCAAGGCTGGTATCAAACTCCTGACCTCAGGCGATCTGCCTGCCTTGGCCTACCAAAGTGCTGAGATTACAGGCGTGAGCCACCATGCCTGGTCAATCCCCTTTGAATTAAGTTGGTTCATACAATCCTCCATCCAACCTCATGGGATGATGGGTAATTTTCTCACAAAGTAATACTTGTTTTCTGAAAGGAGTTGTTTATAGGTTAAGCAAAACCAATTTAAGAGCCTTCAGCAAAGTACTATGAAAAGCTTCTGTTAATTTCGCCAGGTGAGAGACAGGGTCTTGTTCTGCTGCCTAGGCTAGACTGCAATGGGGCAATCATGGCCCACTGTAACCTCAAATCCCTGGGCTGAAATGATCCTCCCGCCTCAGTCTGCCACACAGCTAGGACTATAGGTATGTGCCACCATGCCCAGCTGTTTGGTACAGACAAGGTCGTGCTGTGTTGCCTGGCTGGTCTCTATCATGCTTGATCCCCACCCTATTGACTTCAATAAGGATGGCACCATGTCCAAGAAGTGAATGAGAGCCAGAGCTAGAAAATGAGACATAGAGCTAGGTGCGTGGCTCACAGCTGTAATCCCAGCACTTTGGGAGGCCAAGGCAGGCGGATCACCTGAGGTTGGGAGTTTGAGACCACCATGATCAAAATGCAGAAACCCCATCTCTACTAAAAATACAAAATTAGCCGGGTGTAGTGGCACATGCCTGTAATCCCAGCTACTTGGGAGGCTGAGGCAGGAGAATCGCTTGAACTGGGAGGTGGAGGTTGCAGTGAGCCGAGATCACGCCACTGCACTCCAGCCTGGGCAACAGGAGCAAAACTCCATCTCAAAAAAAAAAAAAAAAAAAAAAGAAAGAAAGAAAGAAAATGAGACATAGGGTTTATTGAGGACTTAGATACAGGGCAGTCCAGGAGCGGCAGGCTGGACAAGAAAACCACTATCATTTGTAAGAAGCATGCAGTTTATATAGTATTTTCACTTATCACCCTCCACCTAGCTCAAAACAAAGGGCCTCATTCCAAGGAACAGGCCAGGGGTTCAGAAACCTCCGGGATGGCCACTCCTGGATTCCTTCGTTTGGAATGTTGAACCAACACTCTTCTTAGACCACAGGGTCATTCTTAGGGTGTGCTTGAGTTACTGCTGTCAGGTGTATCTGTTAAACAGTGTCGAACTCCTGGCCTCAAGGATGTTCTTGCCTTAGTCTCCCAAAACACTGGAATTAAAGGCGTGAGTCCCTGTACATGACAAGATGGGTTTTTATTAATCTCTTTGTTAGTTTCATCAATCCAGAAGACAGGGGAGGTATGCAAAATAAAAATGTTAGAAAATGGGCCACACTTGCCGGGCGCGGTGGCTCACGCCTGTAATCCCAGCACTTTGGGAGGCTAAGGTGGGTGGATCACAAGGTCAGGAGATCGAGACCATCCTGGCTAACATGGTGAAACCCCGTCTCTACTAAAAATACAAAAAATCAGCCGGGCGTGGTGGCGGGCGCCTGTAGTCCCAGCTACTCGGGAGGCTGAGGCAGGAGAATGGTGTGAACCCCGGGGGGCGGAGCTTGCAGTGAGCCGAGATCGCGCCACTGCACTCCAGCCTGGGCGACAGAGCGAGACTCCGTCTCAAAAAAAAAAAAAAAAAAAAGAAAATGGGCCACACTTTACAAATTGAGATTATGTCTCCAGTTAAATGAGTTCCCCTATTGCTGTGTAATTCACAAGAAATTCTCCAAGAGGGAGTTACCAATCCAACACATATTTACCCACGACTTCCACGGTGGCTTTTCTGTAAGGATATGCTTGAACCCAATGAGAGAACATGCAGATCATAATCAGTTCATATTTATAATCTTGGGCTGGAGGCAAATGCATACAGTTTACCAAATATGAAAAGGTGAGGTGGGCAAAGGGAAATGCCCTTGAGATCCCTGAAAAGAAAGAAAATTCAGTTATACATTTGATACTTAAATATATGGGACACCACTTAATTAAATTTCAAGATAAAAACCAAAAGCATGCCAGGCACAGTGGCTCAACCTGTAATCTTAGCATATTGAGAGGCCAAGGTGGGAACATCCCTTGAGCTCAGGAGTTTTGAGAGCAGCCTGGGCAACATGGTGAGACCTAATCTCTACAGAAAAATTTTAAAAATTAGCTGTGCGTGGTGGCACATGCCTATCCTAGCAACTTGGGAGGCTGAGATGGGTGGACGACCTGGGTCCAGCAGGTCAAGGCTGCAGTGAATTGTGATTGTGTCACTGTACTCCAGCCTGGCCAACAGAGTGAGACTGTTTCAAAAAAAAAAAAAAAAAAAAAAAAAAAAAAAAAAAAAAAAAAAAGAGCCAGGCACTATGGCTCATGCCTGAAATCCCAGCATTTTGGGAGGCCAAGGCGGGCCAGTCACAAGGTCAGGAGTTCGAGACCAGCTTGAACAACATGGTAAAACCCCGTCTCTACTAAAAATACAAAAATTAGCCAGGCATGGTGGTGCATGCCTGTAATCCCAGCTACTCGGGAGGCTGAGGCAGAAGAATTGCTTGAACCCTGGAGGCGGAGGCTGCAGTGAGCTGAGATCATGCCACTCCAGCCTGGGCAGACAGACGGAGACTCCGTCTCAAAAAAAAAAAAAAAAAAAAAAAAAGAACCAAAAGTGACTTTCTAATTCATTGCAGACGGGAGTATTTTTCTATTTAGTGACACACTCACTTAACCTATTTATGCCAAATATATATATATATATATTTTTTTTTTTTTGAGACCGAGTCTTGCTCTGTCGCCCAGGCTGGAGTGCAGTGGCGCAATCTTGGCTCACGGCCAAGCTCCACCTCCCGGGTTCACGCCATTCTCCTGCCTCAGCCTCCAGAGTAGTTGGGACTACAGGCGCCCGCCACCACGCCCATTTATTTTTTTTATATTTTTAGTACAGATGGGGTTTCACCGTGTTAGCCAGGATGGTCTCGATCTCCTGACCTTGTGATCTACCCGCCTCGGCCTCCCAAAGTGCTGGGATTACAGGCGTGAGCCACCGCGACCAGCCAGGATGCAAATATTTTTTGTGAAAAATCAGACCTAGGCCGGGCGCGGTGGCTCACGCTTGTAATCCCAGCACTTTGGGAGGCCGAGGCGGGCGGATCACGAGGTCAGGAGATCGAGACCACGGTGAAACCCCGTCTCTACTAAAAATACAAAAAAATTAGCCGGGCGTGGTGGCGGGCGCCTGTAGTCCCAGCTACTCGGAGAGGCTGAGGCAGGAGAATGGCGTGAACCCGGGAGGCGGAGCTTGCAGTGAGCCGAGATCGGGCCACTGCACTCCAGCCTGGGTGATAGAGCAAGACTCCGTCTCAAAAAAAAGAAAAATCAGACCTTGTTGACGACCTTAAGCAGTAGGATATAAATAACTCCCACAAGCTTAGCATTCCAGTAAGAACACTAGCCATAAATGGGCTTAATCAGTATTAAAAAAATTTTTTTTTTTTGGAGACAGAGTCTTGCTCTGTTGCCCAGGCTGGAGTGGAGTGGCGCGATCTCAGCTCACTGCAACCTCTGCCTCCTGGGTTCATACGATTCTCCTGCCTCAGCCTCCTGAGTAGCTGGGACTACAGGCACATGCCACCATGCCCGGCTAATTTTTTTTTGTATTTTAGTAGTGACAGGGTTTCACTGTTGTTGCCCAGGCTGGTCTCGAACTCCTGAGTTCAGGCAAACCACCGGCCTCGGCCTCCCAAAGTGCTAGGATTACAGGCGTGAGCCACCTTGCCAGGCCAATAATAATTTTTTTTTTTTTTTTTTTGAGACAGAGTCTTGCTCTGTCGCCCAGGCTGGAGTTCAGTGGCGTGATCTTGGCTCACTGCAAGCTTCGCCTCCCCGGTTCACGCCATCCTCCTACCTCAGCCTCCCGAGTAGCTGGGACTACAGGCGTATGCCGCCACGCCTGGGGAATTTTTTGTATTTTTAGCAGAGACGGGGTTTCACTGTGTTAGCCAGGATGGTCTCGATCTCCTGCCCTTGTGACCGGCCGGCCTCGGCCTCCCAAAGTGCTGGGATTACAGGTGTGAGCCACTGCGCTGGGCCAATTTATTTTTTTTTTTTTTGAGACGGAGTTTTGCTCAGTCGCCCAGGCTGGAGTGCAGTGGCGCGATCTCGGCTCACTGCAAGCTCCGCCTCCCGGGTTCACGCCATTCTCCTGCCTCAGCCTCCCGAGTAGCCGGCTAACTTTTTGTATTTTTTTTTAGTAGAGACAGGGTTTCACCGTTAGCCAGGATGGTCTCGATCTCCTGACCTCGTGATCTGCCCGCCTTGGCCTCCCAAAGTGCTGGGATTACAGGCATGAGCCATCGCACCCGGTAATATTTTTTTTTTTTTTTTTTTTGAGACAGAGTCTCGCTCTGTCGCCCAGGCTGGAGTGCAGTGGCGCGATCTCGGCTCACTGCAAGCCCCGCCTCCCGGGTTCACGCCATTCTCCTGCCTCAGCCTCTCCGAATAGCTGGGGCTACAGGCGCCGCCACCACGCCCGGCTAATTTTTTTGTATTTTTAGTAGAGACGGGGTTTCACCGTGGTCTCGATCTCCTGACCTCGTGATCCGCCCGCCTCGGCCTCCCAAAGTGCTGGGATTACAAGCATGAGCCACCGCGTCCGGCAGTAATATTTTTTTAAGACAGAGTTTTGCTCTTGTCACCCAAGCTGGCGTGCAAAGGCATGATCTTGGCTTACTGCAACCTCTACCTCCTGGGTTCAAGCAATTCTCCTGCCTCAGCCTCTCAAGTAGCTGGGATTACAGGTGCCCACAACCACATCCTGCTAGTTTTTGTATTTTTAGTAGAGAGGGTTTCACGTTGGCCAGGCTAGTCTTGAATTCTTGACCTCAGGTGATCCGCCCATCTTGGCCTCCCAAAGTGCTGGGATTACAGGCAAGAGCCACCACGCCCAGCATAATTTTTTCATTTTTTCAGACAAGGTCTTGCTCTGTCACCTAGGCTGGAGAGCAGTGGTGTGATCATAGCTCACAGCAGCCTTATCTCCCAGGCTTATGTGATCTTCCGGCTGCAGCCTCCTGAGTAGCTAGGACTACAGGCGCACACCAGCACACTCCACCTTTTTCTTGAGTTTCGCTCTTGTTGCCCAGGCTACAGTGCAATGGCGCAATCTTGGCTCACCGCAACCCTGCCTCCCAAGTTCAAGCGATTCTCCTGCCTCAGTCTCCCCAGTAGCTGGGATTACAGGCATGCGCCACCACGCCAGGCTAATTTTGTATTTTTAGTAGAGACAGGGTTTCTCCTTGTTAGGCTAGTCTCAAACTCCTGACCTCAGGTGATCTGCCGCCTTGCCCTCCCAAAGTGCTGGGATTACAGGCGTAAGCCACTGTGCCTGCTCTATTTTCTTATTTTTTTTTTTTTTTTTTTTTTTTTTTTTTTTGAGACGGAGTCTCGCTCTGTCGCCCAGGCTGGAGTGCAGTGGCGCAATCTCGGCTCACTGCAAGCTCCGCCTCCCGGGTTCACGCCATTCTCCTGCCTCAGCCTCTCCGAGTAGCTGGGACTACAGGCGCCCGCCACCACGCCCGGCTAATTTTTTGTATTTTTAGTAGAGACGGGGTTTCACCGTGGTCTCGATCTCCTGACCTCGTGATCCGCCCGCCTCGGCCTCCCAAAGTGCTGGGATTACAAGCGTGAGCCACCGCGCCCAGCTATTTTCTTATTTCTTAATGTAATGGAAAATAAACAAAATTCATTTTTGTGAATTTTTTTCACAAAAGCTCACTTTTGTGAAGCAACAGACATGAATAGACACTTTAAAAAGAAATACCCGTGTATTTAAAAAATGAATTTTTTTTTTTTTTTGAGACAGAGTCTCACTCTGTCGCCCAGGATCGAGCGCAGTGGTGCGATCTGGGCTCACCGCAAGCTCCGCCTCCCGGGTTCACGCCATTCTCCTGCTTCAGCATCCGGAGTAGCTAGGACTACAGGCGCCAGCCACCACACCTGGCTATTTTTTTGTTTGTTTTTTGTATTTTTAGTAGAGACGGAGTTTCACCATGTTAGCCAGGATGGTCTCGATCTCCTGACCTCGTGATTCACCCACCTTGCTCTCCCAAAGTGCTGGAATGACAGGCATGAGCCACCGGGCGCCTGGCCTATTTTCTTATTTCTTAATGTAATGGAAAATAAACGAAATTCATTTTTGTGAAGCAATAGACATGAATAGACACTTTATCTAAAAAGAAATACCCATGTATTTAAAAAATGAATTTTTTTTTTTGAGACGGAGTCTTGCTCTGTCGCCCAGGATCTAGTGCAGTGGCACGATCTTGGCTCACCCCAAGCTCTGCCTCGCGAGTGGCACACGCCACCACGCCCGGGAAATTTTTTATATTTTTAGTAGACATGGGGTTTCACTGTGTTAGCCAGGATGGTCTCAATCTCCTGACCCTGTGACCCACCTGCCTCGGCCTCCCAAAGTGCTGGGACTACAGGCGCCAGCCACCATGCCTGGCTATTTTTTTTTTTTTTTTTTTGTATTTTTAGTAGAGACGGGGTTTCACCATGAGGATGGTCTTGATCTCCTGACCTCGTGATTCACCTGCCTTGGCCTCCCAAAGTGCTGGGATTACAGGCGTGAGCCACCGCACCCGGCCTACAAAATGAAAATTTAAAAGGCTAACCATACTCTCTCCATAAGAATTCTCAGACACTGGTGGTAGGAATACAAAAGGAAGGAATCATTTTAATTTAGATCAGTTTGGTATCTTTTTTTTTTTTTCAGACAGAGTTTCGCTCTTGTGGCCCGGGCTGGAGTGCAGTGGTGCGATCTTGGCTCCTTGCAACCTCCACCTCCTGGGTTCAAGAAATTCTCCTGCCTCAGCCTCCTGGAGTACCTGGGACTACAGGTGCATGCCACCATACCCGGCTAATTTTTTATTTTTAGTAGAGATGGGGTTTCACCATGTTGGCCAGGCCAGTCTCGAACTCCTGACCTCAGGTAATCCACCCACCTCAACCTCCCAAAGTGCTGGGATTACAGGCGTGAGCCACCATGCCCAGCCCAGTTTGGTATTTTTTTTTCTTTTCTTTTCTTTTTTTGAGACGGAGTTTCACTCTTGTTGCCCAGGCTGGAGTACAATGGTGCGATATCGGCCCACTGCCACCTCCGCCTCCCGGTTTCAAGGGATTCTCCTGCTTCAGTCTCCGAAATAGCTGAGATTACAGTCACACCTCAGGTGATCCGCCCACCTCGGCCTCCCAAAGCGCTGGGATTACAGGCGTAAGCCACCACGCCCAGCCTGGTATTTCTTAAAAAGTTTTACCTACCATGTGACTCAGACACTGCACATGGAGATATTAACATAAGAGAAGTAAAATATATGGATATGAAGAATTATATTCAAATATCTGTATCAGTATTATTTATAACAGACAAAAGTGAGAAGCAACTCAAATATAAACATGGATTAATATGCAAACACCAATGTTTCACAGCATGTCATACTTCTCAGGAATATAAAAGGAATGAACTAGTCATATTATCATCACTAATAGCAAAATAAATGACACAGTAGAGAACCCAAAAATGAAAAGAGGAAATACTTTAAGATATCATTCATATAAAATTCCAGAAAATACGAACTAACTTGTTTCAAAGCATACTAAATCAATGGTTGTCTGGAGAGCAGAGAGAAACACCCCATTAAAAAGCTCAGCCATGCACGGAACACCCCATTAAAAAGCTCAGCCATGCACGGTGGCTCACACCTGTAATCCCAGCACTTTGGAAGGGCGAGACAGGCGAATCACTTGAGGTCAGGAGTTCGAGACCAGCCTGACCAACACAGTAATACCATCTCTACAAAAATACAAAAAAAATTAGCCAGGTGTGGTGGTGCATGCCTGTAATCCTAGCTAATAGGGAGGCTGAGGTGGGAGAATTTCTTGAACCTGGGAGATGGAGGTTGCAGTAAGCCGAGATGGCGACATTACATTCCAGCCTGGGTGAAAAGGCTCTAGGTAGGACAATATAGGGAGGCCTCATCTCTTTAAAAAAAAAATAGTAATAATGCCAGATGCAGTGGCTCACACCTGTAATCCCAGCACTTTGGGAGGCCAAGACATGCAGATCACTTGAGGTCAGGAGTTGAAGACCAGCCTGGACAACATGTTGAAACTCCGTATCTACTAAAAATACAAACATTAGCCAGACATGCTGCTGCACGCCTGAAGTCCCAGCTACTCTGGAGGCTGAGGCAGGAGAATCACTTGAACCCAAGAGATGGAGATTGCAGTGAGCCAAGATCACATCACTTCACTCCAAGCTGGGTGACAGAGTGAGAGTCTGTCTCAAAAACAAAACAAAACAAAACAAAAAGCAGCCATGGTGGCTCAAGCCTATGATTCCAGCTACTCAGGAGACTGAG
The DNA here is from genome assembly GCF_028878055.3 of Symphalangus syndactylus. Classification (NCBI taxonomy): domain Eukaryota; kingdom Metazoa; phylum Chordata; class Mammalia; order Primates; family Hylobatidae; genus Symphalangus; species Symphalangus syndactylus. The sequence continues at coordinate 20,682,758 of NC_072435.2, read as the reverse complement.
GTGGGAGGATTGCCTGAGCCCAGGAATTTCAGATTACAGTGAGCTATGATGATGTCACTGCACTCCAGTCAAGTAACAGAGTGAGACCCCGACTCCAAAAAGAAATAAAAAACAATAGGCTCCAGGTAAATATGAAGGCGATGGATAAGTTATACTTCCAAGGATTTCTTTTTTGTTTTTATTTTTCGAGACGGAGTCTCGCTCTGTCACCCAGGCTGGAGTGCAGTGGCGTGATCTTGGCTCACTGCAAGCTCTGCCTCCTGGGTTCATGTCATTCTCCTGCCTCAGCCTCCCGAGTAGCTGAAACTACAGGCACCTGCCACCATGCCTGGCTAATTTTTTTGTATTTTTAGTAGAGACGGGGTTTCACCGTGTTAGCCAGGATGGTCTCGATCTCCTGACCTTGTGATCCACGCGCCTCAGCCTCCCAAAGTGTGGGGATTACAGGCATGAGCCACCGCGCCTGGCCACTTTCAAGGGTTTCTATGGAAGTCTCAACTTACCACATGGTACAGTTTAAATATGTATAGTTTACTGAATGTCATTTATTCCTTATTATGGCTTTAAATAATTGGTTCAAAAGAAAAATGTGGGCTGGACATGATGGCTCAGGCGTATAATCCCAGCACTTTGGGAGGCTGAGGGAAAAGGACTGCTTGAGGAGTTCGAGGCTGCAGTGAACTATGACCTCGCCACTGTACTCCAGCCTGGGTCACAGAGCAACACCTTGCCTTAGAAAAAAAAAAAGAAAAACATGGATTTTTTATTATTTTTGACAAAAATGCTTGACAACTATATAAAATCTCCTCATGCCCTAAGTGCAGCAATGAGTCTCTGCAGCAGCAAATACTGATAAGCCAGGAAGGCCATTTTCACCTCATTAAACTGGAACACTGGTTGGTCACAAAGACCACATCACTGGACTAAGAGATCTCCCTTCTCCCTATCCTCTTCTTCTTGCTAATGCAGGAATTGCCTTGAGGTGAACAGCTGAGAAAGGGTACAGGAATCCACAAATCCTTTATATTATTTCCTTTGACAATGGCCTCAACTGCACAAGATTCATAATTATGGAGGTTCTGAGAATTTCTGTACCTGACGGTCCACCATACATAGTAACTGAATCAATGTGGATGACGTGCATTCCAACTCTGTTCTTGCAGTGTCCTCCACTGCCTATAAATGCAGAATAAATTATGATTTCCTGTTATAATCTCATAACCTGGGACACCACCCTACAAAACGGTGGATATCAGGGCACATGGCTGCATTGCAGGACCTAGGGAACAGATTTCCCTCAGCAGTACTGAGCAGAATGCAATATCCCTTGTAAAAGAGAGAAAATTTTCGTGTTGATCTCAGAAGCATCAGAGGATGTCACAAACACTGTTCCCTTCTCAGGTTGATCTATAAACCCAGAAATTATTGGAGTATCTAGTCAAGAAATAAGGACCACAAAGTTCTGGAGTCTTTGGAGGCCTTGGGCAGCCATGAAAACTATGCCACAAGTGAAAAGACAGTATATTCTGTTATCATACTGTCCCCTCTGAGGCACACAAAGTCTAGTGATTCCAACAAAAGCTGTTTGCCCCTTATGACACCAGAACCCAGCTGTTTCCAAACCACCCCAAAGAGTAAATACAACTCTCAAGATTGAAGGAAGCTTAAACAATAAGGCCTTATTCATTGTGCAAATCAGAGCAATGGGAGGCAGAATGTTCTTTGGTTGGAACTTAAGAGCCTAAAGAATCACATGAGACCCGCCGGGCGCGGTGGCTCACACCTGTAATCCCAGCACTTTGGGAGGACGAGGAGGGGGGATCACGAGGTTAGGAGATCAAGACCATCCTGGATAACACGGAGAAACCCCGTTTCTACTAAAAATACAAAAAATTAGCTGGGCATGGTGGTGGGCGCCTGTAGTCCCAGCTACTCGGGAGGCTGAGGCAGGAGAATGGTGTGAACCCGGGAGGTGGAGCTTGCAGTGAGCTGAGATCACGCCACTGTACTCCAGCCTGGGCGACAGAGCAAGACTCCGTCTCAAAAAAAAAAAAAAAAAAAAAAAATCACATGGACCCATAAGGTCCCTGAAAAAGGTAGTCCATCTTTTCAAGCTGACAGAAGACCCCTCTGGACCAGTACTGAGACAGATCCATGGTCTCACTCATCAGAAAGGAATGACAGCTGAGACTACTCACCAATTCCTCTGGCCAATGAAAGACAACCAAGGTTTACTTCCAGAACATCATGGGGTGAATGAATGATGCACGGTGAACACCTGCCTCGTGGCTGACATAAAATGGCTTTTGCCAGCTAACTGACAGTCACATAAGTCTGGCAAGGGAACCCGGCAGGGTGAAAAATGCCACAGCTCCAACATAATTGAGTTTATGCAGATGCTGAAGGTATGTCAATTTAGGCAGATGGCTCCCTCATAAGGCATCTCCTCCAGTGTTATGTTTTACAAGAAATAATATTTCCTGTATGTGTACAGTGTTCTCCTTATAAGAACAATCTGTTATCCAATGACAGAAGGTGGAAGGCTTTCTCACATTCATTGCACTCAAGAGGCCCTTCTGCAGGGTGAGCTCTTCTGTAGGTAATAAAGCAAGACTTCTGCATAAAGAATATCCCACGTTTGTCACACTCATAAGGTCCTGATCCAGTAAGAACTCTCTGATCAAGAAGATGCACAGAGGTTTAGCTAAAGAATTTCCCAAATTTCTTTCACTCGTGAGGACTTCTTTCTGTGTGAATTCTCTGATGTCGAAAGAGAGAAGAGCTTCGATGAAATGATTTTCCACATTCACTGCACTCATAAGGCCTTTCTCCAGTATGAACTCTCCTGTGTTCAGTAAGACTGAAGGTTTCAGCAAAGGATTTCCCACATTCACTGCACTCATAAGGCTTTCCTCGAATATGAAGTCTCTGGTGTTTAAAATGTGCAGACCTTCGAGTAAATGTTTTTCCACATTCACTGCATTCATAAGGTCTTTCTCCAGTGTGAACTCTCCTGTGTTCAAGGAGACTGGAGAAGAATTTCCCACATTCTCTGCACTCATAAGGTCTTTCTGCAGTGTGAGTTTTCTGATGTCGAAGGAGGGAAGAGCTCTGATGAAATGACTTTCCACATTCTCCACACTCATAAGGCCTTTCTCCAGTATGAACTCTCCGATGTCGAAGGAGAGAACAGCTTTGAGGAAATGACTTCCCACATTCACTGCACTCAAACGGTTTTTCTCCAGTGTGAACTCTCTGATGAACACGAAACCCAGAGCTGTCTTGAAATGATTTCCCACATTCATTACATTCATATGGCCTTTCTCCAGTGTGAACCCTCTGGTGTTCAATGAGGTGGGACTTGCCCCTAAATAATTTCCTACACTCCCTACACTCATAAGGCCTTTCTCCAGTGTGGCTTTGCTGATGCTGAATGAGGTTGCCCTTTCGACTAAAAGATTTCCCACAGTCTCCACACTCGTAAGGTCTTTCTCCAGTGTGACCTCGCTGATGGTTCCTAAGGTGTCCCTTTCGACTAAAAGATTTCCCACATTCTCCACACTCATAAGGTCTTTCTCTAGTGTGAACTCGATGATGTTCAGTGAGGGTGCCCTTTTGACTAAAACATTTTCCACATTCTTCACACTCATAAGGTCTTTCACTAGTGTGACCTCGTTGATGTTGAATGAGATTGCCCTTCTGAGTAAAACATTTCCCACATTCTTCACACTCATAAGGTCTTTCTCCAGTGTGAACTCGTTGATGTTTAATGAGGGTGCCATTTTGACTAAAAGATTTCCCACATTCTCTACACTCATAAGGTCTTTCTCCAGTATGAACTCGCTGATGCTGAACAAGGCTGCCCTTATGACTAAAAGATTTCCCACATTCTCCACATTCATAAGGTCTTTTCCCAGTGTGAACTCTCTGATGATTACTGAAGCTATCATATTTGCTAAAGGGTTTCCCACATTCGCAGCAATAACATTCCTCTCTAGGGAGAAGTCTCTGCTGTTGAACAAGTACGTGTTTGGTGCTAGAATGTTTCATGCATTCCCCACAGCTGTAATGAGTATCTCCCCACTGAAAGGAAGACTCACACTCAGTTTTGCTGTTTGACTTCTCCCCAGTGTGAGTGGCCTCCTGCTGCAGTAATCCTGAGCTGGGCAAAAAGTCCTTTCCACTCTGAATGAAGACAGATGACCCCTCTGACACATGGAACTTACACCTCTTCACAAACAATGCTTCCTCAACACTGCGTCTATAGGGTTGCTCTCCAAGGTACTGATTCTGGTGCTGATGGTTTGAATTATCATACAATTTATTCCCCCATGCCTCACACCTGTGCAGTTTCTGCTTGTGATGTGTCCCCTGATGATCTGCCAAGTGCAAAATGTCTTCCAAGATTGCGCCACACATTTCACAAGAGTGGGCCTTCTTGGGAGACACACCTGCCCTAGGAGTGCTGACCTGAGACACTGTTTGTATAGAAATGCTCCTCTTAGAAGGTGCCTCTTCATCTTCTGATCTGCACCAACAACCTGAAAGCAAGAAAATGCTGATGAATTCAAGTTAACTCTGGTGGGAAGGCACAGCCCACCCACAAGCGTGTCTGACAAACCAAGGAATTACTCCATGGAAATATTTGCAGGAACAGAAAGTTGGCTTCACGTGGAAGATGAGGCTATCATTACTGGGCTATAAAGGTCACAGAATGCCGGCCTCATGATATGAAGGGCATTAGCATACATGCAACACAGAATTGAGCCAGGGTCTACAATTTATTTTTTTTTCTTCTTGAGAGACAGGGTCTCACTCTGTCATCCAGCACAGAGTGCAGTGGCATAATCTCTGTCTCCTGGGCTCAGGTGATCCTCCCACCTCAGCCTCCACAGTAGCTGGGACCACAGGCACACACCAATACACCCAGCTACTTTTTGTAGAGGTGGGGTTTTGCCTTGTTACCCAGGCTGGTCTCAAACTCCCAGGTTCAAGAAATCCACCCACATCGGCCTCCCAAAGTGCTGGGATTACAGGTGTAAGCCAATGCACCTGGTGTATAACTCTTTCCTTTGCAAATCACTTGTCTGCAGGAAATTATCTGATGACATGTTAATGCTATATAGAAGGCTATGTCCAGGCCTAAGAAAATGATTACAAGACAACAGCTCTTGGTGAGAACAGTTTAACAATTTGCACACACTTGACCTGGCGTGGTGGCTCAAGCCTGTAATCCCAGCACTTTGGGAGGCCAAGGTGGGTAGATCACGAGGTCAGGAGATCGAGACCATCCTGGCTAACACAGTGAAACCCCATCTCTACTAAAAATACAAAAAAATTAGCCGGGCGTGGTGGCGGGCGCCTGTAGTCTCAGCTACTCGGGAGGCTGAGGCAGGAGAATGGCGTGAACCCAGGAGGCGGAGCTTGCAGTGAGCTGAGATCACGTAACTGCACTCCAGCCTGGGTGACAAAGTGAGACTCCGTCTCAAAAAAAAAAAAAAAAAAAATACAATTTGTACACACTTGCTAATACACAATGTGTATGCCAGTATCGGACAGCACTCCAGAAGTAAACATGAGAAAATAAATGGGTGAGATGTGGAGTCTAGAGACTGGAAGATTCATTGGGGGATGGACATCAGAGTACAAGTGACAAGGTGTACAACTGACAAATTTGATGTTCTCAAGAATGGAGAGGAAAAGACAGAAATAGTGCCTACTGGCCACAAAAATACTAGTTAAATAGAATAGGTTTCTGATACAATTTGAATAAAATCTCAAACTCATGCCCTCCCACCAGGTGCCACTCCTCAGTGACAGGCTCCCTCTGAGCACATCAGGCTAAGCCTGGATTCAATTGCCTCTTCTGCAGCACTGAGGATTCTCCATCCCACCACCACGATGATGAAGTACATGGAACCTGCATGACGTAAGTACTAAGGCAAAGATAGGGCAGAACTGGGGCAACTAGCCTCTGTGGCAGCAAATATTGATGAGTCAGGAAGGCCATTTCCACCTGATTAAATTGAAATGCTGGCTGGTCACAAAGGCCACATCACTGGACTCCCTATCCTCTTCCTCCTGCCAATACGTGCTGGGTAGTTTTCAGCAACAGTGGTTCAAAACATGACAACACACAGGAAAGGAAACTAATTACTAAAATCAGAATTTCTTTTTTTTTTTTGAGATGGAGTCTTGCTCTGTAGCCCAGGCTGGAGTGCAGTGGTGCGATCTCAGCTCACTGCAAGCTCCGTCTCTGGGGTTCACACCATTCTCCTGCCTCAGCCTCCCTAGTAGCTGGGACTACAGGTGCCCGCCACCACACCCGGCTAATTTTTTTTGTATTTTTTAGTGGAGACGGGGTTTCACCGTGTTAGCCAGGATGGTCTCCATCTCCTGACCTCGTGATCCGCCCGCCTCAGCCTCCCAAAGTGCTGGAATTACAGGCGTGAGCCACTGCGCCTGGCCTAAAAACAGAATTTCTAAGGAGGGTCTTGCCTTTGGTCTATGTAGGCAGTGACAAAGTGAGTGATGGCAATTCCTGCCACAGGCAGGCATCAAGTAATGTCAGCTAAAGGAAGGAAGTAGAACCTGGACACACAGGAGTCTCAGATCTGGAAAAGTCAAACAGCAGCGCGGGGACATGCAAGGTGAAATGCATTAGATTGACTACAAGACACCTGACTCTGACTCCTTCCCTGAGAATCTGCAGCAAAGCAGGTATTGGGGCTGCTCAAGGAGAAAAGGCAGTACACAAACCTCAGACCTACCAACCACAAAACCTACCCAGAGAAGTGGGGAAGGAAGCTGTGCCCATGGTCCTGACATGATAAAGACAGTCTTCCCAATGGGAAAAAAGGGGAAGGGCAGAGATCTATTCGGGAAATAGGGGAGGGTGTGAGGAACTTACCCAGGGAGGACATAAGTACCCAGTTCTCCAGCATCACATCATGGTACAGGCATCTCTGAACCTCACTAAGGAGACTCCATTCCTCCTGGGAAAAGTTCACAGCCACATCTTCAAATGCCACAGTGCCGTGCTATGATGGTGACAGATGAAACCACAAACAGCTCCTACGCTGAGGTACCACAATCCACCTCTCCCACACCCCCACCCCTTTGCCCATCCTCCTCCCAAGATCCTTAGCACAGAGGAGAAACTAGTCCACTGGTGCCTTTGTCTCTTCGTGGGCCCACTGGTCACTCAGTATAGCCATCAGCAATTAAGAAGTAGGGGAAAAATAGGGATCTATGCTGTGGTTTTTTTTTTTTTTTTTTTTTTTTTTTTTTTTTTTTTTTGAGACAGAGTCTCACTCTGTCACCCAGGCTGGAGTGCAGTGGCATGACCTCAGCTCACTGCAACCTCTGCCTCCTGGGTTCAAGCAATTCTCTGACTCAGCCTCCCGAGTAGCTGGGATTACAGGCACCCACCACCATTTCCAGCTCATTTTTGTATTTTTAGTAGAGACAGGATTTCACCATCTTGGCCAGGCTGGTCTTGAACTCCTGACCTCGTGATCCACCCGCCTCAGCCTCCCAAAGTGTTGGGATTATAGGCGTGAGCCACCGCGCCCGGCTATGCTGTGTTCTTAACATAAAAGGGTCCACCCCCTCCTGACAGCTAATGCCTCTGGTATATCCGAGCTCACATAAAGCCCAATGCAGTTGCCTCGGTCCATTAGACATACTCCCTCTCTAAATACACATCCTTCTTTTTTTTCTGAGATGGAGTCTTGCTCTTGTTGCCCAGGCTAGATTGCAGTGGCAGGATCTCAGCTCACTGCAACCTCCACCTCCCAGGTTCAAGCAATTTTCCTGCCTCAGCCTCCCAAGTAACTGGGATTACAGGCGCCCGCCACACCTGGCTAATTTTTGTATTTTTAGTAGAAATGGGGTTTCACCATGTTGGCTAGGCTGGTCTCAAACTACTGATCTCAGGTGATCCACCCACCTCGGCCTCCCATAGTGCTGGGATTATAGGCATAAGCCACCATGCCCGGCCTTACAATCATTCTTTAGACAGCACAAGCACATGCCATGGCCACCCCAACATGACATCCCCCAACCATCAGCCTCTTTTGGCCTTAACACAAATTACAGTTTTGGTTTCTTTTAGTCAGGTTCTCCTTTGGTCGCCCAAGCTGGAGGGGAGTAGTGTGATCATGGCTCACAGAAACTTCAAACCCCTTATCCCCAGGCCTCAGCCTTCTGTGGAGATGGGATATTACGTATTTGCAACATCAACCACTTTCTTTTAAGAGATAGGGTGTTGCTAAGTTGCCCAGGCTGATCTCAAACTCCTGGCCTGAAGCAATCCTCCCACCTCAGCCTCCCAAAGTGCTGGGATTACGGCATGAGCCTTCAAGCCTGGCCAACAACTTAAAGTATTTTAATCCCCTTCTTTTCTTTCTACTGTGCTGAGTGGGATTCTCCCCTTAGGGTTATAGTGTTGGGGAAGCAGTTGACACCTGAGACTGCACAGATGCCATCAACAGCAATTTCAAAATCAAATAACTCACAGCCTGGCAGAGAGGGCCACATGGGGGTTGCACTGTGGACAACAGAGGGAAACCAGGGACAGTGTTATGCACACTTTGTAGGATGAAGAGGGTGTGATAGCCCCTGATTTCTCAGGAGGGTGCCACTGACTTGCTTAAATAATTCTGAGTAGAAATGGAATTGAAACCCAGTACAAAGTATAATCAGAAACTGTGCCTGATCTCTTAATGAAAAGGGTTGTTAGGCCAGGATACATTATCCAATAGAACAGAGTGGGAAGGGGATTTGTGCTCAGGCCATTTGAGGTCATACAGTATCACCACACACCAAGGTTGCACATCACACTGGGCTTTCATTTTCGGCCTTATGACACAACGTGGCTGACAGAATTCAGGGTATGCTTGGCAAATTCAAACAGGATCCAACATTACCACAGAATTCTCATGGCTCCCAATAGCAATGCAGTCCCAAGTCATTCTATGAAGGCCTTCTTGCATGGCTCCACACCCCCACAGAACCAGGTGGGGCTTTAGATATCCATGGCCCTATTCCACTTCTGTGTTGCACTTGGTGACCCCTCTACAATGACGACTATCCTCTGTCCACTGAGAGTCATTTAAATCCCACTCCCTTGCCGGGCGCGGTGGCTCACGCTTGTAATCCCAGCACTTTGGGAGGCCGAGGCGGGCGGATCACAAGGTCAGGAGATCGAGACCACGGTGAAACCCCGTCTCTACTAAAAATACAAAAAATTAGCCGGGCGTGGTGGCGGGCGCCTGTAGTCCCAGCTACTCGGAGAGGCTGAGGCAGGAGAATGGCGTGAACCCGGGAGGCGGAGCTTGCAGTGAGCCGGGATTGCGCCACTGCACTCCAGCCTGGGCGAAAGAGCAAGACTCCGTCTCAAAAAAAAAAAAAAAAAAAAAAAAAAAAAAAAAAAAAAAAAAAATCCCACTCCCTTGTTATGGAGAATGGTCTAAGGAAAATGGAAAACAAAAGAAAAAAATGAAATAAAATCCCAGCCCATCAGTTGTCCACCCCAGGCCTAGTGTCTGTCACAGAAAACCAAATAAATTTACCCTAAGCATATATCCACCAGGATGAATGAAAACCCCCAAGCACCAACAAAGTTTTCTCAAAATCTTGGTGAGTCCACAGAGTGGTTTCTAAGTACCAGCCTTGGCCCAAGTGTCATCTTCCTTCAATTACTTCTATGCTTCTGCTTACATCTCTTATCTATTCTACCCTTGGAAGTCTATGCCCCCTGACAAACCATGTTGTCTGACATATCCTGTCTTCATGAGCCCTTGCTTCCTTCTCCTGTGGCAATGTCAGCCAGGGAACCAAGCAAGAAATTCAGCCCTCAGCCTGCAATCACCCCTTCTTGGCTCCCACAAAAGATTTACCGTGATAATTTGAAGTGGTTCAATGTCATAATGGAGGCTAAACTACCTCAGACTCTTAACATGGTCAAAACAACACTCTTCATATCCCCAGTCAATATTATACCTACTAACTACGTGCTCATCTCAGTTGATGCAGCTTCCATCACTGCAGATGCTAAGACCAAAAACCTTGTGGTCATACCTGATTCCCTTTTCATGCCCTCACAGTCCATTAGAAAATCTAGTTGCCAGCCGGGCTTGCTGGCTCACGCCTGTAATCTCAGCACTTTGGGAGGCCGAGACGGGTAGATCACGAGGTCAGGAGATCGAGACCATCCTGGCTAACACGGTGAAATCCCATCTCTACTAAAAATATTGAAAATTAGCCGGGCGTGGCCGGGCACAGTGGCTCACACCTGTAATCCCGGCACTTTGGGAGGCCAAGGCGGGTGGATCACGAGGTCAGGAGATTGAGACTATCCTGGCTAACACGGTGAAATCCCGTCTCTACTAAAAAAATACAAAGAATTAGCTGGGCATGGTGGCAGGCGCCTCTAGTCCCAGCTACTCGGGAGGTTGAGGCAGGAGAAGGCGTCAACCCGGGAGACGGAGCTTGCGATGAGCCAAGATCGCACCACTGCACTCCAGCCTGGGCGATACAGCGAGACTCCGGCTCAAAAAAAAAAAGAAAATCTAGTTGCCACTTTACAAACTGTGAATCTTGAATCCAGCCACAGCTCTTTACCCATTAATATGGTTCAATAACCCTCACCTGCATTATGGCAGGAGCTTAAACTCTGATCCTGCTTCCTCCTCCCGCAAACACAGTGTGTTCTCTTCTTTGCAGCCAGATGATGCCTGCAGACAAATGGGACTGTGGTAACATCACCTCCTCGCCGCCCTCTTGCCTCCCCACCGAATTTTTACCTCTAAGTATTTCATGACCTGGTACCAACTCTGTAGTTAACCTTCAAAGTATGTTTACATGGGTTGACAGAAATGGGAATACTTCCATACATTCTGTGTCATGGACTTAGGATTCTGGGTTTAGGGTTTCTCCAGTGTTCTCAGATCAAAGGACTGAAAAAAATGGCACGTAAGAGTCCCAGGACATCACAAGCTAGAGAACATGTGAATGGGGAATAAGGCCAGTGAGGGAACGGAACACCCTCCAATTCCCTCTGTGGGTTTTTTAAAATTTTTTTTTTTTTGAGCCAGAGTTTCGCTCTTGTTGCCCAGGCTGGAGTGCAATGGCTCACCGCAACCTCTGCCTCCCGAGTTCAAGCAATTCTCCTGCCTCAGCCTCCGAATAGCTGGGATTACAGGCATGCGCCACCACGTCTGGCTAATTTTATATTTTTGTTAGAGATGGGGGTTTTTCCATGTTGTTCAGGCTGGTCTCGAACTCCCGACCTCAGGTGATCCGCCCCCCTCGGCCTCCCAAAGTGCTGGGATTACAGGTGGGAGCCACCTCGCCCGGCCCGCTCTGTGGGTTCTTTACGTGCTTTTGTAGCCAGGAGTGTCTGAGGGGAAGGCAGTCGTTACAAAGGGGGATCTGATAAGTTCAGGTCTCCTTGAACCTTTTCTTATCGCTGGAGCCAGGTGACCTCGGACTGGCTGTCTGACCTGCGTGTCTCAGTGCAAAATGTCATCTCTACCATCTATGTGATCTATCAACAAAGGAGACAACCTCCCAGAACCCCAAGGTCCTCATCCCCTCTACTATGTTCTTCCTTTGGCCTTTGGGAAACCTTGAAAGCCTGGACTTGGATCGCATCCCTCCTTTCTTCGAAACTCTCCATGGCTTCTAGCGTCTTCAGTGAATACACAGCCACCAGCCTGCTCTTCCAGGAGGAGCTTCGCCTCACACGTTGTTCCCTACAGGCGCCTGTGGACCCCAGGTTCCATCCTCCCGGGTCCGTCCATCTCCAGGCCATTGCCCGCGCCGGTCCCTGTGACTGTCGCTCTCCCCACCGCATCCCACAGGTATCAGAAACAGGGATCTCTCCCGCGAACGCCTCAGTATCCCGACGCCGGGTCCGGGCTGCAGACCTGTGAACAGTCGCCGCTCCCTCGCTGCTTCAGGACTCGGGTTAGGATGAAGTGACCTGATGGCAGGGAAGGCACAATTACCTGAGCCGGGAGTCTCAGCGCGGCCGCCGCCATTCGAGTACGCGGGGAAAGCACGGCCGGGAGCGGCGGGCGCCGTTAAGGGGCCTAAGATCCGCCTTTGTGCAGCAAGAAGGACTCTTCTCCACCTTCTGGGTTCAGACACCGCGGTTCGGACCCTTAGCTCCAGCGCCTCTCACCTCACAAACCGCACAAACACACCCAACATTAACCAAAATGGTCGCTACCAGAGAACGCTGAGAATCCCGCCACTACGTTACGTGCGCACACAGAAACGCCTTTATTCTGAGCTCTTACTGGTTCTGTCGCGCTGTCATTAAATGTAGAGCTTTCTGGGTAATGTAGTTCCCCAGATTCCAAGGTAGTAAAGCTGCCGCTTCCCAAAGGTGCTTATGCAGGGAAGTCCCAGCTCCACCTCAGGGGGTTCATTAAAGCGCGCATCCTTTTAGGGCAGAGGATGATCTAGCCCCTCCTTAGAGGCCATATTGAGATTCCTGGGGAATCCCTGTTTGTAACTGACCACCTAAGTATTTGCAAAAATATTAATTCACATTTTTGGAAATTCAAGCTCCCAGGCGCTAAAAATATTGTGAATGCCCCCAAAGGCTACAAATCCAAATTCGTGTGTCACTTTATACAATCGTTTAGACACAAAATGCCTGCACTGGAAGCAGAGGCTGATAAACATTACTGTGTTATAATTCACATGAATGCACTCATGTTACCGGATGGAAAGTCTTGACTGTGAGTTGTCCAGGTTGTTGGCACATTGAACAAAGAAGTGAACAAAACACACAAAAAAAAGCAACGAAAGAACGGACCAATGAAAGCGCAGATTTATTGAGGTGAAAGTACACTCCACAGAAGTGGAATGTAGGTTTGGGAGCAGGCGACCAAGCGGCTCAAGAACCCCGATTACAATGTTTTTTAGGGTTTTATTAGGTTGGTGCAAAAGTAATTGCGGTTTTTGCCATTAACAATAAGCTAGAATTTTATAATACCCCAAGAGCTCTTTAAAGGCCTCCAATCCTATGAAGGATTGGTGCACAATCAGAGGCTGAAGTGGAGACTTCTGTCTTGTTACGACAGGAGTGAGGATGTGGCCTGTGTGCTGCCTCATCTTGCCTAGAACTAGCTGCACCTGCTGTTCTTTTGCTTATGCCTTCATCCTTGGTTACCCTAATTCCCTATTCTCCTGCCTCACTCTGAGGCAATAGAGTTGGTTTTTCAGTCTGCCAGGGGCAAAAGAGAACTAATCCAGATAGGACCATGCCAAGGAAGATAGAGAGGCTAAAGCAAGAGTACAAAGGTGAATCAGTCATTCCCACGGAAAAACAACTCTCCCGCTTATATAGTCAATCACTGTGTCCAATTCATTGAGCAAAACATTTATTCATGTAATATCCCTTACTTGGTATTCTAACTTATATTTTCAACCCATTTTAGGAACTTGAAGTCAGTCTCAGGTAAAGAACAGTGAGAGAAATCCCACCTTGGTATTGGTAATGGTGGTGATGATATCCACCTGGAGACATTGGGCGTATGTTAAATTAACGAGCTTGTATCTTTCCTGGGAAGTGATTATCATTTCTTTCTCTTGTGACAGCGGGGAGTGTTCTGCACGAGGAACTAATATGACACCAGAAAAAGAGGTGAAATGCCAGTTACAGAAACTTATTACCAACGACTATCTAATAAATGTGATGACAGAAATAGCTCTATTGAAACATTAGTGGATGGTGAAAAAAATTTACCCTTCACAGTTTTCTTTTTTTTTTGAGACAAAGTCTCATTCTTTCCCAGGCTGGAGTGCAGTGGTGCCATCTCGGCTCACTGCAACATCCACCTCCTGGGTTCAAGCAATTCTCCTGCCTCAGTCTCCCAAGTAGCTGGGATAACAGATGCCTGCCACCACACCCAGCTAATTTTTGTATTTTTAGTAGAGACAAGGTTTCACCATGTTGGCCAGACTGGTCTCGAACTCCTGACCTCTGATCTGCCTGCCTCGGCCTCCCAAAGTGCTGACATTACAGGAGTAAGTCACCGCTCCCAGCTGACTTTACAGGGTTTCGCTGTTGTTTTTGAGGAGTTTCACTCTTGTTGCCCAGGCTGGAGTACAATGGTGCAGTTTCAGCTCACTGCAACCTCCTCCTCCTGGGTTAAGCAATTCATTCTCCTGCCTCAGCCTCCCAAGTAGCTGAGATTACAGGTGCCTGCCACCACACCCAGCTAATTTTTGTATTTTTAGTAGAGACGAGGTTTCACCATTTTGGCCAGACTGGTCGCAAACTCCTCACCTCAGGTGATCCACCCGAGGTGGCCTCCCAAAGTGCTGGGACTACAGGCATCAGCCACTTCGCCCACCCCAGAAGTTTTAACAATGATGTCTAAGAAGAGATGGAATTAAGGTCAGCATGTGATTAAAAATGGCCCCCTTGTTGGTTTTGTCATTAAAATGAGACTTTCTTCTTTATTAAAAACATTGAACAATACCGGTGGAGAAAAACTATGCCTGTTCACCCACCTATTTGGGAGGCTTAGAGGGAGGATCACTTCAGCAAAGGAGTTTGAGGCCAGCCTGGGCAGCAGAGCAAGACTCTGTCTCCAAATAAATAATTTAATGAATAAGTAAAAACAGAAGGTGAAATTTGCAGTATAGTATTATCCTCATAGAATTGTGTCTCCCTTTGCTTATTATTCTGTGTGTGTCAATTATGTTACAAGTTTTTCATCTCATAGGACAAAAAGTCAGATTCTATACAGATCTGTACTTTGCTTTTCTCACTTAGCAATATGGTTTGAACAATGAAAAGCTTCTTTTTCACTTCGCATTTGAAATCTGCTTATCTCCACATTCAATTTTTTTTTTTCCTTTTTTGAGACAGCATCTCACTCTGTTGCCAAGGCTAAAGTGCAGTGGCACGATCAAGGCTCACTGCAGTCTCAACCTCTCAGGCTCAAGTGATCCTCCCATTTCAGCCTTCAGGAGTAATTGGGACTACAGGCATGCACCACCACAACCGGCAAATTTTTGTATTTTTTGTAGAGATGTGGTTTTGCCATGTTGCCCAGGCTGGTATCAAACTCCTGAGTTCAAGCAATCCTCCCGCCTTGGCCCCCCTAAGTGCTGGCATTATAGGATTCGGCCACTACACCTGGCCTATTCATCTTTTTCTGATGTAGAACCCACTCAGCGACAGTGTAAGGAAAATGTCAAGAGTCAAGAAAGAGGCCAGATGCAGTGGCCACGCCTGTAATCCCAGCACTTTGGGAGCCCAAGGTGGGCAGATCACTTGAGGTCAGGAGTTTGAGACCAGCCTAGCCAATATGGCAAAAACCCGTCTCTACTAAAAATACAAAAATTAGCTGGGTGTGGTGGCGCACACCTGTAATCCCAGCTACTCAGGAGGCTGAGGCAGAATTGCTTGAACCCGGGAGGCAGATATTGCAGTGAGCTGAAATCGTGCCACTGCACTCCAACGTGGACAACAGAGCAACTCCGTCTCAAAAAAAAAAAAATAAAGCCAGAATACAATACACAAGCAACTGAAGTATTTCAACAGCAAAGAAACCCTCAAACAATCCAATTTAAAAATGTCAAACGACCTGAATAGGCATTTTTCAAAAGACAACATACGAATGGTCAAAAAATATATTAAAACACACTCATCACTATCTGGGAAACACAAATCAAAACTGCAATGAGGTATCACTCTCCCCGTTTAGGATAATTATTATAAAAAAGACAGCAACAGATGCTGGCAAGGATGCAGAGAAAAGGAAACTCATGCCCAGGCACAGTGGCTCACGCCTGTAATCCCAGCACTTTGGGAGGCTGAGGCGGGTGGATCACCTGAGGTTGGGAGTTCAAGACCAGCATGACCAACATGGAGAAACCCCGTCTCTACTAAAAAATACAAAATTAGCCGGAGTGGTAGCACATGCCTATAATCCCAGCTACTCGGGAGGCTGAGGCAGAAGAATCGCTTGAATCCAGGAGGCAGAGGCTGTGGTGAGCCCAGATCATGCCGTTGCACTCCAGCCTGGGCAAAAAGAGCGAAACTCCGTCCCCCCAAAAAAAAAAAAAAAAAAAAAAAAAGCCTGGGAGACAGAGCAAGACTGTCCCCCACCCCCACAAAAAATAAAGTTGATCTCTTAGAAGTAAAAAGTAGAACAGAGCATACTAGAGGCTGGGAATGGTAGTGGGTAGGCAGGAATAGACAAAGATTGGGTAAAAGCTACAAAATTACAACTAGACAGGAGGAATAATTTCTAGTGTTCTATACCACTACAGGAGAACTAAAGTTAATAATATATAATTTCAAGTTGTTAGGAGAATGGCAATTGAGACTGACTGTTCCCAATATAAAGGAATGACGGATGTTTGAGATGATGGATATGCTAATTACTCTATCACTCTAAATTATAGGTATCAAAACATCACTATGTACTCCAGGAACATGTACAATTGTAATTTGTCCATTTAAAAACAAAGAATTTTTTTAAAAAAGAAACCATTTAGTTTTATGTGTGGATATGAGAGACAAAGTAGTAAGTACACATATAAACTTATTTGTATAAAACAAAATTCAGAGAACATATACTAAATATAAAGCATGGTTATTGAAAATACGTATTTATTTATTTATTTATGTCTATGAATTTTGCAGGGACACTTCTCAGTCCATAACAGCCCTATGTGTGTTACCTAACCTTTATCCCTTGTGAACATTCTGATGTTTTAGGAGGTTGGAGTTGAAGGTAAAAAATTTTCCACAGTCACTACACTCATAAGGCCTTTCCCCACTGTGAATTCGCTGGTGATTAGTGAGGTTAGAGCTCTGGCTAAAGGATTTTCCACATTCACTGCATTCATAAGGCCTTTCTCCAGTATGAACTCTTCGGTGTTTAACGAGGCTAGAGTGGTTACTAAAGGATTTCCAACATTCACTGCACTCATAAGGCCTTTCTCCGGTGTGACTTCTCCTATGTCTAATGAGGCTGGAGCTCTGGCTAAAAAACTTCCCACATTCATTGCACTCATAAGGCCTTTCTCCAGTGTGAACTCTCTGGTGTTGAAGGAGTGTAGAGCTATGGGTAAATGACTTCCCACATTCCCCACATTCATAAGGCCTTGCTCCAGTATGAACTTTCCAGTGTGAAATGAGGTAGGATTTACAGGTAAAGGATTTTCCACATTCACTGCACTCATATGGCCTTTCTCCTGTGTGAACTCTCTCATGTACAATGAGGTCAAATTTCCTGCTAAATAATTTTCCACATTCATGACATTCATGAGATCTTACTCCAGTATGAACTCTCTGGTGTTGGAAGAAACGAGATCTGTAAGTAAACAATTTCCCACATTCACTACACTCATAAGGCCCTTCTCCAATGTGAAGTCTCTGGTGTTTAATAAGGTGACAGCTCTGGCTAAAGGATTTCCCACATTCACTGCACATATAAGGCCTTGTACCAGTGTGAACTCTCTGGTGTGTAATAAGGCTAGAACTATGGATAAAGGATTTCCCACATTCACTGCACTCATAAGGCCTCATTCCAGTATGAATTCTCTGGTGTGTAATGAGGCTAGAGCTATGGCTAAAGGATTTCCCACATTCACTGCACTTGTAAGGCCTTTCTCCAGTATGAACTCTCTGATGTATAAGAAGGTCATACTTCCTGTTAAATAATTTTCCACATTCATCACATTGATGAGGTCTTACTCCAGTGTGAATTCTTCGGTGCGTAATAAGGCTAGAGCTTTGCCTATAGGACTTCCCACATTCCCCACATGTATAAGGCTTTTGTGAAGTGTGAACTCTCAAATGATCACTGAGGCTACAGCTTGTGCTAAAAGATTTCCCACATTCACTGCACATGTAAGATCTTTCCCTAATGAGGTGGTCTCCCTGGTGCTGAACACGTACATGTTTGTAGCTGAAAGCTTTCACACATTCTCCCCAGTTGTAATGATTTCTCACACTGTGAAAGGCCACTGCACTCTTGGTTCTGTTTGACTTCTTTCTGGTGTGAGCAGCCTGTTGCTGAAGAAATCTCGATCTCGCCAGGAAATCCTTCCCAACCTCCTTGCAAGTGAAGGGCTTCCCAGATACTTCAAATGTGCAGCTGCTCAAAAACATGTCTCTGCCCCCATTGCTTCTGAAGTGTTTCTGTCCAACATGCTGCTTCTGGTGCTGATGAAGGTATGCAGTAAATTGTAATTGTTTCCTACATGCCCCGTCTGTATACAGTTTCTGACCGTGGTGTGTACCCTGGTGCTCAACCAAGTGCAAAATCTCTCTCAAGACTGGGCCACATATCTCACAGGGGTTGGTCTTCTGGGGAGAAGGAAGGGCGTTAGGAATCCTAACCTGTGACACCCGCTGTGGAGAAGTGCTCTGCTGATAAGGTGCCTCCTCATCCCCTGCTCCACAACCACCTGAAACAAAGAAAATGTTGGTGAAGAGCATGCTGACTTTAGTGGAGTGGGGGTAGCCCATGGACAAATATGCATCCAACAAACCCAGGAACTGAGTCCATGGGGTTGTTTTCAGGACCAAGCTGTTGGGTTCAAGTTGAAGACAGGGCTGCCTAGCAGAACTGGGCCTCTAAAGATCACAGAACTGGGAAGGGCTCATGAGTTAAAAAACACAGCCATGGGATGAGAAACATGGAGAAGAGGCAGGATATACAACTCATTCTCTAGAACAATTTTCAGTGAGATCTGCTCTCCTGCTAACACATGCATTGTGTAGAGATATGTGTCCAGGCCCAAGAAAATGTGACAACAAAATAGCAGCTGACATACGTGGACACCTCATAACATATTACGTAGAGGCCAACACTGGAGAACACTGCAGATAAGGCAGTGAGAAAAATGGGTAAGACATGGAGTCCAGAGATGTGGGGATTAACCCCAGGCTGGAAGCAAGAGATGTAGTAACCAGGTGTAGAGCTGACAAGCAGGCTAAGTGTCAAGAATGGGAATGAAAAGGCAGTAATAACATTTGGCTTCAAATGTCATTAGCACCAAAATATTAGTCAAACAGGATATGTCTCTGGTATGATGTGAACATAACCCTGATAGAATGTCTTCCTTTAGGTGTTAGTCTCTAGGGCCAGGCTCCCCCTGAGTCCATCTTGCTGTGGGGAATCACAGCCATCCTCAGAACCACAGGGCCTGTCCACCTGACCCCTACGATCAAGAACATGGAACTTGGAATATGCAAGCACCCAAGACCAGCCCAGAATGACTCTGCACATGATAGCCCACAGGAAAAAACAAATAATACAAGGAGAAATTCAGAGGAGGATTTTGCAAGAGCCACTCGTAGCCCACATAGTGGTGACAATGTCAGTGATGATAATTGCTGGCAGAGGCCGACATGAGGAAGTGTCCCCTAGAGGAAGGAAGTAGAACCTGGGCCTCAAGGAGCCTCGGATCTGGACAATGTCACCTGGCCAGGGAAAGGCAAACAAGGTGAGATCCATGAGGCCGACTATAAGAAGCCTGACTCTGAATCTTTCCACATGAAAGGGAAGCAGGTTTTGCTTGCTCAAGGAGAAAAGCAGGCAACATACAACCTTAGCCCTACCAACAGCAGCACCTACGCAGGAACAGGAAGCTGTGTCAATAGTCCTCTTGTGAAGACACATCTGTCCCTGGGGATGGGGTAAGAGCAAAGACTAGCTCGGGGCACAGAGGTGGGTGTGAGGACCTTACCCAGGGAGGTTGTAAGTGCCAAGTTCTCCAGCATCACATCGTGGTACAGGCATTTCTGAGCCTCATCAAGAAGACCCCATTCCTTCCAGGAGAAGTACACAGCCACGTCCTCAAAGGTCACAATGCCCTGCCAGGATGGGGACAGATGAAACCACAAACGGTTCCTCCTCTCAGGATCCATAATCCTTCCCCTCACACATTTACCCCATGCTCATCCTCTTTCCAAGCTCCCCAACTCAGAGGAGAAAGCAGTCAACTGGTGCTGTTGTCTCCTATTGGGGCTCTTGGTCACCAGTTGCAGCCATCTGTAACAAGAGGCAGACGAACAAATACATGTATCTAAGCTGTGGGCGTGGCATAAGGGCAACCACTCCTTCCTGACAAGCATTCCTCTCCTATGACCAAGGTCATAGAAGTCTCAACCAGGACACTGGGACCATCAGGCACACTCCCTCTCCAAGTGCATATCATCTGAGACATACCTCAGGTCTCCAGATCCCACTGCCACATGACCATGACCACCACTACGTCCCATACCACAGGCAAATCCTGGCCTCCCCACATGCTACCTGCGTGAAAGAGTGGATAACCTGGGCCAGGCGCAGTGGCTCATGCCTGCAATCCCAGCACTTTGGGAGGCCGAGGTGGGTGGATCACGAGGTCAGGAGATCGAGACCATCCTGGCTAACATGGTGAAACCCCATCTCTACTAAAAATACAAAAAATTAGCCAGGCGTGGTGGCACGTGGCTGTAGTACCAGCTACTCGGGAGGCTGAGGCAGGAGAATCACTAGAACCCAGGAGGTGGAGAGGTGGAAGTTGCAATGAGCCGAGATTGCGCCACTGCACTCCAGCGTGGGTGACAGAGCAAGACTGCGTCTCAAAGAAAAAAAAAAAAAGAATGGATAACCAACAGCCAAATACGAGACATGTGACATTGGACAAATGAGATCAACAGTTTCTTAATTTTTTTTTTTTTTTTTTTTTTTTTGAGACAGAATCTTGCTCTGTCGCCCAGGCTGGAGTGCAGTGGGGCAAGCTTCACCTCCCGGGTTCATGCCATTCTCCTGCCTTAGCCACCCAAGTAGCTGGGACTACAGGTGCCCGCCATCACGCCTGGCTAATTTTTTATATTTTTAGTAGAGACGGGGTTTCACCGTGTTAGCCAGTATGGTCTTGATCTCCTGACCTTGTGAGCTGCCCGCCTCAGCCTCCCAAACTGCTGGGATTACAGGCGTGAGCCACCACACCCGGCTGAACAGTTTATTAATTAAAGACAAATACTCATAGCCTGTGAAAGAATACCACACTCCACACAGGGCCATACGGAGGCAGTACTCCAGAAAAGAGTAACAACCAGGTGCTGTAGAATGTAAGTTTTGTAGCATTAAGATGGAGAAGCTCCACTGGTCCCCAGAGGAGGGGACTGGCCTGTTTGAATAACTCAAAAAATTGGTAGGGAACTGAAACCCACTACAAAGTAATAAGCAGGAACTGTTCTGGTTCCCTGGAATAAGAAGGGTTCATTTGGCTAAGAAAGCTTATTCATGGGAGCAAAGGGAAGAGGAATTTGCTCTCAGGCCATCTAAGGCTGTATCGTTTTCATCAGATGTCAAGGTGACATATCATACTGGGCCTTAATTTCTGGCCTTATACGGCAACTTGGCAGGCAGCATTCAAAGTGTGGATATAAACAGGATCCAAAATCCCAGACTTCCCATGGCTTACACTAGAGGAAGCAGCCTCAAAAATTTCTTTGAAGGCCTCCCTGCCAGGCTGTATTCCTTGCCTCAGACATAGCCACACAGAACCACAGGTGAATCATAGATAACCATGGCCCTATTCCACTTCTGTGCTGCACTTACCATCCCCTTGGCAGTCATATATCCACCTAAAGCTCATTTAAATCCCAACCTCACTGGTTGCTCATCTCACACACAATGACTCTCACAAATCACCACATGACACTAGCTTAATCTTCCAGCCTGAATGAAACACCCAGGCCCCATCAAGTTATTACAAAATCCTGGATACCCACAAAGTGGTGAATAAGCACGAGTTTTGGCCTGAGTGTCCTATGCGTTTGCATCCATCTCATATCCATTCTTCTCTTGGGAGCCCTGGCCATTGCCAAACTACACTGTCTTTTACATACCCTGCCTTCATGACCACTTACTCTATCATCATTCTACCCGTCTTGGCCCACTAACAGCTTTAGAACCAAAACCTGGAGCTTGCCCCGCCTGTGACCCACAGCTCACTCACCTTGGTGCACACAACAGCCACATCTTGAATATCTGCACCCTGAACCACTCCCTAGATTTCAAGACCTACACGTTCATCTGCCCACTTAATGCCTCCATTTAGTAGGCTCTGAAAGATCTGACTCTTAGCATGGCATAAATAAACCTGATATCCCTAGTGAATACTACTCCTATTGCCAATTTGTTCATCTTAGTTGATGCAACTTCTTTCCCTACAGCTGCTAATACCAAAAACCCTGGGGTCTTCTCTGAGTCCTCTGTTTCACTCCCTCACCACCTACATTATGTAATTTAGTTGTCCCTTTTGAAACCACACATCCAGAATCTCACCACATCACCTAAACCACGATCCTGGGCCAGTAACCCTCACTTGGACTAGTCTACCCTGATTTTCCTTCCTCCTCCCTCAACCCCCCAGTTTGTGCCCCACTGTGCACACAGATGAAGCCTGTGAAGACCTTAGTAAACTACCTCTTTTTTCTGATTCAAACTTGCTATTACCTTCTGAAAACACACTCAACTTCTCAGGCAGCCACTGCAGTCCTGACGTCTATCCTCCTGTTCTTTGCTTCCCACCAGAAAGCAAGGAGACTTGTGGCTTCATAAATGCTCCCAGCTCCGTACTGCACCTAAGCATTTGCACATCTTGTACCTTTCTGGAAAAACCTTCCACACCTGTTCACATTGGCTGCCAGAAATTGGAACAACTCTATATACCGGCTAACATGGACACAGGACCCTGGGCTTGGGGTTCACCCAAGGTCTTCAGAACTAAGGGCTGGGGGAATGGCACTCCACAACCTAGAGAACCTGTGGGTGGGAGTTAGGGCTAGTGAGAGACTGGGAAACCCTCCCCTTCCTGGCGTAGGTTTCATAACGCCCTCTACAGCCAAGGGAAACGTGGAAAGAGCCAGGCCTCAGAAAAGGGCATCTGTGGCGGTAGTAGATGGGCTCAGGCCACCCTGTAGCCCCATGCCTGGCCTTGGAGCCGGGTGCCCTCGCACTGGCTGTGTCACCTCTGTGCCCCAGGGCTCGGTGGAGCCTCCCATCAGGGGTTTCCTTGCCAGTCGCGCCCTCCCTTCCGTAGCACACCAGATGTTGGAAACGGGAGCCCCGCCGACGAGGCCCCATGTCTTGTCCTGGGCTGCAGGGCCGCAAGCTGGCGCCCTCGGGGGTGCTAGGACTCGCGTGGGGAGGGCGGGGAAGGCCCAGAGGACGCGGCACATACCCGGGCCGGGGCCGTCAGCTCGGCCGCCGCCATCTGACTCTGTGGGCGGAGAGGGACCAGAGAGGAGGTCCTTATTCCGGGCCGGGCCGGGGTACCCCAGGCGCCGCCGAGCCTCAGCCACGCCTCTGTGCAGCGGGGAAGACTCCTCTCGCGCCTTCTCAGTCAGTCACGGATGATGCTGACCCAGCGCTCCGGGGCTTTCTACCAAGTAAACAGTCCAGACAAATGCCAAAACGACCGACACGAGGAGGACAACGGAAGTCCCGCCGCGACCGCGCGTGCGCTTACGGAAACGCCACCTTTCGGAGGCCTCATTGGCTGAAGGTCGCCGTCGCCCAACGCAGGCCATTCTGGGTAATGTTGTAGTTCCCACAGGCGCACGGCGGGAGAGTTGAGGGTCGCCTCCACCTCCTTCCGGAAGTAAAGGCCGAACCCCTGTAGGGGGAGCTGGGAAATGGACACTCCATGTTGGGAAGGAGGCGGGGCTTCGCTATTTCTTAAAGGAGACGTACCCAGGTTACTACCGATTGCTGTCTGCGAGTGTGTTTGGTGACGTGTCATTTCATGTGTTCCCAGAGGCACATATCCAGATGTCCATATTATTACATACAGTCAATCAGTCACAAAATATATCCACTGGTTGAGAAAGCAAATAAAAATGACCATGTTGCGGCCGGGCGCGGTGGCTCACGCCTGTAATCCTAGCACTTTGGGAGGCCGAGGCGGGCGGATCACGATGTCAGGAGATCGAGACCATCCTGGCTAACTCAGCGAAACCCCGTCTCTAAAATACAAAAAATACCAAAAAAAAAAAAAAAACTTAGCTGGGTGTGGTGGCGGGCGCTTGTAGTGCCAGCTACTCGGGAGGCTGAGGCAGGAGAATGGCTTGAACCCGGGAGGCGGAGCTTCCAGTGAGCCGAGATCGAGCCCCTGCACTCCAGCCTGGGGGACAGAGCTAGCCACTGTCTCAAAAAAAAAAAAAAAAAGATTATGTTGCAATTCAAACGCATGCACTCAAGCACTGGAGTCAGTTTTCTCAGTCTCTGTATGTTTGAATAGGGACAAGAAAAAAAACACTCCACACAGGTTCATGACAAACAGGATGAAGGTGGGATGCGGAGGCACCCTGTAGCAGCAGGACATAAGTAGATCACTGTCTCTGGGTCCCTCTCCTGCCTGTATAGTCAAACATTGTGTCCAATTTACTAAGCAACACTTGTATGCATTTAATCTCACTTTCTCCATGCCTTTATATTCACTTCCTTTTAATAATGTGACATCAAGCTCAGAAAGAGAACAACAAAAGGAATGGTATTTTGAAAAGGCACGATGGCTAGAGCATTCACAGGTGGAACAAAGGGTGCTCTGAATCCGAAATGTAGGGAGTATCTTAAATTCAAGATCTCTTCTCATCGCTGAAATGATTATCTTTGCTCCCATTAGTTACGCTCTTGTTGCCAGGCTGGAGTGCAATGGTGCGATCTCGGCTCACCGCAACCTCTGTCTCCCGGGTTCAAGCGATTCTCCTGCCTCAGCTTCCCAAGTAGCTGGGATTACAGGCGCCCGCCACCATGCCCGGCTAATTTTTTTTTTTTTGTATTTGTATTTTTAGTAGAGACGGAGTTTCGCCATATTGGCCAGGCTAGTCTCGAACTCGTGACCTCAGGTGATCCACCCGCCTCGGCCTCCCAAAGTGCTGGGATTACAGGCGTGAGCCACTGTGCCCGACCCTTTGCTCCCATTATTACAGGGCTGTTCTGCATAAAAAATTGATACGATCTCAGAAAAAGAATTGTAAAATACAAATTACGGAAAGCTACTAATAATGGGTGTCGCTTCGCCAACCAGAAACCACTGTGGTCGCGCCTCTGCTTGAGTTTTGCTCACACCCGCTGGGCTCGTTCCACCCACTCGGCCCAGCAGGCTGCACCTGGATTCCACACTTACCAAGGGCGAGCCAGGCGCGGAGCCGCAAGGGGTGTGTGAGTGAGCAAGTGAAGGGTCCGGCCAGTGCACACAGCCAGGCACGCTGGCTGCTGCGGCGGGGCGGACAGCTCCAGGCGCTGGCACAGGCGCCGGCTCCTTGCAAGGCTGCGACTGGACCAGACATACTGCAGGCGGCTTCTGCTGCAGGCACCAGCATCTAGACGAGGGGAAAGTGGTGGCGCCGGAAAGCTCGGAGACACCAAGAACAGCAGAGCCCCAAAGAGGGTGTGGCAGCGTGTCACAGCCCTGGCTCCGGAGTCTGAGGTCTGGGCTCCCGGAAGGGCCACAGTTCTTCTCTCCTTCCCGTTGCTTGCAGCCTGGCAAGCGGGGAGGTGTGTTTTGGGTGGGGTGTGTTTTCAGCTTGTTTGTGATATAGCTCTTTCAGTCCCGCTGCCCTGCTCTGGCCCGCTGCTGCTTCCCGTCGTGGGGGGCGGCCACCCAGTGCTGGCTGAGGGCAGGAGGGCTATAGTGTTACAGCTCTGGCTCGGGGAATCCCAAAGTCTGGGCCTCCAGAACAGTCGCCATTTTTCACTCATGCAGCCCAGGAGCATGGCTACTCAGCCAGGAATGTGTTACAGCCCCTTTCTCTCCTGCTGTTCGTTAGGTCCCAAGTTCTTGTCCCCCAAGTTCTTATCCCACGTCCAGGAAGAATGAGGTTATGCAGACAACTGGAGGGTGAGCAAGGCAGAGAAGGGCTTTATTGGACAACCCAATAGCCCTCAGTGGAGAGGAAACCTGAAGTGAATAGCTCACGTTTGCATACAGATAATCTCCACTGTCTGAGTCTGGCTGAGTCTACGGGTTTTTTATGGGCTCAGAATGGAGAAAGTGTGTGCTCATTGGTCCATGGGTGGGAGGAAGTGCATGCTGATTGGCCCATGGGCGGTCATGGGCGGGCCTGGGAAAAACACCATCCCATTGGCCGAAAGGCATCAAGGAATTTCTCTCTCTGGGTCACAGACTCCACCTGGAACTGGCAGCGTGGCTTCCAGGCTTCAGGCCATCCGTGGCTTGAAGGTGGGGTTTTACAGAAAACCCACCCCTTCCCACCTAGGAACCTGTCTGCCTCTCATGGCCATCAACATGCTGTTCATGACGCCCAGGCTGTCCACGCTGAAGGTTGCCCGCAGGCCTGCCCTGAGCCACCCTCAGCCGCCCCCCTCCCCCACCCAGCCTCCTTCCCATGCTTCTTGGTGCCCAAAGTTTCAGCCTCAAAAGCAGTTTCTGGAAGAGGTCGAGATGGTGGGGGGCTGGCATGCACTGCCCCAAGTGCAGACACATTTGGCTGGGTTGTGATAGCTCCCAGGCTTGGCTATCTTGACACGTCCACAACTTTGCTCTGCCATAGAGGAGGTGCTGAGAGTGGGGAGAGGCCAGGGAGTGGGAGCAGGCACTTTTGGGCCTGTGGGAAAAGGGTGCTTCCCAGGTCCCCAAGAGTGCAGGGATGCCCTGTTTGGAGCCACGACTAGGTGGCTGCAGCTGCGCCTGGGAGCACAGGGCTCCCGTCCTGAATGGCTTGGGGCTCCCACTGGGATCACCTGTTCCCAGCCCCCGGGGGCTCCACGGAGCATTCAGCCCTGGCCATGCCTCCCCATTTGCAGCTGGCATCATCACAGCGACCCCTCCAGATCAGCCACTGCTGCCATTATAATGGCTATGTAGTCATTCAAAAATGGTAGCAGAATCGTGTTTGGGAAATATCGGATGGTGAAAAAAGTGAAGGTCTCACAGAACTCTTTTGTTTTGTTTTTCATTTGTTTTTTGAGACGGAGTTTCGCTTAAAACGGAGTTTTTGAGTCCAAGGATGTGAACTTGGACTGGGAGCTGTGCAGGAGGGGTGCTGAGTACTAGGTCTGCGTGTCTTGTTCTGGTTGCTCTCTCAAGCCATGGTCTACCTGGAGTGTGGGCTAGCTGCATCTCAATAACGGCCCGGTGGTTGACTAACTGCCTTGAAGTAATCTCTGGAATTTTGCAGATAGGTCCCTATGCCTACCAAGTCTGTCTCAAGATTATCCCCAGGAACTTCTAAGTAAGCACATAATTAGATACTAGCATACAATTAGACAAACGTGCATGGTCTAAGGGAGTGTATGGTGAGAAGCGGTGGACATGGTGTTTCAAAGAAAGTACATTTCAAGTCCGTATTTTAAGACTAAGGAGAAGAAAAGATTCTGCAGTAAGGTTCAAGGTTATATCACAAGACTAGGGAAAAATGAGAAAAAGGAAAAAAACTTTTAAAGTGCATTTTCAGGCTAGACTGTTCAGTTACAAAACTAGTTTTAGAATTGCAGTGTGTCCTTCCAGTAGCCATTAAATAAAACTTGTTTCAGGTTACAGCAGGGAGTTTCAGCAGCCAGGCTTCCAGAGAATTACATTTTTGGCTCAGTGTTATATGCCCTGAATGCTTTTTTTCCCACAGCTCTTTCAACTCTGTTTTAGGTGGGTATGACAAGAATGACCCAATTCATATGATCAACTTTCACACAATTAACAGGGATCCCTTCTAAATTTGCTAAATCTGCAGGATTTTTGAGTTTCGACTGGGGGAAAAAACCCACCAAATCTCAAATCAATATGTGTTTATTTTCCTAATACAAAATAAAATGCTGTTTTCTATTATTTATGTACTATCATAAAGTAGCATGTAAAAAATATTTGTCACAGACATGGAGGAAATTTCAATGTGTATTAATAAGCAAAGAAGCCATTCGAAAAGGCTACATAGTGTGATTCCAGCTCTATGACTTTCTTTTCTTTTCATTCTTTTTTTTTTTTTTTTTGAGACAGGGTCTCACTCTGTCACCCAGGTTGGAGTACAGTGGTGCAGTCAAAGCTCAGTACAACCTCAACCACCTGAGCTCAAGCAATCCTTCCATCTCAGCCTCCAGAGTAGCTGGGACTACAGGTGCCCACTATGCCTGGCTAAGTTTTGTATTTTTTTTGTAGACACGGGGGTCTATGTTGCCCAGGCTGGTCTCGAACTCCTGAGTTCAAGTGATCTGCCCACCTCAGCCTCCCAAAGTGCTGGGATTACAGGTGTGAGCCACTGTGCCTGACCAAGCAGGTGTATTAGTTTTCTACTCTTGTGTAATAAGTTACCGCAAAGCTACTGGTTTAAAACAATACCCACTTATTATCTCACAATTGCCGAAAGATGGCTTAGCCGAGTCTCTTGGTCTTCTGAGAGCCTGACTCTCACAAGGCTGTAATCAAGATGTTGACCAAGCTTGCAATTTCCTCCAAGGCTCGGAGCCTTCTTTTTTTTTTTTTTTTTTTTTTTTTTTTTTTTTTTTTTTTGAGACGGAGTCTCGCTCTGTCGCCCAGGCTGGAGTGCAGTGGCGCAATCTCGGCTCACTGCAAGCTCCGCCTCCTGGGTTCACGCCATTCTCCTGCCTCAGCCTCTCCGAGTAGCTGGGACTACAGGCGCCCGCCACCACGCCCGGCTAACTTTTTGTATTTTTTTAGTAGAGACGGGGTTTCACCGTGGTCTCGATCTCCTGACCTCGTGATCCGCCCGCCTCGGCCTCCCAAAGTGCTGGGATTACAAGCGTGAGCCACCGCGCCCGGCCGCTCGGAGCCTTCTTTCAAATTCACATAGTTGTTGGCAGAATTCAGTGTCTTGTTGCAAGAATGAGATTCCCGCTTTTTTTTTTTTTTTTTTTTTTTTTTGAGATGGAGTTTTGCTCTTGTTACCCAGGCTGGAGTGCAATGGCGTGATCTCGGCTCACCACAACCTCCGCCTCCCGGATTCAAGACATTCTCCTGCCTCAGCCTCCTGAGTAGCTGGGATTACAGGCATGCACCACCAAGCCCGGCTAATTGTTGTGTTTTTAATAGAGATGGGGTTCCTCCATGTTGGTCAGGCTGGTCTCAAACTCCTGACCTCGTGATCCGCCCTCCTCGGCTTTCCAAAGTGCTGGGATTATAGGTGTGAGCCACTGTGCCCGGCCGTCTTGTTTTATTTTAATGGCTGATCTATGTAATCATGGAGGTCAGTATGTACAGACAAGAAAGGGGGAGCTTTTATTGCTTCTCTCTTCCTCCTTGGACAAAGTCTTGATATCACCTTCTTCTTGGCCTGGGTGCGCTCTTCAGCCGCTTGTGTGCTTGCTTGTTCTCAGACCTGTGGGCCTCCGCCTGGGCAGCCAGGAGCTTCTTTTGGGCCTGTTCTGCCTTCAGCTCATGGATGTGCTCCATGAGAATCTGCTTGTTTTCAACACATTTCCTTTCACCTTCAGGTACAAGCTGTGATACATTTGGTGGTCAGTCTTCTTAACTTCATGGCATCTTCTGAGCAGCCCGTGCAGAATTCTCATTCTCCTCATCCAAGTTACCTTCTCTGGCATTCAGGCATTGGCCATACCCTTTAGCTTACCTATATCCATGTACTCACCCTTCCAGCAGGCCAAGGCATTTTTCCATCATTGAGCCCAGGAATGGACAGTCACAGGCTTGTGGATGTTCAGCCTATCTTTGATCAGCTTCTGGATCTGCTGATGGGAGTTGGCATTGGTGATTTCACTGGTCTCCTTGGGGTGCAACTAGACCTTCTCCTTGCCACAGCAAAGGACACGAGAGGTGAGCCTCTTCTGAAGCCTGAGCATACTCAGGCTTTGGCCACAGCAGCAGCTAAAGGAAAGAGCTCCGAGCTTCCCACTTTCTTGCCGGCTGTTGCTGGGGGCCATCTCAGCTGCTAGAGGCCCGTGGTGTGGCCCTCTCACAGCAGGAGATCTCGCTCCCGTGTGCTGAGGCAGTCTTACAGAACAGTGAAGTGGGGGAGTATCTTATTGCCTTTGCCTAATCACAAGAGTGACGTCTGTCAGATTTACAGCCCACACTCAATGGGAGGAAATTAGGCAACTGAGTGCACCGAGGGGTGAGAATCTTGGGGCCATCTTATAATTCTGCCTCCCATCGCAGTTTTTGCTAATAGACATCTGCCCACGAAGATCCATGTTCTTCCCTTCCTTGTTCACTTGATACTTGCTACAAAGCAGCCCAGTCTCTCCACGCTGGAGGCTACGTATGGCATGGAATGTTCCCAGCAGAACTAGAACTGGAGCATGAACCATGCTGGCTACCACCACCTGGAGGACCACGCACAGTCTATAGTCCCTGGTGGATTCCAGAGCCACCAAGGCATGCAGGAGCCTCCTCCCTGTCTTCCCTCTCTGGACTGCTCATCTGGAACTCCTGAGTGCAGGTGATCCGCCCGCCTCTGCCTCCCAAAGTGCTGGGATTACAGGCATGAGCCACCGCGCCCAGCCTGGGCACCTCATCTGATTTAGGACCCTGGAATAGAATTGCTCTGAGAATTATCGAAGAAGGAATAGATTTTACCCCTGCATCTGCTGGTTCCATTGCCCCTCACCTGCTTCCAGGAAAGCTTTGAATTGTGGGCAAAACCAGGTGGCACTGGCAGAGATATTCTTGGAGTTGGTGTCTCCCCTAAAACACACTGCGCCTTCTAGAGAGATTCCCTAGAAGTCACCATCTTTGCTGAGAAATATCCACACATGCTTTGCCCATTGTCGATCATAGGAACATGCTGCCCAACAAATATTTGTGGCATAGTAAAATGTTTTTAAAAGCAGTTGCTATGGATTGAATGTATCCCCCCAACTCCCTGCCATCAATTCATGTGTCCAAGCTCCAACTGGTGATGTGATGGTATTTAGAAACAGGCCTTCTGGAGGTGATTAGGTCATGAGGATAGAGCCCTATGCATGGGGTTAGTGCCCTTACAAGAAGAGACAGGAAAGAGTTTCCTCTCTCTCAGGAATAATGGTGCTCAGGAGAACCCAGTATGCTGGCACCCTGATCCTAGACTTCCAACTTCCAGAACTGTGGGAAATACATGTTTGTTGTTTAGGCCACACAATCTAAGGCAGACAAGCTGGCTAAAACTGCAGTATTGCAGGTTAGTGTCTCCCTAGTTAGGATTTGATCTCAGGGCCTCAGGGGCTGGGCATGGCTCTTGCCTCAAGGACTGAGGTTGCAGGGAGGGACATGGAGGCCTGTCCAGGCCCTGGGAGTTGTGCCTTGGTACAGCGCCCTGGCCGCTCTGTCCTGTGCCCCCGAGGCTGCCCATCCCATGTGTGATTCCTCCTGGCTGCACATGCAGGCAGGACCAAGCTGTCAGCTTGAGAAATGCTTCGCACTGTCCCAATTTCTAATATACACACCCACTTTTCCCTTCTCATGTTCTCTGTTCTAATTTTTAAAATTTAATTTAGGAAAGATGGAAACTGAAAGGAAGGGTTAGAAGACCTGAGTCTGAGTTCAGTTCATCCTCAAGATAGACTAATTTTTTTTTGTTTTTTTGGTTTGGTTTTTTTTGTTTGTTTGTTTGTTTTCGTTTGAGACAGAGTCTCACTCTGTCACTAGGCTGGAGTGCAGTGGCTCGATTTTGGATCACTGTAACCTCTGCCTCCCAGGTTAAAGCGATTCTCCTGCCTCAGCCTCCCGAGTAGCTGGGACTATAGGCGCCCGCCACCACGCCCAGCCAATTTTTTGTATTTTTAGTAGAGACGGGATTTCACCATGTTGGCCAGGATGGTCTCGATCTCCTGACCTCGTGATCCACCCTCCTTAGCCTGCCAAAGTGCTGGGATTACAAGCGTGAGTCACCACGCCTGGCCCAGACTAATTTTTTTTTTTAGCAGCTTGACTGAGAGTTATTTCATATAGTGCAAAGTTCACCCTTTTAAAGTCTGCAGTTCAGACCAGGTGTGGTGGCTCACGTCTGTAATCCCAGCACTTTGGGAGGCCGAGGCGGGTGGATCACTTGAGGTCAGTTCAAGACCAGACTGGCCAATGTGGTGAAACCCTGTCTCCACTAAAAATATAAAAATTAGCTGGGGGTGGTGGTGGATGCCTGTAATCCCAGCTACTTGGGAGGCTGAGGCAGGAGAATTGCTTGAACCTGGAAGGCAGAGGGCCAGGCGCGGTGGCTCACACCTGTAATCCCAGCACTTTGGGAGGCAGAGGCAGGAGGATCATGAGGTCAGGAGATCGAGACCATCCTGGCTAACACGGTGAAACCCCGTCTCTACTAAAAATACAAAATGATTAGCCAGGCATGGTGGCGGGCACCAGTAGTCCCAGCTACTCGGGAGGCTGAGGCAGGAGAATGGTGTGAACCCAGGAGGCGGAGCTTGCAGTGAGCCAAGATCGCGCCACTGCCCTCCAGCCTGGGCAACAGAGCGAGACTCCATCTCAGAAAAAAAACAAAGCAAAAAAACAGAACCTGGAAGGCAGAGGTTGCAGTGAGTCGAGATCGTGCCACTGCACTCCAGCCTGGGTGACAGAGTGAGGGAGACTCTGTCTCAAAAAAAATAAAAATAAAATAAAATATGCAATTTAGTGGTTTTTAGTATATTCACAAAGTTTACAACCATCACCACTATTAAATTTTCTAACATTTTCTTTTTTCTTTTCTTTTTTTTTTTTTTTTAAGACCAAGTTTGGCTCTGGTGCCCAGGCTGGAGTGCAGCGGCACAATCTTGGCTCACTGCAACCTCCACCTCCTGGGCTCACGTCATCCTCTCTCACCTCAGCCTCCCAAGTAGCTGAGACCACAGGCTCATGCCACCATGCCCAACTAATTTTTGTATTTTTTGTGAGACGGGGTTTTGCCATGTTGCCCAGGCTGTTCTCAAACTCCTGAGCTCAAGTGATTCACCTGCCTCAGCCTCCTAAAGTGCTGGGATTACAGGCATAAGCCACTGTGCCTGGCCTCTAACATTTTCATTCCCCATAAAGAAACCTCGTACCCACAAGCAGTCTTCCCTCTCCCGCTGCCCCAGCTCTTGGAACCACCAATCTACTTTCTGCACCTATACAGTTGCCTATTCTGGCCATTTTTAAAAAACAGAATCACACAGTATGTGTCTGGCTTCTTGCTCTTAGCATAATGTTTTCCAGTTTGTTTATATTGTAGTGTGCGTAAGAACTTCACTCTTTTTTCTTTCTTTTTTTGAGACAGCCTCGGTCTGTAGCCCAGGCTGGAACGCAGTGGCGCAATCTCGGCTCACTGCAAACTCCGCCTCCCGGGTTCACGCCATTCTCCTGCCTCAGTCTCATGAGTAGCTGGGATCACAGGCATGTGCCACCACGCCCCAGCTAAATTTTTGTATTTTTAGTAGAGACGGGGTTTCACCACGTTGGCCAGGATGGCCTCGATCCCTTGACCTCATGATCCGCCCCCTCGGCCTCCCAGAGTGCCTTCATTCTTTTTTGTTGCTGAAAAATATTTAATTGTACAGATAGACCACATTTTGTTTATCCATTTATTCGTTAATGGACACTTGGGTTGTTTCCACTTTCTGGCTCTTATGAATCGTGCTGCTAAGAACATTACTGTGCAGGTTTTTGTGTGTACATGTGTTTTCACTTCTCTTGCATGTATACCTAGGAGTGGAATTGCTGGGTCATACAGTAACTCTATGTTTAACTTTCTGAGGAACCGTCAGATTGTTTTCCAAAGCAGCTGCACCATTTCACTCACTCTTGCCTCTTTGCATTCCCACAGCCCTTGGTGTCCACTTGCTACCTCTGGCTGTGCTTCTTAGCTCCTTGTCTGTGGGCCTGTTTCCCTCGACAGAGCTGGAACCTGACAGCGATGAGTGTGTATTTCTTTTTTGTGTGGAGATGGGGTCTCACTATGTTGTCCAGGCTGCTCTTGAACTCCTGGACTCAAGCAATCTGCCTGCCTCATGCTCCCAAAGTGTTGGGATTACAGGCATGAGCCATCATGACTAGCCTGGATGAGTGTGTTTTATTTACTTATTTTATTTAATTGATTTATTTTTTATTTTTGAGACAGGATCTTGCTCTGTCAACCAGACTGGAGTCCAGTGGCGTGATCTCTGCTCCCTGCAACCTCCGCCTCCCGGGTTCAAGCGATTCTCCTGCCTCAGCCTCCTGAGTAGCTGGGATTACAGGCGCATGCCACCACACCCAACTAATGATGAGTATGTTTTAATCCGGTGTCATATTTATTTTAACATCCTCAGTTTCCTCATGTGTACAAAGGAAACAAGGTATGGAACCGACAGGTAATCTCACCAGGAAAGTTTTGCTTCATGAAAGCTATTCCCTGGCATAGTCTGGGAGACAGTCCCCCAAAACTACTTGTGCAGTATTTCTGGTCAGGAGCAAGAGAAGAAAATCCTGACAAGTTCTCTTAACCCTTAACAAAGTTGGATTCTTTTCTATTTTCCAATTAAGTTATAATTATTCATGAACTATGAGAGCCAATAAGCAAGAGTTGCTATATCATGTGGCTTTATTTTCTGGGATACACGTCTGGCATTTCTTTCTTTGATGTCCTCTTCCACAAGGTTCTCTGGGAGCAAGCCACGCCCACAGGCTCAGTCTCCCAGCACCCCCATAGTTTCTCCTCTGCCTCAGCCAGCACCTCTGTCATCTGCGTTCACAAGTCTTCAATTTTTCCATTATGTGACGCGTTCTTTGTTTTTTTTTTCTGTTACTGAGTTTTGCTCTTCCCTCAGTTTCTTAATATTTTTCCTTCTTTTTGATCTAATAACTAAAATGTAGAAACGATGTTATTGAGATAGTAATAAGTGAGGAATAAAAATGGAGACAAAAGGGGTGAGGGAAAAAGCCTGGAAAAAATAGAGGTACCAACGGTGGAATTTCCAGAGGATTCATAATGAATGTTATTTGTCTGAAAAAGATGGTGAAAATTAAATTTTAAAATTATTTTCCCATATTTTGTATTCAAGTTGTATAAATGCCCAGTAAAAGAAGAAGAAGAATGTAAAAAAGTTATAATCCAATGCGGTAAAGAGACGTTGGGAAAATGTTTTCTACAGGTTATGACAAAGCCCTCTGCCTCGGTGTGCATCAGTGATCTCTCCTGCTCTGGCTCTTCTGCCTCTTTCTGGCTATGTCTGAAGTTTTTAGAGAGTAAGTCCATGTGAGGATGGTTAGTATGGCTGAATCACACACTGCACTCTATAGGTTTCTCTCTAGAATTTTTTAAACAGGTACCCACGAATCTCAGAACTTCTAGGCTGGGCTCAGTGGCTCACACCTATAATCCCAGCACTTTGGGAGGCTAAGACGGGAAGATCTCTTGATCCCAGGAGTTTGTGACCAACCTGGGCAACATGTCGAAAACTGTCTCTACTAAAAATACAAAAACTAGCCTGGCGTGGTGGCTCATGCCTGTAATCCCAGGACTTTGGGAGGCTGAGGAGGGCGGATAACGTGAGGTCAAGAGTTCGGGACCAGCCTGGCCAACGTGGTGAGACCCCATCTCTACTAAAAATACAAAAATGAGCCAGGCATGGTGGCGGGAGTCTGAGGCATGAGAATCACTTGAACCCAGGAGGCAGAGATTGCAGTGAACCAAGATCACACAACTGCACTCCAGCCTGGGCAACAGAGCGAGACTCCATCTCAAAAAAAACCAAAAACAAAAATAAGCCGGGCATAGTGACATGC
Organism: Symphalangus syndactylus; assembly: GCF_028878055.3. Taxonomy (NCBI): domain Eukaryota; kingdom Metazoa; phylum Chordata; class Mammalia; order Primates; family Hylobatidae; genus Symphalangus; species Symphalangus syndactylus. Next base: position 20,647,070 of record NC_072435.2, on the reverse strand, counting down.
ACCTGTAGTCCCAGCAACTCAGGAGGCTGAGGTGGGAGGATTGGCTGAGCTCAGGAGGTTGAGGCTGCAGTGAGCTGATATTGTACCACTGCACTCCAGCCTGGGTGACATAGTGAAACTCTGTCTCAAAAAAAAAAAAGAAAGAAAGAAAGAAAGAAAAGGCCAGGAGTGGTGGCTCACGCCTGTACTCCTAGCACTTTGGGAAGCCGAGGCTGGTGGATCACTTGAGGTCAGGAGTTCAAGACCAGCCTGGCTAACTGGTGAAACTCCGTCTCTACTAAAAATACAAAAATTAGCCAGGGGTCATGGTGCACCCCTGTAATCCCAGCTACTCGGGAGGCTGAGGCAGGAGAATTGCTTGAACCCAGGAGGCAAAGGTTGCAGTGAGCCAAGATTTCGCCACTGCACTGTGGCCTGGGTGACATAGGGAGACTCTGTCTCAAAAAAAAAGATAAATAAATAAAATAAATTCTACAGGCAGGGTGCATTGGCTTATGCCTGTAATCCCAGCACTTTGGGAGGCTGAGGCGGGTGGATCACGAGGTCAGGAGATTGAGACCATCCTGGCTAACACGGTGAAACCCCGTCTCTACTAAAAATATAAAAAATTAGCCGGGCATGGTGGCGGGTGCCTGTAGTCCCAGCTACTTGGGAGGCTGAGGCAGGAGACTGGCGTGAACCTGGGAGGCGGAGCTTACAGTGAGCTGAGATCGCGCCACTGCACTCCAGCCTGGGCGACAGAGCAAGACTCCGTCTCAAAAAAAAAGAAAAGAGAGAGAGAGAGAGAAAGAAAGAATTGATCCACCGCTGCCAGCGAGAGACAGAGAGAGAGAGAGAGAAAGAAAGAATTGATCTGCCGCTGCCAGCTTGGCTTTCCTGCGAATGGCTCTGACAGGTCACACTACCTGAGTGGATGAACTTTTCCAGCTCGTTTTCATTCTCTGCAAGTAGGTGCGTGGACTCATCCTCGTCCTCTGAGCCCTCTTCTTCATCTCCTAATAACGGTATCCTGAGGTTCTTATAAAGTGACTCCAGCTGTTGTCTTTCCTCAGCCTGTGCCAGTCGACTGGAGAATGATATAAACGAATTTAGAAGCACAGTTTTCATGGTGAATAATTCATTTCTCAACCATGCCACTTTTTGACTGGAAAGGCGTCGCTTGCGGAGTGGGTGCAGAAATAAGACTTTGAAACCAGACTAATCATGGTCAGATCTCAATTATCTACATGGTCAGGCCATTTCCTGGAGTAAGGAGTAACTCTGATCATTCCAAAGCATGGATCAAAGCCAGGACCAGACGTGAATAAGGCACTCGCATTGGGTTCCAAACTTACGGTGTTGACAAAAAATCCATAATCAAACAAATCATCTTTCTTTCCCTTTCTTTCTCTTCTCTTTCTTTTCTTTTTCTTTCTTTTCTTTTTTTTTCTTTCTTCTTTCCTCTCTTTCCTTCCTCCCTCCCTTCCTTTTTTCCCTCCTTTTTCTCTTTCCCTTTCTCTCTCTCTCTCTCTCTCCCTTTCTCTTTCTTTCTCTCTCCCTTTCTCTCTTTCTTTGGAACAGGGTCTCATTCTGTCACCCAGGCTAGAAGTGAACTGATGCAATCATGGTTCACAGCAGCCGCAAACTCCTGGGTTCAAAGAGTCTTCCCTGCTCAGCCTCTTGAGTAGCTGGGACCACAGGCTCATGGCACCATGCCTGGCTAATTATTTTTGTATTTTTTTTGTAGCAATGGGGTCTTGCTATGTTGCCCAGGATGGTCTCAAACTCCTAGGCTCAAGCTATCTTTCCTCCTTGGCCTCCCAAAACACTGGAATTACAGGTGTGGGCCACTGTGCCCGGCCATAATCACATTTCAGTGTAATATTTTACAAAATAAAAATTAATGCCAAGAAATCCGTGATGAACAAACTAGGACAGAATGCGTGTTAGTGATTTTTCTGCCTTACTGTAGGTCCAATCCTGGAAGTGGATCATTGAACAGCTAGTTCTGTTTGGTGTGGAAATGGATGACAGTGTTTTCCTAACATACTTACCTTCCCGGTACTGTGCGAATTATGTATTAAAAAAATACTTTTAGGGGCCAGGCGCGGTGGCTCACGCCAGTGATCCCAGCACTTTGGTAGGCCGAGGCGGGCAGATTACCTGAGGTGAGGAGTTGGAGGCCAGCCTGACCAACATGGAGAAACCCCGTCTGTACTAAAAAAATACAAAATTAGCAGGGCGTGGTGGCACATGCCTGTAATCCCAGCTACTTGGGAGGCTAAGGCAGGAGAATCACTTGAACCTGGGAGGCAGAGGTTGCAGTGAGTTGAGATGGTGCCATTGCACTTCAGCCTGGCCAACAAGCGTGAAACTCTGTCTCAAAAAAAAAAAAAACTTTTAGGGTTAGCTTATTTGTTTTTTGTTTTTCTTGCTCAAAAGCCTGGGACAGGAGCAAGATTTGAGTGACAAAAGGGAGGTGCTCACCTCAGTGCGAAATGTAAGGAGGTGCCCCAAACACTGAAAAATGAAGATGAGTATTTTAACTCAATTTTTTTTTTTTTTTGAGATGGAATTTTGCTCTTTTTGCCCAGGCTGGAATGCAATGGTGCAATCTTGGCTCACCACAACCTCTGCCTCCCAGGTTCAAGTGATTCTCCTGCCTCAGCCTCCCAAGTAGCTGGGATTACAGGCATGTGCCACCATGCCTGGCTAATTTTTTTGTATTTTTAGTACAGATGGGGTTTCTCCACGTTAGTCAGGCTGGTCTCGATCTCCCGACCTCAAGTGACCTGCCCACCTCGGCCTCCCAAAGTGCTGGGATTACAGGCGTGAGCCACCACACCCGGCCCTTAACTCAATATTTTTAAAAATTGAAATGAAGCAAAAAAAAAAAAAAAATCCAGGATACACCAAATATCAAAATTGTAAACAGAGATAGGATCCAATAGTGCTGTGCTAAACCACAGGGGAGCTTGAGTCAAAAGGAAAGGTGTGAGTCCCTATACACAGCTTTTAATGTATTTTTAAATGCTTATTCTTTTCCAAAACACTTAAGAAGTTCAGAATAGATTTAATAATTGAAAACTGGTGTATGAAAAGTCACAACATTAAGTTTAAATATTTTATCTAGGCCAAGTGCAGTGGCTCACGCCTGTAATCCCAGCACTTTGGGAGGCCGAGGCAGGCAGATCACGAGGTCAGGAGATCGAGACCATCCTGGGTAACATGGTGAAACTCCGTCTCTACTAAAACTACAAAAAAAATTAGCTGGGTGTGGTGGTGGGCGCCTGTAGTCCCAGCTACTCGGGAGGCTGAGGCAGAAGAATGGTGTGAACCTGGGAGGCAGGGCTTGCAGTGAGCCGAGATTGTGCCACTGCACTCCAGCCTGGGCAACAGAGCGAGACTCCGTCTCCAAAAAAATAAAAATAAAAATAAAAATTTTATCTGTACCTCAAACAAAATTAATTGTAATTTTACTTTCCTGGTTTAAATAAAAGCAAACTTACCAATAGTATTTTCAAAATCTACTTCTGGAAAAAAATGAACCACTAAAAATTACATAAAACTTGTACTTTTGAACAGGTGTTTTATTTTGTTTGTTTGTTTTGGTTTTGGTTTTGGCCCCAGGCTCCACTATAGCTTAGTGCTAATAAAAATGTGAAAACAATAAGAATTGACTAGCTCAGCAACTCAATTCAACAGAGTGTCCAGCAGATATGTTTTACTGAGTTGCATTAGAAAACTTTATATTTATTAATAGTTTTGTCTATAATAATGAAATATACAGAAGCTACAGTTACATAATTTTTTTTTTTTTGAGACAGAGTCTCACTCTGTCGCCCAGGAGGAAGTGCAGTGGTGCGATCTCAGCTCACTGCAACCTCCACCATCAGGGCTGAAGCCATCATCCCACCTCAGCCTCTTGAGTAGCTGGGACTACAGGTGCGTGCCACCACACCTGGCTAAATTTTGTATTTTTTGTATAGACACGGTTTCACCATGTTGCCCAGGCTGGTCTCAAACACCTGAGCTTAAGGGATCCACCCGCCTCGGCCTCCCAAAGTGTTGGGATCACAGGCGTGAACCAATGCCCCCGGCCTATACAGTTACATAAAGTAAGTGGATGTAGTGGAGATAACCCACAAGCAAGCATGCACGTTACGCTCTCATTAGCAAAATTTTTCCCCTTTGACCTTTAATGTTACTTTGCCTTCATGTGACCTACTCCAAGGTGGTCTTAACATAGCTGCCTCAAAAAATATCCCACACATGGCAATATATCCCGTTTTCATGCTTAATTCTAATGAAGCAAGTAATTTTGTACTTCTCAAGCTGTTTCTGGTGGGATACAATGGAATCCTAGCACGGAATTATAGAGTAGGAGTCAGAGTCTGTTGGTTTGGTCAGAACCGCATGAGATCACAGTGTGTCTCACCTTTTTCTACCGTGAATTTCAAAATGACTAACATCACTCAGAAGAGCTTGACCCCAAGCTTTATTTGCGAAGACGGTGACGTATCATCCCCCAAAGCTGCTATCACCCCAGACTGCACTGACACATTTCTAGTGAAAGGGAGAGTGGTCGCTCTTTTCTGCTGTGCACTATTGAGATTCCTTCCAAAGTAGCAAGTTCTTTCTTTCTCTCTTTCTTTTCTTTCTTTCTTTCTTTCTTTCTTTCTTTCTTTCTTTCTTTCTTTCTTTCTTTCTTTCTTTCTTTCTATTATTTGAGACAGAGTTTTGCTCTTGTTGCCAAGGCTGGAGTGCAATGGCGTGATCTCTGCCCACTGCAACCTCTGCCTCCCAGGTTCAAGCAATTCTGCCCCAGCCTCCCGAGTAGCTGGGATTATAGGCGCCCACCACCACGCCCAGCTAATTTTTGTATTTTTAGTAGAGACGGGGTTTCACTATGTTGGTCAGGCTAGTCTTGAACTCCTGACCTCAGGTGATATACCCACCTCAGCCTCCCAGAGTGCTGGGATTACAGGCATGAGCCACCACACCCAGCCTCAAGTTTATTTTAAAATACCAAATTCTGGGGTCTGGGAATGGTGGCTCACACCTTTAATCTCAGCACTGGTAGGCCAAGGCGGGCAGATCACCTGAGGTCCGGAATTCGAGACCAGCCTTACCAACATGCAGAAACCCCATCTCTACTAAAAATACAAAATTAGCCTGGCATGAGGGCGTATGCCTGTAGTAATCCCAGCTACTTGGGAGGCTGAGGCAGGAAAACTGCTTGAACCCAGGAGGCAGTGGTTGCAGTGAACCGAGATCCGTACCATTACACTCTAGCCTGGGCAACAAGAACGAAACTCCTTCCCCTCCCCCACAAAAAAGTAGAAAAAATAAAATAAAATACTGAATTTTGGGAGGATGCCAGCATCTCAAACTGTGTCTTTCAAACATTTTTGATCATGACTCCCAGTAAGAAATATATTTTATTTCACAATCGTGTGTCTCTGTGTGTATGCATGTCTCACCTGTGTCTGAAAAGTTTAAAAATCAGCCTTTTACATTAATACTTTCAGTAATTTTTTTTTTTTTTGAGATGGAGTCTCACTCTGTCACCCAGGCTGGAGTGCAGTGGCACGATCTCGGCTCATTGCAACCTCTGCCTCCTGGGTTCACACCATTCTCCTGCCTCAGCCTCCCGAGGAGTTGGGACTACAGGCGCCCGCCACCACGCCCAGTTTTTTTTTTTATATTTTTAGTACAGATGGGGTTTCACCGTGTTAGCCAGGATGGTCTCGATCTCCTGACCTTGTGATCCACCCGCCTCGGCCTCCCCAAGTGCTGGGATTACAGGCATGAGCCACCGCGCCCGGCATAATATTTTCTAATATTTTCTATTCTGCTGAATTGTATTCTGTCCTATGTCTGTCTTTTTTTTTCATGTGTATCATGCCTCAACATGAGTACAATCCACGTTGAAAAACACTAATCTGGAAATTTATAATGACTATAATAATTTAGCAATTATAAGATGTGTCATCATCATCCTTTGACACTAAATAATAACCAGTTGACTTGTTATGTCTCATTTAAGGACAGCAGATGTTATTTAGCAGATACTTACTATATCATATAGGAGATTGCCATCCCACATATCAGGGCAATGCTGAAGGCTATGCTCGAAATTAAAATTACTTTAACAAGAGCAGGTCTATGCCGAATTATTGCTAAAAAGAAAGAAAAGAAAATAAGTGCTCAGAAATGTTCATTTTAGCTGTCTTTCAGTTAACATATTTGTCCTTACAGAGGGGAATAGAAGTTAAAACCAGAAACACTTTAAAAAGTAGCTTTTTTTTTTTTTGACACAGAGTCTCGCTCTATCACCCAGGCTGGAGTGCAGTGCATGATCATAGCTCACTGCTACTTCCGCCTCCTGGGTCCAAGCGATTCTCCTGCCTCAGCCTCCCAAGTAGCTGGCACCATAGGCATGTGCCAACACACCTGCCTAATTTTTTTGTGTTTTTGTAGAGATGGGATTTTGCCACGTTGCTCAGGCTAGCATTCTTAACTTTAGAAAACACTGAAGTTAGATTTTTAGTGAGCTGAGATCGTGCCACTGCACTCCAGCCTGGGCAACAGTGCAAGACTCCGTCTCAAAAAAAAAAAAGAAAAAAGAAAAAGAAAAAGAAAACTGAAAACGGACCATTGGATCGGGCATCCAAGAGGTCACTAGAGACCTGGGCAGAGGCCATATTAGCTGTGTGGTGGGGACACAATTGAAGCAGGTTCAGGAGGGAGTGAGAAGAAAGTAACTGGAGACCGTGAATTTTGAAAATTATTTTGGGGAACTTTGTATAAAAGAAAGAAGAGAAATGGGTACAGCTCCTGGAGGAGTCTAAGGGATCGAGAGATGGATTTTGTTTTTTAAGATGTGAACACTGGCAGCATGTTCGTGAATGGGAATGAAACAGTGTATCGTGATACTACAGTGCCAGTTCATTCTGGCTGCTGTAACAAAACACCACAGGCTTGGTGGCTTAGAAACAACAGACACAGCCAGGTCTGGTGACCCACTCCTGTAATCCCAGCACTTTGGGAGGCCGACGCAGGCAGAACACTTGAGGTCAGGAGTTCGAGACCAGGCTGGCTAACATGGTGAAACCTCGTCTCTACTGAAAATACAAAAATTAGCTGGACATGGTGGCACGCGCCTGTAGTCCCAGCTACTCAGGAGGCTGAGGCAGGAGAATTGCTTGAACCCGGAGGTGGAGGTTGTGGTGAGCCGAGATAGCACCACTGCACTCCAGCTGGGCACAGGGCGAGACTCCGTCTCAAAAAGAAAAAAAAAAAAGGATCAGAGAGCCAGGCAGAGAGGCCAGGGAGCCAACAGTAGTGTCCTTTCCTCGGACACAAATTAGATGCAAATGTATCACACAGACAGCATTTCCCTTGCATGGAATGGAGATTGTTTGTAAGCATCATATATCTCCACAAAGGGTTGCTGAGCTTCAAAGATTGTCGGGGTTGGTTTTGCTGTTATAAGATAAACAAACATCCTCTAGTACTCTAATTAGAAGGGAACCATAGAAATGCTTATAAAGAATTCTCAGCTGGGCCCGATGGCTCATGCCTATAATCCCAGCACTTTGAGAGGCCGAGGTGGGTGGATCACGAGGTCAGGAGATCAAGACCATCCTGGCTAACACGGTGAAACCCTGTCTCTACTAAAAATACAAAAAATTAGCCGGGCGCCTGTAGTCCCAGCTACTTGGGAGGCCGAGGCAGGAGAATGGTGTGAACCCGGGAGGCGGAGCTTGCAGTGAGCAGAGATGGTGCCACTGCACTCCAGCCTGGGCGACAGAGCAAGACTCTGTCTCAAAAAAAAGAATTCTGTACACTCGCAAACCTTCTGTGTCTAGACTTGCATGCTCTACTGCCAAAATGCGCACCAAATTCAAGTCAGACAGATACATCTGTGTAATCTGGATGGGATCAAGGTTTTTGTGTGTGCTAATTAAAGTGAAATGAAAAAGAAAGAGAAGAAAGTGGCAATCCCTAAAGAGAAAGCACTTAACAGAGAGTGAAGAGCATAGGATCTAATTTCCAAGCAAATGTTTATCTAATTACACTCTATTTTATGGACCTTTCTACCAGCAAGCACACAGTACACATTCACATGGCAGATAAGAGGACTCCAGGCTACGATTCTCACTTCACTGAATGAGGAATTCAATGACTCACCCATGGATCTCGAGGCAGCCCCATGAATCCCAGGCAACTGGGTTTTATGAAAGAACACTTTGGGCTCTTTGGTGATGTTTCTGGGTGGTTGTGACCGTTTATTGCCTTGAAAAGAAAACTTTTTGCGGTGAAATGTAATTACCTTCTTTTTATCTCCCCTGAAACAGCTTTTCAATTCTCCCTGAGTCACGTAAAACCAGTGGTTGAAGCTACCTGGTAAGCCTATTACGTTTCCAGCGGGATGGAGTCCATCTGCATACGGCATGCATAAATAAAGTGGGCATTCCATTAAAAACAAAAACAAAACGAGGAAACCACTCTGAACCTTGTCCATCACTCTCAAATTATCAGTATTTTATCCTATAGATGAAAGGAAATACTTAGCTACAGTCCAGAATCTGCCCTCTATTTATCTGAGGAATCCAGAAGTTCTACTCCCTTCAGAATGTTTGGGCAGTGACTTGGAGCCACCAGTGTGAGGTCAGTCCTTGCTGTGGTAATGGAGTTCCCTCATGGAACCAAGCTGACCAATGGGGAGACTACAGTGTAAGAGGGCAGTGCTTGGAGGTGCAGGCATGATGAGACCAGGTCCCTACCTGCAGTGTGCAGATTAGTGAGGAGGCAGAAAGAAATCAATTACAGTCAGCCCTCCGCATGCATAGTTCCCCATCCGTGATTTCCAACAACCTCACTTGGAAAATGTTCAGGAAAAAAGGAATGGGCACGGTGGCTCATGCCTATGATCCCAACACTTTAGGAGGTCAAGGTGGGCAGACTGCTTGAGGCCAGGAGTTCAAGACCAACCTGGCCAACATAGCAAAAGCCCATCTCTACTAAAAATACAAAAACTTGCTGGGCGTGGTGGTGCACACCTGTAGTTCCGGCTACTTGGGAGGCTGAGGCATGAGAATCACTTGAACCCAGGAGGTGGAGGTTGCAGTGAGCTGAGATCATGCCACTGCACTCCAGCCTGGGCGACAGAGCAAGACTCTGTCTCAAAAAAATAAAACAACAACAAACACGAAAACAAAAACTAGCCAGGCATAGTCGTGTGTACCTGTAGTCCCAGCTACTCAGGAGGCTGAGGCAGGAAGATCACTTGAGCCCAGGAGGCAGAGGTAGCAGTGAGCCAAAATCGTGCCATTGCACAAAGAAAGAAAGAAAAGAAAGTGGAAGGAAAGCAGTCACTCTTAGAAGGGAGGCAATGTGCACAGGGGAGACCCACAGCAGGAAGGTGAAGGGGGACTCCTGATGACTGAAAGTGGGCCCTAGACTTCAGAGATAGGAGGAATGGAAGATGGGCTCAAAAAAGGCAATGAACTATGTCATGTATGAGGGAGACAGAGGGGACCTGGGAGTCCTGGACGTTAGGGAACACTGAAATCAATAGTGTCCAGGCTGTGCATGATAGGTGAGAGGAAGGGAATACTTCCAGGAAGCAGCAGAAGTCTGGGACTTTCTTTTGACTCGTGATGTGAACTGAGCCACAGGAGGCCCTTTTTTTTTTTGAGATGGAGTCTTGCCCTGTCACCCACACTGGAGTGCAGTGGCACAATCTCAGCTCACTGCAACCTCCACCTCCTGGGTTCAGACGATTCTCCTGCCTCAGCTTCTGGAGCCGCTGGGATTACAGGCGTCTGCCACCACACCCAGCTAATTTTTGTATTTTTAGTAGAGATGGGGTTTCACCATGTTGGCCAGGCCAGTCTCGAACTCCTGATCTCATGATTCACCCACTTTGGCCTCCCAAAGTGCTGGGATGACAGGAGTGAGCCACTGTGCCCTGCCAGGAGGCCCTTTAAGACATTAAAAAAACTCTATTTAAACAGAGATGGGATCTTGCTATGTTGCAAGACTGGCCTTAAACTCCTCAGCTCAAGCAATCCTCCTGTCCCTCCCAAAATGCTGGCATGAGCCTCGGTGCCCGGCCTAGAAATTTTTTCAAGATAATAATCTTAGTAATAAGGTTATAAGTTACCAGGATGCTTGTGGAATATTGCATATGACTTATGAAATCCTTTGGAATCTCTAAATCAGATAATTTGGATTCACTCTGGCTATTAGAATACAACATCCACATCCTACTGGTAGTGTGATTCTGGATACCTTATGCTGCTTTCTCTAAGCTGAGACAATACTGCTAACTTCATTTTCTCCAAGGGCCTTTGCACAAATCATGTAAAAAAAAAAATCCATCAATAACTAACTTGCCCCTGCCACATTTATCAGGTGACCACTAATGTGTCAGGCCTTGAAAGGACTGCAATCAAATGCTACACACCTAAGTGAGCCCAAGCTAGAAGAGTCAGAAGGTGAAAACAGCAGCCTCCCCATGACATCACTAGGCCATCATTTCTCAACCACTGGGAAGCCATGGGCCCTTTAAAAATTAGATGAGCTTTATGAGCCCGAGTTCCACTCAATACCCTTGAAGCCTATCCAGGAAGGATCCTTGGCCCCTAGTTTTAGAAATACTGATGAACTGGAGAGAAGTCACCCAAGTCTTCTGATCCATCTTTCCCCTTTTCCCCTGTGAACACTGAGACTTCATTACTCTAGGTGGACTGGCTAGCTCTCTTCCCTTCTGAATCCTGCTCCTTCAAGGAAGCCTTTCATCTGCAGAAGATTTCAAAAAAATAAAACACTGAATTCAAGGTAAACCTTGGGAAATGGTGCTCTGAAGTGCAGTGGTGTCTGGTTATGGAATGGAACAAACACCCTTGCCCTCTGCTCTGTAAGTGGCATTCTAAACCCACCAAGGGACTTGCCCAGTCCTCCAGCAAGTCCTCCAGGTCCTGCTGCCCTGTTATCCTTGGGGTTGCAGGCAGCAAAGTTCTAGGGAACTGAGGTCCCAGAAAATGCAGTGATTCTGAATGTCCAACACAGACTTCATATTCCAAAGGGATATTAGTTCTCATGTTACTATAAATCCTTCAAGACAGAGAAACCAGGTAACTTTATTTCTCATTGTTTAGGATTTTCTTTTTATTATCAAATCTCTGCTATAGCAACACTGAAGAAAATGGGAAAAAAAATCACTGGAGAGGCAGCATAAAATGGTGGCTGAAAACAAGAACTCTGAAGCCAAACAATCTCAGCTCTACTCCCTTACTAGTTGTGCCCCTTAGGTAGGATCCTTCAACATCTCTGCTTCAGCTTAGCCATTTGTAAAACTGGGATAACAGTACCTATCTCAGAGTTAAGGGGACTAAACAAGTTAACACTTGGAAAGCATTTAAAATAAAGCCCAGCACATAAGTGTTACATGTATTTGTAAAACTTTTTAAAAATCTCAAATTAACTGGGTTAATTTTTCCATGGATCTTTCAGGTCCTTATCCATATACATTTTTTTAGATCTGTTACAGTAAGTATGTATATACAATTCTGTATCCTTTTTATTCTTTCATGTTATGTATACTGATGCAGTGTCTATAATTATAATTTATAGTGATTGCCTAAAACAAATTACAAACTAATTGCCCAACAATGCAGTGATGAGTAACAATGGATGCTGACACACTGCTGGGCTAAGGATCACTTTCTGTCCAGCAACATCAGTCTCACACTCCTAGGCAATAACTTTTCTACCATTAGTCATCTCATTCATTAATTTTCTCTAAGGAGGTTAATCAACAGTAAATACCCCATTCAATACTATTATTTTTCTTACATTCAGATTTAGCATTTCATATTCTCCTCCTGGGCACCCAGACCCTCCCCTTGTAACAACAAAATCTGTATTTCTACAATTATGCACAAAATGTTATTGTAGAGTTTTCCATCCAGTACTCCAGCTTGATGCAAAACAGTGTATTTCCAGTCAAAAACTTTTCTCTGCATAAGGTTTTTCCCTTAGCAGTTCACACCAATCTACAAGTAGGCGAGAGCTCTTGCTAAAAGATGCCTCATCCCCACAGTCATGGTCCTCACGTATGAATTACTGGTAGACCATAGGGGAGTTTAGAATTTTCTTCATTGTTAATTATCTGATTTTGAGTAAGGGCTACATAACTGCTGAAAGCTTTTCCCTATTCTTTTCCTTCACGGGGTTTCTTCTAAGATGATATTTTCTAGTAAATAATGCAGGAGAAGTCTTACTGAACTCTTAATGAAAAATGTCCCCTCTTGATTATGTTTATAGGGTTTTCCTCAATGTGTTGTCAAATGTACAAGAAACGAAAAACTCACATAAATTCAATTCAGTTTCTCTTCACTGTGATTTCTCTGGTGTTGAAGTAGGGCTGAGTGACCACTAAAGGCTTTTCCACATTCACTGCATATAAAGCGTTTCTCTCCACTATGCATTCTCTGATGAATAATAAGGGAAGAATTCTTACAAAATGCTTTCTCACAATGATTACATTTGTAGGGCTTTTCTCCAGTATGGTTTCTTAGGTGTACAATAAGGGATGAACTCTCATTAAATGCTTTCCCACATTCATTACACCTGTATGGTTTCTCTCCAGTATGAGTTCTCCGGTGTGCAATGAGGTGAGAACTACAGTTAAAGGATCTTTCACACTGATTACATTTATAGGGTTTCTCACCAGTGTGAATTCTCCGATGAGCAACAAGGTGACAGCTCTGACTGAAGGATTTTCCACATTTATTGCATTCATAGGGTTTTTCTCCAGTATGAGTCCTTTGATGTCTAACAAGGTGAGCCATCTGGCTACAGGATTTTCCACATTTATTACATTCATAGGGCTTAATTCCAGAATGAATTATCTCATGTTTAGTGAGGGCTGAGCGTTCTCTGAATGCTTTGCCACATTCCTGACAGTTATACGGTTTCTCTCCCGTGTGAGTTCTCTGATGGGCAATAAGATGGGAGCTCCAGCTGAAGGATTTTCCACATTCAGTACATTTATATGGTTTTGCTCCAGAATGAGTTCTTTCATGTTTACTAAGGGCTGAGTAGTCCCTAAAAGCTTTTTCACATTCATCACATTTAAAGGGCTTCTCTCCAGTATGCATTCTCATATGGGCAATAAGATGGGAGCTCCAGCTGAATGATTTCCCACATTCAGTACATTCAAAAGGTTTCTCTCCTGTATGAGTCCTCTGATGTCCAATAAGATGAGAGTTCCAGTTGAAAGATTTCCCACACTCATTACAAACGTAAGGTTTTTCTCCTGTATGAATTCTCTTATGTACAATAAGATGAGAATTCCAGCTGAAGGCTTTTCCACATTTATTACATTCATAGGGTTTTATTCCAGTGTGAGTCCGTTCATGTTTCGTAAGGGCTGAACGATTCCTAAAAACTTTTCCACATTTATCACATTCATAGGGTTTTTCTCCAGTATGAGTTTTCTTATGTTGAATAAGGTAAGAGCTCCAGATGAAAGACGTCCCACATTCATTGTAGTCATAGGGTTTCTCTGCAGTGTAAGTGCTTGTATGTTGAGTAAGGAATGAGTCATACCCAAAGACTTTCTCCCATTCATTGTATTTATACGCTTTATCTACAGTACCAATTTTTTGATGTTCCATAAAGGATGAGAAATAAAAGATATTCTCATATTCTTTGTAATTATACTGGTTTTCTCCAACATGAAGCCTTGAGTGTTCATTAAATGATGGGCTCTGGTTAAAGATTTGATGGCATTCCTTATATTCATAGAGTTTTTCTCCTGTGTGAATTCCTTTATGATCACCAAAATGTATTATATGATTGAAAGATTTAACAGCATCAGTACATCTGAAAAGATTATCTCCAGTTTGTATTCTTGCAGGTTGAATGGACTGATAAACAGTTTTGTCATAATCATTATTATTTTCACAGGTAACCTTATCTGCATACATTATGGCTGAGTCACATCTCCAACTTTCAGCACGTGTATCAGGCTTATAGAAATGTTCTATCTGAGAAACTCTCTGAGATGGAACAAAGTTTAAGTTCTGGCTAAACTCTGCCCCAAGTTCACAGAATTCAGAGCTTCTCTGGGATAGTACTTGCTTTTGCATGAAGACCATTTGCCTCATAGCTGTACTCTGGTTCATGTGGTACATTTCTAATTGGTCTTTACATCCCAAAACTTCTAACCTGGAGAACCAAGGATCATCCCAAATATATCTTTCCAACTTCATGCCATGGGATTGTTCTTCCTCAAAAATGCTCTGGGCTTGGATCAGTGCTTTGCTTTCAAGATTTCTCACCCATTCTGAAACAGACAGAAAAAAAGCTATGAGAGCATAGAGAAAGAGAAAGACATTAGAATGAAGTGGGAATGGTGAGATTTACTGTCTATATTATCAAAAAGACTAGTATAAATTTGTTTTCAAGTCCAGACTTAGAACTCAGAGAAAGATCATAATAGGGAAAAGAATAGTGAAAAGTAAACAACAGTTAACCAGAATACAAAATGTGTACTAAAAACTAATGAAACCATTTAAAAGTACTTTCCATGAAAAGGAAGACGAGGATAAGAATGTGCAAGAAAGAGGCCGGATGCGGTGGCTCACGCCTGTAATCCTAGCACTTTGGGAGGCCGAGGCGGGCAGATCACGAGGTCAGGAGATCGAGACCATCCTGGCTAACACAGTAAAACCCTGTCTCTACTAAAAATACAAAAAATTAGCCAGGCGTGGTGGCGAGTGCCTGTAGTCCCAGCTGCTCAGGAGGCTGAGGCAGGAGAATGGCGTGAACCTGGGAGGCGGAGCTTGCAGTGAGCCAAGATCACGCCACTGCACTTCAGCCTGCGCAACAAAGCGATACTCCGTCTCAAATAAAAAAAAAAAAAAAAAAAAAGAATGTGCAAGAAAGAGTTAACTCTGCAGGCCTGACGTGCTCAAACCTTGCAAAGGTAGCCTGTTTCCTAACTGGCCCTTAGCCAACTCCTAGGAATTAAGACCTTGGAATGTTCTAACTAGTAAGAGTGTTTTGCATGTTCAAGGTATTGAAGCACATTTACCAACTTATTTAGATATGTGTGCAAACAGTGTCATTCATAGTGATCACCTGCTTTCCCTCAGGGTGGTCTGGAGTTTCAGTGATTGCAGTGAGTCACGCAGGCACTGTGTGCCTGGATGAGCAACCTCTCAATAAACACACTGGACTCCTAGACTCACGCAAGTTTCCTAGTAGACATTTCACACGTGTTGTCACAACTCCTTGCTGGAGGAATTATGTGTGCCCCATGTACGCTACTGGAAGCTTGCACCTGGTCTAACCTCATGCACCTTTTTCCTTTGCTGATGTTGCTTTGTATCCTTTCACTGTAATAAACCATAATCCTGAGTATAATGACTTTTGAGTCCTATAAGTCCTCATAGTGAATCAGTGAACCTGGGGGTGGTCTTGAAGACCCCTGACAAAAGGACTCAGTGAATGTTATTAAGGTTAAAAAAGAAAAAAAAAGAATAAAGCCTTTCATCTTAACAAAAGGTAGGTAGATGAGCACACAAGGCCTTTAGCAAGTAATGTTTACATTATGCGTGCTCTAACTCACTTCTGTATTATAACGTCCTTCTACTCCCATATCTCGACAAATGCAGAAAAAAGGAGGAGAGGGGTGTTTAGAGAGTATCACCACGCGAGGTCAAGCCAGGATGTTATCTATGACAAAATGCTTTGTTTCCTATGTCATAGAATCCAGTCAATCACACAAGATCCACCAACCCAAAGGGCAAACATCACCAGAGTTTATGGATACCCCTAAAGTTACACTTCTATCCACCACAGAATATTTTTAGAGCAATGATAGATGGACTAGGAAGGCAGCATAGTGTGAAAAAACAGACACAGGAGTTACAGTCTGCTAATCTATATTTGAACAATGGCCCTGCTGCTATCCTTAGAGAACTTTTCTGATGACTAATGAGACTCAGAATCCAGCCAAACTCCTGGCAAGTTTAATACACAGAAGCTGCCTATTATCACTGCTGAAGCATCAGTCCTCTAACAACAAAAGGAGGCTATATTAGTTTCTTTCTGCTATTGTAACAAATTACCAAACATTTAGTGACTTAAGGTAATACAAATTTATGATCTTACCGTTCTGGAAGTCAGAAGTCCAGAATGGCTTTCACTGGGCTAAAATGGAGTTATTGGCCGGGTTGTGCTCCCTCCAGAAGCTCTAAGGAATCCACCATATCTTTGCCCTCTCCATGTTCTAGAAGCTGCCCCAATTCCGTGGCTCACAGCTCCTTCCTCCACCTGCAAAGCTCATCACTCCAACCTCTGCTTCTGTCATCACATCCTCCCCGGGTCTCTGACCCTCCCACCACAATCTTATAAAAGGACCCTTGTGAGTACATTTAGAATCCACTCAGACAATCCAGAATAATCTCCCCACAGCAAGATCCTTAATTTACTCTCATCTGAAGGTCCCTTTTGCCATACAAGGTGCCCCATTCACAAATTCTGGAGATTAGGATGCAGATATCTTTGTGGGGGAAGTCATTATCCAGATTGCCACAGGGTCTAAAGCCCCAGGCAGGTCCCAACAAGAACTAGACCCTGCCCTCTCTCTCTGCTTCTTTTTTTCTCTTTACTGTATGTAATTTCCCCCCTTTTACCACCCAAGTCCATTATTTTTTGTTTAATTTTTTTGAGACAGGGTCTCACTCAGGCAGGAGTGCAGTGGTACCGTCATAGCTCACTGTAATCTCAAATTACTGGGCTCAGGCAATCCTCCCACCTCAGCCTTCCAAGTAATAGGACTACAGGCATGAATCCTGTACACACAACCATGCCTGGCTAAATGTTTTTAAATTTTTTATAGTGACAGGGTCCCGCCATGTTGCCCAGGATGGTCTCAAATTCCTGGGCTCAAATAATCCTCCCACCTTGGCCTCCCAAAGCACTGGGATTACAAATGTGAGCCCCCATCCCTGGCCCCCACGACCTAATTATAACAGAGGTTCTACTCTGCACAACAACTGGCATTTATTATCAATTTCAAGCTCAGCTCTTAAAAGTTACTGAATTATCTTCATATAGATTTTTAAATCCTTCCAGTAAAAGCTTTTACAAATGGAAGCTGACCAATTCCCTGACCAAATGAAAGACCAACTGAAAAACCAAATGAACAGTTCTTGTCCAACTTTATACTCACTCAGTACTTGTAGTCTACTGAGTTTCCGGCACCAGAGACAAGGCAAGAAAGTACGGTCTCCCTGGAAGTCAGAATCTATGTGAAGACAGATCCTACCAAATGGTGATGAATATACATGAAATATCACTCTGAGGCTGGGCGCGGTAGCTCATGCCTGTAATCCCAGCACTTTGGGAAGCTGAGGTGGGTGGATTACCCGAGGTCAGGAGTTCAGGACCAGCCCGGCCAGCATGGTAAAACCCTGTCTCTACTAAAAAAATACAAAAAAATTAGCCGGGCGTGGTGGCAGGTGCTTGTAATCCCAGCTACTCAGGAGGCTGAGACAGGAGAATTGCTTGAACCCGGGAGGTGGAGGTTGCAGTGAGCCAAGATCACACCACTGCACTCCAGCCTGGGCAACAAGGGCGAAACTCCGTCTCAAAAAATAAATAAATAAAAGAAAAAGAAATATCACTCTGTGATGGTGGGGTTATAAAACAGATGCTAAGTGGGTGGGAGATCAAAAAAGGAGATCAGCACTAACTGAAGTGATCAAGGATGGTTCACACAAGAGAAACAACATGAGCTCAGCCTTGAAGCACGACCTGGGTACAGACTGACTAGTCACTCAGCATGAGCAAAGGCATGCATGGCGTGACCAGTGTGTGAGGAGGAAGATAAGGATACCTGCTGAATAAACTCCAGGAGCTATTCAGGAAATGAGAGAAACAATAGAAAAAATAGAAGGTTTTGAAATCCAGTTGTTTTGTTACAAGGCAATTAGAATCACTGTAAGTTTACTGACAGGGATCTCGTAATGAAAGATTTCAGGGATATAAATCTAGAAATAATACGTGAGGTGGCTAATAACAAGTGAGAATTTCCTCATCGACTTGGGCTGGAATTTTATGAGAAAGGGGCCGGACTGTGAGAGTGATGATGGAAGCTGAATGACATAACTAACATTTCAGAGGAAGAAAATCTTGGGAGTTAGAAGAGAGATTACTTCTTGGAGAGGAAAGAGCTCGAAGTCAAGACAACTTCTCAATCTCCAGCTTAGGGGACATGCAGAAATACACCTCAGGAAGATGGGAGAAAGCAGAGACAAGATTACTGGTTCTGTCGGCTGTAATCAAGGAGACAGCTGAGATGCTTTGTAAAACGGGAGAAGTGTCAGGACAGAGGTGCTGGAATTGCAGGGCTCTGGATGGTAACTAAGAATGGGCAGCACTGAAGGTAGAAGAATTAAAGCTCCTGGAATTCATGAGCTCTTAGGTGAAAGTTTCCAATCTGAATAGAAAACAACTGGTGAGATTCTCCACAAAAGTCCCCTCCATTAGACTGGGTGGAAGGTAATCCAACTTCAGGACTCAAGAAGAGGCTGTGGCACATTGCCAAAAATAATAAGATAATGTGTATACTATCCTACTGTTGAAAACGTGAAAAATAACTACGAATTCCTACATGCTTGTAGTTGCATAAAGAAACTCTGTTATGCATGTAACAGAAATTACTAAAAGTGATTACCTGGGGCAGAATGTCAGTGAAAATGGCCAAGTAAAGACATCTAAAATTTCACCACTCTGTAAAACCAACTAAAAAACTGGCAAAACCGTCAGAAGGCAATTTTTCAAAATTATGTAAATTAACCAAAGCCTAGGGCGGGCGCAGTGGCCCACTCCTATAATCCAACACTTTGGGATTTGAGGCGGGCGGATCACGAGGTCAGGAAATCGAGACCATCCTGGCTAACACGGTGAAACCCCGACTCAACTAAAAATACAAGAAAATTAGCCGGGTGTGGTGTCGGGTGCCAGTAGTCCCAGCTACTTGGGAGGCTGAGGCAGGAGAATGGCGTGAACCTGGGAGGAGGAGCTTGTAGTGAACTGAGATCACACCACTGCACTCCAGCCTGGGTGACAGAGTGAGTCCATCTCAAAACAAAAACAAAAACAATAACAAAAAAAAACACAAAAAAACAAAATTAACAAAAGCCTTGGCCGGGCGCGGTGGCTCACGCTTGTAATCCCAGCACTTTGGGAGGCCGAGGCGGGTGGATCACGAGGTCAGGAGATCGAGACCACGGTGAAACCCCGTCTCTACTAAAAATACAAAAAATTAGCCGGGCGTGGTGGCGGGCGCCTGTAGTCCCAGCTACTCGGAGAGGCTGAGGCAGGAGAATGGCGTGAACCCGGGAGGTGGAGCTTGCAGTGAGCCGAGATTGCACCACTGCACTCCAGCCTGGGCGACAGAGCGAGACTCCGTCTCAAAAAAAAAAAAAAAAAAAAAAAAAAAAAGCCTTGCAGCAACCAGGAAACATTTATTCTAGAAAAGTAAATTTTAATAAGAACAGTGAGCTATATGGCATTTTAACTTACCCTGGTCCCATCTCTGGCTCAGTAACAGCCTTGGAAAATGACAGCCCCCACTTCTGGTACTTCAGTGAGCAGAACAAAGCTGGAGCTTTTTCAAAGCCTCATTCCCAAAGAACAGTCATTACTAGACCTACCTGGTGGCTCCCTGGAAGACTCCACTGGAAAAGCTGGTCTTTATTTTGCCTGACAGAGAACTCTCATAGTGTTAAAAAGCCTCTAGGGAGGAGGTACTTTCCTAACATTTACAGGTAATGTTTTAAAGTCACCATTGCCTGAGGTGATGGCAAACAGGTGGGACCCAAAACACACGAGTCAAAAAGATAGAATGAAAGAGCTGAGGAATGAGATGTCTATAGGGACTTTGAGAAGCTCCAACCTAGAAGACTATATGCACACCCATAATAATTAAACTAGGGTCGCAGCGGTGGCTCACACCTATAATCCCAACACTTTGGGAGGCCGAGGTGGGCGGATCACGAGGTCAAGAGATCGAGACCATCCTGGCTAACACGGTGAAACGCTCCCTCTACTAAAAATACAAAAAAAAAAAAAAAAAAAAAAAATTAGCTGGGCATGGTGGCACGCGCCTGTAGTGCCAGCTACTCGGGAGGCTGAGGCAGGAGAATCGCTTGAACCTGGGAGGCAGAGGTTGCAGTGAGCCAAGATTGCACCACTGCACTCCAGCCTGGGCGACAGAGCAAGACTCCGTCTCAATCAATCAATAAATAAAATAAAATAAAAGCCAAAGAGAGAATCCTGAAAGCAGAAAGAGAGAAGAAACTCATCACATACAAGGGATCTTCAATAAGATTAACAGCTTGTTTCTCAGAAACGATTCAGGCCAGAAAGAAAGACAAAAAAACATGACAATCAAGAATTCTACACCCAGTAAAATTATCCTTCAAAAATGAAGGAGAAATCAAGAGATTTCCAGATAAACAAAACACCGCAGTTCGCTGTTAGCAAGCCTGTCCTATAGGAAATGCTGGCTGGGGATAGTGACTCACGCCTGTAATCCCAGCACTTTGAGAGGCTGAGGCGGGGGCATCACTTGAGATCAGGAGTTCAAGTCCAGCCTAGGCAACATAGTGAGGTGTGGTTGTGTGCACCTATAGTCCCAGCTACTCAGGAGGCTGACATGGGAGGATCACTCGAGCCTACAAGGTTGAGACTACAGTGAGCCATGATCATGCCACTGCACTCTAGCCTGGGCAACCGAGTGTCTTTTCTATCTCAAAAATCAAAATGGAAATGCTAAAGTGAGTCCCTCAGGCTGAAATGAAAGAACATTCAACAGTAACTCAAATTAAAAACAGCAATAAAGATAGCTACATAAGTATAAAAAGACAATATAAGCACAATTCTTGTTTCTAGCTCCTTTTTTTCAGTCTGTTAAAAGACAACTGCATAAAGCAATAATTATAAATCTATATTCATGAACACACAATGTATAAAGATGTAATTTGTGACAAAACAGCATAAAAGAAAAGAGGGCAGAGCTATACACAAACAAAGTTTTGGTATACTGTTAATATTAAACTAGTATTAATCCAAACTACATTGTCTTAAATTAAGATGTTAATTGTAGGGCTAGGTGTGGTGGCTCACACCTATAATCTCAGCACTTTGGGAGGCCAAGGCAGGAGGATTATTTGTGCACAGGAGTTCAAGACTAGCCTGGGCAATATGGTGAGACATCTACAAAAAAAAAAATTTTTTTTTTTTTTTTTTAATTAACTGAGCATGACAGTGCATGGCTGTAGTCCCAGCTACCTGGGAGGCTGAGGTGGGAGGACTGCCTAAGCTTGCGATGCAGAGGTTGCATCGCAAGTCAAGATTGTGCTATTGCACTCCGGCCTGGGCAGAACAGCAAGACCTTGTCTCAAAAGATGTTAATTGTAATCCCCAGGGCAACTACCAAGAAAATAACTCTAGATTTTATAGTAAAAGAAAAGTTGTTACCTGTGTGTATGCCTCTGTGTATCTGTGTTTTGGGGGAATAACAGTAATGTGAGTAAGAGCAGGAAGTATAAATGAGTTATTTTTGGTGTTGTTTTTGAGACAGGGTCTTGCTCTGTCACTCAGGCTGGAGTGCAGTGGTGAAATCACAGCTCACTACACTCTCAACATCCCAGGCTGAAGCAATCCTCCCCTCAGCCCCCTGAGTAGCCAGGACCACAGACATGCACCATAAAGCCCAGATAATTTTTTTAATAAAGGAAATTTTTTTTTTTTAGCTTACACATTTTAAGTAGCTTTCAGATATTTGAACATTACATATATTTTAAAAATCTATTTTGTTTGGTATCCAAGAAGATCTAAGTAAGAAAGAACAAAAGCCCAAGCCAGGAACGGTGGCTCATGCCTGTAATCCCAGCACTTTGGGAGCCCGAGGTGGGCGGATCACTTGAGGTCAGGAGTTCGAGACCAACCCGGCCAACATGGTGAAACCCCATCTCTACTAAAAACACAAAAACTAGCCGGGCGTGGTGACGGGTGCCTGTAATCCCAGCTACTCAGGAGGCTGAGGTGGGAGAATTGCTTGAACCCGGGAGACAGAGGTTGCAGTGAGCCGAGATCGCACCACTGCACTCCAGCCTGGGTGACAGAGTGAGACTCTGTCTCAAAACAAACCACAAAGCCCAAAAAACCTATTTTTTTGGAAATAAGTATCTATAGCTATAGGTTACAAGTTTGGCAATAGAGGAAATAAGGAAAACATTTTAAGTAGCTACGTGGATAAGAGGTGACCTTAGAGGAAGGGACCGCAGAAAACAGAAGCCATCAAGAGAGCCGACAGCGAGGGAGGGAAACTGCAGCACATGAAAATGGCTACCTTACTAGGATGGTGGTGCTTCTTTGCTCTAAATCAAAAGCAGCAAGAGAAGAAAGCTCCATAGAAGGAATTCTAAATGTATCTGAGGAAGGTAATTCTTCATGGCCTTATCCCATTTCTCAACAAAGAGGGCTTGGGGGGAAGTTCCTTGTTCAGCCTGGGGTCTGCCCTCACCTGGACCAGTGCGTTGAGGACATGCCTGTTCCACTGACCACGGCTCTTCTCCTTGCTCCAACAGGGAGATGACCTCAGGCTTGGCAATCTGATTTCCTATGCGTGGAGGAAAAGCATGGAACTCATGTCATGAGGCTTCAGGACAGCCAAAGAAAGCTTCTCTTGCCTATTCCTCCCTGTGACTTCTCAACCTGGGCAGAATATGCAAGGTCCTTCCCACTCCATGCTCTGTAAGCATTAGGAGTTTCATTCCTGAACCTCAGGGGCCAAGATCATCTCAGCTCTTCTGAGCCACCACCCTCGCCCCTGCAATGAGCTTCTAAACATGGAGCAGCTGAAGGCATTACCACGGGAACAGCTTCATTTACTTGGGCAGCACCTGCCTTACCCACAGAGAGCAGGTGACCATAGGTCTCCAGCATCACATCACGGTACAGGGTCCTCTGAACAAGGTCCAGCTGCCCCCACTCTTCTTGGGTGAAGTCCACAGCCACGTCCTTGAAGGTCACTGGTTCCTAAAAGAACACAAATGTTCCTTCTCAGCCTGTGACCACCCCCTCCAATATTTCCAGGGATGGAGTGAGGCTGACAGCCCTGGGGAGAGAAGACAGGATGTACAGCAACTGTCCTGGTTATTCAAGAGTCTGACTAATGTGAGTCAGGTCTCATTGAGAACCACTCAAGACCCCGTATTTGGTATATACTCTTAGGGAATTAGGTACCTGGGTCCACAATAACCACAGCAAAGCTGAGCAGGTCTCTTCGAAGACTCGTGCCAAATTCCAGCGCACTGGCTATGTCCCCCACCTTGGCAATGCCCCTCTTCTGGAAAGGCAGTCATGTGATAAGGCCTGGACCAGTGCAGCAACAGGCTATGAGCACTGGCTGCAAGCCAGAGACCTTGAGGATGGAGCCTTTGCTCCAACACCCAGATCAAGGACCCGAAAGGGTGATCTGTACATTCACAAGTTGTCTTTCTGGCCATGGTGGGGAGGTTTCCATTCTCAGTTCATCTCTGTCCCAAGGACTGAAGCTAAGGGTGAGCAGGATGCCCCAGAGCAGCCCAGGCCAAGGAGAATCGGTTACAGCTGCCATCAAAAGCACTTTAGTTACAAGCAATCTAAACTGATTTTTTTTTTTTTTTTTAATGAAAGCAAGAAAACTAACTGGAAAGTGAGAAGGAAAAAGCAAAGGTAATCTAAATCTGATTTTTCCAATGAATACATCCCTCAAGTCCTTTTATTATTATTTTTAAATTATTTTATCGAGACAGAGTCTCACTCTGTCGCCCAGGCTGGAATGCCATGGTGTGATCTCAACTCACTACAACCTCTGCCTCCCAGGTTCAAGTGATGCTCCTGCCTCAGCCTCCTGAGTAGCTGGGACAATAGGCATAAACCACCTTGCCTGGCTAATTTTTGTATTTTTAGTAGAGACAGGGTTTTGCCATGTTGGCCAGGCTGGTCTCGAACTCCTGATCTCAACTGATCCGCCCACCTTGGCCTCCCAAAGTGCTGGGAGTACAGGCATGAGCCACAACACCCAGCCTCGAGTCCTTTTAACAAACCAACTCACCGGGCACAGTGGCTCACACACCTGTAATCCCAGCACTGTGAGAGTCCTAGGTGGGTGGATCACAAGCTCAGGAGATGAGACCATCCTGGCCAACATGGTGAAACCCCGTCTGTACTAAAAATACAAAAATTAGCTGGGCGTGGTGGCACACGCCTGTAATCCCAGCTACTTGGGAGGCTGAGGCAGGAGAATCGCTTGAACCAGGGAGGCGGAGCTTGCAGTGAGCCGAGATCGCGCCACTGCACTCCAGCCTGGACGACAGAGCGAGACACCGTTTCAAAAAAAAAAAAAAAAAAAGAGCCGGGCGCAGTGGCTCAGGCCGGTAATCCCAGCACTTTGGGAGGCCAAGGCGGGTGGATCACAAGGTCAGAAGATCGAGACCATCCTGGCCAACACACAGTGAAACCTCATCTCTACTAAAAATACAAAAAAAATTAGCCAGGCGTAGTGGCAGGCACTTGTTGTCCCAGCTACTCGGGAGGCTGTGGCAGGAGAATGGCGTGAACCCAGGAGGCGGAGCTGGCAGTGAGCCGAGATCACACCACTGCAATCCAGCCTGGGCGACAGTGCGAGACTCCGTCTCAAAAAGAAAAAAGAAATCAATTCAGGCCAAGTGTGGTGGTGCACACCTGTAGTCCCAGCTACTTGAAAAGCTGAAAAAGTGGGAGGACAGCTTGGGCCCAGGAGGTGGGGGCTGCAGGGAGCTGAGATCGTAGCACTGCACTCCAACCTGGGCAGTAGAGCAAAACCCAATCTCAAGAAAAAAAAAAAAATCAACCCCAAGACACCCGCTGAACAGACACGCGTGCAGTATACCGCTCCCACTCCAAGGGTCCTCTGGACCTGTGCCCCTCCTCTTCACAGCTACATCATATCACTTCTACCCAAATATAGCGTTTCCTGTGGCCCTCTTAGTCACAGCTTATCAACTGAGTTTGCTGTCTCTGATCTGGGCCAGCCCTCCCTGCTGAATTTTCAGTGTGTCCATTTTTACTCTGTCTCAATTGCTTCCCCTCTACCTTCACATGATGGGCTTAAAACAAAGAACTGCTTGTGCTCCAATAAATATCATACCCTGAAAAGCCAACTCCTGCTCAAGACCCCCCAGGCTCAGCCTTACTGTGCCCCATGACAAGGACTGTCCATCCTCTTTTCCACGGCTAAACCTCATCTCTGTGTCCCACATCCTCGGAGGCACAGAATCATCCCTCCTGCAGCCTCACACTCCATGTAGAGACATCTCCTGCACCCTTGTCCCACTTCTGTCTCATGTCCTCAGAGGCACAGAATCATCCCTCCTGCAGCCTCACACCCCCTGTAGAGACATTCTCCTGCACCCTCATCCCACTGCTTCTGGCAGTCAACCTCCTCCTGCAAGGTACAGTGCACCCTCACCTTCTCTCCTTCCTTGTCTTCCAGCCTTACCCCAGTGCAGTTCCTTCTCTGCCTTTATTATCGTTTTCCTGTTCCTTGGTATTGGAATTTTTTTCTTTATATTTATCATTTTTGCTGATCTATATTGAAGGATTTTGGAGCAACAATTACATGATTCTTATTTTTACCAAGCTCTCACCAAGATCTCCCCAATGTCTTGTGATTGCCAAGTCCAAAGTTTGATTTCTGCCTTTACCTTCTTGGCCTATGCAGCATTTGGAAGTGCTGGCCACAACCTCCCTCTATGAAATCCTCTCCAACCCCCATAGTCAATGACAACTTCCTGGTTTTCCTCTTACAGACTGCCCAGACCTCCGTATGCTTGACGACTACTGTTTCTACATTTTATGGTAATGTTAGGTTTTTTTATTTAAATGTAACATGGAGTTGGGAGTGGTGGCTCATGCCTGTAATCCCAACACTTTGGAAGGCCAAGGTGGGTGGATCATTTGAGGTCAGGAGTTCGATACCAGCCCGGCCAAGATGATGAAAACCAGTCTCTACTAAAAGTACAAAAATTAGCTGGGCATGGTGGTGCACGCCTGTAATCCCAGCTACTCGGGAGGCTGAGGAACGAGAATCTCTTGAACCCGGGAGGCAAAGGTTGCAGTGAGCCAAGATCGCACTACTGTACTCCAGCCTGGGCGACAGAGTGAAACTCTGTCCCGAAAAATAAATAAATAAATAAATAAATGTAATATGGACAGAGAAGTGCACAAAATCTATGCTTGATGCACTTTCACAGACCAATGGCACCTGGGGAAACAGCTAGGCAGCTGTGCTAATGGCCCAGGGTGCCTCTGACCTTGTACTTGTCTTACACATACTAACCTCCCTGGGGTGGCACCTTCCTAGATGGCTTCAGTGTTCACCTACACTTAACAAGGTGCAAACCCACATCCTAATGGCTGACCAGCTGGTAGACTAAGCCACAAATTCACTTCCCACCCCTCCCAAGACCCCAATGGAATCATTTTATGTTTAAAAATAGAGGAATTACATCTAATAAACACGAGAGGAATGAAACCATTAGAGCGGTTCTGCAGTCCCTAATAAAACAGTGGACAGTGGCAATGACCATCAGTGACTGCTCAGCCGCAGGTAAAAGGCAGACAGGGAGCTTTATAATGGAGGGGTCAGTCTGACAATACCTGCACCCACTAACCCATCATACCTGAAGACAGGACAACCAGACACCATGTGCCCACTGATGCAATGCAGTATGAAGAACCCAGCACCACTTAGGAAGTATTATAAAAAATACCAAATGAATCTACTCAGACCTCTAGTCCAAAAACTAGCTAACAGGAGACGAGGGGATGGAGGAACTTATTAAATGACATCATGAAGGCAAAAATCAGGCAAACCAACAAGACCAGTGACCTAGTTTCTTCAGCATATGAAGCATGTGCAGTGTGTGGGCCTTGTTTGGATCCTGATTTGAACAAACCAACAACTGTAAAAAGATATTTTAGAGACACGTAGAGAAAACAATATGAACTGGGTATCAGGTGACATTGAGGAATTATTGACAATTTGCTGAGTATGATAAAGGTAGTGTGGTTTCTTTCTTAAGGGTACGTATCTCTTAGATAGATACACAGAAACACTCAGGTGAAATGATACAATTCTGAGATTTGCTTTCAAATCCTCCAGTTTAAAAAAGGTTGTGCTGGGGCCGGGCGCGGTGGCTCACGCTTGTAATCCCAGCACTTTGGGAGGCCGAGGCGGGCGGATCACGAGGTCAGGAGATCGAGACCACGGTGAAACCCCGTCTCTACTAAAAAATACAAAAAATTAGCCGGGCGTGGTGGCGGGCGCCTGTAGTCCCAGCTACTCGGAGGCTGAGGCAGGAGAATGGCGTGAACCCGGGAGGCGGAGCTTGCAGTGAGCCGAGATTGCGCCACTGCACTCCAGCCCGGGTGACAGAGCGAGACTCTGTCTCAAAAAAAAAAAAAAAAAAAAAAAAGGTTGTGCTGGAACAGATGAAAAGAAATGCAGAAAGTGGAAAGCTGACAGCTGCTGAAGCTGGTCAACATGGGTGCTTGCAGCAGGCTGAATAACACCCCCCAAAAGATGCCCATGTCCTAATCCTAGAACCTGTGACTGTTATCTGAATGATAAAAGGAACTTTACAGACATAATTAAGAATCTTTAGAGGGATTATCCTGGACTATCCAGGTGGCCCAATGTAATCACCAAAGTCCTTATCAGTGACAGAGGGAGGCAGGAGTCAGAATCACAGGAGATATGACGCAAGCAGGGGTCAGAGTGATGTACTTTGCAGATGGAGGACAGGGCATGAGCTAGGAAGCAGTCTCCCCTTGAGCCTCCAGAAGAAACACAGCCCTGCAGACCCATTTTAGACTTCTGAGCTGCAGAACGGTAGAATAAATTCATGTTGTTCTAAGCCATAAAAGTCTGTGGTAGTCTATTACAATAGCAACATAAAACTAAGACATAAAACTAAACTAATACAGGGTTCATCTCCTACTTTGGGGTTCAAAAATCTCCTAAATAAAAAGTTGGTTTTTTTTTTTTAAAGAAAGTTAAAGAAATAACCCAGCCAGTGAAAAAAAATGGGGGCGTCAGCACCTTGAATTCCACTCATTCCTCCAAGAGGCAGAAGAGATAGATGAAGGTGAGGCTGACCAACCAGACTAGAGGCGATTCCAGCCCCACACTAGGAGGCACCACGGTGAAGGAGGTGCTTCCTGCAAGAGGACTCTAGGAGAGGCAGGAGTGAGTCAGGCTGAAAACAGAGCAGGTGAAAGTCTGCACTGGAATAGCTTTGCAAGTGCCCCACCTCGTGGGTGGTAACGCCAGCAGCCATGTACTTATACCCGGGCAAAAGTCCCAGGAGCCTCCTCAGACTTGAGACTGCGGCTAGGTTCTCAGGCTGCCCAGGTAAGTGGAGACCTCTTCAGTCCCACCAGGTGGGGAAGAGAAGGGAGTCTAT
This sequence comes from Symphalangus syndactylus, assembly GCF_028878055.3. NCBI lineage: Eukaryota > Metazoa > Chordata > Mammalia > Primates > Hylobatidae > Symphalangus > Symphalangus syndactylus. The sequence goes on along the minus strand of NC_072435.2, from coordinate 20,618,499 downwards.
AGCCTCACAGCTCTGTATTTATGAAACTGGAAGCAGAGCTGACCAGCTGACCCTGGCCCATGCAGGCCCACGAAACCCAGGGCATGCCTCACCAGGAGCACAGAGGGGAGTGGAAGGCACCAATCAGGAATCAGATCTACGCAGCTGCAGTAGAACAAGACTTCCAGCCTCACAGCCCTGCCCTGAGAAACACAGACGGACCAGACGACTGCTGGACATGAGAAACACCTGATGCACAGATAAAGAGACTGAACTAAGTAGCCACGAGGCCAGAGAATCCAGACAACAGCCACATTCAACTTTCAAAGACCTGTTAATTCCTATTCTCAGATTCTCAGACCAGAGTGATTTCAGTATAAAGTGGGACAGGATGCTACAAGAGAGGCTGAGAGAATAGGAAAGCCTTCACAGACTAAGAACAGAACAGAAGACACAGCAACTAGTTCAGGAGGCCCTAGAGAGTTTTGTTGTGGTCATCAGGGCCCCAGCCCGCACCAAAAAAAGGACATGGAATATAAAGAGATCAGAGACACGACAATTTGTTCAGGAGGTCCACCACCTAACAGAAGAGCCCAGAAAGAGAACATAAAGGAAAAGGACAAGAGGGAATTACTACTTTTTAAATAACACAAGACTTCTTAAAATAAGACACACAAAAACACTAGCCATAAACAAAGATAGACACATTTGACAAAAACATACCAACATTCAAACATCTGACTGATAAGACACCACCAGTTAAGACAAGCTACAGACTGGGAGGAGTTAGTTGATATGTGATAAAGAATTAGGATTCAGAATGCGTGTGAAATAGCTACATTAAAGTCAGTCTCTAGAAATCTAGGGATGGGGGGCCGGGCGCGGTGGCTCACGCTTGTAATCCCAGCACTTTGGGAGGCCGAGGCGGGCGGATCACGAGGTCAGGAGATCGAGACCACGGTGAAACCCCGTCTCTACTAAAAATACAAAAAAATTAGCCGGGCGTGGTGGCGGGCGCCTGTAGTCCCAGCTACTCGGAGAGGCTGAGGCAGGAGAACGGCGTGAACCCAGGAGGCGGAGCTTGCAGTGAGCCGAGAGCGCGCCACTGCACTCCAGCCTGGGCGACAGAGCCAGACTCCGTCTCAAAAAAAAAAAAAAAAAAAAAAAAAAAAAAAAGAAATCTAGGGATGGGGGAAGAGAAACAGAGAGAAGGAAATACAGATGGCCAATAAAGACATCAAAAGGTGCTTAAGCTCACTAGCAATCAAGAAGATGCACATTAAAGGAATGCAATATACCTTTCTGGTCCTGAGGTAGGCAAATATTTAAAAGACCTGATGTCAAGTGTTGACAGACATACAGGAAAATGGCTATTTTCTCCCAGAGCAGGGAGACTGAGAAGTAGCTTCGCCCCCTTGTAGAGGTAAGGGGCAGCACTAGTAACATTGAAAGTACATACCTAGCCGGACATGGTGGCTCATGCCTGTAATCTCAGCACTTTGGGAGGCCGAGGCAGGTGAATCATGAGGTCAAGAGATGGAGACCATCCTGGCCAACATGGTGAAACCTGCCTCTACTAAAAATACAAAAATTAGCTGGGCATGGTGGCATGCACCTGTACTCCCAGCTACTCGGGAGGCTGAGGCAGGAGAATTGCTTGAACCCGGGAGGTGGAGGTTGCAGTGAGCTGAGATCGCACCACTGCACTGCAGCCTGGGCAAGAGTGAGACTCCGACTCAAAAAAAAAAAAAAAAAAAAAATAGTACATACCTAAAACCAGGTACAATTCTGCTTCTAGAGGTATGCCTAGATAAAAACTACATAAACACTTGCACAAAGTGAAGTTACAGGAATGTTCACACAGCTTTCGCTGGAGCAGCAAAAACAATGGGGGAAAGAGGAACTTATAAACCTGTCCATAAAAGAAACTATGAACACAGAGGTGCACTTCTCTAATGGATACACTTGGCAGTGCAAAAGGAACAAGCCTGACTTCTCTGTATCTATCAGCATGGATGGACCTCAAAGTTCAAAAAGAGAAAACTATAGGAAAACTACACATAGAAAAAAATCATTGGGGAAAAACATAGATTGTTGGGCTGGGTGCAGTGGCTCACACCTATAATCCCAGCACTTTGGGAAGCTGAGGCAGGCAGATCACTGAGGCCAGGAGTTCAAGACCAGCCTGCCCAATATGACAAAACCCCACCTCTACTAAAAATACAAAAATTAGCCAGATATGGTGGCACATGCCTGCAATCCTAGCTACTTGGGAGGCTGAAGCACAAGAATCCTTTGAAATCGGGAGGCGGAGACTGCAGTGAGCTGAGATCACGCCACTGCACTCCAGTATGGGCAATGCAGTGAGACTGCCTCAAAAAAAGAAAAAGACTGGCCAGGCGCGGTGGCTCATGCCTGCAATCCCAGCACTTTAGGAGGCTGAGATGGGCGGATCACGAGGTCAGGAGATCGAGACCATCCTGGCTAACAACGTGAAACCCCGTCTCTACTAAAAATACAAAAAATTAGCTGGGCTTGGTGGCGGGCGCCTGTAGTCCCAGCTACTCGGGAGGCTGAGGCAGGAGAATGGCATGAACCTGGGAGGCGGAGCTTGCAGTGAGCTGAGATCGCGCCACTGCACTCTAGCCTGGGCAACAGAGCGAGATTCTGTCTCAAAAAAAAAAAAAAAAGAAAAAGAAAAAGACTGTCTATGTCCATATAGTTTATCATCTATGTATGCATATGAAAATGAATTAGCTGTGTACAAACTGAATCCATGAGTGGTTGCCTGAGAAATGGTGGAAAGACAGAGTACTATGTAAAAGAAGAAAAACGTAACAAATATGATGAAACAGTAATAATTGTTCACTGATGGTGAACATTTGCTTCCTTTTTATACTTCTCCGTAATTATGAAATTTGTCAAAATTAAAACTAAAATAAATTTCAAAAAATTTAGAAATGAAAAAGGGGACATTTTCAAACTGTAAGCCCCATGGGCTAAAAAGCAGGAAGAAAAAAGGAGCTGCCCCCAGCTGAATATGTAACCATGTTTGGGCCCACAAATCATGGAGGCCTCATCTCAAGGATGGTAAGGGGACCGGGCACAATGGCTCATGTCTGCAATCCCAGCGTTTTGAGGGCAAGGCAGGCAAATCACCTGAGGTCAGAAGTTTGAGGCCAGCCTGACCAACACGGTAAAACCCTGTCTTGATTAAAAATACAAAAATTAGCCAGTGTGGTGGTACACACCTGTAATCTCAGCTACTCGGGAGGTTGAGGCATGAGAATCCCTTGAACCCGGGAGGGGAGGGTGCATCAAGCCGAGATCGTGCCACTGCACTCCAGTATGGACAATGCAATGAGACTCTGCCTCAAAAATAAAAATAAATGGATGGTAAGGGGACACAGTAAACACCTTCAGCCTAGAATTGCAAAGGAAAATGCAAAACCAAAAGGCCAGAAGGGAGAGATGGTGGAAGACAGGAACCTAGTCTCGAGGGCTGTGGAGATGAGAGGGACCCTTCAAGGGTAGGAGAGGAAATGCAGGTTTCACTGTTGCCTGATGCTGAGAGGAAAGGGTGCTAAAGAGAGAAGAGTCCTGCTAGAGGGAGGAGCAAACCCTTCTGGTCCACAGGTCACCCTCATGAGCTGCATTTGCATTTTCCAATTACATCCTAGGATGACTTGCAAAAGTGTTTCACCCAAATTCTCATAAACATTCTTGCACACATCACTTTGTACACACATATAAGCATTTATCTAGGCATTCTAAGCACTTTATGGAATCTGCTAACAAACCAGCCACACATTTAAACCCTTTGAGAGTCTGAAGGAGAGAAGACCAAGGGTGCTGAGCTGGGTCTCAGATGTTTGCTGACAGATCTTGCCCAACTGCTCCCCTTCAAGGAACCTGGGGCAATTCAGATGGCTTCTAAGGTAGATTTCATTGCAGAGAAGGAAAACATAACTAGACTGCACATCCTCAAGTCTGACCAAGATGGGTGCAGATTATTGGTGTTTTATGTACATAATGTTTGTTATGCAGATATCCTAGCTGGACTGTTACAGAGGGGTTTGAATGCTTCTATATTTGGAAAGGCTGGTTGGGGTTTTTTAGATGGAATGAGATATTATCACTACAATTATTATTTTCCCCCATTCCTAGAAATAACGGGATCTGGGCTTCTGTAGTTAAAACCTCACTATTCAACATACTTCCATAAATGGACTCTTCAGATAATGAGGGATGACAGCATTTGATGTTTTCACCAGATAAATGCTTTATTTCAATAAATACTTAACTTGGAGGGAACAATAAAGGAACACAGGGTTCTTTTGCATTCCTGAAGATTTCACTAGTTAAAAACACACAGCAGTCAAATCCGAGTTTCCCACAGGAAAAAATCCAAAGTGAGTTTGGGGGAGGGCCAGCCAGGAGCATGTTATCAGAAATCACAACTCTTCAGACACTGGAGGGTGTTGTTATTTTTAATTCTGTTTTATTTTCTCAGCATTAACTTGGATAATTCTCAGAAAGCCTAGCATAAATTAACAGCAGAGTGTAGCATGGTGGTTAACAGGGCTTCTTCGCGGTGTTTTATTACAGCTAACTTCTACTCCTCAGAGTCTGATTCAGGGGCCATCTTTCAGGCTAGCCTAGCTTCACTACTGATGACTCTGTTTTAGGATTTAATAATGACTGTACATTGTAACAGCAGCAAACCTCATAGGTGCCCAAGTTCTGATGCCAGGCAACAATCACCTTTCATCATATGGTTCAGGCCCTTCTGCTTCCCATCTCATCTGGACCAGGAATAGCAACACTGCCACGTGGAGACAGCATACTTATGATGCACTTCACCTACCAGATTTGAAACTGTGGGCGGTTTCAATAATATTTTTTAATTTGAGGGGGAGGCACAAAGTAGACATCATTTTTAAATCTTGTTTTATATCCAAGTATCTCACATCTGCTTGATTCATTATTTTAACTTAAAAATAAAAGACCTAAAAAAAAGTAATGAAACTCTTTATCTTTCATAGCAGAGTTTAACAGAGTAAATGTAACTTTGATGAATTAGGAAAAACCAATTTAAAAAATCTCCCATTTAGAAATACAGAGACAACTCTAAAAAACTGAAACAGGAAGTTAAAAATGGCTGCCTCCATCATTTTTTACAATGTAATTACATTGTAATTACATTTATTACATTTCCATTGTAATTACATTACATTAAAAGAAATATTGACACAATGCTACAATATGGGTAACTCTTGAAAATGCAAACATTATGCTAAGTGAAAAAAGCCAGACAAAAAAGCCTGTGCCATATTATGATTCCATTTTTATGAAATGTCCAGACTAGGCAAATTCATAAAGACAGAAAGTACACTAGTGGTTGGGAGGGAGTAGGGGGAACAGGGAGTGACTACTAAGGGGTACAGGATTTCTTTTTAGGGTGATGAAAATGTTCTAGAATTAGATACTGGTGATTGTTGCACAATTCTGTGACTATACTAAAAACCACTGAATTACACACTTTAAAAGGATAAACTTTATAGTATGTCAGTACCATCTCAATAAAGCTATTATAAAAATTTTTTTAAGTGGCTGCATCTGGTGAGGAGGCTGGGCAGGAGGAGGGGAGAGACATGACACCTTTCCTAAGTGACTCCATTGTCCTATTTCTCTCAGGAGCCACCCTGTCCCCATCATCACAAAGGCCCCTGCTTTGATTTCCTTATACCTCTCCTCCCTAGCTCCAAGGTCTTGGTCAGACTGAAGCCTGAAACACCAGCCTGCTTCCCACAGCCGTCTTCTTTCCACACCTATCACCACATTTCGGACCCTGGTGCCGCCTGATCCCAAGACTTCTGAGGCTCTGCAGCAGGCATTCAGGGCCTGGCTGGGTTCATCCTGGCCTCTCCAGCCTAAAATCTTTTTTTTTTTTTTTTTTGAGACGGAGTCTCGCTCTGTCGCCCAGGCTGGAGTGCAGTGGCGCAATCTCGGCTCAATGCAAGCTCTGCCTCCCGGGTTCACGCCATTCTCCTGCCTCAGCCTCTCCAAGTAGCTGGGACTACAGGTGCCCGCCACCACGCCCAGATAATCTTTTTTGTATTTTTAGTAGAGACGGGGTTTCACCGTGGTCTCGATCTCCTGACCTCGTGATCCGCCCGCCTCGGCCTCTCAAAGTGCTGGGATTACAAGCGTGAACCACCGCGCCCGGCCCAGCCTAAAATCTAACTGGAGTCAGTCTCACTCAAACACTGGTCACATAGTGTGCTGCCTGCCACCCCTGACCCCTGGGGTGCTGCAGGAGGCCAGATCCCCACTCACCAGGCTGTGCCCAACTGGCTGACGCATTCTTTTCACCTCTCGGCCCAGGTCTCCCAAGCAGCCTTCCCCTCCACAGTAAAAGCTGACCTCCACACAGACTCTGTCCCATCTCCTGACTCATCAGGTGACTGAACTCCTGCAGGCCTACCCTACCCGTCTCAGGTTTCTCACGTCCCACACTGCATGTGTGGTTCCAGATAGGCCATGAGATGTCCTTAGCTGAGTGAATAACCCTGGAAAAGGGTCTGGGAGCTCCTCAGGGTGAAGGCTCACACCTGTCCTTGTTCCCTTCACAGCAGGCACAGCAGGCACTGCACAGCATCAGCCTAAATCGGGTGCTAAAGACATGGGTGAAGGTAGCAAAAGAGAAGAGAAGTGGGGCTGCCAGCCAAAAGGGCTGCCCCTCATGCCCCACAAGAAGCCAGGGATAGTCGGGGCTCAGTACTGGGGACAGACTGGTTGACAGCAAGGCTCTGAGTCACTAAAAACGGCCTGATTCTCCCTACCTGCTCTCAGGAAGGATTAACTTCCAGTTGCTTCCTTCCCTACCCAAACTCCAACTGTTGTAAACTGGAGAGCCACATCAACTGGGATGACCAGGGATAACCTGGACATCATCCTTTGGGAACAGGACAGCCCCATCTCACCTGAACCTGGGCTGCTGGGAGCCCAGTGGCCCTCGTCCCCTCCTCAAGGCGCCCCTCCACGTGCCAGGCAGGATCCTGAGGACACAGAGCTAGGAAACGAGAAAAAAGTCATGGAGGCAGCTCTCGCTGCCAGGAGCTCACCTTTCCTTCTGAGGGGCTGACAACCAGCCTCTGCCCCTCCCCCTTGAATGAGGGAAGAGACCCATTTCCTCATTCTATAGATGAAGGAATTAGGGCTCAGAGAAGGTTAGGAAAGTACCTGAACACATGAATCTCTCATTGGCCCCCCTGTGCTATTGGGTACCATCTCTGAGAAGCAGTGTCTGGTCACAACATTGCTGGGCCTGAACCCTAAATGGCCACACATGAATTCTCATGCATCTTGAGATGTCACCATCACCTTACTGCTCACTAGTTTTCTTTTTCTTTTTTTTTGAGATGGAGTCTCGCTCTGTCGCCCAGGCTGGAGTGCAGTGGCACGATCTTGGCTCACTGCATGCTCCGCCTCCCAGCTTCACGCCATTCTCCTGCCTCAGCCTCCCGAGTAGCTGGGACTACGGGCGCCCACCACCACACCCAGCTAACTTTTTGTATTTTGTTTTAGTAGAGACGGGGTTTCACCATTAGCCAGGATGGTCTCGATCTCCTGACCTCATGATCCACTCACCTCGGCCTCCCAAAGTGCTGGGATTACAGGCGTGAGCCACCGCGCCCGGCCACTAGTTTTCTGATCCCTCCTTGTTCCAAATCTGCACAGAGACAGATCTGGACCACCTGCCCTAAAGCCCCACCTGGTCCCCATTCTAATCCCCAGCTGTGGCAGAGCACTACGGCGAGAGGCCACAATATGGCAGCCCACAGCTGACTGCACTCTTGACTCACCCCAGGAGGCCCATGGGTCAACAGCTGTCATCCCCCAAGACTGGTCCGTAAGGGCACCTGCACAGAAGGATCAGGTTAGGACTGTGACACCAAACCTAGTGGTTCAAGGTGACAAAATACAAAAGAAGACTGACTCGCTAATGGGCACTATAAAATTCCATAAACAGAACCCAAGGGCATGTAAAAAAAATCCAACGTAAGCTGGATTCACACAGGCAACGCACAGGTGAGTCACTATTACTTAACACTGTTTTGAAGTTACCAACCAATGCTATATAAGTAAAAACAATAAAGGTAAAAATATATATGGGAGCAGTAGAGACAATATTTTATGTATCACTGTTGTTTAGGAAACCCCACAAACCACCAGAAAAATTTCTTAAAACTAACAAAACCTCTCAGGAGATGACTATAAAACACATAAAAGTTAGTGTCTTTTATGCCAACAATTTTCCTCCTTTACCACCAATCAGTTCCAATTTTGTACCAAGATAGACACATCCCCTTCCATCCTCAAAAGTCCTCAGCCCATCACCAGCTCTGACCCATGACTGCAGCAGCTAATGTTAGGAGAGGCCCAGAAGAAACACAATTTGGACTCACCCCAGGAGGCCCACGGGTTGATGGCTGCCATCCCGAGGACTGATTGACCAGGCACCTGCCCGGGAACACTGCAAATCCCAACCTAGTGACAAAAATGAAAAAAGACAAAACTAGTCCTTTCTCAAAAAAGACCAAGTGGGAACAAAGAAGGGAATCCACCCACAGAAGCAACAAAAAAACTTGTAAGGAGCATCGTAAGAAAAGAGAATTTACATGTCAAAAAAGTAACACAATTCCTGGAGCGAAATGAAGGGTAATTTGCATAAGCCGGAAAAAAAGAGCGTGATCCTGAATGAGAGGGTACAAATTTGTCAGCTATTCCCAAGAGACAGCCAGTCACAACACAGATGGAACTTCTGGGTTAATTTGACAACAATTATTGTAAAATCAACTTGCAATCCTCTTATATTAGTGGTTGCCTAGAGCTGCGGGAAAAATGAAATGGGGAGTGATTGCTTAACGGAAACAAGGGTTTCTTTGTGGGATGATGAAATGTTCTAAAATTAGATAATGGGGATGGTTGCACAACTTTATTAATATACAATAAAACCAGTGAATTGCACACTTTTAAGTGGTTAAAGTGAACATTATGTTATGTAAATTTAATCCCACCTCCAAAAAAAATTCACGTCCAAGATTTACTAAGCCTAAGCTTGTGTGTGTGTTGAGGACTTAGAGATGGGCCTGGCGCCCAGACCCCTAACTCCTCAGGTTCCAGATCTTTGTACAAGTCAGCGACCTCTCGAATGGATTCCTGGGTATGTGTGTAAAGCACTAGAACACACAGTGGGCCTCAGGAGCACCAGAATCAGCGCGAAAACGCAGAATGCAAACAGTATTTTGCACCGTTATTTGCAACTTGACAGTGACCGCCGCCGTCACCGCATGTTTAAGGGAACCCGGAGCTGTTTCCAACCCAGGTCTGACGTCCTTCACAGTGCTTTGTGTGAACCGGCGAGGGGAGAAACGACGACTGGGGAATGAACGGGGTTATTCGTCCCATCAATGGCCTCAGAAGCATCCTTATCACCTGCTTCCAGAGCTCCCGACCCAAATTTCCTCCGCAAGACCGACGCGGCCGCGACGCTGCAGAAGCTCGTCCCGGCCTCACCTGGCTCGCGGCCGGCGGTCCCCCTTGAAGGCGTCGCAGCAGGCTCGGGGTCGCCCAGCCTGGGGCGTTTGGCTTTTGTCCCGCGCCGAGGTCCGGCCCAGGAGTGCGCTTGGGAGCTCCAGGCGCGGCCTCGGACACAAAGGAGCGCGGAGCCGACGTGCAGCAGAGTTCACCCAGGCCCGTCCGGCCAGAAAAGGAAGAACGCCCGGAGGCGGGAGGCCGGAGGCAGGCTTCTGGCTGGAGAGCCGAGGGCAACGAGGGCGCAAAGCCGGCGCGGAAAGGGAAGGCGCAGGACCCACCCTGGCGCCGCCTCCCCGCGCCAGCTCTCATGACCCCCAAGCCCCGCAGCTACTGCCGCCCCACAGCCCGAGCAAAGGCCTCACCTCAGCCGCGGACAATGGCGGTTGCTTCCCCGGCGTCGACCGGGGCGCGCCGCGGGGTCTGCTGGGAGCTGTAGTTTCAGGCGGGCACTTCCGGCGTCGGGCAACGGCGCCGCCATGACAGGTGCCTGGGCCGCACCCCCTCGCCCTACCTGGGCGGGTTTGGGACCTTTCTGGCACCTGCGGCGAAGCGGGCGGTAGGGTGGACTTTGTTATCCCGTCCCCAGATCACCCTCCTCCACCGCCGCCTCCCACTGCAAAAGGGCCTGGGTAAGTCGCGCCCCGCGGGCCTCAGTTTGCCCATCCGCAAAATGGCGCCTCCTGGCCCCGGGTTTCCCGGGAGGAGCTCGGCGAGTTCTCAGCGCTCTCAAGGGATCCTTCCGTTTGGCGTTCGCAAGATTGTGAGAAAGTGGCTGCTGTTATTCTCTTTAAGATAAGGAACCTAATTCGAGCTACCCCTCTCTGTGAAGCCCCAGGGCTGAGAATGTCAGGGCTCCTTCCCAGGTCTCTTTCCGGAGGACAAGGTTTATGGGAGCATGGGTTACCAGCGACGTATCCTCTGAGTTTTCCTGTATCAATATGTATGAAGCGGTTCGGGAGCGGTGGCTCATTCCTGCAATCCCACCACTTTGGGAAGCTGTGGCGGGAGGATCGATTGAGTTCAGGAGTTCGACACCACCCTGGGCAACATAGCGAGACCACATCTCTAGGAAAAAAACACAAAAATTAGACCGGTGTGATGGCGCGCGCCTGTAGTCTCGGCTACTCAGGAGGCTGCGGTGGAAGGATTGCTTGAGCCCTGGAGGTCAAGGTTGCAGTGAGCTATGATCGCACCACTGCACTTCAGCCTGGGCAACAGAGCAAGATCCGGCCTTAAAACAAACAAAAAAGCAGGCCGGGCGGTGGCTCACGGCTGTAATCCCGGCACTTTGGGACGCCAAGGCAGGTGGATCGCCTGAGGTCAGGAGTTCGAGACCAGTCTGGGCAACATGATGAAACCTCATCTCTACTAAAAATACCAAAAAGCCGGGCGTGGTGGTGGGCACCTGTACCCAGCTACTTGGGAAGCTGAGGCAGGAGAATCGCTTGAACCTGGGAGGCAGAGGCTGCAGTAAGCCGAGATCAAGCCATTGCACTCCAGCATTCCAGCCTGGGCAACAAAGCAAGACTCTGTCTCGAAAAAAAAAAAGAAGGGACTGAGGGACTGTAGGTGGTGATACCAAAGGCAGCATGGCCATTTAGGAAGGTAGACTTGAGTGAGCAGTGGGCAAGAGATCTTGAAGATATTTCCACTAGTAATGGAGGATCTTTTTAAAAAGCTGGCCTGTGGGTTGGGCTTTTCTTATTGGGTGGTGTTGGCACTCACTGTGGGTGGGCAAAGCGGAGTAGCCCTTTCAGAGGGAGAGGAAAAGTTCAAGTAAGACAGGCTGAATTCAAGGGAGAGGACCAAGAGAGAGGTAAGGTGGAAGGGGCAAGGTGTTGGGACAGGCCCCAGCTGGCAGGAAGGTGAACCCGGGCAGAGTGGGCACTGAGGAAAGCAATCTATGGATGGTACAGCCACAATTTCCATCTCAGGATCAAGCAGAGAAGAGAGGCTGGAGAAGGAAGAGTGACAGAAGTAAGAGGAGAGTGTCTCTCTGCTTCCACTCCAACCCCCTACAGCTCATCCTCCAGCAGGCAGCCAGGGGCACTTTTAGGATCTCACATCAGGTCCTTGCCTCACATTCTGCACTGGCTTCCCAAGTAGTTAAAGTAAAATCCAAATTCCAGCTCACAGCTTAGAAAACTCAGCAGGACTGGCCTCTGTCCTATTCCACACCCCATCTCAGTCCCTCAAGCTCATCTGTCACTCCTGCCCATTTCTGGACTCCAGCCATTCCTCAAACAGGGTAAGCCCATTCCTGCTTCAGGGCCTTTGTACATATTGTTTCCTCTTCCTGGAATCTTCCTTGTACAGCCACAGGGTTTTCTTTTTCTTCATCCAGATCTCAGCACAGATGTCACATCCTGGTAACAGCCAGCTGTGACTCATCCTCTCTAATTCTCAATCGCATTACCCTTTTTATTTTCTTCGTATCAATATCTAAAGTCATAACTGATTGTCTCATACAGTACAGAAGCTAAGTTTTATGATATGCAATCACCTAATACCTGCTACACAAACCTCAATGTTCATATAAAGTAACACTAGAATTAATATTCTAAAGAGAGATGAGGTAGCTCTGTTCACTTTTGAGAGGGAACTCGAATGAGAGAGACACCTTTGACCTAAAGGTGTCAGGAAACCAGATGAAGAAAAACACCCCTGCTATGGTTTGAATGTTTTTATCCCCTCCAAAATTCATGTTGAAACTTAATCCCTACTGCAGTAGTGTTGGGAGGCAGAGTCTAATGGGATTTATGGAGGTCATGAGGCTCTGCCATCATGAATGGATTAATGGTGTAAACCAAAAAATAAAATTCTAAGGCCCCCCCGCCCAAACCATATGAATAGACCCCTCCTCTCAGCCAAGGGCATTCCAGAGTTAATCTGAAAAATGAGTTCAGGCATGATGGGAAGCAGAAGCTGGACTCGCCTCATTACACCCTCCTCCCTTCTGGAATTAGTGATAGAACAGTCTTTTTTTTTTTTTTTTTTGAGACGGAGTTTCGCTCTTTCACCCAGGCTGGAGTGCAGTGGCGCGATCTCGGCTCACTGCAGGCTCCGCCCCCCGGGGTTCACGCCATTCTCCTGCCTCAGCCTCCCTTGTAGCTGGGACTACAGGCGCCTGCCACCTCGCCCGGCTAATTTTTTGTATTTTTAGTAGAGACGGGGTTTCACCGTGTTAGCCAGGATGGTCTCGATCTCCTGACCTTGTGATCCGCCCGCCTCGGCCTCCCAAAGTGCTGGGATTACAGGCGTGAGCCACTGCGCCCGGCGATAGAACAGTCTTTAAGTCTGACAAGAAACATTCACAGTCTATTATCTCTGGAGGTTTCATCTGCATGATAAAACCTTGAGCTCCACAACACCAGACATTCCTTTCTATTGACAATAACTCTTTAAATCAATTGGCAATCAGAAATCTCTAAATCTGCCTATAACCTGGAAACTTTCTGTACTAGTGTACATCTTCCATGTATTGATTGATGTCTAATGTCTCCCTAAAATGTATAAAACCAAGCTGTACCCTAACCACCCTGGGCATGTCCTCAGGATCTCCTGAGAGCTGTGTCAGGGGCTATTGGTCATATTTGGCTCAGAGTAAATCTCTTCAAATATTTTACAGAGTTTGACTCTTTGTCAACAATGCCGTTGTAAAAGGCTCATGGAGAGATTCTGCGTGTGCTCGCCTGCTCTTTCTCTCTCTCGTTCTCTTTCTCTCCCCCACCCCCACCCTCCACCACCCTGCCCTTTACCTTCTGTCATGTGAGGATGCAGTGTCCAAGGCACCATCTTGAAATCGTCATCGCCAAATATGTCAGCACCCTGATGTTGGACTTCCCAGCCTCCAGACCGTAAGGCAGTACATTTCTTGTAAATTACGCAGTCTCAGCTATTCTGTTATAGCAGCACAAATGGACTAAGACAACCCCTGAGATAGGAAGGGGTGAGGTAAATGCAATCAGAGTTGGGGTTTTCCATCTTAGTCCAGTAAATGAGCTGGAACTGTTCTGTATAAACAAAGGGCAAGGTAATTGCTACATAGATTCTTTTATTATTGCTGATTCTTATCCTAAAATAAAGGACGTTGCCACTACACATCCTCTAGAATGGCCAAAAATAAAAATGCTGACAGCATCAAATGGGATAACATGGTACCAACTGGAATTCTCCTACCCTGCTGATGGGAGTATAATGTGGTACAGTCACTTTGGAAAAAAGTTTGACAATTTCTTATAAAATTATACATAAACCTGTACTATGATCTAGAGATTCTACTCCTGTTTGTTCAAAAGAAAGGCAAACATCTGTCCACTAAAAGATATGTACAAGAATGCTCACAGTGGCATTATTTATGACAGTCCAAACCAGGAGATAATCCAAATGTCTGTTACCAAGAGAATGCATAAAGAAATTTTGATTTGTCAATTTAATGGATTACTACTTAGCAATAAAAATAATTAGCCATGCTGGGCGCGGTGGCTCATGCCTGTAATCCTAGCACTTTGGGAGGGTGAGGCAGGTGATCACCTGAGGTTGGGAGTTCAAGACCAGCCTGACCAACATGGAGAAACCCCGTCTCTACTAAAATACAAAATTAGCCGGGGTGGTGGCACATACCTGTAATCCCAGCTACTCGGGAGGCTGAGGCCGGAGAATCACTTGAACCCGGGAGGCAGAGGTTGCATTGAGCCGAGATTGCGCCATTGCACTCCAGCCTGAGCAAAAAGAGCAAAACTCCGTCTCAAAAATAATAATTAGCCACATATCCACACAACAATATTGCATTATCACAGGTATAGTGATAAATACTGTATGATTCCATTTATATGAAGTTCAAGAACAGGCTAGTAATCCATGGTGAAAGAAGTATTTACCTCTGGGGGTGGCAGCACTGACTAAAGAGGTACAAGGGAGTCTTCTGGGGCCTGGAAATGTTCTGTATCTTGATCTGGGTGGTGGTTACACAGGTATATGCGTGTTAAGAATTCATCAAGCTGTATACTTAGTGTACTGTAATGGCATTACACTTTCTTTCAATTAAAATATGAAAGAAAAAAAGGGGGTGTCTTTTGCTTCCACATTGGTAGCCCCAGCATCTGTATCTCCTGCGTGATAATGGTTGGATGAATTAAAAGGTAGGAGGGATAGAAGAGGAGAAAAGCAATAGGAAGAGGAAGGTTGGAAGAAAAGCCCAGCTCCACTGTCTCACATGGGTGTCATTGGGTACTGGGGAACTTGGAAGCACTAGGGAACAAAGAGGAAGGTGCTCCCTTAGGCTTCCACTTCTCAGGCCAGAAGTGAGACGTTATGAAGCTGTTGGCCCCTAGTGGGGGACAAATGAGACCAGTGAGAGAGGGTTTTTGCCTTAGAATTGCCCCTTTCCTGGAGACAGCAGCAAGATGAAGGCCTCTCAAGAAGTGCTTCATCCTCAGGAAATCAACTGAGGAAATGACTCCCAAGAGAAGGATCATACATCACTCAGTCATCAGCAAACATTTATGAAGCACCTGCTCTGTGCCAGGCCCTAAAGTGAAAAAAAACAAACACTTCACTTATGGAAGCACGAGATAAACAATAAACATAAGTAAATTAAAGAGTAGCTAGAAGGCAACAACTTTGGAACAAAGAAAAAAAACAGAGTAGGTGATAATAGTGCCCAGATGGGAAGGGCAAGTTGCTGTATGAAATTGGGTGCTAAGGGTGAGTCAGAGTCACCTCATTGAGGTGACATCTGAGCAAGGACTGGAAGGAAATAAGGGATGCAGACGGCCGGGCGCGGTGGCTCACGCCTGTAATCCCAGCACTTTGGGGGGCCGAGGCGGGCGGATCACAAGGTCAGGAGATCAAGACCATCCTGGCTAACACGGTGAAACCCCGTCTCTACTAGAAATACAAAAAATCAGCCAGGCATGGTGGCAGGCACCTGTAGTCCCAGCTACTCGGGAGGCTGAGGCAGGAGAATGGCGTGAACCCGGGAGACGGAGCTTGCAGTGAGTCAAGATCACACCACTGCACTCCAGCCTAGGCGACAGAGCAAAACTCCGTCTTAAAAAATAAATAAATAAAAATAAGGGATGCAAACATCCGAGAGAAGAGCTAGAACAAAAGACCTGGTGTGAGGGGCCTGCCTAGTCAGCTGCGGGAACAACGGTGGTCATAGAGGCAATAAGGGGGCCAGATGGTAGAGAAAGTTGCAGGCATCATGAGGGCTCTGGATTTGAGTGAAATGCGGGGCTCTGGCAGGGTTCTGAGTAGAGCATTGATGGGCTCTAGCCTGTGTGGAGAGTAAACTAACCAAGGAAAGCAGTGGAGTGATGTGTGAAACCAGTGTAGTAATTAGGTGGGAGATGATGGCCGCTCAGATCAGATTGGTGATCAGTGGCTGGATTGTGGACATGCAGATACTTTAAACGTAGAGCCAACAGACCGTAGGTTCAAGGTTTTGCATCATAAGGGGCAATATAGCCTGTAATGTCTAGAACGAGTCAGGAAATAAAGGAGGCCTCTCAATACAGCTATTCACCAAGGGCTTTGATGGGTACGAAGTTGCAAGTGTGTGGACTGGCCCAAGCTCCTTCCCGCTCCAGTTACCCAGTGTTCTGAGCAGCACTCTATTCTCTTCTGTGAGGTGGCAGAGGCAGGGCCACATCATCATCTTGGATGCACCTTTTATGGGAGGCTGGAGTGCAATGGTGCCATCTTGGCTCACTGCAACCTCCGCCTCCCAGGTTCAAGCGATTCTGCCTCAGCCTCCTGAGTAACTGGGATTATAGGCGCGCGCTACCACGCCCGGCTAATTTTTCTATTTTTAGTAGAGATGGGGTTTCGCCACGTTGGCCACGCTGGTCTTAAACTCCTGACCTCAAGTGATCCGCCCGCCTTGGTCTCCCAAAGTGCTGGGATTACAGGTGTGAGCCAGCGTGCCCAGCCTGGACTTGCCTTTTACCTCATCCGTGGTGTCTTTTGAAGAAAAAAATTATTTAGAAATGTTTTTTCTTTCATAGCTTGTGTTTTATGTATTACTTTCAAGATCCCAACTACATCTAGGTCCTAAAAATGCTATCCTACCTATTCTAAGTTTTTTTTAATCAACTTAATTGTGGTATAATTGCACATTGCAGATGAACTGCACATGTTTGAAGAGAGTAATGTAAGTTTTTTTGTCTTGGAGCTCTGAGGTAAACTTTTATTTCTTAGCTGACAGGACTTCCACACTCATGCTCCTCTCGGCACGTTTCACCCAGCCCAAGCAGCAGCGGCCCAGTGGAAAAGGTGCTGTGGCCAAAGGGATTGAAGACTCACTCCGCATTCTAGGCCGCAGAAGCGGGCGGGCTTGGGATGCTGGCAGGAGCCAATGACTCTCCCCAGGCTCTGCATCCTGGCTCCGGGGCACAGGCGCCTTTCCGCCCTGACGCTGATGCTCGTCTGGCTGCCCGTTCTTTGGCATCAAAATACCAGACGATGGTGGCGCACACTGTGGCCTGGGCTGCCTCACCTCGTGCAGTCCCACCCAGAAAGACCAGAGGACCAGAAAACCAGAAGCCTGTCAGAGCGACTAGAGGTTAGTTCCCGCGGACAGCCGCCCGCCTCAGTGTCCACAAGGGTTACCTGGGTAATGCGCCGCTTGGGCTCCGCGCCCAGCCGATGACGTAACCCGCGCTTGCGCAGTGGCGCCGCCCGGATGTGTGGGCTCCAGGCTGCCATCCCCCAACACCAGCCCAGCGGGTCCTGGACGCCTAGGCCGTGTGGCTACAATAGAATCCAGGCTTGGCCGAATCCAGGACGACCCGGCCAGACCCACCGGCCGTACCTTGCCCGCCCGGTTTAGTCACTTGCTCTAGGTGGATCTAAACCTCTAGGCCTGGGCTCGGTGGCTCACGCTTGTAATCCCAGCACTTTGGGAGGCCAAGGCGGCAGAATTGCTTGAGCCCAGGAGTTCGAGACCACCCCCGGCAGCATGAGGAGACACGGCCTTCCCGCCTGATCTCTTTAAAAGACTTTAATTCGCCGGGCGTGTTGGCGCCCACCTGTTGTCCCAGCTACTCCGGAGGCTGCGGTGGAAGGATCACCTGAGCCCAGGAGGTCAAGACCGCAGTGAGCTATGATCCTGCGACTACACTCCAGCCTGGGCGAGAGAGTGAGATCCTGTCTCCAAAATAAATAAAATTATGTACCTATGTATGTATATTTAATTACATATATTTTGTATAGTTTATAACATATACATATGTATAATGTATACACATACATATATATGTGTAAATATATATGTGTATATATACGTAATAAAATATTAAGAACCCACCCAGCCGAAGCCACGGGCGCGCTTGCCCAGGGCTTTGGGCCCTGGGTTGGCCTCAGCCACTTCAGTCCCGGCCCCAAGGATGTTGGGGGAACCCTGCCAGGCGGCAAGCGCCTCCTCCAGCCCCGGAGTCCTCCAGCTGTGCGCCCGTCCTCCCTCCCAGGGCGCTCTCCTGCGTGCGTTTTGACAAATATCTAAACCCGCAAAACCATCACTAGCTCTGGTTTCCCAGGACCCTTGAAACCCGTCTGTTCAGCATTCCACGCCCCTCTGCCCTGCTTTCAAACCACGCCAATCTGCTGTTATACAGATTAGTTTGGATTTTCTAATAGTTGTATATAAATGCTGTGACACATATGAGTGTACTCTTTTGTGATCTGGCTTATTTTACTCAGCACGATTATTTTGAGATTATCCATTTTGTTGCATATGTAAGTAGCCCATTCCTTCTATTGCTGAGTGCTGTTCCGTCTCATGGATGCACCACAATTGTTTACCACGCATCTGTCCATGGACATGTGAGCTGTTTCTCTTTGGGGCTGTTAAAAATAAATACTGTGAACATTCGTGTACAAGTCTTCCTAAGGACACGCATTTCCTTTCCTGTTGGACAAATGCCTAGGAGTAGAATGGCTGGATCATATAGGAAATGAAACTTCAACTTTTTTTTTTTTTTTTTATGAGATGGAGTCTCGCTCTGTCGCCCAGACTGGAGTGCAGTGGCGCGATCTCGGCTCACTGCAACCTCTGCCTCCAGGGTTCACGCCATTCTTCTGCCTCAGCCTCCTGAGTAGCTGGGACTACAGGCGCCCACGACCACACCTAGCTAATTTTTTCGTATTTTTAGTAGAGACGGGGTTTCACCGTGTTGGCCAGGATGGTGTCGATCTCCTGACCTCGTGATCCGCCCACCTCGGCCTCCCAAAGTGCTGGGATTACAGGCGTGAGCCACCATGCCCCACGAAAGTTCAGCATTTTAAAAAACTGTCCATTTGTTTTCCAAAGTGTTTGTACCGTTTCACATTCCCACCAGGAATGCACAGATGCTCCTGAACTACGATAGGGTTAGTTCCAAATAAGCCCATTGTAAATTGAAAATACCATGAATCAAATGATTTACAATACCCAAATAAACCCATCAAGTGGAGGAGAGTACTGAATTTGTATAGCTTGTGTACCATCATAATTTTGAAAAATCGTAAGTTGAACCATTCTAAGTCTTGTAGGTCGAGGACTGTATAAGAGTTGTAATTCCGCCATATCCTTGGCAACACGGTATGATATTTATTTTTTGCAATTCTAATAAGTGTGTATTGGTATTGCACTGTAGTTTTATTTTGATTTCTCTAATTACTAACGTTAAACATCTTCTCATATGCTTCCTTGCCATTTGCGTATCTTTTTTGGTGAACTGTGTTCAAACATTTTGCTTGGCTTTAAAAAAAAAGTGGTTGAAATCGGTTGTTTTCTTATTGTTGAATTTTATCTTTTATTCTATTTTTTTTTTTTTTTTTTTTGAGATGGAGTCTTGCTCTGTCACCCAGGCTGGAGTGCAATGTCACGATCTGGGTGGCTCACTGCAACCTCTGCCACCCAGGTTCAAGTGATTCTCCTGCCTCAGCCTCCCAAGTTGCTGGGATTACAGGTGCATGCCACAGCTGGCTAATTTTTGTATTTTGAGTAGAGACAGGGTTTCACCATGTTGGCCAGGCTGGTCTTGAACTCCTGACCTCAAGTGATCTGCCCATCTCTGCCTCCCAAAGCGGTAGGATTACAGGCGTGAGCCACCATGCCCATCCTTTAATGCTCTTTTAATCCACACAGAAGCCCAGAGCTCAAATCAGGGGCCCTGGTATCTTCAACAAGGCCTGGCTCACGTGGGTTTATGGCGCAGATCTGAGGAGCTCCTGGCTCCACCTGTCCCACCCATCCCGGTGTCCCCGCCTCACCTGGTCTGGGGCAGTCCGCTCGGGCTTTAGCAGGATGATGTAGCCCTTGGGGCGAAGATGCCACCCAGCAGCCCTGCCATGGAAGCCAGGATGGAAAAGATCTCCATGGCCACAGTGGACTTGCCCTGTGCGCTGTGGTACAGGGTAGGAAGGTTGTCCAGAAGCTGCAGAAAAGCAGCATGCTGAAGGTGAGGAACTTGGACTCGTTGAAGGTGTCTGGCAGACCCATGGCCAGGAAGGCCACAAAGAAGGTGCCCCCAGCCAGGAGGCCCAGGTAGCCCAGCACACAGGAGGATGCGACAGCAAAGCCCTCTTGGCATTGGATGACAATGTGGCTGGGCTCTGAGGCCATGTCCCCATCTGGGAATGGTGGAGAAGTGCCCAACCAGATGCCACAGAGAACAACCTGCACCAAGGAAGCAGCAAGGACCACCGAGGTGGAAGCGCCAGGTCCCAGGCACACCCAGACCCTGTCACCTGGCCTGGTGACCCTGAAGGCCAGGACCACAGTGAGGGTCTCGGCCAGGACGGAGGAGACAGCCATGGTAAACACAACAGCAATTGTGGTCTGGCAGAAGCGGCAGGTGGCAGCTGTGGGACAACCAAGGAAGAGCAAGGGACAGATGGCACAGAGGGCCAGGGAGGTGAGCATGAGGAGCCGAGAGCTCTGTTGTTGGCCCTGACCACAGGTGTGTCTCGGTGCTTCAGGAACAGTCCGAGGACCAGCACTGCCAGGCTGGCCAGCATGAGTGCCACCAAGGCCAGCATGAGTCCCAGGGGGTCGTCAAAGGCCAGGAAGATCTCTGTCCTGGGCAGGCAGCCATCTCTGGTGCAGCTCGAGTACGGCTCCTCTGGGCACGGAAGACATCTCTTCGTATCTGTGGGAGACACATCCCTGCGTCTGCCACAGGGTCGTAATGACACCAGCCATGTGAAGGAAGGCTCCCTATGCACTAAACAAGCCTTACCAGCGTTTCACATCGATTCATTACTGATTGAAAGAGGCCTGCCCCTCCACACCTGTGGGTATTTCTCACAAGGTGGAGAGGAGAGACTGAGAAAAGAAATAAGACACAGTATAAAGGACAAAGTATAGAGGAAGTATAAAGTGACGAAGTACAGAGGAAGCAAAGTGGGCCCAGGGGACCAGCACTCAGCATATAGAGGACCCACACCAGCACTGTTCTGAGTTCCCTCAGTATTTATTGATCACTATCTCTACTATTTTGGCAAGGGGGATGTGGCAGGACTATAGGGTAATGGTGGGGAGAGGGTCAGCAGGAAAACATGTGAGCAAAGGACTCTGTCATAAATAAGTTTAAGGAAAGGTGATGTGACTGTGATGTAACCAAGGGAGTTACAGAGAAACGCCACACTTGGAGTCCTTTATTAGCCGGTGACCGAGAGATGGCTAGTGCTCAACATTCTCTCGGCCCCGAAGAAGGGGCGAGATTTTCTTTTACACTTTGGTTTTGAGGAGGGGAACCTAGCTGTAGCAATCTTACAGAAGTAAAACAGGCAAAAAAAAAGTTAAAAAGACAAATGGTTACAGGAAAACAAGCAGTTCCAGGTACAGGGGCTTTAAATTCATCACAAGGTGATAGGTGCAGGGTCTCTGGGTGCTATCTGCTGGACACAAACGCGGGGGCTTTAGGGTACTATCACGCGAGCGAATTCCTGGGAACTGCAGACAGAGCCTGCCACATTACCTTATCAGTTAATTGCACTCTTTGATATGCTGAGAGTCAGCCTGCACAAGTTAAGTCCTTGAGGAAGGGAGTGGGTAAGGAGCCCTTGATGTCTTGCAAATGAAGGAGCCAAATGGAGTCCATCCAGCTTTCTCAGCTAAGGGAGAGTATTCATATTAAAACAAGGTACAGTATCACACCTGGATGTGCACGTAGGCCAGATTTATGTTTGACTTTACACAAACATCTCAGTGTAGTAAACAGCAGTGTTGCCGCCAGCACATCTCACCTCCAGCCATAAGGCGGTGTTCTCCTATCTCAGTAAATAGAATGTACGATCAGGTTTTACACCAAGACATTCCATTCCCAGGGACGAGCAGGAGACAGATGCCTTCCTCTTATCTCAACTGCAAAGAGGCCTTCCTCTTTCACGAATCCTCGTCAGCACAGACCCTTTACGGGCGTTGGGCTGGGGGACGGTAAGGTCTTTCCCTTCCCACGAGGCCATATCTCAGGCTGTCTCAGTGGGGGGAAACCTTAGACAATACCCAGGCTTTCTTGGGCAGAGGTCCCTGCGGCCTTCCGCAGTGCACTGTGTCTCTGGGTACTCGAGACTGGAGAATGGCCATGACTTTTACCAAGCATACTGCCTGCAAACACATCTTTAATAAAGCACATCCTGCACAGCCCTAAATCCATTAAACCTTGAGTCAATACAGCACATTTCTGTGAGCACAGGGTTGGGGCTAGGGTTACAGATTAAGAGCATCTCAAGGCAGAAGAACTTTTCTTAGTACAGATCAAAACGGAGTTTCTTATGTCTTCCTTTTTCTACACAGACACAGTAACAGTCCGATCTCTTTCTTTCCCCCACACTGATTTCTAATTTTGAGATACCGGTGATGGGATGGGCCATATTAGATCCTGAGGCACAAGGAAAAATACACAGCCCATATACATGTTTGCATGTTTTTTTAAATGGTTAATTGTTTCCAAGTAGTAGCAACAACTACTCTTTTTGTTTTGTTTTTTTTGAGACAGTGTCTCACTCTTGACACCCAGGCTGGAATGCAGTGGCTCAATCACAGCTCACTGCAAACTCCACCTCTCAGGTAAAGCCATCTTCCCATCTCCCCCCTTCAGCCTCCCGAGTAGCTGGGACTACAGGCATGCACCACCACACCCAGCTAATTTTTTTTATTGTTTTTGTAAAGACAGGGGTTTCACTCTGTTGCCCAGGCTGGTCTTGAACTCCTGGGCTCAAGCGATCCTCCCACCTTGGCCTCTCAAAGTGCTGGGATTACAGGTCTGAGCCACCACTCTCGGCTGCACACAGACTTTTGAACCATAAAAACTGTGACATAAGAAATGTGCTTTGTTTCACACGCTTGTGGTAATTTGTTACTGCAGCAGTAGGAACAAATGCAGGGAGCAACTGGGCATTGCCTACACTCACAGTGGGAGTGTGAACTGGAACCACCACCAGTGTCTGTTAAAGCCACAGGTATGGCCTGGCATAGTGCCTCATGCCTATAATCCCTGCACTTTGGGAAGCTGAGGCAGGAGGATTGCTTGAGCTCAGGAGTTCAAGAACAGCCTGGGCAACATAATGAGTCACTGTCTCTACAAAAATAATTTTTTAAAAAATTAGCCAGGCATGGTGGGGTGGCATGCACGTGTAGTCCCAGCTACTCGGGAGGCTGAGGTGGGAGGATCTCTTGAGCCCAGGAGATCAAGGCTGCAGTGAACCATGTTCACACCACTGCACTACAGCCTGGGCGACAAGAGTAGAAAAAAAAGAAAAAAGAAAAAAAAGCTGCAGGTATGTCTACCTGTGGCCCAGCAATGCCACACCCAACAGAAATTCACCTGTATATCCCCAAAAGACACAACGAGACACTGCTCATTGCAGCCCCTGATCCGCAGGCTTCTCAAATCCCCCATCCCTGTTGGTGGATGAAGAAGCCGTGGTGCGTCCACACAATGGGATCCCACCAGTCATTAGAACGAGAGCCACAACCACACATAACCACCACTAGGATGAATCTCACAAACAACTGGGAGGAAAAAGCAAGACACAAAAGAACATTCACTGTGTGATTCCACTTATAGGACGTTTAAAAATCAAGCAAAACCCACTGACACCAATAGAAGTCAGGGTGGTGGATGGGTCGCAGGGAGAAGACAATGACTGGGAGGGGTATGAAAGCTTCTTGGGGGGCCAGGTTGTGCTGTTTCTTGATGAGACGACCAGGGACACGGAATGTTTGCCAGGTGAGAATTCATTTGGCTGCACGCTTATGATCTATGCATTTGTCTATATATTTCAATAAAACATTTCCCTAATAATAATGACCTTTATTCATTCTTTCTCTTTCAGCCACTGTTAGTAAGTGCTGAGACCAGCTCAGTTGGGGAGACCCTAACCCAGCGGTGCTAGAGGAATTAAAGACACACACACAGAAATATAGAGGTGTGGAGTGGGAAATCAGAGATCTCACAGCCTTCAGAGCTGAGAGCCCCAAACAGAGATTTACCCACATATTTATTGACAGCAAATCAGTGATAAGCATTGTTTCTATAGATTATAGATTAACTATGTGTTTGGCGGGGTGTATTCCCAGGTAAACTATTGACCTTCACTGGGCAGATCCTGGAATACCAACACACTGAAAAATACTACAGAAGAAACTCCTAGGCCGGGCGCGGTGGCTCACGCTTGTAATCCCAGCACTTTGGGAGGCCGAGGCGGGCGGATCACGAGGTCAGGAGATCGAGACCACGGTGAAACCCCGTCTCTACCAAAAATACAAAAAATTAGCCGGGCGTGGTGGCGGGCGCCTGTAGTCCCAGCTACTCAGAGAGGCTGAGGCAGGAGAATGGCGTGAACCCGGGAGGCGGAGCTTGCAGTGAGCCGAGATTGCGCCACTGCACTCCAGCCTGGGCGACAGAGCGAGACTCCGTCTCAAAAAAAAAGAAAAAAAAAAAAAAAAAAAGAAGAAACTCCTGATGTAGGCTCTAATTCAGCTTGTGTGACTCTAATATTTTCATTTTGGGTGGTGAGTAAACGGCTCCTCTCACTCAGAGAAGGGCTGAGTATCCCTCTACAGCATAGCTGAGTTATGACTGGCCTAATTTAGAGCTGCACCAATTTCATATACCAAATAGGGACACCGCTGGCCTCTGTGCTTCCTTCTGACTCGAATACACCAGAACTGGGGTCATTTCTGCACCCTGGAAACTCACCTGGAGGTCCTCCTTCATCACATGCACTGTCATTCTGTCTCCCAGAGGGGCTCGTGAGTTGATTATGCCTATGTGGACAAAGTGGAATCGGCCCTCAGTGGTCTTCTGTCCATGGACAATGTCAAATTCTGTAATTAAATCTCTGTTGGCATCAAACATGATCTGTCCCATCAGGGGTCTTGAAATGCACGTTCCTGAGAGGACGAAGCAGCTGGGGAAAGAAGGATGACGCTGTAGATGGGCAGGGCCAGTCCCAGGGCCTGTGCAAAATGCATCAGGCCCTCAGCCACCGTGGTGAGCAGGGGCTGCCTCAGGAAAGGCCAATGTATCCATTAGGCATGGGAGACCCAGGGCTGTGATATTTGCAGGGGCCCATGAAAATGTTCTAATGTTAACTGCTTGTAAAAGCAAAGAAAAAAATTAAAAAGTAATAATGGGCCACGCACAGTGGCTCAAGCCTGTAGTCCCAGCACTTTGGGAGACCGAGGCAGGCAGATCACGAGGTCAGGAGCTCGAGACCAGCCTGACCAATATGGTGAAATGCCGTCTCTACTAAAAATACAAAAATTAGCCAGGTGTGGTGGCTCACGCCTGTAATCCCAGCACTTTGGGAGGCCGAGGTGGGTGGATCACGATGCCAGGAGATCGAGACCACCCTGGCTAACACGGTGAAACCCCGTCTCTGCTAAAAATACAAAAAATTAGCCGGGTGTGGTGGCGGGTACCTGTGGTCCCGGCTACTCAAGAGGCTGAGGCAGGAGAATGGCATGAATCCAAGAGGTGGAGCTTGCAGTGAGCCGAGATCTCGCCACTGCACTCCAGCCTGGGCAACAGAGCAAGACTCTGTCTCAAAAAAAAAAAAAATTATATCTCAATAGAGTTATATTAAAAATGTTTTTAAAATGCAGTAGAATAAAATTTGGATTTTAGTTAATAATAATATATCAATATTGGTTTATCAATTTTAACAAAAGGCCGTACTAATATACTTTTTTTTTTTTTTGGAGACAGAGCCTTTGTCATCAGGCTGGTGTGCAGTGGCGCAGTCTGGGCTCACTGCAACCTCCACCTCCCGGGTTCGGATGATTCTTCTGCCTCAGCTTCCAGAGTGGCAGGGATTACAGGTGCACACCACCATGCCTGGCTAATTTCTTTTTGTATTTTTAGTAGAGACGGGATTTTACCGTGTTGGCCAGGCTGATCTCGAACTTCTAACTTCAGGTGATCTGCCCTCCTCGGCCTCCCAAAGTGCTGGGATTACAGGAGTGAGCCACCGTGCCTGGCCTACATTCTTTTTGTTTTATTTTATTATTATTTTTTATTTAGCTAGCTAGGTAGCAAGGATGGGGAGAATGTCTCACTTTGTTGCCCATGCTGGTCTTGAACTCCTGGCCTCAAGCGATCCTCCTGCCTTGGCCTCCCAAAGTGCTGGGATCTCAGCCCTCTTTTTTAAAATTAACAGAAAAAAGTGTATGTATTTAACATGTACAACACGATGTTTGAAGTATATATACATTTTGGGATGACTAACTCTAGCTAATTAACATATGCATTACCTCACACAACTATCATGTTTGTGTCTGCTTTATTCTTTTTTGCATGGTTTGAGTTTATATATTTTTAGCAATGAACGTGTTGCTTTCTCACCTGAAATAAAATAAAACTATTACCATTTAAAAAAAATAATAATAATAATCCCAGTGCTTTGGGAGGCCAAGGTGGGAGGATTGCTAGAGCCCAGGAGATCGAGACCAGCCTGGGCAACACAGGAAGACCCCTGCTCTAAAGAGATACAGAGAGAGAGACACACAGAGAAAGAGACAGAGAGAGAGAGACAGAGAGAGACACACAAAGAGGGAGAGACACAGAGAGAGACACAGACACACAGAGAGACACAGAGACAGAGAAACACAAAGAGAGACAGAGAGACACAGAGACAGAGAGACAAAGAGAGAAAGACAGAGACACAGAGCGAGACAGAGAGACACATACACAGAGACAGAGACACACGGAGGCACTCAGAAAGACAGACACGGACAGACACAAAGAGACAGAGACAGAGACAGAGACACAGAGAGACACAGAGAGAGATAGAGAGACAGACAGAGACAGACAGAGAAGGGAGGGAAGGCAGGCAGGAAGGGAAGAAGGGAGGGAGAGAGGGGAGAGAGAGTGAGCCAAGCAGGCACAGAAAAAAAAAAAAAAAGGAGAAAAGGAAAGGAAGAAAGAAAAAGGCCAGATGTAGTGGCTCATACCTGTAATCCCAGCACTTTGGGAGGCAGAAGTGGGCAGATCACTTGAGGCCAGGCTGGTCTTGAACTCCTGACCTCAGATGATTGGCCCGCCTGAGCCTCCCAGAGTGCTGGGATTACAATTGTGAGCCGCTGCACCCAGCCCCAAGAAATAATTGAACTTAATGTTCATTCCTCTCGTTTTGCCCACTTCAAACTTATGTTTCTGCTTCTTTGCCAAGCTGGGTTTTTGTTGTTTTTTTGAGACAGGGTCTCACTGTCACCCAGGCTAGAGTGCAGTGGCAGGAACACAGCTCACTACATCCTCCACCCACTGGGCTCAAGAGATCTTCCTGCCTCAGGGGGACTACAGATGTGCACCACCCACCACCCTCAGTTAAAAAAAGTTACTATTTTGTAGAGATGGGGTCTCACTACGTTTCCCAGCCTGGTCTTAAACTCCTGGGCTCAAGCGATCCTCCTGCCTCAGCAGGCCTGGGGATTTGATTCTAGTTCCGGTTTGCACAGCGCCGACAACTCTGGGGCTGCAGGCGGGAGCCACCGTGCCGGGCCTGGGGTTCGGATTCTAGTTCCGGTTCGCACAGCGCGGACAGACGATTCTTCACCGGCAGTGGCAATGACTTGGAACCTACTTGTGCTGTCTGGCCACGCTGTGACCTTTGTCAGTTTTTGCCTGCTTGTCGATTTGCCAATGAAAAGACTACTCTTCGTGACCCGGAAGACAAGGTTCTATGAAATCGGGGTCAACGGGGTTTTGTGTCTGTGTTTGCTTCTGACCTGTGGCTGAGGCACAGGATGAAACTGCTCGGTCTCTGGGGTCTGTTGGATCGGAGTCTTTAACACGCTCCTTGTGTGGGTGCAAAACATTCTCCTACTGCCAGAGGGTAGTAAGGACATAGGCTATGCAAAGGTTACGGGGTCTGAACGGAAAGGTGCTCTGGTCTGATTGGTTTACACAGACCCATAAGGCTGACGCAACAGGCAGTGCTGCCAGATTCGAAAATAAAAACACAGGATACCCAATTAAGTTTAAATTTCAGATAAACTCATATATAATATTTTAGCTAAGTATGTCCTGTATGTCCTGTGCAATATTTGGAACCAAATTCTGCTAAAAAAAACTATTCATTTTTTACCCGAAAACCAAACTTCACTGGGGGTACTGTTTTATCTGGCAACCCTACAGATACAGGAAAACAAGAGCTTCTTGAGCTGCAGTCAAGAAATGAAGTTGCAGCTGCACGCGGTGGCTCACGCCTGTAAACCCAACACTGGGAGGCTGAGGTGGATCAGAAGCCCAGGAGTTGCAGACCAGCCTGGACAACACAGGGAGAGTTTTTCTTTAAAAAAAAAAAAGGGTGGGGAGGCCAGGCGCAGTGCCTCATGCCTGTAATCCCAGCACTTTGGGAGGCTGAGGCGGGTGGATCACCTAAGGTCAGGAGTTTGAGACCAGACTGGGCAACATAGTGAAACCCCATCTCTACTAAAAATACAAAAATTAGCCGGTCATGTTAGCGGGCACCTGTGGTCCCAGCTACTTGGGAGGCTGAGGCAGGAGAATCGCTTGAACCTAGGGGGCAGAGGTTGCAGTGAGCCGAGATCGCACCACTGCACTCCAACCTGGGTGACAAGAATTAGACTCCGTCTCAAAAAAATTAAAAAAGGAAAAAAGAAAAATTGAGTTTCTAATCCTTTAAATGTGCTTGAATTAAAAGGAAAGAAAAGAAAGTCTACATATAGAAACTTCTAGTTCAGAAGCATTTTATGTAAGAATCCAAGTTGGAGGTAATCAAGGTGAATTCTTGGAAAAATCAGCCTGGCTTGATACTTTGGGGTTAAAAGCACCTAGAATAGCTATGTGGTTATTTGCAGAGGTTCTATAGGAATCAACTCTCCTTTTTATCAGGATAGGACTGGACTAATTGTGTGATCAAGCCCATACCTAAAGTGTCAGACGTCTGAATAAACTCCCCAATACATGACAACCCGCCCTGAAGGAGTAAGGGATGAAGGGGTGAGCTTTCTTTGTGGCCTCAACATTCACAAAGCCCCCCAGGAAGACCCTTCCAATCTGTTCTGTGATTTACAGGGCCCCCGCTGCTTCACAGGTAGGAAGGCAGGCCTCTCCCCCCAGCAGGCCAGCAAACTTTGCAAATTTAAGGTGTTCAAGGGCAGAGGAATTCTGTAAACCCAAATTTACAGGTTTCTCAGTCGAAGATGAATCTATTAAATTGGACTCGTCATACAATGCTGGTGGGAATGTAAAATGGTGCGCTGCTTTGGAAAACACTCCAGCAGCTCCTCAGATAATCATAGCATGAACATTTGGCCCAGAAATTCCACCAATATAACCAAGAGAATTGAAAACATACCGAACATACACACAAAAACAGATACATAGGGTTCATAGCAGCCCTATCACAATAGGCCCAAAATGGAAACAGTTCAAATATCCATCAATTGATAAATGGATACACACAACATGCTCTATTCATAAAACGGATTTTTTTTTTTTTTTTTGAGACAGGGTCTTGCACTGTTTGCCCAAGCTGGAGTGTAGTGGTACGGTTATAGTTCAACTGCAGCCTTGACCCACCCTCCCGCCCAACCCCGCCCCAGACTCAAAGTGATTCTCCTGCCTCAGCCTTCTGCGTACCCAGGACCACAGGTGCATGCCACTACACCTAGCTATTTTTTTTTTTTTCTGTAGAGATGGAGTATCCCTATGTTGCCCAGGCTGGTCTTGAACTCCTGACATCAAGCAATCCTCCCACCTTGGCCTCCCACAGGGCCACTACGCCCAGCCTATGATGGAAAATTAATCAACAGAAAGGAACGACGCTCTGACACAGGCTGCAACGTGGATGAACCTTGAAACTACACATAGTGAGAAAAACCAGCCACAAAGGACCATACAGCGTATGATTCCATTTATAGAAAGTGTCCAGAAAAAGCAAATCTGTACAGACAGAACATACATTAGTGGTTGCCGGTGTGGGGGGGGGAGGGGTGGAGCTGATGGGAACTGCTGGCTAAAGGGGTTTCCTTGTGGGGTGATGAAAATGTTCTCAAATTGACTGTGGGGATGGCTGCATAACTCAAACATATCAAAAGCCATGAGTGAGTTGTGTGGTATGTGGATTGTATCTCAGGCAGGAGGACTGCTTGAGCCCAGAAGTCGAGGGTGCAGTGAGCCGTGATCATGCCGCTGCACTCCAGCCTGAGCAACAGAGACCCCATCTCTAAAAAAATTAAAATGGCCGGGCGCAGTGGCTCATGCCTGTGATCCCAGCACTTTGGGAGGCGGAAGTGGACAGATCACCTAAAGACAGAAGTTCCAGACCAGCCTGGCCAACATGGTGAAACACCTTCTCCACTAAAAATACAAAAATTAGCCAGGGGTGGTAGCGGGCGCCTGTAAGTCCAGCTACTCGGGAGGCTGAGGCAGGAGAATCTCTTGAACCTGGGAGGCGGAGGTTGCAGTGAGCTGAGATCGTGCCACTGCACTCCAGCCTGGGCAACAGCAAGACTCCATTTCAATCCACACACATACATACATAAAATAAAATAGGCAGAAAAGAAAAGGTGGCCCCTAGACATAGCTTCTATTATGGGAATGACACCGAGGGCCTGAGAGTCAGGAGGCCCCAGCGGGGCGGGGCGGAGCGGGGCGGGGCCGGGCAGAGGCTGGCGGCACAAGCCCTATGGCCTGGATTCAAAACCCAGCTTCAGCGCCCCAGGGCTGGGTGAGCTGCAACGTGTCATTGCTGGTTCCCTAAACCTCAGTGTCCTGGTGAATGCAGCAGCGATTATTTTTACAGGAAGGTCATGGTGAGGGGGAGGATGGCGTCAGGCTGTAGGGCATTGGCGAGGAGCCAGGCCCCTCCGCGGTAGGGCCTCAGCATCACCACCATTGTGGCCAATACAACAGCAAATATTAGGGGAGGGCAAGGTTCTGGGTACTTACCTGGGGAAAATTGTAGAGCCCCAGGAGCCTGGCCATTGACACAGACAACGCCAAGCATGTTTCTCCAAGGCACCTCGGGGAGCGCTGGGCCCACACGTGTAGCTGGGGATGGGCTCCTCCTGCCAGGTGAGAAAGCTCATGGTCTCACGGAGGGCTGCGTGCACGGAGTCCTCCTCTGTCCAGAATTGGTTCCTTCCAGCGGGTTCTTGGTCTAGCGGACTTCAACATTGAAGCTAAGGACCCTCACGGTGAGTGTTACAGTTCTTGTCTGGAGTTGTTCATTCCTCCCGTTGGGTTCATGGTCTTGCTGGCTTCAGAAATGAAGCCCCAGACCTTTGCAGTTAGTGTTACAGCTCACAAAAGTAGTACAGACCCAAAGAGGGAGCATCAGCAACATTTATTGCAAAGATTAAAACAACAAGCATCCACAAACCAGAAGGGGAGCCAAACAGGCTGCTGCTACTGGTTCCCGTGGCCTGCTTTTATTCTGTTATCTGGCCCCACCCACATCCTGCTGATTGGTCCATTTTACAGAGAGCTGATTGGTCCGTTTTGACAGAGTGCTGATTGGTGCACTTACAATCCTTTACCTAGACAGAAAAGTTCTCCAAGTCCCCACCCTACCCAGAAGCCCAGCTGGCTTTACCTCTCACCCGGAGCTCTGGATGGAGAAGCCCAGCCTGAGACTGGGGAGCAGGTGGGCGTCCCTGTTGATCTCCTTCATGTCAAATGTGAATCCTTGCCCAGTAGCCCCAGGTGGAAATGCTGAGGGAAGGAGAAGCCCAGGCTTAACCGCGCTGTAGCTGCAGAGGCTGTGGCTTATGCAGGGTTATGCACACTCAAAGGGGATGAGGACACAAGTCTCCACAAGCACTTGTGCATGATGTAGCCTATACATCACACTTGACATAACTACATCTTAGCAAAGGACTCCGTTTTATATTTCATACGACACTCTGCCATCAAGGACAGGATGTTCTGTTTAATAAACAAATAATAAAGACTGCACCTAACCAGCTAAGGACACAAGCACACTCTTCCACTATCAGTTCTCACCAGAGGACTACTCTATGACTATAAAAGATTAGGCCTTCTCGGGCGCGGTGGCTCATGCCTGTAATCCCAGCACTTTGGGAGGTCGAGGCAGGCGGATCACTTGAGGTCAGCAGTTCGAAATCAGCCTGGCCAATGTAGTGAAACCCCATCTCTAATAAAAATACAAAAAAATTAGCCAGGCATGGTGGTGTGCACCTGTAATCCCAGCTACTCGGTAGGCTGAGGCAGGAGAATCACAAGAACCCGGGAGGCAGAGGTTGCAGTGAGCCGAGATTGTGCCATTGCACACCAGCCCGGGTGACAGAACAAAACCTTTGTCTTAAAAAAAAAGAAAAAAAAAGAAGGCCGGGCGCGGTGGCTCACGCTTGTAATCCCAGCACTTTGGGAGGCCGAGGCGGGCGGATCACGAGGTCAGGAGATCGAGACCACGGTGAAACCCCGTCTCTACTAAAAAAAATACAAAAAATTAGCCGGGCGTGGTGGCGGGCGCCTGTAGTCCCAGCTACTCGGAGAGGCTGAGGCAGGAGAATGGCGTGAACCCGGGAGGCGAAGCTTGCAGTGAGCCAAGATTGCGCCACTGCACTACAGCCTGGGCGACAGAGCGAGACTCCGTCTCAAAAAAAAAAAAAAA
Source organism: Symphalangus syndactylus (assembly GCF_028878055.3). Lineage (NCBI taxonomy): Eukaryota > Metazoa > Chordata > Mammalia > Primates > Hylobatidae > Symphalangus > Symphalangus syndactylus. Next base: position 20,585,820 of record NC_072435.2, on the reverse strand, counting down.
AAAGAAAAGAAAAAGAAAATTGGGCCTTCAGGAGCTCAAAATGGCTGTTTTAACTGACACTGTTTTGCAGTCACTCATGATAACTCAGCCTCTGTGGCCAAAGGCTCTGCCACCCCAAAGATTTCCTTGCAGGATGGCAGACCACTGATCTCGCAGACCACCGACCTCACAGACCACCGACCTCGCAGACCACCAACCTCTTAGACCACCGACCTCGCAGACCACCGACCTCACAGACCACCGACCTCACAGACCACCGACCTCGCAGACCACCGACCTCGCAGACCACCCACCCACCCACCACCTGGCCCAGACCAGGATGCCTTTTGTCTTCTTCGATGCCTCTGAACTGGTTCCTTAACTCTTTCTCCTATCTCTTTTTCCTCTTGATGTTAAATGTCACTTTGTTGGTTGTGGAATGTCTAACCTGTAACATTTCTATATTAAGTGACTGACTTGTGGAGTGGCTTGAGCCTCCATGCCTGTGGCTCTGACTACCAAGTGAATGAGAAGCACAAAGGATAATTGGATCCTTGCGAACTCCACCTAGCTCATGGCTTTTGTGATTGAAATACATCAGTAGGCCAGGCGAGGTGGCTGACACCTGTAATCCCAGCACTTTAGGAGGCCAAGGCGGGCGGATCACCTGAGGTCAGGAATTCTAGACAAGCCTGGCCAACATGGTGAAACCCTATCTCTACTAAAAATTCAAAAATTAGCCAGGTATGGTGGAGGGCATCTGTAATCCCAGCTACTCAGGAGGCCGAGGCAAGAGAATCGCTTGAACCCGGGAGGTGGAGGTTGCAGTGAGCCAAGATCGCACCATCATACTTCAGCCTGGGGGCAAGAGCGAGACTTTGTCTCAAAGAAAAGAAAAGAAAAGAAAAGAAATAACATCAGTAAACACCTGACATCGCGGAAAGACACAAACGTGTGGACCTGGTTATCTCTGACCTTGCACTGATCATGACATGTGCATAGCTGAATGGGCAGAACAGACAAAAAGGGGTGGGGGGTGGGACATGCTGGTCCAAGGGCTCCAAGTTTTAGTTAGACAAGGAGGCATAGGTTTCCAGATCTATTGCAGAGCATGGAGACTGTAGTTATTAATAATTAATGTTTATTTCAAAACTGCAAAAAGAGCATATCTTTTTTTTTTTTTTTTTTTTTTTTTGAGACGGAGTCTCGCTCTGTCGCCCAGCCTGGAGTGCAGTGGCACACTCTCGGCTCACTGCAGGCTCTGCCTCCTGGGTTCACGCCATTCTCCTGCCTCAGCCTCTCCGAGTAGCTGGGACTACAGGCGCCCGCCACCACACCCGGCTAATTTTTTTGTATTTTTAGTGGAGACGGGGTTTCACTGTGGTCTCGATCTCCTGACCTCGTGATCCGCCCGCCTCGGCCTCCCAAAGTGCTGGGATTACAAGCGTGAGCCACCGCGCCCAGCCAAGATCATATCTTAAATGTTCACATTGCAAAAAATGATAAGGATGTGAGGAGATGGATATGTTGATTAGCCCAATTTAATCATTCCATAATGTATACATATATCGAGACATCATATTGTACCCCATAAATATATACAATTATTATTCATCGATTAGAAAAAAATAACCTGGCAATATCAAGTGATGGCAAGTGGAGTGACTGGAAGTCTTATGCATGTCTGGTGAGAATGCAAAATGATACGGTTGCTTTGGAAAACATTCTGGCAATGTTTAAATAAAGGTAAACAAGCCAGCCATGGTGGCTCTGGCCCATAGTCCCAGCACTTTGGGAGGCTGAGGCGGGAGGATTGTTTGAACCCAGGAGTTAGAAACCAGCCTAGGTCACAACGTGAGACTCTGTCTCTACAGAAAATGAAAACTAAATAAAAAATTAAAAAATTAGCCTAGTCTGGTCTCATGAATCTGTGGTGCCAGCTACTCAGAAGCTGAGATGGATCACTTGAGCTAGGAGGTCAAGGCTGCAGTGAGCTGTGATCGAGTCCCTGCACTCCAGCCTGGGCAACAGAGCCAGACCCTGTCTCCAAAAATAAAATAAAGTAAAATGGTAAACATATTCATTTTTTAAAAAAGAAAAAAATCACTGGAGGGACTATGTGAAGAACTGTCTTCAGAGACAGTTTGGGAACCTGGGACAGAAATGGGTGATGGCACACACAGGTAAAGAGGAATTCCCTGGGCTGATCAACTCATGAAGAGATTTGTTCATTCCACAAACACTTGTTCATTCAACAGACACACTTACCTGTGCCTAGCACTGCTCTAAGCACCAAGGGTTGGCGGTGGACAAGAGAGGGGAGAATCTCTGCCTCACCTGTGCAGTCGCTGCAGCACAATGAGGAGACAAGCAACCCATGCTTCATACAGAGACAGAAAGCAAGAAGGAAAAACGGAGTGAGGTGCTAAGGCAGGGCCAGTGAGCCAGGCTGACCAGGATCCAGACAGACAGGATGAGTCCCGGCCATCCAGGTGGGATTCTGAGAATCAGCTGCTGCCTGAGGCTTTAGAGGGACACTCCTGAAGGTGCCCCAGCCTTCAGGGGCTCTCCACCAAATACCCTGGTAGCTGCTTACCTTGAAGACTCCAAGCCAGCTGGTGGAGCAGTGAAATCAAACAGGGTGACGTTGTACAGGTGGAAGATGGAGAAGCTGGCCCTGACCACCACGTCCCCTGGACAATCAAAGCGGGGGCTCTTCCCTGGCAACCGCCAGCCTACTGGGCCAGGAACAGCAGCCCCAGAGAGAGATTCCACAAGGGCAGGAAGCAGGGAGCACAGCAACATGTCTTTGGTGTGCTGACAGCCAGCAACGGCAGCCCCCGTGTGGGCTGCTTCCAACAGTGATGGGGGCTTTCATCTGGGAGCTCACCCCTTAATCCAGGACCTGGGGGCTGGGGACACAGCTGGAGCCCCAGGCATCCAGGCCCTGGGAGAACAGTGGCCACTCAGTCCCAGGGCCATTAAAACTTGTACTTCCTCCCCCTGTGGTTTCTTTGCCTCTGCCCAGGCCAGGGGTAACAGCCTCCAGGTCTCATCTGTAGACTTCAGGGAGGGAGGTTGATGAGTCCTGACTGTGTCCTCAGGGACTCTGCAAACCCAGGAGCAGCTGCACTCAGGGTCCCCAGGTCAATGGTTTTGGAGAGGCCCCAGGAGGGTACAAGAGGCGAAGAATCTCCTGAGCCCTCCTGCCTCAGTTGGCAGTGTTTGGAGATGGGGACATCCCCAGAGCTTCAGTGGCCCTGGGTTAACACCTCCTGCCTGGGGGCTCCCAGAGGGTCCCAGGCAAGGGTAAAGCATGTTCAGCCCCCAGAGGGCTGGCCCAGGCTAAGCTGGTGCGTTTCTGTGGTCAGGAAGGCCAGTTCCAGGCGGAGGGTGGAGGGTAGGCTGCAAAGTGACTCCCTAACATAGTGCTCACAACCCCAGGAGATGCGGCTGTGAGGCAGGAAAATAGAGGGAATTGGAGGTTAAATAAACGGCAAACTGAGTAAAAGCAGAAGCAAGGTGAAGGGACGGGTAAGCAAAAAGCAAAATATGGGCAGGTGCAGTGGCTCATGCCATAATCCCAGCACATTGGGAGGCCAGGGCAGGCAGATCACCCAAGGTCAGGAGTTCAAGACCAGCCTGGATGACATGGTGAAACCTCATCTCTACTAAAAATACAAAAATTAGCCAGGCATAGTAGCACACGCCTGTAGTCCCAGCTACTCAGGAGGCTGAGACAGGAAAATTACTTGAAGCTGGGAGGTGGAGGTTGCTGTGAGCCAAGATCGCGCCACTGCACTCTAGCATGGGCAACAGAGCGAGACTCCATCTCAAAAAAGAAAAAAAAAAAAAGAATTAACTTAGTGGTATATGAATTATTCCAGACCTTATCACTTTGGAGAAAATACCACACTAAAAAGCGAACTGAGGAGGCTGGGCATGATGGCTAACGCCTATAATCCCAGCGCTCTGAGAGGCTGAGGTGGGCGGATCATGAGGTCAAGAGATCGAGATCATCCTGGCCAAAATGGTGAAATCCCATCTCTACTAAAAATACAAAAATTAGCTGGGCGTGTTGGCACATGCCTGTAGTCCCAACTACTTGGGAGGTTGAGGCAGGAGAATCGCTTGAACCTGGGAGGCAGAGGTTGCAGTGAGCCAAGGTCGTGCCACTGTACTCCAGCCTGGGTGACAGAGCAAGACTTTGTCTCCAAAACAAACAAACAACAACAACAAAAAACCTCACCATGTTCTTGATTTGTGTGTCCCTGATCACTAGTCAGATGGCACGTTTCTTCACATTGGTTAGCCCCATGTATGTAAGAGGGTAGTATCTTTCTAAGCTTGGGGTAGGCTTGGTGAGCTTTTTTTTCCTTTTTTTTTTTTTTTTTTCTTTTCAGGGATGAGGTCTCACTCTGTCACCCAGGCTGGCAAACTCCTGGGCTCAAGCAATCCTCCCACCTCAGCCTCCCAAGTAGCTGGGACTACAGGCATGTGCCACCATGCCAGGCTAATGTTTAAATTTTTTGTAGAGATGGGGCCCAGTTCCGTCTGGAGTTGATTTTTGAGTGTAAGGAGGCCACATGTGGTCCTCCTTGGAAAGTTTCAAAGAGGGGTCCTTTAAACTGGGATTCTCGGTCTTCTCCCACAGCTTCAACTCAAACAGTTCTGCATTTTTTTTTAGACATGAGGTCTCACTCTGTTGCCCAGGCTGGAGTGCAGTGGCTGTGCATCATAGCTGACTGCAGCCTTGAACTCCTGGGCTCAAGTCATCCTCCTGACTCAGCCTCCTGAGGAGCTGAGACTACAGAAATAGCCACCATGCCTGGCTGATTTTTCTACTTTTTTGTAGAGATGGGGTTTCGTCATGTTGCCCAGGCTGGTCTCAAACTCCCGGGCTTAAAGGATCCTCCCATCTTGGCCTCACAAAGTGCTGGCATTACAGGTATAAGCCATTGCACTTGGCCAAAATAACATTTTTATTGAGATACAATTCACACAGCATAAAATTCACCCTTCTTTTTTTTTTTTTTTTTGAAATGGAGTCTCACTTTGTCGCCCAGTTTGGAGTGCAATGGCACAATCTCCACCCACTGCAACCTCGGCCTCCCAGGTTCAAGCAATTTGCCTGCCTCAGCCTCCAGAGTAGCTGGGATTACAGGTACCCACCACCATGCTCAGCTAATTTTTAAAATTTTTTAGTAAAGACGAGGTTTCACCATGTCAGCCAGGCTGGTCTTGAACTCCTGACCTCAAGTGATCTGCCCACCTCAGCCTCCCAGAGTGCTTGGATTACAGGCGTGAGTGACTGTGCCCAGCCGAACCTTTTACAATTCAGTAGTTTTTGGTACATTCTCCGGATTGTGCAATCATCACCAGAATCTAATTCCAGCATCTTTTCATCACCCCCAAAAGAATTCTCCTTGCCCCTTCTTCTAGCCCCTGGCACCCATAACAGTTCTGCTTTTAGCTGATTTACTTTTTTTTAATTGGGATTTTGAGTAAGATTTAATTTGGGATGAAGATTTCTACTGCTTAAAAAAATTTTGGGCCGGGCATGGTGGCTCACGCTGGTAATCCCAGCACTTTAGGAGGCCGAGGCAGGTGGATCACCTGAGGTCAGGAGTTCGAGACCAGCCTGGCCAACATGGTAAAACCCCGTCTCTACTAAAAATACAAAAAATTAGCTGAGTGTGGTGGTGGGCACCTGTAATCCCAGCTACTCTGGAGGCTTAGGAAGCAGAATCACTTGAACCTGAGAGGCGGAGGTTGCAGTGAGCCAAGATCATGCCTTTGCACTCCAGCCTGGGCAACAAGAGCGAGACTCTTTTTCAAAAAAAAAAACCACCACCAACAACAACAAAACTGAAACCTCTGCGAGACACCAGGCTGCTTCCCAATGGATCTAGAGTTACCAGGTGGCCTATGATGGTGTCTAGATCCAGACTCTAGAGACAGACTAAGTCAGTGTTCTCTCAAGGGAGATTTCCCAAATGGGTGGCAGTTATAAATGCACACATGAGTCTTCACTGCCCCAAAGGGCCACGCCAATTTCAGCTACCAAGAAAATGAACCATGTCATTACAAGTGCCTAATTTTCAAGAAGGGGAATAATAAGCCCTTAGCACCCTAATTTGGTTTTTCCCATAGTGGTTTCTGCACAAAGTGGCATTCACACACAACATTCCAGCGACCAGCCGCCAGCAGCAGAAGATGCAGAGGCACGGCTCTGATTATCCAGCTGAGGCAGCCCCTCCCCTCCCTGCCACTCCTGGGACTCTTAATCTCCAGGCCCCGTTTTATTTTCCTCTAGGTATTTATATTTCTATGAAGCATCTGCTTTGTTTACTGGTGTTTGCCCCATGAACATGGGCTTCCAAGGGGCTAAAGCCCTATCACTCCCTCTCACTGACGTGCTCCCACCCCAGTGTCCAGAACAGTGCCTGGTACACATAGGCCCTCAATAAACAGCTGCTCAGCAGATGCATGGTGGTCAGGCCCAGGCCCCTGGAAGTGGGTCCTCCTCTCCCTCCTTAGCTCACTCTCCTGCTTCTTCTTCAGCAATGAGCAGCTTCAGCTACCCTGAGCTCAGTCACAGAGCTGAGGACCCTCCTTGCATCATGATCTCACCCCCACCTGATTTTCAGATACAAAACGAGTATGTGTGGAACCCTACTATTCTGGCACATGGTTACATTGTAGACATATTAATATTAAAACTCATTTATATGAAATGTACTTACGTAACGTTTCGTTAAAGTACAGGAAATATAGGACACATTGATACTAATTTCTTGTTTTTCTTTTTTTTTTCTTTTTTTTTTTTGAGGCAGAGTCTCGCTGTGTCACCCAGGTTGGAGTGCAGTGGCGCGATCTCAGCTCACTGCAAGCTCCGCCTCCCGGGTTCACGCCATTCTCCTGCCTCAGCCTCTCCGAGTAGCTGGGACTACAGGCGCCTGCCACCATGCCCGGCTAATTTTTTGTATTTTTAGTAGAGACGAGGTTTCACCGTGGTCTCGATCTCCTGACCTCGTGATCCGCCCGCCTCGGCCTCCCAAAGTGCTGGGATTACAAGCGTGAGCCACCGCGCCCGGCCTTTCTTTTTGTTTCTTTTTTTTTTTTTTGAGACAGAGTCTCACTCTGTTGCCCAGGCAAGGCTGGAGTGCGTTGGCAGGTCTCGGCTCACTGCAACCTCGGCTTCCCCGGTTCAAGCGATTCTCCTACCTCAGCCTCACGAGTAGCTGGGATTACAAGCACGCGCCACCATGCCTGGATAATTTTTGTATTTTTAGTAGAGATGGGGTTTCACCATGTTGGCCAGGCTGGTCTGAAACACGCGACCTCAGGTGATCCGCCTGCCTCGGCCTCCCGAGTTCTGGGATTACAGGTGTGAGCCACCGCGCCCGGTCTCCTTGTTTTTCTTGAGTTTACATATAACTGAGCTTTCTTTTTTCTTTCTTTTTCTTTTGTGGGGGACGGAGTCTCGCTCTGTCACCCAGGCTGGAAAACTGGAGTGCAATGGAGCGATCTCGGCTCACTGCAGCCTCCGCCTCCCCGGTTTAAGTGATTCTCTTGCCTCAGCCTCCTGAGTAGCTGGGCTTACAGGCATGCGCCACCACGCCCAGGTAATTTTTATATTTTTAGTAGAGACGGGGTTTCACCATATTTGTCAGGCTGGTCTCGAACTCCTCACCTCGTGATCCGCCTGCCTCGGCCTCCCAAAGTGCTGGGATTACAGGCGTGAGTCACCGCGCCCGGCAGACGTCCTGTATTTTTATTTGCTAAGTGTGGCGATCCTAGTCTGGGACATACTTGTACTAAGCATATTTATATTAAAAACGTTTTAACATACTACCCTTGGACACTGTATAGAACGGTTGCGTGTCTGGAACCCCCTCGTTTTGCCCCGCGGCCGCATCGTACATGCTCATCCCCGCAACCGCCACCTTCTCCACTTCCCGCAGCAGCGCCCCTGACGCTGCGCGACCCGTTGCCAAGGCGACTGGAACCGCGGCCCGAGGTTACTAGAGGGCACGGCAGGGGCGGCGCGCTCATCCCAGGCGGCTTCTGATTGGCCCCGGCCGCCTCGTGCGTCACAGCCCCGCCCCTGCCCGGGAGTCCCGCGGCGGTGACTTGTCACCGACGCCCGGCGTGATCCAGCGGACCAATGGCGGCCGCCCGCGGCGCGCAGGGTGCCGGGATGGGGTCCGCCCGCGGCGTTGGGCGCGCTCGCCAGCCCAGGGGTCGCCATGACCGAGCGGCCCAGGCCCGAGCGAAGCCCGCGCGCGGTGAGTCCGCCGCGGCCCATCCGTCCCTCCGCCCGCCAGAGCGTCCATGGGGACGCCCACCCGGGAGGGGCTCGGCGCCGCGTCGGCGGGAGATAGCCCGGGATCGCGGTCCAGGGGCGCGCGTCGGGGGAGGCGGGCCCGGGCCCGGGCCCGGGCGGGGGCGGGCCGGGCCAGGGTTCCGGAGCCCATCGGGAGTCCTGAGGTCGCAGTGGGGGAGGGAAGGGGAAGGCTAGAGGCCACGCGGCGCGGGGACTGGGGGGGCTGGGGCCGCCCCTTCCGCAGGGACCCCGACCCCTGTTGGCATCCGCCTGTCAGTTTGAGGCCGAAGCCCCTCTACGTACCCCCATTGCCCGCCCAGACACCGCTCAGCCGCGTCCAAATTCTCCCTTCCACACCTGATCAGCATCCCGGGACCTATCTCCCTCCTGAACAGCCGCCCCCGGACCCATCTCCCTCCCTACCGGGCCCCCGGGCCCATCCCCCACTGGAACAGCAGCCCCCGACCCGTCTCCCTCCCTACAAGCTCCTCCTCCCCGCCCCAGGCCCATCTCCCTTCTGAGCAGCCGCCCCCGACGCATCCCCCACCCGATCACCCCACCATCCTCCACCCAACCAGCCGTCCCCAGCCGTCGTCGCTGCCCCTCCCCCGTATTCCCAGTGCGCTGCCCTTGCACACTTCCCCAGCCCATTTATTATGGAGCTCCTCCGTGTGGCATCCTAAGCTCCCAACGCCCTCCCCACTGTAAACCCCCTTCTCAGAGCCAGAACCATTCACTGACTGGCGCAGTGAACACGTCTTCTATGTCACTAAGCATCCGGCATCAGCGGCAAAGCCCTTCTGCCCATCCCCACAATAGAATTTGGGGCTCGGGCTGCAGATCTCAGTGCCCATGCCAGGTGAACCTGGCCCTTCCACAGGCACTGAGCCCTCCAAGTGACACTCTCACACACACACATCCCCAACATTAATCCCAGACCCCCACCAAAGTAGACCTCTAGGACCCCAGGGCCATCACAGCATTGCCCGTGGGGGGGCCCAGATCCTCCTCACCAGCCATGTAGACCTCAGTCCCCTCCATATCATCCCAGGCCCTCTTCATCTTCCAGAAACAGCCCCCCATCAGTCCAGGACTCTCATCAGCTCAGGTACCCCCACATTGGCCCAGGTGTTCCACATCAGCCCCCACATAGACCCCAGACACACCCATGGACCTCTGGTGCCTTCTGCTAAGACCTCCTCTTTACCCTCATCCCCGATAAACTTAGCCTCTCCTCCCACAGACCTCAGCCCAGGACCCTGAAGGATGCTGAGGGGCTACAGCCCCCCTCCCTAGAGTCTCCAGGGTGAGCTGCCATGAGCACCTGAGAGAGTATAAGGTCTGAGGCCCCAGGGCAAAAGGACTTCTTGAACCTGTGGAGCTTCAAAATGGGCCCTCTTTTCTTATTCAAAACTACATATATAAAAGTGTGAATACAACATAAGAGAGCATTTTTGCCTGTGGCCTCGGCAGGGAAGACCAAGGTGGTAGTTTCCCAATCAGGGTGCAGGTGGCCAGGTACGCTGACTCGAAGATGGCTGGCTGGGCACAGTTCCCGTGAGTTGCCTTTTCTGCCACCCTGCACATCTCCTTTCTCCTGGATTGTAAAACCAGATGCACAAGAACTGCAGAGTGTATGAAAAATGCAGCAGAGGATGAAGAGGGAAAAATTCCGTGGAATCCCTCCTTTTCACTTGTCATAAGCATTTGCCATATGGTTAAAAATCCTTCCTAAAGATGTCTTGTTTTGTTTTGTTTTTCCATGTTGATGAAGGTCACATGGGATCCCGACACCATTTGGAGGAGATTCAGAGAAGTATGAACAGCACAAAGCACTTGGCCGCCCCCCGTGGGCGTCTTCCCAGGAGTCACTTTCTATGACACTCATGCATCATCCTGCATCCCACGTTCCCTGTGCCTCATGTCATCTGTACATCATGTGTCTACTCCCCGTGGTCATGTCATGGTGTTGTGTACTGGGCACGGTTGAATACTCCCATCACATGATGGAGGAGGTAGTTGATCCCACCACGTTCAACTGTTGGGCGCTTTTGTAGTGAATCTTGTTGCCCGAATCTTGCATCTTGCACGCAGTCTACCAAGTGTTCTTGACATATAAATGGCCACAGTGCTTTCCAGAAAGGTCGTGCCAATTTATATTCTCACCAGCAGATCAGTCCAGAGTACAATTGTTAAAGACAAACAACCGAAACCTCCCGGCTTATTTTTATTTTTACAACTTTTAATGTTTTCTTCAGTTATATGTTCACCATAGTGGGCTTGGAAAAATGTACAAAAGGTAACTTCTTTTTTTTTTTTTTTGAGACAGAGTCTTACTCTGTCACTCAGGCTGGAGTGCAGTGGCGCAGTCTCAGCTCACTGCAATCTCCGCCTCCTGGGTTCAAGCGGTTCTACTGTCTCAGCCTCCTGAGTACCTGGGATTACAGGTGCGCGCCACCATGCCCAACTCATTTTTGGTTATTTTTTTTGAGATGGAATCTCATGCTGTCACCCAGGCTGGAGTATAGGGGTGCGATCTTGGCTCACTGCAACCTCTGTCTCCTGGGTTGGAGCAATTCTCCTGCCTCAGCCTCCCAGGTAGCTGGGATTAGAGGTGTGCACTACCACGCCGGCTACTTTTTGTATTTTTAGTAGACAGGGTTTCGCCATGTTGGTCAGGCTGGTCTCGAACTGCTGACCTCAGGTGATCCACCCATCCCGGCCTCCCGAAGTGCTGGGATTACAAGTGTGAGCCACTGCACCCAGCCACAAAAGGTTATTTTTAAATTACTCTTCCCACTTTCCCTCTCTTTTCAGAGTCTCCAGTCTCCCCTGCCCTCTTCCTGGCCTCCACCCCCAGCTTGGACTTGGTAGGAAAGGCAGGAAGACAGCAAAGATAACACCATGGGCAGAGCTGCTGCTGGTGGTGCTGTCATCCGTTATTATGTAGCCCACCTGGCTGCTTCCATTTAAATGGAATTTAAATGTAAAATTCAGTTCCTATTTCAGGTGCTCCCAGTCACATGTAGGTGGCTGCATGGGTAGAGAATGTTTACATCCCTGTAGGAACTTCACTGGGCAGTGATGGCCACACCACAGGGCAGGCATTCTTGTTCCTGCAGCTCGTCAGTCAATGTGTGTTGAATGACTAAATGAGAGGGAGATAGACACTAAGTAAGGGAAAAAGTTGTGTTCAGAAAGTCATGGAGGTTGTGAAGACAGCGCCATGAGGATGATGGCCAGGACATCTGCGAGGCGAGGAGCTGGTGGGAGGGGGAGGGGCTGGGGTGGGATGGCAGGTGCAAAGGTCCTGGGGCAGCCAGTGGCTTGAACTCGGTGCAGAGTAGCCTGTGAGAGGCATGTGGAAGATTAGGTCAGGAGGTGGGAAGAGGTCAGGTTAGTTCCTTGGGGTGCTGGAGGTCAGAACAAGGAAGTAAGGAGCTAGGGGCATCCTGAGAACGGAGGGCCACCATCTGATGTGGCCCCTCTGTCCCTGCCCCTCTCTGCAGGCCCCTGATTGCTGATTCTGCCCGCCTGCCACACCGGCTCTGTCCCGAGCCACTGGGACTCAGGATCCAGTCCACACACACCCCTCAGAGGGGCCCTGTGGCCAGAGAAATGCTCCCACGGCCCAAAGCCCCTGCCTCCCCCAGACGCCCCCAGACCCCAACCCCGAGTGAGCAGGACGCAGACCCTGGGCCAGCAAGCCCCAGGGACACCGAAGCCCAGCGTCTGCGCTTCCGGCAGTTCCAGTACCACGTGGCGGGCGGGCCGCACCTCGCGCTGGGCCAGCTCTGGACTCTGTGCCGCCAGTGGCTGAGGCCTGAGGCGCGCTCCAAGGAGCAGATGCTGGAGCTGCTGGTGCTGGAGCAGTTCCTGGGCGCGCTGCCCAGCAAGATGCGGACCTGGGTGCAGTCACAGGGCCCCCGAAGCTGCAGGGAGGCCGCCAGCCTGGTGGAGGACCTCACACAGATGTGCCAGCAGGAAGGTGAGAGGCGCAGGCTTCGTGCCCCGGGCCGGGCCAGGGGGCCTGACGTCTCCGAGGACCGAACTGCCCTCCTTGCCGCCCACGTCGCTCCCACCCCTGCCCGGCCCCTCCCGACCAGCAAACCTCTCCTGCCCCGCGGCTGTGTTTTTAATTATTTTTACATATAAATGTGCTGCACGCCTCATCTGCCTCGAATTTCTCACTCAGTCGGTGATTAAAGATCCCTCCATTTCCCATGCGTCCATCTGTCCTGTGGCTTTGTGTCCGCTGCTCCTCACCGGCTGCTCTCTGGGAAGGAGGCTGCCTCGCCACTTCCTCCCAGCCACCTGCAGCGCCTCCTGCAACACTCAGGAATCCTAGAGATCTTTAAGCCTTCACAGGGCGCAGGCCCCATGGCTGGCTGATGGTGGGGAGAGACGCTTAGGTCTGCATCCCGACTCTGGGAGCTGGGAAATTGGGGGTTCAAACTGGGCTCCCTCCCCGTCTCCTGTCTCAGCTCTCCTCTCCCCTGAGAGGGCTTTGTCCTCCTGCATCTTTGCCCCTGTGACCCCACGTCGAGATTCCATCCACCCAGGGCCCAGTCCCATGAGTGGGGCTCTTTTTTTCCTAGTGACAAAAGTGCAGGGATTGGACACTTGGTGGCCAAAAGAGGCAGCCACGGATGGTGAGAGCAGTCGTGGCACTGTGGCCTCGGGAGGGCTTCCCCAGCAGGGCCCCAGCAAGGAGGGTGCCAGGCAGCCACGCTGCAGGAGCAAAGGCTGGGAGTGAGAAGGGTTGGATCAGAGCTCAGAGAAAAGAGGGCTGGAGCAAGGGAGAGGAACAGGCCCTCCCTTTGCACCCTCCCACTACAGCATTTCCATAGGCTAACAGTGATGAGCAGTTTGCGGAACACAGGGTCCAGGGTCCCCTTACTGCCCCAGGGGAGCCGGTGCCATGCTTAGGAAAGCTGTGACGGCTGAGCTTTCCAGAGGCGCAAGGGTAGCCCTGTAAGCGGCAAGGCAGAAGCCAGATGAATTGGCCCTTTGAACTCTCTGCTCCTGGGGCAGAGGGGGCCCAAGAGCACTGGCTTCTGGAGCTCCGTGGACCTCACAGCCATCCCAGCCCAGAGCCACCCCTGCTAGGTTTAATGTTCCACGGTCACTCTGGAAATTCATCGTTTTTGAGCAAAGGGCTCTATTTGTCTTCCACAGCGGTGGTCTGCTTTCTACATTCCATATTTTGAACTTACGAAGCAGTAGAGCAAGTATAATGAACAGCCCTGCACCGGCCACCCAGCCCTATCAAAGCCCAACCTCCAGAAAGGCTGACTTGGGGTTGTTTTAAAAGCAATACCTCTGTAATCTCAGCACTTTGGGAGGCCAAGGCAGGCGGATCACAAGGCAGGAGTTCAAGACTAGCCTGGGCGACATGGTGAAACTCTGTCTCTACTAAAAATACAAAAATTAGCCGGGCGTGGTGGCGCATGCCTACATTATATCCCAGCTACTCAGGAAGCTGAGGCAGGAGAATCACTTGAACCCAGGAGGCGGAGCTTGCAGTGAGCCAAGATCACGCTGGGCTGCAGTGCAGCCTGGGCAACAGAGCGAGACTCCGTCTCAAAAAAAAAAAAAAAAAAAAAAGGAACAACCAGTGGAATCAGCTGAACCCCTGTGCACGTCTCCTAGTCCTGTTGTCCCCCGCTCTGCCTGACACCCCAGATGTGGCCGCGGTCTTGAATTTTTCTTAATTAAAAAATAAATAGAGGAGGGGTCTTGCTGTGTTTCCCAGGCTGCTCTCAAACTCTTGGGCTCAAGCAATCCTCCTGCCTCAGCCTCCCAAAGTGCTGGGATTACTGGTGTGAGCCACCGCGCCTGGCCTGGTTCCCACGTCTTGACCCTTCTGTCAATGGTGTCCTGAACCCTGATTCAGCAGTCGTCCTCTGTGCACACAGCCCTGGGGGGCTTGGGGAGCAGAGGGGTCACAGTGTCCAGGCCTCCCAGTTAGTCAGTGCTGCAGTGCGTGTCCTCGTGGGCTTCTGGAGGCGCACAGCGGTGTGGAGTACGAGTGAAGAGGGTACTTGTCCTCAGCGGTCCTCGGTGTCACCACAGGTTCCTGCCCAGCAGCCACGTGGAGGGAGAGAATGACAGCCCTGCGGCCGCTCTTGCCTGCGCCTCAGGGGTGCTGCAGGGATGTTCGGGGAAAGTCTGCCCTCCCCAGAAGGTCTGGAGAATTGGGGGCTCTGGGAAGAATAGGCCCCTCTCACGATCCCTTTCTCCTGCACAGTTCTGGTATCTCTGGACTCGGTCGAACACCAGGACTGGAGTTTCGGTGAGGAGGAAGATGGGAAGAGTCCAAGGTCCCAAAGAGAACCATCGCAGGTGAGCCCGGGGCCCCCAGCTCCGTGCTCCTGCACCCCAGGGCGTGCGTGCCGCTCCCGGAACGGCCTCAAGGATGCCCCATCCAAGGACTGTGTGAGGTTTCCCCCAGCGTTCCCAGGAAGCCCGGCCTCCAAACTCCCTGCCTGCCTCACGGATTCCCCAAGCTTCCTGGGGTTCAGTGCTGGGCGAGGGTAGTCAGCGCAGGTGTGTGTTTGCCGTGTGCCTCTGGGCCTCACCCCGGCCCCTCCTGTCCTTTCCCAGCCTCGCAGTTAGGACCCATCCTCCTGTGTCACCCACACCAGATGCTGGGTGTGTTGAGAAAGTCCTGCTGCCCCTGATCATCTTCCCTCAGTGAACCCAGGATTCTGGGCGGGGCCAGAAGGAAACGCTGAGGGCTCCCCTGCAGCTAGACCTGCTGTTGCGCAGGCCTCAAGGCGACGGGAGGGGCCCTGCTTGGTTGGGAGCCAAGCGGATCTCCGTGTGGCTGGAGAGATTAAAATCAGGGGTGGGGCCACGCAGACGCGTGAGAGAAATCCAGGAGTAATGGGAAAATCACAAAAGAACAAAAGTAAGAACCGTTAAGTGAGTAGCGTGTGTTCGTATGATCAGGGCTACTGTGAGTTTGACCACTTTCTGCCCCTGGATCTCGGTATTGGAGCCACAACGGGAAACACAGCACGGTCGAACGATGAATGGAGCAAGGTTTTGCTCACAGAGCAGAGACGGGGCCACAGCACCGTGGCCCATGTGGCTGTCAGGCGGGGGCCAGCAGGTCCCTCCTAGAGGGGGCCTGACCTAACAGTGGGGCTGTCCAGGTGCCACGTGAAGCACATACCTGAACAGAACAAAGGGGCACACGTTGGGAAACAGAAACCCCCACACAAGGCACTGCGCCCAGCACAAACTGGAGGGACCCCGTATCTCTTGGTAAGGAGGTGTTCTAGGCCCAAGGCCCACTCTCAGGCAGCCAAGTAACAGGCTGAAAGACTGCACATGTGTCTCTCCCACTGGCTTAGTCCATTCTGGGTGCTATAGCAAAATACGGCTGGGTGTGGTGGCTCATCCCTGTAATCCCAAAACTTTGAGTGGGGCCTCACGGGAGGCTGAGGTGGGAGGACCACTTGGTCCCAGGAGTTCAAGAGCAGCCTGGGCAACATAGCAAGACCCCATGTTTAAAAAAAAAATTAGCCAGGTGTAGGGGCGTGCACCTGTAGTCTTAGCAACTCTGGAGGCTGAGGTAGGAGGATCACTTGAGCCCAGGAGTTCAAGGCTGTAGTAAGCTATGATCACGTCTCTACACTCCAGCCTGGATGACAGAGTGAGACCCTAACTCAAAAAACAAAAACAGCAGGGCGCAGTGGCTCACGCTTGTAACCCAGCACTTTGAGAGGCTGAGGCAGGCAGATCACCAGGTCAGGAGTTCAAGACGAGCCTGGCCAACGCAGTGAAACCCCGTCTCTACTAAAAATATAAAAAAATTAGCCAGGCATGGTGGCGGACACCTGTAATCCCAGCTACTCACGTGACTGAGGCAGGAGAATCGCTTGAACCCAGGAGGCGGAGGTTGCAGTGAGCCGAGATCACGCCACTGCACTCCAGCCTGGGTGACAGAGCTAGACTCAGTCTCAAAACAAACAAACAAGAAACCATAGCCCAGATGGTTTATAAACCACAGAAGTGCTGGGCATGGTGGCTCATGCCTGTAGTCCCAGCACTGTGGGAGGCCAAGGCAGGCGGATCATGGAGTCAGGAGTTTGAGACCAGCCTGGCCAACATGGTGAAACACCGTCTCCACTAAAAATACAAAAATTAGTCAGGCGTTGTGGCACATGCCTGTAATCCCAGCTATTCAGGAGGCTGAGGCAGGAGAATTGCTTGAACTGTGGAGGTGGAGGTTGCAGTGAGCCGAGATCGCGCCACTGCCCCCCATCCTGGGCAACAGAGCAAGACTCCATCTGGGGAAAACAAAACAAAACAAGACCAAAAAACCACAGAAGCTAATTTCTCACAGTTCTGGAGACTGGGAAGTCCCAGGTCAAGGTGCCAGCAGATCCAGTGTCTGCTGAGGGTCGGCTGCCTCATTCACAAATGGTGCCCTCTCCCTGTAACCTCACAGGGTGGAAAGGGCAGGAGAACTCTCTGGGGCTCTGTTAAAAGGGCACTAATCCCAATTTTGAGGGCTTCAACCTCATGACCTGATCCTCTCAGAGGCCCTACCTCCTAATGCCCTCTCCTTGGGGGTTAGGGCTTCAACATATGAACTTTATAGACACAAACTTTCAGACTAGAGCAGCAACAAAATCGAATCGCTTTCCCTTCCCTCTGACACTGGACAGGGCCATGTCCTCATTCTTCTTCAGACCACAGGCCCCTCTCTCTCCTTCTCTGAATGATAACCTTGTCTCTCTTCTTTGTCCTCTTGAACAATAACCTCCAATCCCTGGCTGTGTCGGGACCTCGATCCCTCCAGCACACTGTTGACAGCTTACGTGGCCCCGGGACACCCCCACCTCTCTCTCCGGGCCACCCAGCTTCCCTCATCCTTGACTGAGGTTGCTGGCCTCCCCTCCAAGCCCCCCGAGCCCTCCGCACCTTCCACTCACAGCCTTGCAGCATCTTTGCTTCCCTCCATGTTTTCTGTATTTTGGGGAGGGGGCATCTCACTGTTGCCCAGACTGGAGTGCAGTGGTGCAATCACGGCTCACTGTGGCCTCGAACTCCCAGACTAAGGTGATCCTCTCACCTCAGCCTCCTGAGTAGCTAGGACTACAGGTGTGTGCCCCACCACACCCAGATAATTTTTATATTTTTAGTAGAGACAGGGTTTTGCCATGTTTCCCAGGCTGGTCTCGAACTCTTGAACTGAAGTGATCCACCGGCCTCAGCCTCCCAAAGTTCTGGGATTACAGGCGTGAGCCACCATGCCCGATCTTAATTAGCTTTTATAGATAATGAGTTTTAATCCATGAAGGCCTTGTTTTAACTTACATGCGGCCATGTTGTTTGAAATGCTTGTTCCCTGGTGCCATAAAGAAATAGCACTTGAACATAAATTTAATTTCCTCAGCAAGGCCATTTTTACTTTCTGCAGAAAGGGTACACTCGCCAGCAGTTTTGCCACGAGAGTACACTGAACAAAGGAGACATGGTCATTTATAACCTGATGCATCCACCCTACTGCTGTGTCTGGTTTCCGTTGGCTGGAACAGGCCCTCACATTCTGTATTTGTCCCGATTGGCTAGCAACTTAGAACTTTTTAAAAGAGGCAGCCAGGCACGGTGGCTTGTGCCTGTAATCCCAGCACTTTGGGAGGTTGAGGCAGGCAGATCACAAGATCAGGAGATTGAGACCATCCTGGCTAACACGACGAAACCCCATCTCTACTAAAAATACAAAAATTAGCCTGGTGTGGTGGCAGGCGCCTGTAGTCCCAGCTACTCAAGAGGCTGAGGCAGAAGAATCGCTTGAAGCCGGGAGACAGAGGTTGCAGTGAGCTGAGGTCACTCACTGCACTCAGCCTGGGCGACAGAGCAAGGCTCCATCTCAAAAAAAAAAAAAAAAAAAGAACTTTTTAAAAGAGGCAAAGGCAGAGGAGAACAAAGGAAGAAGGAAGTAACTTGTGGAATGCTGAGAAAGGTAAAAACACCTTCAAATAAGGAAGAGGAACAGGCTATGACCTAATGCTTGCTTGGACCTGTATAAGCACACCAGGGCAAATATTTAGGCTAAATTATGGGAGCTAAGAACATAAAATACATTGATTTTTTTTTTTTATTATGGCTAGCGGATATTTAAGAATGTTAGCACAGGTCTTTGAATAAATTTTGCTTCTAAGAGAAGTTACTATTTATTCCTAATTAGATGGGGAGGAAAGTCTTTGAAGAGGAACTTCTACTTTGCATTTTTTTTTTTTTTTTTTTTTGAGATGGAGTCTTGCTCTGTAGCCCAGGCTCGAGTGCAGTGGCGCGATCTCGGCTCACTGCAACTCTGCCTCCCAGGTGCCGGTTGAAGCAATTCTCCTGCCTCAGCCTCCTGAGTAGCTGGGATTACAGGCACATGCCACCATGCCTGGCTAATTTTTGTATATTTAGTAGAAACGGGGTTTCACCATGTTAGCTAGGCTGGTCTTGAACTCCTGACCTTGTGATCCACCCGCCTCAGCCTCCCAAAGTGCTGGGATTACAGGTGTAAGCCACTGCGCCTGGCCTTACTTTACTTTTTACAATATGAACTACTTTACTGGGGAGTTCATGAAGTCCCATCATATCTGGCCAATTTTTAAGTGACAAAAACTTACTTTAATTTTTATTTATCATCATTATTATTTTGAGACAAGGTCTGGCTGTGTCGCTCAGGCTGCAGTGCAGTGGCCCAATCATGGCTCACTGCAGCCTCGAACTCCCAGGCTCAAGCGATCCTCCCACCTCAGCCTCCCAAGTAGCTGGGACTACAGGCACATGCCACCATGCCTGGCTAAATTTTTTACATTTTGTAGAGACAAGGTCTGTGTTGCCCAGACTGGTCTCAAAGTCCTGAGCTTAAGTGATCTGCCCACCTCAGCTTCCCAAAGCATTGAGATTACAGGTATCAGCCACCGCGCCTGGCCAAATTTTAATTTATTATTTATTGTGTCAGATTATCTATGCCCGACTGGGCACAGTGGCTCACACCTGTATTCTCAGCACTTTGGGAGGCGGAGGCAGGCAGACTACCTGAGGTCAGGAGTTCGAGACCAGCCTGGCCAACATGCCCAAACCCAATTTCTAGTAAAAATACAAAAATATTAGCCAGGCATGGTGGCTCACACCTGTAATCCCAGCAACCTGGGAGGCTGAGGAAGGAATATCACTGGAATCCGGGAGGTGGAGGCTGCAGTGAGCTAAGATCGTGACATTGCACTCCAGCCTGGGCGACAGAGGGAGACCATGTCTCAAAAAAAATATATATATATATGCCCAATACAGCAATGGAGATGATGACTATGGGAAATATAGGCCAAGCTACAGTGAATGTGAGGCATACCCATTTTTCAGATGCTACATGGTCACCTTCTCAAGAATATACAGCAGAAAAGGACTCATTTAGGGGGACAGGGATGGTGTCAGAGGTTCCAGAGGGCACCCAAGGGAGGCCGAGACTGCACCATCCACGCCACCTGGGGGAAGCCAGGGCCAGAGGTGAGCACTGCCACTGGGGCTGCCTACTGTGTTCCTGTGTCTGACGCCAGCCTGAGGCAAGTCAGCCTGAGTCCTCAAGTAGGAAGATGTGTTGGCATCAGGCAGTTGGGAGGAGCCCTGGGTACCCAGTGTTGGTGACCTCAGTGTCCTTAGTCCGGTCACTCTAGTGTTGTTCCCGGCAGATCTCCGTGACCCCGGAGAGCCTCCCTGCTGTGGGGTAGCTGCACGAGCCACCTAACACTTGCCAGCGTGACCCGCTGCTGGGACACGGGCTCTTCAGGGCAGCTCTGGCCTCAGTGGTCACCTCCCGTGGGATGTGTTTAAGGAAAAACTTATGTTGTGTCTGGGTTGCTTCATGCATGTGACCTCAGAGGAATCTAGGGCACCCATTCCACCTGTGGGCAGTTATCCAGGTTTGCACAGAGATCCAGTCTTTTTTTTTTTTTTTGAGATGGAGTCTTGCTCTGTCGCCCAGGCTGGAGTGCAGTGGCACGATCTCGGCTCACTGCAAGCTCTGCACTCCCGGGTTTACACCATTCTCCCACCTCAGCCTCCCGAGTAGCTGGGAGGACTACAGGTGCCCGCCACCACACCCGGCTAATTTTTTCTATTTTTTATTAGGGACATGGTTTCACTGTGTTAGCCAGGATGGTCTCGATCTCCTGACCTCGTGATCCGCCCGCCTCTGCCTCCCAAAGTGCTGGGATTACAGGTGTGAGCCACCGCGCCTGGCCAAGAGATCCAGTCTTTACCCTGGAGAGGCTCAGCCCAGCGAGGGGTCCTTCTTTGCCTGCTGGGGCATGAGACCACACCCCAGCAGTGAGCTGGGCCTTGCATGGGTGCTGTGCGACGGGACTAGCCAGGAAAGCATTCTCTGAGGGTGTCTAGGTTCTAGTGGGTAGGATATGAAAGCAGAGGGGAAGGCAGCTGAAGCCCACGGCATGCAAACATATACCAGGAACACTGGTAAATGGGGCCTGCTGCCCGTCTGTATGAGAAAAACCCCCTTCTGTGATCTCAGCGGCCTTGGGAATCTTCCCAGGGGGGATATTCTGGGCTTTCTCTCCCAGTGTGGGAGCAGTTGTGGACTCCAGAGTGACGGGGCGGGGTGAAATCCACTGTCCAGTGCCCTCAGTGCCCGTGGGTGTGGGCACCGCCTGCACATGGTCAACACGCCTCCCCAGGCTGCTCATGGAAAAGGAAGCAGTGGGGTGAGTTTCAGGGTGGCGGTGGCCGCCTCCTTGGAAAGAAAGGCACCAATCTGGCCAAGGGGTGCTTTCCACCCCAGATCCTTGTCAGGACTCAGCTGAGGCCCAGGCGTTACAGGACAAGGGGAGGGCAAATCAGGGTGTTCCTGATGACAAGGAACTGTTTTCCAACAGGGCATAGCGTTGCTTGGCACCCCTGAGCAGTTGTGATCAGAAGCCAGTGGACATTTATTAGTGACCACTCCCTCTGTCAGACGGCCCAGCCCATTCCTTCCTCAGCCCCAGAAGTGGGTTATCTGGGCAGTCTCCCAGGTGATCGTCTGCAGGGCCTGTGCTTGCATCGCTGAGGCCTTTGCCTGAGTAAACGCTGCTTCTTCTTTAGTGCCCCAGCCCGTGGTGTGCCCCGTTCCTTATCAGGGGGTGCAGTGGCCAAGTGGGGGTGAAGGTTCTCCACTGTCCTGGCCGATCTACAAAGGTCTGTAATTCGTTAACTCTTTGGGCTCCTGTGGATACCCACATTTGCTGTTGGCAAATCCCCCTTACTTGGGGGGCTGAGGCTTGAGGATCGCTCGAGCCTGGGAGGTCAAGGCTGCCCTAAGCCAAAGTCACGCCACTGCATTCCAGCACTCCAGCCTGGGGGACAAAGTGACCCCGTCTCAAGAAAAAAAATTTAATTATATATTTTATGACCACACTGGTATAAAGATCAATATATTCTAGGCCGGAGTAGTCTTTATGTTCGTTTTTTCCATTTAACTTTAAAATGAAATTTTTTTTTTTTTTTTGAGATGGAGTCTTGCTCTGTTGCCCAGGCTGGAGTGCAGTGGCGTGATCTCGGCTCAATGCAAGCTCCGCCTCCCGGGTTCACGCCATTCTCCTGCCTCAGCCTCCCGAGTAGCTGGGACTTACAGGCGCCCGCCACCTCGCCCGGCTAATTTTTTGTATTTTTAGTAGAGACGGGGTTTCACTGTGTTAACCAGGCTGGTATCAATCTCCTGACCTCGTGATCCACCCGCCTCGGCCTCCCAAAGTGCGTGAGCCACCGCGCCCGGCCCTAAAATAAATTTTTTTTTTTTTTTGAGACGGAGTCTCGCTCTGTCGCCCAGGCTGGAGTGCAGTGGTGCAATCTCGGCTCACTGCAAGCTCCGCCTCCCGGGTTCACGCCATTCTCCTGCCTCGGCCTCTCCGAGTAGCTGGGACTACAGGCGCCCGCCACCACGCCCGGCAAATTTTTTGTATTTTTAGTAGAGACGGGGTTTCACCGTGGTCTCGATCTCCTGACCTCATGATCCGCCCACCTTGGCCTCCCAAAGTGCTGGGATTACAAGCGTGAGCCACCGCCCCCGGCCCCTAAAATAAATTCAAAGATCATCATGAGAGCCCCTCTCCTGCACCAAAACAAAGTTTCGTGGGCCATGGTTTCTGTTTCTGCATCTAATGGAGGCATCTAACCTGGGTAGACCACAGTTGTTGGCCACGGGCTTCCTCAGCCTCCGCCGGCAGATGTGCTAATCTGACTCCCTCTCCCATCCCAGACTCCACGCGGAAACCACAGCCGCGCTCAGAGGCCATCCCCTCACCACACAGCAACTCAAAGGACTGTCTTTTTGGGGGGTCATGGGTGGGGAAGGCTGCTGAGGTCCTCCCACCCCTCTCCCACCAGGGCCGCTGTGGCTGAGAGGATCCTTGTTGGCACTGGTTTTGGCTGTGGGGGGGGGGGGGGCTCAGCCACAGCAGGGTGCCCCAGTGTCCCTGAGCGAGCCGCACTTGTGGAGGGAGGGGCCTTAGGGCTGAGGCCTGGAGCCCGCGTGGAGCGACGGCAGCTCCAGGATCGGGGCAGTGATGGTGCTGGTGAGCGCGGGCCCAGGCATTCCCACTGCCAGGGTGCTAACACTGCATGAGGCACCTCTGCTTTTGAAGTCGTCGGGGATTAGAGAGCGGGAGCATAGGTGAGGGACAGGTGGAGCTGCTCTGCGCCGGAGCAGCCGGCTCGCCAGGAGGCGCTGTGGAGTGGGCACAACTGGCGATCGCTGAGCGCATACAACCGCCTACCATCGGGACACCGTTTGAGAAATGCTTCCTTAGGCGGTTTCGTCACCGTGCATACATCGCAGAGGGCACTCACACACCTACACGCACAGCCCATGGCTCCTAGGCTACAGACCTGCACAGCACGGGGCTGCACTGAATACTGTGGGCAACGGTAACACAATGTTGTTTGTGGATTTAAACATAGAAAAGGTACAGTAAAAATACAAAATAGAAGATAAAAAATAGTACACTTGTATAAAGCACTTGCCAGGAAGGGAGCTTGTGAGACTGGAAGTTGCTCTGGGTGAGTCTGAGTGGTGAGTGAATGTGAAGGCCTAGCAGGTTATTGTGCTGTGGACTTCATAAACGTGGTGCACTTAGGCTACTAAATTGGCAAATATATTTCCTTCTTCAATATAATTTATCTTACTGTAAGTTTTTGCTTTACATTTTTTTTCTTTCTGAGACAGAATCTCACTCGGTCACCCAGGCTGGAGTGCAGTGGCACGATCCAGGCTCACCGCAACCGCAACCTTCTGGGCTCATGCGATCTTCCCACCTGAGTCTTCTGAGTAGCTGGGAACACAGGCACACATTACCACACCGGCTAATTTTTATATGTTTTAAAATTTTTTTAGTTTTTGTGTACATGGGGTTTCACTATGTTGCCCAGGCTGGTCTCAAACTCCTGGGCTCAAGCGATCCTCCCTCCTCAGCCACCCAAAGTGCTAGAATTACAGGCGTGAGCCAGTGTGCCTGGCCTAAAAAACTTTCTGACTCTTGGGGCCGGGCACGGTGGCTCACGCCTGTAATCCCAGCATTTTGGGAGGCCGAGGCGGGCGGATCACGAAGTCAGGAGATCAAGACCATCCTGGCTCACATGGTGAAACCCCGTCTCTACTAAAAAAAATACAAAACATTAGACGGGCGAGGTGGCAGGCGCCTGTAGTCCCAGCTACTCGGGAGGCTGAAGCAGGAGAAGGGCGTGAACCCGGGGGGTGGAGCTTGCAGTGAGCCAAGATCGCGCCACTGCACTCCAGCCTGGGTGACAGGGCGAGACTCCGTTACAAAACAAACAAACAAAAAACCTTTCTCTTTTATAACAACATATTAAAACTTGAACAAGCCAGGTGCGGTGGCTCATGCTTGTAATCCCATCTCTTTGGGAGGCTGCGGCGGGCAGATCACTAGAGGTTAGGCATTCGAGAGCAGCCTGGCCAACATGGTGAAACCTCGTCTCTACTAAAAATACAGGGCGTGGTGGTGCGCACCTATAATTCCAACTACTCGGGAAGCTGAGGCAGGAGAATCGCTTGAATCCAGGAGGCGGAGGTTGCAGTGAGCCGAGATCACGCCATTGCACTCCAGCCTGAGCAACAGGAGCGAAACTCCGTCTCAAAACAAAACAAAAAACCTGTGTCATTTTAAAAGAAATAAACAAATGATACATCATTATCCCACAAAAAGGTTATGCTCTGGGGGCAGCAGAAACAAAAGGTTTGTTTGAAAGAAGCGGAAGAAGGATTAAACCTTTATAAAAAACAAAAACATCGGAGCTGGGCGCCTCCTGTCCGAGGCCAACCGCTGCCGTCAACTGTCCGCGCGAACCGGGCCTGAGGAGCCGCCAAGACGGTGAAGAGCCGCGGCCGCGGCGGAGGAGGAGGAGGAGCCCGCGCAGGAGGCCGGAGCGGCCACAGCGCCCAGGCACATGGCGTCCATCTTACTGAGGAGCTGCCGCGGCCGGGCGCCCGCCAGCCTCCCGCCGCCGCCTCGAGTCACCGCCCCGCGGGGTAGTCCGGGGGATCCTGCTCATCTCAGCTTGCGAACACCCTGGGGTTGAGGAGCTGCCTTAAAGTTTCATTTCGCTGCTGCACGCCCATCCACCCTGTG
The DNA here is from genome assembly GCF_028878055.3 of Symphalangus syndactylus. Taxonomy (NCBI): domain Eukaryota; kingdom Metazoa; phylum Chordata; class Mammalia; order Primates; family Hylobatidae; genus Symphalangus; species Symphalangus syndactylus. The sequence continues at coordinate 20,560,860 of NC_072435.2, read as the reverse complement.
TAACCGTTCTTCAGAGGCGATCACCTCAGCTGTTGGACTCTGAGGCCCGAGTGCCTTCGCACCGTGTCCAGAGCGCCATGGACCTCTACCTCTGTGAGTTTTGTGGTCCTGGAGCCTCGGTGCCTTCCTGCCCGTGGCTGGCACTCTTCGCACCCTGTTGGTGATGACTCGGTAGTAGGGAAGTCCCTTGGGTCCTTGAAGGATAAGAACAAGAAGCTGGAGGAAGGCGGCCTGGTGTACAGCACCCCCGCAGAGATGGTGGTGAGGTCCCAGGGACAGAGGGTGCTGCGCGAGCTGAGGCAGTACCATGGCTTCTGCCTGCTATGGATCGACGCCAAGATCGCAGCACGCATGCTCTGGCGCATCCTCAACTGCCACACCCTGACCCGCCGGGCTCGCAGGCAGTTCCTCCGGATCTGCGCTGACCTCTTCCGCCTGGTGCCGTTCCTCGTGTTCGTGGTGGTGCCGTTCGTGGAGTTTCTGCTGCCTGTTGCTGTGAAACTCTTCCCCAACATGTTGCCATCCACATCTGAGACTCAGTCTTTCAAGGAGGAGAGGCTGAAGAAGCAGCTTCAGGTCAAGCTGGAGCTAGTCAAGTTCCTCCAGGACACCATCGAGGAGATGGCCTTGAAGAACGAGGCAGCCAAGGGCAGCACCGCCAAAGACTTCTCTGTTTTTCCAGAAGATCCAGGAGATGGGGGAGAGGCCCAGCAATGAGGAAATCATGCGTTTTTCCAAATTATTTGAGGATAAGCTGACCCTGGACAACCTGACACGGCCACAGCTGGTGGCCCTGTGCAAGCTGCTGGAGCTACAGCTTTCTGCGTTTCCAGCTCACCATGCGGCTGTGCTCCATAAAGGCAGAGGACAAGCTGTTTGCTGAGGAAGGGGTGGACAGCCTGAATGTCAAGGAGCTGCAGGTGGCATGTCGGGCACGAGGCATGCGGACCCTGGGCATCAGGGAAAACCGCCTGAGGGGCAAGCTGAAGCAGTGGCTGGACCTGCACCTGCATCAGGAGATCCCCACATCGCTGCTCATCCTGTCCTGGACCATGTACCTCCCGGACACCCTCTCACCAGCTGACCAGCTCAAGTCCACACTGCAGACCCTCCCAGAGATTGTGGTAAAGGAAGCGCAGGTGAAAGTGGCCGAGGTGGAGGGTAAGCACGTGGACAAGGCCAAGATGGAGGCCACACTGCAGGAGGAGACGACCATCCAGCAGGAGCACCGCAAGAAGGCACTGCAGAAGCGTCCGGAGGTGGCGAAGGATGTTGAGCCCAAATGTGTGAAGCCGCTCCCCAAAGGCCAGGGCCCCAGCTGCAGCGAGAAGTGCCTGACACAGTCCTGCAGTCAGAGACCCTGAAGGACACTGCCCCCGTGCTGGACAGCTTGAAGGAGGAAGAGATCACTAAGGAGGAAATCAACATCCTCAGCAATGCCTGCTCTAAGCTGCAGGAACAGAAGTCACTCACCAGGGAGAAGGAGGCGCTGGAGCTGCTGAAGGAGGACATGCAGGACTACAGTGAGGACTTGCAGGAGATCAAGAAGGAACTTTCAAAGACTGGTGAAGAAAAATACGTGGAAGAATCTAAAGCCGGCAAGAGATTGACAAAAAGCGTGCAGCAGATGATCGGGCAGATTGACGGCTTGATCTCGCAGCTGGAGATGAACCAGTGGGCCAGCAAGCTGGCCCTGGCCAAGGGCGTGCCCATGGGGGAGAACATCATCAGTGTCACCCAGCTCATCAACGCCATGAAGCAAGTCAGGCACATTCCCGAAAGCAAGCTCACCAGCCTGGCTGCAGCACTGGATGAAAATAAGGATGGCAAGGTCAACTTCGACAACGTCGTCAAGGTGATTGAGCTGGTGGACAAAGAAAATGTTCACGTCTCCACCAGTCAGGTGGCCAAGACTGTAGCAACACTGGAAAAACAGGAGAAGGGGAGGAGAAGAAGGTGGAGAAGGAGGTCGCAGAGGTGAAGAGCTAGAGCCACTGGCCTGGGCACCTGTGCTCCTGCTGCGCTGCCACCCTGGCGAGGGCCGTGAGAGCTGATTTGTGGTGATTCTTAGTGGCTCATCTAATACTTTGGCTGGAATAAATCAGAGACTTCCATAATCAAGCAAATTGTAATTTTCATCATTCCACGGAGATTCAATCTGTCTGGAATCCCAGAACCCTTCCACAGAATCATATCTGGATACACACTGTGGTGTGGCTGCCACGGCCTCCTGGCTCCAGAGGCGGCCAGGCCAAGGCAGGAAGGCGCCCCGTTGTGTGTGGCCTCACGTCTGAGCATCTGACTGTGCTGTCCTGTGCCCAGGGAGGAGAATGAGGACCACATGGACTCTGCCCACACAGAGCTGGCTGCTGTGCCCACCCTCAGAGGCATTAGGAGACACAGCCTGGCCTCCTCAGGGCTGAAGATGCCTCCATCTGTGGACCTTGATTTCTAGATTTCAGCATCAATAGACCTGTCTTCCTGCACGCTTTCAGTTGGATCTGGGTCACTGTGGAGACAGATGTATCTGCCATCTCTGTGGCCTCTGGAGAGTGACATCTCCCTGCTGGCAGGGCCGGTTCTCACCTGCAGTTTTCCTTGTGTATCGGAGCTCTTTCTTAACTTTCTATTTTCCCCCAATTCTTTAAGCAGTTGATTGGCACAGTTTTCCCACACTGGTCGGCCTGCCCCAAGAGCCATCTCTGACCCAAGCCCTGGCTTGGGTGGTGCTTGGGCTGCACTCCCTTGGGTGGTGCTTGGGCTGCACGCCACGGGGGCTGCAGTGGATTTGCTGTGTCAGGGATGAGCCTGGCTGAGGGGTTGGTGGGGCTCTGAAGCACATTTGGGGTTCTTTGTAGCTTCTAATGTGAGGTTTGAGTCCAGTGCACCCACAGCAGCATGCCCTTCTCACCCCTTGCAGCGTTGCAGGCTTAGGCCGCTGGGCTCCTTTAACAAGCAGGCTGGTCACCGAGGCACGAAGACGAGGCACAGGGCATCCCCTGGGACTTCAAGGGCAACAGCCGCAGTGCTTGGGGTTTGCCCTGTGCCCTCTGGGTGGGGTGGCCTCCCCGCACTCGGCACTCAGCAGCATGGTCAGGCTGGCCAGGGCGTGGGCAGGCGGCATCCTGTGGCACCTCCACCCTCCTGCCCAGCTGGCTGTGTCACACTCATCTTTTAAAGATCAGGTTGGTTCCTGGCAAAAATGTCCCTCCGGGGGCCTCCAAGCATAGGATTTGGAAGACATAGGAATGGCACAGGCAGCCAGGAAAGCAGCTGCGCTCAGATGATGCCTTCTCCATTACTTGAAGCTTCTTTTTGTTCAGCCATTAAAGAAACTTGACAAAATAGGAACAGCAGATATTTCTCAATTGTAAACCTTTGTGCAGGGACAGTTAGCTTCCAACGGCTTTCAGATTTCAATTATTTGAAAAAGAAGTTTGTTTCAGATCCTTAATATTTATGAATTCTCAAAAAAAAATCAATGAATAGGCATTTTATAGCTTTAACCCTGCAAGTGTTTCAAGCTGTGTTTCTTAATTAGTATACTAACTGCCCTGGGGCATGTAGGTAAGTGTAAATGATGTGGTTTGAGCCAAGTTTTCATCTGTAATCCCAGTGCTTGAGGTGGCCAAGGCCGGAGGATAACCCGAGCCCAGGAGTTGGAGACCAGGCTGGATGATGGAGTGAGACCATGTTACTTACTTTCTTTTTCTTTTTTCTGAGATGGAGTCTTGCTCTGTTGCCCAGGCTGGAGTGCAGTGGCATGATCTCGGCTCACTGCAACCTCCACCTCCCAGGTTCAAACGATTCTCCTGCCCCACAGACAAACGCCACCACACCCGGCTAATTTTTGTACTTTTAGTAGAGACAGGGTTTCACTATGTTGGCCAGGCTGGTCTCGAATTCCTGACTTCAAGTGATCCACCTGCCTTGGCCTCCCAAAGTGCCGGGATTATGGTGTCAGCCACCGAGGCCGGCCCTTTTATCTTTTGAGACGGGGGTCTCACTCTGTCACCCACACTGGAGTGCAGTGGTGCAGTTATAGCTCACTGCAGCCTTGACCACCCAGGCTCAAGTGATCATCCCATCTCAGCTAAAATTACAGGCTTGAGCCACAGTGCCTGGTAATTTTCTAATTTTGGAGAGATGGGACTTAGCTATGTTGCCTACACTGGTCTTAACTCCTGGTCTCAAGCAATTCTCCAGCCTCAGCCTTGGCCTCCCAAAGTAGTGGGATTCTAGGTGTGAGCCACTGTGCCTGGCCTTTAAAATTTTCAATCTCCCCAAAGCCTCCAAAATATTTAGTTAGTTCTTCAGAAGTAGCTGGGCTCAATCCACCCATGAAAACCTTTCGGGGGGGTTTTCCCCTTTTTTGGCTCTCTGCAGCAGGGGTGGGTGGTGATCCTATCAATTTGCCATCCAGCTCCTGTTCTTTCCGTTCCAAGGCCTTAAGAGCACTAGCAGCGTTTTCCAAAAGCACAGATACAAATCCCCTTGATCTTCCAGTAACTGTTTTAACTGTGCAATCTGCAACTTCCCTAAGTCAAGACACATCGTCAGATCTTTTTGCTCGTAACATTGTACCATCATCCTGCAGATCTTGGATCCCTCTGCAATTTCCTCTGTGTTGCTTGTGGTACTCATTCAGGTCTTTGCTGATGGAGGAGTTGTAGGCAGGGGGGTACTGGTGCACATTCAGGGTCAGGCAGCAGCGTATGCTATGGAGTTGGATTTCAAATGGTGGTGGAAGAAAGTCATTACAATTTTACGGGATCACTGTGGTGTGTGTGGTCCGTTGTTGATTGAAACGCCATTACCCCATGGGGAGGGGCTGCCTGAAGCCTATAAGGATAGCTGCCCGAAGCCCTTTGAGGGTAGCACTCTAAGGTCCCTGAGATCCCATGGGCATAGCTCCCTGAGGCCCTGGCGGGAATGACTGTTGGAACCTCAGTGGTAAGTGATGCCAGTGTTTCTGTGGAGCACATTGCTGGGGTCCCTGGTGGTTCCCACCGCATAGCTGATACTCGTGGCCCCTGCTTTTCTTCTTTGTTCATAGCGATCTCCTGGCATCTCAGGTATGCATTATCTCACCAGTGAGCTTTTTCAGGTGGACATTGTCGGGTTTTTTTGTTTTACTCCACTGTGTTGCTGCAGATTTTCAATGGGTCCTTGAGTGTTCTGGGCTATTCTGGCTTGTGAATATCTGTCTGTAGTTGATTTGTGTGTGGGTAGTGGGAGGGGGAAATGAAGGTTGCTATCTCCTACTCCACCATCTTGGTGATGTCGCTTCACTCTTTCCTTTTTTTTTTTTTCCAAAATAACCCAGCACCATTGCCCCAACTAAAGCCATTAAGATAATTCCTGGCTGGGCACAGTGGTTCATGCCTGTAATCCCAGCACTTTGGAAGGCCGAGGTGGGTGGATCACTAGAGGTCAGGAGTTCAAGACCAGGCTGGCCAGCATGGTGAAGCCTCGTCTCTACCAAAAAATACAAAAATTAGCTGGGTGTGGTGGCACGTGCCTATAGTCCCAGCTACTTGGGAGGCTGAGGCACAAGAATCGGTTGAACCCAGGGGGTGGAGGTTGCAGTGAGCCGAGATCGCGCCACTGCACTCCAGCCTGGGCAACAGAGTGAGACCCTATCTCTAAAATAAATAAAATAGAGCCATTAAGATAATTCCTCAACAGTAAGTTGCCAGGCATTCCTATTTCCTCCTTTATTCTTGTTTTCGTTTTGTTTTGAGACCGCGTATAGCTCTGTCGCCAGGCTGGAGTGCAGTGGTGCAATCTCAGCTCACTGCAACCTCCACCTCCTGGGTTCAAGCGATTCTCCTGCCTCAGCCTCCTGAGTAGCTGGGACTACAGGCGCACGCCATCACACTCAGCTAATTTTTGTATTTTTAGTAAAGATGGGGTTTCACCATGTTGGCCAAGATGGTCTCGATATCCTGACCTCTTCATCCGCCTGCTTCTGCCTCCCAAAGTGCTGAGATTACAGGCGTGAGCCACCGCGCCTGGCCCCTTATTCTTGTTTTCTTTTTCTTCGTTGCTTGTTTTGCATCAGGACTCTCCCAGGGTGTGACTGCTCTCACATGCATCTCCCTCCCCCCTCCAATCTCCCCACCTATCATCCCTGAAACAATAAACCTGGGTCCATCTCTGGAAGGATAGGAGCCCAGATCTGTGGCCAGTGGCTCACTCGGGCTATGGGGATGTGTTTGCATTTGAAGGTACAGATAAGGCCCCGGGAATGTCTTGGTTTCTGTGCCCGACCCAAGTGTGTCGATAGCTCCTCAGATGCTCCCCGAGAGTCAGGGGAACTAAGCACGCCCCTCTCTCCACACACACAGGCCACCCACTCTTCTCTCCATGCAGCCCCTCTGCTGCCCTTGATTAGTCACAGACGCCAAGGTGGGTGAAGTAGGGAGGAGCCTGACTGTCCACAGCGGCCCCCAGTAGCCAGGTACCAGGAAGAGGGGTAAAAGGGAGTCCCGCCTTTACTCCTGCAGATGGTGGCTCCTCTGGTTAACGATTTCAGAATTCAACATGTTTTACAATCAAAACTAGCATTTGATAAGAAATAAAAATCAATAACCCAGCCAAACACACCATCCATATACTCCCAACGTGAGAGCAGGAAGAATCTTGTGCCTTAACTCCTTTCCTGCCACCAGCTCCCTCCCTCCCTCCTCCATCTCTAGCCCAGCAATCCCTCTACTCAGGTTTTGCCCAGCTGTTGGGAATCTTGGACAGCTTCCTTAGGCCCCTGTGCATCCAGGTAGGGCTGGGGCAGCAGAAAGCGAAGACCCACTCAAGACAGACCTTGTCAGTGCATGCTTGACTCCTGGTCTTTTCTGATGCTTTGTTTGACTCGACATACCTCCTCCAACAACCTGATTTGCATTAATAAGTGTCACTGTGTTTTCCTTTGACATGACCCCGTTGCAGTTTGCCGAGCCCTTGATGGTACCAGGCTCTGGGCACGTAGCACCCACATCCTCATTGGAAACCCAGAGAGCTAAAGCTCCTCATCCAGGGCCACACAGCGAGCAGGGCTGGAGCCTGGACACCAAGCCAAGCCCCTCTGTTTTGAATTCTTGCTCCTCCCAGGAAGTGGTGATCCCCGCTTTGGGCGGGACAGGGTTAGGTGCATCAGAGGTCATAGGTCGCAGGTGGGATGTGAAGCCTGTGAAGTTGCCCTCCTCTGGGCTTGTGGGCAAGGACAGTGCAGTCTTAGGGGACGGGAGTTAGGAGCCCCAGCAGGTAACAGTGACCGAGCTGTGGCACGGGTCCCCTGGCTCCATCTAATGCTCTGTTGTCACTGTCCTGAAATGATCAACGATTTTTTAACAAGGGGATTTGCATTTCCATTTTGTACAGGGGCCCCTCGAATTCTGTCTCAGGTCCTGGTAAGAGCTCCTTGGGAGTGGTTATTTATTCTTTGTATAAGCAAAGTCTTGCTGTGTTGCCCAGGCTGGTCCCAAACTCCTGGCCTCAAGCAATCCTCCGGCATCAGCATCCCAAAGCACGGGAACAACAGGCGCGCCACCACACGCTGCCCTGGGAGAGAGCCTTTGGGAATGACGCCCGTTCCTTTGTTGTTCGGTGGTGGTGGGGAGGATGGCCCCTGAGGGGCAGCTGCCGAACAGTCCTCTGCTTGCCATTCTAGGCGTCTGAGCTGATTCTGGATGCAGCGGCAGCAGCCCCAGCACTCCCTGAGGAAAGTGAGTGGCTGGAGACTACCCAGCTCCCACAGAGTCTGCACACCAGGGTGGAGGCCGAGGTGCCCCGTGCCCCTGGCTTGCTGGGTGAGTCTGGCTCCTATGTGGATTAAGGGTTGGAAATGGAGTTTGGGACCTCAACCCAAAGCCACAGACTTTGTTAATGGGTTGAGATGGGGGCTTCAGTGGTGAACGCCATACTTCCCCCAGAAACCATGCACACCTCCTGTGAGGACTGAGATCTGGGGACCCTAGAACCGCCACGTACATCATTCACCCCACGAGAAGGGCCTCAGCCTCCCCACCTGAATGGCAGCCAAGGCAGACAGTCTGAGAGTGTTGGAGCATGGGGTTACCCAGAGGGCCAGCCAGGTAGGAACAAGGGGCCAGTGCTGTGGGATCTGCTCCCAAAACATGTGCCCTTTTTTTTTTTTTTTTTTGAGACAGAGTCTTGCTCTGTTGCCCAGGCTGGAGTGCAGTGGCGCGATCTCACTGCAACCTCCGCCTCCTGGGTTCAAGAGATTCTCCTGCCTCAGCCTCCTGAGTAGCTGGGATTACAGGTACACACCACCACGCCTGGCTAATTTTTGTATTTTAGTAGAGACAGGGTTTCACCATGTTGGTCAGGCTGGTCTCGAACTCCTCACCTCATGATCCACCCTCCTCGGCCTCCCAAAATGCTGGGATTACAGGCGTGAGCCACTGCGCTGGCCACATGTGCTCTTGTATCTTAAAGGACAGAACAGAGGGCACAGGAGCCGTATTGAGCAGAGGAAGGGCCTGGACTTGGCTCAGTCACTGGGGTCCTCCGGGGCACAGGAAGGACACAGGGAGCACAGGGAGGGCACAGGGAGATGCCAAGGCCATCCACTCACTACAGGTGACCCATCTCCCTCGCCCTCCACAGGGTCCCGGGCCCGCCTGCCTCTGAAGCCGAGTATCTGGGACGAGCCTGAGGACCTTCTCACAGGGCCCTCCTCAGACCTGCGGGCAGAAGGGACTGTGATCTCAGGCCCCAAGGGTCCGAGTGCTCAGAGAATCAGTCCCCGAAGGAGAAACAGGAACACTGACCAGAGCGGCCGCCACCAGCCATCCCTCAAGCACACCAAAGGTGGTACCCAAGAGGCTGTTGCAGGCATCTCGGCAGCGCCGCGTCTGCCCCGAGGTGGGCGGCCCTTCCAGTGTGCCGACTGCGGGATGGTCTTCACCTGGGTCACCCACTTCATCGAGCACCAGAAGACCCATCGCGAGGAAGGGCCCTTTCCATGCCCCGAGTGTGGCAAGGTCTTCCTGCACAGCTCCGTCCTCACAGAGCATGGCAAGATCCACCTGCTGGAGCCACCCAGGAAGAAAGCCTCCCGGAGCAAGGGCCCCCGGGATTCCGTCCCACCCAGGGATGGAGCCCAGGGCCCAGTGGCCCCTCGCAGCCCCAAGAGACCCTTCCAGTGTAGCGTCTGCGGGAAGGCCTTCCCCTGGATGGTCCACCTCATTGACCACCAGAAGCTCCACACGGTCCACGGCCACATGTGAATGGCCAGCCTTGGGCCTCGGCCACCCAGCCCTGAGTCCCTTGGGGGAGCTGATGGGCCCCAGAAGATGGGGGACATCCCCCAGCCCCACCAACCCCCCGGCCACCTTGGGACTCCTCTTGAAGGACACAGGCTGTTTCTCAGAAGATCCTGGACATCTGCTCTGAAGCCGAGCACGGGATGGGGCTTCCCAGGATCTCAGCTGAGAAGCAGCAGTTCCACAGCATAGCCTGGTCAGTCCTGCACATTGTTGTTTTGCAAGTGGCTTGATGAGGAGTTTCATTCGCGTCTCATCTTTCAGAAGCCTTGTCCAGGTCTCCCTGTGAGCACCTGACTCAGCGGCAGATTCTGCCGCTGGGTTTTCATTTCACTGTGGATATCCCTGAGGCCATGAGGGCGGGAGCCGGCCTGGGCAGCTCCAACTCCAGAAAGGGTACAGCTGACCCCGGCTGCCCTCCTGCCAGCTCAGCCCCCTTGGAACCTAACAGATAAACAGGGTTTTGCTTTTTTCCTTTTTTGGGTAAAGTACATGCAACATAAAATTTACCATTTCAGTCATTAAAAATGAACAGTTCGGTGGCATTAAGCACATTCACAACACTGTGCAACTACCAGCACTCTCTAGCTCCAAAGACGTCTCACCCAGAAAGAGCCCACAGGCCTCAGCACGCCTTTGCCGTTCCTGCCTGCCCTGACGACCAGAATCTGCTTCCTGTCTCTATTTCAGGCGCAGTCGTTAGGCCTGCCCAAAACTGACCTGCCTATATTTTGTTTGACTTACAGAAGGATTTTTTTTTAGATAGACGCCAACATTTGTTTAAACCATAAAAATCTGGCTTTCTGGTCTGCCAGGAAGAACCAGATGGTTCCCAAAGAGTGGGTCCGCCTCTCCTGCTAGGCTGGAGCAGAGTGTGGGCAGGCGGTGACGTCACAGCGGGGAGCCAGCCTCGGACTCGGCTTCTCACCCGTCCCCAATTCATTGTTGTCGGACACTTGTCCCCTTTCAAGCAAAAGCCTTAAAAGTTTTTGCCTTTTTCTTTTTCTCCTCCCAACTTCACTTGGAAACACAGTGTTGGGCTGACTGTGAATCCGCACAGGCAGAGACATTTTTCCAAGTCGCCTTCTAAATCAAAAGCCTTTGGACTTACCCACGTCACATCCGCCTGCTGCTGCTTCTCAACCAAGCTGCCCCCACTCTCGGCCTCTGTCCCTGACGGCCCTCTCGGGCTGTGCAGCTCCCACGGACCTGCCGCTGCCTTCACTTCATCCTCGCTGCCGCGCTTGCCTTCTCACGCTTGCCTTCTCGGAGCGCCCCCTAACCGGGCCTCCGGACCTTGCTTCCCGGCTCCCTCCAGCATCCCCAGCTTTTCCCTGCAGTCCCCACTGGGGGCTCCTGGCTCTATCCTATGCCTTAATTGCTGGTGGGCTCCAGCTCCCCTCCTGGCACCTTCTCTCTCATCCTGCAAAGGAGGAGCTTCTTCTACCGAGCTCAGGATGGAGAGTGGGGTCTTGGCCCCGCAGTCAGCCCATTACCCTCGGAAGCCCCCCCGAGCCTTCTCTCAGGCGCAGATTGATCGTCTCGGACAACGGGATGTGTAGAGATAGCTCTCCCAAGTGCCCCACTTGTTGGGAGCCAGGGGCTCGTTCCATGCCGTTTCCATCTCAGTCTCCACCTGCTGGAGGCACAATCACAGCTCAGTTTGTTGGTGCCAGAGTTGCACAAGAAGTGGGTGCCATTGAACACAAGGCATCAGTCGGGCTCCAGCCCACCTGGGCTGGCCCCAGAGACATCCATCTGGTGTCCCTCAGTTCTCCAATTGAGTTTGTCCGAATAACTCATCTTCCCTTGTGCAAAAACAAAAAACAACAACAAAAACACGCAAACTGCCTCCCCTCTGGGGTTCCCACTCCCCTCAGAGGGACCACCACCTTCCAAGGCCCCACAAGGATTTTTGATTGCCCTGGGAACTCAGCTCCTAACCCCTCTCAGTTCTCTTTTCTCCTCTGCACCATCAGCCCCCGGCTCTCTCCCCATTTCTTGAATGCCTGCAGCTGCCTCTAAGCAAACTCTGCCTCCAGCCCGTCCCCTCTGCCCCATCCCCATCCTGCAGCCAACACGGTCCCTCTAAAATGCAGACACTGAAAAGACAAAGCCCAGCAGGGCAGCTCCATCGTGTCCTTTGCGGCCCCTGCTGCCTCCACAGCCCCCAGCACTGGGATGGTGGAGGCTGGTGTCCTTAACTCACTGTGTCTCCACCTAACTCCACACTGCCTCTCACCCTGGCCTCCTCCTGTGCCTAGAACAGTCTCCACTGCCATACTTGACCACACCCAGATACAACAAGCCCTACAGAGTGAAGGGATGAGTGACTCAATGAGTGAGGGCAAGTCCCGTGGAGACACTGAGACACCATTGTGGGCTGCAGTTTCCAGCAGGGGAAGCCTCCCTCAACCTCTGAGGGGAGGTGGGCCATCCCTTGAGGGCCACTCTCAACTTGCTCCACCTTGGCTGACAGAAGCAAGGACGTGGCCCAGGATCCTGGAGGGCCACTCTCACACGCTACACCTTGGCTGACAGAATCAAGGACTTGGCCCAGGGTCCTGGACCAGTCGTGGCAGCTGCTGCAACTCACGAAAGCCACCATGTGGTGGTCTTCACCTAACTTGCCCAGTCCCAAGACCCTGCCCGAGCTGCAGTGAGACACAGCACTAGCCCCTCTCTTCTCTTTAGGTTCACCCCAGCTATGGAAGCCCCAACACCTCAGCACGCCTCCCTTGCCCTGTGCCTTCCTCTGCCAGCACCCCCCAAAGACCCCAACACCCCCATTACGATGTGCCCCAGTATCCTGTCCTCCAGCCCTTGTCACAGGAGCTGTGAGCCCAGCCCTGGGCACTTAATGCTCTGGAAGACCAGAGTCTCACAGGCCACCTTTCTCCCTGGCAGCCAGGGTCTCTTGGGTCAGAGGAGGGCTGGACGCTGCTAGGTTTTGAAGCTCTCAAAAAGATTTTTTTTTTTAAAGGGAGAAATATGTCCAGGGAGCTGTAACCGTTACAGTATATTTTAAATGTATGTGTTGAACAGATTAACTTTTTAAACATTAACATACAGCATGACACAGTTCTGCTATCCATGCTGTGATTGCAGGATTGCTTGGAAGCTGCACTGATGTGCAGCCCACCTGCTCATGGTGGGGGGTCCTGTCCCAGGCCACAGAGAGGCAACCAGCAGTGCTCTGCTTGGAGATCCGTACAGGAAGCCAAGAAGGAGCTGGGAGGGGCCCAGCCAGCAGTTACAAGAGACAGCAGGAGGTTCAGACCACAGCAAGGGCAGCACCAGAGTAGCCTCCAGCTCATCTTATTTGACTGGTAGAGTGTTATTAAAGCCTTTGAAAGCCCTACCAGCTTTCAAAAATCAAGAGATTTCACACAGAAATCCTGATCTCTGGGTTCTCTAGAGAAATCCAGACCTGGGACGCTGGGCTTACCAGTCCACACAACCCCACTTGGCTGGAGCCAAGCAGCACCTGCCCCTGTAGAAAGAGCCCGCCCCTGCAGGCATGTGCGGTTTAGAAACCTGGCTGGGAAAAACCAAGGATCAGAAGGTCTGAGGAAGGAAACAGAGGGGCAAGTTTGAGGGAGCTGGGCAGGGCCGCCTAGCCACCATCAGGGCTGAGCAGGCTCAGTGTGGCACTACTGACAGCTTCTCACCAGGACTATCAGACTGCTTGGGAAAAAGACTTCACCATGAGTTGTGTTCATACCTTTTGATCCAGTAAAAGGAAACGGTTGGGGGGGGTGGGGGGGACAAAAGAGTATACATTTTGTGAAAGAAAAATATACACAAAAAAATGTTTTGTGGCATTTGGGTGTGTGAGAGAACTGAAAAATGGCATTTTATGTATAATGGAAAGCCTCTTTACTGCAGTAGAGTGAAAAGCAGGCTAGCTTTCAGTGCGACGGTCGCAAATGTGGGGCTTTACAGTTCTTGGAATGTACAGGACACCCTTAAAAGCCAAGAAGCTTGCCTTTGCTTTGTTTACATCAGTGCATTATGATTTTGAGCCATTCTATCTCTTCATAATTGCCACTGTTTTAGGGCATATGAAATTTAAAGTCTTAACTTATGTGTTAACCAGCCAAATCTTTTCAAGCGTCTGTGTGTGGTATGAGAATTCGTATTGTGTTCTCTGCTGTTTTCAGTTGTTTCAGTCAAAGAAAAAATGCCCGTCTTAAAACTTTTCCTCTGCTTCAAATACAGCTCCCAAGCCCAGGCTGATTGGAATTAATCAGTCCTCCCTTAAAAGGGCAAAAGCACAAGGCTCGGCCCTGGCTTTCTCAGCTCCTCTGGCCTCGCTGCTCCATGGACGTGTGACCTACGCTGGTGAAACGAAGCCGGCTTGAATGGGGGCTTCACTATTGTGTGCTGCTGAACCTGGGCCTAGCGCCTGGCAAGCTTTGGTGAATGTTCAGAAAATGACAATTCATTTCGTGTCAGCGAGGGCACACCAGCTTTGAATATTATGCTGCTGTTCAAATGCACAATTTTGACAATTACCTAGCAATGCCCAAAGTCGTCATAATTGTTAGTGTCTTGCACGTGACGTTCCTTGTAACCATTTAATAAATACAGTGGGAAGTCTCCACGGCTGCCTCAGTGTGGAAAACGCAAAGACTCCCGTGTGTGCGATCTTGTTGAATGTTTTGGTTGAAAGTAGGTGTTTTGAAAAATCATTGCTTTGTTTGCAGCAGTAAAGCTGACGGTAGAGTTTCCAACACAAAAGCCTGTGTGGTCACGCCGGGAGCTCACGGCCTTCCAAGCGGCCCTTATCCCGCGTTGGTGCCCAGGCACCCAGCGCCCCGTTTCACCAGGCCCAGTCACTCCAGCTCCAGCAGCACTGAGAGCCCACGAACGCAGACGGCGAGAGCGAGGTGGGGGAGGGCAGCCAGAAATGCGCGCGCGGCTCTCTGGGAAATGGAGTTAGGCGTGCGCAGGCGCAGTGTCGGCTGCCGGTGCTGCGGCCTTTGTCTCGCAGTCAGGAGGGTGAGCTAGGCCGGCGAGGCGGGGGAGGGGAGGCCAGGCCGGGCCGGGCCGGGTGCGGGGGGTCCGGGGATCTTCCTGGGGCCCTGGCGGGGCGAGTTGCCAGCAGCGCGCGTCCGTGTGGAGTCCGTTATGCTGCCGGGGGCCTGGGGAAGGCCGTTTCGGGGCTGTCAGGGGCAGACTTTGGGGGGCATCCCTAGTCTGAGAGGAGGGCGGGGCCGAATGCCCAGCTGGCCTGGAGCTGCTCCGACGGCCCCTGAGGGAACGCGCGCCCCGCCCCTGGCCCCACCTCTGCCCCACACCGGGCACTGGGCCGCCACCTTTGTTAATGAAGAGAGAAACTGAGGCATAGTGTCCAGGGCCAGGGGACCGCAACCACCCGGCCCTTGTCACTGTAGCGTTAAGGCCCAGAGTCTGCGCAGCAGACGTGTGTCGGCACCCGCCAGGCCCTCAGCTTCCCTCAGACAGGCAGGAAAACCCTAGGCTGCCCTTCCCCGAGCGCACGGCCGCCCCATACACAGCAGGCGCTTAAACGGGTACGCGGGGCCCTGGACGGCTCTCCGCGGAGCTCCCCAGGCTCTGGCGCAGTTCCGCGGCTTGGGGACCTGAGCACCGCCTCTGCCTGCCCCGCTGCTCACCTCCCCTTTCCCACAGAGCAGGGCCAGCCGTTCCTGCCAGAAGCCAGGGCATGACCCCTGGGCTGCGCGTCTCCACAGACCCGGTGAGAATCTCGGCCTCCTTGCGCGTGTCCTCCACCTCGTGCCCGGCCTCGTCCTCGCGTGCGGCCTTCTCACGCCCGGCCTCCTCTTTGCACCCCGTCCCTACTCGCGCGCAGCCTCCTCTTTGTGCCCGGCCCCTACTCGTGCCTGGCCTCCTGAAGTCCGCGCCAAGCTCCCCAACCACAGCCTGCCTCTGAAAGGACCGCCCACGCTGCGCTGGAGGTCAGCGGGCACGGGTCCCTGTCTGAGTGGGCTTTATGTTTGTGCGGCCGTCACTGCATACCTGAGGCTGGGTGATGTCAGACAATTGTAGGTGCCCCGGCTCTGTAGTCTGAAGTTGAAGGCCTTAGCATGCTCTGCGCTCCAAGATGGTGCATGGAGTGCCGCTTCCTCAGACATCATGGAGGCCAAGGGGGCGGAACTTGCCTTTTTATGATGACATTAACCCCACCCATAAGCCACCAGAAGAAACCAGCCTCCTGTAGGAATGTCAGAAAACCCCTACAAGGGGACTGGTGCGGTGGCTTGTAGCTGTGATCCCAGCTACGGCGGAGGATTGCTTGAGCCCAGGAGTTGGAGGCTGCAGTGAGCCATGATGTGCCACTGCACTCCAGCCTGAATGACAGTGAGACCCTGTCTCTAAAAAATTAAAAAACAAACCCAGATTTGGCCGGGCGCGGTGGCTCACGCCTGTAATCCCAGCACTTTGGGAGGCCAAGGCGGGCGGATCACGAGGTCAGGAGATCGAGACCATCCTGGTGAACACGGTGAAACCCCGTCTCTACTAAAAATACAAAAAAAAAAAAAATAGCCGAGCGTGGTGGTGGGCGCCTGTAGTCCCAGCTTCTCAGGAGGCTGAGGCAGGAGAATGGCGTGAACCTGGGAGGCGGAGCTTGCAGTGAGCCAAGATCATGCCACTGCACTCCAGCCTGGGCGACAGAGCGAGACTCCCTATCGGGAAAAAAAAAAAAAAAAAAAAAAAAACCACCCAGATTGAGTCTTTAGACTTCTACTACTAGCTTTATAACTTTGTTTATCCCCTAGGCTGAAGTGCAGTGATGCAATCATGGCTCACTGTGCTTCAAACTTAGGTGCTCAGGTGATCCTCCCACCTCAGCCTGTTGAGCAGCTGGGACCACGGGCATGCGACACCATGCCGGGCTGGTCCACTCCTTTATTGTTGGCTCCCTCCATTTCTTATTTCAAGAGACGAATTATTGGAAACGGGCATGACGCCTTAGATTCTAAGATCCTCCTCCTCATCAGCAGGGCCCCCGTCCAGGCCCCACAGAAAAACCTGATCTGGGGTTTTCCCAGACCAAAGAGAACTCCATCTGACCCAGGCTGGCTGGCATTTACCAGCTACCCCACCAGCAGCCAGTGCCAGGGTTGGCTTGGCTGAGGACACTCATGTGATGTTTCAGGAGCAAGTGACCTTTGAGGACGTGGTAGTGGAATTCAGCCAGGAGGAGTGGGGGCAGCTGAAGCCTGCCCAGAGGACCCTGTACCGAGATGTAATACTAGACACCTTCAGGCTTCTGGTCTCTGTGGGTAAGGCCACACCCATGTCCTATCTGATGATCTGTCCCTGACATGGATTCTGATTCTACTAGGTTAAATATTTATAGGACTGAGCTTTAAAAGCAAATGCCTGGGGCTGTATGTCTTGGGCTTTAAGAACCTGACTGTTTTAATGTAGGAAATATCAATTAAGACCAATATTAGCAAGTCTGACTCAACCTGAAATCAACAGAAGCAGAGAAGCATGGGGTGAGGGAAACACACTGGGTCTGAAGACTACAGAATCCCAGGGTAGACCAGGGTCTTCTGTAGAGCTGTCAGGAGCCCCTCCTTCTTCAACACCTCCCTCTGCACTTCTGTCTTAGTCTGTTAGGGCTGCTAAAATACCTTAGACTGGGTAATTTTAAACAATAGATATTTGTTGCTCACAGTTATGGAGGCTGGGAAGCCTAAGATCAAGGTGTCAGCAAATTCAGTGTCTGGTGAGGGCTTGCTCCTCACTGATGGCACTTTCTTCCTGTGTCCTGACATGCCATAACGGGCAAAGGAGCTCTCTCAAGCTTCTTTTATAAGGGCACTGATCCCATTCATGAGTGGAGCCCTCATGAATTAATCACTTCCCCAAGGCCCCACCTCAACACTATCACAGTAGGTATTATGTTCTAACATTTGAACCTTTTTTATTTATTTATTTTTTAATTTTTTATTTTTGAGATGGAGTCTCGCTGTGTTGCCCAGGCTGGAGTGCAGTGGTGCGATCTCGGCTCACTGCAAGCTCTGCCTCCCGGGTTCACACCATTCTCCTGCCTCAGCCTCCTGAGTAGCTGGGACTATAGGTGCCCGCCACCACGCCTGGCTAATTTTTTTTTTTTTTTTTTTTTTGTATATTTAGTAGAGACGGGGTTTCTCCGTGTCAGCCAGGATGGTCTCGATCTCCTGACCTCGTGATCCACCCGCCTCAGCCTCCCAAAGTGCTGGGATTACAGGCGTGAGCCATTGCGTCCGGCCTGAACCTTTTTTATTTTTAAGAAACAGGGTCTTGTTCTCTTGCCCAGGGTGGAGTGCTGTGGCACAGTCATACTTACTGCACACTCAACCTCCTGGCTCAAGTACACCTCCCATTTCAGTCTCCCAAGTAGCTGGGACTACAGGTGCATACCACCACACCTAGCTAATTTTTAAAATTTTTGTAGAGACGGGACCTTACTGTGTTGCCCAGGCTGCCCTCAAGCTTCTAGGCTAAAGTGATCCTCCCACCTCAGCCTCCCAAAGTGCTGGAATTACAGACATAAGCCACTACGCATAGCCTGAATTTTAGGGGGACACCGACATTCAGACCATAGCAATCTCTTTCTGGCTTCATTTCCAGAGAGGCTCCTCTGGAGGTGACAAGACAACTGCCTGGGGTGCCTTTCCTGCGACCAAGACTAGCAGAAAAGACAGGGTTTGTGTCCCAGGGTTGTCCTGGTTTGGCTGCCAGGTCTTCTTCACAGTGATCATTGATGCCAGCGGGCAGGGGAGGAACCAGAGTTCTGATTGTCCAGGCTTGGGTCACATGTCCACCCCAGAACTAGGGGTAGGGTCAGGGACTGAGAGTAGGGGAATGAGTCCCTGAGGAACATCCAGGGCTGTGGATATGACAGCTGAAGTCACTTGGGGGGCCCCAGCCATCTGGGATCTGGAAGACCAAAGGTGGAATGGGCTGAGGCTCAGGAAGGGTCATGGGATACAAATGCTCACTCTATGGGTCTCTCCCTGAGCAGCACATTGGTTACCGAAGCTGAATGTCATCTCCCTGCTGGAGCAAGAGGCAGACCTGCAGGCGGTGGACTCTGGACTTCCCCAAGGCGTGTAACCAGGTGAGATGGGAACCCTTCGGGGCTGAGAGAAGCCTGTCCATGCTTGCTTCCTGGTTTCTCCCTCTGCATCTGCTCTCTAATTCTTCACAGCAAATTTACTACTCAGTCTTAGTGAGGATTTACCAAGCACCCATTTTGCTGTGAGTGATGACACCAAGTCCTCATCTCCACTGAATTTATATTCTTGGTGAGGGAGTGGGGGAAACAAACAATAAATCGGTGAAATAATAATAATAGAACAAGTTAGACGATTACAGATTGTGATGAATGCCGAGAAAATGAGCAATGAGGTAGACTAGTATGGGGGTGAGGAGACTTTAGCAGAGAGATGAGGGATAGCCTCTCCAAGGAGGTGACATGTGACCTGAAGCCTGAGCCATGAGGCAGTCTGAGCGAACAGTAGTATTTCAGGCAGAGGAAACAGCAGGTGCAAAGGCCTGAAGTCATGCATCAGTCAGCTCTTGCGTAGGAAAAGCACTCTGACCTCAGTGGTTTAAATCAAATAATTGGGCCGGGCGCGGTGGCTCACGCTTGTAATCCCAGCACTTTGGGAGGCCGAGGCGGGCGAATCACGAGGTCAGCAGATCGAGACCATGGTGAAACCCCATCTCTACTAAAAATACAAAAAATTAGCCGGGCGTGGTGGCGGGCGCCTGTAGTCCCAGCTACTTGGAGAGGCTGAGGCAGGAGAATGGCGTGAACCCGGGAGGCGGAGCTTGCAGTGAGCCGAGATTGCGCCACTGCACTCCAGCCTGGGTGACAGAGCGAGACTCTGTCTCAAAAAAAAAAAAAAAAAAAATCAAATAATTGTTTATAACTCATGTGTCTGTGGGTCAGTGGATCCATGCTGGGCCCTTTCATGTGCCTGTAGGGTGATTGGTAGGTAGCAGAGGTATCCCAGCCCGCTGACAGACAATTTCCCATTGGCATCAGGTGGGAAGAGTGACCTGTAACCAGAGTCCAGGAGGGATGGCCAGTGTGGGAACGGGTCACAGTAGGGTCCCTCCACATCAATACCAGTCAGCCCTTACCCAATATATTAGTTTCCTATTGCTCCTCCTGCAACAAGTTACAACTGACCTTTGAATAACATGGGTTTGAACTGTGTGGGTCCATTTATACATGGAATTTCTTCTGCCTGAGCCGCCCCTGAGACAGCAAGACCAACCCCTCCTCCTACTCCTCAGCCTACTCACTGTGAAGACAACAAGGATGAAGATCTTTATGGTGGTCCACTTCTATTTAATGCATAGTAAATATATTTTCTCTTCCTTATGATTTTTTTAATAGCATTTTCTTTAGCTTACTTTAAGAACACATTATATAATACATATACAAAATCTATGTTAACTAAGGGCTGGGAGCAGTGGCTCACACCTATAATCCCAGCACTTTTAGAGGCCAAGGCAGGTGGCATTTGAGGTCAGGAGTTCAAGACCAGCCTGGCCAACATGGTGAAACCCCGTCTCCACAAAAAAAACCACACACACACACAAAAATTGGCTGGCCATGGTGGCATGCTCCTGTAGTCCCAGCTACGCAGGAGGCTGAGGCAGGAGAACTACTTGAACCTAGGAGGCGGCAGTTGCAGTGAGCCAAGATCACGCCACTGTGCTCCAGCCTGGGTGACAGAGCAAGACCACGTCTCAAAAAAAACAAAGTGTTAACTATTTATTTTATCAGTATGGTCAACAGTAAGCTATTAGTTAAGTTTTTGGGGAGTCAAAAGCTATACACAGATTTTCGATTGTACTGGGGTCAGTGCCCCTAGCCCCCTCATTGTTCAAGGGTCAACAATACTACACTTTGTAGCATAAAGCAAAGCAAATTATCTTAAAGTTCAGGAGATCAGAAGTCCAAAATGGGTCTACCTGGGATATAATAAAGATGTCAGCAGGGCATCATTCCTACTGGAGGCTCTAGGGAAGGGAAGAATCCATTTCTTTCTTTCTCTCCTTTTTGTTTTTTTAAGAGATGGGGTCTTGCTATCTTGCCCAGGATGGAGTCCAGTGGTATGATCATGGCTCACAACAACCTTGACCTTCTGGGCTCAGGTGATCCTCCTGCCTCAGCCTCCTGAGTAGCTGAGACTACAGGTGTGTCACCATGCCCGGCTAATTTTTTTTTATTTTTTGTAGAAACAAGGTCTCGTCATTTTGCCCAGGTATGTCTTGAACTCTTGGGCTCAAGGAGTCCTCCCGCCTCAGCTGCCCAAAGTGTTGAGATTACAGGCACGAGGCCCTGTGTCTGGCTAACAATCCATTTCTTTGCATTTTTCAGTTTCTAGAGGCACCCACATTCCTTGGCTATGGCCTTGTCCATCTTCACAGTCAGCAAGGCCTGGTCAAGTCACACATCATATTCACTCTGACTCTGACCCTTCTGCCTTTTTTCCCCATTTAAGGACCCTCGTGATTACACAGGTCCACCCGGATAATCCAGTGTAATTTCTCTATCTTAATGTTAGCTGATTAGCAACCTTAATTCCTCCCTCCCATGTAATTGGAAACATACAGGTTCTAGGGTTAGGATGTGGGCATCTTGGGAAGCCACTATTCTGCCATTCACTCCTGGCTTAACTTTTTTTTTTTAATTGAACTTTTCACTGAAACATAACAATATGGGGAAGGTGCCCACATCACACCTCTAGGCCACCGTGGGGTCAGGGTAGGGGCAGCATGCACCCAGGTCATGGCTGTGCAGAGAGGGCTGGGTACCAGGGCAAAAAGAGAGTCCTGCCACGAAGGAAGAGGAGGGAATGCATTTGTTCATTCATTAAGCATGTATATTGAGCTCTTGCTGTGGGCTATAGATACAGTGGTAAGCAAGGTGAACAGAAACCCCTACCCTCAAGGGGTTCCCAGTTAGTGAAACGGACAAAATAAGGCAGACCAAAGTACTCTAATACGCCACAGGTCATTTTTCTTCCTCTTAGTGATGCACATTGCAGCTATTCCTGTTTGTGGGGAGCAGATAGTTTCCTTTACATCTAGAGTGAGGTGGCACAACAGCATATGCTGCCAGGAAGAAGCTGGGTGTCAGCCAACTTTCCCCATGCAGCACGTTTTTCTCTGTTGCCACCTGGCATTGTGGAGGCCACTGTAGCTGGGGCCAGGGTGCCACACTGTTCTTTCCAAGTCCAGTGCCTCTGTGCATCTGAGTGCTCTCTCCTGGGCATCCCCTCTGCATCCTCCTCTGTGCTCCCCTCACAGACTCCATTCATACTCCTTGTGCCAACTGTTTTTTCCTCCCTCTTCTCTTCCTTTCCTTATTCTGTTCTTTCCTCTTCCTTTCCTTATTTCTTATTTTCCTCTTCCTTATTCTGTGTTTCCCTCTCTTCCTTTCCTGGTTTGCAAAACTATATTTTTAAATGGTCAAAGCTACTCGAACCTTGAACATTTCAAAATCATTAGTTTTATCCTTCCTCTTCCCATCTCACCACAAACTATTTTGCCGTGGAACAGAGATTAAGGGACATTTCCAGTTTTTGCTTCTTTCAGACTTGGAAACTAGACCCAAAGTCAAACTGTCGGTTCTAAAGCAAGGCATCTCTGAAGAAATATCCAACAATGTCATCTTGGTAGAAAGATTCCTGTGGGATGGTCTGTGGTACTACTGCAGGGGTGAGGACACTGAGGGCCACTGGGAATGGAGTTGTGAGAGCCTAGAGAGCCTGGCAGTGCCGGTGGCCTTCACGCCTGTGAAGACGCCTGTTCAGGAGCAGTGGCAGAGGAATGGGTTTGGGGAAAACGTAAGTCTGAACCCTGATCTCCCACATCAACCAATGACTCCTCAAAGACAAGGCCCCCACATGTGGGGAACAAGTGGAAAAAGGGAGAAGCCAGACCCAAATGCTCTACAGAAAACCTGTGTGAAAGAGAAACCCTACAAATGTCAGGAATGCGGAAAGGCCTTTAGTCACAGCTCAGCACTTGTCGAACACCACCGGACGCACACAGGAGAGAGACCTTACGAATGTCACGAATGTGGAAAAGGCTTCCGGAACAGCTCGGCACTTACCAAACACCAGAGAATCCACACTGGGGAGAAACCCTATAAATGCACTCAGTGTGGGAGGACCTTCAACCAAATTGCCCCACTGATCCAGCACCAGAGAACTCACACAGGCGAGAAGCCCTATGAGTGCAGCGAATGTGGGAAATCCTTCAGTTTTAGGTCCTCCTTCAGCCAGCACGAGCGAACTCACACAGGTGAGAAGCCCTACGAGTGCAGTGAGTGCGGGAAAGCCTTCCGGCAAAGCATCCACCTCACCCAGCATCTGCGAATCCACACTGGGGAGAAACCCTATCAGTGTGGTGAGTGTGGCAAGGCCTTCAGCCACAGCTCGTCCTTGACCAAACACCAGCGAATCCACACAGGGGAGAAGCCCTACGAGTGCCATGAGTGTGGAAAAGCCTTCACCCAGATCACACCACTGATTCAGCACCAGAGGACCCACACAGGAGAAAAGCCCTATGAGTGCAGTGAGTGTGGGAAAGCTTTCAGTCAGAGCACACTCCTGACCGAGCATCGGAGGATTCACACGGGAGAGAAGCCCTATGGATGCAACGAGTGTGGGAAAACCTTCAGCCACAGCTCCTCGCTCAGCCAGCATGAGCGGACACACACAGGAGAGAAGCCCTATGAGTGCAGTCAGTGTGGGAAGGCCTTCCGGCAGAGCACGCACCTCACCCAACACCAGCGAATACACACAGGGGAGAAGCCCTATGAATGCAATGACTGCGGCAAGGCGTTCAGCCACAGCTCGTCCCTCACCAAACATCAGCGAATCCACACTGGGGAGAAGCCCTACGAATGCAACCAATGTGGCAGAGCCTTCAGCCAGCTTGCTCCCCTCATTCAGCATCAGAGGATCCACACAGGAGAGAAACCCTATGAATGTAACCAGTGTGGCAGAGCCTTCAGCCAGAGCTCCCTTCTCATCGAACACCAGAGGATTCACACCAAGGAAAAGCCCTATGGGTGCAATGAGTGTGGGAAATCCTTCAGCCACAGCTCCTCGCTCAGCCAGCACGAAAGGACGCACACTGGGGAAAAGCCCTATGAGTGTCACGATTGCGGAAAGTCCTTTAGGCAGAGCACCCACCTCACTCAGCACCGGAGGATCCACACAGGAGAGAAGCCATATGCATGCAGGGACTGTGGAAAGGCCTTTACACACAGCTCCTCCCTTACCAAGCACCAGAGAACTCACACTGGATAAACCCACTCCACATGTGCTGGGGACATAGGAAGCCCTTAAGCCATAGCTCATCCCTTTCTAGATTTGACCCAATCATACACATGAGAAATACATATTCATACACAAGCCTTTTCACACAGCACTCCCCTCAGACACCCTCAGAGAGTTCACACTGATGGGAAATGACCATGGGAGTCCACCAAGCTCTAGGTCATCCATCCCTGCATCCAAATAGTAGGGAAATGTGGAGATAATCAATACTCAGGACCTTCAGCCTCAAACGCCCATTAGTGCTACATTATAGAACCTACAAAAAAGAAATGGAACAAGTGTAGTGGATCCAGGGAAAGCTTTTGTCCAAGGATTCACCGTATTCCAAACCAGAGATGTTCAAATTGGTGAGAAACCCAACAAATGCCTTTCATATATACAAGAACCAAATGAAGTCAGAATTTGCCATTATTGCACATTACATTTTTTGGGGGGAAAGTGCTTATGAATGGTACAGGTTGACTCTGATATTCATTCCCAAATGACAATATGGCAGAGTGTTCCAGAAATGAGAGTGGCATCTTTATGGAATCACTGTGGATACTGACTGTCTCAGTAAAAAGCTGTCTGGTTTGTGTGTATATTGTTTGATCAGGGTACGTGGCAGCCAGTCACAGATTGGAATTCCATATGACAAAGTATCAGTGTACTATAAACAGGTTTTTAGTTATCCCTGCATTATTTTTGTAATTAATCTTTATATGCAATGAGATTGAAAAGCTTTGTATGGGAAGACTCAAAATGTAAAGCTGCTTCCATAGAGTCTCACTGATTCTGAGATGGCTTTTCCTGCTCTGTTCTCCCTCTACATTTCTCTGCAGAACTCGCTTAGAAACACAGATATTTGTTTTACAAAAAGGGAGATTTTTCCTTTGATAAACCATCATCTTATAAGCAATAACAAATTCATGTTAGAAACTTCTGTTTTGCAAGATTCATCTTTTTTGGGAAATGTTCAAGTTAATCCTCTCAAACTGCTTTTTCATTGTTTTCATACAATTTAACATTTTGTTAAACCCTAAGTCCACAAATAGCAGTCTTTCTGACAACTATAACCTTTAAATGGTGACTTGCTGCCCTCATTAGAAATTGCATTGGCTGGCCAGGTGCAGTGGCTCATGCCTGTAATCCCTGCACTTTGGGAGGCCAAGGTGGAAGGATCACCTGAGGTCAGGAGTTCAAGGCCAGCCTGACCAACATGGAGAAACCCCATCTCTACTAAAAGTACAAAATTAGCCAGGCGTGGTGGCACATGCCTGTAATCCTAGCAAATTGGGAGGCTGAGGCAAGAGAATCACTTGAACCTGGGAGATGGAGGTTGCGGTGAGCTGAGATCATACCATTGCACTCCAGCCTGGACAACAAGAGTGAAACTCTGTCTCAAAAAAAAAAAGAAATTGATTGCATTGGCTGTTTTTGGTTATCAGCTGTTAGTTGTGGTTACATCCATCAATTTGATTTTTCTAATCCCAATGCTGGGATGTAAATTTCCAGTTACTTGAAATTTCTCTCTTGGGGAAACCATGTTGCAGATAGTCTTCCAATATTGCTTCTCAGTATGATTGTGGAGTGCCTCTTGGGATAAATGCCTTTGTCATTTACAAGCCACTGGAGAGCCAGGCATGGCTGCACCTGCCTCTAGTCCCAGCTGCTTGGGAGGTTGAGGCAGGAGGATCACTTGAACCCAGGAGTTCTGGGCTGTAGTGTGCTCTGCTGATTGGGTGTTCACACTAAGTTTGGCGTCAATATGACCTCCTGGGAGCAGATGACCACCAGCTTGCCTATGTAGGGGTGAACCAGAGCAGGTCAAAACTCCCATGCTGGTAGGGCTCACATCTGTAATCCCAGCACTTTGGGAGGCCAAGGCGGGCAGATCACTTGAGGTCAGGAGTCCAGGACCAGCCTGGCCAACATGGTGAAACCCCGTCTCTACTGAAAATACAAAATTAGCTGGGCACGGTGGTGCGTGCTTGTAATTCAGCAATTTGGGAGGCTGAGGCAGGAGAATCACTTGAGCCTGGGAGGCAGAGGTTACAGTGAACCTAGATTGTGCCAGTGTACTCCAGCCTATGTGATAAGAGTGAAACTCAACCTCAAAAAAAAAAAAAAAAAACTCCCATGCTGATCATTAGTGGGATAGTGCCTATGAATAGCCACTGTGCTCCAGCCTGGGCAACACGGCGAGACACCATCTCTAAAAAAATAAAAGCCACTGGAGAAAGCCAGGGTACACAGTGCATAGCAGCACTGTCTCATTGAAACTGTGCAAGTCATATAAATAACTTTAAATATTCTTGTAGCCCCATTTAAAAAGCAAGAAGAGAGCCAGGCACAGTGGCTCATGCCTGTAATCCCAGCACTTTGGGAGGCTGAGGTGGGCAGATCAGTTGAGGCCAGCCTGCCCAACATGGCGAAACCATGTCTCTGCTAAAAATACAAAAGTTAGCCAGGTGCAGTGGCATGCACCTGTAATCCCAGCTACTCGGGAGGCTGAGGCACGAGAATTGCTTGAGCCTGGGAGGCAGCAGTCAGCCAAGATTGCACCATTGCACTCTAGCCTGGATGACAGAGCAAGACTGTCTCAAAAAGAAAAAATGCAAGAAGAAACAGGTGAAACTAACGTTTACCCCTATATATCTCAAATGTTAGCAGTTTAACATGTCAATATGAAAAATTACTGAGATATTTGCATTCTTTCTGTTATGTGACATCTTCAGAATCTAGTGTGCATCTTTTTTTTTTTTTTTTTTTTTTTTGAGACGGAGCCTTGCTCTGTCACCCAGACTGGAGTGCAATGGCACAATCTTGGCTCACTGCAACCTCCACCTCCCAGGTTCAAGTGATTCTCCTACCTCAGCCTCCCGAGTACCTGGGACTACAGGCATGTGCCACCACGCCTGGCTAATTTTGTAGTTTTAGTAGAGATGGGGTTTCTCCATGTTGGTCAGGCTGGTCTCGAACTCCTGACCTCATGTGATCCGCCCACCTCGGCCTCCCAAAGTGCTGGGATTACAGGCGTGAGCCACCACTCCTGGCCTAGTGTGCATCTCATACTTTCATCACATCTCAGAGTTCACCATAGCGACATTTCAAGTGCCCATTTGACACGTGTAGCCAGCTGGTGTCTGTACTGGTGCAGGTCAACAGCCTGGTCTTTGGTCAGCTGTTTTGTCCTCCTTCCTTTACTACCTGTGTCCTCCTGCCTTTCCCTGTGTTCCTATCCTTGTGTAGCATCTTGTGCTCAAGGAAACCAAATGTGCTAGGAAGATCTGCTGCTTTAGGTAATTGGAATGACAGGTGCCTACTCCTTTCAGGCTCCCTAAGATATTATTCTTATCACAGAACATTACATTCAGGAAAGAGATTATGGCCAGTCTATTCCAGTTTGGTTCAGTAAAAATGGAATCTAGCACATGCACTTTTGCAGTCCTTTGAAAGTGCTAGATTGGCATAATCACCAAGAAACAGTAATGTGAGTTCCTTCCTCTCCACTCAGCTCCTCTTCATCAGACCTCCTTCAGTGACACAGGGGAAATACAGCAAGGATTGGGTACTACAGAGAGGTGCCCACAGTATCACTTCTCTCCCAAGCCAGGGAAAGAGATGAGATTCCTCTCCCTGATGGTGCCAAGCCAGTGGAAGGGCACTGTGGGGGTTACACCCTGCTGAGTCTAGAGGACCTTGCTTACTACACCTCAGGTGAAGATCAAATGGGAAAACAAGTAGAAGATCAAATGGGAAAACAGGTGAATGCAGGTGAAATAAGAATGAGGGAGAGTTCTGAGGCTAGTTCAGGAAAGGCCATACAGCATCTGTCTTTTTTTCCTGGAACACTTGTGCTTGGAGCCCTGAGACACCACTTGAGAAACCCACGGGCCCAAGGCCACCATGAATGCTGTGGGGATGAAGCCACACAGGCTCTGCTCAGGGTGTCAGTTCACTCCTAATCTGAATCTCCCCAGCCTCATCAGGCCTGTGACAGAACAGTCTTCAGATGATTCCAGCCTCCCAGTTTTCAAGGTACCTAAGCCTTCAAGTTCCCAGCTGAGGCCCCAAACATGGTGGAGCCGACCAAAGTCATCCCTGAATGTGCCTTTTTTTTTTTTTTTTTTTTTTTTTTGAGAGAGTCTAGCTCTGTTGCCCAGGCTGGAGTGCAATGGCATGATCAAGGCTCACTGCAGCCTCCACCTCCTGGGCTCAAGCAATTCTCCTGCCTCAGCCTCCCAAGTAGCTGGGATTACAGTGTGTGCCACCATGCCTGGCTAATTTTTGTATTTTTAGTAGAGACAAGGTTTCACATGTTGGCCAGGCTGGTCTCAAACTCCTGACCTCAGGTGATCCACCCGCCTCAGTCTCCCAAAGTGCTGGGATTATAGGAGCAAGTCACTGTACCCAGACTGAGGTCTGTTTTTTTAACTGTGCAGGCACCCCCTCCACGCCACACTGCCTCTTGCTCCTCCTCTGGCCATGTGATATGTCTGCTCCTACTTCCCCTTCCACCATGAGTAAAAGCTTCCTGACGCCTCCCCAGAAGCTGAGCAGATGCCAGTGCCCTGCTTCCTGTACAGCCTGCAGAACTATGAGCCAGTTAAACCTCTTTTCTTTATAAATTACTCAATCTCAGGCATTTCTTTATAGCAATGCAAGAATGGCCTAACACAATGACCACAGTTTCTGGGTGTGCAGCCATGAGACTGAGAGGAAGGTCTGGTTCTTTGGCAAGGAAAGGTTCTGTCTCTTTCTGGATGTAAAGAGAGAAATATGCTGCCTACCACCTGCAAGCACAGAGAGGACCATCCTGGACAGAGTCAGCTCAGAGAAGACAGCAAAGCCCAAGCTCATCTGCAATTCAAGCAGGGGCCCCACCCTGGAACTTGCATCCTGGCCTTTCACAACAAATAAATAATAACCTCAGCTGGGCGTGGTGGCTCATGCTTGTAATCCCAGCACTTTGGGAGGCTTGCTCGAACCCAGGAGTTCAAGACCAGCCTGGGCAACATAGTGAGACCCCATCTCTACAACAGATAAAAAATTAACCAGGCATGGTAGCGTGTGCCTGTAGTCCCAGCTACGCAGTAGGCTAAGGCAGGACTATCACTTGAACCCAGGTATTTGAGGCTGCAGTGAGCTATGGTTTCACCACTGCACTCCAGACCATGTTTCTAAAAAAATAAGTAAATAATATCCTAAAGTGTATACAATTTTGAGTTGGATTTCTGGTGACTGGCAGCCAAAAATGCATCTTGGGTGGAAGAATCACAGAAAGTAGAGAATTAAGTAAGCTTTGGCTTCCCATTGTGTTTCTGAAAAAAAAGTCAGGGAAGCTGGTGCAATGGTTTGGATATTTGTCCCCTCCAAATCTCATGTTGAAATGTGATCCCCAGTGTTGGAGGTGGGGCCTGGTGGAGGTATGTGGGCTCTGGGGTGGATCCCACATGAATGGCTTGGTGCTGTCCTCATGGGAATGAGTGAGTTCTCACTTTATGAGTTCATCCAAGAGATGGTTTTTTAAAGGAGCCTGGCACCTCCTCCCCTCTCTTGTTTTCTCTCTCACTATGTGATGCGCCAGCTCCCCTTTGCCTTCCGCCATGATTAGAAGCTTCCTGAGGCCTCCCCATAGTGCAGATGTCAGCACTATGCTTCCTATACAGCCTGCAGAACCGTGAGCCAAGTAAACCTCTTTTCTTTTAAATTACCCATCCTCAGGTATTCCTTTATAGCAGTGTAAACAGACTAACACAACCAGGGCCCTTGGAAGTTTTGTGGAAGCACTGGGTAGGACTGACGTGTGGTAGTCACTGTCCCTCCTGAGCCTCCGCTTATACTGTATGTGAGAGGGAGATTCTTTCAGGCAGCAAGTATTTTCCAAGCACCAACTGTAGCTCAGGCACAATTCCAGACTCTGGCAACCAAACTGATGAAACTCATGGTCTCAGGAGCTTATATTTTGGTGGGGAAATGGAAAATAGAGAAATTAGGATGTTATGGGCACATTACACAGTAAGTGTTATGTAGAAACAAAATGGTCCAGGAAGGGAAACCCCAGGCTGGGCACAGTGGCTCAAGCCTGTAATCCCAGCACTTTGTGAGGCCAAGGCAGGCAGATTGCCTGAGGTGGGGAGTTCAAGACCAGCCTGGCCAACATGGAGTAAACCCCGTCTCTACTAAAAACACAAAATTAGCTGGGCATGGTGGCACGTGCCTGTAATCCCAGCTACTAGGGAGGCTGAGGCAGGAGAATCTCTTGAACCCGGAAGGCAGAGGTTGCAGTGAGCCGAGTTTGCACAATTGCATTCCAGCCTGGGCAACAAGAGCGAAACTCCGCCTCAAAAAAAAAAAAAAAAAAAAGGGAAACCCCAAGTCCTCTGGACTTTTTTTTTTTTTTTTTGAGGTAGGGTTTTGCTTTGTCACGAAGGCTGTAGCTTCAACCTCCTGGGCTGAAATGATCTGTCCCACCTCAACCTCCTGAGTAGGTGGGACTACAGGCATGTGCCACCATGCCTGGTTAACTTTTAAATGTTTTTAGGGATGAGGTCTTGCTATGTTGCCCAGGCTGGTCTCAAACTCCTGGGCCCAAGCGATCCTCTTGTCTCAGCCTTGCAAATGCTGGGATTACGGGCATGAGCCACTGTGCCCAGCCTCTCTGGACTTCTCAGTTACCTGAGCCAATTCATTCCTTTTTGGCTTAGCCCCATGGCAAGTAACACAAATTCAATCCAATTAAAGAAACACAACTGGTAAGCTGGGTGTGGTGGCTCATGCCTGTAATCCCAGCACTTTGGGAAGCCAAGATGGATGGATCATTTGAGGTCAGCAGTTTGAGACCAGCCTGGCCAACATGGTGAAATCCTGTCTCTACTAAAAATACAAAAAAAAAAAAAAAAAAAAAAAAAAATTAGCCGTGCGTGGTGGCACGTGCCTTTCTTTACTGCCAGCTACTTGGGAGGCTGAGGCAGGAGAGTTGCTTGAACCCGGGAGGCGGAGCTTGCAGTAAACCAGGATTGCGCCACTACACTCTAGCTTGGGCGACAGAGAAAGGCTCTGTCTCAAAAAAAAAAAAAGAGAAAAAACACACACACACTCACACACACACAACTGGTAAATTACCTGCCCCTCAAAGTGCAGTGATGATTAAATGAGCTCCTAGAATCCCAAAGCATGTGGCAAAATATAAAGCGAATGTAAAACATCCGTTCATTTGCGTCACTTGTAAAACTGTCATGCCCATTAAATGCCCAAAAAAAGAGGCTGTTTCTGAAGACAGTCTCTTTGTTATAGTACACACATACTTTATATAGCAGCACACAGACGTATATATTTAGATACCGTACATATTCATATAGAGAGGAGGAGGTTAAAGCTTTAGCTGTCCTTAGGAGAAGCCAAGAGTGATACCATGAAACCACACGTCGCTGACTCTAGCCCACATCTGAACTCAGTGATTTAGATTTCTGCTGGGAGGCTTTCCTGCCTTCAAAGGCCGCTCCATGCCATTTCTTTTTCTTTCTCCCTTTCTTTCTTTTCTTTCTTTCTTTCTTTCTTTCTTTCTTTCTTTCTTTCTTTCTTTCTTTCTTTCTTTCTTTCTTTCTTTTTCTTTCTTTCTCTTTCTTTCTTTCTTTCCTTTCTTTCCTTTCTTTCTTTCTTTTAAATCCTTAGGGTCTTACTCTGTCACCCAGGCTGGAGGGCAGTGGTGTGATCATAGTTCACTGTAGCCTGGACCTCCTAGGCTTAAGCAATCCTGCCTTAGCCTCCTTAGTAGTTGGGACTACAGGCATGCACCACCATGCCCAGCTAATTTTTTATTTTTGGTTAAGACAGGGGCCCACTATGTTGTCCAGGCTGGTCTCGAACTCCCAGACTCAAGCAATCCTCCCACCTTGGCCTCCCAAAGCACTTGGATTATAGTCATGAGCCACCACTCCACCATGGTCCACGCATTTCTGTCACACACTCACCCCCAAGTTCTGTTTCTTTTAGGAGAGGGAGGGCTTTAAAGGAAGGCCTCAGGGTTTACTGCCAAAGGAATTGATTCGTTTGTTCTTCTCTTTGAGCCCAGAGTAAACAAGTATAAACCACACAGAAAATGCCCCTGGCCCTATGTGGGTTGCAAGTTAGTGGGCAAGATAGGCAAAGCAGATCATCAGAAGAAAAGCAAGGTGAGTCATAGCGGAGAAAACACAGTAAGACGGGCCAGACGCAGTGGCTCACACCTGTAATTTCAACACTTTGTGAGGCTGAGGCAGGTGGATCACCTGAGGTCAGGAGTTCGAAACCAGCCTGGACAACATGGTGAAACCCGTCTTTACTAAAAAATACAGAAATTACCCAGGCATGGTGGCAGGCGCCTGTAATCCCAGCTACTTGGAAGGCTGGGACAGAAGAATCGCTTGAACATGGGAGGCGAAGGTTGCAGTGAGCCGAGATTGTGCCACTGCACTCCAGCCTGGGTGACAAGAGCAAGACTTCGTCTCAAAAAAAAAAAAAAAAAAAAAAAAGAAAAGAAAAAGTGATAAGATGAATACCAGCCAGAGATGATAACCACTTGGGGATTATTGTGTTTGGTGAATGGGGTGAGGGACGTCACATTAAAACCATGGCATCAGGGCAAACCTCTGTGAAAAGACAGGCAGAGCCACAGCTGGAGAGACCTCTCCAGTCCCGGGGCCTTGGTGAGGAGCTGGGGAGCTTAGATTTACCATGTCCCAGAAGCCACCCTCTCACTGAGCGGATTTCCCTGGCAGTTGCCCCCATCGCATGTGGCTGGTCCCTCAGGAGCCCGTCTCTCAAGAGCTACCTGGTCAGCCAGAGGCTGGATTTTGGAAAGCTGTTCATTTCATTGAGACATCTGGGAACCTTTCTACAAATTCAGGTTCTCTCGGGTTGAGGGAAGGCTGGGCTGCACTATGTTTTGAGGCTCTGGCTTCGTGGATTTGCCATGAAAGTAAGCTGAAACTCTAGGTCCCTCACTTTCAGGGATCCCTTCAAGACCAAGCACCTAATTTTATCTTTGTAATTTTGAATTCTTCTTCTGAAGAGGGACCCCTCAGTTGTGTGAGCCTTAGGCGAAACAAATCTGGATTGACCCCTGGTTCCAGCAACCCTCGTCTTGGAGACTTCTGCATGGACACTGGGAAGACAGAACCCAGCACTGCCAAGGGTAATGGATCTCGCATTTTGATGTGAGTGAAAACCACCTCAAGGTGGAAGGTGTTAAACCTGGGACCTTGCTTTGGTTGGTCCGAGGGGGTTTGGTAATCTGCACACCAAGGCACTGGGTGATTCTGAAACAGACCTGGAACCCTCAAGTGAGAACTGTGCCCAAACTTCCTGAAGCAGTTCCTCTGCGAAGCCCATAGTTCCCAAGTGTGGCCCCATCCCAGGAGCCTCTCAGGTTGAAGGAACGGCTACTAATAAATCACTGACTTTTCACTGGACTCAGGGTAGGCAGAATGGAGTATCTGCCTTGCTTTGCATCAAAAGCACATCACCCTATCCTGTTCTGTATCTGCCTGAAGGAAGTCCACAGCGTATTCCCAAGACCCATCAGACACCTCACTCATTTTTTCATGATACCCAAGAGACACACTTAGAATGTGCCAGGATACATATATACCAAACACATTATACTCACATCTCATACCCTGAAAAATGACTGGGAGACATAAATACACTGAGATGTCAAAAGGAATAGTCTGTTGCCCAGGCTGGAGTGCAGTGGCACGATCTCGGCTCACTGCAACCTCTGCCTCCGGGTTCAAGTGATTCTCGTGCCTCAGCCTGTTGAGTAGCTGGGACTACAGGCACGCACCACCATGCCCGGGTAATTTTTTTGTATTTGTACTAGAGTCAAGGTTTCACCATGTTGGCCAAGCTGGTCTTGAACTCCTGACTTCAGGTGATCCTCCCACCTTGGCCTGTCAAAGTGCTGGGATTACAGGTGTGAGCCACAGTGCCCAGTCGAAGCTGTGTGTTTTTAACTTTTACATAATTGGGAGAGTTCTTTTTAAAATGGTGAAAAATGAACTTTATTATAAAAGCCCATGGCCAGGCGTGGTGGCTCACACCTGTGATCCTAGCACTTTGGGAGGTCGAGGTGGGCAGATCACTTGAGGCCAGGGGTTCGAGACCAGTCTGGCCAACATGGTGAAACCCCGTCTCTACTAAAAATACAAAAATTAGCCAGGCATGGTGGCAGGTGCCTGTAATCCCAGCTATTCAGTACACCACGGCAAGAGAATTGCTTGAACCTGGGAGGCAGAGGTTCCAGTGAGCTGAAATTGTGCCACTGCACTCCAGGCCGGGTGACAGAACGAGGCTCTGTCTCAAAAAAAAAAAAAAAAAAAAAAAACTTTCAAAGGAATTAAAAAAACTGAAATAAATGTCTCATAATTTCATGACCCTAACACAACTACTATTTGCATTTCTATACTTTCTCTGCTAGGATTTGACAACTAATGCCCACTGTTTATACAGTTGCAACAGAATCAACAGTTACATTCTACTTCTTTTTTTTTTTTTTTTTTTTTGAGACGGAGTCTCGCTCTGTCGCCCAGGCTGGAGTGCAGTGGCGCAATCTTGGCTCACTGCAAGCTCCGCCTCCCGGGTTCACGCCGTTCTCCTGCCTCAGCCTCTCCGAGTAGCTGGGACTACAGGCGCCCGCCACCACGCCTGGCTAATTTTTTGTATTTTTAGTAGAGACGGGGTTTCACCGTGGTCTTGATCTCCTGACCTCGTGATCCGCCCACCTCGGCCTCCCAAAGTGCTGGGATTACAAGCGTGAGCCACCGCGCCTGGCCTACATTCTACTTCTTGAACTACACTTAGAAATTACTCTTCCAGCACCAGGCACGGTGGCTCATGCTTATAGTCCCCAGCACTTTGGGAGGCCAAGGCGGGTGGATCATGAGGACATGAGTTTGAGACCAGCCTGACCAATGATGAAACCCCATCTCTACTAAAAATACAAAAATTAGCCGGGTGTGGTGGTGCGTGCCTGTAATCCCAGCTACTCAGGAGGCTGAGGCAAGAGAATTGCTTGGAGCCGGGAGATGGAGGTTGTAGTGAGCTGAGATCACGCCATTGCACTGTAACCTAGGCAACAGAGCGAGAGCAAGACTCTGTCTAAAAAAAAAAAAAAAATTCTTCCATTTTGCTAGTCTTAATTATCATTTATGCCTTTTTACTATTGCTTTGAATGGCTCTACCATTCATATTTAAGTCATAGTATTTAACTTCATGCAAACCAGCATCCTTGTGTGTATTTTTTTGGTCCTTTTTTTTCCTTTTTGTGGAGAATGGGGTCTCACTATATTGCCCAGGCAGGTCTTGAACTCCTGGGCTCAAGGGATCCTCCCACCTTGGCCTCCCAAAGTGTTGGGATTATAGGTGTGAACCACTGTGCCTGGCCTCATATTGTTACTGAATACAGTTGGACTGTTAGCTTTCCAAAATGATTGCACTAGTTGACACTGATTCGTAAAACTCTCCTCAACTCAAATAGTGATGGCAGACATGTATTTGTCTGCTTGGGCTGTGATCACAAAATACCACAGGCTGGGAGGCTGAATCAACAGGAATTTATTAATATTTTCTCCCTGTTCTGGAGGCTGGAAGTCAGAGTGGGTTCCACGTGAAGCCTCTCTTCCAAGCTTGTAGATGGTTGCCATCCTGCTGTGTCTGCACCTGCCTATGGCCTTTCCTCTGTGTGTGCACAGAGAGGGAGCAATCTCTGGCATCTCTTGCTGTCTCTTTTTTTTTTGAGATGGAGTCTCACTCCGTCGCCCAGGCTGGAGTGCGGTGGTGTGATCTCGGTTCACCACGACCTTCACCTCCCAGGTTCAAGTTATTCTCTTTGCCTCAGCCTCCCAAGTAGCTGGGATTACAGCTGCCTGCCACCACGCCTGGCTAATTTTTCGTATTTTTAGTAGAGACAGGGTTTTGCCATATTGGCCAGACTGGTCTCGAACTCCTGACCTCAGGTAATCCACCTGCCTCGGCCTCCCAAAGTGCTGGTACAGGCGAGAGCCACTGTGCGTGGTCCTCCCTCTCTTTGAGACAGCGTCT
The DNA here is from genome assembly GCF_028878055.3 of Symphalangus syndactylus. NCBI lineage: Eukaryota > Metazoa > Chordata > Mammalia > Primates > Hylobatidae > Symphalangus > Symphalangus syndactylus. The sequence goes on along the minus strand of NC_072435.2, from coordinate 20,525,156 downwards.
TGCTCTGTCACCCAGGTTGGAGTGCATGGTGTATCATAGCTCACTGCAGCTTTGACCTCCAGGGCTCATGTCATCCTCCCACCTCGGCCCCCCACGCAGCTGGGACTACCAGCACATGCCACCACGACCAGCTAATTTTTAAGTTTTTTGTAGAGACGAGGTCTAGCTGTGTTGCCCAGGCTGGCTCCTGGGCTCAAGGGATCCCCCTGCCTCAGCCTCCTAAAGTGCCGGGGTTACAAGTGTGAGTCACCTCGCCCAGCCTCTTGCTTTTCTTATAAGGACACTAGTCCTATTGGATGCAGGCGCCACTCCAACAACCTCATTTAGCCTATTTACCTCCCTAAAGGCCTTGTCTCCACATATCATCAGATTGTGGGTTAAGGCTTCAACATATGACATTTAATTCAGCTCATACCAGAGGGTGTTTAAGCATTTTCCCATTGAAATGTATTCCCACCTTTCCAGGTGTCCATCTCTCATTTGCTTTTCCTACTGACTTAGAACACAGCTACCTTCCAACACCCTATATAAACCCACCCTGAACTCTACCCCTCTTCACTGCCAGCCTGCCTGGGGTTTTCCCTTGCCCCCCAGAGAGTCTGTGTCCTTTTGCACACATCCTATCCCTGCCAACTCCACTGGACAGACATGAGCCACCCTCTCCTGCCTCACCCCACCCATCTTTCTTGCTGTTCCATGTTGCTGCACTGTTGTATGGGAGCTGAGACCCACTGCCTCAAATGCCTGAACCAGCCCAGCTGCCCCTGAGGTTAACAAGTGGGAATATCTAGCTTAATAAAACATCCATTTGTGCTCCTTACATCCTGGGCAGGGTGGCAGTGGTAGGAGAACAGCAAACAAATCCCGAAATCTCAATCAGTTCACTTTTGGCAGTGGTTTGGGAAAGGAAATTCTGAAACTATATTAGAGTTATTTTAAGATTCATCAAATTAGTAAAATGCTGAATTTTGGGGTGTCAGGTTCTCAGTGTTAAAGAAGACACAAATATGGGCTGGAGGGAGTCATGAATTGAGTTGGAGGTCTTACTGGATATGTACGTGTATGTGCACAGACACACCTTTGTGTGTGACCTGTGTGCAATCATATCCACATATATTTCGTAGCTCAGCAGAAGACACCTCAACTGGCACCCTATCTTGGTCTCTAATGCCATTACCCACTAAAAGGAACCAGTTCTTCAAAGACATGGCCAATTTCAGGGCTGAGGAAGGGTAGAAAGGAGATGTGCTTGGAACATCCTACTACACCAAAAAGCAAGTAAGTGCTAAGAAAAAAAAAAAGGGAGGCATGTCACAAGGATGCAGGAGTCCACTGAAGGGAGTCTCACTGGCCTCATCTAGGACAACTTGAGCACCAAAATAAGATCAGCAGCTAGTTATAAACCACTGAATAAACAGAAATCCTTGAGTCCATTCCAATAATAAAGACAAATTCTTGGGGAGAAGGAAGAGTGCTGGCTGGCAGCAGGATGCTGAGGGCCAGCTGGTCAGCATGGAGGGAAGGCTGGTGTTGGAAAATCACCACCCTGGTAATGATGGATTCAGGCAAGAATCATAAATGAAAGCCAAATTTAGGGGGAAGTTTTGATGAGGAGCAGGATATTTGCATTATCTTTAATCTTTTTGTGACAACTGAAAATCATTGATATTTGCATGATCTTAAAGTATCTTCCCACCGATTCTTATTCGTTAAAAGGAGAAAAAGTTAACTATATTCTTTCTTTGAGACAGGGTCTTGCTCTGTCACCCAGTCTGGAGTGCAGTGGCTCGATCTTGGCTCAATGCAACCTTGACCTCCCAGGTTCAAGCCATCCTCCCATCTCAGCCCCCCAAATAACTGGGACTGCAAGTGTGCACCACCACACCCAGCTTCAGCCTCACAAGTGCTGAGATTACAGGTGTAAGCCTCTGCATCTGGCCCAGTTAGCCATACAGTGGAAAAACTGCACTCTAACCAGGTGAGCAAAGAGAACATCACTGACAGGAGGAATGTGGACACCATGCACCCTGGATGGGGTGGGGGAAGGTGCACACATGCAGGCCATAGGTAAGCAGGGTCGAATGTTAATAGGTGGGTCTGGGTGAGGGTTTATGGATGATCTGTGCACTATTGTATTTTATTTATTGATTTTTTTTGACACAGAGTCTCGCTCTGTCACCCAGGCTGGAGTGCAGTGGCGCGATCTCAGCTCACTGCAAGCTCCGCCTCCCAGGTTCATGCCATTCTCCTGCCTCAGCCTCCCGAGTACCTGGGACTACAGGCACCCACCACCACGCCTGGCTAATTTTATTTTGTATTTTTTTTTAGTAGAGACGGGGTTTCACCATGTTAGCCAGGATGGTCTCGATCTCCTGACCTCATGATCCGCCCGCCCCGGCCTCCCAAAGTGCTGGGATTACAGGCATAAGCCACCACACCCGGCCTATCTGTGCACTATTTTAATTCTTGTGCCTTTTTAAAATATAAGTTTGTAATTATTTCCAAATAAAAAACTTAAAAAGAAAGGCATAGACATCTGGCGGTGCACTAAATGAGACAGGAGATGGGAAACTGAAGATGGAGGGTGAGGCCCTGTAACAAATGACAATCACCTACAGCCTGAGAGCTGGGTGGGACACATCACAGGGGATGCTCCCTGTGGCAGTGCAAGAAGGTGAGCTCACAGGTTTGGCTGAGAAATGGAAGGGTATATTTTAGCCTTTTTCTTTTCTTTTCTTTTTTTTAATGAGATGGAGTCTCGCTCTGTCCCCCAGGCAGGAGTGCAGTGGTGCGATCTTGGCTCACTGCAACCTCCGCCTCCCCGGTTCAAGTGATTCTCCTGCCTCAGCCTCCTGAGTAGCTGGGATTACAGGTGCCTGCCACCACGCCCGGCTCATTTTTTGTATTTTTAGTAGAGATAGAGTTTCACCATGTTGGCCAGGCTGCTTTTGAACTCCTGACCTCAGGTGATCCACCCCCCTCTGCCTCTCAAAGTGTTGGGATTACAGGCGTGAGCCACCGTGCCCAGCCCATTTTAGCCTTTTTCTTACCAGAACCACACTCAGCTTGGGGGTTAGGGTGGATAGGCTAAGAGGGGAACTTAGCTTATAACTTGCGGAGACAGGCACTCCAGGTGACAGTTCCCAGGCCCTTTCAAGTGACTGGAGCCATGGGATCATTTCTCTCCAAGGATTTGTGAGTAGAAGTGATGTGTATCATCTCCCAGGTGAACAGGTTCGGCCTTCCCTACATGCTCCAAGGGTACAGTGAAGAGCAGAGCTACAACAGGGATGGGGCCTGGATCCCTGAATCACTGTATGGAGCAGAGTGCAAACCAATATATAAGCAACAGCAACACCAACACAGGACAATCGACTGTGAGTAAATACATTTTTTTTCTTTTTTTCTTTTTTTTTCTGAGATGGAGTCTCGCACTGTCACCTAGGCTAGAGTGCAGTGGCACAATCTCGGCTCACTGCAACCTCCACCTCCCAGGTTCAAGCGATTCTCCTGCCTCAGCTTCCTGAGTAGCTGGGACTACAGGCACGCATCACCACACCTGGCTAATTTTTTGTATTTTTAGTAGAGACAGGGTTTCACCATGTTGGCCAGGCTGGTCTCAAACTCCATGATCTGCCTGCCTCAGCCTTGCAAAGTGTTGGGATTACAGGTGTGAGCCACCACGCCTGGCCTATGAATAAGTATTTATTAAGTCTCTGTGATTTGGGGGTCATTACGACAGACTGCCTGCTCAAACACAGTGAGAGAAAAAGAAGCACCAGTTTCTCTATCTACAGGGAGCAGTTAAGTTTATGCGCAGGGAGCAATTAAGTTTATGCGCAGAAAATGGGAATGATACTGTAATCTTGAGAATAAATGCAATCAATGAAAAGATCACCTTATGTAGCCCAAGGAGTTTAGTCTCCTTTGCTCAGACAGACAGATCTTTATTAGTGTTTTCAACTTATTTTGATCACAACTTCCCAGCAAGAAATACGTCTTACATTGCAACCAGTTCTCACGTTTAGATGTATGGGTGAAAAGTTTCACAAAACAGTATTTGCCTTTACTACATGATGCATTCTGGCCTACTTTATTCTGCTTCATTGCTGTGTAATGCTGGTGGCCACTTGCTAATTGACTTCCCATTTTACTACTGGGCTGGGACCCACGGTCTGAAAACCCTGCCTTAGGCTGCAAGCATTTCTGTGATCTCTGCGAGCTACTCCATACAGGTAAAGACACGTGAGGTAAACTAGGAAACAGCTTCTGCTTTTGCAGATTAGAAGTTGACATCACGGAAGTACGAAAAGGCTAAACAGCTGACAAAGTTTTCACTTGAGCAACCCTGGGGAGCGCAAACGGGAGGAATCTGGGCAAGGGTCACTTGAAGAAAGCACTGGCAGATCACGCACTTTAAGGCAACTCTACACTGCACAATGTCAAATAACCTAGCAAGGGGCGGCACTAAATGGCTGCAGGAAAGCAGAGTCTTCTTCCACATCCGGCGGCTCCCCTCGGATGCGAGCGCTGGCCCAGGGTGTGTTTACAGAGGTGAGGGCTTCCCGTGGACCCTTCTCGTTGGGAACGCTTAGCCTCAGGAGTGGATTCAGGGCACAGGCAGAGGACGTCCACAAACACCACAGGAAGCCGCCACCCAGGGGCGTGGAAAGGCCCAATGCCTCATCTGGGATTCATGGCCGGCAGGGCGGCCCCTCCGGGACGGGACAGCACAGCGACTCACCTCTGCGCCTCTGGGGGTGCGGGGACAGCCTCGGCCTCCACGCTCTCTGGGGGGCCGTCCGCCCCAGCCCCCTCCTGGGCTTCGCGGGTGGACGGTTGGGGGCCCCGGGCGCCCCCCAGCACGTAGCCTTTCTCCTTCTCGTGGGTCTTCTGGTGTTCGGCTAGGGCTAGGCTGAAGTGGAAGGTCTTCCAGCAGCCCTGACAGGCGTAGCGCTTCCGGCCGCCATGGCTGCTGTGGTGCTCCATGAGGTGCGAGAGCCACGCGAAGGCCTCCCCGCACTCGCCGCAGGCATAGGGCTTCCCGCGGGACAAGCCCGGCTCGTCAGCCCCGGGGCCCTGCCCGGCCTCGAGCCCTGCGCTGTCGCCGGCGCTGGAGACGCCTTCCAGGCTCTGCCCGTCCCCATCCTCGGGGTGCGGCCTCTTGGTTCCCAGCCTCTCCGCGCCCCTGTCCAGGGCAGGCTGCTGGATGACGGACTGCCTCTGCGATCCGGTGGCAGAGTCGGACTCCGCGTCTTGGGGGTCCTGCGGGTCCGGGGCCTTGCCAGGCTGCTCTTCCTCCTCCTCAGTGGTGCCCGACGGGGGATTGGCAAGGGCGTCCCCAGGGGGCGCCTCCGTAGGCAGCTCAGGCAGCACCCCCGCTGGGGCGGCCTCCTCGCAGGCGCACCCAGCGCTCTCCTGCCGCCTCCCGCCTTCTGGAACAAGGTCAGAGCCCTAGCATGAGCGCCCCGCCCAGGGCCAGGGAGCGGAGGACCCAGCCGAGCCTCAGTTGCCGGAACAGCGCACAGGGCTCCGGGCTCTGGATCCCCGCGGGGCTGACGGCTGTTTGGAAGCAGCGCTGTCCCTCCCAGGCAGCCCTGCAGCGCACGCCCCACGCCTGCTGCTGCAGATGTGTGACCTGGAGGCCTCCAACAACGGAGGCCACCGACAGGACAGGAAGGACAGCCCCACTGAGCCCAGGCTCTGGAAACCGCGCCTTTGGAGGTCTCCATCCAGCCACTAGCTTGGCCACGAGATGCACGATGCAAGGAGAGCCTGCTCAGAGCGCACCCTCCTGGAGGGAGAGGCCCGGCTGCCAGCGAAGAGAGTGGGGTCAATAGCTAAGGCCAAACCCCCCAGCGACAAGCCCCCTGGCGACAGGCACCCGGGGCCCTCCAGCCCAAGTCCGCCTCTAGGTGTTCTTGTTGGTGTGCTGGCACAGAGCCTCCAATGGGGCAGAACGGCCACCCTCTGGGACCAATCATACACAGATCCTGGCAACTAACACCACTGCCGTTTCCACTGACCAAGTCTTGGGGTGGTCTGTCATGCAGCAAGAGACCATGGACGTAACTGGATTCCTGCCTCACTCAGACACGGTGGTGGGAAAATGGTGCAGCAGTCGATGCTGAGGTCTTTGCTGGGGCTGATGGTGCTGGGAGGGGCCCCCTCAGCCTCTGAAGCAAAAGCAAACCCCACCTGGCCCTAAGACCAATTCAACCCAACCTCACCTGGGAGGCTGCTTCCTTGTGGATCTCTTTCCACCAACCGGAGTTCCTCAGTGTCCAGCCTGGAGGCAGCGTCAGGCTGGGAAAGCTGATACCCTGAGTGGGGTTAAAAAACAAAGAAATAAGAGGCATCAACACAGAGTAGCTGATGGGCATTGTGTGTCATGGGCCAGCCAGGGCAGGCTGCAGCCCACCTCCTCTTCTCTGTACTGGGACCCCCACCAAGGCCACCTCCCTGTTAGGCCCCTGGACAGTGGAGCAAAGAAGAAGGCGAGGCTGGAACGGCGACGGGGCAGGCGGAGGCAGGACTCAGGGAAAGCAAAGCTAAAGACAGACATTAAGACAAAAATTGCTCAGGAGTCTGAGTGGGGGGGCCTCCCTAAAAGGAGGGTTTCTGGGGCAAGAACGTCTACAAAAGAGGAGACCCTTGATCAGGCCATGCAGGTGAGGCCCTGTCTCTGGCAAGGAGGGTGGCAATGTGGGCGCCTTGGGGCCAAGAGGCCTTTCCAAATTCTGAGGCTTCAGTCCTATAGGCAGGGCCTGGGCAGAACTCAGATGTTTAGATCAGAAAGGGTGGGGGCTTTGGCGAATAAATTCAAGCTCCAACACGTGCAAGTTCAAATCCATGTAAGACATCACAGTGTCCCAGCCAAAGTCCCTGGGGTCACAGTCTCCTGCACCAACCCCTGCGGAAGGGGATGGGGAGTGGGGCGTGAGCCCGAGGCAGGCGAGTCTCACCCCACAGGAGCAGCTTCCGGTAGCTCTTCAGGTTCTCCTCGGCAGGGTCCAGGTGGCCCCACTCTCCCAGGTGCTGAGGCTCCTCTGGAAAGGACTTCAGCTTCTGAAATAGTACAGCCGTGGCTGAGACCTTCCACTTGCCCTAGAGAAGGGAGGACCCGCCGCAGCCCCACAGCCACAGGAGCAGGCTAGGAGCTAGCCCTGGCCAGGAACTCTAACCCAGGTGCACCGCAGGAGGCAGCCCCCTTCGCACCACAAAGCTTCCGCCCTCACGCTCCCACCAGGGTGGGTTCTGGGCCTCAGCGCTGTGGACATTTGGGGCCACAGCCCTCTGCTGAGCACTGGTGATGGGGAGGGGGATGCCTCTAAGCTGAGGCCAAGGCCCCTCCCGCTGGGACTTGTGCCCACCCACCTGCTCGGTGTTGGCAGGGCTGGCCTCTTCGGTCTTTGCTTCTCTGACCCTCCTCTGTTCCAGAAACAGGGGGTCCGGAGAAAGCCAGGCTAGGGAGAAGGGGAGGCAGAGCTGAGGCAACGAGCTCTCTGTGGCCAGGTGCCCCCAAGGGTCGAGCCCCCGCTGCCTACCACACAGGCCCCAGTGTGCTTCTGTGACAGCAGCACCCAAGGCTCAATGGACACTACACCTGTCCCTGATTTACAAAGCAGCGCGGTGGCCACAGGGCTTGGGTGGCCCCAGAGATGCCCATTCAAGTCCACTAGATTCGTGGAAATCTTTTTTTTTTTGGTTTGTTCGTTTTTTTGAAGACACGGTCTTGCTCTGTCACCCAGGCTGGAGTGCAGTGGCACGATCTTGGCTCACTGCAACCTCCAACTCCTTGACTCAAGCGATCCTCCCACCTCAGCCTCCCAAGTAGCTGGGACTAAAAGTGCGCACCCGGCTAATTTTTGTATTTTTTGTAGAGATGGGGTCTCCCTATGTTGCCCAGGCTGGTCTCGAATGCCTGGGCTCAAAGCGATCTGCCCGCCTTGGCTTCCCAAAGTGCTGCGATTACAGGCATGAGGCACTGTGCCTGGCCTTCGTGGAAACCCTAAAAAGCAACACCACATAGTGCTGGGCTGTATCCGGGCCAGTGGGCACCTTCCATGCTGGTCATGAACAGCCACAAAACTTCTGGAAAACCACATGGAAGTTTCTATTTTATGTGAAATGTTGAACTCACACGCCATTTGCCCAGCGGTCCTGAGGAGCCCACCCACAGTGCCCAGAGCCTCATATATGGGCACAAAAGTCAGGAGGTGTCACGGCAGCTTCACTCCAAGGGGCAGAGAGCCCACCTCTAGGATGGGGATGGGCTGAGCACGCGATGCTGGGCAACTAAAGAACCAGACCCAACCACAGCCTGGGGGACCCACCCCATTCAAACAGCAAGCACTCAGACACAGCACACCACATACGCAGAGCCCCACCCCAGGCCCTGATTGTGCATGTGTGATGTGCAGGGAGACATGAGGGGACATGCATCAGGACACTGGAGACCCTTTATTTTCAGAGGGTATATGGTGGGGGGTTGGGAGATTCTTTACGTATTGATGTTTTTTCACTATTTGTGGTAAGTATGGATGATCTGAATAATCTCTGAAGACTAATTTAATAAACAATGTCTAACATTCAGAGGAACTACAGGAGGAAGTCCCAATGACAGCATGGACCACGGGGCCCCTGACTCCCTGGCTGCCCTCCTGCCCTCTCCCAACCACAGGCCTCTGCCCACCACCCCACCTAAGGCCCAGCAGAGGCTGCCAGGCTGGCTGGGCACTCACGTGTCTCAGAAGGTGCCGGGATCTCCCCAGCTCCGGGGGCCTGGCTGGGGCTCGCAAGCTCGCCTGGTAGCAGCAGAGGGTCCATGTGCCTCTCGTACACTCCATCGCTAAGAATTGAGGATGAGCCCGCAGGGGAGCCCAGCAGCATCCCTGTCAACAGTGGAGGGACCCCAAGAGGTCAGGACACGTGCCAACAACAATCACACAGTTAAACCACAGGGACCTGCAGGCTCCAGGGCCACATCACTACCCACCCTGCCCCTCATCCTTGGACCAGGAGACCTCCGGCCTGCAAAGTACCCAGAATATTTACTGTTAAGAGGCTGGGCTGGGTGTGGTGGCTCAAAACTGTAATCCCAGCACTTTGGGAGGCCGAGGCGGGCAGATCACGAGGTCAGGAGATCGATACCATCCTGGCCAACATGGTGAAACCCCGTCTTTACTAAAAATACAAACATTAGCTGGGCATCGTGGCAGAAGCCTGTAATCCCAGCTACTTGGGAGGCTGAGGCAGGAGAATTGCTTGAACCCAGGAGGTGGAGGTTGCAGTGAGCTGAGATTGCGCCACTGCACTCCAGCCTGGTGACAGAGTGAGACTCTGTCTCAAAAAATAAAAAATAAAAGAGGCTGGTCCCTTTCCCTCATTCTTCTGGCTTCCTTACATCTAGAAGGCAGGAGCCCAAGCATCTGTCCCGGCCCCTGAGGACCAAGGAGCTGCCTCACCAGCATGGGGAACTTAACTATCTCAGGCAAGCCATGGCTGGCACTGGGGCCTTCCAGGACCCCCTCCCCATCTCCTCTGAGCCATGCTTCTCCTCTGGGACAGCCCACCTGGCTCTTCGAGGACATCAGCGAGGCCCTCCACCAGGGAGGCTGCCTTCTTGCAGCTCTCAGGGTACTGTGCCACCACCCAGGGCCGGACCTTATCAGGCAGGATGCCCAGGAACTGCTCCAGCACCAGCAGCTCCAGCATCTGCTCTTTGGAGCGCGCCTCAGGCATCAGCCACTGGCGACACAGCTCATGCAGACGGGCCAGGGTCTGGTGGGGACCGGCAGCCTCCTGGTAGACAAATTCCCGGAAACGCAGGCGGGAGAACTCCAGGTCAGCAGGGGTCCTCTCAGGGATGGTCTCGGGTTCTTCCTGCTGGACTCCGGCTGCTGACCCTGGCGTGGGCAGATCCGGGGGGACTGGGGAGCTCCTGGGGGAGGCAAACGCCTTCTCCAAAGGCAACATCTTTCCAAAACGGCACTGGAAAATGTGACTGTCTAGCCGGGGACAAGGTGGCTCCAAAGGAGAGGTGCCAGGGATGACCAGATGTCCAGTGGGCTCAGGTGGTACCAGAACCCACAGACCTGCAGAGGACACGGAGAAGACAATGGCCTTGCATAAGGCCAGGGCGCAGTCATCCCAGCTGCCAGAGAACAAAGACACCACACCCAGGGTTCAAGCAGATTTCCAAGAAACCCGCTTGTTAGGCATCAGTAGAACCTCACAGTGTTGTACTCGTGTAGATAAAAAGTAACATCTAAGTGGAGGGTAACTCGTTCTGTGCATTACCAGAATTTTTTTTTTCTTTGGGACCGAGTCTCCTTCTGTCACCCAAGCTGGAGTGCAGTGGCGCAATCTCGGCTCAATGCAACCTCTACCTCCTGGGTTCAAGCGATTCTCCTGCCTCAGTCTCCCCAGTAGCTGGAATTACAAGCATGCACCACCACACCCAGCTACTTTTTGTATTTTTAGTAGAGATGGGGTTTCACCATGTTGCCCAGGCTGGTGTCAAACTCCTGACCTCAAATGGTCCACCCGCCTCAGCCTCCCAAAGTGCTGCGATTACAGGTGTGAGCCACTGCGCCCAGCATCATTACTAGAATTTTTAAAAATCGGTCATGAACAGGATGAAAATGAAAAATTACTTGACAATCTCTTATGTAAACCTAGATGTAAAAACCTTGAAATAGGCCAGGCGCGGTGGCTCACGCCCGTAATCCCAGCACTTTGAAAGGCTGAGACGGGTGGATAACCTGAGGTCAGGAGTTTGAGACCAGCCTGACCAACATGGAAAAACCTATCTCTACTAAAAATACAAAATTAGCTGGGCGTGGTGGCGCATGCCTCTAATCCCAGGTACTCGGGAGGCTGAGGCAGAAGAATAGCTTGAACCCGGGAGGCAGAGGTTGCAGTGAGTCAAGATTGTGCCATTCCACTCCAGCCTGGGCAACAAGAGCAAAACTCTGTCTCAAAAAAACAAAAACAAAACAAAAAGCCTTAAAATATTAGTAAACCCATCCTAACCGTGCATGCTTTATGCATCATTCTAGATTTGTGTTTATACCAGAAATGCAAGATCTGTTTACATTTAAAAGATATATTATGTGGGCCAGGTGCGGTGGCTCACGCCTGTAATCCCAGCACTTTGGGAGGCCGAGGTGGGCGGATCACTTGAGGTCAGGAGTTTGAGACCAGCCTGACCAACCTGGTGAAACCCCGTCTCTACTAAAAATACAAAAATTAGCTGGGTGTGGTGGTGGATGCCTGTATTCCCAGCTACTTGGGAGGCTGAGGCAGGAGACCTGCTTGAACCCTGAGGCAGAGGTTGCAGTGAGCCGAGATTGCGTCATTGCACTCCAGCCTGGGCGACAGTGAGACTCTCTCAGAAAAAAAAAAAAAAAAAAAGATAGATTATGGGGATGTCAATTCCTAATAACATTAAGGAGCTAGGTGTCAAGACTGTTTCTCCAGTTAAAACCAGCACAAATCTGAAATAAAATTATTTAGAAAAAAGCGTAGGGAGTGGGGGGCTCCCTCTGGAGGCCACTGAACAACGCCCCCCTCTGCCTCCGTTTCTGGAAATGGTACAGGATGTAGGCCTCGACCAAAGCATCCACAGAACCAGGCGGGAGGGGCAGGAAGTACCCAGGAGCAGGGACAAGGTGGGGGGGGAGGGGGAGGAGACCACAATGACAGAGAGTTCAGGTCCTGCCAATCCGTGCCCCACCCTCAGCTGAATCCCCACAAACGGGGCAGCACTATCATTAAGTGGAGCCAGTATCAGGATGAACTCTCTTGATTGTAACTGTGCACCAACAATGAACTCACTAAACAGAACCCAGAGCGGATCACAGCTGCCCAGGCCTCCAGTCGGCCTCAGGCTCTCATGTCACTGGCTATGGACACACAAGAGTGTGAACTGCAGCTGTCCACCTTCTCCCAGGACCCACCGGGGTGCCCTCTCTCCTCACACACTCCACCTGCTGCCAGAGGACCCTCAGACCTAAGCATCTGCCTCCTCTGTGACTGAGCGCTTTCTCATGATTTAATCTCTGAGGGCGGGTAAACTGCCCACTTTCCCGTGACTTTTTCTTTTTTTTTTGAGACGGAGTCTTGCTTTGTTCCCCAGGCTGGAGTGCAGTGGCGCTTACTGCAAGCTCTGCCATTCTCCTGCCTCAGCCTCCCAAGTAGCTGGGACTACAGGCGCCCGCCACCACACCCGGCTAGTTTTTAATATTTTTAATAGAGACAGGGTTTCACCGTGTTAGCCAGGATGGTCTCAATCTTCTGACCTCGTGATCCACCTGCCTCAGCCTCTCAAAGTGCTGGGATTACAGGTGTGAGCCACCGTGCCCGGCCTCCCGTGACTTTTTCTTTATAGCTCTTTCTGTGAACTAATGAGTTCCCTGTCTGGCTCCATCTTGCTACTGTCCCCATCTGTGACTTGTCTTTTCACTCCATGCTGTCTTTTGGTAACAGGTAATGTTCTAATGTTTCTTACTATCTAATGCAATCTTTTTTTTTTTGGAGATGGAGTCTCGCCCTGTCGCCCACGCTGGAGTGCTGTGGCACAATGTCAGCTCACCACAACCTCCATCTCCTGGGTTCAAGCAGTTCTCCTCCCTCAGCCTCCCGAGTCACTGCGGTTAGAGGCACTCACCCCTATGCCCAGCTAATTTTTGTTATTTTTAGTACAGCCGGGGTTTCACCATGTTGGCCAGGCTGGTCTCGAACTGCTGACCTCAAGTGATCCACCCGCCTTGGCCTCCCAAAGTGCCAGGATTACAAGCGTTAGCCACTGCAGCCAGCCTTCAACCATTTTTTTTTTTTTTTTTTGAGAAGGAGTCTCGCTCTTTCACCCAGGCTGGAGTGCAGTGGCGCGATCTCAGCTCACTGCAGGCTCCGCCTCCCGGGTTCACGCCATTCTCCTGCCTCAGCCTCCCGCGTAGCTGGGACTACAGACGCCCGCCACCTTGCCCGGCTATTTTTTTGTATTTTTAGCAGACACAAGGTTTCACTGTGTTAGCCAGGATGGTCTCGATCTCCTGACCTTGTGATCCACCTGCCTCGGCCTCCCAAAGTGCTGGGATTACAGGCGTGAGCCACCGCGCCCGGCCCCATTTTTTAAATTGGACTTCTGAGTTCAGAAACCCACTTAAAAAGGGTTTCTCTCCCTTAGGATTAGAAATACATCCTCTCCTTTGGGAGGCCAAGGCAGGCAGATCACAAGGTCAGGAGATCGAGACCATCCTGGCTAACACCGTGAAACCCTGTCTCTACTAAAAAAAGAAAAAAAAAAAAAAAAAAATTAGCTGGGCGTGGTGGCAGGCGCCTGTAGTCCCAGCTACTCAGGAGGCTGAGGCAGGAGAATGGTGTGAACTCAGGAGGCAGAGCTTGCAGTGAGCCGAGATTGCGCCACTGCACTCCAGCCTGAGCAACAGGGCGAGACTCTGTCTCAAAAAAAAAAAAAAAAGAAAGAAAAAGCAAAGAAATATATCCTCTTATTCATCCTCCAGGAACAGAGAATAGCAGATATAAAGGGCCAGACAGTCTCAGTTTCAACTACTCAACTCTCCCTTGTGGCAAGTAAGCAGCCAGAGCCCTGTGTGTACCCACGGGTTTGGCACGTTCTTACACATCTTTACAAAAACAGGTGGCAAGGTGTGGTGGCTCACACCTGTAATCCCAGCACTTTGGGAGGCCACGGTGGGTGGACAGCTTGAGCCCAGGAGCTCAAGAACAGCCTGGGCAACATGCCAAAACTTCGTCTCTACAAAAAATAGAAAAATTAGCTAGGCACAGTGGTGTATGCCTGCGGTCCCAGCTACTCTGGAGACTGAGGTTGGACGATCACCTGAACCCAGGAAGTCAAGGCTGCAGTGAGCTGTGATCGCAACACTGCATTGCAGCCTGGGTAACAGAGTGAGACCCTGTCGCAAAAAAAAAAAAAAAAAAATTAGCCAGGCGTGGTGGCACACACCTGTGGTCCCAGCTACATGGGAGGCTAACGTGGGAGGACCCCTTAATCCCAGCAGTTGGACGCTGCAGTGAGCCATGTTTGTGCCACTGTACTCCAGCATGAGCGACACAGTAAGACCCTGTCTCTAATAAATACAAAGAAAACAGGTCACTGCTGGCCTGCAGGTGGGTATGCTAACCCCTGTTCTGGAGCCTCTCCTGATGGGAGGCATGACGCCAGCTCTACCCCGCTGGCAATGGAGGCACAGAGCTCTACTTGGTGCAGGGACAGAGGTGTAGTCCTGCAGGCATGTAACTCTGGCTTTCTTAGGATGCCAGAGGCAGGTTCACCTTGCAGAGAACCTGTCTCCACAAAACAAACTGCGAGCTCCATCATGTGTGTGCACAGAACCTTTCCTCATCAGAACCTCACAATCCCAGGGGGGTAGGAACCAGATGCCGCCCCAAGGTGCAGGTGGGAAACAGAGGCACGAGGCAGGCAAGTACTAAGGCTGGGACCCCACCTGCAAAGTGACATCCTTCCCTGTCCAGGCCCACTCGCCCTTTAAGAGGCCTCCTGCCCACCCTCCCCTCTACCCTCATGGCCTCCACAGTGGGCAGATCCCAGCCAGCTCCCCCAGCCCCTCTCCTCCTGCTCCAGCTTCCAAGCTCTGAGCATGGTGGAGGCATCGGGGTCTAGGTAGAATGAGCAAGGGTCCTGGGTCCTCGGCCATTGGCAGGGGTGGGATGAGGTGGGGAGGACAGGACACCCTCTGGCTGGGTCACTGGCCAAGACAGTGGGGGACACGTCAGCCCCTGGGGACAGGAACGGGAGCTTCTCTCCTCTGTGCCCTTCCCCCTCAGCATTACAAGTTGTGAGCCTCTCTGGGAAGCCACCTCTGCCTCCACTTCCTCCATTCACCTGCAAAGCAGAAGCTTCCATGGAACCAGGGGTCTCCTAAAATGCCCAACTCCAAGGAAGCTGCTGCGTCCTGTGAAAACAGCCTCTCCATGCTCATCTCCTTCCTACTGGGACCCTGATGCTCACAGCCAGGAGGGTGAGGCCATCTCAAGAGCCTCCAGAATCTCTGGTTCCGTGTCTTCTCGCCTCCTTCAGCCCCATCCCTGGCCACACTGTCAGGAGGACTCTCCTCTTAGAGATCTCACCGGGGCAGGTGCAGCAGCGTACATCTATAATTTCAGAGCCTGGGGAGTCTTAGGCAGGAGGACTGACTGAGCCCAGGAGTTGGAGGCTGTAGTGAGCTACGATTGGCTGCTGCACTCCAGCCTGGGCGACAGAATGAGCCCGTGTCTCAAAAACAAACAAAAAAGAGACACCACTGGGATCCTTTCCTGCCACAGACTGCTTGAATGAGGCCACACCTCGTTGGAGTCTGGCTTGGGCACTGGGCAAACCTCCGTCCCCCTAATCTTGGGACTGTCCAGGATTTGCCTCAGATGGGATTTTCCTAGAGCCCAGACCCCAGCCTCAGCAAATGAAGCAGTCTGCACAAGTCTTGAGCCAGTCCTGTAGGCTTTGCCGCGCCCAGAGGCCTGGAATACAGAAGCTGAGGCAGACAGAGCCACGGTGGGTGAGGGGTGGCTGAACTGAGGGGTCCCAAGCCTGGTGGGTCTCCAGAGTCCTGCAGCAAATCCCCTTCATCCTGGGCTGAGCAGAGCTCAAGCCTGGTCTGGCCCTCCATGGGCCCAGCCCTGGCCACCTGAGGAATATTCATCGCAGCTCTCCATCCCATCACACTCATCGGCAGGGTCTAGCAAACCACCCCACAGCCACGGGCCTGAGGATCAGCCAGGGAAGCTCAATGCATGGGGCATAGTTGTTAATGGGTCGCCGGATATTCCCAGGGTCTGCCCTGGCTTCATCCACAGATCACTTACTCATTATAAAAGGGGGTCAAAGTGCTTTTAAAAGAATGAAAAAACACGGAGTGAGGGTCGTTGTTCACATCTCAGCTGCCTTTTGTGGTCCCTGATCCACTCACCAGGACAGACAGAACCAGAGAGATGTCCTGCGCAACTGGCCTAGGCTCCCCAAAAACCCAAGGCCAGAAATACCCAGGAAGTCACAGATTCAAGCATCATGCACAGAAAACAGCAACTCGATGCGACACGTGGCCCCGCTCTGACTCCAGGGCAGGAAACCATCTGCAGGACATGATGGGATGGGGGAGGTGAAATGGAACCGGGGAGGTGAAATGGTACCGGGGAGGTGAAATGGAACCGAGGAGGTGACATGGAACCAAGTGACTGTGCCACTCAGCCTCACCCAGGAGTCAGCAAGGACACAGGCGAATATATGGGAAAGTGGAAGGAGGGCAGACAAAAATGGGGGAAGTGGGGAGGGAAGGAAGCAGGGAGAGAGGAGACAGGAGAGGAAGGAGCAGGGAAAGCCAGATAGTATGGACGGGGGTAGGGGGGGAATGGGAAAAAGAAGGAGCCCGGGAGGGTGAGAGAAAGGAGATGGGGAAGGAGTGATGGGAGGGTGAGTCAGGCCCCCACCCCAACCCCCCGGGTCAGGCCCGAAGCCAGTACACCCACTCTTGCCTCTTCCACGAGTGAGGTCTCCGGGGCAGGCGCAGGCACCTAACTCAAACAGAACCCACCCCCAGGTGACTGGGGAGAGGCGAGATATCCCAAGGATGGGGGCAGCAGAGACAATGCCCATCCTAGGCACCCCTTTGGTCCCCGCACCCTCCACCCCTTCCCTGCTCCAGCCCCTGGGACCACAGCCTGCCCAGCATCCCCCGACCAGGGACACCCTCACACCCTCAGCCCCCACTTCCTCCCCTCCTCTTCCCTTCAGAAGCCTCCCCCTCCCTCCTCTTCCCCACTCAGAAGCCTCCCCCTCCCCTTTTTCTCCCCTCTCAGGAGTCTCCCCCTCCCTCCTTTCTTCCCCCTCAGGAGCCTCCCCCTCCCCCATCAGGAGCCTCACCCTCCCTCATCTCTCCCCCATCACGAGCCGCCCCTTCCCGGTCCCCCACCCACAGGGTGCCCTAAGCGCCTCCCCTCCACGAGCCTACACGGGGTGGGGGTTGCACTAGTTCCCTACCTGCCTGCAGGGCCCCTCACCGATCCGGATCTCAGCCACCCCCGGGGGGACCCGGTCCCTGCCCCGCACTCCACGCGAAGGGATGCCAGACCCTCGGCCTCCTGGACGCACAGTGGGGGCTCGCACCCCAATCCCGGGAACACCCTGGCCCCTTCCCCTAACGCTGCCCACTGAGGCGTCCTCACCGTCTGCCCCGTTGGGGTCGCTCCCTGACCCCCGCGCTGCGGCCCCGGGACCGACCCACCTGCTGCGCAGCTACCCCAGGCCGGTCCCAGCCGCCCGGAGCCCCAGTGCGCGATGGCGGCCGGCAAACTGCGCCTGCGCACTGGGCCTCACTGCGGACTACGATTCCCACAATGCCGCGAGGCTGTGCCGCGCAGGGGGGGCGAGCAAGGGAGCCGTGACAGGTGACAGGGCGCATGGCCAATCAGACGCTAGCGTGGCCTCCCGGCGTCCCGCCCACTCCGGCGCCTGCGTCATTTTGGGCACCATGGCAACGAAGTAAACAAGCGGGTAAATAATAGACCCCTGACAGCTAGAGACCCGGAGAAACAAAGACGGTGAGAAACAGAGAAACAAAGACAAAAAGACCCGCAGACCGGGAGGGAGAGAAACATAAAGGCCCACAGACGCTCGGGGGCAGACCAAGACGCCATGGGGTCCCCGAAACAGAGATGTACAGTGTCGGACACGGAAAGGGAGAGACCAGCTCACGCTTAAGAAAGGAGGGAGACCAGCCCAGGCTCAAGAAAGGGAAAGACCAGCATGGGCTCAAGAAAAGAAAGAGACCAGCTCAGGCTCAGGAAAAGAGAGAGACCCAGAGAAAAGGAGCACTCGAGGCTGAGACAGATCTGGACAGAGATACAGAGACAGGGACGAGCAGACCCAGTACTGGGGAGACAAGAGGTGGAGACCCAGAGACATTGATGCGCTAAAATGGGTTCTACAGCTTCAAGGAGTGGATAGAACTCAAAGATTACCCACCCCAGGGATTCAGGAGCTGCTGAAATGAGGGAAACGTGAGTGGCAGCCGAGGTGAGGGCTTTGGCAAAGACCCGTATAAATGTAGACCCCCTGGAAGGCAGGACAGGGCCAGGAGCTGCTTCCCATTTCAGTTTTCCAGATAGAGGCGCTTATGAGGATGCCATTTTGGTCGTTTTTGTGTGAACTGATTTTTAAAGTGTGTATCTGAACAGTTTATATATTTTATTTTAAATGTACATACACCACACATTTTGGTATTCAGTTTTATGAATTTTAACTCATATCCACCAACAAACTCGGGACAAAGAATAGCTCCACTGCCCAAAAATCCTCCTGCTGCCTCTTGGTAGTCACTCCCTCCCCACCCATAACCCCAGGGAACAGCTAATCTAAGTAGTCCACTGCTACAATTTTGCCTTCACAGTGTCATATAAGTGGGATCATACAGTATGTGGCCTCTTCAGATTGGCTTTTTCACTGAACATAATTCCTTTGAGATGCATTGTAGTATGTATCAACAGTTCATTCCATTTTATTGATAAGTAGTATTCTATGGTATACAGCAGTTTAAACATTCTCCCACTGAGAGATATCAGGATCGTTTTAAGTATTTTGCTATTAAAAATAAAACTGCTATGAACATTCGTGTACAGATTTTTCTGTGAATGTAAGTTTTCACTTTTCTGGGATAAAAGCCCAAGAGTGCAGTTGCTAGGTCACACGATGAACACGTCCTTATTAGTGTTGTAAGAAGCTGCCATACTCTCGTCCAGAGTAGCTGGACCATTTTACACTCCCACCACCAATGAATGTATGAATCCACTTCACATTTTTATCAGCATTTGTGTTTTGCTATTTATTTTGGCCATTCTGATAGGTATGTACTGATGTATCATTGTGGTTTCAATTTGCATTTCCCTTAATTGCTAACAAGGTTGAGCACTTTCATGATTTTTTTGGCATTTGTATACCCTCTTCATTAAAGTATCTGTTCGTATCTTTTGCCCCTTTTCTAATTTTTAAAAAAATTGTTCAGTTTTGAAAGCTATTTTTTTTTTTTTTTTTGAGGCAAGGTCTCACTGTGTCACTGAGGCTAGAGTGCAGTGGTGCCATCATGAATCACTGCAGCCTTGACCTTCCAGGTTCAAGTGATCCTCACCTCAGCCTCCCGAGTAGCTGGAACTACAGATGCGCGCTACCATGCCCAGCTAATTTTTTTTTTTTAAGAGATGGGGTCTCACTATATTGCTAAGGCTGGTCTCAGACTCCTGGGCTCAAGCAATCTTCCCACCTTGGCCTCCCAAAGTGCTGGGATTACAGGCATGAGCCACCATGCCCAGTCTTACCAGTTTATTTTAATGGATATAACTCAGGAACTGCCAAATGGAAGAGATGCACAGCTAAGGTCTGGTCAGGGGCACTGAAGGTGTAGTGCGTCCATGCGCCCTCTGGGTGAGCCATCCTCCCAGCACTCAGATGTGTTCACCAACCCAGCTCTCTCAATCATGGGGCAGAGGGTCTATACCTTCTTTAAGGTGACTATCCCCATCCTGAAGATATCTATGGGTCCCACTGGAGTCACCTCATTAGCATAAACTCAGGTGTGGTCGAAAGGGGCTCCTTATGAATTGCAAACCCTATTCCTATTATTCACAAAATTCCAAGGCTCTTAGCTCTGTGCCAGGAACCAGGGATAAAGATCAAATGTAAGGGCCAGGCACGGTGGCTCATGCCTGTAATCCCAGCACTCTGGGAGGCCGGTGGGCGGATCACAAGGTCAGGAGTTCAAGACCAGCCTGGCCAACATGGTGAAACCCTGTCTCCACTAAAAATACAAAAATTAGCCAGGCATGGTGGCAGACGCCTGTAATTGCAGCTACTCGAAAGGCTGAGGCAACTTGAAACTGGGAGGCGGGGGTTGCAGTGAGCTGAGATCGCACCACTGCACTCCAGCCTGGGCAAAAGAGCAAAACTCCATCTAAAAAAAAAAAAAAAAAAAAAGAAAAAAAAGAAAAAAGATCAAATGTAGGTTTTATTACACCACAGATGGCCAACTGCTCTTGCACCATCTGGAAAAGGCTATCTTTCCTGCATTGAATAGCTTTTGCTCCTTAAAAAATCAGTCAGGAATATCTTAGCGGGTCTATTTCTGGGTGCTCGATTCTGTTCCACTGATCTATGTGTCTGCCAATACCATACTGGGTTACCATGGCTACAGAGTAACAACATCAGGTGCAGTTATTCCTCCCACTTTTCTTTTTCTTTTTTTTTTTTGAGACAGAGTCTTGCTCAATTGCCCAGGCTGGAGTGCAGTGGTGCAATCTCGGCTCACTGCAAGCTTCGCCTCCCGGGTTCACGCCATTCTCCTGCCTCAGCCTCCCGAATAGCTGGGACTACAGGCGCCCGCCACCACGCCCGGCTAATTTTTTTTTTTTTTTTAGTAGAGACGGGGTTTCACCATGTTAGCCAGGATGGTCTCGATCTCCTGACCTCATGATCCACCTGCCTCGGCCTCCCAAAGTGCTGGGATTACAGGCGTGAGTCACCGTGCCCGGCTACTTTTTTTCTTTTTCAAAGTTATTTTAGCCATTCCAAGTCTTGTGCTTTCCCATATACATTTTCTTTATCTTCTTTTTTTTTTTTGAGACAGAGTCTTGCTCTGTCGCCCAGGCTGGAGTACAGTGATGCAATTTCAGCTCACTGTAAACTCTGCCTCCTGGGTTCAAGTGGTTCTTCTGCCTCAGCTTCCCGAGTAGCTGGGATTACAGGCATGTGCTGCCACGCCCGGCTAATTTTTGTATTTTTGGTAGAGACGGGGTTTCACCATGTTGACCAGGCTGGTCTCAAACTCCTGACCTCAGGTGATTCGCCTACCTTGGCCTCCCAAAGTGCTAGGATTACAGGCGTGAACCACCGCGCCCAGCCTTTTTTTTGTTTTTTTGAGACGGAATCTCACTCCTAACCATGCTGCTAATATTTACATGGTCCTGCACCAATGTGTTCATGTAATTTCACATACGTTTTTTCTTTACTTAGGATTGAGTTTCCTATATAGGCCTTCTGAGCAGCCAGAGATCACACACTTAAATGAGCACCTATTAGCTTCTAGGCATATTATGTTTTCTTTTATAAATAAAAGGCTCAAAATGCACACATGCACACACACACACACGATACTGACCAAAAGGTATTTCAGTATAAAAGCTAGAGTAGAAGTTCCATAAGGATGGTGACTTTTCCCTGTTTAGGCAGCTTACTAAAAAACCCTATATACTCGGCCGGGTGCGGTGGTTCACGCCTGTAATCCCAGCAATTTGGGGGGCCGAGATGGGCTGCTCACAAGGTCAGGAGATCGAGACCATCCTGGCTAACACAGTGAAACCCCGTCTCTACCAAGAAAATACAAAAAAATTAGCCAGGGATGGTGGCGGGTGCCTGTAGTCTCAGCTACTCGGGAGGCTGAGGCAGGAGAATGGTGTGAACCCAGGAGGCAGAGCTTGCAGAGAGCCAAGATCACATAACTGCACTCCAGCCTGGGTGACAGAGCAAGACTCCATCTCAAAAACAAACAAACAAACAAACCATATACTCTTCTGTGCTGTTTGGCTTCCCTCCACATTATGAACTTTAAAAATCTTGCAATAAAATAACAATTATGGCTGACACAAGCTGTAAGAAAGAAGGCAGATAACAGTGATTATTCAGCAAGGTAGGAAAGACTACAATGGCACACAGACTTGCCATTTTGTACTGCATTGGATATGTCAATGTTAATTGTCATCTCAGCAACAGATTTTTTCCTTGAGAGTTCTGTTTCTCCTCAAATGGACTAATCTCACTAGTCATTCAATTCCTCCTTCTGATATTACTCTTATTTCACTGATTCCAAGACAACAGATGGTAACATGTACATTTTATGTGCTAATAAAAGGCTGCCTGAGGCCTACCACAGTGCCTCAGACCTGTAATCTCAGCACTTTGGGAGGCTGAGGTGGGTGGACTACCTGAGGTCAGGAGTTCAAGACCAGCCTGGCAAAACCTCGTTTCTACTAAAACACAAAAATTAGCTGGGTGTGGTGGCATGCACCTCTAATCTCAGCTACTTGGGAGGCTGAGGCAGCAGAATTGCTTGAATCTGGCAGGCAGAGGCTACAGTGAGCCAAGAGAGCACCACTGTACTCCAGCCTGGGTGACACAGCGAGACTCTCTCATAAAAAAAAAAAAAAAAAAAAAAAAAAGACTGCCAATTAAACCATATCACTGATTAACCTGATCTGATTTCAGATGTTAAAATATGGCAAGATATGTATCACAGAATAAAGGAAATACAGTAAGTCTTTAGGGTTCTGTGTCATGACTAACTTCCAGACATAGGCATTACCTTGTTTTCTTGCACTTTGCTTAATTATCCTATGCAGATATTGCATTTTTTACAAGTTGAAGGTTTGTGGCAACCTGTCAATTAAGTCTTATTGTCACCATTTATCAAACAGCATATGCTCTTTGTGTCTCTGTGTCACATTTTGTTAATTCTCACAATACTTCAAACTATTGCATTATTATGATCTGTTATGGTGATCTGTGGTAATTTTTGTGGTAACTATTGTAATTGTTCTGGAGTGAAAGGAACCGCACCTATATAAGACAATGAACTTAGCAGATAAATGTTGTGTGTCCTGATTCCTCCACCAACCTGCCATTGCTCGCTGGTGCGCACTCTCTTTCTCTCTCTCCTCAGGCCTCCCTATTCCCTGAGACAAAACAATATTGAAATTAGGCCAGTTAATAACCCTACAATGGCCACTAAGTGTTCAAGTGAAAGGAAGAGCCAAACCTCTAACTTCAAATCAAAAGCTAGAAATGATTAAGCTTAGTGAGGAAGGCGTGTCAAATGAAAGACAGGCCAAAACTTAGCCCTCTTGTGCCAAACAGCCAAATTGTGATGGCCAAGAGAAAAACTTGAGGGAAATGAAAAGTGTAACTCCAGTGAATATATGAATGACAAGAAACTGAAACAGCCTTATTGCCAATAGGGAGAAAGCTTTAATGGTCTGGATAGGAAATCAAACCACCCAAAGAGAACTAACATTCTCTTAAGCCAAAGCCTAATGCAGAGCAAGGTCCTGACTCTCTTCATTTCTATGAAGGGTGAGAGAGGTGAGGAAGATGCAGAAGAAAATTCTGGGCCGGCCAGGTGCAGTGGCTCATGCCTGTAATCCCAACAATTTGGGAGGCCAAGCGGGATGGATCACCTGAGGTCAGGAGTTCAAGACCAGCCTAGCCAACATGGTGAAACCCCGCCTCTACTAAAAATACAAAAATTAGCTGGGCATGGTGGTGTGCGGCTGTAGTCCCAGCTACTCAGGAGGCTGAGGCAGGAGAATTGCTTGAACCTGGGAGGTGAAGGTTGCAGTGAGCTGAGATCGTGCCACTGCACTCCAGCCTGGGCAACAGAGTGAGGCTGTCTCAAAAAAAAAAAAAAAAAGAAGAATGCAGTTTGTGGCTAGGCGTGGTGGCTCATGCCTGTAATCCCAGCACTTTGGGAGGTTGAAGCAGGTGGCTTACTTGAGCTTAGGAGTTTGAGACTAGCCTGGCCAATATGGTGAAACCCTGTCTCTACTAAAAATAAAAAATTAGCCAGCCATAGTGGCACATGCCTGTAGTCTCAGCTACTCAAGAGGCTGAGGCATTAGGATCGCCTGAACCCAGGTGGCAGAGGCTGCAGTGAGCTGAGATCAAGCCACTGCACTCTAGCTGGGGCAACAGAGTGGGAATCATTATCAAAAAAGAAAAAAAGGTATGTATTTTATAAGGCTATAGCTGCCATAGATAGTAACGATTCCTTGGATGGATCCAGGGAAAGTAAATTAAAAACCTTCTGGAAATGATTCACTATGCTAGATGCCATTAAGAACATTCTAGGCCAGGCACAATGGCTCACACCTGTAATACTAGCACTTCGTGAGGATGAGGCAAGAGGATCCCTTTGGCACAGGAGTTCAAGACCAGCTTGAGCAACATGGTGAGATGCCGTCTCTACAAAACATAAAAAAATTTAGCCAGGCGTAGTGGTGCATGCTGGTAGTTCCAGCTACGTAAGAGGCTAAGGTGAGAGGACAACTTGAGCCTAGAGGTCGAGGCTGCGGCGAGCCAGGGTTGCAGCACTGCACTCCAGCCTGGGCAACAGAATGAGACCATGTCTCAAAATCAAAAAAAAAAAAAAAAAAAAGGTTGTTTTTTTTTTTTGAAATGGAGTCTCCCTCTGTTTCCCAGGCTGAAGTGCAGTGGCTCGATCTCTGCTCACTGCAACCTCAGCCTCCCAGGTTCAGGCAATTCTCCTGCCTCAGTCTCCTGAGTAGCTGGGATTACAGGTGTGCACCATCACACCTGGCTAAATTTTTTTGTATTTTTAGTAGAGATGAGATTTCAGCATGTTGGTCAGGCTGGTCTCAAAATCCTGACCTCGTGATCTGCCCACCTTGGACTCCCAAAGTGCTGGGATTATGGGCGTGAGCCCCCGTGCCTGGCCAAGACGTCTGTTCTTGAATAATGAGACTGGAAAGTCAAAATTACTCCTGATCATGATGGGCTGCAGAATACATGTTGTGTTAGCAGGTGTGAGAACAACATTCATCTCCTTGTACATCTTCATCACAGCTCTTGTCAATGAGCAGCCATATTTTGAAAGGAATCTTTATTCTGAGGAAGTCTCAATAGTGGGTTTAAAATATTCAGTACAGGCCGGGCATGGTGGCTCATGCCTGTAATCCCATCACTTTTGGGAGGCCAAGGTGGGCAGATCACTTCAGGTCAGGAGTTTAAGACCAGCCTGACCAACATGGTGAAACCCCATCTCTACTAAAAAAATATATTAAAAAATTAGTGTGATGGTAGGTACCTGTAATACCAGCTACTCGCTCGGGAGTTTGAGGCAGGAGAATCGCTTGAACCCAAGAGGCAGAGGCTGCAGGGAGCTGAGATCACACCATTGCACTGCAGCCTGGGTGACAAGAATGAAACTCCATCCCAAAAATAAAATAAAATATTGAGTGCACCATGTGGTAAACACGTGCTGTCATCCAGGATTTGTTCTTCCATTCATAGATGGAAAAACAGATTTGTTACTTTCAAACAACATAAACTCTTCAACATGAAGTCTCTGACAATGCGTAAGCAAAGAGAATCAGATCAGTCACTGCCAGATGCTCACTGAATCCCCATAGGTGTCAGTCCAATGTGTCAACTCTGGTGTCTAGCAAGAGCACAGATACTTGGGAAAACTTTCCCACACTAGACACACTGGCACAAGGTTGCCTGAGCATGTACCTTCTTGTGCTTGGTCAGACAGGAGCTGTCCCTGAAGGCTTTGCCACACCGATTACACTCGTAGGGCTTCTCACCAGTATGAGTCCTCTGGTGCCAGATGAGGCCCGTGATGTTCCTGAAAAGTTTGACACTGGTTACAGCCACAGACCTTCTCACCAGTATGAATCCTCTTATGCCTGATGAGGTACATAATTTCAGTGAAAGTTTTTTTCACATTGTTTAACTCATGAGATTTCTTTCCAGAATGATTTATTTGATGCAAGAGGTGACTGTTGTGGTTGGAGAATTTTCCACACTCCATACACATATAGGGTCTCTTTCCAATGTGAATTCTCCCATGTTTAATAAGTTATGTGTGATCAATGAAGGCCTTTCTACGCCCAGTACATACATAGGGCTCCCCTCACGTGTGAATTCTCAGATGGACAATAAGGTGGGAGACATCAGAAAAGGATTTTTCACATTCATTACATTCAAATAGTTTTTCCCCAGTATCACTTCTGAAATGCAAAACAAGGGAAGAGTGGCAGCTGAAGACCTTCCCATATCAATTCCTTTCACAGGGCTTCTTTCCTATGTGGGTCTTCTCATGCTTGGTAAAGGTGGAGCCAGCATTGAAGGCTTTCCCACTTATTGCACTTATAGGATTTCTCTCCTGTGTGGATTTTTTGATGTACAATCAGGTTGTAATTCTTAGAGAGGGATTTTCCACAGTCATTACAGGTATAAGGGCTCTCCCCAGTATGAGTCCTCTGGTGACTGATGAAATGAGATTTCTAATGGACAGTCCACATTCACTGTCATTGTATTCATTTCCAGAGATACCTCCATTGTGTTCATAAGGACATGTGTCCTTATCAAACACCACCTCATGTCCTTCTCCTTTGTGTCATTCCTTTCTCTGGCAACTACATGTTGTTCACTAAGGTGTGCAGAAAGGCTGAAGGAGTTATTACCTTCGTTACATTTTGAAGGCTCATCTCCTTGTTAGATCTTCATCAAGGTGGCTAGGTTGTCCACCCTGGCTGATGGCTGCTCTACAGTCATCATTTTCCTCAAGAATTTGACCGTTAGAGCCTTTCTGACAATTATGTATGTAACTAAAATGTTTAACCTTGGAGTCATGTTCACAGAAACCTGTTGTTTGAGGACCTCTTTGACATGAAGCTAGGACTGAGCAGATGACCACAATGGTCATGGTGACCCCAGCCCCTCATAGATGCTCTGGGTCCTTGTGTGTGGATGCTGTTTGCCTCAAATGCACCTCTGGATTTCTATGGAGCATTTCTACCTGGTCCTCACATTCCCAGACTTCTCCTAATGCAGATAAACAGGAATCATCCCCGATGAACCTTTTTATTTTCACCAAATTGGATAGTTCTTTCCCAAAACAATCCCGAGTTGATGCTTCCATTTGACTTTTGTTTCCCAGGCTGGAAAGGAAAAGGGGAAAATTTTTGAATCCTTAGAGAAAAAATTGCTACAGTTAGAATGGTAGTGTGTAAACATTAAAATCAGCCAGGCCAGTATCTATTATATCTGACGCTGTGCCCATTCTGTGACACAGCAATTCCACTTGCAAGTGTACAACCAAAAGAAATGTGTATGTATGTTCATAGAAACACTCTTCGTAGCAGCCCGAGACTAGACACTATCCAAATGTCACCAACTGGGGAATGGAAAACTTCTGGCTTACTTACATGATGAAATACCACACATTAACAAAAGTGAACAAACTAAGAGTACACAAAAATATGGGTACATTTCTCAGGCATATTATCTGAAAGAGGAAGTATATTTACTTTGTGAAAACTTTTAGTTTTACATATATGTATTTTTTTAGCATGTATATTTCCAGGGAAAGCTTTTACAAAATCATATGTGCACACACACACATCCTACCAAAATAAATTAGCCAGATTTTAAAAAAATTAACATAGATTTTTTTTCAGTTATACACCTGCATGGTAGGAAGAGAATATAAAGATGGATGAAGGATAGCAAATAAATATCACTTTAGATATTATGATTTTTAAAAAGAGACAGGGTCTGGTTATGTTGCCCAGCCTGAACTCAATCTCCTAGGCTCCTCCCACTTCAGCTTCCTGGGTAATTGAGACCACAGGTGCATGTTACCACTCCCAGAAAATTTTTTAAAAATTATTTTTTGTAGAGACAGGTCTCATTATGTTGCCCAGGCTGGTCTCAAACTCCTTGCCTCAAGTGATCCTCTGGCTTCAGTCTTCCAAAGTTCCGTGACTACAGGCGTGAGCCACCATGCCCATCCTCTAGCTATATTTCTGAAGTCCCTTCACTGAGGAGAACTTGATCTCCAACTGTCCCCAAGATGCTTCTTCAGTGTCTCCTGATGCTTTGCTTTTCTGTCTCTCCAAACAGAAATCATCTTCCACTCCTCTCTCCACTCCCATTACCATTCTTCCTTCACCTGTCCTACCTACTCGGCTCCTCTGAATCCAGATATGCATACTGGACTGTCCAGGCCTCCCAACCCACTCGGCTCCTCTGAATCCAGACATGCATACTGGACTGTCCAGGCCTCCCAACCCTTAGAGCTCTGCCCGTCATTATACCCTGAAGAGACCAAAAGCTGTGGCATGGCCCATGCTGCTTCTCCCTGAGTCTTCCCAATCCCAGTAAACAGCCATCCCATTTTCTCAGTGGAAGAGGCCAGAAACCTGCTCCACTGGGATGGAACATCCTCCGTTCTCCACTTTCCCTTTTCTCAAGTCACACCTAAGCTGTCAGCTTTGACTTTCAAATACACACAGTATCCTACCAATTTACACTTCCTCCACCACTGTGGTCCAAGCTATAACCACCTTTTTATTATAAATTGAAGCATAAACAGAATAAATTCAAAGTGGATGACTCACTGAGTCTTTAGATGTATTTTCATGAGTGTTCATGTGTGTATGCAGCTGGGCAACCAGGACAATCCACCATATAAAACATTCCCATTTTTAGGCCAGGCACAGTGGCTCACACCTGTAATCCCAGCACTTTGGGAGGCCGAGGCGGGCGGATCATGAGGTCAGGAGATGGAGACCATCCTGGCTAACACGGTGAAACCCCGTCTCTACTAAAAATACAAAATATGAGCCGGGCGTGATGGCGGGCGCCTGTAGTCCCAGCTACTAAGGAGGCTGAGGCAGGAGAATGGCGTGAACCCGGGAGGCGGAGCTTGCAGTAAGCCGAGATCGCGCCACTGCGCTCCAGCCTGGGTGACAGAGCAAGACTCCATCTCAAAAAAAAAAAAAAAAAAAATTCCCATTTTCTGGAGGTAATCACTGCTCTGACCTCCATTACTACAGACTGCTTTGATTGGCCCTGAACTCCACGTGAGCAGGATTGCACCATCCACATGTTCTTGTCTTGGACTTGTCATTCAACAGTAGCTCTCAGGGTTGTTTGCATGGTTAAAACTGAACCCCCTGAAAAAAAATTTTTTTTTTTAAGATAGGGTCTCATTCTGCTACCCTGGCAGGAATGCAGTGGTGTGATCACAGCTCACAGTGGCCTCCAACTCCTGGGCTCAATCAATCCTCTGCCTCAGTCTCCAAAGTAGCTAGGACTACAGGTATGCACCACCATGTGCGGCTACTTATAAAGTTTTTTTTTTTTTTTTTTAATAGAGACATGGTCTCACTATGTTGTCCAGGCTGGTCCTCAACTCCTGGCCTCAAGCAATCCTCCCACCTTGGCCTCCCGAAGTCCTGGGATTACTGGCATGAGCCACTATGCCCAGCAAGTACCAAACAATTAAAGAAGAATACCAATTCCTCTCAGACTCGTCCAAAACAGGAGGAGGGAACACTTCCTAACTCATCCTATGAGGCTAGCATTACCTTGATACCAAAGCCAGGCAAGCACACTACAAGAAACCTAGAAACCATATCCCTTAAATGTTGATGGAAAATCTTCAACAAAATACTAGGTAACTGAATTCATCAGTGTATTACAAGGATTACACACCATGACCAAGTAGGACTATTCATGGAATGCAAGGATATTTCAACATATGAAAATTAGTTAATGTAATACATCATAGTAACAGGATAAAGAAAAAAACACGACCATCTCAAATGATGCATTAAAAGCACTGGACAAAATTCCAAACCCGACCCCTGCCTTTCTTTACTTTGTATTTTATTGTACTTTTTTTTTTTTTTTTTTTGGGACCAGGTCTTCCTCTGTGACCCAGGCTGGAGTGCAGTGGTGCAATCATGGCTCCCCGAAGCCTCGACTGCCCGGGGGTAAGGTGATCCTCCCATCTCAGTCTCCCCATAGCTGGGACTGCATGCACAAGGCAAGACTCCTGGTAATTTTTGTAGTTTTTGCAGAGATGGGGTTTTTGCCACGTTGCCTAGTCTGGTCTCAAATTCCTGTGCTCAAGCGATACGCCCATTTTGGCCTCCCCAAATGCCCCGATTATAGGTGTGAACCATTGCGTCTAGCCCCAACACCCTGGCATGATTAAAAAACATACTCAAGGCTGGGCGCGGTGGCTCACGCCTGCAATCTCAGCACTTTGGGAGGCCGAGGTGGGCGGATCACGACGTCAGGAGATCAAGACCATCCTGGCTAACACGGTGAAACCCCGTCTCTACCAAAAATACAAAAAAAATTAGCTGGGCATGCTGGCAGGCACCTGTAGTCCCAGCTACTCAGGAGGCTGAGGCAGGAGAATGGCATGAACCCGGAAGGTGGAGCTTGCAGTGAGCCGAGATCACGCCACTGCACTCCAGCCTGGGTGACAAAGCAAGACTCTGTCTCCAAAAAAAAAAAAAAAGGGCAGAGGAAAAATGTGGGGAATCTGCATTAGGATAACACAGACAAAATGGGGCAGGGGAACAATCAGATACGCATTTGTGTCTGGGACGCCAGGGTGACTGCACTCATAAAGATAAGCTATCAATTTGCATTGCCATGGTTAAGTTTTAACAACAGCTCACCAGGAATTTCCTTGTGGGCAAAATATGGGGGAGGCATGTAGCATTTCATCTTGTAGCCATCTTATTTAGGAAAAGGGGAGGCAGGTTTGCTTGACCCAGTTTCCAGCTTGACTTTTCTCTTTGGCTAAATGAGTTTGGAGTCCCCAAATTCAATTTCTTTTCACAACCGTGGTAAGACTTGGCTCAAAAATAATACCATAATGGCTGGGCGCGGTGGCTCACGACTATAATCCCAGGACTTTGGAAGGCCAAGGTGGGTGGATCACTTGAGGTCAGGAGTTCGAGACCAGCCTAGGGAACATGGTGAAACCCCCGTCTCTACTAAAAATACAAAATTAGCCGGGCGTGGTGGCATCACCTGTAATCCCAGCTACTCAGGAGGCTGAGGCAGGAGAATCACTTGAACCTGGGAGGCAGAGGTTGCCATAAGCCAAGATCGTGCCACTGTAGTCCAGCCTGAGCAACAGAGAGACTCCAGCTCAAAAAATAATAAGGCTAGGTGCGATGGCTCATGCCTGTAATCCCAACACTAAGGGAGGCCAAGGTGGGTAGATCACAAGGTCAGGAGTTCAAGACCAGCCTGGCCAACATAGTGAAACCCCATCTGTATTAAAAATACAAAAATTACCAGGGCATGGTGGTGCGTGCCTGTAGTCCCAGCTACTTGGGAGGTTGAGGCAAGAGAATCGCTTGAACCTGGAAGGCAAAGGTTGTGGTGAGCCAAGATCATGCCATTGCACTCCAGCCTGGGAAACAGGCCGAGACTCTGTCTCAAAAAAAAGATGATAATAATAATGCCATAATATAATTAGGAATTGCGAAATTTTGAAAAGGATGGGTTACCACATGATAACAGGAAATCATTGCTCATTTTCTTAGGTGTGATATGGTATTATGGTTATGCAAAAGAATGTCTTTATTTTTAGAATATATGTGCCAACATATTTATGAGTAAAATGTCATACTTGTAATAAATATATATACATGCAGACATAAACACGTGCACACATAAAAATACATATATGCACAGATAAATATACAAATGTACATAATATATATGCACAATATACACATACATATATACATACAAAAATACATATATATATACACATATGCCCAAATATATACATAAACAAATACGTATATATACACGTATGCACAAATATACATTAATAAATATATAATTGTGTTATATATTACAGGCACATAAAATATGGCAAAATATTAATTGGTGAATCTTGGAGTGGGTGATGGGCATTCATGATACTCTTTTTTCTCAACT
Source organism: Symphalangus syndactylus (assembly GCF_028878055.3). Classification (NCBI taxonomy): domain Eukaryota; kingdom Metazoa; phylum Chordata; class Mammalia; order Primates; family Hylobatidae; genus Symphalangus; species Symphalangus syndactylus. The sequence goes on along the minus strand of NC_072435.2, from coordinate 20,493,550 downwards.
TTTCTGTTAGAGTATTTTAGAAACTTGCCAAAATATAAAGTAGGCAGGGGAAATATAAATGCCTCCTGGAGAGATATTCCAGGATCATCATTCATTAACACCTTGGTGAGGTGAACTTATAACAGGTTTCTCAAAAGGCATTCAAGAGATGGTTGTTGAGTGTTCAAGGGGGAAAAATATGATGCTAGCTAGAAGCTGTTAAAAAACAACTATGGAGTTACCAACTGGGAAAATGCTAGCTTGTAAGGCCCTTTCCAGGCAATAGGTTTTGTTGCAGGACAGTAAAGGAAGGCCAGAAGTGTCAGCCGCTAAGAACTGGAGTCAGGGCAAGGCAGAGCTGTCCAAAGCACTCACAGGTTCCTGGGGCAAACTCTGGAATCAACTGGCCCTCTAGCTACTCCCAGTGGTTGGCAGCTGATCCCAAGTTCAATCCTATTTAATCTCTTTGTGAGCTAAATATTGTTTCTGAGAAGACAAGTAAGTGAAAATAGGGCAAATATAATTCTATTCTGGATTCAACAGAGAGCCTACTATTTAAATAAAACTTCAAATTCCATTTAAATATTTTATATTAAAGATATCACTGCAAAATTAATGCATGTTCATTGCAGAAAATCTGGAAAACATAAATAAGTATAAACATAATAAAAATAATCTATAATCTCATTGTTGAGCCTTGGGGGCATTTACTTCCTGTTTTCTTCACAGAGAATCATTTTGAAACAGGTGGAGTCAACGTGTATATATAACTTGGGTCCTTTTTTGTTTTTGCTAGTTAACATTATATTATGGGTAGTTCCCACAACATTAACATGTCTTTGTTAGTATAAGAAATGCCACAGCCTCTCTGAAGAACAATTCAGAAGAACTAGGTTGAAATAAAAAATTCTAAATGCCAAGAGATGAGGTGGATCAACACTGGCATACTTTTTACAATGACAAATTAAAATTCAAAAGTAGTATCAGAGGATCTCACATTTAGTAAGCATGGTTTCATCAAACTTTTGTTCCAGTTAGATATGCATGCAAGTCATCATGCACATGTGTTTCTCTCAACGCTTGTGTGAAAATTTTGAAAACCTACAGGCTAGAAAAACCCTTACAAGGATACACATTCAACATGCCTCCCTAAAGCACTGGTGGAAACGCTGAAAACCTGGAAACTTCCAAGATGTTCACCAACGGGAAAGGCAAGACAAAAAAACTGGGCATTTTCACAAGGTAGAATACTATAGAGCAGTTAAAGCTGGTATGCTGAAAGCTTCACCTAGTACAAGGTTGGGGAGAGAAGAAGGTTGCAAAGTTTCATAGCACATAAAGCATGCCAATTTCAAACACACGCACGCATGCACACCCATACTCCATATTGCCCAAGGCACTGGATATTACAAAGGAAAAAGCTCTAAAAAAAAAAACAAAAAAACGGCCTGGGCACACTAGATAAATGTGCAGTGGATGTATCACACACCCCCACTCTGTGATCTTAAGTCTGTGGGAAAAGGGCCAGCTTCCTGTGGTCACAGGGATGGCCCTTTTTCTTTCATTCTGCAAACATTTACTGAACACGTACTGTATGCCAGGCCCTGTTCTAGGCATCAATAATTCAGCAGTGGATCAGACAGATGAAGACCTCCACCTCATAGAATAGGCATTCTGGTAGGGGAACAGGCAAAGAACTGCAGAATCTGTCACTATCAAACACTCTGCAAACTGAGGAAGCACATACCTGCAATCCAGTTTCTGAGTTAGAGCTCCTTTCCCAAACCGTCCCAATCTCTATCCATTGCCCACAACTCAAAAGCCAAGCAACCTCAGAGAATGAACTGCCGAAGGAAGAAGCTAGGGCACGGAATTTCACCTGATGCAAGCTCTATCATCATCACCTGCAACCCAGCAGCAAACAGTCCTTAGCCCAGCAGCCCCAGTCCTAGGGCATGTGAGGATTCTGCCTGTTACTGAGTAAGGAGAGTGTTTAGAGGACAGATATGACCTCACAGGCTTCCACTGAATCGTGAGGAGGCCCGAGGCACGGGAGCAAGGAGATGCCCATACCAGGGAGTAGAGGTGTGGTGATGTGGCTAAATTCTGGAAATATCTATTTTATTTTTATTTTTTTGAGACAGAGTCTCGCTCTGTCAGTGCTGGAGTGCAGTGGCATGATCTTGGCCCACTGCAACTTCCGCCTCCCAGGTTCAAGCGATCCTACTGCCTCAGCCTCCCGAGCAGCTGGGATTAAAAGCACGTGCTTTAGGGGACATGAGAGATCATCTGATACTACTTTTGAATTTTAATTTATGTCATTGTAAAATACCCAGCTAACTGAATTCTGGAAATATCTTAAAGGTTAAGGCATGGGATTTTGGACAGAGACGATGTGGGGATTGGGGAAAAGAGAAATATCCAGGTGGACAAAGAGGATTGTGGATGGAAGGAGTCACCACTTACAGAGACTAGAAAGACTGCGTTTGGGGGAGAGTAGATGCTCAGCTGAGGATCCCAAAGTCTGAGAGGCCTGTCCCCGGGGGTCAGCATTCGGGCATCAGAGGTTTGTGGGGAGGGCAGCCCAATATACAACCGCAGGGAAGGGAGGAAGGGCAAGTCAGTGGAGTCAGAACCCAGCAGGGATGGGAGGAAGCCTGGCTGGGAATGTTCACAGTGGGTAGGAAGGGGAAGGAACACACAACCCTAAAGGGGCAGGGGAGGAAGCCATTGCTTGGGATACGGAAGAGGAAGAACAGGGTTGTTAGGAGGAGTAGGATGAAAAGTGGGGAAAGCGTCCTTGGGAGTAAGACACGGGAAGCCGAATAGGTTGTTCAAGCCCAAATCTTGTGAGGAGAGGGAGGAGAGAGGGGCGTCCGCGCCTGTGCAGGAAGACGAGGGGTCCACACCCTGGCAAGGTGAGAAAAGGCCATCTGTGCCCGCAGGAAAAAAAAAAAAAAGAGAGAAAGAGAATATTGGGGAGGCTGGGATTAACGGAAGGGCGAAAAAAAAAAAAGGGATCCCGCCCCAGTGGGAGGGGAGAGGAAGATAAATGAGCCCCCGCTCAAAAGGGGGCCTGCGCCCACTAGGAGAGAGAATTAGAGGGTCCGTGCTCCACAGGGAGATGGGAGAGGAAATTCGGAGTTGGCACCCCACTGGGGAGAAGGGGATAGGGGGCCCACGCACCACGAAGAGGAGAGAGTAGGGGTCCGCGCCCCACAAGAGGAGAGTAGAGGGCTCGCGCCCTGCGGGGAGAGGCGTTAGGGGGTCCGCGCCTGGCGAGGAGATGCGCGTACAAGGCCCGCGCCACAAGGGGAGAAGACACGCGGGAGGGTCCGCGCCTGGCGGAGAGAGTGCCTCACGCCCGCCCCGCCCGGAACCACAAGCCAGCGCCCCTAACAAGCCCCTGCCCAGAGCACGGCTGCCGCGTACCCTCACAGACAGAGCGGCCACGCAGCCACCGCCCAGCACCAGCCGCTCTGGAGTCCTTGACGCCACCCTCACTAGGCCTTGGCTCCGCGACCGGTGGGCGGGAACGAAGGAAACAGACCCGAGAGGTCGCGAAAGGGCGGAACTCACTTCCCGCCGCCGTAGCGTCCTCGTCAGCGCGCCCTCGGACTCTCTGCATGGGCGCGCAGAGTTCCCGGATGCGATATTTCCGGCGACACCGGACGCTGGGGGCGGGGCCTAGTGTGTTGAGGGCGGGGCCGGGGCAGGGCCGTGGCCGCAGCTGCCTGGCAACCAGAACCTGGGAGCGCTCGCAGTGTTGCCTTTCGGGGTTCTTTGTCCTTCGCTTCTGCTGGTAGGTGAGGTTTAACAGACGGAAAAACGCCGGGAGCGCACGTGGGCTGCCTTGAGCCGCCGCGGACGAGCACCTTGTCTCTCAGGTTGACTAGCAGTACATCCCCTTGCGAGCCTGCATCACCCTGGACGCGCGTGGTCTCGGCAGAATCTCGTTCACACGGGTCCCACTCGTAGGCTGCTGTGTCTCCTTCCTCTCACGGCGTCGGGGACTGGGGCCTGGAGTCACTCCTCTACAGGGGTGTGGAACGCTCCCATGGACGCTGACACCTTCATGAGGTCGTTTAACGCTCCGTGCACAATAACCATTTTACTCGGTTGTGTGATACTCCATCGAAAATAACCCATTTACACGGTTGTGTAAGACCCCACGACACGATAACCCCTCTACGCAGTTATGTAAGACTCCATGGCACAATAACCCCTTCATGCGGTTGTGTAACTCTCCATGGCACAAAAACCCATTGCCATGCATAAGGTTCCTTGCCAAAATAACCACTTTACGCCATTGCATAACACTCTATGGCACAATAACCACTTTACAAGGCTGTGTAATACTCTACGGCACAATAACCCTTTCATGTGGTTGTGTAATCTTCCATGGTGCAATAACCACTTCACTTGGTTGTGTAATCCTCCAGGGCACAATAATCATTCTATGTGATCGTATAAAATGCTCCACTGTGAATACACCATTTGCTCATTTTCTTTCCTGTCAATGGATATTTGGGCTGTTTCCAGTTGGGAGTTACTACAAAGGAACCTGCTGTGAACATTGTGTGTGCATCTTTTGATAAGCAGGTTTGTATTTCTGTTGTGTGAATGCCTAGGACTGCAGCTGTCTCTTCATGGGTGCACATGTTCAGGTTTGGAGATAACACTAGTTTACAGTGCCCCCTGCAGTGGTGTCTAAGATTCCCAGTCGCTCCCCATTCTTGTCAATGCTTGGTACTATCTGTTGTTTTCATTTTAGCCATTAGTGTGGTGTGAAGTAGCATCTCATTGTGGTTTCTCTGATTAGTAGTAAAGTTGGGCACACTTTCATGCACTTATTGGCCATTTGGACTTTTCCTTGTTCATGAGGGGGCTGGTTCAAGTCATTTGCCAACTTTCTATTAAGTTGCATTCTTATTGAGATGCTGAGTTCTTTATATATTTGGAGGCCAGTCCTTTGTTGGCTCTACAATGGTCTTCTCCCACTCTGTCACTTGCCCTTTCACTTGCATAATATTGCTTTCTGATGAACATAAGTTGTTTTTTTTGTTGTTGTTGTTGTTTTTTTTTTTTTTTTTTTGAGATGGAGTCTTGTTCTGTTGCCCAGGCTGGAGTGTAGTGGTACGATCTTGGCTCACTGCAACCTCTGCCTTCCAGGTTCAAGCAATTCTCCTGCCTCAGACGCCCAAGCAATTGGGATTACAGGTGCATGACATCATGCCTGGTTAATTTTTATATTTTTAGTAGAGATGGGTTTTGCCATGTTGGCCAGGCTGGTCTCGAACTCCTGACCTCAAATGATCCATCCATCTCGGCCTCCCAAAGTGCTGGGATTACAGGTGTGAGCCACTGTGCCCAGCCCCTTTCCAGTTTTAAAGCCAGGAACAGGGAGTAGATTCCTCACACTTCAGCTCTCTACTCGCTCCTTCCTCAGCATCTGACTCCAGCCCGCAATCTCTGCTTTTAAGGGCATGTGTGCTAGATTGGGCCCATCCAGATAATCCAGGATACCTTCTGCTCTATCCCGTGTCCCACTCATTTCAGCCACACTTGCAATGGCCCAGGCTACCCCAGAATCCATCTGGAACTCACCTAGTCCACATCTCATATTCTCTTTGGTCAGGAGTTTCCATCCTCTGTGATTGAATTACAGTAGCCTCTCCTGATTGGCAGTTTCACTTCTCCACCTTTGTTACCTGAGGTCAACTGTGGTCTGAAAATATTAAATGGAAAATCCAGAAATAAAAAATTCATAAGTTTCACATTGCACTCTGTTCTGAGTAGCATGATTAAATCCCATGCTGTACCACACCATCCCACCCAGGATGGGAACCAGGCATTTGTCCAGTGTGTCCACACTGTATATCCCCCATTAGTCACTTTTAGAAGCCACCTTGGTTATTAAATCAACCATCATGGTATCACAGTACTTGTGTTCAAGTAACCTTTACTTTAAAAATTATTTTATAAATTAAACCTTATCGCAGGTTAAGTATAAGAAAAAACATAGTATACAGTTAGCCCTCTGTATGCATGGGTTCCACATTTGTAGATTCAACCAACTTTGGATTGAAAGTATTTGAAAAAACACTGCATCTGTACTGAGTGTGTGCAGACTTTTTTCCTCATCATTACCTCCTAAATAATACAATATAAAAATTACAAAGTATTTACATTGTATTAGGGAACATAAGTAACCTAAACATTACTTTTTTTTTTTTTTTTTTTTTGAGATGGAGTCTCACTCTGTCTCCCAGGCTGGAGTGCAGTGGCATGATCTTGGCTCACTGCAGCCTCCACCTCCCAGGTTCAAGTGATTCTCCTGCCTCAACCTCTCTAGTAGCTGGGATTACAGGTGCACGCTACCACACCCAGCTAATTTTTGTATTTTTAGTAGAGATGGGGTTTTGCCATGTTGTCCAGGCTGGTCTTGAACTCCTGACCTCAGGTGATCTGCCCGCCTTGGCCTCCCAAAGTGTTGGGATTACAGGCTTGAGCCACTGCGCCCAGCCTAGACATTACTTAAAGTACACTGGAAGATGTGTGTGGATTATATGAAAATACACACCATCTTATATAAGGGACTTGAGCATCATCCAATTTGGTGTCTGAGGGCAGTTTTGGAATCAATCTCCCACAGATATGGAGGAACAACTGTATATATGGTTTGGTGTCATAAGAGGTTTTAGGCATCCACCATGGTACTGGAATGTATCCCCCCTGGATTTGGTAGGGAGGACTACTACATGTTCATTACAGCAGTGATTCCTGCTAATTTGAGAAAAGTTTATTTTTTATTATTTCATTTCATTTTGTAGAGATACGGTCTCTGTCTGTTGCCCAGGCTGGTCCCAAACTCCTGGACTCAAGTGATCCTTCCATCTCAGCCTCCCGAAGTCCTGGGATTACAGGTGTGAGCCATAGTGCCCAGCCTAGGAAAATCTTTTCAATAAAGATCAAGAGGAATACAATTCACACAAAACCAAGGGGCTCATACCAATATCATAGTTGACACCACTTCTTCAGAATGCTTACTCTCTGGCCACAACTGGTCAGGGGATGAGTCCATCCCAGAATCTGAAAGGTGGAACCAAGAGGTGGAGATGCTGCTGACACTAACACTGCAACACCTGCATATTTTACTTGAGAGCTGCAGACACCAAAGTGAAGTGCCCAGCCTGGGCGTTCCTGACAGTCCACTAGGGACTTGTGTCTTATGATACACACATTTCTACAGAGACACAAATCTGTAACTTATAACTGTACATATCCTGGGAATGTAAGACTTTTCCCCCCAGTAATGGGGTTCATTCTTTTGAAAGTATGAACAAGAAATCTATACACTTAAGCCTTGGCACAGCTCACACCTGGGCTGGATAACTCTGCTGTGGGGGCCATCGTGAGCCTTGTAGGATGTTTAGCAGCAGCCCCAGCCTCCACCTGCCAGATGCCACCTTTCATTATGACCACCCAGATGTCTCCATATGTCCCCTGGGGGCAAAATTGCCCCTGGATGAGAACCACTGCTCACAGTGAATAGATCCACATGTTCAAGTGCACCCACACCATGGAATATTACACAGCACTGAGGAGAAACCACAGCTGCCTGCAGCAACATGGATGAGTCTAACCTATACAATGTTGTGCAAGAGGCAGGCATCTAATTCCATTCATACAAACACATGGTGAGGTGGGCTTTTTCCAGAAGCTACTACAGAGGGGCTTGGGAGGCCAGACTCAACTCCAGCTTGGACAAGAACAAGTGAGGGCTTAAAGCCAAGAAGCAGCAGGGTGTCTGGAGGATGAAAAATTACTAAGTGCAAACCTCAGGGATAAGGGGTGAATTCTTACCAGGCCAACTCAAGGGAAGTTTTCCTAAAGACAGGCCAAGGGAAGAAGACATTGAAGGTGGGGGACAAGGAATTTGATCAGATATCAAGAGGAAGGGGAAGATTTTTTGCTAACATGACTTAGGATTATGTATTAGTCCATTCTCACACTGCTATAAAGGACTACCTGAGACTGGGTAATTTATGAAGAAAAGAGGTTTCATTGACTCACAGTTCCACAGGCTGTACAGGAAGCATGGCTGGAAGGCCTCAAGAAATTTACCATCATGACAGAGGGTGGGGAAGCAAGCACATCTTACTGTGGCAGAGCGAGTGGAGTGGGGAGTGCTACACACTTTTAAACAACCAGGTCTCATGAAAACTCACTCACTATCATGAAAACAGCAAAAGCGGAAATCCACCCCCATGATACAATCACCTCCCACCAGGTCTGTCCCCAACACTGGGAATTACAATTCGACATGAGATTTTGGCAGAAACACAGAGCTAACCCATATCATTCTATCCCTGTCCCACCCCTAAATCTCATATTCTTCTCATATTGCAAAATGCAATCATGCCTTCTGAACAGTGCCCCAAAGTCTTAACTCATTCCAGCATTAACTCAAAAGTGCAAGTCCAAAGACTCATCTGAGACAAGGCAAGTCCCTTTCACCTATGAGCCTGTAAAATCAAAAGCAAGTGAGTTACTTCCAAGGTACAATGGAGGGTACAGGCATTGGGTAAATTCCCCTATTCCAAAAGGGAGAAATTGGTCAGAACAAAGGGGCTACAGGCCCCATGCAAGTCTGAATACCAGGAGGGCAGTCATTAAATATTTAAGCTCCAAAGTAATCTTCTTTGACTCCATGTCTCACATCCAGGTCACACTGATGCAAGGGCTGGGCTCCCAAGGCCTTGGGCACTCCACTCCTGTGGCAATGCAGGGTACAGCCCCTGTGGCTGCTTTCACAGGCTAGTATTGAGTGCTTGTGGTTTTTCCAGGCACACGCTGCAAGCTAACGGTGGACCTACCATTCTGGAGTCTGGAGGATGGTGACCCTCTTCTCACAGCTCCACTAGGCAGTGCCTGAGTGGGGACTCTGTGTGGGGTTCCAACCCCACATTTCCTCCATCCTACTGCGTTAGTAGAGGTTCTCCACGAGGGCTCCACCCATGCAGCGGACTTCTGCCTGGACGTCCAGGTGTTCCCATACATCCTCTGAAATCTAGGCAGAGGCTCCCAAACTTCAACTCTTGCCTTCTGTGCACCCACAGGTCCAATACCATGTGGAAGCTGCCAAGGCTTGGGACTTGCACCCTCTGAAGCAATGGACCAAGCTGTACATTGGCCCCTTTTAGCCAGTTAGAACTGAAACAGCTGGGATGCAGGATGCCAAGTCTTGAGGATGCACAGAGCAGTGCGGCCCTGGACCCTGGCCCACAAAACCATTTTTCTCTCCTAGGCCTCCAGGCTTGTGATGGGAGGGGCTGCTGTGAAGGTCTCTGAAATGCCCTGCAGGCATTTTGCTCATTATCTTGGCTATTAACATTCAGCTCTTCCTTACTTATGTACATTTCTGCAGCCTTTGATTCCTGCCAGAAAATGGGCAGCAAATTTTCAAAACTTTCATGCTCTGCTTCCAGTTTAAATATAAGTTATAGTTTTAGGTCATTTCTTTGATTATGCAATTGAGTGCAGACTTTTAGGAGCAGCCAGGTGACCTCTCCAACACTGCTGCTTAGAAATTTATTCTGCCAGACACTCTAAATAATCTTTCTCAAGCTCAAGTTGTCTCTCACAGATCTCTAGAGCAGGAGCACAATGCTGCCAGTCTTTTTGCTAAAGCACAGCGAGAGTGACATTTCAGTTACCAGTAAGTTCCTCATCTCCATCTGAGACCACCACAGCCCAGACTTCACTGTCCATATTATTAGCATTTTGGTCACAACCATTTAAGTCTCTAGGAAGTTCCACACTTTCCCTCAACTTCCTGTCTTCTTCTGATCCCTTCAAACTGTTCCAACATCTGCACATTACCCAGTTCCAAAGTAGCTTCAGGTATCTTTATAGCAGTGCCCCACTCCTGTTACCAACTTTCTGTATTAGTCCATTCTCACACTGCTATAAGGAACTACCTAAGATTGGGTAATTTATGAAGAAAAGAGGTTTAATTGACTCACAATTCCACAGGCTGTACATGAAGCATAGCTGGGAGGCCTCAGGAAACTTACAGTCATGGCAGAAGGTAAAGAAGTAAGCATGTCTTACCATGGCAGAGCAGGAAAGAGGGTGAATGAAGAAGGAAGTGCTACACATTTTTAAACAAGCAGGTCTCACATGAACTATCATGAGAACAGCAAGGAGGAAATCTGCCCCCATGATCCATTCATCTCCCACCAGGTCCCTCCCCTAACAGTAGGAATTACAATTTGACATGAGATTTGGGTGGGGACACAGAGCCAAACCATATCAGATTCTGTTTTGAGACAGGGTCTTGCCCCATTATCCAGCCCATAGTGCAGTGGTGTGATCACAGCTCACTGTAGCCTCAAACTCCCAGGCTTAAGAGATTCTTCTGCCTTCTTCCTGACTCTCCCTCCTGAGAAGCTGGAACTAAAGGCACATGCCATCACACCTGGCTAATTTTTACATTACTATTTGCAGAGATGGGGGTCTTGCTATGTTGCCCAGGCTGGTCTTGAACTCCTAGGCTCAAGCAATCCTCCTGCCTCAGCCTCCCGAAGTTGTGAAATTACAGGTGTGAGCCACTATGCCCATCCAAACATCTTGCTCAAACTGGATCCTACAAGGAAAGGGAGAAGCCCAAGGTCAGAGGGCTCAGGGGATCCTGATTTAAGTTGGGTCAAGGAGAGTCTGCAGTGCACTTTTCTGTATGTGGGCTATACTCAAACGCAACTCTCTGGAGAACACAAGTCAGCCTGGTCCCCTTTCATCCATCACCACACCCTGGGACACAGCACCATCCCATCCTGACTCCAGAGGGTTCAACAAGGATCCCTGCTGGTCCTCCATGCCCATGCACCTCTCACCATGAGATCACCATATCCGAATGTGTGTAGGGGGGTTTTATTTCTCTAAATGCTCTTTCAGGGCCACTCTTCCCTTCTTCACTCCATGCCTCCATTACCTACCTACTCATTCCTCTCTCAGGACTGGCTGCCCACCCTTCCCACGACACAGCTAACAGAGGCATACCAAGGTTGGCTGCCTCATGGGAGACAGCAAGTGCCATGGAGGCCACAGCTGATGCCAGACAAAAGAGAAGACACACATGGAAGGAGGCTGATGCCAGACAAAAGAGAAGACACACATGGAAGGAGGCATGGCTGCTTGAAGCCCCCCACGAGCTGGCCTGAGGGTCCAGACCTCAGAATACCAGCACCATGGAGACACCAGGTCACATACACATGAACCTTGATCCAGCTAATACAATGGGCCTGGCTGACCCCAGTCCTGGACTGACTCATCACTAATCTTCACCATCGTCACACCTGTCCCTTCTCCCAGGAGAGGAAATTGTCTAGAGGCAAAATCCAAAAGGGATCCACTCACGGCGCTTCAAGGCTGTGTCATCCACCTTGACTGGCTTTCACTTGGCCAGCACTGCACTGCCTCGGAAGGGCCACTCGAAAGTCATCCCAAATTTTTGACAGGCTTCCTGTTCTCCATTCTCTGGGACTCACTCTCTCTTCTACACTGACACCCCCTTATAACCCAAGTCCCAAAGAAGGAAGTTATTCTCATGCCCTGGGCTTTGGGATGCTGATTCCAGAGATGCTACTGCTCAATGCCCCTCCATCCACACTTACAGCTTCCCTGTTGCCCTGATCCAGTCCCTACTACTAATGGTCCAGAGAAACCCCAAATTAACCACCTTTTGGCTTCACTTTTTAATTTATTACCAAATTATTATGCCAACAAGTATCTGTAACAGAGAAAAAATATGATACAAAATTCCAGACCCCAAAGAAAACCACATTTTATTTCTCCATCATCCACTTTCAACATACATCCATATGTGCACATATTTTTACATGGCTGGAATAATAGTAAATCTTCTATTTGATGCCCCTTTTTGCCATATTATAAACATTTTCAACATGGCAATAAAACCTTTATAATGGTTCACAGTGGATGAATTAGAAGCATCCTAAATGAACAACCATGGAGGTAGTGGTGGGGTGATAACATAAACATAATAACTCAGTATTTTTGCTTCAACAACTAAAGCAACAAACCACATCTGTTAGAAGCAGCCCTTTCCATCTTAGCACAAGATTGTTTCAGTCTTTTTTTTTTTTTTTTTGAGATGGAGTCTCGCTCTGTCACCCAGGCTGGAGTGCAGTGGTGCGATCTTAGCTCACTGCAACCTCCACCTCCCAGGTTCAAGCAATTCTCCTGCCTCAGCTTCCCAAGTAGCTGGGATTACAGGCACACACCACTATGCCCAGCTAATTTTGGGTATTTTTGGTAGAGATGGGGTTTCACCATGCTGGCCAGGCTGGTCTTGAAGTCCTCGGCCTCCCAAAGTGCTGGGATTACAGGCGTGAGCCACCACGTCTGGCCTGCTTGTTTCAGTCTTAAGAGGAACGACTTCATTGTTCATTCACAGGTAATTTATTCACCTAGTTTGCCCTCCTGCAACGAGTCCTCAGCATTATTGCAGGAGTATAATGCAGACATACATTCAAACAGGAAAATCTCACATTCTGTGGTGTGTGCAGTAGAGCACTGTGTGGACTCTCTCATTGTACACCTTTGTTGATACAGAAAACACAGTAAGAGCCCCTGCCAAAGCCTCTCTTTCTGATTACACTTAAAAAGGTTGATTCAGGCCGGACAGTGTCTCACGCCTGTAATCCCAACACTTTGGGAAGCCGAGGTGGGTGGATCATGAGGTCAGGAGTTCAAGACCAGCTTGGCCAAAATAGTGAAACTCTCTCTACTAAAAATACAAAAAATGAGCCAGGTGTGGTGGCAGGCACCTGTAATCCTAGCTACTTGGGAGGCTGAGGCAGGAGAACTGCTTGAACCTGGGAGACAGAGGTTGCTGTGAGTGGAGATTGTGCCACTGCACAGTGAGACTCTGGGAAAAAAAAAAAAAGTTGACTCAGTGTTTGCTTATGTACAAGGTGGAAACTGCCTACTACAGGGCTCTTCATTCCAATCATGTTCTGAATGCATTCACAGGCTCTCTCTGTGGGAAGTGTCACCCCCATGTTTGCACGTTTCATTCCAGTGTGTGTGCTGTCATGTTTGGTACAGACTGAATCATCCCCAAAGACTTTTCTGCCCTCATCCTAAGTTGTCTCCCGAGTTCCCCAATGAGCAGACTTAACAGTGTGGCTCAGCAATGTCTCACATTCATCAATTCACTGGATAGCTTAAAGGATTCTTTTCTACTGACCAGAGAGGAGTCAGATCTAAGACACGCCTCCTCAACAAAGGAGTGAGAGCGGACTGGGAGACTCATGTGGCCCCCAACCATTAGGTTTCCATGGGTTGCTCTCCCAGGTGTGCTCTTTGATGTCGAACAAGGGATGAGCTCTTTTGGAACGTTTTTCCACACTGAGGACACTGGCTGGGACCCTCCCTGCTATGGAGTCTCTGATGTACTGCCAGGTGAGAGTTCTGCTTGAAGGACTTCCCACATTCTGGACACTGATATGGGGTCTCCTTAGTGTGAATTCTCTGGTGCTTGGTCAGACAGGAGCTGTCCCTGAAGGCTTTGCCACATTGATTACACTCATAGGGCTTCTCACCAGTATGAGTCCTCTGGTGCCTAATGAGGCCAGCGATATTCCTGAAAAGTTTCTGACACTGGTTGCAGCCATAGGGCTTCTCACCAGTATGAATCCTCTGGTGCCTGATGAGGTATGCACTCTCAATGAAAGTCTTGCCACATTCTTTACATTCATAGGGTTTCTCCCCGGAATGGATCTTTTGATGCACAATGAGGTGAGAGTTTCTGTTGAAGGACTTCCCACACTCTGCACACTCAAAGGGCTTTTCTCCAGTGTGAGTCCTCTCATGCTGGGTGAGGTATGAGCCATCCCGGAAAGCCTTTCCACATTTGCTACACTCATAGGGCTTCTCACCGGTGTGGATTCTGAGATGCACTGTAAGGTGGGAGATGTCAGTGAAGGGTTTCCCGCACTCGTTACATCTATATGGTTTTTCCCCTGTATGAGTTCTTTGGTGCAAAATTAAGGATGAATTTCGGTTGAAGGTTTTTCCACACTCCAGGCATTCATAAGGTTTCTCGCCTGTGTGAATTCTCTGGTGCTGCGTCAGAGCTGACCCATCACTGAAAGCTTTCCCACATTTACTGCATTCGTAGGGCTTCTCTCCTGTGTGGATCCTTTGATGCACAATCAGGTTGTAGTTCTTGGAGAAGGACTTTCCACACTCATTACAAGTATAAGGCTTCTCTCCGGTGTGAGTTCGGTGATGCAAAACAAGAGAAGAGTTCCGTTTGAAGCATTTGCCACATTCAGTACATCTATATTGTTTCTCGCCAGGGAGATTTCTCTGGTTTTCATTAAGCGATGAGCTCAGGGTAAAGATGTCCTCAAAATTCTTACCTTCATACAGTTTCTTGCCTCTTTTCATTATTTTTTGATGACCAAGAGAGGTAAAATGATTAAAAGACTTACCACTTTCAGGGTATTTGTAGGGCTTCTCTCTCACTGGATTTCTTCCATGAATAACTTCCATGGAATGGTTGAAGGCTTTTCCACAGGCATCGCTGTCACCAGTTCTCTTACCCGCATAACTTTTAGGATAGCTGGATAAGGCGGGGTCACAATCCAGACCACTAACATTTGAGTCAGGTGCATGGAAACCATTTGTTGCCAGAACTCTCTGAGATGGTAGAAGGTCTGAGCTTGCAATCAACTGCTCCCCAAAACCAGGATATTCACAAATTGCTTCCTGAGTCCCTGGTTTCTCCAGAGTTAAAGCTGATTGCCTCAAGTGTCCCTCCTGGTTCTCACAGTCCCAACCATCACCTAAACTGGACAAGCAGGGAACTTCCCTTCTGAATCTTTCCATTTCTACATCACAGGGTACTTCTCTCTCAGGAAAATTCCGAGTTGTCATTTTCAATCTCATATCCCAAACCGCAAAAAGAAGAAAAATGCAGACTTAGGCATATGAAGCTTTATCTGTAAGAGAAACAGACAATGATGATGGGCTAGGTGTGAAGATGTGTATTTTTTTACTTGTTTTCTCTTTTAAATTCAAGTTTATACAAGGAAGAGGTAAAATCATAGCCAAGGAATGGAACCAAGAACAGATTCAAAAGAACCATGTAGCATTTTCATCTTCCTAGAGAGCAGGCAGGAGGAATGGTCCTCGGGATAAATCATCACCAAAAGGATTAGTTTGAGATGTGAGACCAGAGGCCAAACATCCCTGCTCCCCCTAGAATTCCATCCCAGCCACTGCATTCTTGTCCCTGTCATGCACTGCCCATCAGTACACATTGCCAAAGCTCTGACTTCACAACGAGCTTACAACAGCACTGAAGGAGCAGTTCTCACCCCAGCTCTGTCATCAAGGTTCTGCATTCATGATAGGACAAAGCACAGGACTGGTGACCTAAAAGTTCTGGGTCTAAGTCTTAGAACTGTCAATGACCTGGCGGGGCACAGTGGTTCACACCTGTAATTCCAGCACTTTGGGAAGCAGAGGCGGGTTGATCATTTGAAGTCAGGAGTTCAAGACCAGCCTGACCAACATGGTGAGACACCATCTCTACTAAAAATACAAAAAAATCAGCCAGGCATGGTGGCACATGCCTGTAGTCCCAGCTACTCTGGAGGCTGAGGCAGAAGAATGACTTCAACCCAGTAGGCAGAGGTTGCAGTGAGCTGATATCGCACCACTGCACTCCAGCCTGGGCGGCAAAGTGAGACTCCATCTCAAAAAACAAAACAAAACAAAAACTGTCAGACTGCCCTGCATGGTTGGTATAAAAACTGGATCATGTCGGCTGGGCACGGTGGTCATGCCTGTAATCCCAGCACTTTGGGAGGCCAAGGTGGGCAGATCACAAGGTCAGGAGATCGAGACCATTCTGGCTAACATGGTGAAACCCCGTCTCTACTAAAAAAATACAAACAATTAGGCGGGCGTGGTGGCAGGCGCCTGTATTCCCAGCTACTCGGGAGGCTGAGGCAGGAGAATGGCGTGAACCCGGGAGGCGGAGCTTGCAGTGAGCCGAGATTGTGCCACTGCACTCCAGCCTGGGCAACAGAGCAAGACTCTGTCTCAAAAAAAAAAAAAAAAAAAAAAAAACTGGATCATGTACGAAGCAGTCTCCAAGGCTAGGGGATGAAGGGCATTCTGTAAATAGCTGCATGTGTCTTCATACATATCAATCTTCCTGTCACCATCCTTGTCCACTCAGACTTCACAACATTAAGACAACTGGTTGTCCCTTCATTCGTTCATTCAGTGGGACTGGGTCTCACTCTGTCATCCAGGCTAAAGTGCAGTGGTGTGACCTTGGTTCACTGAAGCCTCAATCTCAAAAACTTCAAGCAATTATCCCACCTCGGCCTCCCAAAATGCTGCAAATACAGGAATGAGCCACTGTGCCCAGCCTTCTTTCTATTTTTTAAGGTAAAATGAAAATAGACCCTTGCCTCAGAATACATACATACATATATGTCTACATTCTAGGCAATTTAAATATATATACATGTATATGTGTATATATATGTGTGTGTGTGTGCGTGTATTCAAATTTCAGAAGGATACAGGCTGCAACATAAAAGTCAAAGTTTAAATAATGTAGTATGCCTTCATAAGTGTGGCAGACTTTGATCCAACAAAACTTAACCAAAAAAACCATATGGCCAAGCATTGGGGGTCATGCCTGTGATCCCAGCACTCTGAGAGGCTGCAGTGGGAGTTATCGCTTGAGCCCACACAGAAGGCTGAGGCTGCAGTGAGCTGTAATTGTGCCACTGCATTCCAGATTGGGCAAAAGAGACAATGTCTTACAAACAAAAAACAAAAAATAAAAAACAGACAAGGATTAACAAGTCTGATATCAGCATTCAAATTTTCCATCCAATAAAAGACACAATAAGAGACAAAATGCAAGTGGCAGATAGAGAGAAAATGAGACTTAAAAGCACAAAGAATTACTGCCCAAGAGCTATAGAGGATTCTTACAGAACAGCACATAAAAAGAAAAAAAATGGGCAAAGTAATCAAAGATGCACTTCGTGAAGGGAAAAGAGAAATGTCCTGAAAACATTGGCTGGGCGTGGTGGCTCACGCCTGTAATCCCAGCACTTTGGGAGGCTGAGGCGGGTGGACCACAAGGTCAGGAGATCGAGACCATCCTGGCTGACATGGTGAAACCCTGTCTCTATCAAAAATACAAAAAATTAGCCAGGCATGGTGGCGGGCGCCTGTAGTCTTGGGAGGCTGAGGCAGGAGAATGGCGTGAACCTGGGAGGCAGAGTTTGCAGTGAGCCGAGATTGCGCCACTGCACTCCAGCCTGGGCAACAGGGCGAGATTCCATCTCAAAAAACAAACAAACAAACAATCAAACAACAACAAAAAAACACAGAGCAAAGCCAGCTAGGTTTGTAGGGAGAAAACAGCAAATCTAAGCATAGTGGGAAATTTTATTTATCTGTTTTTTGAGGTTTTTTTTCCTGATCAAATAGCTCAGATTATATTTAAATTTTAAAAAACGTTTTAATGTAATTGTTTAATTTTTATAATGGGGGTCTCAGTATGTTGCCCAGGCTGGCCTCAAACTCCAGAGCACAAGCGATCCTCCTGCCTCAGCTTCATGAGTAGCTGGGACTATAGGCACATGCCACTGCAACCAGCCATAGTGGGAGGTTTTATTTTATTTATTTAATTTTTTTTTTTTGAGACGGAGTCTCACTCTTGTCGCCGAGGCTGGAGTGCAGTGGCACGATCTCGGCTCACTGCAACCTCTACCTCCCGGGTTCAAGCAATTCTCCTGCCTCAGCCTCCCGAGGAGATGGGATTACAGGTGCCCACCACTACGCCCAGCTAATTTTTGTATTTTTAGTAGAGACGGGTTTCACCACATTGACCAGGCTGGTCTCGAACGCTTGGCCTCAGGTGATCCGCCTGCCTCAGCCCCACAAAGTGCTGGGATTATAGGCATGAGCCACTGCGCCCGGCAGGTGGGAGGTTTTAATGAACCTCTTTTAGAAATGAAAACACAGAAGAATGGAAAAGAGTTATGCAGGACAGAATGTAGTTAGCCAATCTGATCACACAGCTGGATGAAAATCTATGTACAAATTAGAATAAAATGCTTTCTTTCTAAGCACAAGTGGAACATTTGCTAACACTGACCAGGTCAAAGAAAAAGTTCAACAAAGCCCAGACTACAGCCTCTTGACTTTGAGGCAGCAAGTTAAAAGCCAGTAACAGAAAGAAAACCAAATACAATAAAACAGCGAGTAAAGCAAACCCCTATTTATTTGGAAAAATAAAAACTTGTTTCTCAGTAATTGACAGATCAAAGAGAAAACTTGACAGAAATTACAAAACACCTAGAACAGGCCAGGCGCAGTGGCTCATGCCTTGTAATCCCAGCACTTTGGGGGGCAGAGGCAGGTGGATCACGAGGTCAGGAGTTCAAGACCAGCCTGGCCAATATAGTGAAACCCTATATCTACTAAAAATACAAAAATTAGCCAGGCATGGTGGTACGTGCCTGTAGTCCCAGCTACTCGGGAGGCTAAGGCAGGAGAATCGCTTGAATCTGGGAGGCAGAGGTTGCAGTCAGCTGAGATCATGCCACTGACTCCAGTCTGGGTGACAGAGCGAGACTACACCTCAAAAGAAAAAAAAGCAAAGGAAAACACTTACAACTACACAATGATGAAAACAGCACATCTCAAAACATGTGGCAAATGAGAATGCAGAATGCAGCTAACAGTTCCTAGACTGAAAATGCTGGTCTTTAATGCCTATATTTTAAAAAGAAGGCTAGGTCAGGCATGGTGGCTCACACCTGTAATCCTAGAACTTTTAGAGGCTAAGGCAGGGATATCACTTGAAGCCAGGAGTTTGAAACCAGCCTGATTATCATAGTAAGACTGTGCCTCTATGAAAGAAAAAAAAAGCTGGGTGTGGTGGTGTCATTCGCCTTTAGTCCCAGGTAGTTGGGAAGCTGAGGCAGGAATAGCACTTGAGCCCAGAGGTTCAGGAGTTCAAGGCTGCAGTAAGTCATGATCGTATCACTGCACTCCAGCCTGGGTGACAGAGTAAGAAAGACTGTCTCAAAAAAAAAAAAAAAAAAGAAAGAAAAAAAAAAAAGGACTAAAGATGAAGTTACTGTGGGTCCTGAAGCTGCAGATGGCAGCAAGTCAACAGCCATGGTGGTCTCCGAGGCTGCCCACAGATTTTCTTGGGCCATCGCTGATGGGTTCTATGTATCATTGAAATGAATGGCAATAACACATTCTGGGATGTGAGTAACGCATGGTGCCCTCAGAATGGTCTTGTTCGCTTCACTATATGACTGATGATCTTCCAACAATAAACAACCTACTGCTTGTAAACTCATTGGACAAGCCATAAACTCAAAGTGAAAGACACTCCAGAACAATATGTACCTTATTCCACCACTAGAAAGAAGATTCAGGAGTAAGTCCCTCCTTCAACACCTTGTAAGTACAGATAATAAAAAACAGTTTAAACATTTAAAAAATGGGACTTTTTATGTAGTTGTACCTTTAGGGCTCACCATTAACTTGATTATTACTGACTAAAAGAAAAGAAGATTGAAGACGAGTGATCTCACCATTCAATTTACAACTTACGGGAAAGAACTATGGACTAACCCAATGGGAGGTAGAAGGAAAGTGTTAATAAAAATCACAGCAGAGGCTGGGCGCGGCGGCTCAAGCCTATAATCCCAGCACTGTGGGAGGCCGAGGCGGGTGGATCACCTGAGGTCAGGCATTCGAGACCAGCCTGATCAACAAGGTGACACCTCGTCTCTACTAAAAACATAAAAATTAGCCAGGCATGGTGGCAGGTGCCTGTAGTGCCAGCTACTCGGGAGGCTGAGACAGGAGAATCACTTGAACCCAGGAGGCGGAGGTTGCAGTGAGCCGAGATCGCACCACTGCACTCTAGCCTGGGTGACAGAGCAAGACTGTCTCAGGGGAAAAAAAAAAAATCGCAGCAGAAATTATGGAAATTAAAAAAAAGAAACCAGTTGAGAAAATGAAAACCAAGTCTGTCATTTGAAAAGACAAATGAAAGAGACCATTAAAAAACAGCAAGAAAAAGGCCAGATATGGTGGCTCATACCTGTAATCCCAACACTTTGGGAGGCTAAGGCAGGTGGACTGCTGGAGGTCAGGAGTTTGAGACCACCCGGGGCAACACAGCAAGACCCCATCTCTACAAAAAAAAAAAAAAAAAAGCCAGCCATGCTGGTATGCACCTGTGGTCCCAGCTACTTGGGAAGCTGAGTGAGGTGGGACGATCACTTGAGCCTGGGGGTCAGAGGTTGCAGTGAATGGAGAGAGCGCCACTTCACTCCAGCCTAGCTGACAGAGCAAGACCCTGTCTCAATAAATAAATAAAATTTTTTAAAAAGCAAAAATGAACACATAAGTGATACTAATTGTCAGACAAGCGTTTAACTAACAGTGTAAGGTTAACAAAATGGCAAAGTTGGATTTATCCTAGGAACGTAAGGACTAGGAAACATTGGAACATCTATTAATACAATTCCCCATATTATCAGATTAAAGTAGAAGACAGCTCCCTTACAGCTTATCCCAATACATTCAGAAAGTAATATGAGAAAATCTCACCAAGACTCATGATCAAAATACTCTCAGATTCAAGTAATAGATCCTTTATCTCAATAAACTCAAAAAGTACTTTAAGGAAACGTCAGACTCCTAAGGAAAATTCTTAATAATTACGGTCATAGGGAATTAATGTGAACATCACACCTTAAAACATCAGAAAAAAGGAAACATCAGAATCATTTACTTTCAAGTCCAGGCCAAGGCCTTAGACACTTGCTATGTGCACAGCATTCAGCAGTGATGTCGAATCACTGGGGCCAGCCAGTGATCACCTGGGGCCAGCCAGTAGGAGGACCATGCTCCCAGCTGTCACCCCTGGATGCTGCAAGGACCTCTCCTGTGGAAAGGGCTCCTGAAGCTGCCCTGCCGCATGACATGTTTCCTGTTCTGAACCTTCTGGATAGCCTGGGACCTGGCATGGTCTGTGGCCATGCTGTGAAAACAAGGGACTTGAAAGCACCTCCCTGCAGGTTTGTGAAGGGAGGATACACATGTACAGTTAAAAGAAATAAAACAGGCCGGGTGCGGTGGCTCACGCCTGTAATCCCAGCACTTTGGGAGGCTGAGGCGGGCTGATCACATGAGGCCAGGAGTTTGAGAACAGCCTGGCAGACATGGCAAAACACCATCTCCAGTAAATATACAAAAATTAGCTGGGCATGGTGGTGCACGTCTGTAATCCCAGCTACTTGGGAGGCTGAGGCACAACAATCGCTTCACCTAGGAGGCGGAGGAGACAGAGCAAGACTGTCTCAAATTTTAAAAAAAAGTAAAAAAGAAAATAAAAGATGAGATAAATCAGACATATACAGGGTGATATCATTTATGGAATTTTTTCAGACACACAAAATACTCTCTTAGAAATAAAAATATAATGATACATTGGCAAGACACCAACCAAGGCTGTGATTACGTCTCTCTTGGGGGTAGGGAGGCTAACTCGCCTTGAGGAACAAAAGGAATGTCCATTTCATCTATAACAGATACTTCCTTTGTTGAAATAAAACTTAAACACCACCAAGAAAGTGAAAACACAACACACCAAATGGGAGAAAATATTTATATTATGTGTATCTAGAATATAAAAAACTCTTACAATTCAATAATAAAAAGACAAAAACCCAATTTTTAGAAATGGGCAAAGGATCTTGTCTTAGTCTGGGCTGCTACAACAAATAGACTGGGTGGCTTAAACAACAGAAATCTATTTCTCACAGTTCTGGAGGCTAGGAAATCCAAAATCAGTGTGTCACCATGCTTGGTTCTGGTGAGGGTCCTCTTCCTGGTTTGCAGATGGCCACCTTCTCAGTGTGCCTTCACAGGGCACAGCAGGAAGCAGGAGCTCCTGAGAGCTCTCCTGTCTCCTCTTATAAGAGCACTGATTTCACTAAAAAAGGTTCTACCCTCGTGACCTAATTACCTCCCACAGGCCTCATCTCCAAATACCATCACAGTGGGGATAAGGCATCAATATACAAATTTTGAGTGGACACGACATTCACCCCATAGGAGTTCTGAATAGATATTTCCCCAAAGAAGTCATACAAATGGCCAATGAGCACATGAAATGATGATCAATATCATTAGGTATTAGGGAAATGCTGATCAAAACCACAGTGAGATACCACTTTACACTCACCAGTATGTTCAATATTTAAAAACAAACAAAAACAGTAACAAGTATTGGCAAGGATATGGAAAAACTGGAACCTTCTCACTGCCGGTGCAAATGTAAAACAGTGTAGCTACGGCCGGGCGCAGTGGCTCACGCTTGTAATCCCAGCACTTTGGGAGGCCGAGGCGGGCGGATCACAAGGTCAGGAGATCGAGACCACGGTGAAACCCCGTCTCTACTAAAAATACAAAAAAAATTAGCCGGGCGTGGTGGTGGGCGCCTGTAGTCCCAGCTACTCGGAGAGGCTGAGGCAGGAGAATGGCGTGAACCCGGGAGGCGGAGCTTGCAATGAGCCGAGATTGCGCCACTGCACTCCAGCCTGGGTGACAGAGCGAGACTCTGTCTCAAAAAAAAAAAAAAAAAAACAGTGTAGCTATTTTGGAAACCAGTCTGATGATTCTCAAAAAGGAAAATACGGAGTTGTCATATGATCCAGCTATTCCACTGCTATGGTTTGGATACGGTTTGCTTGTCCACACCAAATCTCATGCTGAAATTTAATCCCTACCGTGGTGGTGCTGGGGCAGGCAGCCTATCAGGAGGGGTTTGGGTCATGGAGGTGGAACCCACATGAACGGCCTGGTGCTGTTCTCATGGTAGTGAGTTCTCGCTCTCGAGACTGGATCGGTTCTGGGGGAAATGAATTAGTGCCCCCAGAATTGTATTGATTCTTTACATAGACTTAGGGCTTTAGAATTTAAAGAATTATATGGATATTTAATATTACCAGTAAATTTAGAGTGCACTGCAAAACAGATTATAAACCATGCACATTAGAAAAAAATTTACTCAAAATGGATCAGCCTAAACATAAAAGCTAAAACTCTAAGACTCTTTTTTTTTTGAGACAGAGTCTTGCTCTGTTGCCGAGGCTGGAGTGCAGTGGCATGATCTCGGTTCTCTGCAAGCTCCGCCTCCCGGGTTCACACCATTCTCCTGCCTCAGCCTCCAGAGTAGCTGGGACTACAGGCGCCCGCCACCACGCCCGGCTGATTTTTTGTATATTTTTTAGTGGAGACGGGGTTTCACCATGTTGGCCAGGATGGTCTCGATCTCCTGACCTCGTGATCCGCCTGCCTCGGCCTCCCAAAGTGCTGGGATTACAGGCGTGAGCCACCACGCCCAGCCCTTTTTTTCTTTCTTAAGAGACAGGGTCTCACACTCTTGTCCAGCCTAGACTGCAAGGTGCAATCAAGGCTCAACACAGCCTCAATTTCCCGGGCTCAAGTGATCTTCCCACCTCAGCTTCCTGAGTAGCTGGGACCACAGGTGCACACCATCACACATAATTTTTTTTTTTTTTTTTTTTGAGACAGAATCTCACTCTGTCTCAGGCTGGAGTACAGTGGCATGATCTCAGCTCACTGCAACCTCCACCTCCTGCGCTCAAGCGATTCTCTTGCTTCAGCCTCCTAAGTGGCACACGCCCCCATGCCCGGCTAATTTTTGTATTTTTAGTAGACAGGGTTTCACCATGTTGGCCACGCTGGTTCCAAACTCCTAACCTCAAGGGATCTGCATGCCTCAGCCTCCCAAAGTGCTGGGATTACAGACGTGAGCCACCACACCCAGCCTAAATTTTTCTTTTTTTTTTTTTGGTAGAGATGAGGTCTCACTATATGGGCCAGGCTGGTCTTGAACTCCTGGGCTCAAGCAATCCTCCCACCTCAGCCTTCGAAAGTGCTGGGATTACAGTTGTGAGCCACCACGCCTGGCTTAACACTCTCTTTTTTTTTCTGAGACAGAGTCTTGCTGTGTTGCCCAGACTGAAGTGCAGTGGAGCGATCTCAGCTCACTGCAACCTCCTCCTCCCGGGTTCAAGTGGTTCTCCTCACTCAGCCTCCCGAGTAGCTGGGATTACAGGCATGTGCCACCATGCCTGGCTAATTTTCGTATTTTCAGTAAAGATGGGGTTTCTCCATATTGGTGAGGCTAGTCTTGAACTCCTGACCTAAGGTGATCAACTCTTGGCCAGCCGCAGTGGCTCATACCTGTAATCCCAGCACTTTGGGTGGCTGAGGCAGGTGGATCACTTGAGCTCAGGAATTCGAGACCAGCCTGGGTAACATGGTGAAACCCCACCTCTACTAAAAATACAAAAACTAGCCAGGCATGGTGGCATGCACCTGTAGTCCCAGCTACTTGGAAGGCTGAGGCAGGAGGATCACTTGAGCCCAGCAGGCAGAGGTTGTAGTAAGCTGAGATCATGCCACTGCATTCCAGCCTGGGCAACAGAGTGAGATCCTGTCTCAAAAAAAAAAAAAAAAAAACTTTTGTGCTTCCAAGAATATCACTAAGAAAGTTAAAGGCAACCCACAGAATGGGAGAAAATATTTGCAAATCACATATAGGATAAGGGACTAGTATCCAGAATATAAGTGTCACAATTCAATAATTAAAAAAAACTCAGGCCAGGTGCGGTGGCTCCTGTCTGTAATCCGAGCACTTAGGAAAGCCGAGGCGGGCAGATCACCTGAGGTCGGGAGTTCAAGACCAGCTTGATCAACATGGAGAAACCCTGTCTCTACTAAAAATACAAAATGAGCCAGGGGTGGTGGCGCATGCCTGTAATCCCAGCTACTCGGGAGGCTGAGGCAGGAGAATCGCTTGAACCAGGGAGGCAGAGGTTGCAGTGAGCCAAGACCATGCCACTACACTCCAGCCTAGGCAACAAGAGTTAAACTCTGTCTCAAAAAAAAAAAAAAAAGGGCCGGGCACAGTGGCTCACGCCTGTAATCCCCGCACTTTGGGAAGCCAAGGCGGGCAGATCACGAGGTCAGGAGATCAAGACCATCCTGGCTAACACGGTGAAACCCACCTCTACTAAAATTACAAAAAATTAGCCAGGCGTGGTGGCATGCGCCTGTAGTCCCAGCTACTCGGAAGACTGAGGCAGGAGAATTGCTTGAACTCCAGAGGCGGAGGTTGCAGTGAGCAGAGATCGTGCCACTGCACTCCAGCCTGGGCGACAGAGGGAGACTCAAAAACAAACAAACAAACAAACAAAAAACCACAAAACTCATTTAATAAATGGACAAAAGGTCTGAATAGACAATATTCAATAAATAAAAATGCTCAATATCATTAACTATTGGAGAAATTAAAATCTTTTTTTTTTTTTTTCTTGAGACAGGGCCTTGCTCTGTCTCCTAGACTGGAGTGCAGTGGCGCGATCTCAGCTCACTGCAACCTCCACCTCTAGGGTTCAAGTGATCCTCCCGTCTCAGCCTCCTGAGTAGCTAGGACTACAGGCATGTGCCACCACACCTGGCTAATTTTTGTATTTTTTGGTAGAGATGGGGTTTTACCATGTTGCCCAGGCTGATCTTGAACTCCTGGGCTCAAGCCATTCCCCTGCCTTGGCCTCCCAAAGTGCTGGGATTACAGGCATGAGCCACTACATCTGGCCAAAATATAAATCTAAACCACAAAAAGATACAACTTCGGCCGGGCACGTTGGCTCATGCCTGTAATCCCAGCACTTTGGGAGGCCGAGGCAGGCGGATCACAAGGTCAGGAGATCAAGACCATCCTGGCTAACATAGTGAAACCCCGTCTCTACTAAAAATACAAAAAAAAATTAGCTGGGCGAGGTGGCGGGCGCCTGTAGTCCCAGCTACTCGGGAGGCTGAGGCAGGAGAATGGCGTGAACCCCGGGGGGCGGAGCCTGCAGTAAGCTGAGATTGTGCCACTGCACTCCAGCCTGGGCGACAGCGAGACTCTGTCTCAGAAAAAAAAAAAAAAAAAAGATACAACTTCACACCCACTAGGATGGCTGTAATCACTTCTACTCCTAGATAGCTATCCCAAAAGAAATGAAAACGTGTATTCTGGCTGAGTGCAGTGGCTCATGCCTGTAATCCCAGAACTTTGGGAGGCCAAGGCAGGCAGATTGCTTGAGCCCAGGAGTTCGAGACCAGCCTGGGCAACATGGCGAACCCTCCTCTACACAAAAAATACAAAAATTAGCCAGGCATGGTGATGCACACCTGTAGTCCCGGCTACTCAGGAGGCTGAGGTGGGAGGATCGCTTGAGCCAGAAGCAAAGGCTGCAGTGAGCTGTGGTCGTGCCACTGCACTCCAGCTTGTGTGACAAAGCGAGACTCTGTCTCAAAAAAAAAAAAAAAAAAAAAAGGTGTTAACAACTCGGTGTCCATCAACAGATGAATGGATAAGCAAAATGTGTTCTATCTACACAATGGAAAATTTTTTTTTTTTTTGGAGACAGAGTCTCACTCTGTCACATAGGCTGGAGTGCAGCCTGAGCCACCACGTCCGGCAACAATGGAATATTCTTCATCCATAAAATGAACAAAGTAAAGACACATGCTGGCCAGGTGCGGTGGTTCAAGCCTGTAATCCCAGCAGTTTGGGAAGCCGAGGTGAGTGGATCATTTAAGGTCAGGGGTTCGAGACCAGCCTGACCAACATGGTGAAACTCCATCTCTATTAAAAAAATACAAAAAAATTAGCCGGTGTAGACCGGGCGAGGTGATTGAAGCCTGTAATTCCAGCACTTTGGGAGGCCGAGAAGGGTGTATAACCTGAGGTTGGGAGTTTGAGACCAGCCTGACCAACATGGAGAAACCCCGTCTCTACTAAAAATACAAAATTAGCCAGGTGTGGTGGCACATGCCTATAATCCCAGCTACTCAGGAGGCTGAGGCAGGAGAATCGCTTGAAACCAGGAGGCGGAGGTTGCGATGAGCCGAGATCGTGCCATTGCATTCCAGCCTGGGCAACAAGAGCGAACCTCCGTCTCAAAAAAAAAAAACCAAAAAACAAATTAGCCGGGTGTGGTGGCCCTTGCCTGTAATCCCAGCTACTGAGGGGGCTGAGGCAGGAGAATTGCTTGAACCTGGGAAGCAGAGTTTGCAGTGAGCCCAGACTGCACCACTGTACTCCAGCTCAGGTGACAGAGCAAGACTCCATCTCAAAAAAAATAAAATAAAGACCCGTGCTATAACATGAAACATTTTCCTAAGTCTAACAAGCCACACACAAAAGACCACATATTGTAGGCTATTTATAAGAAATGTCCATAACAGGCAAATCTATAAGACAGAAAGTAGATTAGTGATTACCTAGGGTTGGGAAAGATGGGGGAGTGACTGCTAAATGGTATGGGTTTTCCTTTTCAGGGGTGATGAAAACATTCGAAGATTGACTGTAGCAATGGATATACAAGCTAGTTAATATAATAAAAAACAGTGAATTGTACACTTAAAAGGGTAAATTGTATGCTGTATGAATTATATCTCAATAAAGCTGTTTTAAAGAGTAAGTATGTGTCGAGTCTGTAAGTGTCAGAACCACTGGTCTAGACCCCATCTGCCACATTTCTGGTATTTTAGGACTTTATAAAGGAAATAACAGTCCTTGCAGGGATGTGCTGAGCTCGTGTAGACTTCCATTCCCTGGTACTCACCTCTGAAAGGCTGAGGGATCCACTCAGGCCAGGTGCGTGGATACTTGACGTCGACGGTTGCTGGACATTAGCCATTTGCGCCCATCCACACGGCTCCAGCCATCTCTGTGGGACACCCATAATAATGTTTACTTTACTTGTTCACAACTCATTAACAAAAATAAATCATTTACCAACTTTAATCCCATGCTGATAAAGTCAGCCATGTGATTACAAGTGTGATAAAGAGTCTGACTCCATTTTGGATGGCTGTGACAGCTTTCAAGCCCCCACCCCTTTCTCCTTCTCCCTCTCATCTGGGCAAGCTAACAAGAAAGTCTGGGTGTTTCCTCCTTGGTGCCAGCAGGAAGTTCAAACTATGCAAGCCCCAACCCCAACCCCACTATCTAATCACAATGAAAGCCCATCCACAGCCGGGTGCACTGGCTTACACCTGTAACACCAGCACTTTGGGAGGTCGCGGCAAGAGGATCACTTGAGCCTAGGAGTTCAAGGCCAGCTTGGACAATGTAGTGAAATGCCTTTAGCCAGGAGTGATGGTGCATACCTGAAGTCCCAGCTACTTGGGAGCCCAGGAGCTCAAGGCTGCAGTGAGCTGTGATAGTGCCACTGCACTCCAGCCTGGGTGAGACAGCAAGACCTTGTATCAAAAAAAAGAAAACAAAAATTAACAAAATTATATAGTACCTTTGTAGTGAAAACTTGAAAAAGTTTACTCAAGGCCTGAAAGGGCATTGGAGTAAGTGAGGAGCTAGACCAGGTACACAGATGAAAGGGCCAAGTACTGAAACCAGGACAACTCTCACTAGACCTGTAAAAGCAATGCTTTCCAAGCAAATCTCTGGAATAACTTTACTGACGCATGACAAAATTCACATTGAAGAAGACAGCTTCCTGAAATATCCATGACAACTCCTTAAAAAACAAAAAGAAGAGAGGAAAAAGAGCTGGGAGTAGTTGTTTTGCCAAAGTCAAGGCTTCTCCTTAAAGTTCCAGTAAGCAAGCAACCCAGTGAAGGTACAGGAAGGACAGAGCCCCAAACAGACTTGGAGACATTTAATACTTTAAAAGGTGGTAAAGGTGGCCTCACACATTAGCAAGAGTAAGTATACCTCTTGCTGTCTTTTCAGATGGAAAAATAATTACAATTCCAAATTCACTCACGCTCACACACAGGCTTATGAGACCTACATAGTATGTGAGAAAAAATTTTTTTGAATGATTAGAAATAACAGAACTAGGCTGGGCGCAGTGGCTCACGCTTATAATCCCAGGACTTTGGGAGGCCAAGGCAGGTGGATCACCCGAGGTCAGGAGTTCAAGACCAGCCTGGCCAACATAGTGAAACCCTGTCTCTACTAAAAATACAAAAATTAGCCGGGCGTGGTGGCAGGCGCCCGTAATCTCAGCTATTCGGGAGGCTGAGGGCGGAGAATTGCTGGAACCCGGGAGGCGGAGGTTGCAGTGAGCCGAGATTGCGCCATTGCACTCCAGCCCGGGCAACAACAGCGAGACTCAGTCTCAATAAATAAATAAGTAAAGAACTACAAGAATATCTTTGAGTTATCAGAGTAGAAAAAATTTTTGTTGTTGTTGTTGTTATTTTGTTTTTGTTTTTGTTTTTTTCAGATGGAGTCTCGCTCTGTCACCCAGGCTGGAGTGCAGTGGCGTGATCTCGACTCACTGCAACCTCCGCCTCCTGGGGATTCTCTTGCCTCAGCCTCCCGAGTAGCCAGGACTACAGGTACTTGCCACCACATGCAGCTAATTTTATATCTATATCTATATCTATATCTATCTATCTATCTATCTATCTAATTTTTTTTTTTTTCTGAGACGGAGTCTCGCTCTGTAGCTGGGCTGGAGTGCAGTGGCGTGATCTCGGCTCACTGCAACCTCCGCTTCCTGGGTTCAAGCGACTCTCGTGCCTCATCCTCCTGAGTAGTTGAGATTACAGGCACGCGTCACCACACTCGGCTGTTTATATTTTTAATAGAGATGGGGTTTCATCAAGTTGGCCAGGCTGATCTCGAACTCCCGACCTCAGGTGATCTGCCTGCCTCGACCTCCCAAAACTCTGGGATTATAGGCATGAGCCATGGCGCCCAGACAAGAATTTTTTTTTTTTTTAAAGAGACAGAGTCTTGCTTTGATGCTCAGGCTTGAATGCAGTAGTATGATCATGGTTCACTGCAATCTTGAATGCCTGGGCTCAGGAGCCGTGACCAGAGTACGCCATCACACCTGGCTAATTTTTTTCTTTTTTTTTTTTGATATGGAGTCTTGCTCTGGAGTCAGGCTGGAGTGCTGTGGTGCGATCTCGGCTCACTGCAAGCTCCGCCTCCCGGGTTCATGCCATTCTCCTGCCTCAGCCTCCCGAGTAGCTGGGACTATAGGTGCCCACCATCACGCCCGGCTAAATTTTTGTATTTTTAGTAGAGACGGGGTTTCACCGTGTTGGCCAGGATGGTCTCGATCTCCTGACCTCGTGATCTGCCCGCCTCCGCCTCCCAAAGTGCTGGGATTACAGGCATGAGCCACTGCGCCCGGCCATTTTTTTTTTTTTAATGTTTTGTAGAGATTGGGTCTCACTATGTTGCCCAGGCTGCTTTCAAACTCCTGAGCTCAAGTGATCCTCCAGCCTCAGACTCCCAAAGTGCTGGGATTAAAGCGTGAGCCACTGCATCAAGCCAAAAAAAATTTCTTTTTTCTTCCTTTTTTTTTTTTTTTTTGGAGACAGTGCCTCACTCTGTCACCCAGGCTGGAGTGTAGTGGCATGATCTCAGCTCACTGCAACCTCTGCCTCCTGGGTTTAAGTGATTCTCCTGCCTCAGCTGCCCGAGTAGCTTGGATGACATGTGCCCGCCACCACACCCAGCTAATTTTTATATTTTTAGTAGAGACGGGGTTTCACCATCTCGGCCAGGCTGGTGTTGAACTCCTGACCTCAAGTGATCCCCCAGCCTCAGCTTCCCAAGGTGCTGGGATTATAGGCGTGAGCCACTGTGCCAAGCCAAAGAATTTCTTAACTCACAAAAGGCACAAAACATAAAGAAAAAGATTTGAAACATCTTGCTATATCAAAATGAGTAATACACCATGAACATAAGATTAAAAGAACATTCAAAGTACCATCTCTAGAGTGGCTTATCAATTACAGAGGGGAAAAAGTAGAGGATCCCAGCAGAGAGCACTTTAATCACATGACAAAACTCTGATCACCGCCAGCCTCACATGCTTCCTGACACGACACACCAAAAAGAACATGATGTCACTCAGACAATGCCCTGCCCAAGATGAGAGTCTGAATTTAATATTGGGAATATCAAATGAACATCAAGTGACAAACTACACAACCACCAGCTGGGTCTTTTAAAAATGTATCAATTTCATGAAAAAAAAAAAGAAAGGAGAGTGCCATTCAAGGTTGAGGGAGATGAAAATAATATGACAAGTCAATGTAACACAGGATCCTGGATTGGATCCTGGATCAAAACAAATACCCAAAAACCATACAAACGAGATCAGCTACATACAAACTGTATCAGACAAGAATTCTGTATCAATAATAAAGTATCTGGGGCCAGGCACAGTGGCTCACGCCTGTAATCCCAGCACTGTGGGAGGCCAAGGTAGGCAGATCACTTGAGGTCAGGAGTTCAAGACCAGCCTGGCCAACATGGTGGAACCCCGTCTCTACTAAAAATACAAATATTAGCTGGGCATAGTGGCACACGCCTGTAATTCCAGCTACTTAGGAGGCTGAGGCAGGAAAATCACTTGAGCCCGGGAGGTAGAGGTTGCAGTGAGCCGAGATCACTCTACTGCACTCTACCCTGGGTGACAGAGTAAGATTCCATCTTAAAAAAAAAAAAAAGTATACTTGGGTGTGATAATAACACTAGTTTTGTTCAAGAATGTTCTTTTTGGCTGGGTATGGTGGCTCACACCTGTAATCCCACCACTTTGGGAGGCCAAGACAGGAGGACTGCTTAAGACCAGGAGTTCAAGAACAGTCTGGGCAACATAGTGAGACCTCATCTCTATAAAAAATACAAAATTAAAAAATAAGAACGTTACTTTTTTCACGAGATCCTGGCTGAAGTATTTCAGTGAGGTATGATATCTACAACACACTTTCAGTAACTCAGCCAAAAAAACTAAGTGTATGTAAATATGTCTGTACCATACCTGCCTCTGCAACACTTGTGTGTACAAGTGTGTGTGTAAAATATAAAAAGAAAACCCTACGTCAAGAGGCGTTTGAACCAAAGCAAACCTCCATCTTAAATGGGGACTGGGTAAAATAAGGCTGAGACCTACTGGGCTGCATTTCCAGACAGTTAAGGCATTCTAGGTCACAGGATAAGACAGGAG
Organism: Symphalangus syndactylus; assembly: GCF_028878055.3. Classification (NCBI taxonomy): domain Eukaryota; kingdom Metazoa; phylum Chordata; class Mammalia; order Primates; family Hylobatidae; genus Symphalangus; species Symphalangus syndactylus. The sequence goes on along the minus strand of NC_072435.2, from coordinate 20,461,379 downwards.
ATTGGCAGAAGATACAGGTCATAAAGACCTTGTTGATAAAACAAGCTTGCAGTAAAGAAGGTGGCTAAAACCCACCAAAACCAAGATGGCGACAAGAGTGACCTCTGGTCCTGCTCCCACTAGCACCATGACAGTTTACAAATGTCATGGTAACATCAGGAAGTTACCCTATATGGCCTAAAAATGGTAGGCATGAATAATCCACCCCTTGTTTAACACAGAATCAAGAAATAACCATAAAAATGGGCAACCAGCAGTTCTTAGGGCTGCTTTATCTATGGAGTAGCCATTCTTTTATTCCTTTACTTTCTTAATAAACTTGCTTTCACTTTACTGTATGGACTCGCCCTGAATTTTCTTTCCCAAGATATAAGAACCCTCTGTTGGAGTATAGCTCGAGACCCCCTTTCTGGTAACACCTATGCATGTGTTTGAGGCAGGGAGAAAAGAAACATAAAGCTAATGTGGCAAAAAGTGTTAATTTTAGAATCTGGATGGTTTTACGAGTGTTAAACTATTCCTGCAACTTTTATGCGAATGTGGAACTTTTCAAAATGAAAAGTTGGGTGAAGAGAGAGGTAAACAAGCAGTAGAATGGAGGAAAGTCACTTGGTGTGGGAAAAAAGAAAAAACAGAAAAAAGCTGGGTATTCAAAACGTACTTTAACAAGCCCAAGTTCCTATAGCCAAATTTTTTTACTTGGCAAAAAATAAGGGACCTTTTCAGGCTGATGGTAATTTTAATAAAGGTTTAGGTTGCATTTGTCAAAACTCATCAATGGTACAGGGGATATCTGTGCATTTCACTGAAAGTCAATTTTGGCTCAAAAAATTTAAAAAAGCACTATTGAACTCTAATTCATGGTAAGCATAGTGAGGTGTTTGAGGGAGAAGAGTTGTGTTATCTGCAACTTACTTTGAAATGTTTCTAAAAATAGGTGGACTAATGGATGGCTGAAAGGATGGACAGAAGGAAAGATAAGGGATACAGTAAGTTCAGCAGATGTTAACCGGGTCGTTCACTGCACAAGTCTTTCAGCTTCTCTATCTAAATCAACATTTTATGTCATAAAATATTGAGACTGGAAGAGTGCACAAACGAAATATGCCACTAAACCAGGGAAAAAGACAGCGAAATGGTCACTAAATAGGTGCAAAAATGCGGCCCTCACTGAGAATTGCAGAAAAACATGATTTTGCAAATATCAAATGGAAAAACACACAGGTGATCTAACAACTCGGAGACTCAAGGGGAAGTGGCTCAGCCCACTGGCTCACGGCCGCCAATTCAGCCGGAGGCCCACTCTAGCCTATACTGCCCCTCCCACCTGCCAGAAAAGCGGTAGACTTGGGGGTTACCCCAGGAGACGGACCAGGACACCCAGCAGGCGCGGCAAAACGGTCTCTATGGGAGGGCGGGCTAGAGATGCGAGCGCGGAACTCACGGGTGACGCTAAGGAAAGAGCGGGGGCGTCCAGACCAGCCCCGGAGCAACCTCGCCCTCAGAGGAGTGACCCCAATCGCCACGGAGCGTCCCCACCCGCCAGGACAACTACGCCCCTGGCCCGACATGCCCACTACCCGCGTGAAACCCACCCGCGGACGCACCCCTCACCTCCCCACAAGAACTCAGCGGGCCTCCACCCGCCAAGCCGTCCCTCCGCGGAAAACGGAGGCAGCGCAGGGCTCAGGGATGCGTCGGCACTTACGGTTGGCGGCCGGCGGCAGCCATGTTCCGGGCGATTGCGCTTGCGCAGCTGCCGGGACCAGGATGTGCGCGTGCGCGGAGTCCCCGAGCTTCCCCCGCCCAACGCTGGGGCGGCCGCGGGTACCGGGTTATTCATTACCCAGGCGTGGACTTGCCTCGGGGCGGACGCGCAGGCGTTTACCCTCTCCTATGGCCTCCTCTGATTTTAACCCGATGCTATCATTATTTTGTTATAGAGTCTTCCTTTTATTTACTGCATAATTTCCTAAAATATTTCTTTATCTATAATCTTGTTTTTTTGGGATAATAATGTTAAAATTCAGAATAAGTACACTCATTATTCATTGGCAATATAATTATTATTATTATTTTTTTTTTTTTTTTGAGACAGAGTCTTGCTCTGTCACCCAGGCTGGAGTGCAGTGGCGCGATCTCGGCTCACTGCAAGCTCCGCCTCCCGGGTTCACGCCATTCTCCTGCCTCAGCCTCTCCGAGTAGCTGGGACTACAGGCGCCCGCCACCACGCCCGGCTAATTTTTTGTATTTTTAGTAGAGACGGGGTTTCACCGTGTTAGCCAGGATGGTCTCGATCTCCTGACCTTGTGATCCGCCCGCCTCGGCCTCCCAAAGTGCTGGGATTACAAGCGTGAGCCACCGCGCCCGGCTGCAATATAATTATTTACTGGGTGCGTGGCTCACGCCTGTAATCCCAGCATTTTGGGAGGCCTAATTTGTTAAAATGACTAGATCTAAGAAATGTAAACAAAACCAGTAACTTTCCTCTGTAGTAACAATAGCTGGTTGAAAATGAAAACTACACATTGTTTTCCTTCTTTCAGTGGTTCTCTTTAACTTTAGCATGGGAAAATTGGAAGCCTAAATACTGACAGGGAAGAGAGAAACTGTGGTATGTGCAACGGAGCAATAGGGGGTGGTTAAAACAAACGGACTGGGCTTACCTAAGGTCAGGAGTTCGAGACCACCCTGGCCAACATGGTGAAACCCCGTCTCCACTAAAAATACAAAAATTAGCCAGGCGTGGTGACAGGCGCCTGTAATCCCAGCTCCTTGGGAGGCTGAGGCAAGAGAATCACCTGAACCCGGGAGGCAGAGGTTGCAGTGAGCTGAGATCGTACCATCACACTCCAGCCTGGGGGACAAGAGCGAGACTTCGTCTCGGAAAAAAAAAAAAAAAAGGACTAACGTATATACAAGATGGACAGTTCTCCAAAAACAGAGTTCAAAAAGTAAACTGTGCACTTATCCACATGATACAACTTACCTGGAAATAAAAGACACAAAATCTATGTTATACAGAGATTGATACATAAGTAGTAAAGTAACAATAACATGGACCAGATAGATTGTCCAACCTCAAGAAAGTGGCAACTGAGGGGAAAGACTTGGGGAAGAGACAAAGGAGACCTCAGTTATACCTGTGATGCTTGATATGAAAAAACAAATCAAAACCTGAAAATCTGACTACATGTTAACACAGGTAAAATCTCGATGATACATGGGTATCATCTTTATTATTTATAGATTATTCTATTACTCTCTGAACCTCTCCGCAGGTTGAAATACTTCACAATTTTGAAACGAAAATTGGAAAAAAAATTCTAATCCATAATAGTGATTAAATTGTCACAATAGTGATGCTAGGAGCAACTTGGAAATCAATTAGCAAAAGCAATAAAGGATCTTCATGAAGAAAATACAAAAACCTCATTAACAGACCTAAAGTTAAGTTCAGAACACACTGACATTATTCCTGAATGGAAAGTATTTTTTTTAAATTTCTCCATGAAGGCCTATATATTTTTTAAAGTATTAAAATATCAGACCAGGCACAGTGGCTCACGCCTGTAATCCCAACTCTTTGGGAGGCTGGGCTGGGGGGATCACCTGAGGTCAGGAGTTCAAGATGAGCCTGGCCAACATGGTGAAACCCCATCTCTAAAAATATAAAAATTGGCTGGGCATGGTGGCTCACGCCTGCAATCCTAGCACACGGTCTCAAAAAAAAAAAAAAAAAAAAAGATCTTCACAAAACTACTAAACAAAATTATAGCAATTCCAATTCGAAGACTCCCCCAGCCCCCAGCTCACAGAATAAAACAACTTAAAGATCATATGGAGAAAAGTCCAACAGTATCTGGTTAAAAGAATAGTCGGAGGCCAGACGCGGTGGCTCACAACTGTAATCCCAGCACTTTGGGAGGCCGAGGCAGGTGGATCACTTGAGGTCAGGAATTCAAGACCAGCCTGGCGAACATTGTGAAACCCGTCTCTACTAAAGATACAAAAATTAGCCGGGGGTGGTGGCGGGTGCCTCTAATCCTAGCTACTCAGGAGGCTGAGGCAGGAGAATTGCCTGAATCCAGGAGGCGGAGGTTGCAGTGAGCTGAGATCATGCCACTGCACTCCAGCCTGGGCGACAGAACTATACTCTTGTCTCAAAAAAAAAAAAAAAAAAAGTCAGGCACCCTTTATTAGATACTAAAATGTACCATATTAAGCAGATGGGCTCAAATAGGCACTAAAACAGACACAAATATCAGAAGAATAGAAGAGTATGCAAGAAGAGATGAGTAAAAGTAATAATCTAGTAATATAGTTAACAATAAAGCATAACATCATTAATAATATCAAGGGTGTTTTTTCCATTCAGTGGCAAAGAGAAATCCTTAGTGCTAAGTACAGTGCTGACACAAGTGTATATTCTTTATTGTATTTTTTGAGACTGAGTCTCACTGTCCCCCAGGCTGGAGTGCAGTGACGATCTCAGCTCACTGCAACCTCCACCTTTCCCAGGTTCAAGTGATTCTCCTGCCTCAGCCTCCAGAGTAGCTGGGATTACAGGCGCACACCACCACACCCAGCTAATTTTTGTATTTTTAGTGGAGACAGGGTTTCACCTTGTTGGCCAGGCTAGTCTCAAACTCCTGACCTCAGGTGATCCACCCACCTCAGCCTCCCAAAGTGCTGGGATGACAGGCGTGAGCCACCGCGCCCGGCCACAAGTGTATATTCTTGTAGGTCACATGTAGGCAATCTTTTCCTGTGAAAAGCCCAATAATAAACATTTTCAGCTTTGCAGACCATAAGGTCTCTGCCATGACTACCCAACTCTTCCAGGTAGCAGCATAGATAATACTAAACAAACAAGTGTGACTGCATTCCAATAAAACTTTACAGAAACAGAAGGCCCACTGAGGCCATTGTTTGCTAGTCCCTGTTCAGGAATTATCTGTTTGTTCTTGGGGTAGGAGATTTTCTACATCAAGATAAGCATCCCAGAAGTCATTTACAAAATGGCACTTTTTTTTTCTCTTAGAAATGCCAGGATGTAGTCCAGTGGCATGATCATAGCTCACTGCAGCCTTGACCTCCTGGGCTCAAGCAATCCTCCCATCCCGACCTCCTCAGTTGCTGGGACTACAAGTGTACACCACCATGCCTGGCTAATTTTTTTAGTACAGATGGGGTCTCACTATTTTACCCAGGCTGCTCTCAAACTCCAGGGCTCAAGTAATCCTCAGCCTCCCAAAGTGCTGGGGTTACAGGCGTGACCCACCCTGCCTGGCCGACATATGTGGTTTTTTTTTTTTTTGAGACAGTCTTGCTCTATCCCCCAGGCTAGGGTGCAGTGGTGTGATCTCAGCTCACTGCAGCCTCCAACCTCTCCAACCCCGGTTCAAGCGATTCTCCTGTCTCAGCCTCCCAAGTGGCAGGGATTACAGGCACGTGCCACCACGCGCGGCTAATTTTTGTATTTTTAGTAGAGACAGGGTTTCACCATGTTGGCCAGGCTGGTCTACAACAACTGAGCTCAGCAATCAGCCCACTTGGGCCACCCAAAGTGCTGGGGTTACAGGCGTCAGCCACAGCTGTAGCTTCTTTAATGGGGCACTCAAGGCCTTTTGCTGCTGGCTCAACATCCCTTTCAGGCCTTCACTGACCTATGCCACACGGCACTTGCTCCCAGGGATAAAGAGCCAGATCAGCTTCTGCTCACCCCAGTCCTCTTGCCAGAAAGGCCCTCTGGCCTTTGTCCAGTTGCTGGACGCTGCCTCTTCTTTCTGGTTGGTCTCCTCCTCCAGGAGGCATTCGCGAACGCTCCAGTGGAGCCACACGGTCCATGCCTCTTCCACTTATTAAATCAACACCGACAGATTCATAGGCAGCCCCTTCCTCGTCTTTTTTTTCCTCCTGAGCTCGGGAACGTCTGCCGGGGGTGAGGAGGACTCGCAGACCACCCCCCTCCAGGCGGAGGTGGGGGGCTGTCACCTGGCCAAGTGTCCGGAGAACGGCTCGGGCGGCTGACACCGCAGTCCGCGAGGGGCGAGAAGGATCCTTGGACTGTGGGCAGGATCGCAGGCAGCGGAGGCCCTGCCCGGAAGGCGGGATCTGGGGACGATCCCCATTCCTGCCAGCCGCAGACGCGGAGCCCACAGGAGTCCCCGCAGCCCTAGCCCGTGCACCCACGGCGGAGCCGAGGCCGCGACTCCGGGCCTGTTGGCCGGAATCCGCAGCCGTGTCCCGGGCCGCCCCGGTCGCGGCCACCCCTGAGAGCCCCTGGCTCCGCTCTATCCCGCAGTAGCTTGGGGAGTGCAGATCATTACGCCCACCCGCCAAGGCGGACGCCGGACCTTCCGCTGCGCATGAGTGCCCACTGCGGCGCCGTCGCTGCGCATGCGTGTGCTTGCACCGCCTACATCTCCCAGAAAACCCCGCGGCGCGGCGCGCCACCGCTTCCTCCCTCAGGTTGCGTTAGTCGCGACGATGGCGCCCCCCAGCGGCAGCAGGGAGGCTGTGGGGGTCCTGGGCGTTGCGGTGTGCAGGTGTTCTGGGCGGATGCCTGGCGCCGACCTTGAAGGGACCCGAACGTGAGAGGGAAAAACGCCCGTGATGCCAAAGCTTGGGCAGCGGACAGCCAAAATCCTGAAACCCCGTGGTGCTCCCTGTGATTCACTTTCCAGAGGCCCCTCAGTGCCCCGACGCTGGCCCGGAGGGCGGTCGCTATCTTGAGACTGAAGCTCACTTTCGGATCCTGGGCGTTCTTGCCAGGTTTTTAATTAATACAGAGAAAACCAGTGGCTTAGTGACAGTTCGTTTTGAAACTCCCAGAGGAGGGCGGGGCGCAGTGGCTCACGCCTGTAATCCTAGCACTTTGGGAGGCCGAGGTGGGCGGATCTCCTGAGGTCAGGAGTTCAAGACTAGCCTGGCCAACATGATGAAAACCCATCTCTACTAAAAATACAAAAAATTAGCCGGGCGTGGTGGCGGGCACCTGTAATCCCAGCTACTCAGGAAGGCTGAGGCAAGAGAATCGCTTGAACCCAGGAGGCAGAGGTTGCGGTGAGCCGAGATGGTGCCATTGCACTCCAGCCTGGGCAACAAGAGCAAAACTCAATCTGGAAAGAAAGGGAGAAAGGGAGGAAGGAAGGAAGGAAGGAAGGAAGAAAGAAAAGAGATAGAAAGAGTTTCTGAGGAGCAAGCAATTCCCTCAGCCAAAGAGGTAAGAACTGCAAAATAGATAAATATTGCATTTACCTTACCCCAACATTTTATTAAGAACATTTTCAAACAGGCAGAAAATTTGAAACGATTGTGTGGGCCTGGTGCAGTGGCTCACGCCTGTACTTTCTGCACTTTGGGAGGCTGGGAAGGGAGGGTCGCTTGAGCTCAGGAGTTCGAGACCAGTGTGGGCAACACAGTGAGACCTCGTCTCGACAAAAAAATTTTAAAAATTAACCGGGCTTCGTGGCGCGTGCCTGTAGTCCCAGCTACTCAGGAGTCTGAGGCGGGAGGATCCCCTGAGCCCTGGGATGTTGAGGAATGATTGTACCACTGCACTCCAGCCTGGACGACAGAGCGAGACCGTGTCTCACAAGAAAAAAAAATTGGGTGAACACCCACGTACCCAGCCCCTGGGTTAGATAATTACTATTCGACAATATGTGCTTGATCCAAGTATCCATTATTGCATTTATTTTGATAGTAATTAAACAGGGGATTGAGTGACTATGGGCCAGCCGTGGAGGCTTATGCTTGTAATCCCACACTTTGAGAGGCTGAGGCAGGAGAATCACTGGAGCACAGGCGATCAAGCCTGCAGTGAGCTGTGATTGCACTTCAGCCCAGGCGACAGAGTGAGACCCTGTCTCACAAGAAAAAAAAAAAAAAGAGTGACTAATGGATTCAAGCCAATTAGCATCTGCTTATTAGCACATATGCTTTCTAGTTACATAAACTGAGTCAAAAGATTTCATTTCTCTAAAACTTTGTCATTTAACCATCAGAGTAGAGTATAACATACAGGGATGTATGAGGTCTGCATTAGCTAATACCTGTGTGCTCTGCATGGTAAACCTTCAATGCAAATCTGCTGTTTAATTACTGAAGCACATTTCGGAAGAACTGCTACAAGTACAATTCCTAGATGCTAGCGAGAATGGCATATTTAAAATAGTTTTAGTTATATATTATGAAATTTCCTTTCATACGTCTTCTACCATCAGTGTGAGAAGGTCACTGCCACCCATGTTCAGCCAGCAGAGACTCATGTTCTCTAAGCTTTGCATGTCTCTGTTGTTTTCTGTTGTCGTTTGTTTGTTTGAGACGGAGTCTTGCTCTGCTGCCCAGGCTGGAGTGCAGTGGCACTAAGAGGTGACAGCGTGCTGGCAGCCCTCGCTCAATCTTGGCGCCTCCTCGGCCTTGGCATCCGCTCTGGCCATGCTCGGGTAGCCCTTCAGCCTGCCACTGCGCTGTGGGGGCCCCTCTCTGGGCTGGTTGAGGCCGGAGCTGGTTTCCTCAGCTTGCCGGGAGGTGTGGAAGGAGGAGGCGTGGGCGGGAACCTGGGCTTCGCGTGGCGCTTGCGGGCCAGCTAGAGTTCCGGATGGGCGTGGGCTTGGCGGGCCTGCACTGGGAGCGGGCAGCCGGCCCCGCCAGCCCTGGGCAGTGAGGGGCTTAGCACCCGCGCCAGCAGCTGCGGAGGGTGCGCTGGGTCCCCCAGCAGTGCTGGCCCACCGGCTCTGCGCTGGATTTGTCACTGGGCCTTAGCTTCCTCCCAGTGGGGCAGGGCTCGGGACCTGTAGCCCGCCATGCCTGAGCCTCCCCCCAACCCCTGCCCTGGGCTCCTGCGCCGCCCCAGCCTCCCCGATGAGCGCCGCCCCCTGCTCTGCAGTGCCCGGTCCCGTCAACCACCCAAGGGCTGCGGAGTGCAGGCACAATGTGCAGGACTGGCAGGCAGCTCCACCTGTGGCCCCCTGCAGGATCCACTGGGTGAAGCCAGCTGGGCTCCTGAGTCTAGTGGGGACTTGGAGAACTTTTATGTCTAGCTAAGGGATTGTAAATACACCAGTCAGCACTCTGTATCTAGCTCAAGGTTTGTAAATGCACCAATCAGCACCCTGTGTCTAGCTCAAGGTTTGTGAATGCACCAATCAGTGCTCTGTGTCTAGCTAATCTAGTGGGGACTTGGAGAATTTTTGTGTCTAGCTCAGGGATTGTAAATGCACCAATCAGCACCCTGTCAAAATGGACCAATCAGCTCTCTGTAAAACAGACCAATGAGCTCTCTGTAAAATGGACCAATCAGCAGGATGTGGGTGGGGCCAGATAAGGGAATAAAAGCAGGGTGTCAGAGCCCGAAGTGGCAACCTGCAGGGGTCCCCTTCCACGTTGTGGAAGTTTTGTTGTTTTGCTCTTTGCAATAAATCTTGGTACTGCTCACTCTTTGGTTCTGCACTGCATTTATGAGCTGTAACTGTCACTGTAACGGCCTGCAGCTTCACTTCTAAGCCAGTGAGACCACGAAGCCACCAGAAGGAAGAAATTCCGAACATCCAAACGTCGGAAGAAACAAATTCCAGACACGCTGCCTTTAAGAACTGTAACACTCACCGCGAGGGTTGGTGGCTTCATTCTTGAAGTCAGTGAGACGAGGAACCCACCAATTCCAGACACAGCACAATCTCGGTTCACTGCAACTTCTGCCTCCTGGGTTCAAGCAATTTTTTTGCCTCAGCCTCCTGAGTAGCTGGGACTACTACAGGTGCACACGACCACACCCTGCTATTTTTTGTATTTTTAGTGGAGACGGAGTTTCACCATATTGGCCAGGTTGGTATCAAACTCCTGAGCTCGTGATCTGCCTGCCTCAGCCTATTGAAGTGCTAGGATTACAGGCATGAGCCACTGCGCCTGGCCTGTTCTCTGTTTTTGTGTAACAACTTACCACAAAATTACCAGCTTAAAAACCACATTTTTTTTCCTTTTTTTTGGAGACGGAGTCTTGCTGTGTCGCCCAGGCTGGGGTGCAGTGGCACGATCTCGGCTCACTGCAGGCTCCGCCTCCTGGGGAAAGCCACATGTATTTATTATCTCAATGTTCTTGTGAGTCAAGAGTCTGGGCATAGCTTAACTAGGCCCTCTGTTTAGGATCTCCAGAGGTAGCAATCAAGCTGTCAGCTGGCTACATTCCCATCTGTAGACTTGATTACATAAGTATCTACTTTCATGTTCATTCAGTTGGCTGAATCCATTTCTTTTTCTTTTCTTTTTTTTTTTTTTTTGAGATGGAGTTTAGCTCTTGTTGCCCAGGCTGGAGTGCAATGGCGGGATCTCAGCTCACCGCAACCTTCGCCTCCCAGGTTCAAGCAATTCTGCCTCAGCCTCCCGAGTAGCTGGGATTATAGGCATGCACCACCATGCCCGGCTAATTTTGTATTTTTAGTAGAGACAGGGTTTCTCCTTGTTGAGGCTGGTCTCGAACTCCTGACCTCAGGTGATCCACCTGCCTCGGCCTCCAAAAGTGTTGGGATTACAAGCGTGAGCCACCGCGCCCAGCCTGAATCCATTTCTTTGCAGCTGTAGGGCTCACAGTAGCTTCCTTTTTTCAGGCCACCAGCAAGAGTCTGTAACTAAGCCTTCTTATTTATTTATTTAGACAGAACCTCACCTCGCTTTGTCATCCAGGCTGTAGTGCAGTGGCGCAATCATACTTTACTACAGCCTCAACTTCCTGGGCTCAAGCATTCCTCCTGCCTCAGCATCTCAAATAGCTGGGATTACAGGCATATGCGCCACCATGCCTGGCTAATTTTTTTTTTTTTTTTTTTTTTTTTTTTTTTTTTTTTTTTTTTTTTTTTTTTGAGAGGGAGTCTTACTCTGTCACCCAGGCTGGAGTGCAGTGGTGTGATCTCGGCTCACTGCAACCTCTGGCTCCTGGGTTCAAACGATTCTCCTGCCTCAGCCTCGTGAGTAGCTGCAATTACAGGCGCCCACCACCATGCCCGGCTAATTTTTGTATTTTAGTAAAGACGGGGTTTCACTACGTAGGTCAAGCTGATCTCGAACTCCTGACCTCAAATTATCTGCCTGCTTCGGCCTCCCAAAGTGCTGGGATTACAGGCGTGAACCACCGTGCCTGGCCATGCCTGGCTAATTTTTAAAAAAATTTTTTGTTTAGCCAGGTGTGGTGGTGTGCACCTATAGTCCTACTTACTCGGGAGACTGAGGCAGGAGAATTACTTGAACCCAGGAGGTGGAAGTTGCAGTGAGCTGAGATTGCACCATTGCACTCCAGCCTGGGTGACAGAGTGAGATTCTGTCTTAAAAAAAAAAAATAGTGGAGACCAGTCCTCACTATGTTGCCCGGGCTGGTCTCAAACTTCTGGCCTTAAGTGATCCACTGGCCTCAGCTTCCCAAAGTATTGGGAGTACAGGTGTGAGCCACTACCATTGGCCAAGCCCTGTTTCAAAGACTTTCAGCTGTTTTGGAACATCTGCAAAATCCCTCAGCTTTGCCAGGTAACCTAAACTAATCATAGTGTCACAACAGGAAGTGCCACAGATACCATCATAGAATTCTTTCTGTCACAGTATACAACCCAGATATTGAAGTGTATTATTCATTTAAATTGCATGTTTTTGTTTGTTTGTTTGTTTTGAGATGGAGTCTTGCTCTGTCGCCCAGCCTGGAGTGCAGTGGCACAATCTTGGCTCACTGCAACCTCCGCACCTCCACCTCACGGGTTCAAGCGATTCTCCTGCCTCAGCCTCTCTAGTAGTTGGGATTACAGGTGCACGCCACCATGCCTGGCTAATTTTTTTTTTTTAGTAGAGACAGGGCTTCTCCATGCTGGCCAGGCTGATCTCAAACTCCTGACCTCAGGTAATCTGTCTGCTTCGGCCTCGCAAAGTGCTGGGATTACAGGCATGAGCCGCCACACCTGGCCTAACTTGCATGTTCTTAATAACCAGCAAATTTTCACATGTCCTGTAAGTCTGTTCATTAGCTACCCAATTGTTGAGGAGACTGGCCACTTCATATAGTTCACCCATGTCTGTGCTGGAGTCTCACAGCTGTGCATTAAGTTTTATGTAACAGCTCCCTGGCTTCCTTTTCCTCTGATTTTTTTTGTCTGGTTTCTCCAGGCGTCACAGTTAAGGACCAGTAGATACTGAGATGGAGTTGGAAATGCAAAAGGTTTATTGGGGGGCATACCTCACACCTCTGTTCACATCACATGAGCTAACATCCTGTTTGCTAAAGCTAGTCTCATGTGTTTTAGTCCCAAGTCAAGGAACAGAAAGAGGTTCTGTGTTAATTATCGATTGCTTTGTAAGAAATTACCCCAAAACATAGCAGCTTAGACCGGGCACGGTGGCTCAAGACCAGCCTGGCCAACATGGTGAAACCCTGTCTCTACTAAAATAATTAGCAAAGCATGGTGTTGTGCACCTGTAATTCCAGCTACTCAGGAGGCTGGGGCAGGAGAATCATTTGAACCCCAGAAGCAGCAGTTGCAGTGAGCCAAGATTGTGCCACTGCACTCCAGCCTGGGCAACAGAGCGAGACTCTGTCTCAAAAAAAAAAAAAAAAGAAAAACATAGCAGCTTACAACAGGGGAAGACAACTTTTTCTGTAAAGGACCAGACAGTAAATATTTTAGGTTTAGTGGACTATATGGTCTCTGTTGTAACTATCAACCTTGTTGTAGCACAACAGCAGCTATTGACTATACATAATACATGGGCAGAGCTGTATTTCAGTAAAACCTATGGACAGGCCGGGCGTGGTGGCTCACGCTTGTAATCCCAGCACTTTGGGAGGCCGAGGCGGGCGGATCATGAGGTCAGGAGATCGAGACCACGGTGAAACCCCGTCTCTACTAAAAAACACAAAAAAATTAGCCGGGCGTGGTGGCGGGCGCCTGTAGTCCCAGCTACTCAGAGAGGCTGAGGCAGGAGAATGGCGTGAACCCAGGAAGCGGTGCTTGCAGTGAGCCGAGATTGCGCCACTGCACTCCAGCCTAGGTGACAGAGCAAGACTCCATCTCAAAAAAAAAAAAAAAAAAACCTATGGACAGTTGAGTGTGGTGGCTCACACCTGTAATCCCAACACTGTTGGAGGCCAAGGTGGGAGGATCACTTAAACCCAGGAGTTCAAGACCAGCCTGAGCAACAAAGTGAGACCCCCATCCCTACAAAAATAAAAATAAAAATAAAAAAACTTTATGGACACTGAAATTTGAATTTCATATAATTTTCACATCACAAAATATAATTATTCCTTTATTTTCAATTATTAAAAGATGTAAAAACTACAATTAATTGATCACAACCAGTTACAGATTTCTTTGTTCTTCTCCATTCCCACTGCTTCATTTGACCAGCCAAAAAAAAAAAAAAAAGAATTTTAAAAAATACAAAAACTACTCTTAGTTCATAAGCCATCCCCTCCCCAAAAAGGCAACAGACGGGACCAGACTTGGAAACTATAGTTTGCTGACTCCTAGCTGTAACAAATTACCACAGATTTAGTGGCTTAAAACAAAATAATTATCTTATAGTTCTGGAGGTCAGAAATCCAAAATGGGTTGGCTTTCCTTTGGGAGGCATGAGTGGAGAATACATGCCTTCCATATTCCAGCTTCTAAAGGACACTTACATTGCTAGGTCTATGGCCCTGAGTCACTCCAACCTCTGCTTCCATCATCAAAACTCGTTTTCTGATTCTGACTCTTCTGTCTTCCTCTTCCACATTTAAGTATCCTTGTGAATACACTGGGCCCACTCAGATAATCCAGGATAATCTCTGTATCTCAAGATTCCTAATTTATTCACATCTGTAAAAATTCTTTTGTCATGTGAGGTAACATTCACGAGGTTCTAGGGATGAGGATTTGGACATCTTTTGGAAGCCATTACTGAGCTCACTACACAGTCCAAGAAGGCCTCTCTGAGGAGGTCAATGTTAATCTGACTTCTCAAGTAAAAGAAGGAGCCAACATACTGAGGAAGAGCATTTTGGTAGAAGGAGAGCACTAGCAAAGGCTCTGAGGTGGAGACAATTTGGTACAATCAAGAAACCAGCTAGGCACAGTGGCTCATGCCTGTAATCCCAGCACTTTGGGAGGTCGAGGCGGACGGATCACTTGAGGTCAGGAGTTTGAGACCAGCCTGGCCAGCATGGTGAAACCCATCTCTACTAAAAATACAAAAATTAGCCAGGCGTGGTGGCGCGTGCCTGTAATCCCAGCCACCTGGGAGGCTGATGCACAAGAATTGCTTGAGCCCAAGAGGTGGAGGTTACAGTGAGCCAAGATCGCGCCATTGCACTCCAGCCTGGGTGACAGCGAGACTCGGTCCCCAAGGAAAAAAAAAACAATAGCAGGCGGTGAAGACAGAATGGATGGGCAAGGGGAGAGAGCAGAAGAGTCAGGGGAAATGTGGCTGACATGTGCCAGGCCTTGTGCGCCCTGATTAGGAGTTTGGGCTTCACCCTGAAGGAGACAGGAAACCAGAATGGGTGGAGTTAACCTGGGGAGTGACATGATCTAATTTGCACCATTAGAAAGGCACTGCCTGATGTGTGGGGGAAGATCTCCAGCAGGCATTTAGTCACAGGCTTTGAAAATTCAGAAGCTGAGGTTAGTGATCTCGACTTGGAAGTCATCAACATAACAATCGAATGGTGAGGGATACAAGTGACCTCAAACAATTGGCCAAGAAACAGTCACGGTGATGCCATGCTAGGTACTGTTGCCAAGGAAATTAGCAAACAGATTTGGAATCTGCCTTTATGTAGCCATCAACATAGTGAATGTGGACGTTCTACAAAAAAGCATAAATATTTGAGAGCAATGAGAAGTCACTGGTTGAATTTAAGCAAGAGAATTACATGATCTGGTTTACATTTTAAAAGAGACAGGGTCAGGGGGAGGGGGGAGGGTTAGCATTAGGAGATATACCTAATGTTAAATGACGAGTTAATGGGTGCAGCACACCAACATGGCACATGTATACATATGTAACTAACCTGCACGTTGTGCACATGTACCCTAAAACTTAAAGTATAATAAAGATAATAATAAAAATAAATAAATAAATAAATAGAAGAGACAGGGTCTTGCTGTGTCACTCAGGCTGGAGTGCAGTGGTGCAATCATAGCTCGCTGCAACCTTTGAATCCTGGGCTCAAGAAATCCCCCCACCTCAGTCTTCCAAGTAGCCGAAATCATATATGCACACCACCACACCTGGCTAATTAAAACAAATTTTTTTTGTAGACACGGGGGTCTCACGGTGTTGTCCAGGCTGGTCTCGAACTTCTGAACTCAAGTGATCCTCCTGCCGTGGCCTCCCAAAGTGCTGGTATTGCAAGGGCGAGCCACCATACCTGGCCTGGTTTCCATGTTTGAATGGTTGCGCTGGTTGAGTGTTGGGATGGTGTCATGAACAAAAGGAGATGATGATGAAAGCACTACTGTGTAGTTCAGTCAAGAAGTGTCGTGACTTGGAACTGGATGAGTCAATGGAAGTAAAAAGGGTATCATTTCAATGTATGTTTAAGGTGGGCTCAGAATTTGGTGATTGATTCAAAATGGAAGTGGAAGGGTCCATGGCTACTGGCATGAGCAACTGTGATGCCATCCATGGATAGGAGAAACCTGGGAGAAGAGGAGCTAGAGCATGAGAATAGAACTCAGTACTAACAAGGTATGGTTGTAAAATGAATAGACACTCCCAGCAGGCAGTATGAATATGATGAAATATGTCCATGGTCAGAAAAGAATCTGGAATGGAGGTACAAATTCTGATTCATCAATGTTCAGATGGTGTTTGAATCCAGCAGAATAAAACAGACCATGCTGGTGGATGAGAAAAGAGGGCTCAGGACAAGCCCCCAAAGCACTGGGGTCCAGAAGAGCATCTTGAAAAGAGAGTGAGGAGGCTGGGCGCGGTGGCTCACACCTGTAATCCCAGCACTTTGGGAGGCCGAGGCTGGCGGATCACGAGGTCAGGAGATTGAGACCATCCTGGCTGACACGGTGAAACCCCGTCTCTACTAAAAATACAAAAAATTAGCTGCGCACGGTGGCGGGCACCTGTAGTCCCAGCTACTCGGCAGGCTGAGGCAGGAGGATGGCGTGAACCCGGGAGGCAGAGCTTGCAGTGAGCCGAGATCGTGCCACTGCACTCCAGCCTGGGCGACAGAGCGAGACTCCATCTCAAAAAAAAAAAAGAAAAAAGAAAGAAAAAGAAAAGAGAGTGAGAAGTGACTAGTAGCAGAGATTGATCTATTTTCCCATCAGCGACCTGGAGAGACTGGACTTATTCTTATTCGCTCAGTTGCTCCTGGCAAGACAGATTTGGAAACAAATCCACGAGCTTTGGATGTGCTTAATCCCAGCATTTTCTCTCCAGCTCTTAAAATTATGTTTTTTTAATTGATTGAACAAGCCATAATTTATTCAGTGAACAATTGTAGGGGATGTACAAATTTATCTGATTTTTTTCTGGATTGTGAAACTACCATCAAAAGCAAAGAGATAACCAGGAAGGAAGACATTTGTCTTAAAACCATATGCCAGGCCAGGCATGGTGGCTCATGCCTGAAATCCAAGCACTTTGGGAGACTGAGGTGGGCGGATCACAAGGTCAGGAGTTTAAGACCAGCTTGGCCAACATGGTGAAACCCCATCTCTACTAAAAAAAAAAAAAAAATACAAAAATTAGCTGGGCATGGTGGCGTGTATCTGTAATCCCAGCTACTTGGGAGGCTGAGGCAGGAGAATTGTTTGAACCCAGGAGGCAGAGGTTGCAGTGAGCTGAGATTGCACCACTGCCCTCCAGCCTGGGTGACAGAGCAAGACTCCGTCTCAAAACAAAACAAAACAAAAACAACAACAACAAAAATGCCATCCTGAAAATGGAAAGATTCACAAAGAATGAGCTTCATTTCTTCACATTTGGAAGAAACCAGGATTGTAAGGTCCACTTAGAGAAGCAGAAGGATGACCAGGAGAGATGAGTCGAACAAATGATGCTTGAGGAACACTGATTCAGGAATGCGGCTGCAAGAACAAGAAATGCACAGCTAATGTTAAGTAGAATCCAAGCTTTCTTCCACTAAACAATATTCTTTTTTGTTTTGTTTTGTTTTTCAGACAGAGTCTCGCTCTGTTGCCCAGGCTGGAGTGCAGTGGTGCGATCTCGGCTCACTGCAAGCTCTGCCTCCCGGGTTCACGCCATTCTCCTGCCTCAGCTTCCCGAGTAGCTGGGACTACAGGCGCCTGCCACCACACCCGGCTAATTTTTTGTATTTTTAGTAGAGACGGGGTTTCACCGTGTTAGTCAGGATGGTCTCAATCTCCTGACCTCATGATCCACCCACCTCGGCCTCCCAAAGTGCTGGGATTACAGGCGTGAGCCACCGTGCCCGGCCTTGTTTTTGTTTTTTGAGACAGAGTCTCACTCTGTCACCCAGGCTGGAGTGCAACGGCGTGATCTTGGCTCACTGCGACCTTCACCTCCTGGGTTCAAGCAGTTCTCTGCCTCAGCCTCTCAAGTAGCTGGGATTCAGGCACCTGCCACCATGCCTGGCTAATTTTTGTATTTTTAGTAGAGACAGGGCTGTCGCCATCTTGGCCAGACTGGTCTTGAACTCCTGACCTCGTGATCCACCTTGGCCTCCCAAAGTGTTGGGACTACAGGCGTGAGCCACTGCACCTGGACCACTAAACAATATTCTTATCAGCAAATACCACTACATACATGACTTATTGTAAAACAACGTTCAGATTTAATAAACCATAAACGCACAGGGAAAAACCCCTGAAAATCATGATTTTGGGAATGCTTTTGGTCAAAACACTCAACTTCTTAGACTTGCAAATAGTTCAGTGTAGAAAAGCCTTATATATGAAATATACGTAGTAAATTTTTTAAGTGTAGCACAAGTCTCAGTCAATGTAAGAGAATTCATGTTAGAGACAGTTCAGTTGAATGTAAGGAATGTGGGAAAGTGTATTCAGAGCTCCTCTCATCTTTGGTTTGAGAGCACTCACACAGGTGACAAACCCTCCAGATGTTCTGAATGTGAGAAATCCCTGTTTATGGTAAATACTTTCTGACATCAGAGAAGTCATACTGGAGAGAGACCATATAAATGTAATATGTGTAAAGAAGTCTTTAAACAGAGCTCAACCCCACTGATGTATGAGCAAACTCTCTCAGGAAATAGACCTTACAAATGTGTTGAGTATTGGAGAGTCTTTTTTGAGAAATATTTCTTTCAGTATGTTTCAGAACTTATACAGGAGAACAATACTATAAATGTAATCGCTGTAGCAAAGGCTGTAGACACAAATTATACCTTATTCAATATGAGACGATTTATACTTGTGGGAAATTATATATTTGCAGTGAATTTAGGAAATCCTTCTAAAGAAGTGAACGCTTTTACCCTATAGCTAAGAATCTATAGAGACGCTTTATGAAGGGAATCATTCAGGGAAAGGTTTTACACTTTGCTCCTCCACTACTCAAAAATCACAGAAGACACACTGGAGAGCAAAGCGATGGATATGGTCATCGTGGGAAAGGCTTCAGACATAGCCTAGCTCTTATGATGGGACATCAGAGGACTCATACTGAGGAAAACCCCATACACGTAATTTGCGTGGAAGAGCATTCAGGAGTTGTTCTCATATTATTGAACGTAAGAGGACTCATACTGGAGAACCCTATGAATGTAGTCAATGTTGGCAAGCTTTCAACCATGGCTTTTACCTTATTTGACACCAGGAAATTCATACGAATTAGAAAAACTCATTGAAAAAAATCAATGTGGAAAAGCTATTGATTGGAATTCCATTTTATTTGACATCAGGGATAAAGGAGGCAAAAGCCACCAGTTATTTTTTAACTCTTAAGTACCTGAATGTAACAAGACTGCAAACTTGTGACTCCCTGCAGCCACAGATCAGCAGGGATAAGCAGGTCTACTCTACATATGTCCCTAATTTGCCATAGAAACACCATTTAATGGGGACTCAGGGTCTAGGCCTGATGAACAATGTCTCATAGAAACGTCTGGCCATACACGGCTGGGCACGGTGGCTCATGACTGTAATCCCAGCACTTTGGGAGGCCGAGGTGGGTGGATCACGAGGTCAGGAGATCAAGACCATCCTGGCTAACACCGTGAAACCCCGTCTCTACTAAAAATACAAAAAAAATTACTGGGTGTGGTGGCAGGTGCCTGTAGTCCCAGCTACTCAGGAGGCTGAGGCAGGAGAATGGCGTGAACCCAGGAGGCAAAGCTTGCAGTGAGTCGAGATCATGCCACTGCACTCCAGCCTGGGCAACAGAGCAAGACTCTGTCTCGAAAAAAAGAAAAAGAAAAAGAAATGTCTGCCATATGCCTGTAATCCCAGCTACTCAGGAGGCTGAGGCAGGAGAATAGCTGAACCCAGGAGGTGGAGGTTGCAGTGAACCAAGATCACACCACTGCACTCTAGCCTGGGCAACAGAGCAAGACTCCATCTCAAAAAAAAAAAAAAAATGGTTGCCATAGATAATCATGGCTGGGCACAGAGGCTCACACCTGTAATCCCAGCACTTTTGGAGGGCAAGGCAGGTGGATCACTTGAGCTCAGAAATCCAAGACCAGCCTATGCAACATGGAGAAACCCCATCTCTAATAAAAATACAAAAATTAGCTGTGCGTGGTGGTGCATTCCTGCAGTCCCAGCTACTTGGGAAGTGAGGATTGCTTAAGGGGGTCAAGGCTACAGTGAGCTGAGATGGTACCACTGCACTCCAGCCTGGGTGACTAAATGAGACCCTGTCTCAAAAAAGAAAAGAAGAGAAATAGTTGTCATAGGTAATCACATGTAATTTTTTTTTTTTTAAAGAGTGAGCAACAGCAAGATTTATTGCAAAGAGTGAAAGAACAAAGCTTCCACAGTGTGGAAGGGGACCCGAGCGGGTTGCCCGTAAATGTTATCAATGGCAACAGCATATCTATTTTTCTATATCACATATGAATAAAAGAACCATCAACCTTGAAGAATGGTGCAGAAATCATCCACCTTTTAGCATCATGGGGATCATTATGTGTATAATTTTATGATAGTCCTAGATGAGGGCTGAAGGATATGCTATCAATTTTTTTTCTGCATAATCCAAATATTATCACTTCAAACAAATCAGGGAGCTTTATACTAACTTGCTAATACTTTGCCAATGGCATTCTTCTATTTACTTAAATAGAGGCATCATAAAGAGTTGTATGTTGGCCAGGCACGGTGGCCTGTAATCCCAGCACTTTGTGAGGCCAAGGCAGGAGGATCACCTGAGGTCAGGAGTTTGAGACAAGCCTGACCAACATGGTGAAACCCTGTCTCTACTAAAAATACAAAAGTTAGCTGGGTGTGGTGGCACATGCCTGTAATCCCAGCTACTTGGGAAGCCGAGGCAGGAGAATCCGTTGATTCCGGGAGGTAGAGGTTGCAGTGAGCTGAGATTGCCCCATTGCACTCCAGCCTGGGTGACAAGAGCAAAACTCCATCTCAAAAAAATAAAAAAAATGAGTTGTATGTATCTTCACATTTCTAAGGGCTGTCCAATGTCTTGGCAGGGTTAAAAAGACATCATAGTGTGGTGAAGTACCCATACTCCAAAACTAGTGCAAACTTCACAAGTTTCATTGAAAATCCCTTACAAAGAGCACAGGGTATGTATAAGCAGCATTGGTTTCTCTTCTGAAACCCTGGACACTAGAAGATAAGTGAAGATTCCAGAAACAAAAAGACTCTGATTTGAGGATTTGATGCTCAGCAAATATATCATTCACACATATGAGGAGAGAGTAAGCATTTTCAGACCTGTCAGCATTCAAAATTTGTATTCTTTCTGGAAAAATTGCCCAAGAGAACATAATAGTAATCTCTCACAATGGAAGTATGAGCCATGTCCCCAAAAGACATCTAAAAGGACACTTATAGAAGCATTAGTCATAAGGGGCCAAAACTGGATACAGCCCAGCAGTCCATCGGTAATAAAATGTACAAACAAAATGTGGTACATCCATAGTGGAATACTACTCAGCAATTTACCAAACATGAACTACTGATACATGCAGCAACTTGGATGAATCTCAAACACATTATGTTGACTGAAAGAAGCCAGACACAGAAAACCACAGACTATGATTCCATTTATATGAAGTTTGAGGACAGAAAAAAAAATTATGATGATAATCAGGATAGTGGTTAACTCTGGGAGATATTAACCAGGAAGTGGTACAGGGTTTTGGAAATATATTTTCTGTTGACCTGTGTGATGGATTTTTATATATGGACGTTATATATATATTTAGACATATATAAAAAAACTCATCAAGCTGTGAAGTTGAGGACTTTATGCCTATATATATGTTTATGTATACATATGTTTAAAGCTTATATAGTTTACATATATAAAGTTTATATATAAACTTTAATTAAATTAATTAATTAATTAATTTTTTGAGACACAGTCTCACTCTGTTGCCCAGGCTAGAGTGCAGTCGTGTGATCTCTGCTCACTCCAGCCTCTGCCTCCTGGATTTAAGTGATTCTCCTGCTTCAACCACCTGAGGAGCTGGGATTACAGGCAAGTACCACCACGCCTGGCTAGTTTTTGTATTTTTAGTAGAGACAGAGTTTCACCATGTTGGCCAGGCTGGTCTTGAACTCCTGACCTCAAGTGATCCTAATGCCTTGACCTCCCAAAGTACTGGGATTACAGGTGTGAGCCACCATGCCTGGACTAAACTTTAATTTTAAAAGTTTTAAAACGGCCGGGCGTGGTGACTCATGCCTGTAATCTCAGCACTTTGGGAGGCCAAGGTGGGTGGATCACGAGGTCAGGAGATCAAGACCATCCTGGCCAACATGGTGAAACCCTGTCTCTACTAAAAAAATACAAAAATTAGCCGGGCAAGACGGCGCGCACCTGTAGTCCCAGCCACTTGGGAGGCTGAGGCAGGAGAATTGCTTGAATCCGGGAGGTGGAGGTTGCAGTGAGTCGAGATGGCGCCACTGCACTCCAGCCTGGATGACAGAGCAAGACTCTGTCTCAAAAATAAATAAATAAATAAATGTTTTAAAACTATATGCAACCTGGCCGGGCACAGTGGCTCACACCTGTAATCCCAGCACTTTGGGAGTCCAAGGTGGGCGGATCATGAGATCAAGAGATGGAGACCATCCTGACCAACATGGTGAAACTTCGTCTCTACTAAAAATCCAAAAATCAGCTGGGCATGGTGGCGAGCGCCTGAAGTCCCAGGTACTCGGGAGGCTAAGGCAGGAGAATCACTTGAACCCAGGAGGCAGAGGTTGCAGTGAACCGATATTGCGCCACTGCACTCCAGCCTGGTGACAGAGCGAGAGGCCATCTAAGGAAGGAAAGGAAAGGAGAGGAGAGGGGAGGGGAGGGGAGGGAAACGAAACGAAGAAGGGAAGAATAGAGGGAAAAGAGGAGGGAAGAGGGAAGGAGAGAAAGAAGGAAAGAGAGAAAGAAGGAAAGAAGACCCATATGCAAGCTGATGGGATGATGGGATCCAAAGGACTTATGCTGCCATTTTAAACAGTCTCAAAACAAAGACAAAACAAATGCATCTGCCACTGCTGTGCTATGAGTCAGGATGCTTGCTGGGCTGGTAGCAGTTAACCCACCTCATCAGATAATTTTTATTCACATGCCTGGAGAGTTAGCCAAAATAGCTTCAGGAACAGTATGAGCCAGTAGTTCAACAATGTCTCCAAATACTCAATTTCCTTCCACCTTTCCCCTCAGTGGTCTGCAATATTGATTATTCTTAAATTGGCTCCCATTGACAGCCTTATGGCTCAGCTTCTTTTTTTTTTTTTTTTGGAACGAAGTTTCACTCTTGTTGCCCTGGCTGGAGTGTGATGGCACGATCTCGGCTCACTGCAACCTCTGCCTCCTGGGCTCAAGCGATTCTCCTGCCTCAGCCTCCTGAGTAGTTGGGATTACAGGCACCCATCACCACGCCCGGCTAATTTTTGTATATTTAGTAGAGATGGGGTTTCACCATGTTGACCAGGCTGGTCTTGAACTTCTGACCTCAGGTGATCCACCCGCCTCGGCCTCCCAAAGTGCTGGGATTACAGGTGTGAGCCACCGCGCCCGGCCAATGTGGCTCAACTTCTTTCAAGAGACTGGGCTTTTTATTTCTGTATTAGTTTCCTATCACCACTGTAACAAATTACTACAAACTCAGTGTCTTAAAACAAGAGATAAGAGAAATATTAAAATAAGACAAATCGATTCTCTCATTTCTGGAGGCCAGAAGCATGAAATCCACATCTGGGCCAAATTCAAGTCTTGGAGGCTCCAGGAGAGAATTCATTCCCTGCCTCTTCCAGCTTATGGTGGCTGCTGGCTTTCTTTTTTTTTTTTTGAGATGGAGTCTTACTCTGTTGCCCAGGCTGGAGTGCAGTGGTGTGATCTTGGCTCACTGCAATCTCCGCCTCCCGGGTTCAAGCGATTCTCCTGCCTTAGCCTCCCGAGTAGCTGGCATGACATGCGCATGTCACCACATCCAGGTAATTTTTGTATTTTTATTTTTAATTTAATTTTATTATTTATTTATTTATTTTGAGAGAGAGTCTTGCTCTATCACCCAGGCTGGAGTGCAGTAGCACGATCTCAGCTCACTACAACCTCTGCCTCCTGAGTTCAAGCCATTCTCCTGCCTCAGCCTCCCCAGTAACTGGGGTTACAGGCACGCAACACCATGCCCAGCTAATTTTTAAATTTTTAGTAGAGACAGGGTTTCACCGTATTGGCCAGGCTGGTCTCAAACTCCTGACCTTGTGATCCACCCACCTTGACCTCCCAAAGTGTTGGGATTACAAGTGTGAGGTACCCCGCCCAGCCTATTTTTATTTTGTTTTTTTATTTTTTTGAGAGGGAGTCTCACTCTGTCACCCAGGCTAGAGTGCAGTGGCGTGATACTGGCTCACTGCAACCTCCGCCTCCCAGGTTCAAGCAATTTTCTGCCTCAGCCTCCCGAGTAGCTGGGATTACAGGCGCCTGCCACCATGCCTGGCTAATTTTTGTATTTTTAGTAGAGATGGGGTTTCACCATCTTGGCCAGGCTGGTCTTGAACTTCTGACCTTGTGATCCACCCGCCTCAGCCTCCCAAAGTGCTGGCATTACAGGCGTGAGCCACTGTGCCCAGCCAACTTTTGTATTTTTAGTAGAGATGGGGTTTCATCATGTTGGCCAGGCTGGTCTCAAACTCCTGACTTCAGGTGATCTGCCTGCCTCGGCCTCCCACAGTGCTGGGATTACAAGCGTGAGCCACCGCGCCCGGCCTGCTGGCATGTTTTGACTTGTGGCTGCACAGCTCCAGTCTCTGCCTCCACGGTCACATCACCTTCTCCTTTTCTGCGTATGTGTGATCACATCTGTCTCTGCCTCCCTCTTGTAAAGATACATGTGATTACATGCACAATCCAGGATCATCTCCCCTCTCAAGATCTTTAAATACATATGCAGCCCCTGTCCCTATATAAGGCAACATTCATAGGTTCCAAGAATTCAGGCCTGACATCTTTGGGGGACATTTTTCAGCCTAACACACTCTCCTAACTTTTAATCAAAGTCCTGGGCTTCACTCTCCATTCATGTTCATTGCTTTGACAATTGTCATGGACAGGAGGGTGCCTTGCACTGACTGGCTTGGACCAGAGTGCTTGCATGCCCCTGGATTAATCACTGCAGCAACGGAGACAGAATGAGGCCAGTGCGCCATCCACTGGAGCTGACATTGAGGGGCAACTTCACCCATAGCTGCCCAAAAGGGTATCTGGGGTGTTCTGAGGGTGTTCTGGGGTGTATCTGAGGAAAGGGATGAGTGGAAAGGTCTCACAAATGAATCTTTTTCTTTTTTTTTTTTTGAGATGGCATTTCACTCTTGTTGCCAGGCTAGAGTGCAATGGCACGGTCTCAGCTCACCACAACCTCTGCCTCCCGGGTTCAAGTGATTCTCCTGCTCAGCCTCTCCCGTAGCTGGGATTACAGGCATGTGCCATCACGCCTGGCTGATTTTGTATTTTTAGTAGAGACGGGGTTTCTCCATGTTGGTCAGGCTGGTCTGAAACTCCCGACCTCAGGTGATTCGCCCACCTTAGCCTCCAAAAGTGCTGAGATTACAGATGTGAGCCACTGCGCAGCCTCACATGAAAAAGACTTTTCTCTCAATTTCTCAATCTCTCTCTCTCTCATGTTTTGAAATTCTGGCTTCCCTCCTAAACCCAAGGGAGAGCTCGCACTTCTCCCTTACCTCAGCGGAATGCCATCTTTCCCATCCAGCACCCCATTCAGTCCTCCACCAGCGTCCCCATGTCCTGGTAGCTGCTCCCTGGATGTTGGGACTTCACTCAATTCTATTTTTTTTTTTTTTTTTTTTTTTTAGGAGACAGGGTCTCACTCTGTTGCCCAGGCTGCGGTGCAGTGGCCTGATCATAACTCACTGCAGCCTTATTCTCCTGGGCTCAAGGAACGCTCCCACCTAAGCCTCCTGAGTAGCTGGGATTACAGGAACGTGTCACCATGCCTAGCTAATTTTTAAATTTTTTTGGTAGAGATGGAGTCTCACTATGTTGCCCAGGCTGGTCTTTAACTCCTGGCCTCAAGTGATCCTCCTGCCTCAGCCTCCTAAAGTGCTGGGATTGCAGGCATAAGCTGTTGACCCCTCGGTTCCAGATCTTTGCTGGCAGCAAGTCCAGAAACTTCCGTCCAGATCTGGTTTGTGGCCTTATAACTTAATGTGAGGAGAGGTCTCTGGGGTAGATGGGCTCCACCCAAGCAGACTTTTGTGTCAGCTACTGTGGCTGTGCCACCCACCTTCATTGCAGCACAGTCCGGCGCCTTCTACAGATGCCAAAAAAACCAGCTACACTTTCCCAGCTTTTCTCCCAGCCAGGACATGGATGCATGTGTCAATCCTGGCTAACAGGTCAGAGGAAGTCAACAAGAGAAGTCTTCGAAAATGTTGTATTACTTCTTTTTTTTTTTTTTTTTTTGGAGACAAAGTCTCACTCTGTTGCCCAGGCTGGAGAGCAGCGGCGCATGATCTTGGCTCACTGCAACCTCCACCTCCCAGGTTCAAGCGATTCTTCTGCCTCAGCCTCCTGTGTAGCTCAGACTACAGGCGTGAGCCACCAAGCCCAGCTAATTTTTTGTATTTTTATTTTTATTTTTTATTTTTATTATTTTTTTTTTTTGAGACGGAGTCTCTCTCTGTCGCCCAGGCTGGAGTGCAGTGGCGCAATCTCGGCTCACTGCAAGCTCCGCCTCCCGGGTTCATGCCATTCTGCCTCAGCCTCTCCGAGTAGCTGGGACTACAGGCGCCTGTCACCACGCCCGGCTAATTTTTTGTATTTTTAGTAGAGACGGGGTTTCACCGTGGTCTCGATCTCCTGACCTCGTGATCCACCTGCCTTGGCCTCCCAAAGTGCTGGGATTACAGGCACGCACCACCACGCCTGGCTAATTTTTTGTATTTTTAGTAGAGATGGGGTTTCACCATATTGACCAGGCTGGTCTCGAATGCCTGACCTCGTGATCCGCCTGCCTCAGCCTCCCAAAGTGCTGGGATTACAGGCGTGAGCCACTGTGTCTGGCCAAAATGTAATACTTATTTGTGGTAGGGAGAGTAATGCCCCCTTTCCTTCAGAGATGTCCTCATTCCAAACCCTGGAACCTATACATGTGTTACCTTCGCATGGCAAAGGGGACATTGAAGATGCCATTAAGGATCTGTTTTTTAGAGACAGGGTCTCACTCTGTCACCCAGGCTGGAGTGCAGTGGTGTGATCATGGCTCACTGTAGACTGGAACTCCTGGGCTCAAGCGATCCTCCTGCCTCAGCTTCCTGAGTAGCTGGGACCACAGATGCATGCCACTACACCCAGCTATTTTTGTTGTTGTTGTTGTTGAGACAGGGTCTTGCTCTGTTGCCCAGACCAGTCTCGAACTCCTTGGCTCAAGCGATCTTCCTGCCTCAGCTTCCCAAAGTGTTGGGATTACAGGTATGAGCCACCATGCCTGGCCAGATTCTTGAGATGGGGAGATTATTCTGGATTACTTGGGGTGGGTCCTATTTAATCAAATGTCTTTGAATAACTTGAGGCAGGATTCAGAGTAGATGATGTGATGATGGAATGAGAGATTTGAAGATGCTACACTGCTGGCTTTAAAAATGGAGGAAGGGGCCATAAGCCAAGGAAGGCAGGTAGTCTCTAGAAGCTGGAAAAGGTGAAGAAATGGATTATCTCCTAGACCCCCCAGAAGGACCACAGTCCTGCTGACATCTTTATTTTAGCCTAGTAAGACCCATTTTGGACTTCTGACCTCCAGAGCTGTGAGACAATAAATTTTTTGTTGTTGTTTTTTTTTTTTTTTTTTTGAGACAGAGTCTCGCTCTGTTGCCCAGGCTGGAGTGCAGTGGCGCGATCTCGGCTCACTGCAAGCTCCGCCTCCTGGGTTCACGCCATTCTCCTGCCTCAGCCTCTCCGAGTAGCTGGGACTACAGGCGCCCGCCACCACGCCCGGCTAAGTTTTTTGTATTTTTAGTAGAGACAGGGTTTCACCGTGGTCTCGATCTCCTGACCTCGTGATCCGCCCGCCTCGGCCTCCCAAAGTGCTGGGATTACAAGCGTGAGCCACCGCGTCCGGCTTGTTGTTGTTTTAAGACACAAAGTTTTGGTAATTTGTAACAGTGGCAATAGAAAGCAAATACACTTCCTGATGCCAACTTCTTCAGCCAAATGTTGCATGGCTACATGCTAGACTCAGAACTGTAATCACCATCTTAAGATTGCAAAGATGTGTGCCTCAGAAAGAACCAAGGCCATACACTGGGGAGGGCTGAGCTAAAGGATGGACAGTGCCTGGCTACAGCTCATACTTGAGCCCAGGGGTCAGCCCTAGAAGCCCTTACATCTGGATTTAATTACACTTTTTATTTTGTGATTTCTATTTTTATTTGTGCTGAGACAGAGTCTCTGGAGTGTAGTGGTGCGACTACAGCCTCAACTTCCCAGGCTCAGGTGAGCCTCCCACCTCAGCCTCCCAAGTACCTGGGATTACAGGTGTACACCACCACACACAACTAGTGTTTTGTTTGTTTTCGTAGGGATGGAATCTCACACAAAAAACTGGGCAAGTATGTTCCCCAGACTGGTCTTGAACTCCTGGGCTCAAGCGATCCTCCCACCTTGGCCTCACAGTGTTGGGATTACAGGCATGAGCCACTGTGCCCAGCCTGGACTTAATGAAAAAAAAAAAAAAAATTTTTTTTTGAGTCAGTCTTGCTTTGTCACCCAGGCTGGAGTGCAGTGGTGTGGTCACCCAGGCTGGAGTGCAATGGTGTGATCTCAGCTCACTACAACCTCTGCCTCCTGGGTTCAATTAATTCTTATGCCTCAGCCTCCCAAGAAGCTGGGATTACAGACATGCATCATCACACCTGGCTAATTTTTGTATTTTTAGTAGAGAATGGTTTTTGCCATTTTGGCCAGGCTGGTCTTGAACTCCTGACCTCAAGCAGTCCACCCACCTCAGCCTCCCAAAGTGCTGGGATTACAGATGTGAGCCACTGTGCCCAGTCAGTGAAATTTAAGATCATGAATGGTGGCATATTGTCACTTCCGCCAAAACCACACCTTACATGATAACCCTTTCTTCCTCCCCACCAGCTTCTGCTCTCAAGTCTCGTTTGGTCATGCTGAGCCAGTTTGGGGACTCCTAGGAGCAGCCATACAGGTAACCAGTTCTGCTGGCTCAGGACGGCCCCTGCTGCCCTGACTCAGAGACACTTCCTGCAAGGCAGACATCTCATGCAGAGCAGAGGCCACTGTAGTCAGAAGGAAGGGCCTGGTAGTCTCAAAGGCACAGCCAAGGGGCTGCAACGATGGAAAGGAGATATTCCCTAAGTCCAACGGCGTGACATGGAAGCACACTCTGGGACGTGGTTGACTCAAGTGATCCATGCAGATGTGGGTGCTGTCTCTCTCTCTGTTCTTCACAGAGTGTGGACTCTCTGGGTGAAAATAGGTGCCCAGAATTAATCACACACTTACATTCAAAATAAACCGTGCCAACTTGCTGAACCACAAAATGATTCCCTCGCCATGGCCCCTAAAGAACTCCGTGATAAGAACTGTATGCTATTGATGGCTCTGAAGTCTAAATTTATTGGCAAAAGCAAAGAACATGCCTGAACTGGTCACTTCTGCAGGCGTTTCTCCTTAAGATGAGTTTGAAGCCAATTGGTTATGTGAAGAATAGCAATCAGTTCTCACACTGGAGGAGGGGGAAGCACAAAAGAAAGTTCAAGGGTCAAGCCTCCCAAACGGCTCTGTTGTAATCCTATGTGCTCTTTCATTGTATTTAGTGATGAATTTGGGTAACTGACACTTTACTCATTGGCCATCCATCCTCGAACTTGATAAGCATTTTCATTTATGTAAGTTTACTTGTAATTCTTCCAAAACTTATCTTCACATTTCCCAGCAAACTAATTTCAGACATTTTATGTTTTTATGATTCTATTGTGAAAGGAACCTCCACTTCAATATACTTGTTGCAGGTATAGATTTTGTGCATTGCTTTGTGGTGTTGATTTGTCCATCTTTTTTATTCTGCCTGGCTTGTTGTAATCTTGATTCTTAAAGTTTTCAATTGGGTTTCTAAAGTATGTTAATGTTAATAAATGCATTTTTAGGTTTCCTTTCCCAATCATTACAGCACTTAGGTCTATTTCATATCCGATTGATTTATTTATTAAGACAAGGTCAAGCTCTGTCGCCCAGGCTGGAGTGCAGTGACATAATCAGGGCTCACTGCGGCTTCAACTTCCTTACCTCATGATCCTCCTACTTCAGCCTCCTGTGTAGCTAAGACTATAGGAGTGTGCCACCACACCCAGCTATGTTTTTTGCTTTTTTAATACAGACGAGGTTTTGCTATGTTGCTCAGGCTGGTCTTGAACTCCTGAGCTCAAGTGATCCTCCCGCCTTGGCCTCCCAAAGTGCTGGGATTATAGGTATGAGCCTGGCCTCATACTTTATTTGTAGTAACAAGAATATCTGGAAAATGTTCAACATTGCTGAGAGCAGATTTCTTTCATTTTTGATGTGTGTATCCTCCATGGTTATTGAATAGAGGAGTAAACAAGAAAAAGACTCAAGAAGAGAGACGGGAGTCAGTTCTCATCAGAGAAGAAAAGGTCGATTTCCTGAGCCAGGAAATATTGAGATGGGTTGTGTTCAGGACTAGCAGGAGGTGTGTGGCTGGCTTGTTCCTTGTCTACACCCTACTGAAAAGATGCCCCACACTAAGGACAGCAAGAGGGAAAGAGTGAGCCTCGTCCTCCGTGACTTCAGTGGGCAGCTTAACCAGCACCAGAAAAGACCTATACTTGCAGATTTTCTTTGTGAGAAAACGGCGTTGGTTATTTGGGATTTTATTTATTTCCAACCAAACATGCCTTAACGGATACAGGGTGCAAAGGCGTGTACTAGATTATTCCAAACCTGCCTCACTGGTTTGTCCGGCATTCTGTGGACTTCCTGCATTCCTCTTTGAGGCAGGCTGTTTCCTGGAGGTTGTTTGTGATCGGCCTCTGCTCAGAGCCCAAATTCTTAGCCTTTCCCCCATGTGTTATGTCCAGTGTGGATTATCTTGATGGTGAGTTTACCTTTGATGTTGGGGAAAACAGGCAAAGAATGAATGAGCAGCAGTAACCAAAGAGCCTCTTTTCTGGGAAACAAGCTATGATATTAATAATTTATAGTTCAAATGCACACTAATTTATCCATACTTCTGTAACCTTACGTTCCCAAGCTCTCAGAAGTTCAGAGAGGTTTCCTCAAAGCTCACATTTCAAAGATGGAAAGACACATCTTTCTTCTTTTTAAAAATGATTTTAAAATGTGTCTCCCTTTACATGGAACAATTTGAGATGCTCTGTGTGATGAAAAAGAGACAGAGAATGATGAGTGGAGATCAAATCCTGGGTCCATGATTCAGTTGCACAGCTGGCTTAGGACTCAGTTGAACACCACTAGCTGCCATAATGGTCCAGCTGCCATAATGGTTTGGGCCAACTTATAGCTTTACATATTTTATTCTTAGTCATATGTTGTTTATTTATTTATTATTTATTTATTCATCTATTTATTTTGAGATGGAGTCTCGCTGTGTCGCCCAGGCTGGAATGCAGTGGCACACTGCAAGCTCCACCTCCTGGGATCATGCCATTCTCCTATCTCAGCCTCCCGAGTAGCTGGGACTACAGGCGCCAGCCACCATGCCCAGCTTATTTTTGTATTTTTAGTAGAGACGGAGTTTCACAGTGTTAGCCAGGGTGGTCTCGATCTCCTGACCTCATGATCTGCCCGCCTCGGCCTCCCAAAGTGCTGGGATTACAGGCGTGAGCCACTGCGCCGGGCCATATGTTGTTTAATTTAAACCAACAGTAGACCATTGATTTAAAAAAGCATATGGGGCCAGGGGCAGTGGCTCACTCCTGTAATCCCAGCACTTTGGGAGGCCAAAATGGGCGGATCACCTGAGATCAGAAGTTCGAAACTAGCCTGACCAACATGGTGAAACCCCGTCTCTACTAAAAATATAAAAATTAGCTGGGTGTCGTGGCATCTACCTGTAATCCCAGCTATTAGGGAGAATGACGCAGGAGAATCACTAGAACCCGGGAGGCGGAGGCGGAGGTTGCAGTGCCATTGCACTCCAGCCTGGGCAACAAGAGCGAAACTCCATCTCAAAAAAAAAAGCACATGGAAAAATATTAATATATTTAAATAACTCAGTATCTCAATAAACCTATGCCTGACTATGTGGAATATATATATATATTTATTTGAGATGGAGCCCCCTTTAGTAGAGACGGGGTTTCACCATGTTGGCCAGGTTGATCTCAAACTCCTGACCTCAGGTGATCCACCCACCTCAGCCTCCCAAAGTGCTGGGATTACAGGTGTGAGCCACCGCACCTGGCCCTATGCGGACTATATTAAGAGAGAAAAAGTAAAAATTAAACTTTTCAATTGAATGAAATAACTACTATTACTAAAACACACATTTTCACTTATGATCCATAATGCCTTCTATGCAATTCAAAATTCCAGATATTTTCTAACAGAAAATTTCTCCGTTATGTGTCTGCAAAATTTGTATGAACAAGGCTATTTATATTTTGTCTCTCTTCCACTTAGTGTAAATCTTCTTGTATTTTGCTACAGCTATACTCATGTGTTTGATGGCCAGGTGCTACCCCAGACCTCTTAGGGATTTACATACTGTATAGTGCAAATACATTACCATCCTACTAAAATCCAAATGAACATGAATTCCAAAATACATCTGGCCCAGAAGGTTTTGAACAAGCAATCAAGGCACTGTCTAAATCCAACGATGAATAACATTTTTTCAACATTTTACATGTTTAATAGTTAACATTTCTTCAGAAGTCATTTTTTTTTACAAATTACAATAAACAGCATATTTAATTTGCTAAACAGGAAAAGTACACAATTATTAAAAGTTGAATTAAAATGACTCTCATAAATCAATCTTCAATAATATACTTATTTAAAACCATCTTTAGGTTGGGGGCAGTGGCTCACGCCTGTAATCCCAGCAGTTTGGGGGGCTGAGGTGGGTGGATCACCTGAGGTCAGGAGTTGGAGACCAGCCTGGCCAACATGGCAAATCCTCATCTCTACTAAAAATACAAAAATTAGCCGGGCATGGTGGCACACCCAGCTACTCAGAAGGCTGAGGCAGGGAGAATCGCTTGAACCCGGGAGGCAGAGGTTGTAGTTGAGCCGAAATCGCGCCATTGCACTCCAGCCTGAGCGAAAGAGCAAGACTCTGTCTCAAACCAAAAAAAAAAACAAAACATCTTTGGCCAGGCATGGTGGCTCATGCCTGCAATCCCAGCACTTTGGGAGGCCAAGGCGGGAGGATTGCTTGAGTCCAGGAGTTCAAGACCAGCCCTGACAACACACTGAGACCTCATCAAAGCCAGGTGTGGTGGCATGCACCTATAATATTTATTAAATATTTATTAAATATTTATTAAAAATTAGCCAGGTGTGGTGATGCACACCAGTAGTCAGTCCTAGCTACTTGGAAAGCTAAGATGGGAGGAACACGTGAGTCCAGGAGGTTGGGCCAGCAGTAAGCCATGATTGCAGCACTGCTCTCCAGCCTGGGCGACAGAACAAGACCCTGTCTCAAAAACAAATTCTTTTAATCAAAAATCAGGTTTTATCCTATACTACATAAATAGAAAGAAATCATTAGAAGAATTTCCACCTGCCTGGGCAACATGGTGAAGTTTCTGTCTCTACAAAAAAGTACAAAAGAGGCCGGGCGGGGTGGCTCATTCCTATAATCTCAGCACTTTGGGAGGCTGAGGTGGGCGGACTGCCTGAGGTCAGGAGTTCGAGACCAGGCTGGCTAACATGGTGAAACCTCATCTCTACTAAAAATATAAAAATTAGCCAGGCGTGGTGGCGCACGTCTGTAGTCCAAGCTACTTGGGTAGCTGAGGCAGGAGAATCGTTTGAACCCAGGAAGCAGAGGTTGCAGTGAGCCGAGACTGCGCCACCTCACTCCAACCTGGGCGACAGAGCAAGACTCTGTCTCCAAAAAAAAAAAAAAAAAAAAGCCAGGTGTGGTGGCATGCACCTGTAATCCTAGCTATTTGAGAGGCTAAGGTGGGCAGATCACTTGGGCCCAGGAGGTGGAGGCTGCAGTGAGCTGTGATCACACCAGTGAGCTGTGATTGCACCAATGCATTCCAGCCCGGGTGACAGAGCAAGACCCTGTCTCAAGAAAAAAAAAAAAAGAAAGAAAGAAAGAAAAGAATTTCCAAGGGGGTTTGCTTCCTTGCGATTAAGGGCCTCCATCAAACTTGAAGATGAAGGGCTAGACGTATCCCTATTCAAATCCAGAACAAAACAAGACTATTAGTAAACATGACTACTTAACATAGCTCTGTCATACTGGCTAGGACTATACAATGTTAATTTTTTAAAGTTGAAATATGGAAAAAGAAGATATCAAATTACTTATTAATTGGGGATGGTGTATCTATAATAGACAAGAAAAATCCAAGGAAATATGATTAGACTATAAGATATCTGCACAGTCTCTGAGTAAATACTCCTATGCCAAAATCAACACACTAACAGCAACAACAATTAAACAATGTGTAGCCTGAGGTTGGATCCTCCACAGTGACCAAAAAAACCAACAACCCGTGGAACAAGTTTAGCAGGCAGTGTACACGACCACCAGAGGGAGGCAGAGGGCTGCTGAGACCTGCCAGGAAATATCAAGAAAGAGTACACAGGACCCTGAGCACGGAGAGAGATCATTAGGGCCCTCAGGTCCCAAGAAGACAAGACCATACCAGGACCTGGGACCTAAGGAAGATAAGAAAACACCAGATGTCGGTCCTTGAGGAAGCCAAGAGAATATCTCCTTGTCCTGAACTCCCAAGGAAAATGAGAGCACCCTGGGCCCAAGGATGGGTGGCACACACCAGGTCCTGGACAGCTACAGACTTAGGTTTCCTCTCCCTAGACATGAGCACCTCAGCTTCCAGGAGCAAACTGGACCACAGGCGGACACGAGGCAGAGGGTCCTGCTCCTCCTCCCCAATGCCTGGGGTACACTTAGCCCTGATCATCTCTCCAGAACTAGGGTGGACGTTTGGCCTCATTTCCATCACACTTGCGGTCCACCTAGCCTTCCCTCCTTCCCCTTGCACTCCCCTGACCTTCCTACTCCCTTCCTCTAATCCCCAAAACTCGGGTGGACGTTTGGCCACGTTGCCATCACACTTCCGGTCCTCCGAGTTTCCTTCCCCTCCCTGACCTTGAGTGGACACTTGGCCCTGTCCACCCTCACTTCCAGGCAGGACCCATCTCCCAGAAACATAGGTGCCGTCAGTCCCAACTCCTGCACACTTCCGGCTCTCCCAGTCTTCCCCTTCTTTCTCGCCTTTGAAACTGGTGGAACTTCAGTACCTCTCCCCACTCCCCCCGCGACTTCCGTCTTCCAGTCGCCCCCCCTTCCCCAAAAGTTGCGTGGACTCTAGCCCCGCCTCCTACATTCTCCCCGCCCTCCCTGTCCCCGCCCCTCCACCCAGATGGACGGCCAGTTAGGCCCGCCCCCCGCACTTCCGGCCCTACCCGTCCTTCCTCTTCCCAAGGGACGTCATAATTAATCCCGCCCCCAACACCACCCAACCATCACCCACTCCAGCACTTCCGGCCTGACCCCTGTCCAGCTCCTTTCCTTTCTCCAGGTTCTGCTCTGCCCCAAGAGTGGTCGCCTTTGTGGCAGGGCACGACTCTCTCCCAGCTCAAGTCGCCGTCCACATTAGTGTGGGGCCCTGCGGCCTAGCGTCCCTCACCAGAGGCCTCCCCTTGCCCAGCTGGACCGCCGAGGGACATCGACGAGTACCCTCCTCCTGCTGTCCCCGGCTTCGCCTGCCGCCCCTAACCGGCCAGTCAAGATGGCCGCCGCTGGGTGAGGCGAGCTGGCGCGCCGCGGGGGCGTCTGGGAGTTGTAGTCCGGGACGGCGGGCTGACGCACTTCGCCGCCGGCCGACGGGCGCCATTGTGCGGCTCGCGCCGGGTGAGTGCCGCGCGAAACCTGCGTCCGTCGGGGGCTGCGCTGGGCGGGTCCGGAACCGTTAGTTGGGGGCGAGCGCGGCCTCTGCATTTCCCGCCGAGCTCGGGTACCCTGAGCCGGCCGTGCCTGCAGTCCTCCCGCCGCTCTGTGGGATGGGGTCGGTGACCCGGAACCCCGAGGGGAGACAGTGCTTTCGGGGCGCCGGGGTGGAGAGAACAGATCGCCTCCGGGAGCGTGGGGTCTGGGCCAGGGAGGCGATCCCCTCCGATGCGCGGGACAGAGGAGGCTCGGTGTCCTTTCGGGGAGGGGAAAACTGGTCCTATCCAGTCCTGTGAGAGTCCTATGACTCACTCTGGGCGTTTTCCAGTTTGGGTGGAATTGTCATTTCCCGCTGAGGGAGCCGTTCCTGGGCGGAGGCTGCGGTAGCTCCCCAGCGGACCCCTTACGCCTCTCCCTCCCCTCCCAACTTCGGTTTCCTCAGGACTCTGCCCACTTCCACCAGAGACACATTGAGAAGGAGGAAACTATGGCCTCAAGGCTTCCGACGGCCTGGTCCTGTGTGAGTAGAGGCTTCCTTCGGCTTTTGAGTCCCCTACCGCACCTGGGCGGATGCGGACGGTGGTGAGATACCACCTTCCCTGAAATACCCTCATCCTCCAGAGCACCTCGGGAAGGGGATAGAGATTGGTTGGGCATGAGAGATCCTGCGTGATGGTGGAACTGCAGGTTGCTTGGTTTTCCAAGGGTGTAGTTAGAATAGAGACCAGATTGTAGGGGCTTCTGAAGGCCAGGTTAAGGCTCTTCTTTGTATCCTTTATACTGGGAAGAGTAATTGACAGGTCTTTTGTTTGTTTATTTGTTTTTTGTTTTTTGAGATGGAGTCTCCCTCTATCGCCCAGGCTGGAGTGCAGTGGCGCGATCTTGGCTCACTGCAACCTCCGCCTCCTGGGTTCAAGTGATTCTCCTGCCTCAGCCTCCCCGAGTAGCTGGGACTACAGGCATGTGCCACCATGCCCAGCTAATTTTTTTTTTTTTTTTTTTTTTTTTGTATTTTTTGTGGAGACGGGGGTTTCACCATGTTGGCCAGGCTGGTCTCGAACTCTTGACCTAAGGTGATCCACCCATCTCGGCCTCCCAAAGGTCTATGCAGGGATCAGGCTTATGTTTAGATTTCAGCAGATAAATTGGCATGAAGCAAGAGGTGGCAGCAGCAGAGTTCAATAACAAGTAGAAAAGACAGGTGAGGATGGATCCCTGACAGGTGAAGGAGATAGAAAGAAGTATCAGGGCCCTGGGTAGGGGCTGACGGCTTGGGTGTGATGGTGCAGCTCAGAGAATTCCCTAGGAGGCATACGCGCCACTCTCAAAGTCAGAATTTTCAAATGAATAAGAAATAGGGGGCCGGGCGCGGTGGCTCACACCTGTAATCCCAGCACTTTGGGAGGCTGAGGCGGGTGGATCACGAGGTCAGGAGATTGAGACCATCCTGGCTAACATGGTGAAACCCAGTCTCTACTAAAAATACAAAAAATTAGCCGGGCGTGGTGGCGGGCACCTGTAGTCCCAGCTACTCAGGAGGCTGAGGCAGGAGAATGGCGCGAACCCAGGAGGCGGAGCTTGCACAGTGAGCCGAGATCGCGGCACTGCACTCCAGCCTGGGCGACAGACGGAGACTCCGTCTCAAAAAAAAAAAAAGAAAAAAGAAAAATAGGGCCGGGTGCAGTGGCTCACGTCTGTAATCCCACTTTGGGAGGCCGAGGGAGGCAGATCACAAGGTCAGGAGTTTGAGACCAGCCTGACCAACATGGTGAAACCCCATCTCTACTAAAAATACAAAAATTAGCCGGGCGTGGTGGTGGGCGCCTGTAATCCCAGCTACTCAGGAGGCTGAGGCAGGAGAATCGCTTGAACCTGGGAGGTGGAGGCTGCAGTGAGCCAAGATTGCGCCACTGCACTCCGGCCTAGGAGACAGAGTGAGACTCTCTCTCAAATAAATAAATAAATATATAAATAAATAAAATAAATGGACAGATTTTCATATGCTACGGAGGTCTCATGTGTTGCTCTCCTTATTGTAACCTGAATAGAGTCAAGCTTGGGTTTGCTTGGGGTTTCAGACAAAGACAGGAACTCAGGATGAGACTCCCAAAATGCCCTTGGATCATCTTGTAGACCATTCTGTGCTTTCACTGGCCTGGTCAGCCTCCCCTGTCTTTCTTTTGTCGTGGATGCGGATGGCCCGTGGCTGAACAAGAATCTGGATTTTTAGGAACCAGTGATCTTTGAAGATGTAACACTGGGTTTTACCCCGGAAGAGTGGGGACTGCTGGACCTCAAACAGAAGTCCCTGTACAGGGAAGTGATGCTGGAGAACTACAGGAACCTGGTCTCAGTGGGTAAGGCTGGCCTCCAGGTCAAGAAGGATCTGTGCTTTGTAGCACAAATGTAGCACCTCTGAAGTATGTGTCTGCTTGGGCTCAGACTGCAGGGGCACCAGTAGGAAAAGGGCAGCTTTTCAGTACGACTTCTGAAGCATTGCCTAGTCCATCCCTCCCTGAATACCAGGGAGATGGGTCTGTCAGGGATGTTTTCAGCTGCAGTAGTGGATGCTTACTGTTTTTGTAACAAGAGTTCCGGCCAGGCATGGTGGCTCACTTTAGGAGACTGAAGCAGGAGGATTGCTTGAGACCAGCGTGGGCAACATAGACCGTGTCTCTTTAAAAAAAAAAAAAAAAACTCCACGGAAATTCCAGACAGTGTGATGCCAGTGTCCCAACAGCTTAGGAGTAGCATCAAAGAGCCTGTCCCTGCCAGGCACGGTAGCTCACGCCTATAATCCTGGCACTTTGGGAGGCTGAGGCAGGCAGATCAGTTGAGGTCAGGAGTTCTAGACAAGCCTGACCAACATGATGAAACTCTGTCTTTACTAAAAATACAAAAATTAGCCGAGCACCCCAGCTACCCAGGAGGCTGAGCCAGGAGAACTGCTTGAACCTGGGAGGTGGAGGAGGTTGCAGTGAGCTGAGATCGGATCACAGCACTCCAGCTTGGGCAACTGAGCAAGACTCCATCTCAAAAAAAAAAAAAAGAAAAAAGCCTGTCCCTTCAAACTCTGGTTATTGTGAACCTTTCCATGTTCCCCCAGTCATTGCACAACTGTGCCTCCAAGCACTGCGTCTGTGTTCAAGGCAGAAACGAGAAGGGGTAGCCTCGGCCAACTCTCTTTCACAGCTGTCATGTTTAACCAGAAAGCAAAAGCTTTCCCCGCTGACCGATCGATCTCCCTTTGTGTCTGGCTGACCAGAACTGGGCCCCTTAGCTGCTTGGCAAAGGGGTCTAGGAAAGCCAACAACAGGGATGGATGGAGTTGTGTTCATTGCTCTAGGCCAGAAGTCATGTCGTGCCTTAGCAGGGGAGAAGCTGGAGACGGCTTGTGCTGCAGTGGGATAGCATTTTCTCCTGAACACAGACCCCCACAAGCCCTGTCTCTTTTCCTTTGAGCAGAACATCAGCTTTCCAAACCAGATGTGGTATCTCAGTTAGAGGAGGCAGAAGATTTCTGGCCAGTGGAGAGAGGAATTCCTCAAGACACCATTCCAGGTGAGAACCAGACATGGGAAGCCCCTACAGGGAAGGGGCCAACTGATTAGTCAGGGCCCAATATCTTGGAAAAGCAGTAGACATTGGGATACCCCAGGTGGGATGCTGTGATGAGCAGTTGCAGAACCAAACTCTAAGTTTTTCTCTGGCTCCAGAATCAGCAGTGTCCTGCTTGGTTGAAAGTGAACCTGTTGCTGGTGGCAGGTGATACTTGTGTTGACAGTAGGGGCTCCCTTAGTTTGTTACATGCATTGTCTACTGCCCTCCCCTCATAATCACTGGTAACCCTGGTGTGTATTTCCAGCCAGACTTATATAGGCTTACGTGAAGTATGTGAATATATATATACATTTTGGAGGTGTTATAATACAGACAGGTCAGCTTCTTTTTGTTTTGGAGACAGGGTCTCTGTCACCGAGGCTGGAGTGCGGTGGCATGATCTCAGCTCACTGCACCCTCCGCGTCCTGGACTCAAGCTGTCCTGCTACCTCAGCCTTTCAAGTAGCTGGATCTATAGGCATGTACCACCATGCCCGTTTAATTTTTTTGTTTTGTAGAGACAGTGTTTCACCATGTTGCCCAGGCTGGTCTTGAACTCCTGAGCTCAAGTGATGCATCCACCTCAGCCTCCCAGAGTGCTGGGATTACAGGCATGAGCCACCATGTCTGTCTGGTCTGCTTTATTTTATTTATTTTTTGAGATGGAGTCTCGCTCTGTTGCTCAGGCTGGAGTGCAGTGATCTCAGCTCCCTGCAACCTCCGCCTCCCGGGTTCAAGTGATTTTCTAGCCTCAGCCTCCACAGTAGCTGGGATTACAGGTGAGCACCATGACTCCAGGCTAATTTTTGTATTTTTAGTAAAGGACGGTTTCACCATGTTGGCCATGCTGTTCTTGAACTCCTGACTTCAAGTGATTCACCCACCTTGGCCTCCCAAAGTGCTGGGATTACAGGCATGAGCCATTGTGCCCGACTTCTGCTTTATTCTTAACAGCTTCAGTGTGGTCCACATTTGATTTTTCTTCTTTTAAGGGACATTAAATTTACTGCAGAAAACTTCCTTGCATGCTTTTTTTTTTGCACGAACAAGTTGATTTTTCTGTAGGTTGGATTTCTAAAAATGGAACTACAAGATCAACCAATGTTGGAAACTAAAAATCTGGTAGTGACAAATTGCCATCTCAAATCCTTTAAGGCCAGGCACGGTGGCTCATGCCTGTAATCCCAGCACTTTGGGAGGCTGAGGTGGGAGGATGTTTGAGACTCTGTCTCTATTAAAAAAATAAAATAGGCCGGGCATGGTGGCTCATGGCTATAATCCCAGCACTTTGGGAGGCCAAGGCAGGCAGATCATTTGAAGTCGGGAGTTTGAGACCAGCCTGGCCAAAATGGTGAAACCCTATCTCTACTAAAAATACAAAAATTAGCTGGACATGGTGGGCGCCTGTAATCCCAGCCACTTGGGAGACTGAGGCAGGAGAATCGCTTAAACCCAGGAGATGGAGGTTGCAGTGAGCAGAGATCATGCTACTGCGTGACAGAGCGAGACTCCATCTCAAAAAAAAAAAAATATATATATATATATATGTAAAAAATACATATGTGTGTATATATATATAAATCTTTAAAAATAGTCCAGGCACAGGGGCTCATGCCTGTGATCCCAGCAATTTGGGAGTCCAAGGCAGGAGGATTGCTTGAGGCTAGGAGTTTGAGGTTATGGTAAGCTATGATCATACCACTGCACTCTAACCTGGTTGACAGTGAGACCCTGTCTCAAAAAAAAAATTAAAAATCCTTCAGCATACGTAGAGTTGGCTGAAGTAAATGACAACTTTTTTTTTCTTTATCAACAGCAATTTGTAATGGTCTTTTTAAGGTTTGCAGATCTGATGGGATAAATACAATATGTTCAATTTAGTTCACATTTTCCGCAC
Organism: Symphalangus syndactylus; assembly: GCF_028878055.3. Lineage (NCBI taxonomy): Eukaryota > Metazoa > Chordata > Mammalia > Primates > Hylobatidae > Symphalangus > Symphalangus syndactylus. Next base: position 20,420,082 of record NC_072435.2, on the reverse strand, counting down.
AACGGACCAAGTTGGACATATTTTATAAATCTGTGGCCTGTTTGTATTTTTTCTTTTGTGAGTTCATGTATTTTCCCATTTTTTTCTTGTTTATTTGTGGGAATTCTCTGTGTTCTGGATGTTAATATTGAAATATCATATCCCAGACTATGTATTGTCTACCTTTATGTAGTCTTTATACAGAAGTTTTATAATTTCTTTTTCTTTTCAAGTATGTCTTTGTTTCTGTTTTAGATTCTGTATCATATATAGGTAGATTATCCAAACACTTCAATATGTTGTGGTATTTGTTATGTACCTCAGACTGCTGTGCTCAAGCAATCCTCCTGACTCAGACTCCCAAAGTGCTGGGATCACAGCACTTAAATTTTTTTCTTTTTAGTTCGGTTTATCTGGAATTGCCTTTTATGTATGGGTGGGGTTCATCCTCTGCTTATTGGAAATACCATATTTGTCATGGACTAAATAGCTGTCTATATACAGGCCTCTATGGACTCTGCCTTGATCTTTTCTGCCTCTGAGTAAATGCCATGTTACCGCACTTTGATATGTAGTAGTTCCCCTTGTTATTTAAAAAAAAGAAAAAGTCTTAGCTGGCTTTAGCCATCTATTTCTCCAGATGAACACTTATTCTGAGCTTGTCAGTGTTCATTGAGAAAATCCTGTTGGGATGTGTATTACATTTAATTAGGTTTTCATTATTACTATTACCTGATCAGGTTAATCCTACCTCATGGTCTTGCATAGTTGTTCCAGATGAACTTGTCATGCTCTTAAATTCTTTGATCTTTTTTGGCTGGGCGGGCATGGTGGCTCACACCTGTTATCCCAGCACTTTGGGAGGCTGAGGTGGGCAGATCATGAGGTCAAGAAATCGAGACTATTCTGGCCAACATGGTGAAACCCTGTCTCTACTAAAAATACAAAAATTAGCTGGGCGTGGTGACTCGCACCTGTAGTCCCAGCTGCTTGGGAGGCTGAGGCAGGAGAATCACTTGAACCTGGGAGGCAGAGGTTGCAGTGAACCCAGATTGCACCACTGCATTCCAGCCTGGGCAACAGAGCGAGACTCCATCTCAAAATATATATATATATATATATATTTTATCTCTCTCTCTCTTTTTTTTTTTTTTTTTTTGAGACAGAGTCTCCCTCTGCCACCCAGGCTGGAGGGCAGTGCGATCTCAGCTCACTGCAACCTCCACCCTCTGGGTTCAAGTGATTCTCGTACCTCAGCCTCCTGAGTAGCTGGGACTACAGGCATGTGCCACCATGCCCGGCCAATTTTTTTATCATCTGTAACAGTCGTGTTACATCATGTGGTTGTATTCATCATGGGTAGTATGTCCAAAATCGTGTGAAGCTCAGAGTTTAAAGAGTTGGTATCGGCCGGGCACGGTGGCTCACACTTGTAATCCCAGCACTTTGGGAGGCCGAGGCGGGTGGATCACGAGGTCAGGAGATCGAGACCACGGTGACACCCCGTCTCTACTAAAAATACAAAAATTAGCCGGGCATGGTGGCGGGCGCCTGTAGTCCCAGCTACTCAGAGAGGCTGAGGCAGGAGAATGGCGTGAACCCAGGAGGCGGAGCTTGCAGTGAGCCGAGATCGCGCCACTGCACTCCAGCCTGGGCGACAGAGCGAGACTCCATCTCAAAAAAAAAAAAAAAAAGAGTTGGTATCTAGTCTCTGACTTAAATGGAAAAGTTTCTAGGTTTTGATGAGCTTGATGCTAGATTCTGCTTTGATTCAAATCAGTTTTATCTGGATTAACAAATAGTCATGTTGTCTTTTCGAATGAATAAAAATCGGTAATATCTCCTATTTCCCTTCTAGAGCATACTAAAGTGGTCACACAATTCTCCTTTGAGCAGTTAACATAGGAGTATAATAGATACAGAAGTTTTGTAATGTGCTGCTGGAGTCTTGAATTTTTAAAGGGTTTTTGTGTCAGTATTCATAAATTATGTTGGGGAGGTGGTTTTCTTTGTGTGTTTGCTTGGTCAGCTTTTCTATCAGTGTGCTGAATGCAGGGCACACTGGATGCTTTCCCTTCTCTTTGTTTTCTGTGCTGTGATGCAAGTGGCATCAGAACTACCCATTCTGGCAGTATTGAGCTGTGACATCTGCACCTAACCGCCATCCTTGGTGAGGACCTGTTTGCCACAGAATAGAGGGCTAGAGTCTTTCTCTGTGACTCTCCCCAACCCCCAGCCTTTCTGGGGGCCCTGTTTCTGATTTCTTCGTATTTCAGCTTCCTGGCTCAGCATTAATATTTTGTTTTTTGTTTCCACATTTAAAGTTTTTCCTTCCATTCCCTTCACTGAAAATCTTTGTTAGCAAAAGAGGTCACTAAACTATTTCACCTGCAGAGTCTCCAGCAATGTAAGTACTTTGTATCTGCCTGCAGTGGTTTCTGTGCCCCTTGGTTTTTGAGACGGAGTCTCACTCTATCGCCAGGCTGGAGTGCAGTGGCGCCATCTTGGCTCACTGCAACCTCCGCCTCCCAGGTTCAAGTGATTCTCCTGCCTCAGCCTCCAGAGTAGCTGGGACTACAGGTGCGCACCACCACGCCCAGCTAAATTTTTGTATTTTTAGTAGAGACTGGGTTTCACCATGTTGGCCAGGATGGTCTTGATCTTTTGACCTTGTGATCTGCCTGCCTCGGCCTCTCAAAGTGCTGGTATTACAGGCATGAGCCACTGCGCCCGGCCCAGCCTCCTGATTTTCCTTTTGGTCTTTATGTCTCTGGATTACTCAGGCTGTGACAAGTCTGCGTTTCATCTTTCTTGGAGCTGAGGACCCATGTCCTGAATGGGCAAACCTCCAAGCCATACACTTCTGGATGATCTGGTAGTATCCTAAATCTGGCTGGTGTGTGGGGCACTGTGGGTGCCACACATCTTGGGAGAGCTGACTCCACAGGTGACAGATTCAGGGTAGTGTCCCAGAGTCAGAGGCCACATGAGGGGAGGCTCATCAGGAGGTACTATTGGAGCCTAGGCCTGAGGTGATGGGTGTCCAACTCATCTCTGCTCTGTCACAGAAAGAGTCCTTAACTAGATGCTGTCCTTCGTCTTCTCCTCCTCCCACCTCACAGATACTTATGGAGGGCCTTTTCTGTCCCATGCAATATACTTACTAAAAACTTAGGTGATAAACCAAAGTGCTTACATAATCCCTACCATCTTAGACTTCATAGTCTAAACAATGATGGCCTTTTACAAACATGTTACACAGATACAGTGATAAATGTACTGAGAAGGAAAAGAGCCTGATATAAAGAAGGGGAACACTGGGGGAATTACTTTAGAAGACCTAGTCAGGGGACACTACAGGGGTGAGATTTAAGCTAATTCCTGAAGGGAAGTAAGTCCGTGGACAGACAGGATTGGTGGTGAAGACAGCTTCTAGGCATGGAGGCACCATTTGAGGTGACTGTCAGATGGGAAAGAACTTAGCATTTCGAGGGGCACTTCAAGCCTAGTGGACTAGGAGCAGGTAAAATGAAGGGATGTAACATTGCTTTTCACAGCTCACTCTGGGTGGCTTGTGAAGAAAGAATTGTGGTATGTCACAGATTGGAGGCAGGCAGGGCCTGCAGTTATACCTGGTAATACCTGCTAACATGTAGTAATAAGTGGCATGAGAGTAACAGCACATTTGGGGAGAATCAGGTGTGTGTGATTCATAGGTGGACTCAGTGGGACTAGGTGAGTAATTGAGAGGGATGAAAGAACAAGCCACCAACAATTTCTCGTAGGTGACTGTGTCTAACATATTTCGTACGTAAAGTCGGACCTCCTGCACATAACAAAATCCACAGATGCTCAAGTCCCCAATATAAAATGGTGTAGTGTTTGCATATGACCTACTCATATCCTCCCACATAGTTGAAGTCATCTCTAGATTACTTATAATACCGAATATGATGTAAATGCTGTGTAAGTAGTTGTTATATTGTTTAGGGAATGGTGACGAGGAAAAAAAGTTTGCACATGTTCAGTACATTTGCAACCATCCTTTATATATTTTTTTGAGTTGAGGTCTCACTCTATGTATCACCCAGGCTGATGTGTAGTGGCATGATCATGGCTCACTGCAGCCTTGAACTCCTGGGCTCAAGTGATCCTCCTGCCTCAGCTTCCCGAGTAGCTTGGACTATATGTGTGTGCCATTACGCCTGGCTAATTTTTATATTTTTGTGTCACCATGTTGCCCAGGCTGGAATCAAGCTCCTTGCCTCAAGCAATCCTCCCCACGTCAGTTTCCCAAAGTGCTGAGATTACCATCTTTAGCCACCATGTTTAGCGCATCATTCATTTTTTTTTTCCCTCAAATATTTTCAATCCAGAGTTTGTTGAATCCACAGATGTGGAACCCACAGAATATACAGGTCCAACTGTACATTCTTTTTGTCAATATCTTTTTTTCTTTCTTTTTTTTTTTTTTTTTTTTTCGAGAGTCTCTCTCTGTCCCCCAGGCTTCTGTAGTGCAGTGGTGCAATCTCAGCTCATTGCAACCTCTGCCTCCTGGGTTCAAGTGATTCTCCTACCTCAGCCTCCTGAGTAGCTGGGACTACAGGACTGTGCCTGTATGTGTCCATCGCTTCTTTTAAAAATATGATAAAGGAACCAGGTGTGATGGCTTATCACTGGAATGCCAGCACTTAGGGAGGCTAAGGTGGGAGGATCACTTGAACTAAGGAGTTCAAGACCACCTGACAAACACAGCAAAACGTCATCTCTACTAAAAATAAACATAATAAGCCAGATGTGGTGCTGCATCCCTGTAGTCCCAGCTACTTGGGAGGCTGAAGCAGGAGGATTGCTTGAGCTTGGGAGTTTGAGGCTGCATTGAGCTGTGATTGTACCACTGCACTTCAGCCTGGGCAACACAGCAAGAAACCGTCTCAAAAAAAAAAAAAAAAAAAAAAAAATATATATATATATATATATATATATATATAAATCACATATGAGATAAAAGGGCCAGGTGTGGTGGCTCACGCCTGTAATCCCAACACTTTGGGACGCCAAAGCAGGAGGATTGCTTAAGGCCAGAAGTTTGAGATCAGCCTGGGAAACATGGTGAATACAAGTCTGTGCAAAACAATAACAAAAATTAGCTGGGTGTGGAGGCAGGAGGATCACTTCAGCCTGGGAGGTTGAGATTGCAGTAAGCTGTGATAGCACCACTGCACTCCAGCCTTTGTTTCAAAAATGTGTGTGTGTGTGTGTGTGCATGTATGATAAGGGAGAAAAATTATTTCTGAGTTTTTGGCATTAGCCAAGGATGTGGGGATGTCTGGTAAAGACCTAGACTTTGCTGAGGGGAGGAAATAAGGGGTTTGTGTTTTCTGTGTTTTTTGTGTTTTGTTTTTCACCTTTGTTTTTTGTTTTGAGGCAGGCTCTCACTTTGTCACCCAGGCTAAAGTGCAGTGGCCCCATCTCACGTCACTGCAATCTCCACCTCCCAGGTTCAAGCAATTCTCCTGCCTCAGCCTTCTGTGTAGCTGGGACTACAGGCACCTGCCACCACACCTAGCTGATATTTTGGATTTTTTAGTAGAGACAGGATTTCACCATGTTGGCCAGGCTGGTCTCAAATCCCTGACCTCAAGTGATCCTCCCACCTGGGCCTCCCAAAGTGCTGGGATTACAGGTGTGAGCCACCACACCTGGCCTGTTTTTTACTTTTTATGTTGAAATGATTTTTAATCTTTTTTTCGGCCAGGCGCGGTGGCTCATGTCTATAATGCCAGCACTTTGGGAGGCCGAGGCGGGTGGATCACCTGAGAAGTTCGAGGCCATCCTGGCTAACATGGTGAAACCCCGTCTCTACTAAAAATACAAAAAATAGCTGGGCACGGTGGCGAGCGCCAGTAGTCCCAGCTACTCAGGAGGCTGAAGCAGGAGAATGGCATGAAGCCGGAGAATGGCATGAAGCCGGGAGGCAGAGCTTACAGTGAGCCAAGATAGCACCACTGCACTCCAGCCTGGTGACAGAGTGAGATTGCATCTCAAAAAATAATAATAATAATAATAATTAATAAATATACAAAAATTAACTGGACGTGGTGGTGTGCGCCTGCAGTCCCAGCTACTCGGGAGGCTGAGGCAGGAGAATCGATTGAACCCAGGAGGCGGAGGTTAGAGTGAGCCAAGATGGCGCCACTGCACTCCAGCCTGGCAACAGAGTGAGACTCCGTCTCAAAAAAAAATGTGTATATATATATATACACGTGTGTGTATATATACTAATATGTATATACATATACATACATGTATATGTATATATACTATGTGTATATGTATATATACTAATATGTATATATGTATGTATATATACTAATATGTGTATATATTAGTGTGTATATATATACACACTAACATATATACATATATATACACACTAATATATATACATATACATATGTATATACATATGTATATGTATGTATATGTGTATATATACTAATATGTATATATGTGTGTATATGTATATATATACTAATATGTATATGTGTGTGTATATGTATATATATACTAATATGTATATATATTAGTGTGTATGTATATATACACACACTAATAGTATGGATAACTCAATAGCTTTCACATTGATTGAAGTTTTTGAACTGTCCCATATCTTAACTGATTCTTGTAATGACAGATGAATGAGAAGGCACCATAGAGACACTCAAAGGTTTGCAAAGCCAGTCGAATACACCTATTTAGACCTAAGAAGGAGATGCCACACAGCACATAAAAACATCCGTGTGGAAGTCATAGGTGTTTAGAATGGAATGCTTTACTGTGAGTGTGAGATGAGAGAACTGTCTTCTAAAGTGGTCAGTTTGTCCCAACAGTGGCATAGCTGTGCCTCTTATTAATGCACAGAACTGGTATTGAGTTTAGACTTGGGCCATTTTGACAACTCACTCTGTGTGCTTCTCCAGCTTCCCATGATAGCAAGAATGGCAGTCAAGTCAGCAGTCCCCAACCTTTTTGGCACTAGGGACCGGTTTTGTGGAAGACAGTTTTTCCATGGACCTTGGGGTGGGGAGGGATGGTTTTGAGATGAAACTGTTCCACCCCAGATCATGAGGCATTAGATTCTCATAAGGAGCATGCAGCCTAGATCCCTCACATGCACAGTTTACAATAGGGTTCATGCTCCTGTGAGAGTCCAGTGCCACTGCTGATCTGACAGGAGGCGGAGCTCAGGTGGTAATGCTCATTTGCCCGCCGCTCACCTCCTCCTGTGCAGCCTGGTACCAGTTCATGGCCTGGCAGTTGGGGACCCCTGGTTTAAGTAGAAGGGAAACAAATGCTAGGACAAATGGCATTCATCCTCAGGAAAGCACTGAATGAGGAATGATGCTGTGACGATAAGCAATGTAGGGAAAATAGGTGGCACTCGAATCTTCACCTCTCACTAATGTCCCTTTAAGAACCATTGCCATATATGTGGCTCTTGGGTGGAATACTTGAGATGTAAACTATTACAGATTTAGTCATTAGGAAAGGAATACAGGGAAGAGACTATTATGAAGGTCATGATTTAGGAAACACTGCAGGGCACTTTACATTTTTTACTTGTCAAGAAGTTAAGTAGAGGCCAGGCACAGCAGCTCATGCCTGTAATCCCAGCACTTTGAGAGGCCAAGGTGGGCAGATCATTTGAGCTCAGGGGTTTGAGACCAACCTGGGCAACATGACGAAACCCTATTGCTACATAAAATACAAAAATTAGCCAGGCATGGTGGCGTGTGTCTATAGTTCCAGCTACGTGGGAGGCTGAGGTGGGAGGTTGGCTTGAGCCTGGAAGGTGGAGGTTGCAGTGAGCTGGGATCCTGCCACTGCAGAAAAGAAAACAAAGTTAAGTAGGAAATGAGTCCTACAAATAAGAACTTAGCAGCTTTTTTGAAACATAGACCAAACATGAGTCTGAAAAATAAGTTTGATGAGGTGAGTGTTTTATTGGGAGGAAGAAAGCCAAATTCTTCTTGAGATTCCATCCTTTGTATAGCTTGAGCGGGTCACATAGGCTATGGAGTGATCAACAGCATACCATTCTTTTATCCAAGAATAAGATGGAGTAAATGTGTTTAGTTTGAAAAAATTCACTTTCAGCCTGTCTTTGCCTTCTTTAATGTCTTTGCTCTCTTTAATGTCTTTGCCATCTTTCATGAGATTAACCAGCAAACACCCCAAATGAAGTAAGTCCTTTTCATGAACTTTTCACCATCTGAGAACTCACACAGGGAAGAAACCTCAGAAATATGATCACGTGAGGAAAGACTTCTGGCCTAACTCAGTCTTATCTTGAGAGAATTCATACTGGAAAAGTTCTTACATTGAGTATTACATCTAAGAGCTTCTGAAACCATGAGAATATAATTGCTGTGGGAAAGGTTTCATGCATAGCTCCCTTATTCAGCATCACAGAAGTTGTACTAGAGGTTACCTAAGAACATAGGGCTGGGAAGGCTTCGGGTGTCCCAGAACTCACTGGCAAGGATCCCTCTCTGAACACAGCATTTTGGGAACCCCTTCAGTAGGAGTCCTCATTGTTTTCAGCATCAGAGGACTCATATGGGCAAACATCCTGTGAATGTAATCTGTGCAGACAAATGACCAGCCTTAACTCTCACCTTATGTGACAGAACGAAAAAAATGTACGCTGGAAAGAACCCCATTGAATAATAAAAATGAAGTGTCTCATCCTATTTTTATATCATGTGGTAGAGAAGGCAAACCCTACATAAAACACTGATAAGTATATAAATGTAGTTAATCTTGTCTCTTCTAATTTGCTTATTATCTGACCTGAACATCTAGAAGAAATATTTAAAATATGGATGACAGCAGCTGTTCTTTGACTTCTGTATGTCCCCATTTGCTAACACAATGACTGAATTACTAGGAACTCAGTACATACTGTTGTGAACAGATGTCTGAAGAAGTTGCAGGAGACAAGAGTATGTCTTCAAAGAGAAGACTGAATACAAGGCCAGACTTTGAAACAAAAGGGTAGGTAAGAGAGGGTAAAGGAAAATCTTGAGAGAGTGCTACAAAGAACTCTGCGGGGCCCACATTCTTGGCAACTAGGTTGAGTCTGGAATGTTGGGTGGCTGTCAAACATGTTTTGGCTGGAATTCAGTGAAGCAGAGTCATCTCATGCTTTGTGATCTTTTATTGAAGAACACTTTACGTTCTCTGCCACCTCCCACATATCTGATCTCTAGACCTGTGTAAATCCTGTTATCTGGGGATCACTCTGCCTGTGTTCTAGGGCTTGTACTCAGGGATAACTTCAAAGCCTGAAATGGCTTAACTAGTAATTAAGAAGGAAAACAGATGAACTAAGTGTTTGAAGCACACATTTTTGGGGGAGAAAGAAAAATACCATCAACAGTCCTATAGAAAGAGGAACAATGGCTTTAAGAAAAAACAGAAGAAGAAATGAGTCAGAAATAGAGAAGAAAAAAATATCCCAAGAGCTCATTTTCTGGGTAGACAAAATGTCAAAATGACTTTGAGTAAGTAAAGAATAAATAACCAACCAGTAAACCTATACAGGGGAAAAGAACCTGTACAGATATTTTACATGTAGTTTTTAGTTATAGTACGTTGCACAGCTGTTACAAAGAATGAGCAACCTCTTTATGTATTGATCCGAAACTGCATGTGTGTACTTAAAGTATATGACATTTTAATGTATAAATATACATAAACTATTTCTTAAAATTCAAGTGTGCTGGCTTTGGCTTCACATATACTAAAATTGGAACAGTACAGAGAAGATGAGGATAAAAATTTAAAAATAACAAAATACATAGTCAAGTGCGAACACACAAACATGGTTGTGTGTCAGCTGATCCTCAGTGGAAAGACATGGAGACTTCTTTGGAATTTCATATTAACTTTTGGAGGTGCTGCCCATGACAGTGATATATGGAAATGGCAGCTCCTTCCTGTCGTGTCACTGCTTCCTGGTCTAGTTCCTGACACAGTGTGGGTGCTCAGTCATTATTTGCTGAGTGTAGGAATGAACAAACAAAACATGGAAAGATTTTTGGAAAAGTGTAGAGTTGCCAAAATTAGTCCTAGGAGAAATATTAAAATTAACTTTGACTTTTTTTTTTTTTTTTAGAACAAATTGACCACTTGCATCTGAGTACTGCACTGAGCAGTGGAGATTTTTTAACTTCCCATTAAAGACAGGGATGGGTGCAGTGTCTCACACCTATAATCTCAGCACCTTGGGAGGCTGAAGTGGGAGAATTGCTGGAGCCAGGAATTAGAGACCACCCTGGGCAGCATAGCAATTCCTGGTCTCTACAAAAAATTTAAACATTAGCCATACATGCTGTGGTGTGCACCTCTGAAATACTATTAAAATGATACTATTTGGGTAGGCACGGTGGCTCAGGCCTGTAATCCCAGCACTTTGGGAGGCCGAGGCAGGTGGATCACCTGAGGTCAGGAGTTTGAGACCAGCCTGGCAAACATGTCGAAACCCTGTCTCTACTAAAACTACAAAAAATAGCCAGGTGTGGTGGTGGGCACCTGTAATCCCAGCTACTTGGGAGGTTGAGGCAGGAGAATTGCTTGAACCCGGGAGGCGGAGGTTGCAGTGAGCCGAGATTGTGCCATTACACTTCAGCCTGGGCGACAGAGCAAGACTGTGTCTAAAAAAAAAAAGATTCAGCAAAATGACATTACAAAATAAATTCATAGTAATAGCTTGGCTTGGCCAGGTATGGTGGCTCACACCTGTACTGGGGTGGCTCAATCCCGATACTTTGGGAGGCCAAGGTGAATGGATCACTTGAGGCCAGGAGTTCAAGACCAGCCTGGCCAACATGGTGAAACTCTGTCTCTACTAAAAATACAAAAAATTAGCCGGGCGTGGTGGCGTGCACCTGTAATTTGGGAGGCTGAGGCATGAGAATTGCTTGTACCCGGGAGCTGGACGTTGCCATGAGCAGAGATCGCACTACTGCACTCCAGCCTGGGCTATGGAGCGAGATTCCATCTCAAAAAGAAAGAAAAAGCTTTGGTTTACACCAGGAATATCAAATTTGACATGGATATACAAAATATATTAATACCTTTAAGAAGTTATACCAAAGAATAAATTATTAAAGAATGAGCAGGACCTATTTGAAGAAAGTTGTAAGTGCTGGAGTGTGGAAGACTTGATAAATAGAAGTATTAACTTATTTTGAGGGCTTAAAAAGGCTAGAAGTACTGATGTCCTTTTCCTGAGTCCTGAAGTCATTCTAGCCATCAACCTCTGGAGAAATGCTGCTTGGGCCTTTTTACCATGGGACCAGAAATACAAGTCCCTGACATGGGCTTGGCTGAAAAGAAGCAAGTGGGGTGCAAACTATGTGTGCTTTCATGTTACAAAGAAGCTGTGTTGAATCAACAAATATTACTTGAGCACTTGCCAGGATTCCAGGTACTGTTCCAGGGTTGGATCACAGCGATGAGCGGGGCAGGTCTTACACCTGCTTTCATTGGGCCTACATCCATTCCATGGCTGACTGAATCAACAAAAATGAACTTGCCCATTCGGTACTTCAATTGCACTGGGCACCTTACAGCTGCTCATTGGCCCTGCAGCTAATGCTACTATGTTGGACAGTACAGATCTAGAACATCTCATTTATAGAAAGTTCCACTGGACAGCACTGCCCTAGGTAGGGTGACAGACATGATAGATTAATGAATCAGATATTTGGGATGGTAATCAGTGTTGGAAAGAGAAGGAAACAATGGTATATGTTGGTGGGGGACAAGCGAAGTATGGGTGGGCAGCAGTAGTTCAGAACTAAGTAGGAAGATGGTTCTGAGGAGGTGACATTTGAGCTCAGAGCTGAATGGGAAAGGCGAACCAGGTGAAGATTTTGGGAAAAAGACTATACCAGGCAGGAGGGTGGTGCACATGTGGATCTCTGGATGAAAGGCCATATTCTAGGAAAAGTAAGATGGTGGCTATGGGAGACCCCTTTAGTGTCAAAGGCATTAAATAACGGTTTGGAACCCTACTCCTTTGTTGCCCACTATGTTAGGCCGTTCTTAAATTGCTGTAAATACCTGAGACTGGGTTATTTATGAAGATAAGAGATTTAACTTGCTCACAGTTCTGCAGGCTGTGCAAGGGTGGCACTGGCATCTGGTTGGCTTCTGGGGAGGCCTCAGGGAGCTTTTTACTCATGGTGGAAGGCAGGGAGCAGGCACATCATTGCAAAAGCAGGAACCAGAGAGAGGAAGAAGGTGCCACACAGTGTTTTTTTTTTTTGAGACAGGGTCTCACTCACATCTAGGCGGTAGTACAGTGGTGCGATCATGACCCACTGCAGCCTCGACTTCCTGGGCTCAAGCGATTCTCCCACCTCAGCCTCCTGAGTAGCCAGGACTACAGGCGCATGCCGCTACGCCTGGCTAATTATTATTATTATTATTATTATTATTTTGTACAGATGGGGTTTTGCCATGTTGCCCAGGCTGGTCTAGAACTCCTGGGCTCAAGCAATCCACCTACCTCAGCCTCCCAAGGTGCTGGGATTACAGGCGTGAGCCACTCTGCCCGGCTACACTTTTTTAAACAACCAGATCTCGTGTGAATTAACTTATCACCAGGAGGATGGTGCTAAGCCATTCTTGAAGGTTCACCAGGCCCCACCTCCAACACGGCATCACTTTTCAACCTGAGATTTGGTAGGGACACAGAACCAAACCATATCATCCACTCTGCAACCCTGGGCAGGGTTCCTAGCCTATCCCAGCATGAATTTCTTTTTTTTTTTTTCTTTCTGAGGTGGAGTCTTGCACTCTCGCCCAGGCTGGAAGTGGCATGATCTTGGCTCACCGCAACCTCAGCCCCCTAGGTTCAAGCGATTCTCTTGCCTCAGCCTCCCGAGTAGCTAGGACTACAAGTGCACACCACCACGCCTGGCTAATTTTTGTATTTTTAGTAGAGACAGGGTTTCACCATATTGGCCAGGCTGGTCTCAAACTCCTGACCTTGTGATCTGCCCGCCTCGGCCTCCCAAAGTGCTAGGATTACAGGCGTGAGCCACCGCACCAGGAATGTTTCTTTTGTGTATGGGTTGTACATTTGCTTCCTGGGACTGTGGGCAGCCTTCGTGAAATGATGGTACTGTCATTGATTCAAAAACTGAGTGATGTAAAGATGATCAGCAGCCTTTGGCAGATCCTCTACTTTGGGATGTGAGATCCGCAAGTCCCAGTTGGCAGCCTCAGTGGTACACTGGAGGAGACAGATGCATGAGGTAATCCAACAGGGAGCTTAGGGGCACTGAGGGAATGATGAGAGAGAACAGGAAAGCTGAGAGCTTTCTGGACAAGGAGGAAAAGTGATGGGGTACTGTGCCCAGGGATTAGGGGAGCTGAGGGTAAGTACTCTTCTGACTTTTCCCCCACAACAAGCTGCTAAAAAGATCATTGCTTTTCGTTATATTTTGGACTGGTATACCTGGCTAATCAGCATTCAATGGGAAACAGCACTGGGAGGAAGACAGCTGCCTAAGGCCTGTCTGTCACCCTGGAAGGGAAGCAGCAGAGAGGTAGAAATATCCTGAGAGAAGAAAATAGTGTCAAGAGGGAGAAACCAGCAGCTCCCATCAGCCCTTACCACATGCTATGCCTGGACTTTGGTATCTAATCACTTTGGGAGAAGAAACTCAGGCTCAAGAAGTTAATCTCTCTTGATTAAACCCCTTGCTGTGAGCCTCAGTGAATTTGTTTCACAACCCATTAGATAGACAGTTGTAGGTGAGGTGACTGCATTGCTACGGGCTCGTTCAGTTACTGGGCTGAAAGCCATTTGGGGCTCCAGCTGGTAGGCATGATGCAGCTCCACATGAGTGCTTTGCGTCAGTCATGTCTGTGGAATGAGAATCCAGTTCCACCTCTGCCTGCTGGTGAACTTAAGAGCTTCCATTTTCTCCTCCATGAAGTGGAGCAGCTAATATCCTGGAATAGACAGTGGTAAGGATGGCCCTAAAGGTCTTGGGATAGTCTGTGGGTTGAGATTTGGAGGACTGAGGTGCACAGAATGAGTCCATCACTTCCTCACCAGTTTCTGGGTTTGTGGCCTGTCCGTTCACTGTGGTGTCCTTGGTTCCATAGCACGCAAAAGGTGCTTTATGATAACTGTACAGAACAGAGTGTGGGGCCTCATGGGTTAATAATAAAGATTAAAGCAGAAGTAAGTACATTAGAAAGGGGTGGGGTGGAGTAGAAGAATCCAACAGTTGTTTTCCTAGGGGCTAAGGCACGAAAATCCCTCGATTAAGGAATACAGAAACGAAATTTTAGAAATTTATGAAGTAACATGTTAAGATTTTTAAGTGTCATGCATGGTTACCTAAAATAGTACTGGTGGCCCAGTGCTGGTCTGCCACTTAGCCCCCCCAGGAAGTACAGATTCAGTTGGTGCATGTCCCATGTCCTAGGCACTTAGTCCAGTGCTGCTGGGCCTCCACTAAATCTTATCCCCAGCAGCTTCTCAGGAAAAATTCAAGCCTTAAGAGCTGTAATTGGGCCGGGCATGGTGGCTTACACCTGTAATCCCAGCACTTTGGGAGGCCGAGACGGACGGATCACCTGAGGTCAGGAGTTCGAGACCAGCCTGGCCAAGATGGCGAAACCCCGTCTCTACTAAAAATACAAAAATTAGCTGGGCATGGCGGCGGGCGCTTGTAATCCCAGCTGCTCGGGAGGCTGAGGCAGGAGAATTGCTTGAACCCGGGAGGCGGAGGTTGCAGTGAGCCGAGATCGCTCCACTGAATTCTAGCCTGAGCGATTAAGAGCGAAACTCCGTCTCAAAAAAAAAAAACAAAAATAAAAACAACGCTGTAATTGAAAGAAAATAAATGAAGTATGCTTTCAAATTAAGAAAAGTTACTTGGGGCGAAATAAGTCCCCAGAAGTCCTAAGAAACAGAAAGGGAATTAAATACCGATCAGAGCAGTTATAAATGAGTTGGAGAGGCCAAGCCCCCAAAATGAAAATACCTCAAAAGCTTATTTGGGGGAAGAGGTTGGAATTAGGTGCACAAATGTGTCTGATTAATATTATCAAGAAGAAAAATCACTTCAAGCGTAGACTGGGAATGGTCGAAAATTTAAAGCGTAGCTCAAGTCCTGATCTACAACTGCGCCACCTCGCTGGAAAGACGGCCTGGGCTGCAGGGAGGCGGCGCGGCCACTGGCTCTGGGCAGATCCCAACGCGGAGCTAACTCCCTGGGCCCGTGCCAGCGGTGGGCACCTCCAGCCAAACCTGTGCAGCGTGCAAACGGGACGCCCAGACAGACCAGGGTTTGTACTCGAGGAACGGGAGAGGGGAGGGGTTGGGAGCTGTCTGCTGTGGCCTCAGCGGAAAGTCTACCCCAGCCCGTGAGGTCCGGAGAAATACTTGCAGGTGGGACAGGCGTGGAAGCTCCTGCCGCGCTGCCCCGTTGCCCCAGGTAGGCCCAGGACGTGTCCCTGTCAGCGGGGACTGGGGAGAACGGTACCGGAAGCCCGTGTCTCGGAGGCTGCTGGGAGCTGTAGTCCCCGCGGGTGACGTAGTTGTGGTCGCTTTTCCGGGTCCAGGGGGGCGGAGTTAGAGGCGTGGCCTGGAGGCGTTTTAGGCGTCGACCCATTTCGTCGGCAGAGAGACCGGGTCTTGTGTGGACGGTGCTATTCTGGGCGAAAGCGTCAGCTTACGATTGTGGCCTGGGATTCCTGAGTGCGCGATGACGGACTCGGCGGGTGCTTGAGAGACCAGGGCCGAGGAGGGTCCTGTGCAGGTGGCTGCCCGGCTCTGAAAGATGCTTCCGCCCGAGCTTTTTTATTTTTAACGTAGCTGCAGCTGTTGCACACTAGTAATTTTCTGCTCTGCGACCGTTTTTCAGCGTTGTAATAATCACGCTAAAACTAGTGCAGGTTTTACTGCTTACAAGGGAGTTTTTAACAATTTTCTTAAACCGTGTTACACCACTACCTGTTCTTCCAGTTTTGTCCTAACACACACCGCGCGGGGCAGGAATTGTATGTTGTAGAAATAAAGACCAGGCCGTCCAGATGAGGACACGCAGAGGTTGACTCAGAGCCGGGTATAGTAGGGAGCCAGCCACGGTCCCCTGTGTTCTGTAGAGAGAGTCAAAGGCAGGTAGCGGGTGAGAAGACGTGCGTTCATAAGGGAGGGTTCTGAGTGGAGAACCCTATTGGCTTGGGGGGGAGCAATAAAAGGGTATACTGGCAGTCATCTAAGTCCTGACCTGTGCTTGTTGCCAGAGGTTGTGGGTCAGTGCTGTGTTAACTATATTTGGTTTGGCTGTTGTGTTCTTATTCATTCCCTTGGTGCCTCTATACCTATCTTCATCTCCGAACAGCTCCAGTAGATTCATCCAGTGAAAGTATCTGTGGTTCCTTGCTGTGGCTTTGCTAGTTCATGCTGAGCTACTTCCTGGTAGAATTGTGCTAACCATTTATATTCACAACAGCAAGGGTGAAATTGCAGGTTTGCTCTTGTTGCCACTAAACATTACAAATATTAGAAGTAAGTCATAATCTGTAGTTATTTATACTTTTATATTTGTTTTTAAGGCCTTATTTGTTAGGGACAATGTCAGGCTTGGTAGCCAAGGCTGGAGTGCAGTGGTGCAATCATAGATAACTGTAAAATCAAATTCTTGGGCCCAAGCAGCCCTCTTGCCTCCAAGTAGCTAGGACCACAGGTGTATGCCATCACACCTAATTTAAACTTTTTTAGAGACAGGGTCTTACTACATTGCCCAGGCTGGTCTCAAGCTCCTGGCGTGAAGCGAATCTCCTGCCTCAGCCTCCCAAAGTTCGGGGATCACAGGTGTGAGCCACCCCACTGGCCAAATTATTTAGAATTAGCATTTTGGAGGGGAGTTTTAGAGAGCTTTCTTGTTTCCTCTTGTTTTGTGCTGCCTCCTCAGCATTTCAGGACAGTCCTGGAGTTCAGTTTAGCAATGTGCTCTTGTGGACTCTGTGCCAGGACCCAGAGCCCCTGCCTTTCCCAGATATCCTCGTTCTTGTCCCCAGTGGAGGTTGGAGAAGGTTCTTTTTCCTGTGACCGTGCATACATGTACAGTGTCACAGATCCCTTCTCAACCCTCATTGCCTTTTGTTCTTTTCCCTATAACAGCTCTATGGAGATATAATTCACACATTGTAAAGTTCACTCTTGTAAAGTGTACAGTTCAGTGTTTTTAAATATATTCACAAGGTTGTACAGCTGTCACTACTGTCTAATTTCAGAACGTTTTCGTCACCCAAGAAAGAAACCCCATACCCATTAGCAGTCTCCCACCAATCCTCTCAATTTCTCCATTTCCTAACAATTACTAATCTACTTGTCTGTCTTTGGATTTTTATATTCTGGACATTTCATATAATATGTGGCCTTTTGTGTCTGGCTTCTTTTACTTAGCATGATGTTTTCAAATTTCACCTGTGTTGTAGCATATATTAGTAGTACTTCATTCCTTTTTATTGCCAATATTTCATTGTATGACTAGATCACAATTTGCTTATACATCCCTCAGTTGATAGACAATGGGTTATTTGTACTTGTTGGCTATTATGGATAACACTTTGGTGAACATTCTTATAGAAGTTTTTGGGGACATATGCTTTCAATTTTCTTAGCTATATATACTTGGGGGGAATTTCTGGGTCATGGATAACTATGTGTTTAACTTCTGAGGATTTGCCAACCTGTTTTGCAGAGTGGTACAGCATTTTATATTCCCACCAACAGTGTATGAGCATTCTAGTTTTTCCACATCCTCTCCTGTTACCATCTGTCTTTGGTAACAGCCATCCTAGTGGGTTTGAAGTATATTCCACTGTGGTTTTGACTTGCATTTCCCTAGTGAATAATGACGTTGAGCATCTTTTCATGTGCTTGTTCTCATTTGTCTTGCTCTGCTTTTGACTTAGAGTATCCTGAGCTCCAGCTGGACCCTAAATTGGATCCTCTTCCTTCTG
Source organism: Symphalangus syndactylus (assembly GCF_028878055.3). Taxonomy (NCBI): domain Eukaryota; kingdom Metazoa; phylum Chordata; class Mammalia; order Primates; family Hylobatidae; genus Symphalangus; species Symphalangus syndactylus. The sequence goes on along the minus strand of NC_072435.2, from coordinate 20,402,034 downwards.
AGAGTCCCCTGATGAACATTGAGGTTGTTGAGGTCCTCACACTGAACCAGGAGGTGGCTGGTCCCCGGAATGCCCAGATCCAGGCCCTATATGCTGAAGATGGAAGCCTGAGCGCAGATGCCCCCAGTGAGCAGGTCCAACAGCAGGGCAAGCATCCAGGTGACCCTGAGGCCGCACGCCAGAGGTTCCGGCAGTTCCGTTATAAGGACATGACAGGTCCCCGGGAGGCCCTGGACCAGCTCCGAGTGCTGTGTCACCAGTGGCTACAGCCTAAGGCACGCACCAAGGAGCAGATCCTGGAGCTGCTGGTGCTGGAGCAGTTCCTAGGTGCACTGCCTGTGAAGCTCCGGACATGGGTGGAATCGCAGCACCCAGAGAACTGCCAAGAGGTGGTGGCCCTGGTAGAGGGTGTGACCTGGATGTCTGAGGAGGAAGGTAAGTAGAAGGGTGGGTAGAGAGACAGCTTCATGAGGGTGTCTTGGAGGACCCTGTGGGGGAGATAAGAACTCTAGGCTTCCTGGGAAGGTCATGGGAAGGATTGTGTCCACTCCATACAGACCAAGGACATCCATGTTGCCCACGTGTTCCTGAGTCAGAGCCACTGAAACCCTTGCATTCTTTAGCCCTGCGTGGGCTTCTGATGGAAGCACACAGATGAAGTGCTTCATTTTTATCCCTCTGGCATCCCTGCTGCACCATAAGCCCTGTAGCACTTGATAAGATAGACAGGAGTACTGAGCTCACACAGCCTGCAGTAGCAGGAGAGACAGGGATTTGACAAATGAGAATGCATAGAAAAATGCTGGGACTATGAGGAGCTCAAGGTGATGGTAAGGCTCATGAAGGTCTGCAGCTGACACCTGGTGTGGAGTGGAACTTGGCCAGGGTAAAGAAAGGGGGCAGGAAAGATGTGCCATGCAGAGGGGAGCACTGCCTGTAAGGGCCAAGATGGAAGGGATCACAGTAAATGCAAAACTCAGAAAAATCAGGTATCTTTGTGATGGAAGGGAGCAGAGGTTGGAGCTGGCACAGCCGTGGGGACTTTAGTCCTAAAGCAAAGCAAAATGTTCTTCTAAAACAGTAGGGCTCGATCCCTGAGTTCCAGAACTGGTGGCGCCACTGGATTTGACCTTTAGAGATTCACCAGGCTGCATGTGTGGTGGATGGTGGACAGAGGATGGGGGTGAGGCTGGACACAGGCTACCCACAGCTATTGCCATGCCTTCTGATGGGGTGGTGTCTTGGATAGGAGTGATGGTGATGGCTGACTGGGGAGAGACTACATGTGTGGAGTGTATATTTGGGAGTAAGACTCCAAGACTTAGTTTCTTCATCAGGCTGAGTTTCACAGAACGTGCGTGCTTCTGCATTGTCTGCATTGCTCACCTCCATTTTCCACATTCACAGGTGCCCAGAAGATGTTTCTGATGTGAACGAATGATTGACTGGTTGATGTTTGTGATTGCAGGGAAGGGGAAGGTATCCTGCAGGGGGATGGTGGGATTCTAAGAGGCCAGGGCATCCTGGAGATCGGGTATCCGAGGCAGCAGGGCAGGCACTTGCATGAGTTGTGTCAGATGCACCAAGTCTGGGGTGCTGTACTTGGCAGAATAATTGCCCCAAAGGTGTCCATGTCCTGACTCCTGGACCCTGTGGATAAGTTGCCTCACATGACAAAGGGGACTTTGCAGAAACAATTAAGGATCTTGAGAGGGAGAGATGCACTGGATTATTTGAGTGGATCTAACATAACCACAGGGGCCCTTAGGAGAGGGAGGCTGGAGGGTCAGAGGAGATGTAGTGATAGAAGCAGCTGATAGAGGAAGAAGCCATAAGCCAAGTGTTTGGGGCGGCCTCTAGAAGCTGGAAAAGGCAAGGAATGGATTCTCCCTTGGAGCCTCCAAAAGGAACATAGCCATGCTGACACCTTCATTTTAGCCCAGTGAGGCACAAACCAGACTTCTCATCTCCAGAACCATGAGGTAATACATTTGCATTAATCTGAGCCGCTGGCATTGTGGCAATTCACTATAGCAGCAATAGGAAACTAGTTAGTTAGGTGCCAAGGAGACAGTTGTGGGGTTAATGAGGTGAAAGTCAGTGAATTCACCCTGTGTTTAACGTCAGGGGTGAATGAAATAAATTAGTGCCACAAAAGACAATGGGAAGAGGCTTTCCAGAGAACCCTGAGAATCTCACATTATGTGATCAGTGTGTTAGCTGGGATGCTTGGGTGTGACTGCTGCAAAGCCTTGCACAGAATGGCTCAAGGGAGAAGCAGAATTTATTGGAAAAGTTCCAGGGTGCTTGAGCATCAGGGAGGGCTGGACCCAGGAGCTCCAATAGTGTCCTGCAGACTTGTCCTGTCCCTCATTCTTACCTCTTCTGCTCTCCACTGGGTTCACTCATGGGCAGGCTGTCTGCCTGCATGGGATTTCTCTTTCCCAAATGTTCCAACTAAAGCCTCGTTGGCTCCAATCATCTGGCTACAGGCTGTGTTCATCCCAGATCTAATCACTGTGGCCAAGAGAAAGGGATGGTCCAGTGGGCCAGCCTAAGTCATCTTGTGGCCCACCTTGACGGTGGGGGTGGATTAGCATTGTGGAAGCCTGTGGACCATGTGGGGTCATGTGAGGAATGTTAGAATGAAGGAGCCGTGGTTACAGGGGCCCTTGGGCCAGGTGGAGCTGTTGTTTTCTTAGGTGGAGGAGACTTGGTGACGTTCACCTCAAGATGGCTGCATTTCATGGGTCCAGTGAAAGTCTCACCTTCCATGAGGTGGGAGGAGAGAGGGAAGAAGGAAGAGGTGCCCAAATAGGCAGGGTGGAGGGCTTGGAGGCCGGAAACAGGGGCTTTGACTGTAAGGAGGAGGCGTCAGTCAGCTGCGTCACAGGAGGGGCTGGTGCCCTCCGCAGCCCTCGGAAAGGGAAGGAGTGGGACCAGAGTCTCAGCAGTGAGGACACTGGTGCCCTGTGACCCTTCGAGGGTGAGCCATCCTGGGCCCATCCAGGTGTGGGCACTGGGGCACGTGCTGTGAGGGGAGCAGAGCTGGTGAGAAGGGAGGACAGGAGCAGAGGCTGTCATGGAGCCACAGTACGATGCAGGTGTGCGTTGGCCCCATGGGTTGCAGAGAGGCCACCCTTGCCCTGCCCAAGGGTCCCCACACCTGCTGACCTCCTCTGGCTGGTGTCTCCTCCCAGTACTTCCTGCAGGACAACCTGCCGAGGGCACCACCTGCTGCCTGGAGGTCACTGCCCAGCAGGAGGAGAAGCAGAAGGAGGATGCAGCCATCTGCCCAGTGACAGTGCTCCCTGAGGTAAGCGGGGAGTATCACCCTGTTTTGGTCACAGCATCTCCTGTGAGGCAGGCCCACCCCTGAGGCATCCACTCTGCCCTGGGCTTTCCTAAGACCTCACAGGCTGGGGCATTCTGAGATTCTGAGCTCTTAGGTCTGTGCTGAAGCAATCTGAGTATGAAGAGCAGCCCTGCCCTCCAGCCACTGTGGCATCACTGGAGACAAGGCATGGTGACCCGGGAGTTGAGAAAGCAGGAGGCAAAAGGGAAGGGACTAAGTGTTTATAGAGACTTGAGAGGTGGAACTACCACAGGCAGGCACATCTGTATCCAGGTCAGAACAAGAGAGCCCTCAGCCTTCAGAAATGCATACTTAGGTATTTATCTTTCGTATCTGGGATTTGCTTCAGAATAACCCAGAGCTGGGATGTGGGTGAAAAAGATTGGTCCTGATGGGCTGACCACTGGGGTAGTGGTATGTATGTGTCATTGGTCAGACCTGTTTGCACTGCAAGTGGCTTATACTGGCTCAAGCGTAGAAGTAAATTTATTGGCTCTCATGTATTCTCTGGTAGGCTTCAGGCAAGGCTGTATCCAGGTGATCCCAGGTGATGGGAAGAATCTCTGGCCAACCTGTTTCATGGCTCTGCTTTCTCCCCTTTCTTCTTCTTCTTCTTCTTTTTTTTTGAGATGGAGTTTCACTCTTGTTGCCCAGGCTGGAGTGCAATGGCACAATCTGAGCTCACTGCACCCTCTGCCTCCCAGGTTCAAGTGATTCTCCTGTCTCAGCCTCCTGAGTAGCTGGGATTACAGACAGCCGCCACTACACTCGGCTAATTTTTGGTATTTTTAATAGAGATGGGGTTTCACCATGTTGGCCAGGCTGGTCTCGAACTCCTGACCTCAGGTGATCCACTCACCTTGGCCTCCCAAAGTGCTGGGATTACAGGTGTGAGCCACTGCGCCTGGCCACTCCCCTTTCTTCTTAGGCAGATGTAAGCAAAATGCCTCAGATCCTGGCAAAGCAGGGTTGGGGGGAACCTCTTCTTCCCAAAGTCCCAGTCAGTTCCCCAGAAAGGACCAGTCATGGCTGTGCCAGGGTGACTGCCCTCCCCCAGGTCAGCCCTGTCGACAGAAGCAGGGGCTTGGTTGTCATTTCCACCAAGTCGGAAGACAGTATTAATAGGTGGAGAACCCTCTGCAGTGGGAAGATTTCAGCACTGGGCAAGCTGGATAGAGCCGTGGTTAGGATGGAGTGGTTTGCTTGTTGCACTTGGAGCTCTTTATGAAGCAAGGGCTCTGCCTCCCAGCCTGAGACCCAGACCCTGGTTTGGACCCAGTAGAACTCTTGTGGGCCCCGGGTTGGTGTCTCTGAGCAAATCCCCAAAGCAGGAGAGTTCAGAGCACCGTGAGCTCTGTCAGAACCTCCCAGCTGGCCTTTCTTCTGCCTTCATTGACAACCCTCTGACCCTCTTGCTGAGCATAGACACACATGTGATGTTACAGGAGCCAGTGACCTTCCAGGATGTGGCTGTGGACTTCAGCCGGGAGGAGTGGGGGCTGCTGGGCCCAACACAGAGGACCGAGTACCGCGATGTGATGCTGGAGACCTTTGGGCACCTGGTCTCTGTGGGTAAGGCTGTGCCCCCTCTTCACCTACCTCAGGGCTGGTAGGCCACGGGAGCCCCAAGTCAGGGGTGTTTACCTTCTCTGGACTCCACACTGGGCATTCCCTCAAGGGGCCCTTGCTCCATCCAGGGCCTGTAAGTGGAACTGTAGACCTGGGGCGGGGGGCACTGGGTGGCCAGAAGCAGCCTTAGGTCCAGTGAAGGAGTGATTTGCTATCTATCTCCTGAGGGAGTATGAGAGAACGGGAACTCGAGGAGCTCGGAGGACACTCCCTGCCCTTCCTGTCCCTTGTTCACCAAGGTCAGTGCTCCCTCCTGCTGCTTCATTGCTTTTCAGTCTCTCTCCAGGTTGCATGACTCTATTTGGAAAAAAAAAAAATCCTGACTTTTGAACTTAATTATGCATTTCATGCTCTCAGACCCATCCCAGCACATCTCTCTATGGTATCCACATCTGTTGTTTATTTTTTTCAGGGTGGGAGACTACATTGGAAAATAAAGAGTTAGCTCCAAATTCTGACATTCCTGAGGAAGAACCAGCCCCCAGCCTGAAAGTACAAGAGTCCTCAAGGGATTGTGCCTTGTCCTCTACATTAGAAGATACCTTGCAGGGTGGGGTCCAGGAAGTCCAAGACACAGTGTTGAAACAGATGGAGTCTGCTCAGGAAAAAGACCTTCCTCAGAAGAAGCACTTTGACAACCCTGAGTCCCAGGCAAACAGTGGTGCTTTTGACACAAACCAAGTTTCGCTCCAGAAAATTGACAACCCTGAGTCCCAGGCAAACAGTAGTGCTCTTGACACAAACCAAGTTTTGCTCCAGAAAATTCCTCCTAGAAAACGACTGCGCAAACGTGACTCACAAGTTAAAAGCATGAAACATAATTCACTTGTAAAAATTCATCAGAAGAGCTGTGAAAGGCAAAAGGCCAAGGAAGGCAGTGGTTGTAGGAAAACCTTCAGTCGGAGTACTAAACAGATTACGTTTATAAGAATTCACAAGGGGAGCCAAGTTTGCCGATGCAGTGAATGTGGTAAAATATTCCGGAACCCAAGATACTTTTCTGTGCATAAGAAAATCCATACCGGAGAGAGGCCCTATGTGTGTCAAGACTGTGGGAAAGGATTTGTTCAGAGCTCTTCCCTCACACAGCATCAAAGAGTTCATTCTGGAGAGAGACCATTTGAATGTCAGGAGTGTGGGAGGACCTTCAATGATCGCTCAGCCATCTCCCAGCACCTGAGGACTCACACTGGAGCTAAGCCCTACAAGTGTCAGGACTGTGGAAAAGCCTTCCGCCAGAGCTCTCACCTCATCAGACATCAGAGGACTCACACCGGGGAGCGCCCATATGCATGCAACAAATGTGGAAAGGCCTTCACCCAGAGCTCACACCTTATCGGGCACCAGAGAACCCACAATAGGACAAAGCGAAAGAAGAAACAGCCTACCTCATAGCTCTCAAGCCAGTTGAAGACACCTTGCCTTTTCAGCTGGACCCTGCAATATAACGTGCACAGGCCTGCTTGTGAATCAGGACTGAATGTGAAAGGGAAGCATTGAGTGAGGACATTCCCAAAACCAAAGGACAACTGAGGAGACTGCCCAGCACATAATGAATAAATAAGAAAATGAGTGAGGAGTTATTAACATCAGTTGGAAAAAAGATTTCCTATTCACTTGATATTGTTTGTTCACTCATTTAGTCATTAAAAGTGAGAATAATAAAATCTGAAAATGTTATATAATAACTTTAAAAAGCCAGGTAATTAATAATCTGCACTGATATTACATCCACAGTACCACAGTATTTATGTGTATGAATTAAGGATTAAAAGATAATGTGGATAAACTGTTGATCTATTTCTGTGTAGAACCTGTGTATTTCCTGTCTGCTTTAATATCTCTAGTAATGATTAATATTTAAGCAACATTAAAACACAAGGTAGGAGATTATCAGATAGTTCTAGAAGGTTCTGTGCAAGGCTGCAGCACCTTGGGCACAAGATACTATGTGAGTTGGGATGACTGGATCTTTCTGCTCCTTAGGGGGTTGTCATGATATGGTTAGGTGGAGGTAAGGAAAACTTAAACCCAAAGGGCTGGAAACCCCAGGCAAGTGTGGGGCTTCCTGGGAATATTCATGTTTCTTTTGTTTTTTTTTCACACAGAATCTCGCCCTGTCACCCAGGCTAGAGTGCAGAGGTAGAATCATAGCTTACTGTAGCCTCGAACACCTGGGCTCAAAGGATCCTCCTGGCTCAGCCTTTCAAGTAGCTGGGACTACAGGCATGCACCACCATGCCTAGCTTCATTTGGTTTGTATTTCCATTTTTCCTGAGAGACTATCACAAGGAAGGCAACTGCTCTGGCCAGGAGCCCATCACTAAGTTAAGCAAAAAGGCACTGGCAGAAATAGAGCATGTATTTGCCCAGAGTTCACATTCTTTCTCCAGGTCACATAGCCCATAGTATATGACCTGCTCCATTCCTTGTTCTAGGCTCCACCTTTGCTCTTGAGTTCTGTGTAACATTTAAAAACATATAAAACCCTGGACCAAACCAAAAATACTTAGGTTCAAGACACTGGTCGAGTGCTACTCTGCATAGCCTCTTTAGAACCCTTGGGTCTTGCCAACAGGGGTGAGGTGCAGTCATGCCATCTAGGGTGAGAGTACCTCCTTTCTCTGCAGAAATGAAAAACCCTTGGAGACAGGACCAGAGTAGATGCCTTGAGCCCATGTGCCTGGAGAATGATGGTGGTACACCAGCAGCCCTATTGTCATTCACACACTGGGCACAGGGCTTGTGGCTGCTATGTTGCTTCTAGTCATTTCAGCACCTTAGTATGGCATGTTAGCTTCTTTGAGAACATACGCAGTTGAAGAATTTGCCCAGGGATGTTAGTTGGTAAAAACAGCCTCCTCAGCTGTTCAGAACTGTAAAATATCACCTCTTAAGAATGAACCAAAGAATGGGACCCTTGAGATTAGAACCTGGTAAACTCAAAATTCCCAGATTCCAAATCCTAGACTGAGGGGTGAGTCCAAAGCTTTAGTGATGGCTTCAGGAACTGAGGTGATGGTTTGAACTGGGTCTGGGAAAATAAGGGACCCAGGAGTAGGAAAGAGGGGAAGAACATACTAGGGTATGGGAGAGCTAATTGGGACTGCAAAGCTCAAGGCCAGTGGGTCCATTCCAAGGTATGGAATGGCTCATCTCATGGCTGGCACCTGGGCTTGAGGTGGCTCTAAGGCTGAGTTCAGTTGTGTTGGGTTCTCTCATCCAGAGAGCCAGGGTTCCAACAGAATTAGGCAGAAACAGCATGGCTTTTTCTGACCCAGCCTAGGTCACGTGGTGTCACCCTAGGATAGTCTGTCCTTTACAAGCTAGTCATTAAGGCCAGCCAGATTCAGTGGGAAGGGGGTTAAACTCCATCTCTTGAAGGGAGAATAGCAAGGTTAAGAAAGGCAGGAGAGTGTAGTGGCCAACTCTGGATAAGAAAGTCTACAAGTATGCCAGCATTTACCTTTAAATACTGTGTATCCCCACCTGTTCTTGGAAGACAGGAAGAGGAAGGCAGGGAGAGAGGCTGCACATGTGGGAGCTGACACACTAGACACAATTATTAGATGTGGTTTAAATCCTGGCTCTGCTCCTCACTGGGTCTGTGATTGTCAGAAAGAGGATTAATGCCTGGAGGGTCCACGTTCCATATATCCGGTACACCAGTGAAAAGGTACCTGACGCTGGGCACAGTGGCTCACGCCTGTAATCCGAGAACTCTGGGAGGATCATTTGAGGTCAAGAGTTAAGAGATCAGCCCAGGGAACATGGCAAGATCCTGTCTGGAAAAAAAAAAAAAAAAAAAAGCCAGGTGTGGTGGCGCACCTGTAGTCCCAGCTACTCAGGAGGCTGAGGTAGGAGGAATGCTCGAGCCTAGGAGTTTGAGGCTGCAGTGAGCTATGATAGCACCTCTGCACTCCAGCCTGTGTGAGAGTGAAAACTTGTCTCAAAAATAAATTTAAAATTTGTAAAAAGAGGTTACAAAGATGTTAGCTTCTTTGAGAACACATGCAGTTGAAGAACTTGCCCAGGGATGTTAGTTGGTGAAAACAGCCGCCTCAGCCATTCAGAACTCTACAATATCACCTCTCAAGAATGAACCAGGGCCGGGCGCGGTGGCTCACGCTTGTAATCCCAGCACTTTGGGAGGCCGAGGCGGGCGGATCACGAGGTCAGGAGATCGAGACCACGGTGAAACACCGTCTCTACTAAAAAAATACAAAAAATTAGCCGGGCGTGGTGGCGGGCGCCTGTAGTCCCAGCTACTCGGAGAGGCTGAGGCAGAAGAATGGCGTGAACCCGGGAGGCTGAGCTTGCAGTGAGCCGAGATTGCGCCACTGCACTCCAGCCTGGGTGACAGAGCGAGACTCCGTCTCAAAAAAAAAAAAAAAAAAGAATGAACCAAAGAGTGAGACCAATTAGTTCCAGCACATGCACTTATTTGTTCAACAAGAGTATCTTTATCATTTACCAAGAAGGATTAAAAAGTAATTTTGTTCTCTTTGTTCCTTTGTGGCTTTTTACTACAGAGACTATGTATCCTGGATCCAGCCAGTTGAGCAAACTCTGATTAATTTTAATAGGTTTTACTAAAATCTGGATTTCCATACTTTTAATTTTATGTTTCTAATCTTTACATAGTTTTCTTCTGAATACAAAGAAACAGAAGATTTGATTTTTTAAAAATCTCTTTCCACCATCCTTTGGTGCCGTCGTCACGGTGCGGATGAATATCCTGGCTGATGTTCTCAAGAGGATCAACAATGCTGAAGAGAGGCAAAAGACAGATTATTATTAGGCGGTGCTCCAAATACATTCTCTGGTTTCTAATTGTGATGATGAAGCATGGTTACATTGGTAAATTTGACATCACTGATGATCACAGAGCTGGGGAAATTGTTGTGAGCCTCACGGGCATGTTAAGCAAGTGTGGAATGATCAGCCCCAGATTTGATGTACTCAAAGTTCTAGAAAAACGGCAGAATAATCTGCTTCCATCCCGCCAGTTTGGTTTCATTGTACTGACTTCAGCCGGCATCACGGACCACGAAGTAGCAAGACAAAAATACACAAGAGGGAAAATCCTGGGATTCTTTTTCTAGAGGTGTAATGCTTACAAAAAAAAAAAATGCCTCCGTGGACCACAGTGCATCCAGAAACATAAACAAAATCACTGACATTTGCACCACACAAAAGTTATCCTCCAATAGTGTGATCTTTCTTAAGGTGTAAAACCACACTTGGGGTTGTGGTATTTGATGCTGTGCAAAACGATTTTACCTTCCCTCACAGCTCGCGACTCCCTGTCACTGCTGTGAGAATTTGCGGGGCTATTCAGCATGGCCAGCATGGGTCCGAGCGAGGAGGGTCCATCCTCGTTGCACAGGCTACGGAGTGGCTCCTCGAGTGCTTTCCAAGGCCAGGTCACCACCCCGAATTGCATCAAAGGCTGCAGGCCCCGGGGAGGCTGACCAGGGCCCGAGGGAGGACGACAAGCGGGGACGTTGGCGGAGGGGTTAATGGCGGAGTCGCGACCCAGCCGAGCCCACAGCTCTGGGAGGCTGGTTCTGCCTCTCTCCCGAAGCGTCGCCCGGCTAAGCTTCGAGCACCAGGACACACAACCGCCTACTTTCCAGAGCCCACAGTCGGCTTCACGCTGGAGGCCGGAAACGACACGTCCCCAAAGCCCGCGCGCGCAGCCCGCCCGAACTGACCTACCCAATCACCGCACCGCTCCAGGCTGGAGGCCGGAAACGACAAGTCCCCACAGCCCAGGAGCGCGGACCGCCAGAACTGACCTACCTAATCATCGCACCGCTCCGACCCAGCGGCAACACACCTTGCCGGGTAAGTCACGCTTTGCCAAATAAGCAACCTGCCTCATCCAATCAGAGTCTCGCCTGCCGGGTGAGTGCCTTGCCTTGTCCAACCAGATTCTTGCCTCCTCCAAACCGCTTCTTGACTGTGCTTGTGCCTGGCCCAATCAGCGGCTTGCGCCTCTTCGCCGCCCGCCCCCCTAGCCCGGCCTGGCGGAAACAGACTCAGGGCCATTTTGGCTACACCTGGGAGCAGGGCGCCTTGGCGGATGGCTGCAGCCGCTGCGGAGATGAATGGCCCCAGATCTGTGGTGGCCCGTCTGTTCCCTGGGGACCCCGTCCTCGGCCTAGGGGGTAATGTCAGGTGTGTTTGAACCAGAGCAATTCCATCTTGAATAGGGGCTTGGTAAACTAAGGCTCAGACCGGTTGGGCTACATTCCCAGTAAGTTAAGGCATTCTTAGTCACAGGATGAAATAGGCGGTCGGTACAAGATACAGGTCATAAAAACCTTGCTGATAAAACAGCTTGCAATAAACAAGCCGCCCAAAACCCACCAAAACCAAGATAGCAATGAGAGTGACCTCTGGTCGTCCTCACTGCTACACTCCCACCAGCGCCATGACAGTTACAAATGCTATGGCAATGTCAGGAAGTTACCCTATATGGTCTAAAAAGGGGAGGCGTGAATAATCCACCCGTTGTTTTTTTTTTTTTTTTTTTTTTTTTTGAGACGGAGTCTCGCTCTTTCACCCAGGCTGGAGTGCAGTGGCGCGATCTCGGCTCACTGCAGGCTCCGCCCCCCAGGGTTCACGCCATTCTCCTGCCTCAGCCTCCCTTGTAGCTGGGACTACAGGCGCCTGCCACCTCGCCCAGCCAATTTTTTGTATTTTTAGTAGAGACGGGGTTTCACCGTGTTAGCCAGGATGGTCTCGATCTCCTGACCTCGTGATCCGCCCGCCTCGGCCTCCCAAAGTGCTGGGATTACAGGCGTGAGCCACCGCGCCCGGCCCGATCCACCCGTTGTTTAGCCTATCATCAAGAAATAACCGTAAAAATGGGCAGCATAAAAAACCAGCAGTCCTCGGGGCTGCTCTATGGAGTAGCCATTCTTTATTCCTTTACTTTCCTAGTAAACTTGCTTTCACTTTATGGACTGGACTTGAATTCTTTCTTGCGTGAGATCCACAAACCCTCTCTTGAGGTCTGGATCGGGACTCCCTTTACAGTAACAGTGAGAGCCCAGACTACAGCCTGGTGGTCGCAGGCTCCCAGGGGATTGGGGCCCTAGGGAGCGGTTGGTCTGTGCAACCGCCAGGCCCGGCCGGGCCTGGGTCTCCTCATTAGGCTCAGGCGCACAAGCGCTGTGCTGGCCTGGCCCTCAATCACAGGTGAGAAGCATCCCGTTCCCACCTTGGAAATGGCCCAGCGCCTGCTGGTCGTAGACGCCCAGCCTGGCCTGGCCACGGACTCTTGGTGAAGGGTCGGGCTGCGCATCACTCAGCTGTGGTAGTGGTGATGATGGTAGGGGTGTTGGGGGACTCAAGCTGTGTCCTGAGCAGAAACTTGAAAGAAATGTGAGTAGCTCTGCTAGGACCACTCATCTCCAGGCGTGCCCGTCAGGGGGAATTTCGAGATGCTTACCACACCAGTTTGTATTTTGCCATATCCAGGATCCTCAGTCTTATTTGCTGAATAATAATTTTTATTATTGATTGATTGATTGGTTGATAAGGAGTCTCACTCTGTCCCCCAGGCTGGAGTGCAGTGGTGCCATCTCGGCTCACTGCAAGCTCCACCTCCCGGGTTCACGCCATTCTCCTGCCTCAGCCTCCCGAGTAGCTGGGACTACAGGCGCCCAACACCACACCCGGCTAATTTTTTGTATTTTTAGTAGAGATGGGGTTTCACCGTGTTAGCCAGGATGGTCTTGATCTCCTGACCTTGTGATCTGCCCGCCTCGGCCTCCCAAAGTGCTGGGATTACAGGCGTGAGCCGCAGCGCCCGGCCTGCTGAATAATTTTTTTAAATCCATGCATTAAAATTCAAAATTTATAAACTGATTTAAAAGGGATCATTTGGGTCGGGCCCTGTGGGTCAGGCCTGTAATCCCAGCACTTTGGGGAGGCCCAGACGGGTGAATCGCTTGAGCCCAGGAGTTCGAGATCAGCCTGGGCAACACAGGAAGACTGTATATCTGGAAAAAAAAAAAAAAGTTGGGCATGGTGGCACACACCTGTAATCCCAGCTACTTGGGAGGATCGCTTGAGCCCAGGAGTTGGATGGCTGCAGTAAGCTATGGTTGTACCTCTGCACTCCAGCCTGGCCAGCAGAGGGAGACCTTGTCTCAAAATAAGAGGGGTGGGGGTGGGGCCTTTTGGGTATTTAGTTGTCAAAATAAACGTATGTTAAATACAGTTGGTTAAAGGCCCAGCACAGTGGCTCACACCTGTAATCCTAAAACTGGGAGGCCGAGGTGGGTGGATCACTTGAGGTCAGGAGTTCGAGACCAGCCTGGGCAACCTGGAGAAATCCGTTCTCTACCAAAAATACAAACATTAGCCAGGCAGCCTGTAGTCCCAGCTATTCAGAATCCTGATGCAGGAGACTCCCTTGAACACAGGAGGCAGAGGTTGCACTGATCCGAGATCACACCACTGCACTCCAGGCTGGACAACAGAGTGAGTGAGACTCCATCTCAAAATTATCATCATCATCATCATCATCATCATCTACAAGGGAAAATGGCAAAAGTTAAAGACAATTTTGAACAGGAAGAACAATGTAGGGAGTGTCTTACCAAAATGAAAGTGTGTATTGTTAAGCTGAAGTAATTAAAACTGTGACCCTGGAGCAGACAGAGACAGAGCAATGCAACAAAGCTATGTAGAGATGGCATTTGTGGCATATGATAAAGCAGCCATTTTTAAGTTATCCAGAAAAGAGGGAATGTTCAGAAAATGTGCTGGGAGAGTATATAGTTGTCCGGAAGAAAATTAAGTCAGACCTCCATCATACCATACAGAAAGTTAAATTTCAGAGGGATGAACGAACAAACAGGGCCGGGCACAGTGGCTTATGCCTGTAATCCCAGCACTTTGGGAGGCCGAGGCGCGGGTGGATCACCTGAGGTCAGGAGTTCGAGATAAGCCTGGCCAACATGGCGAAATGCCATCTCTACGAAAAATGCAAAGATTAACCTGGTGTGGTGGCAGGCGCCTGTAATCACAGCTACTCGGGGGGCTGAGACAGGAGAATTGCTTGAACCCGGGAGGCGGAGGTTGCAGTGAGCCAAGATCACGCCAGTGCACTCCAGCCTAGGTGATGGAGCAACACTCTGTCTTAAAAAAAAAAACAAAAAACGGGGGGGCCAGGCACAGTGGCTGACGCCTGTAACCCCAGCACTTTGGGAGGCCAAGGCGGGCGGATCACCTGAGATCAAGAGTTCAAGACCCGCCTGGCCAACATGGCAAAACCCCATCTCTACTAAAAGTACAAAAATTAGATGGGCGTGGTGGTGGGCGCCTGTAATCCCAGCTACTCAGGAGACTGAGGCAGGAGAATTGCTTGAACACAGGAGGCGCAGGTTGCAGTGAGCCGAGATGGAGCACTGCACTCCAGCCTGGGCGACAAGAGTGAGACTCCGTCTCAAAAAAAAAAAAAAAAAAATTAAACTCAACAGTTTATCAAAAGGATGACAGCATATTTAAACTCAGTTTGCTTCAAGAATGCAAGAATGCTTCAGGCTGGGCGAGGTGGCTCACGCCTGTAATCCCAGCACTTTGGGAGGCCGAGGCAGGTGGATCACGAGGTCAGGAGATCGAGACCATCCTGGCTAACAGGGTGAAACCCCGTCTCTACTAAAAATACAAAAAATTAGCCAGGCGTGGTGGCGGGCGCCTATAGTCCCAGCTACTGGGGAGGCTAAGGCAGGAGAATGGCGTGAACCCGGCAGGCGGAGCTTGCAGTGAGCCGAGATGGCGTCACTGCACTCCAGCCTGGGTGACAGAGCGAGACTCCGTTTCAGAAAAAAAAAAATTATTTAAAAGATCAAAAGGAAAAATAAATGCTTATGACAGTCAAGAAAATTATAATCACAATAATAGTCAAGGAACCGGCCTTGCTTGATATTAAAATGTCATTATAATCTCAACAGAATGGTATTATTATTATTATTTATTTATTTGTTTGTTTGTTTTGAGACGGAGTCTTGCCCTGTCGCCCAGGCTGGAGTGCAGTGGCACCATCTCAGCTCACTGCAAGCTCCGCCTCCCGGGTTCATGCAGTTCTCCTGCCTCAGCCTCCCCAGTAGCTGGGACTATAGGCGCTTGCCACCACGCCTGGCTAATTTTTTGTATTTTTAGTAGAGACGGGGTTTCACCGTGTTAGCCAGGATGGTCTCGATCTCCTGATCTCGTGATCCACCCGCCTTGGCCTCCCAAAGTGCTGGGATTACAGGCGTGAGCCACTGCGCCCGGCCTATTTATTTTTTTCACACAGAGTCTCACTCCGTCGCCCAGGCTGGAGTGCAATGGAGGGATCTCGGCTCACTGCAACCTCCGCCTCCCGGATTCAAGCGATTCTCCTGCCTCACGTCCCCAGTAGTTGGGATGACAGGCGTCCACTACCACGCCCGGCTACAGAATGGTATTATTATAAGAATTGACAAATGGAAGTGTGGAAGAAAAATGATAGCTTATTTGAAAAGTGATTTTGGGAGAATTCTAGCTTTCCCAGTAAGCTGATGCCTGCATCAGACCTCAGACAAAAGTAATTCCTAATAGACTAATGATTTGTATGTTTTTAAATTTTTTTTTATATTTTGAGATGGAGTCTTGCTCTGTCACCCAGGCTGGAATGCAGTGATGCGATCTTGGCTCACTGCAACCTCTGCCTCCCAGGTTCAAGGATTCTCCCTGCTCAGCCCCACTAGTAGCTGGGATTACAGGCGCGTGCCATAATGCCCTGGCTAATTTTTGTATTTTAGTAGAGACGGGGTCTCACCATGTTGGCCAGGCTGTTCTCAAACTCCTGGCCTCAAGCTATCCACCCGCCCCGGCTTCCTAAAGTGCTGGGATTACAGGCTTGACCCACCGCACCTGGCCAGATTTGCATGTTTTAAAACGTGCAAACGAAAATTTAGAAGACTGGCCGGGCGCGGTGGCTCACGCTTGTAATCCCAGCACTTTGGGAGGCCGAGGCGGGCGGATCACGAGGTCAGGAGATCGAGACCACGGTGAAACCCCGTCTCTACTAAAAATACAAAAAAATTAGCCGGGCGTGTTGGCGGGCGCCTGTAGTCCCAGCTACTCGGAGAGGCTGAGGCAGGAGAATGGCGTGAACCCGGGAGGCGGAGTTTGCAGTGAGCCGAGACTGCGCCACTGCACTCCAGTCTGGGTGATGGAGCGAGACTCTGTCTCAAAAAAAAAAAAAAAAGAAAATTTAGAAGACTACATAAACATAAAATCTATGGCTTGCAATACTTTTTTAAGCAAGACAAAAAACTCAGATCTATTCATAAAGGAAGAGTAGACATACATACTTTACATAAAAAGATTTTTTTTTTTTTCGAGATAAAGTCTTATTCTGTCACCCAGGCTGGAGTGCAGTGGTGCAAATCTCGGCTCACTGCAACCTCCGCCTCCTGAGTTCAAGCGATTCTCATGCCTCACCCTCCTGAGTCACTGAGATTACAGGCATGCACCGCCACACCTGGCTGATTATTGTATTTTTAGTAGAGATGGGTTTTGCCATGTTGGCCAGGCTGTCTTGAACTCCTGGCCTCAAGTGATTCTCTTGCCTGAGCTTCCCAAAGTGCTGAGATTACAAGCATGAGCCACTGCATCTGGCCTAAAAAGAATTTTTTGTATGCTAAAATAGATACCACAAATTTAAAAAAGAGAATAAACTGTGTATTGAGAAAAATATTTGTTATACAAATGACAGACGAGATTAATATTTATAAACTATCATGAGCTCCTATAAAGTGCCAAAAAAGAAAAAAATATTAATTAGACAAAACACAGAAAACAAAACCCCAAATAACCAGTAAGAATATGTAAAGATCCTGAAATCACAAGTAGCTAGGGAATACAAATTAAATGAAATGTTACTTTTACCCAAAATACTGGCAAAATACAAGGGATAATACCCAATTCTGGAAAGAATAGGGATTATTATTCTCACTTTGGAAAGTAATTTGGTAATACCTAAGAGAATCAAAAATACACTTATCCTTCAACCTGTGCAGTCCCACTAGGGGGGCTCTGACCTATAGAAATGAAGGTGCTGATTCTGGGTGTCCGGGGGTGTTTACTACAGTACTGTTTATGTTGTGTTTGGAAATAGAGAAGGGTGTGGGAGGTGAATGCTAGGATTTTACACTGGAAGAGGTGCAAATGAGCGGGGAAGAAGTAGGCTGTAACAAATTGAAAGCGATGTCTGCTATAATTAGTTAAGAGAAAATATGAATCTAAGGTTCAATGTATGAAGTTTTTGTTTTTCTTTTTTTTTTGAGACAGTCTTGCCCTGTTGCCCAGGCTGGATTGCAATGGCATGATCTTGGCTCACTGCAACCTCTGCCTCCCGGATTCAAGTAATTCTCCTGCCTCAGCCTCCCGAGTAGCTGGGATTACAGGCATCTGCCACCATGCCTGGCTAATTGTTGTATTTTTAGTAGAGACAGGGTTTCACCACATTGGTCAGGCTGGTCTTGAACTTCTGACCTTGTGGTCTGCCCACTTCAGCCTGCCAAAGTGCTGGGATTACAGGCATGAGCCACCGAGCCCAGCCACAAGGTATGAAGTTTTTCTAGACATGTAAAAGTGAGCATGCACTTGGGCAAAAATGAAAGAGTCATCCAAAAATGAAAACATAGATTTAATTTCAGGATGGGAGTCTATGTCATCTTCTGTTTGAATTTTCTGTTATTTCCTGAGTTCCAACTTTTTTCCACTCCAGGTAATTCATACTATAATATTTCCATAAACCTGGCTCACAGAATAAAAGTTTGAAAAATAAGTTTATTTCAATAATCATTAGAAAAATTATAGTCAGGCACGGTGGCTCACGCTGGTAATCCCAGCACTTTGGGAGGCCGAGGCTGGCGGATCATGAGGTCAGGGGTTCAAGACCAGCCTGATCAACATAGTGAAACCCCGACTCTACTAAAAGTACAAAAAATAGCTGGGCGTGGTGGTGCGTGCCTGTAATCCCAGCTACTCAGAAGGCTGAGGAAGGAGAATTGCTTTAACCTGGGAGGCAGAGGTTGCAGTGAGCCAAGATCGCGCCACTGCACTCCAGCCTGGGCGACAGAACGAGACTCTGTCTCAAAAAAAAAATTATGGAAGTGAAAAATTGTGCAAAAATGAGTGTGCATCAACTTTCTGTCAGAGCTTCACCTTAATCATCTAATAAGAAAGCAAACAAAAGATAAACTGTATAAGCATGCCAACAATAATCTTTATTTCTGCCTTGTTTTACCCTTTAATATTCAGAAGAAAAGTCATACAGGAGGAAAATTTTATAACTATAGTAAATATAGACAACTTTAACAACACTAGATCTCTACTGGCCAAAAGGAAAAAACAAAAAGCAACCCCCAGTATATCCCTAAATGTACACCCAGAGAATCTTAAAAGATAAAATAATTTGGCCAGGCGCGGTGGCTCACTCCTGTAATCCCAGCACTTTGGGAGGCCGAGATGGGCAGATCACGAGGTCAGGAGATCAAGACCATCCTGGCTAACACGGTGAAACTCTGTCTCTACTAAAAATACAAAAACAAAATTAGCCAGGCATAGTGGTGGGCGCCTGTAATCCCAGCTACTCCAGAGGCTGAGGCAGGAGAGTGGCATGAACCCAGGAGGCGGAGTTAGCAGTGAGCCGAGATCGCGCCACTGCACTACAGCCTGGGCAACACAGCGAGACTCTGCCTCAAAAAAAAAAAAAAAAAAGATAAAATAATTCATGTGATTGCCGGGCGCGGTGGCTCACGCTTGTAATCCCAGCACTTTGGGAGGCCGAGGCGGGCGGATCACGAGGTCAGGAAATCGAGACCATGGTGAAACCCCGTCTCTACTAAAAATACAAAAAATTAGCCGGGCGTGGTGGCGGGCGCCTGTAGTCCCAGCTACTCAGAGAGGCTGAGGCAGGAGAATGGCGTGAACCCGGGAAGCTGAGCTTGCAGTGAGCCGAGATTGCGCCACTGCACTCCAGCCTGGGCGACAGAGCGAGACTCCGTCTCAAAAAAAAAAAAAAAAAAAATAATAATAATAATAATAATTCATGTGATTATAATAAATGTGAGAAAAACTTCTTTTATAGCTCTTGCCTTTCTCAAAGTGGGAGGACTCATCATCCTGGAGAGAAACCCCATGGATGTATTCAACATGGTAAATCTTTTTGATGGAGCTCTCACCTAGTTGCACATCGCAACTTACACCAGATAGAAAATTTATGAATGTAATCAATGTGGAAAGTTTTTCAGCCTGGTGCTCCCACCCTGTTAGACATAACATAACTCATACTGAAGACTCTGGGAACATCAGGAACGTCAGAGAGCTTTCAGTAGGAGATCTCATCTAATTGGGCAATAGAAAACTCACACTGAAGAAAAATAATTCCATGTAATCAACATGAGAAATCTTTCAGTGACATCCTTGATTTTAATTTGCATCAAGGAAAGCGTAATAGAGAGACGCCTTATGAATGTAGTCAAGGTAGGAAATCTTTCTATACAGCTCTGGCCTTGTTGCACATAAAATAACTCATACTGGAAAGAAGCTTCATGACTGTAATCAGTGTTGGAAATGCTTCAGTTAGAGTTCTCACTTGTTGCTCATCAGATAAATCATACCGGAGAGAAACTGCGAGTGTCCTGAGTGTGGGAAATCAGCTGGAGCTGATTACTTATTTGGCATCAGAGATTTCACACTAGAGAGAAACCTCATGAATGTCACCAGTGTGGAAAATCCTGCAGCAAGAATTCTCACCTTATTGAACAGCAAAGAACTCATTCTGGAGAGAAGCCTATAAATGTAGTCAATGTGGAAAAACTTTCAGACAGAATTCTTATTGTGTGTACATCAAAAAATTCATATGGGCAAAAACCAACATGAATGTCTAAATGTCAAAAAGCCTTCAGGAGACTATCTGACCTTATGGAACACCAGATAATTCATAATAGAAACTGTATGCATATAATCAGTGCAGAAAGGCCTTTCAGGCAGCATTCTAGTCATGTCAGGCACCAGATAACTCATTCTTGAGTCAAACTGTTAATGAACTTTTTATTTATTTTATTTTATTTTATTTTATTTTATTTTTGAGATGGAGTCTCGCTCTGTTGCCCAGGCTGGAGTGCGGTGGCACAATCTCGGCTCACTGCAACCTCCACCTCCTGGGTTCAAGCTATTCTCCTGCCTCAGCCTCCCGAGTAGCAGGGATTACAGGCAACACCACCATGCCCAACTAATTTTTTTTGTATTTTTAGTAGAGACCGGGTTTGACCATGATGGCCAAGCTGGTTTTGAACTCCTGACCTCAAGTGATCCGCCCACCTCGGCCTCCCAAAGTGCTAGGATTACAGGCGTGAGCCACCGTGCCCGGCCTAATTTTTTGTATTTTTTAGTAGAGACGGGGTTTCACCGTGTTAGCCAGGATGGTCTCGATCTCCTGACCTCGTGATCCGCCCGCCTCGGCCTCCCAAAGTGCTAGGATTACAGGCGTGAGCGACCGCACCTGGCCAATGAACTTTTTAAATTGAGACAGGGTTTCACTCTGTCATCCAGGCTGGAGTATAGTGGCAAGATCATCATTCCCTGCAGCCTCAACCTCTTGGTCTCAAGTGATCTTCCAAACTCAGCCTCCCAAAGTGCTGGGGTTACAGGTGTGAGGCATTGTGCCCAGCCATAACTTTTAAAAGATTTTCTTCCCCTTTATTTAGACATCAAGGTAAAAGTAACTTTTTTTTTTTTTTTTGAGACAGAGGCAGGCTGGAGGAGTGCAGTGGCACCATCTCGGCTGACTGCAACCTCCACCTCCTGGGCTCAAGCCATTCTCCTGTCTCAGCCTCCTGAGTAGCTGGGATTACAGGTGCCCACCACCACCTGGCTAGTTTTTGTATTTTTAGTAGAGACAGCATTTCGCCATGTTGGCCAGGCTGGCCTTGAACTCATGACCTCAGGTGATTCACCTGCCTCAGCCTCCCAAAGTGCTGGAATTACAGGCATAAGCCACCATGCCCGGCCAAAGGTAACATTTTTAATGTAACAATATATGGTAATTCTTTGCTCTTATGACACAATCCTACAAAAGGCGATCACTAAGCTTAAGCACTAAGCCTAAAAATGAATAATATAAACACTGATGTGGGGAAAGTTGTTCCTCAGACGACTCCATTATTGATACAGACATGGCAACAGTAGACAGAAATGTAACATCAAAGTTCTTATTTACTTACACATTTTTTTTTTGAGACGGAGTCTCCCTCTGTCGCCCAGGCTAGAGTGCAGTGGCGCGATCCTGGCTCACTGCAAGCTGCACCTCCTGGGTTCACGGCCATTCTCCTGCCTCAGCCTCCCGAGGAGCTGGGACTACAGGCGCCCACCACCACGCCCGGCTAATTTTTTGTATTTTTTGTAGAGACGGGGTTTCACCATGTTAACCAAGATGGTCTCGATCTCCTGACCTCATGATCTGCCCCCCTCGGCCTCCCAAAGTGCTGGGATTACAGGCGTGAGCCACTGCTCCCGGCCTGAAATTTTCTATAATAAAAACAAACAAGATCATTTATTATCTCATAATGAAAAGTCCCTGAGGTGAGCATAGGCAATGTTGATTCAGTGGCAAAAAGAGGATTCATTCCATCACGGATACTGGTTCTTTCCATTTTTCTGCTGTGCCATTCTCAGCATGTTGCCTTTACCTCCTGGGCTGGCTTCCTCATGGTGCTAGTGTGCTTGTAATTGTCCTACACATCACATACAGACATCACTGTCCAGGGGCAAAAGAAGACGCATTGCTATCTTATGTCCACTTTTAAGACTGAGGGAACCGGCCGGGAGCAGTGGCTCACGCCTGTAATCCCAGCACTTTGGGAGGCCGAGGCGGGTGGATCATGAGGTCAGGAGATCGAGACCATCCTGGCTAACAGGGTGAAACCCCGTCTCTACTAAAAAAAAATTACAAAAAATTAGCCGGGCGTGGTGGCGGGCGCCTGTAGTCCCAGCTACTTGGGAGGCTGAGGCAGGAGAAAGGCGTGAACCCGGGAGGCGGAGCGTGCAGTGCACGCCTAGATCGCACCACTGCACTCCAGCCTGGGGGACAGAGCGAGACTCCGTCTCACAAAAAAAAAAAAAAAAAAGAAGACTGAGGGAACCTTCCCAGGAAACCCCTAGCAGCCTTATTTCTCCTTGGCCAGAATATCCTTGCCTAATTCACACAGCAAGAGGCTTGAGTCCATTCTGATTAGCTTAGAATCCATCAAGATCCTCCCTTAGGGAGTTAGATTCTAGATTTCCTGGAAGAATCTAAAAATTGCAGGGTCGTGCTAGCCAGATATGAAAATAAGCAAGTAAAAAGGTGATGACTGTTGGGTAAAGCTGTCGACAAGGTCAGCCACAAGACAGTCAAGCCAAGGAAGGCTAGTCACAAATGCATCCCAGACACAAAAGCACAGTCCAGGAGCTGAAGATGCCTGAGCCACAGTGGTTCCCGCCTATCTGGCCTTCGTAGGAAAGTTTCCTGTGGTCTCCCTCATTGAAGAGCCAGGACGGGTCAGGCGGTGGTGGGTCTCAGACACTGAGCCCCACAACGCACTGAGACTGAACATCAGACCATTTATAATAACAGAACTCTGTCCCACAACTTCTGCAGCAATAGGTACGAAACAGAACTTGGTCACTAACTGCCAGCCTCCCTATTTTTTTTCCCCTGTCCCACTTAGGAGCTCCCACAGAAAGCCAAATAGGCTCGACTGAGCAATCACCTAGGACGAATCGCCTCCAGTTAGCGTGCTTCCAGCTTCCACTCGGAATGCTCCAAGCAGGGCACTCCTGGGGCTTTGTTTCTGTCACTAGGACGCGTCCCCACGTCCAGGCTGTCCGCAAGTCCCTCCACAGGCGCAGATGTTGGCGAGCGCCCTTGCCCCTGGGCTCCCGGTTAACGGCCTTGGACTGTTCTCATGGCGCAGTCTTGGTCTCTCTCCCCAGTAGGGCAAGGCGCCGGGAAGGCCCCCGAGATGACAGCGCCGAGCCCCATAGGCGCTAGTTCCGCCCTGGACGCCGGGCGCCGCCTCCAGTCTCCGCTTCGGTTGCTGGATGAGAACCAGCATGGCCAGTTCAAGGGGGAGGGGACAGGCGCTCCAAGGAGCAGAGCCGCGGGAAGCAACTCCCTAAGCCACAATGCTAGTCGCGAACACATGAAAAAGCTCGTCTCGCCGCCGCGGGGCCCCATGATCCCGCCGGCAATGACTATGCCTGTGGGAGCAACGGCCACCGGCGCGCGGCCTTCTGGGAGTTGTTCGTTGCGCGGAGCGCGGGCACGTCCGCCGGCCACCGGAAGCACCGCCATTGCCCGGTGCGTGCAGGTGAGGCTGGCCGCCTCAAGGTTCGCGCGGAGGTTTCACTGTTAGCCGGGTGCGGTCGGAGCGCAGGACCAGGCCAGAGCCGCCCCAAGTGACCTGGGCGTGCCGGAGAAACGAGCAGGGCCTGCGGGGGTCCCTCATGCGGCGAGGCTGGGCAAGAGCAGGGGCCTGATGGGATCGGGATCTCTCCGGCCTCAGGGACAGGGAAGGCCGGTCCAGTCAGGTTTCCCCTGCAGCAGCGCCCGGCTGGGTCTGAGCTTGTCGGGACGCTCTCCTGCTGCAGAGCTGGAAGGGAACTGATAGGGCCGGACCCCTCGCAAGTACGGGCAGGGGGGTGGGACTGGGTGGGCCCTCCTGACAGAGGGGGCCTGGGTCGAGGGCTGCTGGGGCTGGGGATTCAGGCCGGCGTCTGGAGCTCCGGGGCTGCCGACCCAGCGGGCCTCTCCCGGCTCTTTTTTCCTCCTTCAGCTCATCATCTGCGGCTTATCCACAGGTGGCAGCCAAGAGCCTCCTGGCACAGCGGCACCAGGCAGGTGGCGCCTATTGGACCCCAGAGGTCATCCCAGCTCTAGACGTGGACACGTTTTCTTCCAATGGTACGTGAAGCTTGAACCTTGAAGAGAACACGTGTATTTTCCAAGTGAACAGAAGATTAAGGCTAGTCCAGGCAGGGCAGGGGTAACTGGGGTGTTGGGGGCCTGCAGTGGTTAAGCGATGCTGGTGCACCCCGTAGAGAGACTACAGATGTGAACAGGATGGGATGTGTATGTAACGCCTGTAAGTGAGGGATCGGGGTTCCATTTGTGTTAGGTGACATTTGATGGGGACCGTACAAGGCAGTGCTAATGAGGAAGGCATGGTGTTGGATTTCAGAGTCTAAGGGAGTAGGGAAACGTCTGATTGCGGAAATGACTCCGCGTAAGGAGGGATGCCAAAAGACAGGAAGGAGTGGAGGAAGACTGTGTTTCTGTTTCCAGCGTGGAGCCAGGGTAGAAGTCACAGTGCAAGGAAGATGTGGAATGCCTGGTCAGTCTCTGCATGGGAGTTGAGGAGCATGTGGGTGACATGGCTGAATGTGGAGGAGGGAATGGCAGTGGCAGGAAGCCCAGGAGGTTTGGGCTGGACACGTAACCTAGAGCAGATTGGAAACGTCACCCCACAGGCAGGGAAGGAGAAAACTGGAAAAGGAAAGAGAAAGCAACTCCCTCCCCAGCCCTGCAGCCAGAGGGACTTCTGCCAGATCAGCCACCATACAGATCCAGTATGAGGAACAGATGGCGAATTTTATGTCCAAGTATAATCACTGTGAATACATCTGTTGTGCCCCTTTTGCAGGTCAACACAATGTTAAGCTCTGTAAATGCAACTCAATTAATTCTTTTAGCATCCTCACAAGGCAGGTCTTGCTGTTTTTCCAGATGTCTACAGATGAGGAAACTGAGGCCTGGAGAGGTTAAAGAGGCCCGTTGAGAGTCCTACAGCGGCAGGTAATGGAGCCAGTACTTTGAAAGCAGATTGCAAAGTGAGTGTTCTCAGCCCTCGCCCTTGGATGCCTCCAGACAAGGAAGGACAGGGTTAGAGAGCAGAGATGGACACAGGCAGTGAGAGATTCCCTAGGGAAGGCCAGGAGCATCAGGACAAGATAGTATCACTAAAATATTGGGCAGATCTCTTGGATGTCCTCTACATTTGTGTTTGTGTGTGTGTTTGGGAGTGAGAGAGCAGAGCAGGGATGGGCAAGATGAGGAGGGGAAACTGAGAGTGTTGGTCACTCTGTTCAGGCCTCACCTGAGAGGAGAAGAGGCAGGGAGTGGGGCACTGGGATATGGATTCATCTTGACCAGAGAGAAGACATCTCACCTCAGAATTTGAAGGGAGCTACTAATGAGTGCAGGCTTGCAGGAGTTTGTGTGCCAGGAAGTTGAAAGCGTCCAGAGTCATCCCTTGGAGTGAATTAAAAGGCCAATTTGTCTGCACAGAGAGGACAGTGGTGGGAGGGGACTGAAGTAGGGAGTGAGAGCATGAACTTGCAGCTGTAAGGGGTTAGTGACTGAGTGGATGCTGGTGTTCCTGAACTCCTATACCACCCAGGACTCAGAAACTAGCAGGGTTGGGCAGAGAGTGCAGTCAAGGGCATGGGCAGATTGCACAGAACAAACAGGTCAGAGAGGCCAAGAGGTGGGCCTCAGGCCAAGGATGCTAAGAAAAAGAACAGGGGCATTAGGCTGGGCTGGGGTGGGGTGTACCAGATGGGGAGGCTGGGAGCCTGAGTGGTAGTGTGCTTAGGGCCATGAGCTATGGAGCTCCTACCTTCTCACTCCCCAGCCACGAGGCCTCAGTTAAGTTTTACTCAAGTTCTTTCTGCCTTGGTTTCCTCATTCAGAAAACAGGGTCTTTGTGGGGTTACAAGGAAGATCAAATGCATGAATTCAGGCAGAGAACAGGGTACAGTGCCTGGCCTGTAGGAAGTACAGCCTGAGTGGTCAGTGGGTTTTGAAAGGTAGGAAGGCCTGGGGCATTTGCTAGGGAAGGAGGCTGAGATCATAGGCCCCAGTGTGTTTTGATTCATGTATTCATTATTATTATTATTATTTATTTATTTATTTATTTTTTTGGGACGGAGTCTCGCTCTGTCGCCCAGGCTGGAGTGCAGTGGCGCAATCTCGGCTCACTGCAAGCTCCGCCTCCCGGGTTCACACCATTCTCCTGCCTCAGCCTCTCCGAGTAGCTGGGACTACAGGCGCCCGCCACCACGCCCGGCTAATTTTTTTGTATTTTTAGTAGAGACGGGGTTTCACCGTGGTCTCGATCTCCTGACCTCGTGATCCGCCCGCCTCGGCCTCCCAAAATGCTGGGATTGCAAGCGTGAGCCACTGCGCCTGGCCTTATTTTTTTTTTTTATAAACGGGGTCTCACATGTTGCCCAGGCTTGTCTCGAACTTCTGGCCTCAAGAGAGCCTCCTGCCTTGGCCTCACAAAGTGCTGGGATTATATGTCTTCAATACAGAGCAGCTTTGTACATTTTTCAGCCATGCAGTTTATTTTATTGTGAACTATCTGTTTGTGACTGTCACCTCTCTTTCTCATAGGTCTTTATTTTCATTAAAGAAGCTTAAATATTTTGTCAAGTTCAAAAAATAGTCCTGGTGTTTTGTTTTTGTTTTTTTTTTTTTTTTTGCAGCCTGTTACCTAGGCTGGAATGGTGGCATGACCTCGGCTCACTGCAGCCTCCACCTCCTGGGTTCAAGCGATTCTTATGCCTCAGCCTCCCAAGTTACTGGGACTACAGATGTGTGCCGCCATGCCCAGATGATTTTTTAATTTTTTTAGTATAGACGGGGTTTTGCCATGTTGTCCAGGCTGGTCTTGAACTTGAAAAGTAATAGAAAATATAATATGTAATGGCAGAAATAAGACATTCTCACAGTAAATGTGATGGGTAGAACTCTGTTTTAGTAGACATTTTGAAATTGAATTGAAAATAAAAAGTTAAAGATACTCTCTACTTAGAAGAGTCAGATGATCCAGGGTTTGACACACAGGTGGTGGGATGAGGATAGATCCATCAGTGAAAACAAATAAGGAAATGGGTGGCAAGGTAATATCAGATAAAGTAGACCTTTAGTGCAACAGCATTAAGACACTTTTATCTTTTTTTTTTTTTTTTTTTTTTTTTTTTTTTTTAGACAGGGTCTCACTCTGTCACCCAGGCTGGAGTGCAGTGATACCATCACAGCTCACTGCAGCCTTGACCTCCTGGCTCAAGTGATCCTTCCACCTCAGCCTTCTCAGTAGCTGGGACTACAAGTGTACGCCACTACACCTAGCTAACTTTTTGATTTTTTTGTAGAGACTCGGTCTCACCTTGTTGTCCAAGCTAGTCTCCAACTCCTAGGCTCAAGCAGTCTTCCTGCTTTGACCTCTGTATTAGTCTGTTCTCATGCTGCCAATAAAGACATATCTGGGCCAGGCGCGGTGGCTCACGCCTGTAATCCCAGCACTTTGGGAGGCCGAGGCGGGCAGATCACAAGGTCAGGAGATTGAGACCATCCTGGCTAACATGGTGAAACCCCATCTCTATTAAAAAAAAAAAAAAAAAATTAGCTGGGCATGGTGGCAGGCGCCTGTAGTCCCAGCTACTCTGGAGGCTGAGGCAGGAGAATGGCGTGAACCTGGGAGGTGGAGCTTGCAGTGAGCCGAGATCGTGCCACTGCACTCCAGCCTGGGCGACAGAGTGAGACTCCATCTCAAAAAAAAAAAAAAAAAAAAAAAGACATACCCAAGACTGGGTAATTTATAAAGGAAAGAGGTTTAATTGACTCGCAGTTCCACATAGCTGGGGAGGTCTCACAACCATGGCAGAAGGCAAAGGAGAAGCAAAGTCACACCTTACATAGCAGCAGGCAAGAGGGTGTGTGCAGGGCACCTCCTCTTTATAAAAGCATCAGATCTTGTGAGACTGTCACAAGAACAGCAAGGAAAAGACCTGCCCCCATGACTCAGTTACCTTCCACTGAGTCCTTCCCACAACATGATACGTGGGAATTATGGGAGCTACAATTCAAGAAGAGATATAGGTGGGGGCACAGCCAAACCACATCAGCCTCCAAAAGTGCTGGGATTACAGGCATGATTACAGGATTAAGGCCTGGCATTATCACTTCTTTAATGATAAAAGGCTATAGGAAGAAGATACATTAATCTTGAGTGTTCATGGACCAGACACCATAGCATAGATACAAAACAAAAATTGTGTACTTAAAGGAAATATGAGAAGGACTATATGAGAAACTTCAACACATGTCTTAGAATTTGATCAGGAAGACAAAATAGAGTATAATAAATTATTTTAAGTATGATGTCAAGGTAGATTATTTATAGATTTATCTACACACTTCTGTCTGTAATATATTCTGCCCACGGAAAATTTAAAGACCCAGATTTTCTTCTGTGTACACAAGGCCCCTCCTTTATTAGATCTGTAAATCATTGAGTTCCCTTGGTCCTGGGTCTTGTTCCCTCTCTGTAACTTGATTGTTCCTGTTTAGTTTAAGCGCTGCTGAGTCTCGTGGACTTAAATATCTTTATTGTGGTGCCCCAATTCCTTCTCTGGGCTTCAGGCTGGCAAAGGTAACTGCCTGTGTAACATTCCCACTTGGAAATTGTGTCCAGCCTTAACATGTCTTGATTCCCCTCCTCCTTCTTGTTCACTCTGGGAAAAGATATAAACTTTCCCAAGTTCTTGATTCTAGAAAGAGATGTCATTATTGAGCCTCCACTCCCAATTCTATTGCATAACTGATTATACTTCCAACGTAGAGAATGAATCTGCCCACTTCTCTCCATTTTGCTGTCCCTTGAGTCTTGGCCTTTGGTGATAGCCACTTCTTCTCCTTATTCCACCTTTACTCCCCACAGTCCATTCTCCAGCCTGCCAACATCTACATAAGCCCAGCAATGCCTTCTCTCTCTCTGAGATATAATCTAAACTTGTATGGGACTTTCTCTAGCTGTGGCCCTTGCCTTTCTCTATGTTCAGGTCACAGGATGGGCCAGGGTCTTCCCAATCTCTAGGGTGAGGTTTCCAATCTGCCTCAGCCTCTGCCTATGCATTGGAGTGCCTCCCCTCCCTTAACTTCATCTTGGGGCCTAGAACTGTAGGCTTTCCTTGATCCAATGCTGACTGCACTTCATTGTTCTTACCTGTTTGCTCATGTGGCCTCCCTGCTACCTGGGAAAAGGCCCCACAGGCCAGGGTTATGCCCTTGCTGGGTCTGGGTCCCACTTAGATCCCTGGCCTGGAGCTTGGCACTTGGAGCGAGCCCAGAGTTAATCATTGTTGATGGTGACACTGCTGCATTTCCTCTCTTATTGTGTTAGGATAGCTCAAGGAGCAGTTCTTCCCTTTGCATGTGTACCTGCGTGCAGCATTCTGCGAGCTGTCTGGCAATTCTGCTTTTGAATATTTAACCTAAACATACACATGCAGAAAGGCAGGCATGTATGAAAGTAAGAGTGGCCATTATAGGGCTGATGTGAGGGTGAAATTTGGAAAAGTCCTAAATATTCAGAAACATTAAACTCTTTAAAGCTGGGACTATTAATAAACTACAGTCCGTTCATCAAATTCAGCTATTACAGTGATTACAGCTATTACAAAAATTGTTTATTGGCATTGGGAGATACTTTGTGATGCTAAGTTTCAAAAGAGTGTTTACATAATAATCGCATTTTTCTAGAAACACGTTATGGTGATTAGTGAACATGTGTGTATTGACACAGAAAGATTTCTCTCTCTTCTTGTTGTTTTTTGTTTGTTTGTTTGTTTTAACGAAGATTTCTCAAAGGACATGCAGTTACCTGTCAATAATAATGGGGATATGTTCTGAAATGTGTCATCAGGTGACTTTGTTGTGTGAACATCACTGGCATGCTTGCACAAACCTACATGGTTATTGTCTAATACACATACAAGTTATGTGGTACAGCCTCTTGCTGCTAGGCTGCAAACCTACGCAGCATGTTATTGTAGCGAATACTATAGGCAACTATAACACAATGGTGAGAATTTGTATATGTAAATATATCTAAACATAGAAAAGGTGCGGTAAAAATATGGTATAAAAGATAAAAAATGGCCCACACCGTATAGGGTAGCTCCATTGTAATCATATGGGACCACTATCATATATGTTGTCTGTCACTGACCAAAACGTCATTATGGGGCACATGACGGTAGGCACAAAATAGTAACAGTGGCTGTCTCTTAAGATGTTGGATTATTTATTATTTTTACTTTTAGCTATCTGCATCTTTGACTTTTTATGCAATGAACCTAAAATTTGTGTGATTTATACATCATGGTGGCTATAGTTAATAATCTCTTATATGCTTGAAAATTGCTAAGTAAAATATTCCCACCACAAAAAAGTATGTGAATGCATATGTTAATTACCTCAATTTAGCCATTCTATAGTGCATATGTATTTCTAAATATATTGTACATGACAAATATATACAGTTTGTATTTGTCAATTAAAAAATAAATTAACTTTAAAATTTGTGTGATTAAAAAACAACTTCATAGGCCGGGCATGGTAGCTCGTGCCTGTAATCCCAGCACTTTGGGAGGCCGAGGCAGGCGGATCACCTGAGGTCGGGAGTTTGAGACCAGCCTGACCAACACGGAGAAACCCTGTCTCTACTAGAAATACAAAATTAGCCGGACGTGGTGGCACATGCCTATAATCCCAGCTACTCAGGAGGCTGAGGCAGGAGAATCACTTGAACCCAGGAGGCGGAGGTTGCAGTGAGCCGAGATCATGCCATTGCACTCCAGCCTGGGCAACAAGAGCGAAACTCTGTCTCGAAAGAAAGAAAGAGAGAGAGAGAGAGAGAGAGAAAGAAAGAAAACAGAAACAAACAAAAAAACGCATCATTTTGAAATATATGCTTATGGGAAGCTGCAGAATAGTACAGAGTACCTTGTGTGCCCTTCACCCAGCTTTTCCGGAAAGTGACATCTTTCACAAGGAGAACTTTGACATTGATATGTATTGTTACTTAGACTGTAGACCTTATTTAGCATTTTTAAGTCTCCATTTGTGTGTGTATCGTTCTGTGAAACTTTTTTTTTTTTTTTTTTTTAAGACAGAGTCTCTCTCCATTGCCCAGGCTGGAGTGCAGTGGTGGGATCTCAGCTCACTGCAACCTCCATTCCCTGGGTTCAAACAATTCTCGTGCCTCAGCCTCCCAAGTAGCTTGGACTACAGGTGCGTGCCACCACGCCCAGCTAATTTTTTGTATTTTTAGTAGAGACAGGATTTCACCATGTTAACCAGGCTGGTCTTGATCTCCTGACCTCAAGTGATCCACCCACCTCGGCCTCCCAAAGTGCTGGGATTACAGAAGTGAGCCACCACACCTGGCCTCATTCTATGAAACTTTTTTTTTTTTTTTTTTTTTTGAGACGGAGTCTCGCTCTTTCACCCAGGCTGGAGTGCAGTGGCGCGATCTCGGCTCACTGCAGGCTCCGCCCCCCGGGGTTCACGCCATTCTCCTGCCTCAGCCTCCAGCGTAGCTGGGACTACAGGCACCCGCCACCTCGCCCGGCTAATTTTTTGTATTTTTAGTAGAGACGGGGTTTCACCGTGTTAGCCAGGATGGTCTCGATCTCCTGACCTTGTGATCCGCCGGCCTCGGCCTCCCAAAGTGCTGGGATTACAGGCGTGAGCCACCGCGCCCGGCGAAACTTTTTACCTTTTTTTTTTTTCTCACATAGGGTTTTATTCTGTCACCCAGGCTGGATTGCAGTGGTGTGATCTTGGCTCACTGCAGCCTCCGCTCTCAGGCTTCAGCAATCTTCCCGCCTCAGCCTCCCAGGTAGCTGGGACTATAGGTGTGTGCCACCACACCTGGCTAATTTTTGTATTTTTTGTAGAGACGGAGTCTTGCCATGTTGCCTAGGCTTGTCTTGATCTTCTGGGCTCAAGCAATCCGCCTGTCTTAGCTGCCCAAAGTTTACAGGCGTGAGCCACCACGCCTGGCCTCAAGCTTCTGTTCATCTTAAGCCAACAATTTTGTGGAAATTGGTTACAAGGGCCACAAGACACTGAGCCGCTTCCGGCCGGCAGCTTGCTGGTCCTGGCAGCCTCTGCGAGTGCTGTGGCTCTGATTTCATCTTGGGGCCTAGTGTTAGGCACAGCCTGGCCTGGAGGGTGGCTCACCTCATGGGCTGACGGAGCCAGACCCTTGCCCTGCCAGCTGTCCAAGGGGCCCTTGCAGCTACAGGTAGGACCCCCCACACCCACCTTCATTTTGCTTTTTTTCCCCACTCATCCATGGAGACTTCCAAGCTGCTTTTTATCTTCCCTGTCTTCCTCATATTTTCCTTTTGTGTCTTAAATGCTGTTGGAGTGGAGCAGACACCCCAGTGTGTGACCTGTGCCAGAAGCCTGGAGCTTTGTTGGCATGGCCCGTATTCGGCATGGAGGCAGGGCCTGGGGAGGCAGCAAGGTGTGGAGCCACCCGAGGATAGAGAAGCGTCTGGAGGTGGGGTGTTGCGGGTCCGGGGAGCTGGAAGGTGTTCCACGAGACTGACAGATGTCACAAGGTCTGTGGTGAGTGTCTGGAGATTTTTTAAATTTCTCTTGTTGCCCAGGCTGGAGTGCAATGGCACGATCTCAGCTCACTGCAACCTCTGCCTCCTGGGTTCAAGCGATTCTCCTGCCTCAGCCTCCTGAGTAGCTGGGATTACAGACATGCACCACCACGCCCGGCTAATTTTGCATTTTTAGTAGAGAAGCGGTTTCACCGTGTTGGTCAGGCTGGTCTTCAACTCCTGACCTCAGGTGATCCACCCGCCTCGGCCTTCCAGAGTGCTGGGATTACAGGTGTGAGTTACCACGCCTGGCTGAGATTTTAATCTCGGAAGGGATTTCTGGAGATTGTGGAGGAATTTGGGCTTTCTCCTAAGGGCAGCGAGAAGCTGGCACTCCACGGGGTTCTGTGACACAAGCTTCATTCTGTGGTGTCCCTGCGGCTTCCTGGGAGAGCAGAGAGAAATCAAAGGCAGGACCCCATCGAACCCACTGTGGTAACCCCCACAAGAAACAGTGGCTGAGCCCGGCACGGGGCAGGCTTGTGGAGCGGCATGGTGCCTGGAAGACGGGGACACTGGCTTTTGGCTGAATTTGAGGAGAGCACGCAGGAGGGGTCAGGAAGGACTTCCCCTGTCCCTGCTCAGCCCCATGTTCTCAGTACACGTGTGAGCATCAGTGTCACGGCTTCCAGGCAGAGGAGTGCGTACATGAGGGTCTGCGGTGCGCTCAGTACAGAGTGGGGTGTGGGTTTCTGGCTCAGGAGCCTCCCGGCGTTGTCACTTCTCCTCTGTCTCTGGTCCTCCCACCTCCCTCATTGTAGGGGTGACCCCAACAGTCTCCCCATCTAAGGATCCTCAACGTGGGCCTCTTCTTTCCATGTAGGGTCACATGTTCACAGGTTGTAGGGATTAGGATGTGGCCATCATTCAACCCACTACAGTCACAGTAAAAAAAAAAAAAACATTGCAAAGCCCTGATCAGCATGCAAAGGGACAGGCAGAACAGGGAGGGGACACAGGACGCAGGTTTGGTGGCATCAGGGTGAGCTGCTTCTCCTTGTGCAGGGGAGGCAAGAGTGTTCAGCATTTGCTGTTAGTGTGTTCTGACTGGCCTCTGAGTTCTTCGCGTTCAGGAAGAGAAGGTGGTGAAAATAAACAGGGCTGGGCGCTCTGCGGCTGCAGTTTTTCTTCACATGTGCTGATGTGTGAGGTTGGCCTCAGGCTGAAGAGTCCTGTGCCTGACACAGCCTTACCTGCAAGGTTCTTCCTCCCTGTAAAGCAGTTTCTCAGCTCAGCACAGTCAGCATTTGGGGCCAGATCATCCTCTAGGGCTGCCCCTAAGCTGTAGAATGTTTTACACCTTCCTAGCCTCTGCCCACCAGATGCCAGCCAGTAGCTGTCCCCTTCTACACCTCCTCCCCACTCCAGTCCCACCAAACTCCTGAAACTGTCTTCAAATGTGGCCAAGTATTCCCTGAAAGCAAAACTGCCCCCAGTTGAGGACCACTGCTGTGAAGAAATGGCCCACTTTTCTCGAAATTCCTGAAGGCCTGTTTCTTTAAGAAGCCTGGCGTTCACTGTGTGCGGGTCCTTGAGACCATTCTCAGGTTGACCAGATGGACTCAGAACTCTGAAAATCTCTTATATTCAATTACAGTTTAGTACATTGAAAGGATACAGATTAAAATTACAAGGCTAGGCATGGTGGCTCACGCCTATAATCCCAGCACTTTGGGAGGCTGGGGTGGGCAAATCGCCCAAGGTCAGGAGTTCGAGCCCAGCCTGGCCAACATGGTGAAACCCTGTCTTTACTAAAAATACAAAAATCAGCCAGGTGTGGTGGCGTGCACTTGTAGTCCCAGTTACTTGGGAGGCTGAGACAGGAGAATCGCTTGAACCCAGGAGACTGAGGTTGCAGTGACCCAAGATCACGCCACTACACTCTAGCCTGGGCAACAGAGCAAGACTCCGTCTCAAAAAAAAAAAAAAAATTTACGGTGGGCAAAGGCACAAAAGCTGGAGTCCAGGAGAGACCAGGACCAGCATTCAGCTCATTCAGCTCCCAGTGGAGTTACGTAGACAGTGCTTAATTCTCCAAACGACCATGTGGACCAGGAAGCTAACCGAAGCCTTGGTGCTTAGGTTTTTTATTGAGGGATCTGTTCTGTAGGCATGGAGCCTATATAAATTACTTTGGCTACTCAGGCCCTCCAGAGATCCCACTAATACACCATGGCCCAGTGCCCCTGGCAGGCAAAGACATTTTATCAGGCAGGATATCCCAAGGGCTCAGAGGTTATAGCCAGTCAAGGATCAGACCTTTCTTTTTTTTTTGAGACAGTCTTGCTCTGTCGCCCAGGCTGGAGTGCAGTGGCCCGATCTCTGCTCACTGCAAGCTCCACCTCCTGGGTTCACACCATTCTCCTGCCTCAGCTTCCCGAGTAGCTGGGACTACAGGCACCCGCCACCACGCCCGTCTAATTTTTTGTATTTTTAGTAGAGATGGGGTTTCATCGTGTTAGCCAGGATGGTCTCGATCTCCTGACCTCATGATCTGCCCACCTCAGCCTCCCAAAGTGCTGGGATTATAGGCGTGACTTGAGGTCAGGAGTTTGAGACCAGCCTGGCCAACATCCTGAAACCCCACCTCTACTTAAAAAATACAAAAATTAGCTGGGCATTGTGATGCACGTCTGTAATCCCAGCTACTCAGGAGGCGGAGGTTGCAGTGAGCTGAGATCGTGCCACCACACTCCAGCCTGGGCAACAGAGTGAAACTCCATCTCAAAAAAAAAAAAAAAAAAGCACAGGGTGTGGACAACCCAGGCTTGCTAAACCAGCCCTGCACACTCCCTGTGATGTGTGTGTGATGTGGCAGTGTGACCATTCCAGCATCATGGAATGATGGGTTTAACATTTACCTTTTTTGGGTAGGGGTCATTTTTTTCTTTTTCTTTTTCTCCTTCTCTTTCTCTTTCTCCTTCTCTTTCTCTTTCTCCTTTTCTTTTGTTTTGTTGTTGTTGTTTGAGACAGGGTCTCATTCTGTCACCGAGGCTAGAGTGTGGTGGCACGATCACTACTCACTACTCTGCCTCAGCCTCGTAAGAACCTGGGACCGTAGGCATGCACCACCATGCCCAGCCAGTTAAAATATATATGTGTGTGTGTGTGTGTGTGTGTGGCCCACTTTGTTCTTTTGAGTAAGTTTAATGTTGGGAGTCAGGTAAATGTGTATGTACTCACACCAACTCTAAGTCTTGCAAGTTGAATATTTTGTCATATCTTATGTTATTCTTTAAACCTTTTTTGGTAGGGTGTGAATGCCTCCTCCCCAAACTTGTCATCTAATAGCAATTCTAATCATTCACATTCCATTTCTTTTTTTTTTTTTTTTTTTTGAGATGGAGTCTTGCTGTCGCCCAGGCTGGAGTGCAGTGGCACGATCTCGGCTCACTGCAAGCTCCGCCTCCCAGGTTCACACTTTTCTGCCTCAGCCTCTCGAGTAGCTGGGACTACAGGCGCCCTCCACCATGCCGGCTAATTTTTTTGTATTTTTTAGTAGAGACAGGGTTTCACCGTGTTAGCCAGGATGGTCTCTATCTCCTGACCTCATGATCCGCCCACCTCAACCTCCTAAAGTGCTAGGATTACGGGCGTGAGCCACCCCGCCCAGCCTATGTTCCATGTCTTTTGTGTGTGTTGGTGCCTTGTCTGTCCTCCCCCGGTACTGAGGTCGCATGCAGTTCTTTGCATTGTGTTGTCTTTGTCTTCTGTTTCAGCACTGAATGTGCTGTTCACTTCTCTCTCTCTTTCTGCTTGTTCTCGGAGGACTTGAGTGCTTGGTTTGCCTGAAGAATGTTATGTGTCTGTTCGGAAGAGAGATTAGGACCTGCCACGAAGGTCATGCCTAGGGGGGAGAGTATTCCTGCAGAATTCAGCGTAGGGAAGGAGGGCTCAGACACCAAAAGTGTTTGAGAGTGGGAGAGTTCTCAGAAGAGTTTGCCTGGGAAACGAGAGCATCGCTGGGGTGAAGTGTTGAGGCTGCTGCGAGGTGGCCCATGCTTAGGCTCTGTGTTCCTGGCCAGAATGGGTCCCCAGCACCGCAACATCTGCAGGAGGTGATGCTGGTGGAAGAAGTTTCCCAAGCCTTTGAAGGGAAAGGTGAGAACTGCCTAAAAAATACGGCATTTCTGCAATGCATAGCTTGATACTTGATATTCCAGGGAAATTTTTTTTTTTCTGAGAATATGGGGCAAGAAAAATGCCAGCGTTCAAACCTGGGAGAATGATAAGTGTTCAGCATCTGCAGGGGCTTCCTTTATCTGCTTTTCTAGCCCAAATGGGAGTTGTTTTGCTTTTTTTTGTTTTTGAGACAGGGTCTTGCTCCATTGCCCAGGCTGGAGTCCAGCGGTGTGATCTCAGCTCACTGTAACCTTGACCTCTAGGGCTCATGCGATCCTCTCATCTCAGCCCCTACCCCTACCAGTCGCTGGGGCCTCAGACCATGCCCGGCTAACGTTTTGTGTTTTGAGACAATGTCTCACCCTGTCGCCCAGGCTGGAGTGCAGTGGTGCAATCTCGGCTCACTAAAACTTCCGCCCCCCAGGTTCAAGGCACTCTCCTGCCTCAGCCTTCTGGGTAGCTGGGATTACAGGTTTGTATTTTTAGTAGAGATGGGGTTTAAACATCTTGGCCAGGCTGATCTTGAACTCCTGACCTTGTGATCTGCCTGCCTCAGCCTCCCAAAGTGCTGGGATTACAGGTGTGAGCCACCGCGCCTGGCTGGCTAACATTTTTATAGACAGGGGGTCTCACTCTGTTGCCTAGGCTGGTCTTGAACTCTTGGACTCAAGCAGTCTGCCTGCCTGCTTCAGCCTCCCAAAGTGTTGGGATTCCTGGCATGAGCCACCATGCTGACCTTTGGGGTCAGAGTTCAAGGCTCTTCATGAAAAGAGAGCATTTTGCAAATGAAAGGCACCATCGGGTTGAGCAAGCGTAGTCATATGAGCAAAGGCAGAGATACAGGATGCGTTTCTGGAATGTTCAGTGGTCTCAAGTAACCTGTTGGTGCTTGCAGAGGGTGTGCTTCAGTGCTGATGTGGCGATGGGAGTCAGATGTGTGGAAGGGTTTGGTGCCACATTCAAGAGGGTTTTTGCCAAACTCTCGGTAGGACAGTGATGTGACTGCTGCAAGGGGATTAGACAAGCAGAAGATATGAAGGGTTTGGTGACTGAGTTCAGTAGAGAGGGTGACAGGCGTGCACTGGCAGTAGGCAGCATCCTGGCACTTCCAGCTGAGACCGAGGGAGGGCATCCCTGGACAACATCCCCTCCCAGAGCCGAGGGAAGTTCCCTGCGCCGCCCTGCTGGGGAGTGTCACATCCTCCTGTCCCCACGCCCCCATCGTCATCATTTCTGAAAACAGCTTATGATCCATTGTGATATTCTAAATGTACAATTACTTAGACACCTGGCCTCCACCTCCCTTCCTTAGTCACGAAACGATAGGAAAAATGCCCCTCCTTGCCCTTGACTGTTGAGGGGGCTGCTGCGTGTCTAGGCTCACAGCTGAAACGCCCAGCATGTGACTGGGCACATCCCCTGAGTCTGAGGTAGCCCAGGTCTGTACCCAGGCATGAGGCCCATTCCTGCACCTGGGAAGCCCTGCTTGTCGCTGGCCAGCCCCGCGTTCTCTAGGGTGGGTGTTGGCCCTGGAGGTGTGCGGGAGCCGAGGGGCTGAATCTCTGCTTGTTTTCCACCCCAGACTGGTCTCCTGAGGACCTCTGCCCTCTACACAGCAGCCTCTTCAGGTGCAGGGAGGAAATGGAAGCACGTTCTACACTGGTTCCACCTCAGGTGAGTCGGGGGTCTTTGCTCTAAGTGCATTGGTCTCCACAGATGTAAAATGGGTCCAGGAATAGCACCCGCCCCTGCAGGCTGTCACACAGGAGTGCTCCGCACTGCTGGCCAGTGCTTCCCAGTGAAATGCTCCAGCTCCCTGCAGTAAAGTACGGCACCCGTCACCAGCGTGGACGAGCCTAGAGCTCCCTGGACTAGACCCAGCGCAAGTCTCCCATGACTGTTCCACCAGGCCAGGTCTATGCTTCCGACATTTTACACTTGATCTTAGCCAAAAGGCCGAGAAGCGATGCTTCCGACATTTTGTTTGTGGTTGCTCCTCAGGCCCTTGAGGGTGGATGGAGCTGAGCCCCACACCCCGACAGCCACACTGGGCCCTCAATCCTCGTGGACAGCCCTGGCTGGGGCAGTGTCCCCTTAAAGCACTGGAGTTACCTACCTGCAGAATCCCCTGTAAATGGTGAGGGCCCTCTCTTCCTGGCTTGCAGACAGCCGTTGTCCCACTGTGTCCTTACGTAGTGAGGAGAGAGAGAGAGAGGGAGAGGGAGAGAGAGAGAGAGAGGGAGAGAGAGAGAGAGAGAGAGAGCACGCATGCCCTCCAGTGTCTTTTCCTCTTCTTATTTTATTTTTTGACATAGGATCTCCCTCTATTGCCCAGGCTGGAGTGCAGTGGCGTGATCTTGGCTCACAGCAGCCTTGAACTCCTGGGCTCAAGCGATCCTCCCACCTCAGCCTCAGTAATCGGGACTACAGGCATGCACCAGCATGCTTGACTAATTTATTATATTTTTAGTGGGGACAGGATTTTGCCATGTTGCTCAGGCTGGTCTCAAACTCTTGGACTCAAGAGATGCTTCAGCCTCGGCCTCCCAAAGTGCTGGAATCACAGGCATGAGCCACCATGCCCAGCCTCTTCCTCTTCTTATAAGGACTCTAGTCCTATTGGATTAGGGTCCCACCCTTATGACCTCATTTAATCTTCTGGTTTTTTTTTGGTTTTTTTTTTTTTTGAGACG
The DNA here is from genome assembly GCF_028878055.3 of Symphalangus syndactylus. Lineage (NCBI taxonomy): Eukaryota > Metazoa > Chordata > Mammalia > Primates > Hylobatidae > Symphalangus > Symphalangus syndactylus. The sequence continues at coordinate 20,362,671 of NC_072435.2, read as the reverse complement.
GAGTCTCACTCTGTTGCCCAGGTTGGAGTGCAGTGGCACAATCTCGGCTCACTGCAACTTCGCCTCCTGGTTTCAAGCAATTCTCATGCCTCAGTCTCCCAAGTAGCTGGGATTACAGGTGTCCGCCACCACACCTAGCTAATTTTTTGTAGATATGGGCTTTCACCATGTTGGCCAGGCTGGTTTTGAACTCCTGACCTCAAGTGATCCACCCACTTCGGCGTCCCAAAGTATTGGGATTACAGGTGTGAACCACCACGCCCGGCCCCCAATCATCTTCTTAAACAGTTCTTAAACAGTTAACCTTAATCACCTTCTTTTTTTTTTTTTTTTTTTTTTTTCTTGAGATGGAGTCTCACTCTGTCGCCCAGGCTGGAGTACAATGGCGCGATCTCAGCTCACTACAACCTCTACCTCCCAGGTTCAAGCAATTCTCCTGCCGCAGCCAGGAAGAGTAGCTGGGATTACAGGCATGTGCCACCATGCCCGGCTAATTTTTGTAGTTTTAGTAGAGACAGGGTTTCACCATGTTGGCCAGGCTGGTCTCGAACTCCTGACCTCGTGATCTGCCCGCCTTGGCCTCCCAAAGTTCTGGGATTACAGGCGTGAGCCACCGTGCCCAGCCAATCACCTTCTTAAACAGTCACTTTGGGAGTTAGGGTTCAACATTGAATTTGGGGAACACAGTTCATTCTATAGCATTAGCCTTTTGAAAACACACCACAGCCCTGATTTGTCCGACAGGCTGCAGTTTTCCCACCCCTGATTTATTTATTTATTTATTTATTTTTTTTGAGACGGAGTCTCGCTCTGTCGCCCAGGCTGGAGTGCAGTGGCGCAATCTCGGCTCACTGCAAGCTCTGCCTCCCGGGTTCACGCCATTCTCCTGCCTCAGCCTCTCCGAGTAGCTGGGACTACAGGCGCCCGCCACCACGCCCGGCTAATTTTTTGTATTTTTAGTAGAGACGGGGTTTCACTGTGGTCTCGATCTCCTGACCTCGTGATCCGCCCGCCTCGGCCTCCCAAAGTGCTGGGATTACAAGCGTGAGCCACCGCGCCCGGCCCCCACCCCTGATTTAGAGTGTCTTTCTTACCTCATTTCGAATCTGTGATTTTGTAGAGAGGCAGTGGGTGAGGATCTCCTAGTGGAGTTCCTATCATTTCCAATCCAGAAATCAGGACCACTGCTGTGACTCGCAAGAGGTGAGATGCCCAGAAAAAGAACGGTACAGACCACATACATGGAGCTGTCCCAGTCCGTTTGGGTTGCTATAATAAGATACCTTAGAGTGAGCAATTTACAAACAACAGAATTTACTGCTCACAGTTCTGGAGGCTGGTAAGTCCCAAGATCAATGTGTCAACAGAGTTGGTCTGGTTGGGGCCTGCTGTCTCATAGATGGCACCTTTTACGTGTCCTTATATGGTAGAAGGTGAACGCAGGCTCCCTCAAGCCTCTTTTATGAGGACACTAATTGCCTTGTAAAGACCCCACCTCTTAACACTATCTCACTGGGTATTAGGTTCCAATGTATGAATTTTATGGGGGGACACCAACATTTAGGCCTTAGCAGGTACCTCCATGAGGGCGTGAGGACCTGGGGTCTCTGAGCAGTAACAAGTGCTCTGTTTCAGGCATCTGTGTGCTTCGAGGATGTGGCTATGGCATTCACACAGGAGGAGTGGGAACAGCTGGACCTGGCCCAGAGGACACTGTACCGAGAGGTGACACTGGAGACCTGGGAGCATATTGTCTCCCTGGGTAAGGGACTGTGCCCATGGAAGGAGGTTCTACCCCCAGGACTCAAAGCTGTACCAAGTTCTGAAGGGTGTTCTAGGATGGGCTGGAAGATACTGGAAGCAGGTCCCAGGGGTTGCCCCTCATTCTACCTCTGGGACAGGTTTGTGGCTTGTAGTCCCAACAGTGGGGAGTTTCCTTGGGACGGCACTAGGGGCTGAAGCTTGGACCCAGGACACGGTTCTTGGTTTCCGAGCAGAGGAGCAAGTCCTTTTTCCATCTTTGACCAGGGCTTTTCCTTTCCAAATCTGATGTGATCTCTCAGCTGGAGCAAGAAGAGGACCTGTGCAGGGCAGAGCTGGTGGCCCCGCGAGGTAAGAGCAGACCTTGTGGTGAGCAGCTCAGCATGTAACAAGCTTGGACAGAGAGCTCTCCGCAGGGCCCCGGGGGCCAAGGAGGGAGCCTGGTTTGGAGGAAGCTTCCTTGGGTGCTCTCTGCAGCAGTTCACCCATTCAAAGGAGTTCACCGATTCGAAGTATGCAGTTCATGACTTCCAGTGTCTTCCCTGAGTGTGGAACCCTCACCACAGTCAGTTCTAGAACATGTTCATCATCCCAACCATTTAGGCCTCTTTACTTGATTTGTTTTGTTTTTAATTAATATATTTATTTATTTATATTTTGAGATAGGGTCTCACTCTGTTGCCCAGGCTGGAGTGCAGTGGCGCTGTCTTGGCTCACTATAGTCCCCACCTCCCTGGCTCAAGCAGTTCTCATGCGTCAGCCTCCCTAGTAGCTTGGACTACAGGTGCACACCGCCACACCTGGCTAATTTTTTTGTTTTTGTTGCCCAGGCTGGAGTGCAATGGCACAATCTCAGCTCACCACAATCTCCACCTCCCAGGTTCAAGTGATTCTCCTGCCTCAGCCTCCCAAGTAGCTGGGATTACAGGCATGTGCCATCACGCCTGGCTAATTTTTTTTTTTGAGACGGAGTCTCGCTCTGTCACCCAGGCTGGAGTGCAGTGGCCCCATCTCAGCTCACTGCAAGCTCCGCCTCCTGGGTTCACGCCATTCTCCTGCCTCAGCCTCCCGAGTAGCTGGGACTACAGGTGCCCGCCATCACGCCCATCTAATTTTTTGTATTTTTAGTAAAGACAGGGTTTCACCGTGTTAGCCAGGATGGTCTTGATCTCCTGACCTCTTGATCCGCCTGCCTCGGCCTCCAAAAGTGCAGGGATTACAGGTGTGAGCCACTGTGCCTGGCTGGGGTTGAGAATTTCCGTGAGATTCAGGGCAAGCAAATTGATGCTGAAGCAATGACCATCAAGCTATGGGATCCCCTCAGTGGAAGTCTGAGATGTAGAATGTCTCCTGAAGCTTGTGGATGCCAAAGGTCTTCAGGCAGTCAAATAAATCGAGTAAGAGAAGGTAAGTCAAATGCATGAGATACATTATCTTTTGCCCTTACAGGCTAACTTTAAGGAGAATTTTGCATAAGAAAAGAGGGTTTAAGTCACCTGAAACATGCGTGAGTTCGCCCTGGACGAGCGGCTGCTGCCAGTTGCATCACAGATGGGGATCAGGGACTAAAACCGAAAATAGAGAAAAGAGTCTTTTCCCCTTCTGGGCAGGGCAGCTATCCGCATTTATGCCTTGGCCCTCAGGCAGCACCAGAGGGTGGCCCTGGCCAGCTGCCCTCAGTTACCAAGGAGCTAGTAGGAACCAGCAGCTGAAAGATTTTCTGAAAAAGAGAAAAAGAAAAGGACTAAGGTCCTTCAACCGATCTGGGTGGTGGCGGTCAGGCACTTCCACACGGAAATTTTTCCGTTTCACCAGAGAGTGGCTCCTGCCAGAAACCTACAGTTGCTTCCATGCTTAGGTGCTGTCCACCAAGGGTCCGTAAGTTGGAAAGGGAAAAAGAGAGAGAGAAAAGGGTTCCCCTATATGGAAAAGGGAAAACAAAAAGAGAAGAGAAATAAAGCCCAAACTTTGAGCCTACCTCCTGGCTGGCTCAGCAAATATGTTACCAGTGGAGGGTGTCTAGGTTATTGGCATTTTGTTCTTTTACTTTTTTTTTTTTTTTTGAGATGGAGTCTCACTCTGTTGCCCAAGCTGGAGTGCAGTGGCGCGATCTCTGCTCACTGCAAGCTCCGCCTCCCAGGTTCACACCATTCTCCTGCCTGAGCCTCCTCAGTAGGTGGGACTACAGGTGCCCACCACCATGCCCGGCTATTTTTTTGTATTTTTAGTAGAGACGGGGTTTCACCATGTTAGCCAGGATGGTCTCGATCTCCTGACCTTGTGATCCACCTACCTCAGCCTCCCAAAGTGCTGGGATTACAGGCATGAGCCACCACGCCCGTCTGGTTCTTGGCATTTTTAACAAAGAATTGGACAAAACACACAAAGCAACAAAAGAAGCAACAAAAGCATAGATGTATTGAAACAAAAATACACTTCACAGAGTGGGAGCAGGCTCAAGCAAGGCTCAAAAGCACTGGTCACAGAATTTTCTGGGGTTTAAATACCCTCTAGATGTTTCCCATTGGTTACTTGGTTTACACCCTATGAAGTAGTGGCCCATGACCAGTCTGATTGGTTGTGGAAGGTGACCAAGCAGAGGCTGAAGTGAAGTTACAAAGTTATGCTCTATGCAGACATCTGATTGGTTGCAGGAGGGGACCAATCAGAGGCACTTTCCATTTTTCATCTGCAACACAGAAAACTGGGGGAGTTGCAAAAGGAGTAGCCTCTGATCCTTTTGTTACGTGGGTATGGAAATTTAGGGTTTTCCTTTTGATTCAGTTCATGAAGTCAGCATGAATCAGCCTTAGGCTCCCTGCACCCAGACCCTATTCTCCTGCCTCACTGGCAACCACTGATCTTTATCCTGTCTCCATAGTTTTGCCTTTTTCAGAATGTCATAGTTGGGGTCATTCACTATGTAGCCTTTTCCAACTGGCTGCTTTCACTAAGCAACATGCATCATGTGTATCTTCACACCACCCTCTCACGAGATGTTGAGTTTATCTGAATTTTTCTCGTGTCTTCCTGCTCCTCCTTCCTTGTAACTCTCTCGCCTGCAGCCTCTGTTATTTCTTCCTCTGAAGATGCACCCAGGCTTACTTATCTACCCTCCTCCCTGGGCCATACCCTGCACACCATACCTCAGTCATGTCGTTCTGGATTCTGTTTACTGTCAGTCATTCTGTTTGGCATAGACATCCCTTTTGGCTGGCCTGTGAGGACAGCTCCTTTCCTCATTTCATGTTCCTAATGGAGAAGCCACTGCAAGATATTTAACGTCCTTCACCTGATTTTCCATGGCCAGGCAAAACCTGGACACAACTCAGCCACCCAGTGACTTCTTTCCTGCTTCTCATCCTCAAATACCCTTCATTGGGCTGTTGTTTCTTTTGAAAACATCCTCCCATGAGGGATTCCACAGTGACTCCCCAGAGGAACCACAGAGTTGGGATGAGGACAGTGCAAGTGTGAGAGTGCTGGGTGTGAGGGCACCAGGTGTGGGGGTGCTGGGCGCGAGGGCACCAGGTGTGGGGCTGCTGGGTGCGAGGGCACCAGGTGTGGGGCTGCTGGGTGCGAGGGCACCAGGTGTGGGGCTGCTGGGTGCGAGGGCACCAGGTGTGGGGCTGCTGGGTGCGAGGGCACCAGGTGTGGGGGTGCTGGGTGCGAGGGCACCAGGTGTGGGGCTGCTGGGTGCGAGGGCACCAGGTGTGGGGCTGCTGGGTGCGAGGGCACCAGGTGTGGGGCTGCTGGGTGCGAGGGCACCAGGTGTGGGGCTGCTGGGTGCAAGGGCACTAGGTGTGGGGCTGCTGGGTGCATGTAAGGATCTTGCCCAGGAGGGAAGAGAGCTTTTGATTGAGAGGAGGCAAATATCCTCTCAGAAGTCAAGGGATGGCCACAGAGTGTAGTTAATGTGTTGCCAAAGGATCCTTGTGTCCTCATGTGCTCAGAGAGTGAGGCATGGGTACTTGAGGTAGGCCTCAGTAGTGTGGGCCGTGGTGGCCATGCAAGCATAATGAACAGAGTGACAAGCAGAGTTGGGGATCTTTAGGACCTGGACAAGGATCCTGAGCTGGGAGCATCTGCCACTCATTTTTAGAGGCTCCATATCTTCAACAGAGAGGAATCCCCACCAGGACAATAACAAGGATGGCAAGATCAACCATATTTTGTAATGTCAGTGCCAGACACTGTGTGAGGCTCACATAGTGATTCATTGATGCCTCAAAATAAATCTTGTAGGCTAAACATTCTTACTCCTGGCTACAGCAAGGAAAATGAACCTCTAAGAGGCTAAGGACCTGTCTGAAGCAGCAAACGGTGGAGCCCAGGTGCAGCCAGTCATGCTGACCATGCTGCTTCAGAGACCATGCAGTCTTTTCTGGAGAGTCTGTTGAGTCAATTCTGGAATGCTTAAATAACTTTTTCTCTGTTTGCAGCCTGAAGAAATGGTAGAATTGGTGCATTAAGAATATGAAGTCAGTGTTGATGTTTGAGATGCAATTATGAGATCCAGAAGTGGAGCAGAAACTGATATTCTAGGACTAAGCACCAGTTAGGAGTCTGTGTTTGCTTCCTGTGGCTGCTGTAAAAAATTACCACCAACCTGTTGGCTTAAAACAATGCAAATTTATTCTCTAAAAGTTCTGGAGGTCAGAAGTCCAAAATCAATGTCACTGGATCAAAATCAAGATGTTGATATGGCTGTGCTCCCTCTGGATGCTCCAAATGGAAAACACATTTCTGTCTATTCCTTCTCCTGTTGGTTGCAGCATTCTTTCCAGTCTTCAGATACCTTCTGCTGTGTCTTCTCATCACCTTCTCCTCCGTTTCAAATCTCCCTCTGCCTTTCTCTTATAGGAATACTTGTGATTACATTTAGAGCCCCCCCCCCCCCGGATAATCCAGAAAAAAATCCCCATTTTAAAATTTTAGCAGGGTGTCGTGACAGGCACCTGTAATCCCAGCTACTCAGGAGGCTGATCACATCTGGACAGTTCCTTTTTCCCAAAAGTTCACATTCACAGAGTCCAGGGGCTTAGAACATACATGTAGTTTGCAATGGTTAATGGCTTTATATCCTGCAGACCCAGTTCATTCTGTGGATTTCTCTTTTTATCTTCACCTCCCTGCTTATTCTCTTTTTTGAGACAGGGTCTCACTCTCTCACCCAGACTGGAATGCAGTGGCTCCTGCAATCTTGGTTCATTGCAACCTCTACTTCCCAGGCTCAAGCAATTCTCCTGCCTCGGCCTCCCATGGAACTTAGACTACAGGTTCCCACCACCACACCTGGCTAATTTTTTTATTTTTATTAGAGACAGGGTTTTACCATGTTGACCAAGCTGGTCTCTAACTCCTGACTTCAGGTGATCCACCTGCCTCAGCCTCCCAAAGTTCTGGGATTACAGGCGTAAGCCACTGTACCTGGCCCCTCCCTGCTTATTCTTATTCTTCTGCCCTCTATCTGGGGACTAGGGTTACTTAGTCACTTCTTTATTATGTTTGCTTGTATTTTGCACTTTACCGCTGATACCATGTTTGCTGATCCATCCCTCCCTTTCACAGCCTGCATATGGATTACAGTTTGTAGTTTGGAAACAAACCAGAGACACCTCCATTAAACAGTTGTCTCCTTCTGCCCCTCCCCCTCTGATGCTTCTCCAGTAACTTAGGCATTTTGGATTTCTTTCAGACTGGAAGGCTACCCTTGAGGAGAATAGGTTGAATTCTGAAAAAGATCGAGCTAGGGAAGAAGTGTCCCACGACGTGGAAGTGTACAGGAGTGTACAGGAGGAGCCACCCTGTTTGGTATCATTAGGAAAAGTGCAAGTTCAGAGCAACCAGTTAAGGGAACACCAGGAGAACTCCTTGAGGTTCATGGTACTCACCTCAGAGTACCATGTGAGCTCAAAGGGAACATTGTGAGCTTGAACTTGGGGGAGGTTATTCTCTGCCTTCTACTTTAAGCCTTCTACCTACAACATTACGTACAAGTACAGGTTTCCCTAAGCCCAACTCACAAGTTAAAGAGTTGAAACAAAATTCAGCTTTCATTAATCATGAGAAAAATGGAACAGATGGGAAGCACTGTAAGAGTCATGAGTGTGCTAGAGCTTTCCGTCGGAGCATTTACTTGAGTAAACTTGGAAACATTGAAACAGGAAAGAAAAACCCTTATGAATATATTGTCGGTGGTGACTCTCTCAACTATGGTTCCTCCCTTTGTTTTCATGGTAGAACTTTTTCAGTGAAGAAAAGTGATGACTGTAAGGATTATGGAAACCTCTTTAGTCACAGTGTGTCTCTGAATGAACAGAAGCCAGTGTGTTTTGGGAAAAGTCAGTATGAGTGTGATAAGTGCAGGGAAACCTGTTCTGAGAGTCTGTGCCTTGTACAAACAGAAAGAAGTGGCCCTGGAGAGACCCCCTTCAGATGTGAGGAATGCTGTGCTGCCTTCCCCATGGCCTCATCTTTTTCTGACTGTAACATCATTCCAACTACAGAGAAGCCATCTGTATGTAATCAGTGTGGAAAATCTTTCAGCTGTTGTAAGCTCATACACCAGAGAACACACACTGGAGAAAAGCCCTTCGAATGTACTCAGTGTGGGAAATCTTTTAGCCAGAGCTATGACCTTGTCATACATCAGAGGACACACACTGGAGAGAAGCCCTATGAGTGCGACCTGTGTGGGAAATCCTTCACCCAGAGATCCAAACTTATTACGCATCAGCGAATTCACACTGGAGAAAAACCGTATCAGTGTATTGAATGCGGAAAATGCTTTAGGTGGAATTCTAATCTCATAGTACATCAGAGAATTCATACTGGAGAGAAACCGTATGAGTGCACTCACTGTGGAAAGTCCTTCAGCCAAAGCTATGAGTTAGTTACACATAAAAGAACCCACACTGGAGAAAAGCCCTTCAAATGTACTCAGTGTGGGAAATCTTTCAGCCAGAAGTATGACCTTGTCGTACATCAGAGGACACACACTGGAGAGAAGCCCTATGAGTGCAACCTGTGTGGGAAATCCTTCTCCCAGAGTTCCAAACTTATTATACATCAGCGAATTCACACTGGAGAAAAACCGTATCAGTGTATCAAATGTGGGAAATCCTTCAGATGGAACTCTAACCTCGTCATACATCAGAGAATTCATACTGGAGAGAAACCATACGATTGCACTCACTGTGGAAAGTCCTTCAGCCAAAGCTATCAGTTAGTTGCACATAAAAGAACTCACACTGGAGAAAAGCCCTATGAATGTAACCAGTGTGGAAAAGCCTTCAATCGAAGCACTCAGCTCATCAGGCATCTGCAAATTCACACTGGGGAGAAGCCGTACAAATGCAATCAGTGCAATAAAGCCTTTGCGAGGAGCTCCTACCTTGTGATGCATCAGAGAACTCACACTGGTGAGAAACCTTTTGAGTGCAGTCAGTGTGGGAAAGCCTTTTCAGGGAGCTCTAACCTTCTTTCCCATCAGAGAATTCATTCTGGAGAGAAACCCTATGAATGTAGTGACTGTGGGAAATCCTTCCGGCAGCGATGTCAGCTTGTAGTGCATCAGCGGACACATTGGAGACAAACCTTAGGAGTGCAGTCATTGTGGGAAAGCTTTCAGCCAGAGGTCTCCCCTCATCATGCACCAGAGGACACATGTTGGTAGGAAGAGCTATCAGTGCAACATATGTATTAAGGCCTTGAGCCAGTGGTTGGAACTCATTGAACATCAGAGAACACATCCTGGAGGAAAGCCCTATGAATGCACTGATTGTGGGAAAGCCTTCAATGATCACTCAACCCTTAGTAAACACGAGAGGACACACACTGGAGAGAAACCCTGTGAATGTGACCACTGCGAGAAAGCCTTTAACCAATGGTGTCAACTTACTAGGCAGCAGAGAATTCATACTGGAGAGAAGCCCTATGAATGTTAACAAATGTGGAAAAGCTTCCAGTTATGATACTTCCCTTATTCAAAATGAGAAAGCTCACGGGCAAGAAACTCTGTGAATAACCAAGATGGAGCCGGATGCAGTTGCCAACACCTGTAATCCCAGTACTTTGGGAGGCTGAGGCAGGTGGATTGCTTGAGCCCAGGAGTTTGAGACCAGCCTGGGTAACATGGCAAAATCTTGTCTACAAAAAATACAAAAATTAGCCTAGCATGGTGGCGCATATCTGTAGTCCTAGCTACTTAAGAGGCTGAGGTGGGAGGATCACTTGAGCTTGGGAGGCAGCGGTTGCAGTGAGCTGTGATTCTTCTGTCACACTGCTGCCTTGTGAAAGAGTGAGACACTCTAAATAAATAATAACCAAGATGGGAAATCTCCCTGCCAGACCCTGTTTACTAGAAATCAGGTGGCCAAAACATGACTCTCAGAGTGGGGCTTCATGACCGTGTGCATCAGAATTGCCTGGTGTGTGCACTGAAACTGTGTATTACCAAGCTCATTCTAGCCAACTAAATACAAATTTCTGTTAGTAAAATCCAGGAGTCTGCAGTTTCTAAAATCACACAGGTGGGTGGGCACAGTGGCTTATGCCTGTAATCCCAGCACTTTGGGAGGCTCTGGTGGGTGGATCGCCTGAAGTCAGAAGTTTGAGACCAGCCTGACAAACATGGCAAAACTGTCTCTATTAAAAATACAGGCCAGGGTCCAGGCACGGTGCCTCACGCCTGTAATCCCAGCACTTAGGTAGGCCAAGGTGGGTGGATCACGAGGTCAGGAGATTGAGACCATCCTGGCTAATATGGTGAAACCCTGTCTCTACTAAAAATACAAAAAAATTAGCTGGGCGTGGTGGCGGGCTCCTGTAGTCCCAGCTACTCAGGAGGCTGAGGCAGGAGAATGGTGTGAACATGGGAGGTGGAGCTTGCAGGGAGCTGAGATCACACTGCTGCACTCCAGCCTGGGCAACAAAGCCAAGACTCTGTCTCAAAAAAAAAAAATATGGGCCAGGTGTGATGGCTCATGCCTGTAATCCCAGCATTTTGGGAGGCAAAGGCAGGCAGATCACCTCATGTCAGGAGTTCGAGACCAGCCTCACCAACATGGAGAAACCCCGTCTCTACTAAATATACAAAAATTAGCCAGGTATGATGGTGGTAATCCCAGCTACTCGGGAGACTGAGGCAGGAGAATCTTGACCCGGGAGGCAGAGGTTGCAGCAAACCAACATCAAGCCATTGTGCTCCAGCCTGGGCCACGAGCGAAACTTCGTCTCAGAAAAAAAAAAAAAAAAAAGACTCTGGTGAGGCATGGTGGTTCATGCCTGTAATACTTCGGGAAGCTGAGGTGGGTGGATCACTTGAGGACAGGCATTCAAGACCAGCCTGGCTAACATGGCAAAACCCCATCTCTACTAAAAATACAAAAATTAGCCGGGTGTGGTGGCACACGTGTAATCCCAGCTACTCAGGAGGCTGAGGCATGAGAATCACTTGAACCTGGGAGGTAGAGGTTGCAGTTAGCCGAGATCATGCCACTGCATCTAGCTTGGGCAACAGGGCGAGACTCTCCCAAAAAAAAAAAAAAAGGACTCTGAGCTGGCTGTAATGGCTCATGCCTGTAATCCCAGCACTTTGGGAGACCAAGCAGCCAGGCAGATCACTTGAGCCCAGTAGATTGAGAGCAGTCTGGGCAACATATTGAGACCCCATCTCTACAAAAAATACAATTAGTTGGGCATGGTGCTGCACACCTGTAGTCCCAGTTACTTGGGAGGCTGAGGCAGGAGTATTACTTGAGCCTTGGGGCGGGCGGTGGGCGGGGGGGGGGTTGTTGCACCTGCAGTGAACTGAGATCACATCACTGCACTCCAGCCTAGGCACCAGAGCAACACCATATCTCTAAAACAAAACAAAATATTGGACTCTGAATATTTCAGGGATTCAGTTGTGCTTTAACTTTGTTGCTCAGTTGGTTTGATTGTAATCAGAACTGGCAGCATATTAATATGGAAAATACTTATCAGGTGATGTCAAAACAGGAGACCAAGTATTATGTTCACAGAAAGTTACAAGCACAAAATTTAAATTGGCCCACTCAGCAACATGTTCCCTAAAAGAAAAAAGTAAATTGACAGTAGTGGGGAGAGTGGAAGAGGCTATGTCTGCATATTTATTTATTTATTTATTTATTTGAGATGGAGTCTCCCTCTATCGCCCAGGCTGGAGTGCAGTGGTGTGATCTCTGCTCACTGCAAGCTCCGCCTCCTGGGTTCACGCCATTCTGCCTCAATCTGCTCGAGTAGCTGGGACTACAGGCGCCCACCACCACGCCTGGCTAATTTTTTGTATTTTTAGTAGAGACGGGGTTCCACTGTGTTAGCCAGGATGGTCTCGATCTCCTGACCTCGTGATCCGCCCGCCTTGGCCTCCCAAAGTGCTGGGATTACAGGCGTGAGCCACCACACCCAGCCACATTTGTTTTTATTTTTTGACACAGGCTGTTGCCCTGTCACCCAGGCTGGAGTGTGGTGGTGCAGTCATGGCTCACTGCAGCCTCAACCTGGCTCAACTGATCCTCCTGTCCTAGCCTCATAAGTAGCTGGGACCATAGGTATGTGCCATGAAGCCTGGCTAAATTTATTTTTTTAGAGACGAGGTCTCATCATGTTGCCCAGGCTGGTCTTGAACTCCTGGGCTGAAGTGATCCCCCGCCTTGGCCTCCCAAAGTCTTGGGATTACAGGCATGAGCCATGGTGCATGCTATTACTGCACATTTAAGGAGGATAAGAGCCAATGGGAGGGTGGGCATGGTGGCTCATGCCTGTAATCCTAGCACTTTGGGAGGCCGAGACAGGCAGAACCCTTGAGGTTAGGAGTTCGAGACCAGCCTGGCCAACATGGTGAAACCCCATCTCTACTAAAAGTACAAAAAATTAGCCAGGTGTCATGGCATGTGCCTGTAATCCCAGCTACTCGGGAGGCTGAGGCAGGAAAATCACTTGAACCAGAAGGTGGAGGTTGCTGTGAGCCAAGACTGCCATTGAACTCCAGCCTGGGCAAAAAAGCGAAAAGCGAGACTCCGTCTCAAAAAAAAAAAAAATGGCTGGGTGTGGTGACTCACGCCTGTAATCCCAACACTTTGGGAGGCCGAAGCGGGTGGATCACGAGGTCAGATCAAGACCATACTGGCTAACTCGGTGAAACCCTGTCTCTACTAAAAATACAAAAAATTAGCTGAGCGTGGTGGCAAGCGCCTGTAGTCCCAGCTACTCGGGAGGCTGAGGCAGGAGAATGGCGTGAACCTGGGAGGCAGAGCTTGCAGTGAGCCAAAATCACACCACGGCACTCCAGCCTGGGTGACAGAGCGAGACTCCATCTGAAAAAAAAAAAAAGGCGGATGGAAGTATAGCCAATAGCCAAACATACAGAATGAGGAAGGCTGGAGAGGGTCAGGCGAGGAGAGGTTGTGACAGCAGATGTGGCAGCCCCCAGCAGAGCCATAGATTGATAGACCAGAAAGTGAGTTAATCGAAGTTCTGTCCGTGAAACTCAGACTCTTCCCCATTTTTTTTTTCTTGCCTGGCATTAACTATCTGGCTGTGGGTTAGCAAAAAATTGAAGTAGGGAAGGAGTGATGTGCCAAAAGATTAGTTCAGGGGACAAGGGAATCTGATGTATTTTGCTCTGCAGCAAGGGCTGCTTTATTCTGGCATTTCAGAACTTTTTACCTGATAGCTGGTTCTCGCCCTCTTCACCCTCGAGCAAAGCATACTGTTAAAGCAGCCCCGCCTGTCTGTGGAGCTTCCTGTGTCTGCTTTCTGATAGCCTCTTCAATATGGGTGGGAGGCAAGGAGCAAAAGATAAAGCCTCCATCATGAAAGAAGGTATCTAAGACAGAGCAGAAAAGACAGATATTCAGAGGAACCAAATGATCTTTGTTTTTTGAGACAGAGTCTCGTTCTGTTGCCCAGGCTGTAGTGCAGTGGCACAATCTCAGCTCACTGCAACCCCAACCTCCCAGGTTCAAGTAATTCTCCTGCCTCTATGTACCAAGTAGCTGGGATTACAGGCACGTGCCACCATGCCCAGCTATTTTTTGTATTTTCAGTAGAGACGGGGTTTTATCATGTTGACCAGGCTGGTCTCAAACTCCTGACCTCAAGTAATCCGCCCACCTCGGCCTCCCAAAGTGCTGAGATTACAGGTGTGAGCCACCACGCCTGACAGATTCAAATATTTAAAGCATTTTGTTAACCTAAAAGTGAGTCCAGAAAGGGTTACAAGGCCGGGTGCGGTGGCTCATGCCTGTAATCCCAGCACATTGGGAGGCCGAGATGGTCAGATCGTGAGGTCAGGAGGTCGAGACCAGCCTGAACAACATGGTGAAACTCCATCTCTACTAAAAATACAATACAAAAATTAGCTGGGCATGGTGGTGGTGGGCGCCTGTAATCCCAGCTACTTGGGAGGCAGAGGCAGAAGAATCACTTGGACCCGGGAGGCGGAGGTTGCAGTGAGCCGAGATCATGCCATTGCACTCCAGCCTGGGTGACAGAGCGAGACTCCATCTAAAAAAAAAAAAAGGTGGGGTGTGGTGGCTCACGCCTGTAATCCCAGCACACTGGGAGTGTGAGGCAGGTAGATCATAAGGTCAGGAGATCGAGATCATCCTGGCTAACACAGTGAAACCCTGTCTCTACTAAAAATACAAAAAATTAGCTGGGCGTGGTGGCGGGCACCTGTAGTCCCAGCTACTTGGGAGGCTGAGGCAGGAGAATGGCGTGAACCCAGGAGGCGGAGCTTGCAGTGAGCCAAGATCATGCCACTGCACTCCATCCTGAGCAACAGAGTGAGACTCCATCTCAAAAAAAGAAAAAAGAAAAAGGGTTACAAATAAAAAATAAGACAGACCATGCGTGCTGGCTCACACCTGTAATCCCAACACTCTGGGAGGCTGAGGCAGGTGGATCACCTGAAGTCGGGAGTCTGAGATCAGCCTGACTGACATGGAGAAACCCCATTTCTACTAAAAATACAAAATTAGCCAGGCATGGTGGCACATGCCTGTAATCCCAGCTACTCAGGAGGCTGAGGCAGGAGAATTGCTTGAACCCAGGAGGCAGAGGTTGCGGTGAGCCGAGATTGAGTGCCATTGCACTCCAGCCTGGGCAACAAGAGTGAAACTCTGTCTCAAAGTAAATAAATAAATAAGAAAAATAAGACATACTTTGATAAAACAGAATGATGAGAACAAGAACAGACTCTTTGACATTACAGGTAAGGTTGTTCAATGTTATATATAAAATGTTTATTGAGAAACAGAATACTTGTTCCCTGGTGCTGCAAAGAAGTAGCACTCAATCATAAATTTAATTCAGCAAGACCGTTTTTACTTTCTGCAGAAAGGGTGCTCATCACAGGTGGAACAATGGCAAGCGCACACCTGAACAAAGGGGGGAAGCAATTTTTATTCCTTACACAGTTTGTCCCTGCTACTGTGTCCTGTCTCCATTGGCTGGAGCCAGACTGCACAATCTAAACTAAAACTAGATTAGCTAACAATTTAAGACTTTTCTAAATAGGTAAAGGTAATGGAAAGACAAAGGAAAAGAGGAAGTTGCTTATGCCAGATATGGAAGGACCATAGGCTGTGAGCTGGAACGTGCCTGTGAGTACGTCCAGCGCAAATAATCTTGGGGTTAAGGTACAAGGACATAGAACGTACTATGTGACTGTGAGCACATCCAGTGCAAATAATCTTGGTTAAGGTACAAGGACAAAGAATGTACTACGTGCCTATGAGCATGTTTAACAGCTACATAGGATAGGGGCTAACAAAGACTTATTAGCACAAAGCAAGGAGGCTTCGAGGAAGTTAGTTTATAAAATAAACTATTATTTTTTAACACTTATGATTTATTCTTTAACAAGAAGGGAAACTTTGAAGAGGAACTTTTACTGTCCACATTGAACAAATAAGAAAAAGAAAAAGGCAAATTTCCCAAGGGCTGAAAGAAAATTTTCAGGTCATGCCATGTATTATCAGAATTAATAAGACCCATGCATCGTGGAAAATTGAGAACACCACGACTAAAAACAGATGGCAGGCCGGGCGTGGTGGCTCATGCCTGTAATCCCAGCTCTTTGGGAGGCTGAGGTGGGCAGATCACCTGAAGTCAGGAGTTTGAGACCAGCCTGGCCAACATGGTGAAACCTCATGTCTAATAAAAATACAAAAATTAGCCAGGCGTGGTGGCAGGCGCCCGTAATCCCAGCTACTCAGGAGGTTGAGGCAGGAGGATCGCTTGAACCCGAGAGGTAGAGGTTGTAGTGAGCTAAGATTGTGCCACTGCACTCCAGCCTGGGCAACAAAGCGAGACTCTGTCTCAAAAAAAAAAAAAAAAAAAATGTCAGGGCCAGACGTGGTGGCTCACACCTGTAATCCCAGCTACTCAGGAGGCTGAGGCAGGAGAATTGCTTGAACTCGGGAGGTGGAGGTTGCAGTGACCTAAGATTGCACCAGCATGGGTGACAAAGCGAGACTGTCTCAAAAAAACAAAAAACAAAAAACAGATGGCAGGGCTGGGCATGGTGGCTCACACCTGTAATCCCAGCTACTCGGGAGGCTGAGGCAGGAGAATCGCTTGAACCCAGGAGGTGGAGGTTGCAGTGAGCTAAGATTGTGCCACTGCACTCCAGCGTGGGTAACAAAGTGAGACGCTCTCTCGAAAAAAAAAAAAAAAAAAACAGATGGCAGGGCCGGCATGGTGGTTTACACCTGTAATCCCAGCACTTTGGGAGACGGAGGCAGGTGGATCACTCTAGGTTAGGAGTTTGAGACCAGCCTGGCCAAGATGGTGAAACCCTGTCCCTACTAAAGATACAAAACTTAGCCAGGTGTCATGGTGCATGCCTGTAATCCCAGCTACTCAGGAGGCTGAGGCAGGAGAATCGCTTGAACCCTGCAGGCAGAGGTTGCAGTGAGTAGAGATCATGCCACTGCACTCCAGTCTGGGTGACAGAATGAGACTCTGTCTCAAAACAAACAGAGCAGATGGCACGGCAGAACCTTCTCTAGAGAAAATAGTTTTGAATCTAAGAAAGAAATAGCTTTAATCTAGGAGACGAATAGGGTAAGAAAAGGAATGTTTATTCACCCATAACTTAAAAAAAAAAGATAATTGTAACTGAAGGCTTCAAGGTAAATTGTGCTCAAACTATACAAATTCTGCTAGATGGTTATAGTTCCTATGTGAAGGTAACTTCAGGAAGTAGTGTTCACTTGACACTGATGCTAGTAATTCTTGCTGGAAGGGGCAAAAAGCTCATGAAACTTGAATAAAGGAGGAGGAGATGCAGTCAGATTGTGTTGACTGACCCTTCAGGGAATGGCATTTGCATAGCTGTGACATGAACCCTAGGTATTGGCTTTTTTTTTTTTTTTGAGAAAGAGTCTCACTCTGTCGCCCAGGCTAGAGTGCAGTGGCACGATCTTGGCTCACTGTAACCTCCACCTCCTGGGTTCAAGCAATTCTCCTGCCTCAGCCTCCTGAGTAGCTGGGATTACAGGCGTGTGCCACCATGCCCGGCTAATTTTTGTATTTTTAGTAGACACGGGGTTTCACCATGTTAGTCAGGCTGGTGTCCAACTCCTCACCTCGTGATCCGCCCACCTCGGCATCCCAAAGTGCTGGGATTACACGCGTGAGCCATCGCACCTGGCCTGTATTGGCTTTTAATTTTTAGAAAGTAACGCACGGCTGTGACCTGACAACTTCATAGTGGCAGTAGGGTAGGGCACTGTTGTCATTATTCCTGTCACTGACAACGTCAGCCCCACCTGCAGATGTGGGAGAGTAGGTGGGGAAAGAAGTAGTGGAGAGTAGAGGTTTCCCTTACCATCCTTTTAGGAAGTAGGCTTTTAAACATGATATGTAAGTTTACTTAGGAGATGAAAACTAAAGCTTGAAATATAATATGAGAGGAATTGGCAGCAGATGTGAGTCAGATCCTCACCTGTCAGAGCAGGAAGTTAGTAAAGACTAAAGATGATTGGCCAGATGTGGTGGCTCATGCCTGTAATCCCAGCACTTTGGAGGGCTGAGGCGGGTGGATCACCTGAGGTCAGAAGTTTGAGACCAGCCTAGCCAACACGGTGAAACTCTGTCTCTACTAAAAATACAAAGATTAGCCCGGTGTGGTGGTGGGCACCTGTAATCCCATCTTTTTTTTTTTTTTTTTGAGAAGGAGTCTTTCTCTGTCCCCCAGGCTGGAGTGCGGTGGCGCGTCTTGGCTCACCGCAACCTCCACCTCCTGGGTTCACGCCATTCTCCTGCCTCAGCCTCCCGAGTAGCTGGGACCACAGGCGCCCGCCAACACGCCCGGCTAATTTTTTTGTATTTTTTTAGTAGAGACGGGGTTTCACCGTGTTAGCCAGGATGGTCTCGATCTCCTGACCTCATGATCCACCCGCCTCGGCCTCCCAAAGTGCTGGGATTACAGGCTTGAGCCACCGTGCCCGGCCACCTGTAATCCCATCTACTCAGGAGGCTGAGGCAGGAGAATCGTTTGAACCCGGGAGGCGGAGGTTGCAGTGAGCTGAGATTGCACCACTGTGCTCCAGCCTGGGCAACAGAGTGAGACTCCGTCTCCAGAAAAAAAAGACTACAGATGATCAAAGATTAGAGTTACGGAGGTGTCCTCAAGAAGAACTGGAACAGAGATGGTTAAAAGTGGCTAGAGGTGGGTGGGGTGGATGTGGTGGTGCACACTTGTAATCCCAGTGCTTTGAGAGGCTGAGGCAGGTGGATCACTTGAGCCTAAGAGTTGGAGACCAGCCCGGGCAACATGGCGACCTAGTCTCTACAAAAAATACAAAAATTATCTGGGCGTGGTGGTGGGTGCCTGTAATCCCAGCTACTCGGGAGGCTGAGCAGGAGAATCACCTGAACCCAGGAGGTGGAGGTTGCAATGAGCCGAGATTGCCCCACTGCACTCTAGCCTGGGCAACAGAGTGAGACTCCTTGACAAAAAAAAAACATAAAAGATGTCAGACTTGTCTGTTTGGCCAGTTTGAGTTTATTTCAGCAGGCAGGGCAGGAAGGTTCCTTGGCTTCCTAGAATCCCCTGGAGGTGGATGGGTGTGGTGGCTTACACCTATAATCCTAAGAGACCAAGGCCCAGGTGGAAGGATCAACTGAGGCCATGAGTTTGAGTTTAGACTGGGCAACATGGCAGGACTCTGTCTCTGCAAGAAATAAAAAACCAGGTGTGGTGGCACGCACCTGTTGTCCCAGCTACTCAGGAGGCTGAGGTGGGAGGATCACTTCAGCCTGAGAAGTTGAGGCTGCAGTGAGATGAGATTGCACCACTGCATTCCAGCCTGGGCAACAGAGTGAAACGCTGTCTCTTTAAAAATAAAAATAATCCCTTGGATTTAAAGGGAGTGAGTCCTTGAAGATTTGATTTTCCAGAATTCTTTTTTTTTTTTTTTTTTTTTTTTTGAGATTGAGTCTCGCTCTGTCGCCCAGGCTGGAGTGCAGTGGCATGATCTCAGCTCACTGCAACCTCCGCTTCCCAGGTTCAAGTAATTCTCCTGCCTCAGCCTCCCGAGTAGCTGGGATTACAGGCGCGTGCCACCAAGCCCAGCTAATTTTTCTATTTTTAGTAGAGACGGGGTTTCACCACGTTGGTCAGGCTGGTCTCAATCTCGTGACCTCGTGATCCACCCGCCTCGGCCTCCCAAAGTGCTGGGATTACAGGCATGAGCCACCGTGCCCGGCGATTTTCCAGAATTCTTATCAAGAAGAAGTCCAGGTGGGAGGATCATGAGGTCAGGAGTTCAAGACCAGCCTGGCCAACAGGGTGAAACCCCGTCTCTACTAAAAGATGTGGTGGTGTGTGCCTGTAAATCCAGCTACTTAGGAGGGTGAGGCAGGAGAATTGCTTGAACCGGGACCTGGGAGGCGGAGGTTGCAGTGAGCTGAGATCAGGCCACTTCACTCCAGCCTGGGCTACAGAGTGAGTCTCCTTCTCAAAAAAAAAAAAAAAAAAAAGACCGGGCGCGGTGGCTCGCGCTTGTAATCCCAGCACTTTGGGAGGCCCAGGCAGGCGGATTGCGAGGTCAGGAAATCGACACCATCCTGGCTAACACGATGAAACCCCGTCTCTACTAAAAATACAAAAAATTAGCCGGGCGTGGTGGCAGGCGCCTGTAGTCCCAGCTACTCAGGAGGCTGAGACAGGAGAATGGCGTGAACCCGGGAGGCAGAGCTTGCAGTGAGCCAAGATCACGCCACTGCACTCCAGCCTGGGTGACAGAACGAGACTCTGTCTCAAAAAAAAAAAAACAACGAAGAAGAAGAAGTCAGTGTGTCGCAGGGAGTACAGACCTGAGAAGGTGGTGATATCCTGGGACTGGGTGGAATCCCTTCTGAAGGGGCAAGACATTAGGGCCAAGTACTGAATGTACTTCCCCATGGTCGCCCTGGCAATTACCTGTTACCTTTTCTTAAAACCTTTTGCAATAACATAGCCCTCATGATTCACAGGACAACCTGAGGTTTAGATGCAAATTGCCTTGTCTATTGTCCCCTGAACAGAACAGGTAGGCTCTGCTTCCTGGTCAGATAGTGGGTCCCTCTGCTACGACCAATGCCTCTGTGTAGGTGTCCAGATGGCCAGTGTTCTTTTTCCTAGGAAGAACCCCACAACAGATCCAGCAAGTTGGTCAAAGCATTCAGCAATTCTCCCTGACCAAGGCTCCAGTCTTAGAGAAGCTTTTCTTCAGCAAATCTTGAAATGGCTCAGTACTAGAGTCAGTTGCAGAACATGTATGCAGTGCCCCCGTGTCCTTTCCAAAATGGGGGCTCTGTATGTGATGGGAGCGGGGATTTGGTGGTTATGTTCTCTGAGACTGAGCCCAGTGGGAATCACACAGGAAGAGAAATATGTGTGCAAGGCATGCAAGACAGCAACTACTATGTATGGAGTGAATACATCTGGCCATGCTCTCTCTGCTAGGATCAAAGAAGGGAAACCCCAGGCCGGGTGCAGTGGCTCACGCCTGTAATCCCAGCACTTTGGGAGGCCAAGGTGGGTAGATCACCAGGTCAGGAGATAGAGACCAGCCTGGCCAACAGGCCAAAACCCTGTCTCTACTAAAAATACAAAAAATTAGCTGGGTGTGGTGGCGGGTGTCTGTAATCCCAGCTATTTGGGAGGATGAGGCAGGAGAATCGCTTGAACCCGGGAGGCGGAGATTGCAGCAGGCCGAGATTGTGCCACTGCACTCCAGCCTGGGCGACAGAGTGAGACTCAAAAAAAAAAAAAAAAGCCTATTCTGCACACAAGTGTGTCTCAAGTTTTTTGTCTCAATACCCCTTCACGCTCTTAAAAGTCACTGAAGACCCTAAACAGTTTTTGTTTTGTTTTGTTTTGTTTTCCCCCAAGACAGAGTCTTGCTCTGTTGTCCAGGCTGGAGTGCAGTGGCACGATCTCAACTCACTGCCACCTCTGCCTCCCAGGTTCAAGTGATTCTCCTGCCTCAGCCTCCCGGGTAGCTGGGATTACAGGTGTGCGCCACCATGCCCAGCTAATTTTTGTATTTTTAGTAGAGACAGGGTTTCCCCATGTTGGCCAGGATGGTCTTGAACTCTTGATCTCGTGATCTGCCCACCTTGGCCTCCCAAAGTGCTGGGATTACAAGCATGAGCCACCGTGCCCGGCTCCTAAACAGTTTTTGTTTATTAGGTCCTATCAATATTTGGTGTATTAGGAATTAAAACTGAAAAAAATTAATATATTTTATTAAGATAATTTTTCAAAATAAATCCATTCTATGTTAATATATAGGTTGGGCTGTGTCTCTTCCCAAAATTGATATGTTGAAGTTCTAACCCATAGTACCTCAGACCTTATTTGGAGACAGTGTCTTTAAAGAGCTGAAATGAGGTCATTAGAGTGAGCCCTGGTCCATTATGACTGTTGTCCTTATAAAAACAGAAATTTGGAGACAGACAACTTGTCACGCACAGAGGGAAAATGACATTTGAAGACAAAGTCAGACATCTGCAAGCCAAGGAATGCCAGAGATTGCCAGCAAACTACCAAAAACTAAGGAAAGGGATGGAACATATCTTGTAGCCCTCAGAAGGAACCAACTATGCCAACACCTTGATCTCAGACTTCTGGCTTCCACAGCTGTAACAATAAATTTATGTTGTTCAAGCCACCCCATTTGTGGTACATTACCAGAGCCCTCATGACTAATATAACATATTTTTTAAAAAGCACCTACTTTATGAAAAACAGCATTTTCCAAAACAGAAATAGGGAGAAGCGTGGCATTGTATTATATTTTTTCAAATCTCTTTAATGTCTGGCTTCACTGAAGGCAGTTGAGTTCCCATAGCTGCATGTTCCCATTGCATGTGTTACAATATGACTCATCCAGGAGCCTCTGGAAAACTCTACTGTATATTCCTATGAAAATGGGAGTGAAAGGAGAGAGGAATAGCACTGGGTAGTCCAGGAGAATGGAAAAACCCAAACAACAACTAAAACAAGCAGTAGGCAAAGAAACCACAGAATAACAAAACCCAAAATAAAGGAGAAGACAGCCAAAACCCTGGTCAGGGTGACATGTCCATGACTCTTCCAGGCAAGCCCAAATAAGGGAGAAAGGGGGTGGTAACTGGGGTGGGGTGGGGTGGGGGGAGGGTGGTGCCTGAAATCCACTCCTTTTCCAGATACCGAATGGCTGTTCCACCCATAATTAAACACCCATAAAATGAGAAATGCAAACAGTGTTGGGTGTGACTCAGGAGCCAGGAGCCCCCCCTCACTTGTCTGCCGTGTTTCTTTTCACTTTGCAATGAAAGCTTGCCTTTCTGCTTATTCTGACTTATCCCTGAATTCTTTCCTGCGATGGCTTCAAGAACCTGGACACCAACTTGCACTGGCATCGGTGACCCTCCTGAGCCCTCTGGCAACAAAAGAAAAAGCCAACATCTCATTATTATTATGAATTTAGTTTTGAACCCACTGATCCCTTGAAAGGATCTCAGGAACACCCAGGGCTCCCTGACCCACACTTTAAGAACTACTGCAATGGACAAACTCCTACCTTGTAATCAAGGAGATAAACAATAACTAGAAAAGAAAAAAAGGCCGGGCGCGGTGGCTCACGCTTGTAATCCCAGCACTTTGGGAGGCCGAGGCGGGCGGATCACGAGGTCAGGAGATCGAGACCATCCTGGCTAACACGGTGAAACCCCGTCTCTACTAAAAATACAAAAAAATTAGCCGGGCGTGGTGGCGGGCGCCTGTAGTCCCAGCTACTCGGAGAGGCTAAGGCAGGAGAATGGCGTGAACCCGGGAGGCAGAGCTTGCAGTGAGCCGAGATCGCGCCACTGCACTCCAGCCTGGGCGACAGAGCGAGACTCCGTCTCAAAAAAAAAAAAAAAAAAAAAAAGAAAAGAAAGAAAAAAAAAAAATAGGCTGGGCGCCGTTTTTGTAATTCCAGCACTTTGGGAGGCCAAAGCAGTTAGATTGCTTGAGATGAGGAGCTCAAGACCATCCTAGGCAACGTCGCAAAACCTGTCTCTACAAAAAATACAAAAATTAGCCAGGCATGATGGCATGAAGCTGAGGTGGGAGAATCCCTTGAGCCCAAGAGGTTGAAGCTGCAGTGAGCCGTGATCACACCACTGCTCTCTGGATTGGGTAACAGACAAGACCCTGTCTCAAAAATTAAAAAAAAAAGGAGGAGGAAAGAGGAAATTATAGGACATTGAAATCACAGATTCCACACCATTAGAACTAGGAGGAAAGCTGAGCCCAGTGACTGGCTCCAAAATGAACACACAGGGCTGGGCACAGTGGCTCATTCCTGTAATCCCAGCACTTTCAGAGGCTGAGGCAGACAAGATTGCTTTGAGCTCCGGAGTTCAAGACCAGCCTGGGCAACATGGCAAAATCCAGTCTCTACAAAAATTAGCCTGGTGTGGTGGCTCTCACCTGTGCTCCCAGTGACTCAGGAGGCTAAGGCTGGAGGATCACTTGAGCCTGGGAAGTGCAGGTTACAATGAGCCAATATTGCAGCACTGCATTCCAGCCTGGACAACAGAGTGAGACCCTGTCTCAAAAAACAAATAAGCAACAAAAAAAGAACACACAGCCTTCCCCTAAAGAGAGTAGATCCTTGCACACCTGCCCCTGCCTCTCCAACGCTGGTGGCCACTGTTCAGGGGAAGGCAACGGATCCTCCTAGTACCTTCTCTGCCTACAGAGAAGGGGATGCTGCCTGGGACCTTTTTGGGACTCGCAATAGAAGACAGATTTAGTCTCCTGGAAGGCTGCCTGATCCAGTTCCCACAGCAGCTGCCACTTGCTCAGGTGAGTGAAGACATCTGTCAAAAGACAGAATTTTATTTTTATTTTATTATTATTATTTTTTGAGACGGAGTCTCACTCTGTCGCCCAGGCTGGAGTGCAGTGGTGCAATCTCGGCTCACCGCAACCTCTGCCTCCCTGGTTCAAGCGATTCTCCTGCCTCAGCCTCCTGAGTATCTGGGATTACAGGCACCCGCCACCACACCTGGCTAATTTTTGTATTTGTAGTAGAGACAAGGTTTCACCATGTTGGCCAGGCTGGTCTCAAACTCCTGACCTCAGGTGATCCACCCATCTCAGCCTCCCAAAGTGCTGGGATTAGAGGCGTGAGCCACCACACCCAGCCAAAAGACAGAATTTTAACAAATTTGGTTAAAGATCGAATTGGCTTTTATTTGTGATTCATGAATCTGGGCAGCCTCCACTCTGCAAAACAGAACGAGGGCTCCCACGGGGCAAATGGTAGAATAGTGGTTTTTGTAAGGTGGGAACAAGGAAACAGAACAATAGAGAAAAGGCTAATTAGTTAACACTAGGTTACTTTTCTTGTAGGGATTAAAGCAGAGGGGACTTCCTTATTATGCTGCTCAGGTAGACTGGAAATCTGGTATGTTTAGGGATCTACCTGCTTAAAATATCAGTCTGATTATGTGGCATTTAGCCTAAGTGACTCTGTCTTGGTTTGGTCTGGTCTCATGAGGCCTAGAGCAGGAGCTCAGTCCAAAACCATGTCCTCTCATAATTTTGTGTAACTTGCCTAACACCTGCTCCTTCTCAGGAGCGAGGCCCAGCAAAGAGCAGAGAGGGTACAGGGCCAGAAGGATCTGAGAGAGTGTGGCCAGCTTGCGCCCCTCGGGAGTCAGCTGCTCCGTCCCCACTGGTGACGTCTTCACCCCTTCGACACGGTGTGAAGGGCCATGTCATGGTTGATCTTCAGTCCCTCAGACTACACCATCAGCCCCATGGGGGTGAGCAAATAACAAGTAACTATACTCTTCCCTGCTATGTGTCTGGCTCTTGGTAAAAATTTTAAAAAAATTAAAAATTGTTGCGGTTTGGATGCAACATTTTTGAATGGAAATCTGCTTTCCCATTTTTCTTTTTTAATAACTTTTTTTTTTTTTTTTTTGAAACGGGGTCTTGCTCTGTCACCCAGGCTGGAGTGCAGTGGCCTGACCTCGGCTCACGGCAACCTCTGCCTCCCAGATTCAAGCGATTCTCCTGCCTCAGCCTCCCCAGAAGCTGGGACTACAGGTGCCCTCCACCACGCCCGGCTAATTTTTGTATTTTTAGTAGGATGGGGTTTCACCATATTGGCCAGGCTGGTCTGGAACTCCTGACATCGTGATCTGCCCGCCTCGGCCTCCCAAAGTGCTGGGATTATAGGCGTTAGCCACCGCACCCAACCTTTATTAAACATTTTAAGGCCGGGCGCGGTGGCTCAAGCCTGTAATCCCAGCACTTTGGGAGGCCGAGGCGGGCGGATCACGAGGTCAGGAGATCGAGACCATCCTGACTAACACGGTGAAACTCCGTCTCTACTAAAAATACAAAAAAAAAAAAAAATTAGCCGGGCATGTTGGCGGGCGCCTGTAGTCCCAGCTACTCGGGAGGCTGAGGCAGGAGAATGGCGTGAACCCGGGAGGCCGAGCTTGCAGTGAGCCAAGATCGCGCCACTGCACTCCAGCCTGGGGTACAGAGCAAGACTCTGTCTCAAAAAAAACCGTTTTAATGGACTACAACAGACCCACAGAAAAGACACATCACAAAGTGAACACCCACAGGGAGAAGCAATAGGACTGTCAGAGCGACTCCATTTGAGTGAGGGCTAGGAAAATGAGGCTGGGCTGCATTCCCAGAAAAGTAGGTATTCCTAATCTCTAGATGTTTACGGTTAAGGGAACACATTAATTATTGTTACTAAAACACACCCAGACTTGGGAGTGTCCAGATATCCCGGCATCTAGAGAACAAAGGCATTCCTAATTTTGCTTTAAAAATAATATCGATTCTTGAAAAATACAGTAAGAAAATTAATCCTTTTTCACAAACCCTTGTAGCAGAGCACATCTCCCCAGTATCTATTTTTAGCCTAAATATATACAAGCATTGTACCTAGGGTGCATACGTTCCTCTCACTTTCAGGAACGTCCTACTGTCTATGGGGTAGCTGTTTCACAACTTTACTTTCTTAACAAACTTGCTTTTACTTTGCACTGCGGACTCGCCCTGAATTTTGTCTTGCGCGAGATCCAAGAACCCTCCCTTGGGGTCTGAACCGGACCCCTTTCCTGTAACACGACCACCGCTCCGAGCCTCCCCGCTTCCAGCCGCTACGAGCAAAGTCTTTTATATGAACAAACCCCTAACTCGTCCTGTGACTGATGCGTGTGCATTTTAGGCACCGGGGAGCAGAGGGTAAAGCGGCGCAGCCCCGGGCCTCCTCCCGCGCAAGTTCACGGGAAGAGCAGGTCCGGCCCGCGCAGACGTGCACGGCCCGCAGCAATTAGGAGGAGCGGACGGTCCCCACCCCCACAATCAGCCGTCTCTCGGGGTCCGCCCGCGCTCCCTGCCCACGAGTGAGGCCTCCGGTTGCCCGCACCCTAAGGGGCATCGCAGCCCGGAACAACACCGCCCCCACCAGCCTTAGCTGAGCGCTCCCATTGGCCAGAGGCCAACGGGTGGAGGCTCCCATTGGCCATCGGCCATAATGTTTCCATTGGTCGAAGGCCAGGCCATCGGAGACTTCCATTGGCCGAGAGCTGTGGTTCGCCGCATGGCCTACTGGGAGTTGTAGTCGCCGCGTCGCCGGTGAGGCCGCCATTGTCCGGCGTTCGGCGAGTCGGGTGGTCCCTTTGACTGGAGTGCGTCTCTGGTCCTGGAATCACCTCAGGCGCTGTCCTTCACTGGGCGATCCAGCATGGACCCCGAGGACGAATGGGCAGCGGGAGTGATGCCTGTGGGGCCGCCGGCGGCCCGGCTTCAGGTAACAATAACAACAATAACGACGGCCGCGGGCTCCGGGCAAGCGTCTCCTGCGGAGACTGACCCTTTCACCTCGCGGCGCGGTGTGAGCGGCACCGCTGTTAATGCCCTTGACACGTGGGGAAACTCAGGCGCGGGTCGGGGCTGGCCGGTCAGAGAGGGGGCCGGGGCTCCAACCAGGCGCCTGGCCCCCGAATGCGCATGCTCCATGCGGCCCTGTCCTCCCCAGGGCTGGGGTCGGTCCTTCCCGAGAGAATCGAGCAGGCCCAGCTCCTGCGTTCGGCTCCGCCTCGCTGACACCCTTGCCCATTCCAGGAAGGTCTGTCCTCGTGTTGACTGATAACAGTAATTGTAGCGTTGGCCGGGTGCCCAGGTGGCAAGAATCATCGAATAGAGATGCTTTAACGCGTGGAGTCAGCGGACACCCACCGGGACCCCAGCACCTCGGAGCCCCTGCCCTGGGGCTTGGGCACAACCTCTTGGGGGCAACGATGGGTCACCACGCACTGAGCGTGATGAGAGTGACTACCAGGGTCGTCCCCTGCGAGACTGTGGGAGAACTGCAGTGCAGGGCGGTCAGTGTTTGCAGGGCCATCTGGCCATCAGAGCTCCACTTTCTAGACAAAGTGGCTGCTGCCTGTGTTCTCCATAAAGCTGCCTCGCGTGGCAGGAAACAACAATAATTATACTTCCTCAAGCTCTGCAACTTTGAAATTATACACTTTTTTTTTTTTTTTGTCGTTGGTTTGTTCGTGGGAATTTGCATTATTTCAGATTTGGTACACAAAGTGAGACTTGATAATCTTAGGTTGCAGGTTTTCAGATGTGTGTTACTCCAAATTTGCATGAAATGCTACTACGTTTTATTTTGTTCTTGCTGTGGATGGGGGACACGGAATGAGCCGTAAGAAAGGCTTGAGGGAAAGTGTATTAGTTACCTGTTGCTGTGTAACTCAAAACTTCGTGACCTGGAACAACAATAAATGTCTCACAAGTTCTGACAGTTAGGAGTAATGGAATGTCCTAGCTGGTGGTTCTGGTTCAGGCCCATGAAGTTACAGTGAAGATGTCAGCATAGCTGTTGTCACCTGAGACCTAACTGAGGCTGGAGGATCCACCTCCAGGATGGCTCACTCACATGTCTGTCGATAGGAGACCTCAGTTGTTCTCCATGTAGGCCTCTCTTTGGAACTGCTGGGGATCCTTACAGCATGGGATCTGGCTTCCCACAGAACAAGTGATCCAGGAGAGGGCAAGGTAGAAACTGTAACACCTTCCATGACCTGGATTCAGAATTCACACTCTTGTCACTTCTACAGTGTCTTACTGGTTACAAAGTCAACCTTGTTCAGTGTTGGAGGGGACCACACCAGGGCTGGAGGTCATTGGCAGAGGTGGTGGGGGAGCATCTTGGAGGCTGTCCATCACAAGGGCCAGAATGGAGAGCTTCAAGGTCCAGTGTTTTATCTGGTTATCTGTGTCTGCTGTAACAATTCACTACAAATATTGTGGCTTAAAACATTTGTTCTTAGGTTCTGGAGGTCAGAAGTCTGAAATCGGTTTTCTGGTCTGGAATCAAGGTATGAGCAGAGTTACCGTCCCTACCAAGGTTCTAGGGTAGAATGTTTTCTTGTCTTTTCCAGCTGTGAGAGCTACAGACCTTCTATTCCTCGCCTCATGGCCCTTTGCCCGTCTTCAAAGCCAGCATTGTAACATGTTGCTTCAGTGATCATATTGCCTTATGTCTTCTATAGTCATAGCTCCCTCTGTCTACCTCTTATAAAGACACTTGTGATTGCATTTAGGGCCCACCTGGATAATCCAGGATAATTTTTCTGTTTGAAAATCCTAATCACATCTGCACAGTTCCTTTTACCATATATAGTAATACTCACAGGTTCTAGGAACTAGGACCTGGATATCCTTGGAGACCATTCTATATCTCAGTCTACCATAGCCAGGCTGAGAGGAGCCATCTAGTATTCAGTGATGAGAAGGAGCCATTCACGTGTTTTAAGCAGGACTAGCATAGAGTTGAAAAAACCCACTCATGCATTAGGGGCTGGTGGGAAGGGAGATACTGACAGCTCAACTAAATGGGAAAAAGAGAGGAGTGGTTAGGGCCCAGTGACCAGGTGTTGGCTGATGCTGGGGTGGCCTGATCAGCAGAAGAATATGTAAAGGAGAAACATCTGAGCACAGCCCCACCCCTTTAGGCTCCAGAAGTGCAAGACAAGAGGGAAGGCTACAGGGATCTGATGTGGGGCAAAAAGAACATCATGAGACAACAAGGAGTGGGCTTCTGCTAGAATTCCAAGAAGGAGGCCAAGAGGAGGCATGAAGGACTTGTATGATGCCACTGAGAATTCTCATGGCTTGGACAGACCAGTACTCAGTGGACCTGGTGTCTAGGCTGTCACCAGTGACTCTTGCAGAAGGGGTGATGATGGGAGGTGGGGGCAGGAGGCACGGGAAGCACATATCAAAATTGGTGGACATTCTGAGTGGAGGAAAGCGAAGACAGAGACAGGAGCAGAGACCTCAGTTCCCAACCAAAGGCATCTTTCTGTATGTTTCCTATCAGAGCCACCTGCTACCTGTACCAAAATTTCTTTCGTGTTTTTTAATCTACTCATGTTTTTCTTAAAAGGAAATATACCTTTAAAATTGAAGTATTTGGGGCCTGGTGCAGTGGCTCATGCCTGTAATCCCAACACTTTGAGAGTCCACAGCGGATGGATCACTTCAGGTTAGGAGTTCAAGACCAGCCTGGCCAACATGATGCAATCCCATCTCTACTAAAAGTGCAAAAATTAGCTGGGTTTGGTGGCACATGCCTGTAATCCCAGTTACTTGGGAAGCTGAGGTGGGAGAATCACATGAATCTGGGAGGTGGAGGTCGCAGTGAACCAAGATTGCACCACTGCACTGCAGCCTGGTCAACAGAGTGAGGCCTTATCTCAAAAAATAAAAAAATTGAAGTATTTGGTATGTGTGGTTTTGTTTTGTTTCGTTTTTTAACCTAGCAGCAACTCTGATGGTGTATGGTTTTGATTTTTCATTTCCCTGATGACTAATGGTGTTGAACATCTTTTCATGTACTTATTTGCCATTTGTGTATCTTCTTTTATATATTCTTCAAAGAAATAACTATACAGATTCTTTGCCTATTTTAACTGGGTTGTCTTTTTATTACTGAGTTGTATGTGTCCATTACATAGTCTAGATACAAGTCTCTTATCAGATACATGATTCCCAATTGTTATCTCCCATTCAGTGAGTTGTCTTTTTACTTTCTTGCTAATGTCCTTTGAACTACAAAAGTTTTGGTTTTGATGAAGTCCAATTGATTGCATTTAGTTGCTTATGCTTTTGGTTTCATATCTAAGAATCCCTTGCCAAATCCAAGGTTATAAAGATTTATCTCTGTTTTCCTCTAAGAGTTTTATAGTTTTAGCTCTTACTTTTTATTTTATTTATTTATTTTTTTTGAGACGGAGTCTCACTGTGTCGCCCAGGCTGGAGTGCAATGGCACGATCTCGGCTCACTGCAACCTCTGCCTCCTAAGTTCAAGCAATTCTCCTGCCTCAGCCTCCCGAGTAGCTGAGACCACAGGCGCACGCTGCCATGCCCGGCTAATTTTTCATATTTTAGTAGAGACGGGGTTTCACCATGTTGCCCAAGCTAGTCGCGAACTCCTGAGCTCAGGCAATCTGCCCGCCTCAGCCTCCCAAAGTGCTGGGATTACAGGCGTGAGCCACCACGCCCGGCCTTTTACATTTATGGCTTTGTTTTTATTTTATTTTATTTCTTTTTTTTCTCTTCTTTTTTTTTTCTTTGAGACAGGATGTCACTCTGGTTGCTTAGGCTGGAGCGCGGTGGCATGATCTTGGCTCGCTGCAACCTCCTCCTCTCAGACTCAAGCACTCCTCCTACATCAGCCTTCCAAGTAGCTGGGACTACAGGCAGCCTGGCTAATTTTTTCTATTTTTTTTTTGGTAGAGGCAGGGTTTTACCATGTTGCCTAGGCCGCTCTTGATCTCCTGGACTCGAGTGATCTGCCTGCCTCAGCCTCACAAAGTGCTGGGATTACAAGCATGAGCCACTCTGCCCAGCCAGCCTAATTTGTTTTGAGTTAATTTTTATATATGGTATAAGGTAGAAGTCTGTGTTGGTTTGAATGTGTGCCCCAAATTTCATGTGTTGATAGTATTTGAATGTGGTGACTTTTGGGAGAAATCTAGGATTAGATAAGGTTATCAGGTGGGACTCCCTTGAGGGGACTAGTGGCTTTAGAAGGAGAGAGAGACCTGAGCTGGCACACTCTTGCCCTGTCACCATGTGATGCCCTCCACCATCTTATGACACAACAAGAAGGCCCTCACCAGATGCCAGTACCATGATATTAGACTTCCCAGCCTTCAGAACTGTAAGAAATAAACTTTTTTTTTTTTTTTTAATTGAGTCAGAGTCTCACTGTGTCGCCTGGGCTGGAGTGCAGTGGCGCGATCTTGACTCACTGCACGCTCTGCCTCCCGGGTTCACACCATTCTCCTGCCTCAGCCTCCCGTGTAGCTGGGACTACAGGCACCCGCCACGACGCCCGGCTAATTTTTTGTATTTTTAGTAGAGACGGGGTTTCACTGTGTTAGCCAGGATGGTCGCGATCTACTGACCTCGTGATCCGCCTGCCTCGGTCTCCCAAAGTGCTGGGATTACAGGCTTAAGCCACTGCGCCCAGCCCACAAATAAACTTTATCAAACTTATTGAAAGAGAAAAAAAAAAGAAACTTTCTTTATAAAGTACCTTGTCTTTAGGAGGACAAGGCGGGAGGATCACTTGAGGTCAGGAGTTCGAGACCAGCCTGGCCAACATGGAGAAACCCTGTCTGTACTAAAAAATACAAAAATTAGCTGGATGTGGTTGCATGCACCTGTAGTCCCAGCTACTCAGGAGGCTGAGCCAGGAGAATCAACTGAATCCGGGAGGCAGAGGTTACAGTGAGCCAAGATTGTGCCACTGCACTCCAGCCTGATTGACAGAGTGAGACTCCATCTCGAGAAAAAAAGAAAAAAAACCAAAAGCAATAAATTATCGTCTGTGATATTCTGTTACAGCAACAGAAAATATGCTGAGACAGGACTATCTTTACTCTTTTCCATGTGGCTATCCAGATGTCCTGTAGGAAGTGTTTGTAAACCACTTAATCATTATACAGCCCCGAAGGGGTGATGCTTTGTTGACATGGAAACTGGGAAGCAAAGATGCTTCTTGGGGACAAAATGACTGAGCCAAGACTCTGATCCAGAAATATCTGGCTTTCAAGCATGGCTGCAGAAGGGCCTTGTTTATGGGACACATTTTAGGTAATGTTGCATCAACTTATAAAAATCAGAATTTTTCACATAAAGGCCAGGCGCAGCGGCTCACGCCTGTAATCCCAGCACTTTGGGAGGCCGAGGCGGGTAGATCACTTGAGGCTAGGGGTTCGAGACCGCCCTGGCCAACATGGTAAAACCCCGTCTCTACTAAAAATACACAAATTAGCCAGGCATGGTGGTGCGCTCCTGTAGTCCCAGCAACTAGGGAGGCTGGGGCAGGAGAATCACTTGAACCTGGGAGGCAGAGGTTGTAGTAAATGGAGGTGGCACCACTGCACTCCAGCCTGGGTGACAGAGCGAGACTCTACCTCAAAAAGAAAAAGGATTTTTCACATAAAAATCTGACCTAATTTTCAGCTTCTCTTCAGAGGTGAGCTGTTCTGACAAAGGGACCTGTATTTTCCCATAATCAGTCAGTTCTGAGTCCCTGCTGCTCCTTCAGACAGGGTCCATGCTCCCCATCACCTCCAGTCCCACCACTCACAGGTAAGTGTCCTTGTGGGCTCTTAAACTGGCCTGCTTCTGTCATGTGAGCCGGCCTTGCCCTGAAAACAGGTGAATTTCTGACCCCAGCCTGTGTCTTCTTTTCAGGAAGGATGGTGAACCTCTTTTTTTTTTTTTTGAGATGGAGTCTCGCTCTGTCGCCTCACCTGGAGTGCAGTGGTGTAATCTTGGTTCACTGCAACCTCCACCTCCTGGGCTCAAGCGATTCTGCTGCCTCAGCTTCCCAAGTAGCTGGGATTACAGGCACGTGCCACCACGCCTAGCCAATTTCACTTTGTATCTAATTATTAGTGAGTATATTAGTTAGCTGCTGTGTAACTATCCTAAAACAGTGTCTGCTTTACTTAAAACAGTAACTGTTTGTTTAGCTGACAAACCTGCAAATCAGTGGTTTAGGCCAGTCTCTGCTGGTACCCTCGTCTGTCTTGTCCGATGTAGGTCAGCTCTGCCTGGAGTTGTTGATCTTGGTGAGTCCTCTCACATGTCCTCACTGTACAACCCACACCTATGTGTAGTGGCCTAATAGGTGCCCATGAGACCCGACTCCCATCATTCATAACGTTGCAGTCTCTCGTGACTTGGGCCTGCCTGTTTTCTCCTTCTCCATTCTTCCCCTGCCAGAAAGCACTGATGGAGATAGTCCGGCTGATTGAGAATGTGTGTGATGTTTCAGGAACCAGTGACCTTCCGGGATGTGGCTGTGGACTTTACCCAGGAGGAATGGGGGCAGCTGGACCCTACCCAGAGGATCCTCTACCGTGATGTGATGCTGGAGACCTTTGGGCACCTGCTCTCCGTAGGTAAGCCCTGCTTCGCAAGGTGTGATAGCTGATTCTCTCAGGGTTATAAGTCATGGGGCCTCTGGTGTGAGGACCTGACCTTGGGTCCTCACTCCCTATGGGAGTGCATGAAGAGGGAGGTCTGCCCTTTTCCATCGCAGTGCAGAGCTCCACCATGTTGTGAGGTGCCCACATGTCCTCACAGCCGGGAGTCTGGTCTGGAGCCTGGGCTTGTTGTTTCTCTGCCGAGCAGCCCCTCACCTCCTGTGTTTTTCCCCATTTCCAGGTCCTGAGCTCCCGAAGCCTGAAGTCATCTCCCAGCTGGAGCAAGGGACCGAGCTATGGGTGGCTGAGAGAGGAACCACCCAGGGCTGCCATCCAGGTGAGAACCTACTATGGGGAGCAGCTAATGGGAGCAGCCCAGTGGGTCACTGGAGATGCACTTCATGGAAAGGGTGGTGGTTGATGGTCCCGAAGACCACCCCATTCACTAGGAGTACACAGGACTCAGCGTAGATTCATGCTGACAGCTCTCAGTATGAGACCAGCAAAGGGGAAAGGCGCATGGGGATAAGTCCAGAGGAAGCCAGGTATGAGCCTCCAGAGTCCCCTCAGTGTGGAGTCATTCAGGATGTGCCAGGCTCCCCCAGCACTCAGGTGTGACAGCTCATGAGACATGAGCTCTACCAGGGAATCTTGTTAGAGACTCAGTGCTGGGAGTTTTGACTGAGGCTGTCACATAGACACTCTGCCTAGCACAGACCAAGATTCCAGACTATCAGGAGAAAGCCAGTGTTTGGAATAAACCACATAGTGTGTGCAGTGTGGGTGTAGTAAACCACTCTCATCAGTTAGGGTCGTGGGAACCATCCCAAAATCCAAATTCTTAGTTGCAGCCAAGGGCTAACCTTGTGAACAGGCTTCTCCTAAGAATGCTGGTCTCAGGCCTGCCATGTTAAATCTCTGCACAGTGCTCCATAGCCTTCTCACCTGTGCTCCCATCCTCTAAGCTCAGAGGTCATCACCTGTGCTCCAGTGCTGAGAATCCCACCTCTTCCTCCCTTCTCTGCTTTGTCTTCCCTTATAGGCTGCAGGTCATTCCCTCTCTCACCATCCTTCTCAGCATGTCCTTTCTGTGGGATCATTTCTGATATGTGAACCTGCCCTTCATCTTCTCCATTTCATTCTTTCATGTCCAGATTCTTTGTGTTTTGTGTTTTGTTTTGTTTTGAAGACAGGGTCTCACTCTATCGCCTCGGCCGGAGTGCAGTGGCATAATCACGGTTCACTGCAGCCTTAACCTCCCTAGTTCAAATGATCCTCCCACCTCACCCTCCCGAGTAGCTGGGATTACAGACATGCACCACCACGCCCTGGTAATTTTTGTATTTTTAGTAGAGATGGGGTTTTGCCATGTTGCCAGGCTGGGCTCGAACTCCTGGGCTCAAGCAATCCACCTACTTTGGCCTCCCAAAGTGCTGGGACTACAGGTGTGAGCCACAGTGCCCAGCTGTTTTTTTTTTTTTTTTTTTTTGAGACAGTCTCTGTTGCATATGCTGGAGTGGCAGCAGTATGATCATGGCTCACTGCAGCCTCAGCCTGCCTGGCACAAATGATCCTCCTTCAGCCTCTTGAGTAGCTGGGACTACAGGTGTGTACCCCCGCACCTGGCTAATTTTCTTTGTAAATTTTTTTGTAGAGACACAGAGTCGCACTGTGTTGCCCAGGCTGGTCTCAAACTCCTGGGCTCAAGCAATCCTCCCGTCTTGGCCTCTCAAAGTGCTGGGATTACAGGCATTAGCCACTGCACCTGGCTTTTTTTTGTTTGTTTGTTTGTTTTTGAGACAGTCTCACTCTGTTGCACAGGCTGGAGTGCAGTTGCATGATCTCAGTCTCCTAAGCTCAAGTGATCCACCTATCTAAACCTCCGCAGTAGCTGTTACTACAGGTGTGTGCCCCCATACCCAGCTAATTTTCTTGATTTTTTTTCTTTTTCTTTTTTAAAAATTATTTTACTTTTTTTTTCTTTCTTTCTTTCTTTTTTTTTTTTTTTGTAGAGGCTGCTCAAACTAACTCTTGTCCAGGCTGCAGGCTGCTCAAACTAACTCCTAGGCTCAAGCAATCCTGCCTCAACCTCCTAAGTGCTGGGATTATAGGCGTAAGCCACTATGCCTGACTTTTTGTTTGTTTGTGTTTCTTTTTTTTTTTTTTTTTTTTTTTTTAATAGAGATGAGATTTTTCTACACTGCCCAGGCTGGTCTCAAACTCCTGAGCTCAAGTAGTCCTCTTGCCTCAGCCACTGAAAGTGCTGGGATTACAGGTGTGAGCCGCTGTACCTGGTCACATGTCTAGATTCTGTAAACTTGTTCCCCACACCCTTCTTTATTCTCTTATCAGTAAGAATTGTGTTTAGCTATAAACACCCTGAAACCAGGTTGGAGCAGCTTGAAAAAAAAAGAAAAAAAAGAAGCATTTTTCTCGTAAAACAGGAGCCCTGAGTCTGCTGGTACTGTCTTAGCATCTCAGAGGTGCCAGGGCTGATTGTTCTGTGATTTTCCCAGGCTGCCCTTGGGATTACAGTACAGCTGCAGCAGCTCCAGCCATCACAATTGTGCTCCATGCAGGAAGGAGGGGAAGAGGTAGGAAGAATTCTGCCAGCCACATCTGTCCCTTTTGGACAGAACTCCAGATGTCACCTATTGGGGTCTCTTCAGCCAGAACTAGGTCACCTCCTCTTGCACTGACCCTAGTTGCTAGAGAGGCTGGAAAGCTAGGAGGTGTCTAGATTGTCATAGTTGGCTTGGGCAAGTCATGATCCCTTTGCTGTGGCTTGTGTGTTGGTACCCTGACCACATTCTAGAGCAAATAGCTTCTGGCTGTGGGATGTACAACCAGCAATGCCTGCAGATTAGCCTCCCACCCAAATACTTCTGATGCCACCCAGGGCTTTGTGATTCTGCAGAAAAACACATATGTCCCCATGATAGCGTATGACCCATCAACCGGGAGTCGGGTGAATCTGCTGCAGACCCTGTTTTCCTGTCCCTTTCATCGGTTGTCACTACTCTTACTTCAGACATGTATGTCAGAAGCAAATTTTCATCACCCTGGGCATATGCCTGTCACTCACAAGTCTTATGCCATAACCAAATCCAGGATCTAAAACGTGTGCCCATAAATACTAAGCAAAATGTCATGCTTGCATGGATTAGGAGTATGGGGTCAAAATCATGATGGACAGTTTCAATAACTTAATACCTAGACAGTTACAAATACTCCAGAAGCAGAAGGTTTTCAAGGCTTTATGTTAAGACAGAAACATATTTTCCATGTAATGCTTCATATTAGTTTCCTGTTGCACCTGTAACAAAGTACCACAATCCAGGTGGCTTGAAAAAGCACCGATTTGGCTGGACACGGTGGCTCAGCCCTATCATTCCAGCACTTTGGGAGGCCAGGGCGGACGGATCACTTGAGTCAGGAGTTTGAGACTAGCCTGGCCAACATGGCACAACACTGTTTCTACTAAAAATACAAAAATTAGCCAGGCGTGGTTGTGCATACCTGTAATCCCAGCTACTAAGGAGGCTGAGGCGCAAGAATCTCTTAAAC
This sequence comes from Symphalangus syndactylus, assembly GCF_028878055.3. Taxonomy (NCBI): domain Eukaryota; kingdom Metazoa; phylum Chordata; class Mammalia; order Primates; family Hylobatidae; genus Symphalangus; species Symphalangus syndactylus. The sequence goes on along the minus strand of NC_072435.2, from coordinate 20,325,287 downwards.
CCAGGAGGTGGAGGTTGCAGTGAGCTGAGATCATGCCACTGCACTCCAGCCTGGGCAACAGAGCCAAACTCTGTCTCAAAACAAACAAACAAAAAGATTTATTTTCTTCTATTTGTGGAGGTCGGAAGTTCAAAATGGTTCATCAGGGCTGGTTCCTCTGGCGGCTCCCAGAGAGAATGCATTTCTGTCTTTCTCAGCAACTGGAGGCTGCCCAGACTCCTTGGCTCATAGACCCTTCCTCCATCTTCAGAGGGCTTCACTCTGACCCATTTCCATCATCACAACCCCTTCCCTGACTCAGACCCTTCTGCTGCACTCCTATATGGACCCTTTGGTCCGATTTAGGGCCCCAGGATAATCTCCCATTTCAAGATTCTTTTTATTTACTTTCTTTTTTTTTTTTTTGAGACAGAGTCTCACTCTCTCACAAGGCTGGAGTGCAGTGGTGTGATCTCGGCTCACTGCAAGCTCCACCTCCCGGGTTCAAGCGATCCTCCTGCCTCAGCCTCCCGAGTAGCTGAGACTTCCGGCACGTGCCACCACGCCCAGCTAATTTTTTGTATTTTTAGTAGAGATGGGATTTCACCATGTTGGCCAGGATGGTCTCAATCTCTTGATCTCATGATCCGCCCGCCTCAGCCTCCCAAAGTGCTGGGATTACAGGCATGAGCCACCACGCCTGGCCCATTTCAAGATTCTTAATCACAGCTACAATATCCCTTTTGCCACATAAGGTTCCAGGGATTGGGATGGGGACATCTTTGAGGGGCCATTATTCAGCATATCACATGATTAAAAGAGTAAATTTTTCAATTATTTTTAAGGAAAAGAAGCCTAGTCAATAGAAGAAGACCCCGTCTCTACAAAAAAATTTAAAAATTATCTGGCATGGTGGTGTGTGCCTGTAGTCCTAGCTATTTAGGAGGCTGAGCGGGGAGGATCACTTAAGCCCAGGAGTTTGAGGCTACAGTGAGCTACAACTGCACCACTGTACTCCAGGCTGAGCAACAGAGCATTAAAGAATAAAGGAAAAGAGGCCAGGCATGGTGGCTTATGCCTGTAATCCCAGAATTTTGGGAGGCCAAGGCAGGTGGTTCGCTTGAGTCCAAGAGTTCAAGACCAGCCTGGGCAACCTGGCAAAACCACATCTCTACAAAAAATGCAAAAAAATTAGCTCGGTGTGGTGGTGCATGCCTGTGGTCTCAGCTATTCAGGAGGCTGAGCCCAGGAGGTTGCAGTGAGCTGAGATCATGCCACTGCACTTCAATCTGGGTGACAGAGTAAGACCTTGTCTCAAAAATAAAATAAAATAATGGTAAAGAATCCCTGTCCAGGCAGATCCCACTCCCAGTGCACTCACAGGGGTTTGTGGGCGATCTCAAGCACCTCCTTGGCCCCTGTCACTCGTCTGGCATCATTCCTTACTGGTTCCCTTGCTTCACTTGCTGCAGGCCACCTCCTGGCTGACTGCAGTCCCAGCTCTTCTCCCATTTCCTCTCTTCATCAACTGCTCACCCTCTCTCCCAGAGACTCCGTGGCTTCCCAAGTGCCAGGATCAGTGAGTCGTTCTGGGCAGCCAGGAGTCAGGCTGGAGTTGGAGCCTGTCTCAACCTCAGTGCTCTTTGCTGTTCCTGGCCAGGCCAGTTCACTAGTGTTCTCAAGTCCCCTCCTCCAGATGTTCTTCCACACTCTCCCAGCAGGCAGCACTGGTCTCGGCCGGGGTCACAGTGTTGTGTTTAGTCTCTGTGTTTCGTCCACGTTGTCTCTCAGGCAGTCTCCCGGCTCACGAGCCTGTTCCACGGATGTTCCTGAGGACCTGCCATGTGCTGCTGTTTGTGCTGTGGACGCAGCAAAGAATGACAGGAAAGGCTGGGCCCTCACTCAGCGTCTGAGAGATGGATGCCAGTGCCAGGCAGTGATGAGGCTGTAAAGGAAAATGCACCTGGGGAGGGCGAGATGGGGCGCTCATGTCCCAGGACTGGCAGGGAGGCCTCTCTGAGAAAGTGACTCAAACTGGGGCACAGGGAGCAAGGTGGGCAGATGTCTGGGGATGAGGGTTCTTGGCAGAGGGAGCAGCACGTACAAAGGGCCCCAGGAAGGAGTATGTGGGATGCATTGGAGGGATGTGAGGAGCCATGTGGAGCAGAGTGGGCGTGGGGCAAGAGACAGGAGGTGAGGCCAGCCAGGGCATGGTGGAGAAGGGCACAGGGTCGTGTCCATCCTCAGAAGTGACTGCAGAGTGAATGGAGGAATGACCAGGGCTGGCTTGCAGTGGGGAGGAGGGTGGGTCTGTTTGGTTTTGCATAATAGCTTTATCAAGATACAATTCACATACCACAAGTTCACCTATTAAAGTGTACTGCTCAGCGGTTTTAAGTATATTCTCACATTGTGTGCATGTATCTTTACTATCTAATTACAGAACATTTCATCACCATCTGAGTCACCTTGGGGTACCATGACAAAAACCACCGCCTGGGTGTCTTACACAACAGACATTTATTTCTCATGGTTCTGTAGGCTGGAATTCCAAGAGCACAGTGCCAGCTGATTGGGGCTCTGGTAAGGGCCCCTTCCTCGATTGCAGAAGGCCGCCTTCTCCCTGTGCCCTCATACGGCAGAGAGAGGAAGCAAGCCCTGTGGTATTTCTTCTTACAAGGTCACTAATCTCATTCTTAAAGGCCCCACCCTCGTGACCTAGTCACCTCCCAAAGGCCTCATCTCCAAATACCCTCACATTGAGAATTAGGTTTTCAACATAGGAATTTTGCTATCGACATTCAGTCCATATCAGTCACCCCAAAAGTAACCCATTAGCAGTCACCCTCCGTCTTTCCCATCCCCTGCCAACCAGTAACCTACTTTCTGTCTCCATGGATTTGCCTGTTCTAGACATTCCATACGAATGGAATCTTACAATTTGTGACCTTTGTATCTGGCTTCTTTCACTCAGCGAATGTTTTCCGGCTTATCCATGTTGCAGCAGATGTCAGTACTTTGTTCTTTTTTGTGGCTGCATAATATCCCATTGTGTGGATAGACCATATTTTGTTTATCCGTTTGTTGAGGGGCATTTGGGTTGCTTCCACTTTTGGCTATTAATTAATAGTGCTACTATGAACATTAGTGTATAAATTTTTGTGAAGTGACTTATAGTTTAGAAGAAACCTCTGGGTGCTATGTAGAGAGTCAATTTTTTTTTTTTTTTTTTTTTTTTTTTGAGACAGAGTCTCTGCTTGGTCGCCAAGGCGGGAGTGCAGTGGTTTGATTTTGGCTCACTGCAACCTCCGCCTCCAGGGTTCAAGCAATTCTCATGCCTTAGGCTCCTGAGTGGCTGGGACTACAGGTATATAACACCACGCCCAAATAATTTTTGTATTTTTAGTAGAGACAGGGTTGGCCTGGCTGGTCTTGAACTCCTGACCTCAAGTGATCCTCCTGCCTCAGCTTCCCAAAGTGCTAGGATTACAGGCGTCAGCCACCGGGCCTAGCCAGAGAGTCAAATTTGGGGGCCAGAGGTGACAGAGCAGGAAGCCTGGCACCTGGCCAGCCTCAGCTCCTCCAGTATCTCTCCTGTTGTCAAGCTCTCGTTCATTCGTTCCCTCGATACGTTCCTTCAGCATTCACTGAGACATATTTTTTTTTTTTTTTTTTTTTTGAGACTGGGTCTCGCTCTGTCGCCCAGGCTGAAGTGCAGTGGCGCAATCTCGGCTCACTGCAAGCTCCGCCTCCCGGGTTCACGCCATTCTCCTGCCTCAGCCTCTCCAAGTAGCTGGGACTACAGGCGCCCGCCACCACGCCCGGCTAATTTTTTGTATTTTTAGTAGAGACGGGGTTTCACAGTGGTCTCGATCTCCTGACCTCGTGATCCGCCCGCCTCGGCCTCCCAAAGTGCTGGGATTACAAGCGTGAGCCACTGCGCCCGGCCGAGACATATTTTTGAGCTTCCACTACTTGTCATTTCTAAGCACTGGCTGTGAACATTCTAGTGTGGTGAGGTGGACCCGGAATGAATGAACACATGATGTGTATTTTGGTCAGGACACGAGCAGATGAGGGGGCTTGAAGAGGGCTTGGGGAAAGTGGGGAGCCTGGCTTATAACAGTCCCTGTCCTAATCCCCAGAACTGGGTATCTTGGATACTGGGTGAGCAAAAGGGTCAGAATCAGACAAGGAGATGTGACGGCAGAAGCAGAGGTGAGTGAGAGAGATCTGAAGATGCTGTGCTCGGCTCCAGAGGTGAAGGAAAGGCCAGGAATGCAGGCGGCCTCTAGGAATGGGAAGACGCAAGGATTTTCCCCAGAACCTCCCGAAGAGAAACCAGCCCTGCCAGCACCTTGATTTTAGGACTTCTGCATTCCAGAACTATAAGATAATAAGTGTGAGGCCGGGTGCGGTGGCTCACGCTTGTAATCCTAGCACTTTGGGAGGCCGAGGCGGGCGGATCACGAGGTCAGGAGATCGAGACCACGGTGAAACCCCGTCTCTACTAAAAATACAAAAAATTAGCCGGGCGTGGTGGCGGGCGCCTGTAGTCCCAGCTACTCGGAGAGGCTGAGGCAGGAGAATGGCCTGAACCCAGGAGGTGGAGCTTGCAGTGAGCTGAGATTGCGCCACTGCACTCCAGCCTGGGTGACAGAGCGAGACTCCGTCTCAAAAAAAAAAAAAAAAAAAAAAAAAAAAAAAAAAAGTGTGTTTTAAGTTACAGCAGCAAACAGGGAACTCATATAGCTTCACTTCATTGCCAGTGCATGGCCCACAGCAGGTGCTCAATAAATGTTTGTTGAATGAGTGAAGCCGTGTTTGAGGGCACTTGATGTTAAAATAAGAGGAGAATCAGGGGACTTGCCAGGGCAACTGGTTAGGACCCCAGTTCAATATCAGGCCTATGGTGTTGGAGGCCTGTTCCCCTTCCTTTTATTTCTCCCAACAGCTCAGAGATCTTTGGGTTTTCTTTCAGGCTGGGAGCCTCGATCTGAAAGCCAAGCATCGCGCAAGGAAGAGGGCCTTCCTGAAGAGGAGCCATGCCATGTCACGGGAAGGGAAGGGTTCCCGACAGATGCTCCTTATCCCACCACGTTAGGGAAAGACAGGGAGCGTCAGAGCCAGGGTCTGGCACTCAAGGAGCAGGAAAACTTGAAGCAGTTAGAATTTGGCCTCAAGGAAGCACCAGTTCAAGATCAAGGCTACAAAACTCTCCGACTCGGGGAAAACGGCGTCCTGAGTTCAAGCCCAAATCCATTCCCAGAGATCTCTAGAGGAGAGTATTTGTATACTTACGACTCACAAATTACAGACTCAGAACATAACTCCAGCTTAGTCAATCAGCAGACAGGATCCCCAGGAAAACAGCCCAGTGAAAACAGTGACTGTCGCAGAGCTTCCAGTCAGGCCATTCCAGTTACGGAACTCACAAAAAGCCAGGTGCAGGACAAACCCTACAAATGTACTGACTGTGGGAAGTCGTTTAACCATAACGCACACCTCACCGTGCACAAGAGGATTCATACGGGAGAAAGACCTTATATGTGCAAGGAGTGTGGGAAAGCCTTCAGCCAGAACTCCTCCCTCGTCCAGCACGAGCGCATCCACACTGGAGACAAGCCCTACAAGTGTGCCGAATGTGGGAAGTCCTTCTGCCATAGTACACACCTTACCGTCCATCGGAGGATTCACACCGGGGAGAAGCCCTATGAGTGTCAGGACTGTGGGAGGGCCTTCAACCAGAACTCCTCCCTGGGGCGGCACAAGAGGACACACACTGGGGAGAAGCCATACACCTGCAGCGTGTGTGGGAAATCCTTCTCTCGGACCACTTGCCTTTTCCTGCACCTGAGAACTCACACCGAGGAGAGGCCCTACGAGTGTAACCACTGCGGGAAGGGCTTCAGGCACAGCTCATCCCTGGCCCAGCACCAGCGGAAGCACGCAGGGGAGAAGCCCTTTGAGTGCCGCCAGAGGCTGATCTTTGAGCAGACGCCAGCTCTCACAAAGCATGAATGGACAGAAGCCCTGGGCTGTGACCCACCTTTGAGTCAAGATGAGAGGACTCACCGGAGCGACAGACCCTTCAAATGTAATCAGTGTGGGAAGTGTTTCATTCAGAGCTCTCACCTCATCCGGCACCAGATAACTCACACCAGAGAGGAGCAGCCCCATGGGCGAAGCCGGCGGCGTGAACAATCTTCGAGCAGGAACTCCCACCTGGTTCAGCACCAACACTCGAACTCCAGAAAGAGCTCTGCAGGTGGAGCAAAGGCAGGGCAGCCAGAAAGCAGAGCCCTGGCTTTGTTTGACATCCAAAAAATCATGCAAGAGAAAAACCCTGTGCACGTTATTGGGGTGGAAGAGCCTTCTGTGGGTGCTTCCATGTTATTTGACATCAGAGAATCCACATAGGAGAGAAACTTTGCTGATGACTTTTAACCACAAGTAAAAAATGTGGTAAGTCCACACAGTGCACTCATGAAGAGGGGCTGGGGGTAGAAATGTCATTGGTGACTTCTGACTTCCTAAGGAAATGATGCTTCCCAAGCACCCGAGGTTGGTTGGTCCCAAATCTATCAAACTCAGTGCCCTCTTTAGCGACATATTTTGTGACATTCCTTCCATTACACCACAGTGAGTTTGCAGGTAATATAACCTACCTACCTGTGTAATGTCAAAAAAATCAATATGCGGCCCCATTTTGTAAAGGATCATTAAAATGAAAGTAATTTATGGTAGAGTACATTGTAGAGTAACGTGTACTGACTTGGTGCAGTATTTCTCCTTGTCACTGTGGGCCCAATTTTGCCAGGAGACCTAGGGCAGTAGCCTGTTGCTTGTGGACTGGTAGAGGTTATGATGTTGACCATGGCAATACTGTGAGGGGCCTTCCCATGTGGAACGTGACCTTCCAAAGTAGTGACTAACTCTTGGAAAAGTTTTTAACAACATAATATGCTATTGCATTTCTGGGAAATTCTGGGTAAATTCCAAGCATGCAGCAATTAGCTTGTGCTTATGTGTGAAGTCAGGTTAGGTTCTCAGTTCATACCCTGAAAACTGCTTATTCCACATCTGTTGATGTGGTCCACTGGGAGCAGTTCTGTTCCTCACCATCTGCAGCATGCATGGCTCCTGCCCATGTTTCAGCCACACCCCCAACCCAATTACGTGACTAGCCGCCATGAAATTCCACAGCATTCCCTGCAGGGGAGTGTCACAGCTCCTCTTGAAAAACATCTGGTGTTGCTATGAGCCAGAGGTTCTTTGTTTTTTGTTTGAGATGGAGTCTCGCTCTGTCACCCAGGCTGGAGTGCAATGGCGCAATCTGCTCACCACAACCTCCGCTTCCCAGGTTAAAGCAATTCTCCTGCCTTAGTCCCCCAAGTAGCTGGGATTACAGGCACCTGCCACCACGCCCAGCTAATTTTTGTATTTTTGGTAGAGATGGAGTTTCACCACGTTGGCCAGGCTGGTCTCAAACTCCTGACCTCATGATCCACCCGCCTTGGCCTCCCAAAGTGCTGAGATTACAGGCATGAGCCACCACGCCCAGCTGAGCCAGAGGTTCTTAACTGGTGGTGCTTTTGCCTCCAGGGCACATTTGGTGACATCTAAGGACATTTTTGGTTGCTGTGCCTGGAGCTTCCATGTAGTGGGTACTGGGTAGAGGCCAGGGATGCTGCTCGACACCCTATAGTGCCCAGGACAGCTCCTCAACAAAGATTCTCTAGCTCCAAATGTCAATAGTGCCAAGGTGGAGAAGCCACCTGGGTATAAACCCAGCCCAGAAATGTAGCTGACATTTTTAAAACTTCAAGCGGGGTGTGGCGGCTCACACCTGTAATCCCAGCACTCTGGGAGGCTGAGGAGGGCGGATCACTTGAGGTCAGGAGTTTGAGACTAGCCTGGGCCCATGGTGAAACCCCATCTCTACTAAAAATACAAAAATTAGCCAAGTGTGGTGGCATGCGCCTGTAATTCTAGCTACCTGGGGAGGCTGAGGCACGAGAATCGCTTGAACCTGGGAGGCAGAGGTTTCAGTGAACCAAGATCACACCAGTGCACTCCAGCCTAGGTGACACAGCAAGACTCTGTCTCAAAAAAAAAAAAAAAAAAAAACCTTCAAATTGATTGATCAGGGCTGGACTAGACTAGAAATCATATAAGCTTGATTTTAACAGATGGTGTCATTAGCTAGTTTATACATGATGTACTTTTTAGTACATCCTTTACTGTTTTGCAGCATTCATAATTGATGTGAAATAAGGAAGATAATCCAATTTTTTTTTTTTTTTTTTTTGAGACAGGGTCTCACTCTTTTGCCCAGGCTGGAGTCAGTGGTGTAATCACTGCTCACTTGCAGCCTGGACCTCCTGGGCTCAAGTGATCCTCCCACCCCAGCCTGCCAAGTAGCTGGGACCACAGCCATGTGCCACCATTCCTAATTTTTTTTATTTTTTGCAGAGACAGGGTCTCACTGTGTTGCCTAGGCTGGTCTCGAACCTTGGCGTCCCAAAGTGTTGGGATTATAGGCATGAGCCACTGTGCCCAGCTACTTATTTTTCTGAGTAACCTTTAAGGATTTATTGTGGACATTTTCAAACATGAGTCATATATTTTTGCTGGTACTCCCATCTACCTCCCCACCACTCTCCTGCCCTGGATATGTATATAACCATGTTCGTCCACTGGGACAAAACCATTTTCACAATCATACTAAGCTGTCAGTTCGCATTTTTGCTGTGCACTGATAGTGTGAAAGCAATGGCAGGTAAAACTGCTGAGCCTGAGTTCAAAGCAGGGCATTAGCCCTGAGGTTGTTCATATTCTTCTCCACTGGGCAATGCAGTAAAAAAAAAGAAAAGCTAATTTCATGTAATCTCTTTCTTTCTTTTTTTTTTTTTTTTTTTTTTTGAGACGGAGTCTCACTCTGTCGCCCAGGCTGGAGCACAGTGGCACAATCTCGCTTCACTGCAACCTCCACCTCCCGGGTTCATGCCATTCTCCTGCCTCAGCCTCCCGAGTAGCTGGGACTACAGGTATGTGCCATCTCGCCCAGCTACTTTTTTGTATTTTTTTTTTTTTTTTTTTTTTTTTGAGACGGAGTCTCACCCTGTCGCCCAGGCTGGAGTGCAGTGGTGCAATCTCGGCTCCCGGGTTCACGCCATTCTCCTGCCTCAGCCTCCTGAGTAGCTGGGACTACAGACGCCCGCCACCACGCCCGGCTAATTTTTTCGTATTTTTAGTAGAGACGGGGTTTCACTGTGTTAGCCAGGATGGTCTCAATCTCCTGACCTTGTGATCCGCCTGCCTGGGCCTCCCAAAGTGCTGGGATTACAGGCGTGAGCCACCGCACCTGGCCCTCTTTTTCTGTTTGAGACGGAGTATCGATCTGTCGCCCAGGCTGGAGTGCAGTGGCGTAATTTTGGCCCACTGCAAGCTCTGCCTCCCAGGTTCAAGCAGTTCTCGTGCTTCAGCCCTCTTGAGTAGCTAGGATTACAGGTGTGCACTACCGTGCCCAGCTAATTTTTGTATTTTTAGTAGAGATGGGGTTTTACCATGTTGGCCAGGCTGGTCTCAAACTCGTGATCTCAAGTGATCTGCCCACCTCAGTCTCCCAAAATGGTGAGATTACAGGTGTGAGCCACCGTGCCTAGCCTACTTTCACTGAATTTCTGTGATGAAACAGGAAAAATTAATTTTGTTAAATCTCAAGTAGAACTATATTGTCATTATCACATCTAAACAGATATCATCAAATACCTAGTGTTCAGATGTTCTGGGTTGCCTCATAAATTTTATTTTCCATTTGTTTCATGGTAATCATAATCTAAACAAGATCCACACAGTGCATTTGGTTGGAATTTTTCTTTTTTTTTTTTTTTTTGAGATGGAGACTTGCTCTGTCACGCGGTTCACTGCAACCTCCCAGATTCAAGCAGTTCTCCTGCCTCAGCCGCCCCTATAGCTGGGACTGCAGGCATGTGCCACCACACTCAGCAAAGTTCTTAATTGTTTGTAGAGATGGGGTTTTACTATATTGCCTCGGCCAGTTTCAAACTCCTGGGCTCAGGCGATCCTCCCACCCTGGCCATCCAAAGTGCTAGGATTACAGGTGTGAGCCACTGCACCCTGCCAAACAGCAGTTTGAATAACCATGTTGGAACGGTTGAGCATTGGAACTCATTAGCGTCAGAACTTCCTGTGTCCATTTTTACTTTTTGGATGCTGGGAGTGTCACAACTCAGCGATCCAATCACAGCAAAGCTGGCTTCCAGGATGCCAGAGCCAGCTTTGTTTTTCATTTCTAGAGGTTCAACAGGACCCTGTGGATGGCCCAAGTTCGTTTCTCTGCACTTACCTTTTCGGGGTTGTCCTCAAAACATTGCCCGTGTCAGCTCTCACTTTTCACAGCAACTCCGGCCTCCTACCTTGGCCTGCGCCACTTCTATCTCCTTAGATAACCTTTCATTCGCATAGCTAAATGCTGCATCCTCAGACACTGCCACAATAAGAGTTCTGTGAGTTAGTACCGTTTTATAGATAGGCAAAGTTAGGCACAGGACAAAAGCTAGTGGTAACTAGAACAAAAGTAACCAGCCCAAGCTAGGAAGTGGTGGAGTTAGAATTTGATGTTAACACCCAGCTGACCATGGCTTAAACAGATTAGGCTTTGTTCAAAGGCTGTGTTTTCAGTGGCTCAGCTGTGTTACATCCGACGTTTTCTGCAATCTCTCAACCTTTCCATTGTGGTCATGGGGAGACTACCATGGCTCCAGCCTTTGCATCCACAGTGAAGACTGAAAGAAGGGGGAATGGGCAGGCCAACACTTATCTCTGATGATGTTTAAAGGAAAACATTCCCAGAAGCCTGCAGCACATGCCCCCCTTAGTCTCATTGGCGACAGATGGGTCAGGGGGCCACCCCTAATAACAACAGGGCTTAGAAACCTCGTATTTACTTTTCTAACCTGTGGTGGAGACAGGTAGGAGAGAACAGTCTTGGGAAGTGGATGATGGAGGCAGCTAGCCATATCTGCTGCTTTTCTCCTTCAAGCTCTTGGGAGAATTGCTTGTGCTCCCTATTCCCTTGGTGGCAGCTCACACCTCAGACCCGCTGTCCGCCCCCACTGCTTCACAGAACCTACTGCAACCACTGTCCACGGCACCACCTCTGGTGTCGTCTCTCTTCATCCCCAGGACTGTGAAGCCTGCTAACCTCTTTGCAGAGCTCCGTCTCCTTGCATTGTGGGGTTCCTTCTAATTCTTCAGAGACTTCTAAACCTCCTGTCCCCCCTCCTAAATGTTGGGGTCCCTGGGGTCCTAGAGTCCACCTTGTGCTCCACGCCCTCCCCAGGTGTCACCCACATCCTTAGCTTTGTTGCTGCTCACCACCGAATAAATCAGTGTGGTGCTTCTGAGATTTGGGCTTCAGACCCAAACAACTGCTGTGTGCTACGGGGCAACTCCCCGAAGTGTGCCGAAAGCTCCCCAAACCCAGCCCATCCCAAACAAAACTCATTTTCCACCCAGACTAGTCTCTGCTTCCGTGATCCCTTTCCTGGAAGCTGTTTCCACTTGCCATCCCATCATGGAAGCCAGAAAATCAGTCTTCTTGACCTCTCCCCTTCCTCACTCCATGGAGTCAGAGGTCCTGTTGATTTTGCCATGTAAACATTTCGGCTTTGCTTACTTCATCCCTACTGCCACCAATAGTGCAGGATGGCCCTAAGAGAAGAAGTAATGTGCTACCAAGCGGCCAACCAGAGTGTGAACCAAACAGTCTGGTACCAAAACCCTATTCTGGATCATTCCTCCTTTCTGCTCCACCAGCAGTTTGGGGCACAGGCTTGGGAATCCAGACAGGAAAGCTCCTCCCTTCTGAAGCAGTGGGACCAACAGTGACAGCATGGTTCTAGACAGCTCTGGAAGTCAGGCCTGTGATTGCCTCATTCCCTCCACCTTGGCCCCCAAAATGGCCAGTCCTGAAGGGGTCACAGTTGATCCTTCTCTGCGGGGGCACAGGGTTGGCTGTGGTTATGGCAGCCCCACTGGGTGGTAAGCTGGGATTAAGCAATCAACTGGAACTCAATGAGCCTTGAGTTCTCAAAGGGGGTGTGGGAAGGTTCTTATACATCTTCTGTGGAGGGCAGTTTATCAGTCACTAAATTACAAATACATAAACCCTTTGTCTCACCAAACCTGCTGGGAATGAATCCTACATATATATTTATATGTATGCAGGCTACATGGTTTTCATTATGCTATTGATTTTAAAAGTAAAAATTTGGAAACAACCTCCATGTCCACCATGGGGAACTGGCTAAGTCATTTATAGTGGAATGGTGATCATAAAAATTCATTAAAAATGAAGACTCTTTATATACAGCTTGAATATTCCTTATCGAAATGCTTGGGACCAGAAGTGTTTCAGATCTTTGCATATTTTCTGTTTCTCATTTCAGTTCACATTTTCTAAGCATGATATTCCTACTGATTTCCTTGTAGATATTTTGAAACAGATAAGAAACTCCTCCGTGGAAATTACTGTTAACTAGGGAAAAGACATGGTTTTTTCTGTTCATAAAAGTAATGTGAGTTCTTTGTAGCAAAACTTGGAAAATGCATAAAAGTAAAAAAAAACATATGAAAACCTGTGTAAAATTCCTCAACTTTAGCCATCCATAGATGGTCCTTACCATTAGGATTTTACTAATTTTCCTTGCAATTTTTTCTTAAAATATGCACATGTGTCTACACATACATATAGTGTACACTAAATTTTACATAACACACAGAGGAATATATATGTGTATAGTTATCTTGTGTTTAGAAATTTGGAATCCCTTCTAGTTGTCTTGTAACATGTGCTTACTCTATTTTGAGGATTTTCTCTATGAATTTCATGTAGCTTTTTAAATTAACTTTCAGGAGGATTGTAACAATGTGCTCTCCACCCAGTATTTTACCAGCCTTGAGTTTTCTCAAAGGGGGCATTGGAGGGGTTCTTATACATTTCCAGTGGGAATGTGAATTGATACAACTTCTGTGGAGGGCAGTTTATCAGCCACTATCTAAATTACAAATACATAAACCCTTCGTCTAAGCAAACCTGCTGGGAATGAATCCTACACATATTTTTGTACGTGTGCAGACTGTGCATGGTTTTCATTATGCTATTGATCTTAAAAGTCAGAATTTGGAAACAACCTCCATGTCCACCATGGGGAACTGGCTAAGTCATTTACGGTGGAATGGAGAGCATTAAATGAAGACTCTTTATATGCAGGTTGAGTATCCCTTATCCAAAATGCTCGGGACCAGAAGTGTTTCAGATTTCAGATTTTTGAATTAGGGATCCTCAAACTATACTAATGTGAGAAAGAGCTCCAAGATAGTTAAGTAGATAAAAACAAGGTGTCAAATTGTAGAGTATGTTTCCATTTATGTAAAGAAGAAACAGGCCAGGCGGGGTGGCTCATGCCTGTAATCCCAGCACTTCGGGAGGCCGAGGCAGGTGGATCACCTGAGGTCAGGAGTTCAAGACCAGCCTGACCAACACGGTGAAACCCCATCTCTACTAAAAATGCAAAAGCCGGGTGTGGTGGTGCACACTTGTAATCCCAGCTACTCAGTAGGCTGAGGCAGGAGAATCGCTTGAACCCAGGAAGTGGAGGTTGCAGTGAGCCCATATTGTGCCATTGCACTCCAGCTTGGGCAACAAGAGCGAAACTCCATCTCAAAAATAAATAAATAAGAAACATTTGTTTATATGTACACACATAATCTCTGAAAGGGTAAAAGTGGCGAGCACACTGGTTGGTCAGGAGAATTGGGAAGACAGTGATATGAGGAATAATTTTCACTCTTTATCCTTTTATATTTTTGGAATTTTGAAACATGTAAAATTATTACCAGTTCAAAAAATAAATTTAAATTAAACAAAAATCTTAACTCTTTCAAATTAAAGTAAGTTTGATAATTTCTTTCATTGTTTACTGTCTGCATCCCCCATACAATGTTCACATGAGCAGAGAGTGTGTGTCTTGGTCATATTCATACTTGTTCTATATATACTCGTGTGTGTGTGTTTTTGTGTTCAGTTGACAGAAACAGTTGAGTGTAAAACAGCTTTAACTCGATGATACCAAAGATGTAAGATAAAGGTCCCTGGAAGGTGGCTGTAGCGCACACATACATTTCCAAGTTACTCGAGAGCCCCCTACATGCAAGTTGTAGCCAATAGCCAAGTCCCCCATTTCCAGTGTTATCTTCATGTCCTCCAAGGTATTCAAGTTGTTTCTGCAGTGGGTAACTGGGAAGAAATCAGCATCCAGTCTGAAAAGCAGTCTCCCATAGGTCTTTTGTAAGGAGATCCAACACGGACATCTTCCAGAATGCACTGTACAACATGGTAGCCACTAGTCATGTATAGCTATCTAGATGTAAATTTGTTTTTTTAATTTTACTTAAAATTTTTTTCATTTATAGCAACAGGGACTCACTATGTTGCCCAGGCTGGTCTCGAATTCCTGGGCTTAAGTAGTTCTCCCACTGTGGCCTCCCAAAGTGCTGGGATTACAGGCATGAGTCACCGTGCCCGGCCGATAGCTGATAGAATTTTTAAAGTCCCCCTGTGATGATCTGACTGTGGTAGGAATAGGGAGGGGTAACCCGAGTCAGTTTGCACATTGGGAGCCTCCTCCACTAGGTCATACAGGCCTTCTGCGTGTAGATGGAATTATCATGTCCCACACTGTACCCGGGCACCTCCCTCGATTAAGGTGATTTGCATCATGCAGGGCCTGCCTATTATTAGGGAGTCTCCTGGACATACAGAAATAGGAATGTACAGGTACTGCATACACCTGTTGCTCAATTTCTAGCTAGACGGCTGGAGGTGGGGGATAAAGAAATGGCATTCATACGGTGTAATACTAGCCATGTTTCAAAAAGTTTTCAAAAAATGTTTAGTGGAGAAATGTGCAGGGTCAGTGGAAGAAAACGTGTAAAATTAGATTATGATTGTTTTATACTCTATATGGACAAGCCTAAATTGGAGGGCATTTTGGAAAACTCGCTTGGATACATGAAAACTGCCAAGATCAGAGCGCCTCTGCCCGGCCACCCATCGTCTGGAAAGTGAGGAGAGCCTCTGCCCGGCTGCCCCATCTGGGAAGTGAGGAGCGCCTCTGCCCGGCCACCCATCGTCTGGGAAGTGAGGAGCGCCTCTGCCCGGCCGCCCCGTCTGGGAAGTGAGCACCTCTGCCCGGCCGCCCCGTCCGGGAAGAAGTGAGGAGCGCCTCTGCCCGGCCACCCATCGCCTGGGAAGTGAGGAGCGCCTCTGCCCGGCCACCTATCGTCTGGGAAGAAGTGAGGAGCGTCTCTGCCTGGCCGCCCCGTCTGGGAAGTGAGGAGCTCCTCTGCCCGGCCGCCCCGTGTCTGGGTAGAAGTGAGGAGCTCCTCTGCCTGGCCGCTCCGTCTGGGAGGTCTACCACGGAGGCCAGAAGCAATGTGGGGGCTGGACGTGGTGGCTCACGCCTGTGGTCCCGGCACTCTGGGGGGCGAGGCGGGTTGATCACTTCGGGCTAGGAGTTCAAGACCAGTCTGGCCAACTTGGCAAAACATGAAGAATACAACAGACAAACCAACCAACCAACTCAGTGACAACAAAACAGGTCTACCCTGGAGTCATACTCTAATTTTTTTCTATTTTCCTCCCTTTCTGATCCTTTATCCCACTTTCTTTTTCTTCCTCTTCCTTCTCCCTCTTCTTTGTCAAATAGAGGATTGAGTTATTATCACTGATCCATATAAAGTCCCTCTCTCATTTATTTTAACTCCCACCCCCCATTTCTATTCCCCAACTTCCCATGTGCAACCTTCCTAATATGTTTGATACGCATCTTTTTGTTTGTATGTATTTTTAGAAAATGTTTATTGTTTTTGTATGCAAAAAAAATTAATAAAAAAAAAAAGAAAACTGCCAAGATCATTATAAAGAAACAACAGGATCCATTCTAGATTGAAAGCAACTTGAAATGAGACAGTAGAGTGTAATGCGTGTTTGTGCTCGAATAAAAGATGAAAACTACGTAAGACATTGGGACAACTGGAGAAATTAGCATATGGACTAGGGATTGGGTATAGGCTTCAATGTCGTTACTTGGGTGAGTGGAAGAATGTACGTGTTCTTAGGGGACATCTGCTTAAGGATATACAGGGTTTGGAGGGAGTATCTCCAAACCATATACTTTTATATCTGTGTGTACATGTGTGCGCGTAGAGAAAGAAAAAAGTACATACGCTGTATATTTCAAAGAACATATAAAACCATGGATGTCAATATACTTCCCTTCCGGTGCGCTGCCTGCGCAGAACGGACAGGTTCTGACGACCCGCAGCTCCCACGCTCCGCTTCCGGCCCCGCAGCGCTGTGAACTCCATTTCCCAGAAGGCCTTGTATCCCGTGCATGGCCGTTTCCAGGCAGGAAGGCGAAGGGCCTTCTGGGAGATGCGGTCCTGGGTGGCCGCTGTCCACCAGGCGGAAGTGCGTACCGGAAGTGCCGGCGGCAGTGTGTAAGACGAGGCCGGACGTGCGGACTATCGGGCGGCCAGGCTCTCTGAGGAGGCTGCCGCAGTGGTGAGTGGTGTGTGGAGGAGCGGCGAGGGTGACTGAGGAATGGAGAGGCCCCCGTGGCCTGAGTGTGCTGACGGTGGGAGTGAATGAGTGGGCCGGTGGGACCCGTGAGGGGAACGCGACGCCGGGTTGGCGCGGGCAGAGAGGCGCGCCCGCGGTGCGTGGAGAGAGGCGCGCGGTGCGTGAGGGCGCGACGTGCTGTGTCCGGCCGGGTGTCACCGCTTATGCGCCCGTGGGAGGGGAGCGTCCTGTGTGGGAGGCGGAAGGAATAAGGGTCGTGACCAACTCAGTATACCACTGGAGGCCCTATGAGCAAACCGCAGACTCTTCTCATGAAAGCAGGATGTTGGTAAACTGACAAACTGCGTCTGCCCCCGGAAGGAATGCTGGGGGCAGTCACGCCCCAGGTCCCCTGGTCCTTGAGGTTATCTACAGGAACATTGGGAACCTGTTGAACAAAGAAAGCAGTCCTGTGGGCCTGTGTTAAATCAAATAGCTGACCGTCAGTTACCCTTTCTTCCCTATTCACTCTACCTAATAAATATGAAGGGCTGTAAAAGCTCAGGGCCCTGTTCCCTAGAATCAAGGAGCCCCCTGACCCCTTCTTTCAAACAGATCCTTTTGTCTTTGTCTTCATTTCTGCCTTCGTCCTCCTTCGTTTGGTCCAGAAGCAACCGTGACAAGTGGTGCCCGACCAGGGACCTGAACCAAGAAAGGTCTGCCGGAGCAGAGAAAGTGAAACTGATCAGACGAACTACGAACCCCTGGACTGGAGAGTCTGCCGGCGGAGAATATAAGGTCAGTTCCCTGAGGAGGTATTGGGAGCGGGAAGTTTCTGAATCAGGGTAACATGGGGCAGAATTTGTCTATTGAGGAGCAACATTATGTGCAGCTGCTTAGTTTTACTTAAACAATTTGGTGCTCAGGTTAGTTCTCAAACATTAAGCTTCTACAGGAGGTTATTACACATAACCCATGGTTTCTGCAGACAGGCACCCTTGCTGTGGAAAATTGAGACTGAGTAGGAGAAGGATTGAAACGAGCTCATCAGAAAGCTCTTAAAGTGGATCCTTCTGTTTTCTTTGCTTGGGGTTTGGTCTGTACTGTCCTCCTGCCATTGTCCTCTTCTTATTCTGCCAGACAGCAGGTGCTATGTTGTGAATCTCGAAAATTGAAAGAATCTTTTGTCTCACCAACAGTGCCCATTGAAAATGATAAACAGGAGAGGGAGGATGAGAACTGGCCTGTACTGCCCCCTCCAGTAGCAGAAATAGAGACCCCAATACGAAAAATTCTGCACGCTGTGGCCATAGCTGGTGAGCCACTAGGACCTTGCGTTTTTCCTATTACCTTAAGGCCTGATCCAAATAATCCACAGCAGTTTATTCATGAACACACTCCAGTAAAATTAAAATTATTGAAAGAATTAAAAGCTAGTGTGGTTAAGAATGGAATACAGAGCCCATTTACTTTAGGATTGTTAGAATCTGTATTCAGCGCTATGCGCCTCCCACCCTTAGATATAAAGCATTTAGCTTGCACTTGTTTGTCTGCTAGTGCATGTTTGACACGGAATTTAAATTGGCAAGAAATGTGTGCAGATCAGGCTAGACAGAACCTCGCCGCTGGACATGGGAACATTACAGAGGAAATGCTATTGGGTAGTGACCCTTATTCAGATCTGGTGCAACAATTGACACTTCCAGATGCTGCTTACCATCAGTGTGCCTGGCCGCTAAGCATGCCTGGGCCACCATTCCTGAGAAAGGAGTCTCAGTACAATCTTTTCTGTATATCATGCAAAAATCACAGGAGCCCTTTGCACAATTTATTGCATGGTTACAACAGGCAGTGCGGCGTCAAATTCCTCATACTGCAGCTGTGAAAATGCTTACTTTGACCCTAGCTTTTGAAAATGCAAATGCAGATTGTAAATGTGCATTAGCACCCGTGAGATATACAAAGAACTTGGGAAATTTTCTCAAAGCCTGTCAAGATGTGGGAACTGAACTCCATCGTTCAACAGTGTTAGCTCAAGTAATGGCTAATTTAGTAGCGAACAAATCTGAAAAGGGCCAAGGCTTGAGCCCTAAAGTGGGAAAATGTTATAATTGTGGAAAAATTGGACATTTCAAAAAAGAATGCCATCAGACCTCTGGGCAGAAAGGATCTTATAATGCAATCCTCCACCCCACACACACACACAGGAAAAAAAATGCCAGGACTCTGCCCTCACCGTAATAAAGGAAATCATTGGGCTAATCAGTGTTGCTCAAAATTTCATCAGAATGGCACCCCGCTCTTGGGAAATGAGAATGGGGCCTGGACCTGGGCCTCTCAAACAATGAGGGCATTCCCCATCCAGGCCACAACCCCGCTACAGGGGTGGGTTCCTGGAGGAACAGTGACTCCCTCTCCACTGGAACACCCGGGAGTGCAGGATTAGATTGCCCAGTCAGAGAACGGGTCACATTAGTTGGAGAAGACTAACCCACCAGAATCCCCACAGGCATTTGGGGACCTTTGCCTACAGGATATACGGGATTAATTTTAAGCCAAAGCCATCTTAACTTGTAGGGCATTACTGTGGTCCTTGGATTGCTGACTCTGATTATGAAGGAGAAATTCAAGTAATTGTAATGTCACAAGATCTTTGGGTTTTTAAACCTGGGGAATATATTGCTCAGCTATTGCTTATTATTATTATTCTCTGCAAATTACACCCTTCTTCACGAAAGGAGAAAAGAGGAAATCAAGAATTTGGGAGTACAACTACAAAGGAAATTTACCTATCCCAACCCATAGCTTCTAATTGACCCACCTGTGCAGTGCAAATGAAAGAAGTGCTGTGGGTGTATGGACACGGGAGCAGATGTTTCAGTAATATCCAAAAACAATTGGCCCCTGCTATTAACCTCTACATCCTTAGTGGCAGTAGGAACAGCTCAGTGTTCAACAGAGTGCTGAAATTTTACTTTGTCTCGGTCCAGATGGACAGCCATGTACTTTTCAACCTTATGTTGCAAATATACCCGTTAATCTCTGGGGCCGAGATTTACTTACAGCATGGGATATGAGACGTACAAATGAAAAGGTTGATAATCCAGGAGTTAAAATATTGAAGGAAATGGGATATCAGCGTGGGAAAGGCTTGGGAAAGTTCCTACAGGGAAACCCCAATCCAATATTGATAACTGGGCAAACAGATAGGAAAGGGCTAGGTCATCAGGATTTCTGATAGGGGTCATTGATACTTCTCCTCCACCCACTGCCTTGCTGCTAGAGTGGCTGACTGATAAACCTGTGTGGGTGGATCAATGGCCCCTACCATAGGAGAAACTGACTCAACTCCATCAGCTGGTAAGAAAGCAATTGGATGCAGGACGTATAAAAGTATCAGTTAGTGCTTGGAATTCACCAGTATTTGTGACCCCCAAAAAGTCAGGAAAATGGCAACTGCTGCATAATTTGAGAGCCATTAATGCACAAATTAAACCAGTGGGTGCATTACAGCAAGGTCTGCCATCCCCGGCAACCATTCCAAAAGATTAGTCTCTTGTAGTAATAGATCTTAAAGACTGTTTTTTTACTATACCGTTACACAAGAAGGACAAGCCTCAATTCGCCTTCTCTGTGCCTTCTATTGATCCGAGAGAGCCTGTCTCTTGTGATCAGTGAAAAGTTTTATTACCCCAGGGCATGTTCAACAATCCTACGTTATGTCAGCATTTTGTAGGAAAAGCATTGAAGGAGCCTTGGAATATGTTTTCCACCACCTACATCATTCATTATATGGATAATATTGTTTTGGCCGCTCCTACAGATAAAGAGTTATACCAGTTATTCAGAGAAATAAAATGGGCTTTAACTAAATGGAATCTCAAAATAGCTCCTGAAAAGGTGCAAACAACCTCCCCATACCAATACTTAGGTACTACTATTACTGAAAAAAGTATTCAACCTCAGAAAGTAGCTCTTCGTAAGAACAAATTACAAACTCTGAATAACTTCCAACAGTTATTAGGTGATATTAGTTGGCTGCACCCAATGCTAGGTATTGCTTCTTATCAACTCACTCATCTTTATCAAACCCTCCAAGGAGATTCTTCATTAGATTCCCCTCGGCAACTTACTAAGGAGGCAGAAGCTGAATTACAGCTTGTAGAACAGATGCTTCAGCAACGACATGCCTCCTGGCTACAACCACAAAAGCCTTTGCTTTTGTTTGTTCTTCCTACCCCCCCATTCTCCACCAGGACTTTTAGGTCAATTCATAGACAAAACTATAATAGTAATAGAATAGTTTTTTAAAATCCAGTCAAACAGTAAAATCTTCACAAGTTTATCTTTCTTTAGTCACACAACTTATAACAATAGGCAGGCATAGATCAAAAATGCTTACAGGATATGATCCTGATAAAATTATTGGATTCCCAACAACAGGCTGCGGCCTGGGAGATGTCAACTGCATGGCAAATCACTTTCGCAGATTTTGTAGAAATAACAGATAACCATTATCCATCGGACAAAATTTTGCAATTTTATAAAATTCACCCCTTTATTCCCCCTGTGATTGCTCATCACAAACCCATTTCAGGTAGACAGACCTATTTTACCAATGGCTCTTCCAAAAGCTGCACAGCCACTTATGGACCTAAACATACTTAAATAATAAAGACCCCTAGAGTTTCAGCTCAACACTCCGAATTAATGGCAGTTATTCAAGTTTTAAAGCTCACAGCTTTATTTCCCATTAATATTGTCTGTAATTCAGCCTATGTTGTAAATGTAGCTAGTTGCATTAAAACTGCCACTATCAAGAGCACCTTAAAACCAGAACTGCTTAACCTACTTCTGAGACTCCAAAAAGCTGTTCGCTATCATGCTGTCCCTTTTCATATTTCTCATATGCGATCTCACAAACTTCCTGGGCCACTCTCTCTAGGTAATGATAGAGCAGATAAATTGATCGGTTCTGTATTTCAACAAGCCCAAGCTTCCCATGCTTTACTGCATCAAAACACCTCTGCCCTTAACTCGTATCTTTCATCTGCCTCGCAGCCAGGCTCGAGCTGTTGTACAAGCCTGCCCCACTTGCCAGCATGTCCGTGGTGTTGCACCTGTGGAAGGATGCAACCCATGAGGCTTGGCTCCAGATGAAATCTGGCAGATGGATATTACATATATAGCAGCCTTTGGCAAACTCCGCTATGTTCATGTAACTATAGACACTTACTCCCATATGTTACATGCCACATGCCAAACTGGGGAAACGGCTGGTCATGTCTGATGATATTGTCTGTCGTCATTCGCCCATATGGGGGTCCCTAAACAAAAATTGACAGTGGACCCGCTTATGTTAGTCATGCTTTCCAAATTTTTTACAGTTGTGGGCAATCACTCATAAAAGAGGAATTCCATACAATCCCTGAGGGCAAGGCATTATTGAGTGGGCACATCAAACACTGCAACGTATGTTGAAAAAACAAAAAGGAAGAATAGGAGATCAATTACCACCTCGAACAAAATTACATTTAGCCTTGTTTACTTTAAATTGTTTGACTCCTGGTACGGATGGCAAGACACTGGCAAGTGCTAGAGGAAAAGAGGCAAGTTTATCCAAAAGTGTTACGGAAATCCCCGGAAGAAGGACAATGGAAAGGTCCGGTGGATTTGCTGACGTGGGAACGAGGGTGTGCTTGTGTTTTTACAGGCGATGGACAAACCGTGTGGGTGCCCTCCAGGTGTGTGTGACCACGGAACGGGAGACCGGAGGGATCCATGGTA
Organism: Symphalangus syndactylus; assembly: GCF_028878055.3. NCBI lineage: Eukaryota > Metazoa > Chordata > Mammalia > Primates > Hylobatidae > Symphalangus > Symphalangus syndactylus. The sequence continues at coordinate 20,302,870 of NC_072435.2, read as the reverse complement.
TTCAACCATGGGCCTGTTACCTCCAGTACGAGCCATGAGCCAGCGGAATCTGAATGCGAAGACAGAACAAGGGCCGACTGGAGTCACAATGACATCCAACCCCATAACATGGGGACAGATCAAGAAAACCACACAGGAAGCTGAGAAACTGCTGGAGCGCCAGGGTCAGGCAAAAACCCCTGACTCCATGTTCTTGGCCATGCTAGCTGTAGTGTCCTGTGCGGTATGTTTCCCCTGTGTAGAGGCAAAAACATTGGGCATATGTTCCCAACCCACCGGTAGTATGACTGGTACTCTGGAGCAACACTCCTCCTGAGATATATTATGATCAGGGAGCGTGGGCACCAGGACCCCTAACTCCCTCTGACACAGAGCAATAGCATCAATTACACCGGCCCATTGGAAGGACTCCCTTTATGTATCACCATGGATACGTCACTCAACTGCAGCTGTCTTGCAGTCCAATCTCAGGCATGGTTAAGTCACCATAGAAAAATTATGTATTTATTAGGCCTCAGCTCCACTAATGTTACTGGTGTGTTCACCAATCACTGCCAGCCCCATCACTCAAATTGTATTGATTATACGGAATGGGCTCCCTTTGATATTTCTCACCCCCCTCCTTGGAACCAGTGTCTTGGCCCCTTGGCCAGACAACAGTCTATGTTAATAGGAAACATTGACTGGGGTCCCTGTGGCCATTTAGAGGGGAGAGATGAAAATCAGACCTCTTGGCACAAACTTCACTGGCACTAGTGGCGGACCTTCAACATCTCTTTGTCACATCACACTGGGATTCAGTCCCCCAGTTGGCTGCACAACTTGCTTAGCACGGGACAGGCTTTAGCCCACCCTTACCTCAGTGGCGTCATCTAGGAAAAAGAGGCCCAATTCAGGAATCAATATGGAAGGCAACACTCCCATTTATGAATAACAGCATTTGGGTCAGAACACTATCCAATAATAGTAATATTACTTAACACAGTTTTAATATCATCTTTGTAAAAAATATTACAACTCAATTTATGGTTTGTGGTTTGTTTTTTTTTGTTGTTGTTATTGTTTGAGATGGAGTCTCTCTCTGTTGCCCAGGCTGGAGTGCAGTGGTGCGATCTTGGGTCACTGCAACCTCTGCCTCCCGGGTTCAAGCAATTGTCTGTCTTAGCCTCCTGAGTAGCTGGGATTACAGGCGCCCACCACCATGCCAGGCTATTTTTTGTTTTTTGTATTTTTAGTAGAAACGGGATTTCACCATCTTGGCCAGGCTGCTCTTGAACTCCTGACCTCATGATCCACCCACATTGGCTTCCCAAAGTGCTGAGATTACAGGCGTGAGCCACCACGCCCAGCCGGTTTGTGTTTTTAATCCCTATGTTTTTCTAGCATCTAAGAAGGACCAACTCCACGTAAACATCACCCAATTGACTTGTGACTCTTGTCAACTGTATCACTGCCTCAATCATAGCACAATACAAACACACAACATATCCACTCTGATAATTCTGGGTCGTATCCCTGTTTTATGGGTCCCTGTCAATTTGTCCAAACCTTGGGTTGCCACCCCTGCTTTACATTTTGTAAAACTCCTTCTTACCCAGCTCACGCATCATGCATGTAAAGCCTTAAACGTAGTAATTTTTTTTTTTTTTTTTTGAGACGGAGTCTGGCTCTCTCACCCAGGCTGGAGTGCAGTGGCACAATCTCGGCTCGCTGCAAGCTCCGCCTCCCGGGTTCACGCCATTCTCCTGCCTCAGCCTCTCCGAGTAGCTGGGACTACAGGCGTCCGCCACCACGCCCGGCTAATTTTTTGTATTTTTAGTAGAGACGGGGTTTCACCGTGTTAGCCAGGATGGTCTCGATCTCCTGACCTCGTGATCCGCCCGCCTAAACGTAGTAATTTTTACTGTAGTCTCCTTAGTCACACTAATAACCTCGGTTGTAGGGTCTTCAGTAGCACTACATAGTTCTATTCAAACAGCCCAGTATGTAGAAAATTGGACACGTACAGCCAACCAGGCATGGATGCTTCAAAATAAAATTAATACCGAATTACAAACAAAGGTATCAATGTTAAAGACTACTGTTCTGTGGCTGGGAAAGCAGGTACAAAGTTTGCAATTGCAGCAGCAATTGCACTGTCATTTCAATCATACTCATATTTGTGTGACCAATTTGGAATAGAACCAAAGTGAATATCCATGGAACCGTGTAAAAGCTCATTTGCAGGGAGCTTTTACATCCAATATTACTTTTGATATCAGTAACTTACAGAGTAAAATTCTTAACTTGATTAAGCAAACTCAAAAATAACAGCCCTTTTTAGAAGCTTAAACAGAATTCCAGCAGGGCTTAGAAAGTCTCAACCCTGACCGGACACAGTGGCTCACGCCTGTAATCCCAGCACTTTGGGAGGCCTAGGTGGGCGGATCACGAGGTCAGGAGATTGAGACCATCCTGGCTAACATGGTGAAACCCCATCTCTATTAAAAATACAAAAAAATTAGCCGGGTGTGGTGGCGGGCGCCTGTAGTCCCAGCTAATCGGGAGACTGAGGTGGGAGAATGACATGAACTCGGGAGGTGGAGCTTGCAGTGAGCCAAGATGGTGCCACTGCACTCCAGCCTGAGTGACAGCGAGACTCTATCTCAAAAGAAAAAAAGAAAAAAGCCTCAACCCTTGGACTTAAACATAACTTCAATGTCTCTTTTATAATAATTATAAGAATAATGTTGTTATGTCTCTGTTTTTTTGCTCATAGTCTATAGGATCGGGTGAACCACCAACCAGCAATTGAAAGCTGCACAGCCTGAAATTACCTTTATTCAATTAATGCAAAAACAAAAAGGGGGAGATGTTGGAGGCGGAAGGAATGAGGGTCGTGACCAACTTTATACCACTGGAGGCTCTATGAGCAAACAGCAAACTGTTCTCATGAAAGCAGGATGTTGGCAAACTGACAAACTGTGTTTGCCTCCAGAAGGAATGCTGGGGGCAGTCATGTCCCAGGTCCCGTGCTCCTTGAGGTTATCTACAGGAACACCTAGAACTTGTTGAACAAAGAAAGGAATCATGTGGGCCTGTGTTAAATAGCTGACCGACAGTTATCCCTTCCTCCCTATTCATTCTACCTAATAAATACGAAGGGCTGTAAAAGCTCAGGGCCCTTGTTCCCTAGAATCAAGGAGTCCCCTGACCCCTTCTTTCAAACAGATCCTTTTGTCTTTGTCTCATTTGTGCATTCGTCGTCCTTCATTCGGTCCAGAAGCAACTGCAACAGTCCTGCATGTGTTGATGCCACCTGTATGTGCAGGTGTGACCTCAGGTGTGTAAGTATCCCTTATACTCCTTATCATCACTACTTATTCGCTCTTCCTCCAGCCTCTGGCAACCACTAATCCACGTTGTGTCTAGATTTGCCACTTCTGGACACTTCATACAAATGGAGTCATATGTGGTTTCTTGTGTCTGGCTTTTTACCACTGAACATGTTTTCAGAGTTCATCCATGTTGTAGCATGTATAGGTTTTTCATTCTTCTTTATGGCTGAATAATACTGCATTGTATGGATATACCACAGTTTGTTTACTCGTTAGTTCATAGACATTGGGGTTGTTTCCAACTCTTCTGATTTTATAAATGCTACTGCTGTGAAAATTCATGTACAGGTGTTTGTGTGGATGTATATTTTTAATTTGGGAAGGGTCGGCCATGGGTGGGACCTAGGCTTGTGAAGAGCCTGGCCTGGGTGTATCTGTCTGTCCGAGGAGCGCCTGTGTGCATGGCCATGACCACACCCGTGCCTTGCTGCCTGTGCTCATTAGCCATGCTTCATTTTCCAGAATCCCAGGCCTGGGCCCCTGAAGTCAAAGCCAGGAGCCTAGAGCCACACTGGTGTGTAGGATCAAAGAGAAGGCAGCAGTGGCCCTGGAAACAAACCTGTCTCTGCAAGAGTCACTAGTCACCTGGGACCTCTGCCCAGGACTGAGACCTCAGGTGCCCCCTACCCTGTAGCTGCTGAGGCCAAGCAATGTGGAGACAGAGCAGCGTGTGAGGTGATGGAGCCTGAGGTGCCAAGTGAGGTAGATGGTGGGGTGGCAGTCACAGTGGTACAGGAGGCAGGTACAGGGCTAGATGTTTTCAGAAACCAGATATCCCTCTAAAACACACCCTGCTTCTGCTGCCTTCATTCCACTGCCCTGCCTTCCTCAGCCAGCTCTACACCACTACCTCCTTATGGTTCTCCTGCCTCCCACTGCCCCCTTCATCACTCTGCACTCAGCATTGGGTAGAGAGGGTCTTTTACCCCTGACTGGTGAGGCCACCCCTCTCTAAACCCTCCATCACTGCCCAGGCCATCAGAGTATGGTTGGCAAACTCTTCTGTAAAACACAAGCAGCAGGCTGGGCGCAGTGGCTCATGCCTGTAATCTCAGCACTTTGGAAGGCTGAGGCAGGCGGATCACCTGAGGTCGGGAGTATGAGACCAACATGGTGAAACCCTGTCTCTACTAAAAATACAAAAAATTAGCTGGGTGTAGTGGTGCATGCCTGTAATCCCAGCTACTCGGGAGGAGGCTAAGGCAGGTGAATCGCTTGTTCCCAGGAGGTGGAGATGCGGTGAGCCGAGATCGCACCATTGCACTCCAGCCTGGGCAATGGGCGAAACTCTGTCTCAAAAACCAAACAAAAAAACACACAAGCAGCAAACGTTGTCAGCTTTGTAGGCTCAGAGGGAAAACCAAGGATGTTACCAAGGTACCTATCTAACGAGAAAAACACATGTCCATACATTTTATTAATAAAATCCAAAACTTTGTTAAGTGTAATTCATTCCTTAAATTAATGAATGAGCAAAAAGCTTTTCACAGGAGGTTCCATTTTATAGATAGGAAACAGACCCCAAGGGAGGTGAGCAGCCCAGAATCACAGTAGAGAGTGGTGAAGATTTGATCCTAGATCTGACAGACTCTACCGTCATACTTGCCATTCTCAGCTTAGGAATAAGATGGGGAGGAAGGTGTGGGTAATGGGCAAATCAGGGCCCAAAGAGTCTGTTCAGTACTCTTGCCTCTGTGGGAAGGAACAAAAGGCCCCACATCTGCCCTTCTTCCTGGGAGTCTCTGTTAGGACTCAAATTCAGTACAGCTGGAATGATCAATTTTTCTCTCTTTAGAGCACTCACCCATTGACATCTCACTTTGTTCTCACATAGTCCTCATAGAGGTATCCTGTGGCTGCTGTCTTTGAAGCCTGATAGCATGGAGCTGAGGCCTCAGACTATAACAGGGCACATAATTTTGCATGAAGTTCAAGAAGAGGCTGGGCTGGGCGCAGTGGCTCATGCCTGTAATCCTAGCACTTTGGGAGGCCAAGGAGGGTAGATCACCTGAGTTCAGGAATTCGAGACCAGCCTGGCCAACATGGTGAAACCCTATCTCTACTAAACATACAAAAATTATCCTGGCATGGTGGCAGGTGCCTATAATCCCAGCTACTCAGGAGGCTGAAGCAGGAGAAGCACTTGAATCCGGGGGGCAGAGCTTCCAATGAGCCGAGATTGCACCATTTCATCCCAGCCTGGACGAAAGAGGGAAACTCCATCTAAAAAATAAATATATATATATTAGGCTGGGACATGTTTCCTGGAAGGGCTACTTACTACAGGGGAGCTGTCTAAGGTGCTGAAATGTCCTAGCCCTGCGCTGTCCGATATGGTAGTTATGATTAAATTCAAATAAAATTACAAGTTCCATTTCCCAGTCACACCGGCTATGTTTCTAGTACTCATGAGCTACATGGGACTGATGGTGCCATATTGGACAGCACAATTCCAGAACTTTTCCATCCTCACAGAACATTCTAGAGTTTAATTTGAATGCTAGTTACACAGGGCTGTGCATTTACCAAATTCACTGAACTGAGCACTTGTACTTCTGTAAAACATGTATATGTATTTTTGAAAGCACAAAGTTTCACGTCTCCGCCTGCCAGTCACTTTACCAAACAACCTTTGGTTTAACTTCTTTGTGCCCCAGCTTCCCAACCTGTAAAAGAGGGTAATGAGATGATACCTCCCCTTTGATTGGTTGAGAGTACCACCAAAGGTGTTGGCTGGGTGGCCTGACCTGCAGGAGGTGCTCATGAAAGGAGAGCTGCTGCCGTCATTTGGTGGAGGTGGGTCCCCTTATCTGGCTAGCAGATGCCATGAGGTATGATGAGTATGATGGGGACAGACTCCTAGGAGGATGGAATGGCATCACTCTGTGGAAAGACTGTGAAACAAAACACAAACACCTCATGGCATCTTTGCAGCCTACAGCCATGCCATTTGCACACCCTCCTTCCGCTCCTGACTCCCAGGAAGGGCAAGGGGGTCACTGGGCTTGGGGCTCCACAGAAAGAGGCTTCCTGATTTGATGCTTAAGAGCTGTGCCTCAGACACCTGCCTCTAAAACAGAAAGCCGTCCACACAGACACCCCACCTCATCTGGGTACCTCCTCTGGGCCTAGGCTGGGTCCCCATAGACAGCCACAGCCATCTGTGCTGCTGCCCCCACACTGCCTCTGGCTGTGGGCTTCTTGAGGGCTTGCTGTGTGATGCTGAGTTCCTTCACACGGGGACAATGTGTTGGAGTGTGGCAGCGTTCAGGCCCTGCTAGCCAAATAAGGCGACCCACTTCCACCAAGTAACAGCAGCAGCTCTCCTTTCCTGAGCACCTCCTGCAGGTCAGGCTGCTCAGCAAACACCTTTGGTGGTACTCTCAACCAATCAAAGGGGAGGTATCATCTCATTACCCTCTTTTACAGTTTGGGAAACTGGGGCACAGAAAAGTTAAACCAAAGGTTGTTTGGTAAGTGACTGGCAGGCAGAGATGTGAAACTTTGTGCTTTCAAAACTACATGTATATTTTTTACAGACGTACACGTGCTCAGCTTAGTGAGGAAACTAGGAAACGGGCCCAGTGGCATGCAGTGGAGCCACAGGCCCAGGGCCTTTTGCTCCCAGGTTGCATCTTCCCTGGGTCACCCCAGAGGCTGTCCTCAGCCCCTGTCTACTTCTTCAACTGCAGGAGCCCCATCTCAAGACTGCAGATCCATGGCCAGCAGCTCACGGGTGTGCCTTCCCCTGAGGTTCTGTCCATCCCCTACCATAGGGCAGTGCATATTCAGATAGGGCCTTGAGTATGTTTCTTTGCTTCTTTTTCAGACTCAGAGCCTGGAACCCAAGCTGCACAGCCATCTCCAGGCAAAGGCGCTCTGCCTTGGAGGCAGGTGACAGTGAGACTACGGAGGCAGGGTTTCTGGCCCAGCAGCTTGAGAGAAGTCTGGGATCATGGAGGCCAGTCAACAGAAAGATGTTGCCAAGCAGTGACACTCAGCCAGGGGGAGAAGAGCCGAGAGTGGAGCCTGACAGGAATTTCCAACTGGCATCCATTTGTTACTGAGTATCAGGGCACTCTCCCAGAGACACAAGTCATCCCTAACCACATTCTGGAAAACGGTCTCACGTGTGTTTCAGTCCTAGATCGGGGTGCTCCTGCCAAGGAGAGGGTGTATGTGGGGAGGCCTGCAGCTGTTTCCCAGACCTTAATCAGCCACAAGGAGTCCACCCTGGGGAGGAGGCACTGCCATGTAGTGGGTGGGAAGATACCTTTGGGAAGAACACGTGCCTTGTGAGCTATCACCCGATTCCCAACAAAAGGAGACCCTATACGTGCAAAGAGTGTGGCAAGGCCTTTGGACAGAGCAGTCACCTTGTTCAGCACACCGGTGAGAAGCCATATGCATGCCAGGAATGTGGGCGTACCTTCAGCAAGAATTCGTCTCTAGTCAAGCACTGGCACATCCACACAGGCGAGAAGCCCTACATGTGTGGCCACTGTGGCAAGTGCTTCCGAGAGAGCTCATCTCTTGGCAAGCACCAGCGTGTGCACACAGGCGAGAAGCCATATGTGTGTGGTGAGTGTGGATGCACCTTCAGCCAGAACACACACCTCGTACAGCTCCAGTAATTCCACATTGGGGAAAAGCCATTTGCCTGCCAAGAGCAGCAGAGGCTTCGCTGACTCCTAGGCCCTCCTTGCACACCACAGAACCCACACAGGTGAGAGGCCCTAAGAGTGCCGGGTGTGCTGCAAGGCATTCAGTCCCAGCTCGTCCCTGGCTAAGCACATACGCTGCCACACGGGAGAGAAGCCGTATGCGTGTCAGGAACGTGGAAAAGCTTTCAGCCACAGCTCATCCCTCAGCAAGCACCAGCGGGTACACACAGGTGAGCGGCCCTGTGTGTGTGCAGAATGTGGAAAGGCCTTCAGTCAGGGGTCCTACCTGACCCAGCACCTCAAGATCCACAGCGGTGAGAAGCCGTACATATGCGATGAGTACAGGAAGCCATTCAGTGACTCCTCAGCCCTGGTCCTACACCAGCAGGTGCACACGGGCGAGCATCCTTATGCATGTGGAAAATGTGGGAAGACTTTCAGTCAGATCAAGTTTCTCACCCAGCATGAGCAAGTCCACATGGGAGAGAAGCCCTTCGTGTGTGGTGACTGTGGAAGAGCCTTCATGCAAACCTCATCCCTCACCCTCCATCAGAGGACTCACACTGGGGAGAAGCCCTACAAGTGGAACGAGTGTGGCAAGTCCTACATCCAGATGTCACATCTCACCGAGCATTACCAGGTACACACTGGGGAACGACCCTTTATATGTAACGTGTGCAGCAAGGCTTTCAGCCATGGCACACACCTCACACAGCACCAGCATGTGCATGCATGTACCAAGCCATTCACATGCCGTACATGTCGGAAAACCTTCCAGGAGGCCACAACTCTTGTACTGCATGAGAGGATTCACTGGAGAGAAGCCCTTTGAGTGTTCTGAGTGTGGCAAAGCCTTCAGCCAGAGCAGATTCCTGGCCCAGCACCAGAGAATTCATTCCCAGGTAAAACCATATGAATACAGTGGATATCAGAAAGCCCTCAGTGACTCTTTGGTTCTTGTATGTCAGTGAACTGGGCATGTGCCAAATATGGCAGAGATCTTCCCATCTATCCTTGGTGTGTTGTCCTTTGCACTGGGGCGGCAGGTGGAGAGGGACTGTGAGTGTGAGGAACTCAGGGTCAGTGTGAGCAGCCCCTATCATACATTTCTCCCTTCAGGGTCACTGGGGCAGGTGAGGAGGCTGGGAGTGGGCCTCAGATATGTCTTCCAGATGTCACATGGAGATACTTCTCCATAATCATCAAGGGGCACAATGGCCACTTCCACTTCTTTAATTAGGTTCCCATGGATGCTAACCAAGTGGTAGGAGGTACACAGGTATGAACAGGCTTCCTCTCAGCAGTCCTAGAAGACTTTATTTCAGTTTTTGCCAAGAAAAAAATGAAATTAAAAAAAATTTTTTTTTTTGAGATGGAGTCTTGCTCTGTTGCCCAGGATAGAGTGCAGTGGTGCAATCTCAGCTCACTGCCAACCTCTGCCTCTCTGGTTCAAGTGATTCTCCTGCCTCATCCTCCCGAGTAGCTGGGATTACAGGCCCCCGCCACCGAGCCCGGCTTTTTGTATTTTTAGTAGAGATGGGGTTTCACCATCTTGGGCAGGCTGATCTTGAACTCCTGACCTCGTGATCCACCCACCTCGGCCTCCCAAAGTGTTGGGATTACAGGCATGAGCCACCCCGCCCGCCCAAAAAAATACGTATTTTTAAAAGATGCTTTTGCAGTTGTTTGTGCTTTGTATTAAGTTGGACCACATGGTTTGGGGTTTTATTCCCCAGAACCAAAAAGGTAAAATTTATATGCTGAAATGTGTGTCACAGAGTCTAGATCTTTAAAAAGAAAATTTTGTGTGTTCCTCAGCTTCAGCATGAGGATGTCACTAAAACTAGTTGAGACAGTGATGATGTTCGTTAAGATTTTACTGAGCACTTCAGAAGCACTTTAAGTACATTGTCCCATTCCATCCTCTTAGCCGGCCTGGGATGTATTTTTATTCCCACTTCATACATAAGGGAGCTGAGACTTTGAGAGGTTAAATCCCCTTGCCCAGTGCCCCTAGCTAAAAGGCACTCACTTTTCGGGACGAAAATACTTGAGTTAATGGATAAGGCCAAGGTGGCAGAAGTATTTCCTTTCCTTTTACCAATGCCCAGAGGTATTTACTGGAATTCTAGAACTGAGGAGGCAGTTCTGGAATACAAAGTCCTATTGAGCATGGGAGACAATGGAATGATTGGGTTCCACCTGAAGAAGCAAGTTGACCCATTTGGCTGACTTAAGGCAAAGGCAAAGTAGTAACTGGGAGCCACTGCTCAGTCCAGATGTTGATTAAATGCTTCCTGGGAGCCCTGCATGTGTTCCCACTCTTCCCTGTAACATTGCTCAGGGGTTCTCTGGCTGTCAGGCTGAGATCTGGCCTCTAGCTGGCCTCTATGTGTGGGTCCCCAAGATCCTCAGGTGTGAAGATTCACTAGAGGAACGTAGAAAACTGATATACTCACATTTACGGTTTATAGTCAAAGGATACAGATTAAAATCACAAAGATAAAAGGTGTGTAGGGCAGCAACCAGAAGAGAAGAGGTACAGCTGTTGTAGAGACTGCTCAATTCTCCCAGCACTGAGTGACAGTATAGAGTAGCACCAACCAAGGAAGCTCACCCAAGCCTTGGTGTTCAGGACATTTACTAAGTGATGATCATGTGGGCATGGAGTGCCCACCTGACTGACTTTAGTCACTTAGTCTCCCACCCCTCTAGTGGTCAGACTGTTACAGTGTGGCCTAAGTTCCTCACCATAAATCACATTGTTGACAAATACTTGGCATGGCCCAAGGTCCTCAGGTAAACAAAGATACTCTTAGGCAGCATGATTACCACGTGCCTTGAACTGAAAGAAACCAGGGTCACAAATGATTTTGTTGGCTTTCTACATGGAAAGAAAAGAAACCAAAAGTATTGTTGTAGTGGCTTGAATTACTAGCTCAATTCTTCACTGCTCCTTGCATATATACACCCATGGCCATATTTATGGTTCTTCCCAGTAAAGGCAAATTCGATGTCCCCACCCATTCCTTGAGTTTGGGTGTGGCCATGTGACTTGGTTTGGCCAACAGAATCTGAGTGGAAGTGATAGCATGCTAGTCCTGAGTCCAGGCCTAAAGCCCATTGTATCTCTGCCATCAGGATGAGAAGAATTTTTCCTGTGAGCCTTGCAAGACAAATACAGCAGACCTGGACCCAAACTGCAGCCTAGAGCCAAGCCCAGCTGAGCCCAACCCAGATCAGCCAACCCTCAGACACATGACAAAAATAAGCACTTTTTTTGCTGTGGGCCACAGAGGTGTAGCTGTTTGTTACAGAGCAATAGCTGATACAATTGCTGAATTAAAGTGAATACTCCCTGAAAAAGATAAGGTTTGAAATTTGGGGAGAGGATAAGAAAGAGACAAAGGGAGAGAGGAAAGGAGGAGCATCCATTCAGGAGAGTCCAGAGGACTGAATGCTGATTGAACAGAGCACAAGCACAAAAGGGGTGGCCAAGGGAAAGGCCTTCCAAGGTCTGCAGTATGGACTACAGGTGCCATGGTGGGTGCAGGAGATGAATGAGGAGAATCCAGCTATGCAGCTCCAAGCAAGGGAACATTGTTGGTCTGCCAGTCATTCAGTCATTCCTCAGCCAACTCTTAGTACCTAGCCCTGTACGAGGCATCAAGGATACCCTGGCCTCGGCTATGAAAAGGGCAGGACCCTTCTCAGGCCTAACAGCACAGACTCACAATCTAGGCAGAAAAGAAGCCAGTGAGGAGAGATTCTGTTCACCCGTTATGGACTGAATTGTGTCCCCCCAAAATGCATATGTTGAAGTCCTAACCCCCAGTATACCTCAGAATATGACTGTATTTGAAGATAAGACCTTTAAGTAAGTAATTAAGGTTAAAGAAGATATGGATGGGTCCTAATCCAACATGACTGGTGTCCTTGTAAGGAGAAAGAGACAGCAGGAGCATGTGCAAACAGAGGAAATGCCATGTGAGGACACAGTGAGAAGGCAGCCATCTACAAGCCAAGGAGAGAGGCCTCAAGAGAAACCAAACCTATGGCCAGGCGCGGTGGCTCACGCCTGTAATCCCAGCACTTTGGGAGGCCGAGGCGGGCGGATCACGATGTCAGGAGATCGAGACCACGGTGAAACCCCATCTCTACTAAAAATACAAAAAAATTAGCCGGGTGTAGTGGCGGGCGCCTGTAGTCCCAGCTACTCGGAGAGGCTGAGGCAGGAGAATGGCGTGAACCCGGGAGGCGGAGCTTGCGGTGAGCCGAGATCGCGCCACTGCACTCCAGCCTGGGCGACAGAGCGAGACTCCATCTCAAAAAAAAAAAAAAAAAAAAAAAGAAAGAAAAATCAAACCTGTTGACATCTTGATGTGGGGACTTCCAGATCTGTCAGAAAATAATTTTTTTTTTTTTTCTTGAGACGGAATCGCGCTCTGTCGCCCAGGCTGGAGTGCAGTGGTGCGATCTCGGCTCACTGCAAACTCCGCCTCCCCGGTTCACGCCATTCTCCTGCCTCAGCCTCCCTCAGGCACCCGCCACCACACCCAGCTGATTTTTTTTTTTTTTTTGTATTTTTGGTAGAGACAGGGTTTCACCTTGTTAGCCAGGATGGTCTCGATCTCCTGACCTCATGATCTGCCCGCCTCAGCCTCCCAAAGTGTTGGGATTACAGGCATGAGCCACCGCGCCTGGCCCAGAAAATAAACTTTAAACTATCTTTTAAGCCACCAAATCTTATGGCAGTCCTAGCAAACTAATATACCCTCCTCCCACCCATAATCAGAGGGCACTATCAGGCACCTGGGTCAGCCTTGCTCACCCCTTGGACAGTGTAGTTCAACCCATCAACCCTATCATCTATACCAAACTTGTCCAACTCGCAGCCCACAGGCTGTATGTGGCCCAGAACAGCTTTGAATGCAGCCCAACACAAATTCATAAACTTTCTTAAAACATTATGAGATTTTTTTTGGCGATTTTTAATAAACTTATCCGCCATCGTTAGTATATTTTATGTGTGGCCCAAGACAATTCTTCTTCCAGTGTGGCCCAGGGAAGCCAAAAGATTGGACACCTCTGATACACCTTCAAAACAGATCCAGATCTGACCACTTGTCAGCATCTCTACCACACCACCCTGTTTGACCACCCTGATCTGACCTAACTGCCTCAGGTGCCAGTACTCTCAAAGCAATTGCATCTTTGGTCTCCCTGACTCCACTCTCATCTTGACAGTCTTCTCCTGCAGCAGCCAGAGAATTCCTATGAAGAGCTAAGTCACAGCACAGCCCTCCTCTGCTCAGAGGCCTCCCATAGCTCCCACTTCTCTCAAGGTGGAAATCAAAGTCTGTATGTGAGCCAAGTGTGGTGGCTCATGCCTGTAATCCCAGCACTTTGACAGGCTGAGGCAGGAGGATTGCTTGAGGCCAGGAGTTCAAAAGCAGCCTAGGCAACATAGTGAGACATTGTCTCTACAAAAAATAAAGTCGTATGTGGCTCACAAGCCCTTCAAGATCTGCCCCCACAGGCCTCCCCTTTCTGTCCTTGTCCCCTCCCATCTCCTTCCCTTAATCCACCCCAGCCAGTCTTCCTCATCCATGCCTCCTCCTGACGTGGGCATTTGTGTTCCATCTACCTTGAACTTACTCTCCCTGAGTTCTTCCCTCTATTCAGGCCTCAGCTTAAATACCAACTCCTCAGAAAAATGACTTCGTTTACCATCTGCCTCCCCACACAATAACATCACCTCCATAAAGGCAGGCCGTGCTTATCATCATTGCAGTATCCAGTCTGCAGTGGTGCTAGCTGCCCGTTGTGGGTGCTCAGTATTTATCTGTGGAAGGAAAAGAATATATGCTCATTCCAGCTGCTAGCAGTCTGCAGGGCAAAGTCTGAGAACAATAGGGGATGTGAGCACAGGCTGGGGCCAACAAACACCACCAGCACCACCAAGCAATCATACATGCCCTGCCTCAAAAAGGCCTCACCTGAACATAGGCTGGGCCACCAACCTCTATGTATCGGGCCCCAAGCCAGAGTCTCCTGCTCAATGTATCTTACACATACACACACACACAGAGAAGATACATTCTCACACACAGTCCAGGCATCGACTGAATCATACAATCACACTACCATTCACAGTCACTGTAACAACATCACACACAGTCTAGGGCCTTTATACTGTGTCAGGTCCACCCCATTACCTCTAAGTATCTGTCTCAGACACAGTTACACCTGGTGCAGGCAAACACAGCTGCATGATTATCACATATGACAATTAAATCACAGGTCACACACATGCAGAGTAAGCACACAGAACAACCCACAAACCTGGTCACAGAGTGACTCATGCAGACAGACGCCCAGCTCAAATTCAGTAAAAACTGATACACATTTATAAAAACGATTACATGTGGTCACAGAGAGCCACACATAGCTACACTCAATACACACCCTGACATAGGCAACCACACCCCTCACCTCTCACAAAGGCACCTTCAGTACTCATACAGACACCCATAGCCCCAACCCCTCAGACAGGCACCCTCTCCCCTCACTCCTAACATGGGCACCCTCACCTCTCACCCAGGTACCCTTGTTACTTGTGGAGGATGTCCAGGTTCTTGGCATCTTGAACAAATAATTGGACAAAACACAGAAGGAAAAGAATGAAGCAACAAAAGCAGAGATGTACTGAAAATGAAAGTACACTCCACAGTATGGGAGCAGGCCCGAGCATAGGGGCTCAAGAGCCCCGTTACAGAATTTTCTGGGGTTTAAATACCCTTTAGAGGTTTCCATTGGTTACTTGGTATATGCCCTATGTAAATGAAGAGGACGAAGTAAAGTTACAAAGTTATTTACTCCATGTACGCCCTGCATAAATAGAGAGGATATTTCCTACCATAGCTGAAGTTTCCATTTGATTTACTTCTAGGAAGTCCTTAGCTTCCCTGCCTCCAGACCCAATTTTCCTGCCTCACCCTTACCCCTCACCCCTCACACAAACACCCTCAGCCCTCCCAAAGCCACCCTCAGCCCTCACACAGGCACCCTCAGCCTCACACAGGCACCCTCAGCCTCACACAGGCACCCTCAGCTCTCACACAGGCACCCTCAGCCCTCACACAGGCACCCTCAGCCCTCACACAGGCACCCTCAGCCTCACACAGGCACCCTCAGCCCTCACACAGGCACCCTCACCCTCAGCCTCACACAGGCACCCTCAGCCCTCACACAGGCACCCTCAGCCCTCACACAGGCACCCTCAGCCTCACACAGGCACCCTCAGCCCTCACACAGGCACCCTCAGCCCTCACACAGGCACCCTCACCCTCAGCCTCACACAGGCACCCTCAGCCCTCACACAGGCACCCTCAGCCTCACACAGGCACCCTCAGCCCTCACACAGGCACCCTCAGCCCTCCCAAAGCCACCCTCAGCCCTCACACAGGCACCATCACCCTCAGCCCTCACACAGGCACCCTCAGCTCTCACACAGGCACCCTCACCCTCAGCCTCACACAGGCACCCTCAGCCTCACACAGGCACCTTCAGCCTCAGCCTCACACAGCCACCCTCAGCTCTCACCCTCACACAGGCACCCTGAGCCTCACACAGGCACTCTCACCCTCAGCCTTCACACTTCCCTCACCTCCACGTCCCTCCTTTCGCGCATCCCCTGCTGCTCTCCCACTCAGCGCCACCTCAGTCCCACAAAGGCCGGGCTGGGATCCTGCGGCCTGCGTGCTGACCAACGTCAACTACAATTCCCAGCAGGCACCGCGCCTCGGTACACTTGAGCTTCCGGAGGACGCCGGGAATTGTAGTCCTGGCTGGCGTGGGCCCGTGGGGCGTGCTGGGAGCTGTGGTCCGGGTCGGCGGGCGCGCAAGCTGGCTAGTCTCTGCGGCCACCTCCGGAAGGGTCCGCCGGCTGTGCTGGTGAGGTGGGTTTCGGGGGTGTTCTCCGTCCTGGTGCAGGCTGGAGAGGAGCACAGCAGGTCCAGAAGCCGCGAACCTCTGGGGTGGCCAGAGCAAGATGCGGGGTACCGCCCAGCGGATAGAGAGTGAGAGGCTAACTAGGGGCCGTGAATAGACGGACTGCGAGTGCCGGACACACGCGCAGAGGATGTGACGGACTGACGGACCCGGTGTGGACGGACTCACGGACCGAATGTGGTGCGGACTGACACACTGAGTGCCGGACGGACCGACGGAGACTGTGTCGGACGGACCGACGGAGAATGTGTCGGACCAACGGAGTGCGTGCCGGATGGACTGATTGACCGGGTGTGGGGCGGACGAAGTGTGGAGCGGGCGGACAGATAACAGATAAAATGTAGGACCAGTGGCCTGGGAGGGTGTGGGGCGGACCCGTTGATGTGTCTGATAGGCGGTTCTGTGTCTGACACCTCTTGGGTGTGTGTATCTGACGGGTTGGAGGGTATGCGTCTGATAGGTTGAGTGTAACACTAACCATGGAGTGTGTGACTGACAGATGGTTGCCGTTTGAGACTTTCTAGGTGGGTTGTGAGATACTGTGAGAGGGTGAACGTGTGACGGTGTGATTTCAAGTGTGACTGATATTCTTTATGCGTCCTTGAGATGGTGACTAAGATTATGAATGACTGTGATCAGAATAATACTGTGTGATGGAAATGCTGCGAGGGCCTGTGTTTGTTTATTTTTGAGACGGAGTCTCGCTCTGTTGCCCAGGCTGGAGTGCACTGGCGCAATCTCGGCTCACTGCAACCTCCACCTCCCGGGTTCAAGCGATTATACTGCGTCAGCCTCCTGAGTAGCTGGGATCACAGGCACTTGCCACCACACTTGGCTAATTTTTGTATTTTTGGTAGAGACGGGGTTTCACCATGTTGGTCAGGCTGGTCCGGAACTCCTGACCTCAGGTGATCCACCTGCCTAGGCCTCCCAAAGTGCTGGGATTATAGGCGTGAGCCACCATGCCTGGCCAGGCCTGTGTTTATTTGACTGATTATAGGTGACATTGAGATATTTCCTGTGTCTGGGTATTTTGAAGGCTATGGCTGACAGACTGTACCTGAGATAATATGTGTTAATATATGATTGACTGAGATTTTTATCAGGGAGACTAAAACTTGGGTGATCCACAAACAGTTTACCAAGCATATGAGAGAGGATTTGTGCTTTGCCATGTCTTCAGCTGAAATTGGGTGACTAGTGGTCATTCAGCTGGGCTTATGGATATGTCCCCCAGTGTTTGCTTACGTGTAGCAGGGGGCTATGGAATCCATACATCTACTACATGTTTACTGTGCACCAGGCCTGTGCTGGTCACTTATAATAAATCACCTCACATAATCTCATAGGAACCCTCTGAGGTAGGTACCATTATGAGGCTTGGTATAAGCTATGTGTGAGAAATGAAAAGAACCACCCTCCTTGGTTGGTAAAGCAGCTGTGGATGGGGAACCTCAACCTGATAGGGGTTGAGGTTGGCTGAGGAGGCTGAGGAAGTTTGACATACATGTATTTCAGAGACGTCATGAGGGATTTCTCCAGAATAGGTGTTCCAGGGGTGCAAAAGAGAACTTGGGAGCTGTTGCTTCATCTATTGTCATCCCTGCCACCCTTGCTCCTCCTTCCCCTCCCCTTCCCCAAATGGTTCCCTACATTCGTGGGTAAGCATGCGCAGCCTTTCGTGGTCATTCCATTTGCTTAATGCCTGTTTATTGTGAACCTGCTATAGGGCAAGTCCTGTGTACTGTGGCTCCAGGACAGCCCAGCCTCTCTGACGAAACAGTACAGAGCCAGCAAAGAGTTACTCAGGGCACTCTGGGAAGAGGACTTAGACTAGTACCAGCTATCTGGGATGACACCTGAAGAAAGTGGCAGCTAAGATGAGGCCTAGAGAGCCCAGAGGAATCAGTCAGAGAGGGATTTCAGAACTCGAGAATAGCAGGGGCAATAAGGGGTTTAGGAAGGCCACGAGAGACCCAAGAGAACTTTACAGTGCAGTGAAGGGGCTTAAACACAGCTTTGCCAGAGGTCGCCAGGGGTCACCAGCTGTCACCAAAAGGTTTCAGGATTGGGGTCTTGTTTTAGAGTAACGTTCTCTACTTCCTGTGCCCAAGGCCACTGCTCTTTCTCAGGCCTCCTACATCTCTGTCCAGAGTGACTTCCTTGAGCAGAGACTCCAAGCACACTGAGTGTCCTGGCTGACATTGAAGGAAAGGAAAAAGAAGAATTGCAAATACTTAAAACTGTGAGAGTCGTGGATGGGAGAGGGAGAGGCTGTCTTTGAATATGGAGTAGTATGTGGCCAAAGCAAAGTGTTGAGGTCTCCTAGGAGAGGTTACACTTAATTTAGGGTATTCTTCCTGACTATAAGAGAAAACAAGTTCACTGTGGGAAGTACAGAATGTCAAGAAAAGTAATACAGTAGTCACCCCTTGTCTTCAGTTTTGGTGAGTGTAGTACAATAAAATATTTTGAGAGCGGGAGAAAAACCACATTAATATAGCTTTTATTACAGTATATTGTTATAATTGTTCTATTTTATTAGTCATTGTTGTTAATTTCTTACTATGCCTAACTTATGAACTTTATCAAGGGTATATATGTATAAGAAAAAATACAGAATAGATAAGATTCAGTAATATCCATGGTTTCAGGCATCCATTGGAGGGTCTTGGAACACATCCCCTGCAGATAAAGGGGAACTACCATAGTATAAAATACCTTGGTAAGGATGTAGAGAAATTGGAACCCTCATCCATAGCTGGTGGGAATGCAAAATGGTACAGCCAATTTGCAAAACAGCCTGGCAGTTTCTTAAAAAGTTAAGCATTGGCTAGATGCGGCCTGGCGCAGTGGCTCAAGCCTGTAATCCCAGCAATTTGGGAGGCTGAGATGGGCGGAGCATGAGGTCAGGAGATCGAGACCATTGTGGCTAATACGGTGAAACCCCATCTCTACTAAAAATACAAAAAAAAGATAGCTGGGTGTGGTGGTGGGCGTCTGTAGTCCCAGCTACTCGGGAGGCTGAGGCAGGAGAACGGCGTGAACCCGGGAGGCAGAGCTTGCAGTGAGCCGAGATTGTGCCACTGCACTCCAGCCTGGGCGACAGAGCAAGACTCCGTCTGAAAAAAAAAAAAAATTTCAAAAAGAAAGTATTATCTCCCTCTGAATGTCGGTAGCACCCCCATCTAGAAATGGGGCTGGATTCTGAGAAGCAGAATTAATATTGAGGCAGAGAGCATGGTCATTTTGAAGCTCTTACAACATACTGCCAAATCGTTTGCCAAAGATATTCTAATTGATTGCCCTCACCAATAGTATATGAAAGTAGTTTTTTGCTGGCCCTGACCAGCATTCAGTGCTCACAGTTCTAGAATTTGGAAAGGCTTTGAGTGTGGAGGAAAGACCGCAGATAGCCTGAGCTCAAACACTAGCTTTGTTCCTACTGACCAGATGACTCTAGCAGCTGAGTTTCCCCAACTTTGAAAATGGGAGTGGTAATACTGACTCACAGGGTGGTGCTAAGGCTTGAATGGGATAACAGATGCAAAAGGCTAGTATGGCCTGGTAGCTGGTAGGTTCCCATTGACTGTCTGTTCCCATTTTCTTTTATTCCTGTTGCACACTCTACCCATATCCATCATAATGATTATCTTATCATGTGTTGATCGCTGCCCTTCCACTGAGGTCATTGAGCATAGGACCCATGCCTTCCCCGTATTTGCATTTCTAATACAGTGCTGGGCACACTCATTGCATTTCTAATGGGGGTGTGTTGAACAAAAGTATTATTGATGTATGTGCCCAGCAATGCTGTAGACACTTGGGATAAAGCAATGACCTAAACAAAAACCCCTGCCCTTAATGTGCTGACACTCCAACAGGGGCAAGTAAATAATAAGCAAGTAATCACATAAGTGTATCACATATCAGGTGGTGAAGAGCAAATAAAGCAGTGTAGAAGCACAGAGACTTACTGATAAGGTGTCTTTTGTGTAGAGGCCTGACTTAGATAAGGGAGAGAACACCTAACAATTATCAAATGCACTTTTTTTTTTTTTTTTTTGAGACAGAATATCACTCTTGTCGGCCAGGCTGGAGTGCAGTGGCACAATCTCTGCTCACTGCAACCTCCACCTCCCGGGTTCAAGCAATTCTCCTGCCTCAGCCTCTCAAGTAGCTGGGATTACAGGCCCCCGCCACCACGCCTGTATAGTTCTCGTATTTTTAGTAGAGATGGGGTTTCGCCATGCTGGCCAGGCTGGTCTCGAATTCCTGACCTTGTGGTCCACCTGCCTCAGCCTCCCAAAGTGCTGGGATTACAGGTGTGAGCCACCACACCCAGCTGACATTATTATTATTATTATTATTATTATTATTATTATTTTGAGATGGAGTCTCTGTTGCCAGGCTGGAGTGCAGTGGCGTGATCTCGGCTAACTGCAGTCTCCGCCTCCCGGGTTCAAGAGATTCTCCTGCCTCAGCCTCTCAAGTAGCTGGGACTACAGGCACACGCCACCATGCCCAGCTAATTTTTTTGTATTTTTAGTAGAGACGGGGTTTCATCATGTTGGCCAGGATGGTCTCGAACTCTTGACCTCATGATCGGCCCGGCTTGGCCTCCCAAAGTGCTGGGATTACAGGCATGAGCCAACATTATAATGCCTGGCCAACATTATTTTTTTTAAAGCTTTATTTTTATTTTATTTTATTTTTTGAGATGGAGTTTCATTCTTGTTGCCCAGGCTGGAGTGCAATGGCACAATCTCAGCTCACTGCAACCTCCGCCTTCCAGGTTAAAGGGATTCTTCTGCCTCAGCCTCCCAAGTAGCTGGGATTACAGGCGTGCACCACCATGTCCGGCTTATTTTGTATTTTTAGTAGAGATGGGGTTTCTCCATGTTGGTCAGGCTGGTCTTGAACTCCTGACCTCGTGATCTACTCGCCTTGGTCTCCCAGCATGCTGGGATTCTGGAGGCATGAGCCACCGCGCCTGGCCTCCAGAACATTTTTATCATCCCCAAAAGAAATTCCCAAACCCATTAGCAACCACTCCCATTTTTGTCTCTCTTCAGCCTCTGACAAACACTAATATGCTTTCTCTTTTTTTCTTTTTTTTTTTTTTTTTTTTTGAGACGGAGTCTACCTCTGTCACCAAGCCTGGAGTGCAGTGGCACACTCTCGGCTCACTGCAACCTCCGCCTCCCAGGTTCAAGAGATTCTCCTGCCTCAGCCTCCCAAGTAGTTGGGATTACAGGTGCCTGCCACCATACCCAGCTAATTTTTGTATTTTTTAGTAGAGACAAGGTTTCACTGTGTTGGCCAGGCTGGTCTTGAACTCCTGACCTCAGGTGATCTGCCCACCTCGGCCTCCCAAAGTGCTAGGATCACAGGTGTGAGCCACCGCGCCCTGCCATGTCTTTCTTCTTTTACTTAGCATCATGTTTTCAAGGTTCATCCATGTTGTAGCATTAATCAGTACTTTTGTTTCTATTTCTGGTGAATAGTGTTCCATTGTATGTATATACAGCATTTTATCCATTCATCAGGTGATGGACATTTGGATTGTTTCTCCTTTTTTGCTTTTTTTTTTTTTTTTTGGTATGCATCTTTTTTTTTTTTAATTTTTTTTGCATACAAAAACAATAAACATTTTCTAAAAATACATACAAACAAAAAGATGCGTATCAAACATATTAGGAAGGTTGCACATGGGAAGTCGGGGAATAGAAATGGGGGTGGGAGTTAAATGAGAGAGGGACTTTATATGGATCAGTGATAATAACTCAATCCTCTATTTGACAAAGAAGAGGGAGAAGGAAGAGGAAGAAAAAGAAAGTGGGATAAAGGATCAGAAAGGGAGGAAAATAGAAAAAATTAGAGTATGACTCCAGGGTAGACCTGTTTTGTTGTCATTGAGTTGGTTGGTTGGTTTGTCTGTTGTATTCTTCATGTTTCGCCAAGTTGGCCAGACTGGTCTCGAACTCCTAGCCCGAAGTGATCAACCCGCCTCGCCCCCCAGAGTGCCGGGACCACAGGCGTGAGCCACCACGTCCAGCTCCCACATTGCTTCTGGCCTCCGTGGTAGACCTCCCAGACGGAGCGGCCAGGCAGAGGAGCTCCTCACTTCTACCCAGACACGGGGCGGCCGGGCAGAGGGGCTCCTCACTTCCCAGACGGGGCAGCCAGGCAGAGACGCTCCTCACTTCTTCCCAGACGATAGGTGGCCGGGCAGAGGCGCTCCTCACTTCCCAGACGATGGGTGGTCGGGCAGAGGCGCTCCCCACTTCCCAGACGATGGGTGGCCGGGCAGAGGCGCTCCTCACTTCCCAGACGATGGGCGGCCGGGCAGAGGCGCTCCTCACCTCCCAGACGATGGGTGGCCGGGCAGAGGCACTCCTCACTTCCCAGATGGGGCAGCCGGGTAGAGGCGCTCCTCACTTTCCAGACGATGGGTGGCCGGGCAGAGGCGCTCCTCACCTCCCAGACGATGGGTGGCCGGGCAGAGGCGCTCCTCACCTCCCAGACGATGGGTGGCCGGGCAGAGGCGCTCCTCACCTCCCAGACGGGGCGGCCGGGCAGAGGCGCTCCTCACTTCTTCCCGGACGGGGCGGCCGGGCAGAGGCGCTCCTCACTTCTTCCCGACGGGGCGGCCGGGCAGAAGCGCTCCTCACTTCTTCCCGGACGGGGCGGCCGGGCAGAGGCGCTCCTCACTTCTTCCCGGACGGGGCGGCCGGGCAGAGGCGCTCCTCACTTCTTCCCGGACGGGGCGGCCGGGCAGAGGCGCTCCTCACTTCTTCCCGGACGGGGCGGCCGGGCAGAGGCGCTCCTCACTTCCCAGATGGTGGGTGGCCGGGCAGAGGCGCTCCTCACTTCCCAGACGATGGGTGGCCGGGCAGAGGCGCTCCTCACTTCTTCCCAGATGGGGCGGCCGGGCAGAGGCGCTCCTCACTTCTTCCCGGATGGGGCGCCCGGGCAGAGGCGCTCCTCATTTCTTCCCGGACGGGGCGGCCGGGCAGAGGCGCTCCTCACTTCTTCCCGGACGGGGCGGCCGGGCAGAGGCGCTCCTCACTTCTTCCCGGACGGGGCGGCCGGGCAGAGGCGCTCCTCACTTCTTCCCGGACGGGGTGGCCGGGCAGAGGCGCTCCTCACTTCCTCCCAGACGATGGGAGGCCGGGCAGAGGCGCTCCTCACCTCCCAGACGATGGGAGGCCGGGCAGAGGCGCTCCTCACTTCCCAGACGATGGGTGGCCGGGCAGAGGCGCTCCTCACTTCCCAGACGGGGCGGCCGGGCAGAGGCGCTCCTCACTTCCCAGACGATGGGTGGCCGGGCAGAGGCGCTCCTCACTTCCCAGACGGGGCGGCTGGGCAGAGGCGCTCCTCACTTCCCAGACGGGGCGGCCGGGCAGAGGCGCTCCTCACTTCCCAGACGGTGGATGGCCGGGCAGGGGCGCTCCTCACTTCCCAGACGGTGGGTGGCCGGGCAGAGACGCTCCTCACCTCCCAGACGGGGCGGCCGGGCAGAGGCGCTCCTCACCTCCCAGACGGGGCGGCCGGGCAGAGGCGCTCCCCACCTTCCAGATGGGGTGGCGGCCGGGCAGGGGCTGCAATCCCAGCACCCTGGCAGGCCAAGGCAGGCGGCCGGCGGGTAGAGGCTGCCGCGAGGCCAGACCACGCCACCGCACTCCAGCCCGGGCAACACCGAGCACTGGGTGAGCGAGACTCCGTCTGTAGTCCCAGTACCTCGGGAGGCTGAGGCGGGCAGAGCACTCGGCGTCAGGAGCTGGCGACCAGCGTGGCCAAGATGGCGAACGCGTGCCTGCATCCAAAGGAGAAAAGGCAGGCAGCGGTGGCGCGTGCCGGCAGTCCCAGGCAGCAGCAAGCCGAGTAGATTGTAGCCTGGGCCAGAGAGGGAAAGAAAGAAAGAAAGAAAAGAAAGAGAGAAAGAGAGAAAGAGAGAGAGAGAGAAAGGAAGGAAGGAAGGAAGGAAGGAAGGAAGGAAGGAAGGCGCTTTTTTTTTTTTTTTTTTGAGACAGAGTCTTGCTCTGTCACCCAGGCTGGAGTGCAGTGGCGTGATCTTGGCTCACTGCAAGCTCCGCTTCCCCAGTTCACACCATTCTCCTGCCTCAGCCTCCCAAATAGCTGGGACCACAGACGCCCGCCACCACGCCTGGCTAATTTTTTGTATTTTTAGTAGAGACGGGGTTTCACTGTGTTGGCCAGGCTGGTCTCGATCTCCTGACCTCGTGATCCTCCCGCCTCGCCTCCCAAAGTGCTGGGATTACAGGTGTGAGCCACCGCGCCCGGCCCCTGTTATGAGTAATGCTGTTATGGACATTTGTGTATAACGTTTCGTGAGGACATGTTCTTATTTCTCTTGGGTCTATACGTAGGAGTAGAATTGCTAGGTCGTGGGGTGGCTCTGTTTAAGGTTTTGAGGAGCTCCCAGACTGTATTTCCCACAGTGGCTATCCCGTCTTACGTTCCCAGCAGCAGCATGTGAGGATTACAGTTTCTCCATATCTTTGCCTACATGTTATCTGATTATAGGCATCCCAGCAGGTGTGAAGTGCTATCTCATCGTGGTTTTCATTTGCAATTCCCTGGTAGCTAGTGATGTTAAGCATCTTTTCATGTATTTATTGCCCATTTATGTATCTTCCTTGGAGAAATGTCTAGTCACATCTTTTACTCATTTTTAAATTGTATTATTCATCTTTTTACTATGGAGTTGTTCTAGGTACAGGTCTCTTATCAGATATATGATTTGCAAATATTTTCTCCCACTCTGTGGGCTGCTTTTTCACTCTCTTGATGTGGTCCTTCAAATCACAAAAGCTTTTAATTTTGATAAAGTCCAGTTTATTTATTTTTTCTTTTGTTACTTATGCTTTTGGTGTCATAGCTAAGAAGGCTTTGCATTATTTTCAAGTATTCATGGAACATTCACCAAAATTAACCATACACTGGGTCACAAACCAAGTTTCAGCAAATTTTAAATGATCGAAACCCATTGTAGCATGTTTTCTGACCACAACAGACTTTATCTAGACATCAGTAATAAAAAGACAACTAGAAAACCCCCAGTTGTTTGGCAATGAAGCAGGAGAGTTTTAAATAACCAATGGGACTGGGCATGGTGACTCATGCTTGTAATCCCAGCACTCTGCAGGGCCGAGGCAGGTGGATCACTTGAGGTCAGGAGTTCGAGACCAGCCCGGCCAACATGGAAAAACCCCATCTCCAGTAAAAATACAAAAATTAGCCTCACGTGGTGGCGCACACCTGTAGTTCCAGCTACTTGGAGGCTGAGGCAGGAGGACTGCTTGAACCCGGGAGGCAGAGTTGCAGTGAGCCAAGATAGCACCACTGCCCTCCAGCCTGGGTGACAGAGGGAGACTATGTCTCAAAAAAATAAAATAAATTTTAAAAAATAATTAATGAGTAAGGTAGAAATTGTAACAGAAATTAGAAAATTTTTTTTTTTTTTTTTTTTTTTGAGACAGAGTCTCGCTCTGTCGCCCGGGCTGGAGTGCAGTGGCGCAATCTCGGCTCACTGCAAGCTCCGCCTCCCGGGTTCACGCCATTCTCCTGCCTCAGCCTCCGAGTAGCTGGGACTACAGGCGCCCGCCACCGCGCCTGGCTAATTTTTTGTATTTTTTAGTAGAGACGGGGTTTCACTGTGGTCTCGATCTCCTGACCTCGTGATCCGCCCGCCTCGGCCTCCCAAAGTGCTGGGATTACAAGCGTGAGCCACCGTGCCCGGCCGAAAATATTTTTAACTAAATGATAATGAAGATACAGCATATCAAACTTGTGATGTATAGCTAAAGCTGTGTTTAGAGAGAAATCTATAGCCTTAAATATGTGCATTAGAAAAGAGGAAAGGCTGGGCAGGGCACAGTGGCTCACGCCTGTAATCCCAGCACTTTGGGAGGCTGAGGCGGGTGGATCACGAGGTCAGGAGATCGAGACCATCCTGGCTAACATGGTGAAACCCCATCTCTACTAAATGTACGAAAAATTAGCCGGGCGTGATCGCGGGCTCCTGTAGTCCCAGCTACTTGGGAGGCTGAGGCAGGAGACTGGTGTGAACCCGGGAGACGGAGCTTGCAGTGAGCCGAGATTGCGCCACTGCACTCCAGCCTGGGCAACAGAGCAAGACTCCGTCTCAAAAAAAAAAAGAAAAAGAAAAAGTAAAGAGGAAAGTCTGAAAGTCAATTATGTATCAATCTCAAACACTACAAAATAATTAGCAAATAAAGTGAGAGAATGACCATGTGGCTACCTGGGGAATGTGAGACAGAGGGAGAAAGACTTGGCTCTGTGGGTGAGGAGCACGCCTTAAACAGGCTGGCTGTAGGTTTGTGTGGGTTTGTAGCTTAGCTCTGTTAACCCTTCACTAGCTGAGGGACTGTGGACAAATCTTTTCCTCCTGTGTGTCTGTTTTTACATCCATAAAATAGGTAGAAAGTCCCACCTCCTGAGTTTGTTGTAAGTTTTTTTTTTTTTTTTTTTTTTGAGACGGAGTCTCGCTCTGTCACCCAGGCTGGAGTGCAGTGGCGCAATCTCGGCTCACTGCAAGCTCTGCCTCCCAGGCTCACGCCATTCTCCTGCCTCAGCCTCCCGAGTAGCTGGGACCACAGGCGCCCGCCACCACGCCCGGAGAATGGTTTTTGTATTTTTAGTAGAGACGGGGTTTCACCGTGTTAGCCAGGATGGCGTTTGTTGTAAGTTTTAAATGAGTCTACATGCAAGCAGTACTAGCTTAGAACAGTGCTCAGCACCCACCAAGTGGTGCTGAGGGTAATTATTAGGGTTGTCTATGTCTTTGTGAGAGTCTTTCACATCTCACAGGCCACAAGCCTGTGTTTTCTCTGCTCTGTAGGCATGAGGCAGAGGGCCCAGGTTCCATGTGATGCTGAAGCTCTGACATTCCTGCAGGCCCAGTTCCAAGGCTCCGGCATCCTGCGTCTCACTGAGCACTGCTGCCCGATGGCCATCCCCAAGCACTCCCTGAGCCCAGTGCCATGGGAAGAGGACAGCTTCCTTCAAGTGAAGGTGGAGGAGGAAGAGGAAGCCAGCCTCTCCCAGGGCGGAGAATCCAGCCATGACCACATTGCTCACCCTGAGGCTGCACGCCTGCGCTTCCGGCACTTCCGCTATGAGGAGGCATCTGGTCCACACGAGGCCCTGGCCCACCTCCGAGCCCTGTGCTGTCAGTGGCTGCAGCCCGAGGCGCGCTCCAAGGAGCAGATACTGGAGCTGCTGGTGCTGGAGCAGTTCCTGGGTGCGCTGCCCCCAGAGATCCAAGCCTGGGTGGGAGCCCAGAGTCCCAAGAGCGGAGAGGAAGCCGCTGTGCTGGTGGAGGATCTGACTCAGGTGCTGGACAAGAGAGGTAAAGGGGCGCTGTGGGCAGCTTCATGGCACACCAGGGGTACACCCTGGACAGGAACATGGGAGCACAGAGCTCTGGTTTGGGGTTACTCATGCACCCATTCTCACATTCGTACTTTACTGTAACTCTCACACACTGTTGTAGACAGGTGTGTTTTGGTTGCAGATGACCAAAAATGAGCTGAAATGGGCTGAAGCAAAGAAGGGTAAGGAGGCAGCAGATACGGCTATATCCAGAAGATCTGTTGACAGCATCAGAACTCTCTTCTTCCTCTCTTGTTCTGTTTCTCAGTTGGTTTTTTCTGTGTTAGCTTCATTCTTATTTTAAGTTCTCTTTCCAAAGGGGACAAAGATAGCCAGGAACCCCAGGCTTATGTCTTACCAATGTAGAAACCTCAGGGTAATAACAATAAGAGGTCCCTGGTCTGAGCCCCCACTGGCCTGGTTGGGATCTTATGTTTGTGTTTGGCCAACCAAATCCCAGGGACTCACAGTGACCAACTGGCTGTTTCTCAGAGGAAACCAGATGAGGGACCGGGTGCCTGGGGTGGCTGTTGGGGGGGATGGAAATACCAGATGTCCCTGTGCACCTTCTCTATGCCCACCCTGGGCTGGCCTCTAGGATTTGGGTGAGTCAGACCTGCCCCAGGCTCAGCTGGGCACTGTTATCCAGAGACCCACACAAACATCCCAACCCAGGGAGGTCCAGTGGGATGCAGGGAAGACCCAGCCTTGGGACAGTCCAGAGCAGGGAGTGGTGGCTCGTCTCAGATGCGCTTGGCCTGGCCTATTGGCAACACACAGGAGGTGGGCATACCACATACTGGGAGGAAACGTGCAGTGCGCAGGAGGAATGTGGAGTCTGGATACAGCTGAATCATCAAGGCTCAGTAGATCCAACCGCTGCTTCTCTTCCTGGCCACGTGACTCCCTTGTGCCTCAGTTTATTCATGGGTAAAATGGGGATTGTAATAAAAACGCCCACCTTAGTGGTGTTGAGAGATAAAAGGCAATACCCGTGCAGCACCTGAAATGGTGCCTGGCATAGATTAAATAAATGGTAACTGCAACTGTTAGGAAAATTTGTTCAGCTCTGGGAGAAACAGGCCTCTCTGGAACAGAAGTTGGTCTCTGCTCAAGCAGATGTCACAGAGACAGGGAGAGGAAAGAGGGAGTAGCCTCATCCTCCCACAGGGTTGGCCAAAGCTCAGAGAAAGGGCAAAATGCAGAGGGAATGGTGGGGTCAAAGGCCAGCAGTGTGATTTGCACTGGATATTCTGGTAAAAGCAGGTGGTGTGATATTTCTGGAGTAGAGGAAGGAAGGGGGAGGCAGGGCCAAGCAGATGGCTGGGGGAGCAGGGGAGACTGCCTGTGGACCTGGTGGAGAAGATTCCGGAGCTGAAATCCCAACTGGGCCACTAGCTAACTGTAATCCTGTACCAGTTACTCAACACCTTCCCTCAGCTGGATTTCAGTTGCCCCATCTGCAACAGAATCACAGCAGTACCTCCTTCTGAGAGCAGGTCGAAGCTGAAATGAGGCAATGGAAGTCACCCACTGTGCTTGGGGCCCAGCACATGACAAGAGCCTGATAATGGTTAGTGGCCCTGGAAGGCCAGCGGCACAGCGTCCATGGCTTACAGATGGGGAGACTGAGTCCCAGATGAGGGCAGGACTGCTTAAGGTGGTAGAGCTGGGGTTTGAGTCCAGTTTCTGCACTGCTGAGCCCCACTGTGGACTTGAGCAGTGGGTATTCCACCTGTCTCTGCCTCCTCCCTGGAATCCATCCAGTAGATGTGCCAGATTATGTGTCCTTTGCACCCATACAGGGCAGGTCAGTGCGAGCATTCCTCTACCTCATGCACACTCTCATCCCCAAGAGCACCTCCGCCACACTCTGCCTTCATAGTACTTTATAATGTAGGGGCTCGAGAGGCCAGGTACTCACCCCCAGCAGCCATATTCTACCTGGGGTTCTACTTGCAGAAATTTTCACCATCATGGGCTTCTGGATTGATTCCCTCATTCAGCCAGAATTCACTGAGCACCTGTGGACACATCCAGGCCAAGAGGCAAGGTGTTGAGTGTGAGGGACAGAACTGCAACCTCACAGAGATCAGAGCCTGCAAGGGTGCATGTGCTCAGGGTCCTGACGAGGACAGACCCTCCCTCTCTGTCTTTCAGATCAGTTACACATCAGGGTTTCTCCTCTTGACTCTTGAGCCAAAATTGGGAGCCTTGAAAGATGGAGAGTTTGGTGGGAGGAAGAGAAATCAGAACCTGTGGTGTAGTTTTGGATGGTGTGGGAGGACAGCCATGCACCCTTTGTCGTCCAAGACACCAAATGAGAAACTTCCCCTTGGAACTGGGGCCAGATGTTAGGAACAGGCCACATCTCCCCTTACGAAGTGTGACCGGGGCCCTCGGCAGAGTAGGGGAGGCTTGGTGCGGTAGGAGGAGTGACGCCGTGGTTCGGACTGTTTCAGGATGGGATCCAGGAGCCGACCCCACAGAGGCAAGCTGCAAGCAGAGCGACCTGGGAGAGTCAGAGCCATCAAATGTGGTCACTGAGACCCTCATGGGAGGTGTTTCCCTCGGACCCGCCTTTGTCAAGGCATGTGAACCTGAGGGCAGCTCAGAGAGGTCTGGACTATCAGGGGAGATCTGGACAAAGTCTATCACACAACAGATCCATTTCAAGAAAACTTCAGGGCCTTACAAGGATGTCCCCACAGACCAGCATGGCCGTGAATCTGGTGCCTCGAGGAACAGTTCTAGTTTGTGGCCAAACCTCACCTCCCAAGAGAAGCCTCCTTCAGAAGACAAATTTGATCTGGTGGATGCTTATGGGACAGAGCCTCCAGACACCTACTCAGGGAAGAGGTCCTCCCAGTGTCGCGAGTGTAGGAAGATGTTCCAGAGTGCCTCGGCGCTCGAGGCACACCAGAAGACCCATTCTCGGAAGACACCATACGCCTGCAGCGAGTGTGGGAAAGCCTTCAGCCGGAGCACTCACCTCGCCCAGCACCAGGTTGTCCACACAGGGGCGAAGCCCCATGAGTGTAAGGAATGTGGGAAGGCCTTCAGCCGAGTCACCCACCTGACTCAGCACCAAAGGATTCATACTGGAGAGAAACCCTACAAATGTGGGGAATGTGGTAAAACGTTCAGCCGCAGCACTCATCTCACCCAGCACCAGCGGGTGCACACGGGGGAGCGGCCCTACGAGTGTGACGAGTGCGGGAAGGCCTTCAGCCAGAGCACGCACCTGACTCAGCACCAGCGCATCCACACCGGGGAGAAGCCCTACAAGTGTGACGCGTGTGGCAGAGCCTTCAGCGACTGCTCAGCCCTCATCCGACATCTGAGAATCCATTCTGGAGAGAAGCCATATCAGTGTAAGGTTTGTCCGAAGGCTTTTGCACAGAGCTCCTCCCTCATTGAGCACCAGAGGATCCACACAGGAGAGAAGCCTTATAAGTGCAGCGACTGTGGGAAGGCCTTCAGCCGTAGCTCAGCCCTGATGGTTCACTTGCGGATCCACATCACGGTACTGCAATGACCGGAAGTCGCCCCTCGGGGCATAGCACAGCGTCTTCATGGAGGCTCAATATCTAAGAGAAACCCTGAGTTCCTCAAGAGCCACAAACGGGGGGTGACTGATGAGCTGTCAAAATGATAGGGGCCTGAGGGCAGACTCGGCTGTCTAGGAACAACTCTGCATTTGAGGAACCCTTGTGAGCACAGGGTGATTCAGGCCAGCTGGAGAAGCTTCCAGAAGGGCCCCGAACTGCTACCCTCTATTTCCTACTCAGGACTGTCCCAGAGAGAAGGCAGCTGAGCTGAGGATTTAGACTGGTTCTGAGGGCCAGGGCAAATGAAGGCACACGTCTCTCAGAACTCAGCGTCCCAAGACGCTCTGGGCAGACAGACTGTAGCTTGTTCTCATGTGGTTCTTGCCTGCTTTTCTGCTGCTTAGCCCAGAAGGGACACCTGCCATGCCCACCTCTGTGCCTTGGCACCTACTGTTTCCACTCCAGCCTATTTTGTGCCTAACTCCAGGGCTGACTTTTGAGACTGCCTCTTCCATGATGCCTTTTCCACACTCTGCCTCTCTCATGGTTTCCTGTCGTAATCAGTGGTGCTGCTTGACACCTGCCCAACACGTTCCTGTCTCTCCTTTTCCTTCCACATCCCACCAGTCACCAGCGCTATTGTTTTAACCTAAAGCTTATCTCTAATTCACCTCCTTTTCCACCACTGCTACCTTATGTGAGCCCTCATTCCCTTTTGCCTGGATTATAGCCGGGGTCTCCTTCCTGACCCCTTCCTGCCTCTATTCTCTACCCCTGTATCACTCTCCAGGGGACTCTTGATATTACTCAGATCTGACTGTGTCACTCCAAGGTGGAAAGCTCTCCAACCCATCTCCTTCTACAGCACAGCTTCCCGAACAGGGTATAAGCATGCTGAGATGGAGGCTGCCCTGGGCCCCAAGCAACCTCTCCAGTTATCCTCATATGCGTGTATGAATAGTGTCATTTTTCTGTGCGTGCAGTGATGTGAAAATGGCCTCATCTCATACCATGGCTCCACCTTCCATACACCAGCCACACGGAACTACTGTGGTTCCCAAAGGAGCCATATGTTTTCCCACTTATGTGCCTTTGTACCTGTGCCTGGAACTCTCCTCTCTTTTTTTTTTTTTTTTTTTGAGACGGAGTCTTGCGTCTTGCTCTGTTGCCCAGGCTGGAGTGCAGTGGCGCGATCTCGACTCACTGCAAGCTCTGCCTCCCGGGTTCATGCCATTCTCCTGCCTCAGCCTTCCGAGTAGCTGGGACTACAGGCACCTGCCACCACGACCAGCTAATTTTTTTCTTGTTTGTTTTTTTTTTTTTTGTATTTTTAGTAGAGACAGGGTTTCACCGTGTTTGCCAGGATGGTCTCGATCTCCTGACCTCGTGATCCACCCACCTCGGCCTCCCAAAGTGCTGGGATTACAGGCGTGAGCCACCGCGCCCGGCCCTCCGTTTTCATCTAAGGTGTTTCAAATGTCGCCCAAAGAAGCCTCCCTGCCCTCCGGGGGCAGACTTCCGCTTGCCCTCTCTGCTTCCAGAGCACCTCCTAGATACCTCTCTTACAACTCCTACCACCTTGTTTTACTTATTTGCTCCTTGCAGAGCTTATAGTGAGCGTTTTCCAAGGATACTATAAGCTCCTGAGAGCAGGGGCCACGTCTTACTCTCAGTACCCACAACACACAGGACTCAGCAGGCCCTGACTCATGTCTCTTCCATGAATGTGACTGGTGCCCCCAGGAGGCAGCCACCATGCTGTCTCTGCCCCACGTTGTCCTTATGTATGTTTACATGGATGTCTCCCCAGCAGCTTGAACCCTGGAGAGCAAGAACAATCTGATTTTCCTGGGGGCCAGCACCCAGACAAGCCTGGCATGCAGTGGCCTCAATAAAATGTGACTGTATTGAGTCTCTTCCTAGGGCCCCAGATCCCCTGGTGTCATGGACTTAGTCTTTGCCAGCATTCTGTCCATGTGTTCTCTGGTCTTCTCCCACAATGCTGCATCCCTGTCCCATTTTTAGGGTCCATGTCTATCACTGGATCCTGCAGCTTCTCATTACTGTTAGGGTATTATTCTTCATGCCTCTGTTTCTGTGATGGTCTCATCATATGTGAACCATTTGACCTGGCGTATTGTGTACTAGTCACCGTCACCATCTCTCCCTATGTATCTCCCTGTATTTCGGGCCCATTCCCTCTATGTCAAGAGTAAATAGAGTCACAAAGACTGATGAGAAAGGTTCATAACATGAAGGTAAGACTCAGGGAGACAGAGACTTTGTGGAAGTATCTCTGAGGGAGTCCCAGACACAGGCAGAGAGGGCCACATACGATGTGGCAGAGGTTGAGAGACTGACAGAGGGATGACAGGCTTAGGGGAAAACTCAGAGACGAGAGATGCACATTCCCAGTGAAATGATTGCACAGGCTTCCAGCAGGCTGGAGGGAACAGAAAAGGCATGGGCCTGAATTCAGGCTGCAGAGCCTGACTCCTCCCTGCGGCTACTTTTGGGACCTAAGATAAGTGACTTTCCTGAACCTCCATGACCTCCTCATATGTAAACCAGGGACAGGACCCACCTTGTATAGTGCCTGACCCAAAGCCTGGCCCTGCACACTGTCTCTGACTCACAGCAATCATCAGCACCTCTCTTTGCCTCCTACTTGCTCAGTCTCTTTGTCACAAGAACTGGATCTCCATCCCCTTGATGCTCTGAGCATCTTCACCCATTTGGTCATTGAGACGTATCTGTCCATGTCTGTCTAAAAGGGGAGGAGATGAGGGAGAAAAAAGGGAATCTACTCAGAGCCCGTGTGTGCTGCCCAGTCTACCAAATAATTTATATACATCTCAATCCTCACACAACCATCCCTGTTTTATAGAGGAGGAAGTGGCTTAGAGAATGTAACTGACCAAAGTCACACTGCCAGGAACTGGAAGCACTAGGATTTGACAGCACATCCAAATATGTCAGCAATTTCAATAAACATGACTGTACTCAACAAACCAAGTGTAAAGACAAATTCTAACAGATTGAATTTCTTTTTGGACCAGCCATATGTTCTTTAGAAAAGACACATCTAAAACAAGGATATGGGAAGTTGAGGGCAAAGGGATAGAAAAGGATACACAAGGTAGGCATGAAACTGAAGAAAGCTGATGGGGCTGCATTAATCACACAAAACAGACATTAAGGTATAAAAGCATTTTAGGAATCATAGGGTCACTATGTTTTTATAAAAGAAACAATCTATTAGGCAGATGTAATAGTTCAAAACCAGGCACATAATATGAGTCTTGTAGAACAGAATCACAGTGAGAAACTGATGAAAGCTCAAGTGTACTTGGAAGTGCTAACATTCTTTATGATAGAAAACATTTGAACAGGCCGGGTGCGGTGGCTCACACCTGTAATCCCAGCACTTTAGGAGGCTGAGATGGGCAGATCACTTACGCTCAGGAGTGCAAGGCAAGCCTGAGCAACATAGTGAAACTGTCTACAAAAAATATGAAAATTAGCCAGCCTGGGCTGGGCACAGTGGATCACACATGTAATCCCAGCACTTTGGGAGGCCAAGACAGGCAGATCACGAGGTCAGGAGATTGAGATCATCCTGGCTAACACGGTGTGTAACCCCTTCTCTCCTAAAAACACAAAAAATTGGCCAGGCACGGTGGCTCACGCCTGTAATCCCAGTACTTTGGGAGGCCAAGGCAGGCGGATCACGAGGTCAGGAGTTCGAGACCAGCCTGACCAGCATGGTGACATCCCGTCTCGACTAAAAATACAAAAAATTAGCTGGATGTGGTGGTGTGTACCTGTAATCCCAGCTACTAAGGAGGCTGAGGCAGGAGAATCGCTTGAACCCGGGAGGCAGAGGTTGCAGTGAGCCAAGATTGCACCATTGCACTCCAGCCTGGGCAACAGTGCGAGACTCTGTCTCAAAAAAAAAAAAAAAATTAGCCAGGCATGGTGGCACACGCCTGTAGATCCAGCTAATCAGGAGGCTGAGGCAGGAGAATTGCTTGAACCCGGGAGGCAGAGGTTGCAGTGAGCCGAGATTGGGTGACTGCATTCCAGCCTCGACAACAGAGTGAGACTCCGTCTCAAAAAAAAAAAAAAAAAAAAAAAAGGCTGGGCACAGTGGCTCACACCTGTAATCCCAGCACTTTGGGATGCCCGAGGCAGGTGGATCACCTGAGTTCACGAGTTTGCGACCAGCCTGGCCAACATGGTGAAACCCCGTGTCTACTAAAAATACAAAAAATTAGCCAGGCGTGGTGGTGGGCGCCTGTAATCCCAGCTACTCAGGAGGCTGAGGCA
Source organism: Symphalangus syndactylus (assembly GCF_028878055.3). Classification (NCBI taxonomy): domain Eukaryota; kingdom Metazoa; phylum Chordata; class Mammalia; order Primates; family Hylobatidae; genus Symphalangus; species Symphalangus syndactylus. The sequence continues at coordinate 20,267,515 of NC_072435.2, read as the reverse complement.
GGAGAATTGCTTGAACCCAGGAGGCAGAGGTTGCAGTAAGCCGAGATTGTGCCATTGCACTCCAGTCTGGGCAATAAGAGCAAAACTCCATTTCAAAAACAAACAAACAAAAAAAACAACTCAACCCAGAATTTTTTTTTTTTTTTTTGAGACGGAGTCTTGCTCTGTTGCCCAGGCTGGAGTGCAGTGGTGTGATCTCGGCTCACTGCAAGCTCCGCCTCCCATCAACCCAGAATTCTATATCCAGTGCAGACACACTTAAAGAACGAAGGCAAAATACAAACATCCTCAAATGAAGCAAACCTAAGATATGTATTTCTTGCCAGCAGACTTGCCTGAAAAGAAATGCCACAGGAAACTCCTGGTAGAAGGGAAATGATACCAGAGGGAAAGCGGGAACTTTGGGAATTAAACAATAGTAATAGAGATCGCACAAATATTTTATCTTTAAAATATGGCTGGAGGCGGCTGGGCGCGGTGGCTCACGCCTGTAATCCCAGCACTTTGGGAGGCTGAGGCGGGCGGATCCCAAGGGCAGGAGATGGAGACCATCCTGGCTAACACGGTGAAACCCCGTCTCTACTAAAAATACAAAAAAATTAGCCGGGTGTGGTGGTGGGTGCCTGTAGTCCCAGCTACTTGGGAGGCTGAGGCAGGAGAATGGCGTGAACCCAGGAGGCAGAGCTTGCAGTGAGCCAAGATCACACCACTGCACTCCAGCCTGGGCGACAGAGCAAGACTCTGTCTCAAAAAATAAAAGGAAAAAACAAATATGGCTGGAGGCCGGGTGCGGTGTAATCCTAGCACTTTGGGAGGCCGAGGTGGACAGATCACTTGAGCTCAGGAGTTTGAGACCAACATGGTGAAATACTGTCTCTACTAAAGATACAAAAAAATGACCAGGTGCGGTGGCTCACACCAGCACTTTGGGAGGCTGAGGTGCTTGGGATCACAAGGTCAGGAGTTTGAGACCAGCCTGGCCAGCATGGTGAAACCCCATCTCTACTAAAAATACAAAAAATTAGCTGGGCATGCTGGTGGGTGCCTGTAGTGCCAGCTACTCCGGAGGCTGAGGCAGGAGAATTGCTTGAACCTGGCAGGCGGAGGTTGCAGTGAGGCGAGATCACACCACTGCACTCCAGCCTGGGCAACAGAGCGAGATTCTGGAAAAAACAAAACAAAACAAAAAACAAAAAAGCAAAAGCAAACAAACAAAACTCAATAGTAAGAAAACAAACAGGCCAGGCACGGTGGCTCATGCCTGTAATCCCAACACTTTGGAAGGCCGAGGCAGGTGGATCACTTGAGGTCAGGAGTTGAAGACCAGTCTGGCCAACATGGTGAAACCCCCTCTCCAGTAAAAATACAAAAATCAGCCAGTGTGGTGGCACATGCCTGTAATCCTAGCTACGCAGGAGGCTGAGGGAGTTGAATCACTTGAACCTGGGCGGCGGAAGTTGCAGTGAGCTGAAATCATGCCACTGCACCCCAGCCTGGGCAACAGAGCATGACTCCATCTCAAAAAAAAAGAAAAGAAAAGAAAAAAGAAAACAACCCAATATTTTAAAGTGTGCAAAATATATAAAGAGACATTTCATCAAAGATGCTATATAGATGGCAACTAAGCACATGTGGAAAAAATGCTTAACGTCATCAGACATTAAGGAAATGCAAGGAAAACCACTATTAGATATGTCTACACACCTATTAGAATGGCTAAAATAAACTTTTTTAAAAACTAAGCTGGGGCCGGGCGTGGTGGCTCACACCTGTAATCCCAGCACTTTGGGAGGCTGAGACGGGTGGATCATCTGAGCTCAGGAGTTGGAGACCAGCCTGGCCACCCAACAAGGTGAAACCCCGTCTCTACTAAAAATACAAAAATTAGCTGGGTGAGGTGGTGGGTGCCTGTCAGCCCAGCTACTCAGGAGGCTGAGGCACGAGAATCACTTGAACCCGGGAGGTGGAGGTTGCTGTGAGCCAAGATCACGCCATTGCACTCCAGCCTGGGCAACAAGAGCAAAACTCTGTCTCAAAAACAAATAAACAAGAAAAGGTTTTAAAAATTGATAAACCACTAGCAAGAGAGAGAGGACACATCAGGCTTGAGAGAAGTGACCTCATCATAGACTGTGCAGACATTAAAATGCATAGGCATATTAGGAACTAGATATTACTAAGGCAGTAAACCAGACCACTAGCAAATTCGTTGAAAAACACAATTTATCAACTATTAGTTGATAATACTGATACGCATCTTCTGTGTGCCAGGACCTTGAGGCCCTGCTCCAGGCAGAAACTCGGCAGTGGTTGGGAAGGCATCAGATGTCAGATGGCACAAGAGGACTCAGAGCTGAGGGACAATGGGAAAGAACACAGAGGAATCCAGCCATTTCCACAGCGCCCAGCTCTGCCGTGGGAGGCTGGGAACAGCCCAGCACTACCACCCTGTGACTGGGAGGACCAGACCACAAAATGCAGCTTCCCTGAACCTCTTCTTGGTGATGGGGTTGATGTGGTCAAGGTAGAGACGGGTATGTCCGGAGCCTCAAGCAACCTGCCCATACCTGCTGGGACCAGGCCGAGGTGCCCAGGGAGTAAGAGGCAGCATCCTCGAAGAGCACAGATGAAAGAGGCCCTGAGAAGTGTTGGTTGGCCAGGTGCTGTGGCTCACATCTGTAATCCCAACACTTTGGGAGGCTGAGGCGGGAGGATCACTCGAGCCCAAGAGTTCAAGACCAGCCTGGGCAACATAGTGAGACTCATCTCTACAAAAAATAAATAATAGAAAGAAAAACGTGAGTTGGCCAGGCATGGTGGCTCACGCCTGTAGTCCCAGCCATTCAGGAGGCTGAGGTGGGAGGATCACTTAAGGCCAGGAGTTCAAGACAAGCTTGGGCAACACACTGAGACCCTGTCTCTACAAAAAATAATAATTAGCCAGACGTGGCGATGCATGCCCAGGCTCCCAGCTACTTGGGAGGCTGAGGCAGGAGGATCGCTTGAGCCTGGGAGGTCAAAACTGCAGTGAGCCGGACTGCACCACTGCACTCCAGCCTGGGTGACAGTGTGAGACCCTGTCTCAAAAAAGAAAAAAGAAAAGAAAAATGTGCTCTTAAGAGCCAGTTCTCCACTCCTCTACCTCAGGAGCCACCCCAGAACCCATCCACTTTGAGGACACAAGATCCCAGCCCACTCAGCCCTGGGAGTCCAAAGACATTTTAAACAGAGCCTCTCTTCACATTTATTAATTCCTGGGAGGAATGAGGGAGCCTTCTCCAGCCCCCCAGGGACCCCGGCCTTCTGCTGCAACAGGAGGGGAGGGAGCCAGTCCAGAATCCCCGGCACTTCTGAGGACACCAACAGCACCCTGGGCCCGCGGCTGCATCAGCTTTCTAGACAACGGAGGAAAAGAGAAACGGTGGAGGAGGGGAAACCCTATGCCCTCCTCCTCGCGGAAATCAAGGCCGACCTCCCTGACGTCCCCCCGGAAGGAAGCGCGTGATCGGCTGCCGGCCGAGACCCCCATCTGCGCCTCCAGCCGCAGGGCCTTTGCTGGGCGGTTCCTCGCCCACAATTCCCCCACGAGCCCTGGGGAGACCCAGCGCTAACCACGGTGCCCAAGGGAGGAGCCGGGAGAGGCCCTGAGGTGCGCACAGCCCCGGCAAAGGCCAGCAGACGGAACCAGCACCCGGGGCCCAGGGAAGCGTCACCTGCCACCAGGAGCTGCACAGGGTCGCTGAGCTCCGACTCGAAGGTGTTGGGCCCCCAGGAGCGGTAGCGGCACCGGTAGTCGCCAGCGTGCTGGGGCCCCACGAAGACCAGCTCGAGGTTCGCCGCGGCCCCGGGGGTGCGGACCGTCTGCACGGCCTTCGTCTCGCCGTCGCGCAGCAGCTCGAAGGTGACGTCGGGGATGGGCCCCTCGCAGCGCAGGACGGCGTCTCGGCCCGCGGGCACCGCCCCACTCCACGCTGCCCGGAGCTGAGGCCTGGGAGCGGGTCCTGGGCGGAGCGGGCGGGCGGTCGGGCCAGGCCACACCCCGCGCCTGCGCCTCAGCCCCGGCTTCCTCTTCCCTCCGTCTCCTTCCCGGGGGCAGAGGGCTCCTCCGGCCCCGCCGAGCTGCGCCCGCTGCCTTCACACCCGGGACGTCCGCGCGACACGTGAGTGTCTGCTGTTCCCCGCACCCCTCCCCCAGGACCGTGGAAGTCCCGGATTCGGGCCTGCCCTGGGGCTTCTGCGGTCCCCAGCCTCGGGCACTCTGACGGGTGAAGGGAAGAAGAAATGATGGAGAAAACGGTGCTCCTTCGTGGAGGGACCAAAAAAGGACATACGATCTATGTCAATAGATGAAGGTTTTCCCTCCATAAGTTTAACTTTAAAAGTGTATTTAAGGTGCCGGGCGCAGTGGCTCACACCTGTAGTCCCAGCACTTTGAGAGGCCGAGGCAGGCGGATTGCCTGAGCTCAGGAGTTCCAGACCAGCCTGGGTAACACGGTGAAACCCCGTCTCTACTAAAATACAAAAAATTAGCCGGGCGTGGCAGCGTGCGCCTGTAATCCCAGCTACTCGGGAGGCGGAGGCAGGAAAATTGCTTGAACCTGCGAGGCAGAGGTTTCAGTGAGCCAAGATCGCGCCACTGCACTCCAGCCCGGGTGACAGAGTGACACTCCGTCTCAAAAACAAACAAACAAACAACAAAAAACAAAACAAAACTGTAAGGAATCAAAGGTTACAAAATCCTGGAAGATTTTGGTGATGCTGTTGATAATTTCAGGGAAATTAATGAAGTACACGTAAGTACTTGATTTAAATGTGTATTCTATTCAATAGTTTGAGTATCTTGCCATGGAAGATACTTAGCCCAGCCTAGCAGAAAAGTGCAATATGTATAATATACTTTCGCTTTTAAAAGTTATATTCCCTATCCATTTTGAAATGCTGGGCAAACTACATGAAGTTATTTGCAATTAATTGAGAGCTAATCAGGAATTTTGAAAGCTTGATTGGATTAACAAACTACAATGTTGAAATTTGGTAAAATCATAATGTTGATTTTTACTGTGAAACGTTTTCTTCTAAGATAGATATACACATCCTAGTTTAATTTTGTGTCTTAGTGTGGATTTACAAATTTACTACAGTTATTCTGAGCCCAGGAACCCAATCAGATTTCAGGCCAGTTTGATACTGGCTGTTCTTAATTCTAACAGGAGAGTAGGACATCATACTAAATGTTATGTCAGTGGGACTGTGTTGTCTGTGGAGCTTAGTAAATTAATCATTTTCTTCAGACTTTAAGGAGAGTGATAAATAAAATTTGGAGTCATAGGATATAGATGTACAATTTAAAGATTAAACATTTTTTTTTTTTTGAGATGGAGTTTCGCTCTTGTTGCCCAGGCTGGAATGCAGTGGCACGACCTGGACTCACTGCAAACTCCACCTCCCGGGTTAAAGCGATTCTCCTGCTTCAGCCTCCCAAGTCGCTGGGATTACAGGCATGTACCACCACAGCTGGCTAATTTTGTATTTTTAGTAGAGACAGGGTTTCTCCACGTTGGCCAGGCTGCTCTTGAACTCCTGACTTTGTGATCCACCCGCCTTGGCCTCCCAAAGTGCTGCGATTACAGGCATGAGCCACCTTGCCTGGCCAAGGTTAAACATTTTTCATCAATTGTGGATGGTGGCTTATAACACTGCAAGAATAGGCTGGGCATGGTGACTCACAACTGTAATCCCAGCACTTTGGGAGGCAGAGGCGGGCAGATCACAAGGTCAGGAGTTCAAGATCAGCCCGGCCAACATAAAAAAACCCCGTCTCTACTAAAAATACAAAAATTAGGTGGGCATGGTGGCATGCGCCTCTAATACCAGCTACTTGGGAGGCCGAGGCAGGAGAACTGCTTGAACCCAGAAGGTGAAGGTTGCAGTGAGCTGAGATTGCACCACTGCACTCCGGCCTGCAAGAATAAAAGTAAGTTATCCAAAAAAAAAGGAGAAGAAAAGGGAGGAAGGAAGGAGAGAGATGGGGTGGGGGGGAGATAGAGAAATAAACAGAAAGAAGGAAGAAAAAAGAAGAAAGAAAAGAGAGAAAGAAGGAAGGAAGAAAGAAAGAAGGAAAGAAAGGAAGGAAAAAAAGAAAAGAAAAAAGAGGAAGAAGGAAAGAAAGAAGGAAAGAACGAAAGGAAGAAAGAAAGAAGGAAAGAAAGAAAGGAAGAAAGAAAGAAAGAGGGAAGAAAGAAAGAAAAGAAGAAAGGGAAGAAAGGAAGGAAGAAAGAAAGAAAGAAAGAAAGGAAGAAAAGAAAAAGAAAGAAAGAAAGAAAAAGAAAGGAAAGAAAGAAAAAAGAAGAAAGGAAAGAGAAAACGGTCCTCCCAGCAAAGGGCACGACTTCAAGGTCTGGAGGTCAGACCTGTGCCCTCAGGCTCTGCTGGGCTCTGAGTCCTGCAGACGTCGATGAGGAAATCAGAGGGACAAACAGAGCTGGGGACGGCGGGGATGGGGAGAAGGACACATCAGCCGTGCGCCTGCGGGACCGGGGCCGGGGCGGGGCGTCCAGTATGACGACTGACATGGCCAGTAAGGAAAACAGGGCAGCCACAGAGCTGCAGGGATCTGACCAAGAAAACCTGGGTCCAGCCTCCCTGCTGCCGACCACCATGCTACACGTGACCTACGGGCTTGCGTCCGTGGGAAATAAGCCGAAATTCCAGGCGTCCCCAGACCCTCGACCACCGATCGCCTGCTCCCCGCCGGGGTAGGCGATGGGGGCTGAACCAAGACCCAGAGCGCTGCCGTCGGACGCCCAAGGAAAGAGGGGAAAGACAGGAGGCCCCGAGGGGCACTGAACCCGCGCCCGCCCTCGCTGGTGCCCCGTGAGCTCACCGTCCACGCGCAGCTCCAAGCGCTCGCTGGGCGCGGAGCCCGCGAAAGGCGGCTTCAGGTCCACGTAGACGCAGCTGTAGTTGGCGGAGTCAGCCACGGAAATGTTGTGCAGCTCGAAGAGGGCCTCGGTCCCAGCGGGGCTCTGGAAACGGTGCACGCGGCGCCCGCCCCCGTCCTCGCGCACCAGGGCGAAGCGCGCGCCCTCCAAGGGCGCCAGGCACCGCAGCCGCAAGGCCCTGCCGGACTCCGGCTCCGAGGAGAACTCCGGTGCGGGCAGCGTCTCTGCGGAGCAGCACGCGAGCTGACCCGGGCGCCCCGCGGATGGCTCGGCCCTGACGCGTGGTCTGGGCTCACGCTCTTTGCCTTGGCTGCGTCTTCTGCCCGCAGTGATCTGGCCAGCTTCCTCCCTCGCCTCCTCGGGCCCGCCCCACCTTTCCATCCCAGTCCTTCTTGGATATCTCACATGCACCCTTTCACTGTTTCTTAGTAATTTGTTTGTCTACAGACACAGGCGGGAAGCGGGGACGGGGACATGTTTTGTGTATGGCTTGATGCCTGGTGCACGATGCCGCTCAGTAGTGGATTTGCTCCACGAGCGTCTTCTGGGCACCGCCCCAATGCCCGCGCCACCGAGGGGCCCCTGTGGTCCGCTGGGCATGGGGTTCGCTGTCCAGTGCTCAGAGTATGCTAAATACCATCAGGCCAAAGGCAAGCGAGCGGAGGAGCTGCCTCAGCAGAGGCCCTCAGTGCTCACCCAGACCTGGCAGCTGGGATGGGACCCTGGCTAGGTGGTACCCCCTGTGGCCTAGGCCAGAACTGTTCACCCAGTTATTCTCTGTGGGGCCTGAAGGTTGTCACGCTTATCGTCCTATTTGCAGTTTAGGACCCTGAATCCGGGGGTGGGCGGGTAAAGTTGGGATTGGACCCTGGCCCAGAGCGCTGCACTTCCCCAGACTACACCTGGTACTGCTTCTGCTCCCCAGGGACCCAGCCGCGTCCCTGTCCCTGCTGGCCCCGGCTCACCATCACTCAGAATCAGCTCGACCGGCGCGCTGTCCCCGGACCAGGTGTTTTGGTTGTCATGCAGCCGGTAGCGGCAGGTGTAGTGACCTCCATCCCCCAGGGCCACCGCGTTCAGGTGAAAGAAGATGCGGTCTGGGCTGGTGCTGCTCCTGGGTACCAGCAGCTCTTTCTCCCCGCGCCGCAGCTGGAAGTCCACACCACTCAGGGGAGCCATGCAGGTGAGGGTCACCTCGCTGCCGGGGCGCAGGACCTGGGTGGACTCTCCACGGTGCATCAGCACAGGCGGTGGTGGTGCAGCTGCAATGCAGGCAGCGTTACTAGGCTGCCCCATCCGTGGAGCTGCCCTCTGCCCATTCCCCAGACCTCTGCCCTCCGGGTGGCAACCCCAGGAACACCCTTCCATTCTTTTTTTTTTTTTTGAAACGGAGTTTCGCTCTTGTTGCCCAGGCTGGAGTGCAGTGGCGCCATCTCGGCTTACTGCAACCTCTGCCTCCCAGGTTCAAGGGATTCTGCTGCCTCAGCCTCCCGAGTAGCTGGGACTACAGGCACCTGCTACCACACCTGTCTAATTTTTGTATTTTTAGTAGAGACAGGGTTTCATCATGTTGGAGAGACTGGTCTTGATCTCTTGACCTCATGATCTGCTGGCCTCAGCCTCCCAAAGTGCTGGGATTATAGGCATGAGCCACCGGACCCAGCCCACCCTTCCATTCTTTGGGCATCCTCTGCTCAAACTCCTTTGTAACCATCAGACCCAGGCAACTGTGTGGCCAGCTTTCTGGACCTGGTCCTGGGCAAGGGCATTCAGCATGGAGGTCAGGGTGAATGTGGTCATGCCCCCTGTATCCTCCTCCCCCAACAGCCCCCCGAGATGGTTCCCACAGCCACCGAGCTCTTCAATGGTCACAGTAGCACTGGGCTCAGAGAGGGCGCCTTCCCCATGGGTCCGGTAGTTGCAGCTATAGTTGCCAGCCCGATGGACTGGAAAGGTGGCCTCCACATCCTTCTGGGCTTCAGGCACCTCCAGAAACTCATGGTCGCCTTCCCGCCTCAGCAGAAAAGTCACACCCCGCAGCCCGCCTCGGCACACTGCTGTTGTGTTCAGGCCGGGGGTGATCCAGGACACTGGCGTCATTGAGAGCCAGGGAGCAGGCAAGGACTCTGTGGGTGGGTGGAGTTGAAGAGCGGTTCTGCATAACATGGGAAACGTGGGAAGCCCAGCAGAACCTGGCCCCACACTCAAAACTGTGAAGGAGACAGGGACGGAGGGCATTGCTGGGAGAAGGCAGGCAGGCACCAGTGGAAACAAGGCATATGGCAAGAGAAAAGAGTGTGTGGGAGCTGTACGGCATGCCGGCCCTGCTGGGGACACAGCCATGTATTCCTCACAACACTCTGGGGTTAACACAGACATCATCCCCATTTGACAGATGGGAAGATTGGGGCTCAGAGACATCAGGTGACTTGGAGGAAGGAAGACCCCCCAATCAACAACCTACCCACTGCCTCCTGGCCCCCAATTCATGCCCCGGCTCACTTGGCCCTGTCAGCTCCAGGAGCTTGCTCAGCTGGGTCCATCCTGTGGACAAGCCTGAGCGGCAGCGGTAGCGGCCCTGGGTGTCACCTGTCAGCAGGAACTGGTGCTCGATGGCAGGTGAGTCAAGATGCACAGGCTCCTGGGCCACCCCATTCTTGAACAGCTGGAAGTCTGGGGTCTCCAGGCGGGCCTGGCACGTCAGCGTCACATTGGCCGAGGGTTTCAGCAGCGATTCGGACTCTGCCCACAGGCTGGGCTGGGGGTCATAAACTGCAAAGGGGTGGCTGGGCTCAGCTCAGTGCCAGAGAGACAGGGCTCCCCCACGGCCTGGGCCCGCCACTCCCAGACCTCACCCCTGCACTCACATGTGGCTGCTTCTGTCCCTGGGCCCCAGGGGAGACCTGCAGAGACAGCCCCCATGAGGCTCCCGTTCCCGCTGCCTCCCGCCCCAGGGACCCAGACCCCAGGAGGCCTCACCCCAGAGCAAGAGAAAGACCACCAGCATGGACATGATGGTCGCGCTCACTCCGGTGCAGTGAGTGTCTGGGGTGAGTGTCTGCAGCGATGAGGCCCCGAGGGAGGGCGGCTCGGGCGGCTCGGGCACTGACCTCTTCCCTTGTTTGTCCTTCCCGGAAGGCAGGGGCAGGGCCCATGGGGTCAGGGCAAAGGGTGAACTTCTGAGGCCTCAGGATGCCCAGCAACAATTATAATCAATAATCATGTATGATTAATAAACTAAATCAAGAGTGATAAAATGATGCTAAAACCACCTCATCCTCATTTCAGTGTTGGATCCTGGATCCTGTTCTAGAAGGAGACGCTGAGTTCTCCCCACTCTACCTGGAGCTGCTGAGGTCAAGTGGAGAGTGCCAGGGCTGAAGCCCAGCGAGCCCCTCCCCGTCACACCACACCGCACGTGACACCAAAGGTGGGGTTCACTTCACTTTCTGCGGTTGCCCTCACATGGGCTGTCTGAAGGTGCACCGTCACTCTTCCTGAGGACTGTGGTTCCTTCTCCATCACTGGTTCATTCTGCATGGCGTGACCCACCACGGCTCTGGGGTCAGATTCCCACCCAGGTCATTTGGCTGAGACCTGCACGTCCCAGGCCTACCTGTGCCATGTGCTCAGTTACCTGAGCTGCTGGTGGCCACTCATGTGGCTATAGCCTGCTGCCTGGAGGCCACGCCTCCCGCTTCCCCTGCCTCCCCCTCTCCCTGTGGCCTCTCTCTCACCACAGCCTGTTGGGATGGAACAGGACAGGGGTGAGACTGTGGTGCTTTCACACTCAGCCTCCATGGACATCCTGTCATTCCCACCCCGGGAGGTCTGGTCCCCACCCTGGGTGTCCCAGCCTAGCTCCGCTACGAGTGTGAGGGCCCAGGGCAACCGCCTAGCCCTCATCTGCCCCTGCACTGCATCCCCCCCACTCACTCATTCCACAGGCATTTATTGAGTATCTACTGTGTGCAGATGCAAAGAAGACAGTGGGATAACTGGGCAAGGAGCATTCCGGGCAGAGGGAGCAGCCAGTGCAAAGATGGGAGATGCGGTTGCAGTGAGAAGGAGCCGAGGAGACCAGGAGTTGAGGCGACTACAGAGCGATTGCAGAGCTCAGAGACGTGATGAAGACCAGCTGCGCACTGCAGCGGCTCTGGCTTCTGCTGTGAGGGACGGAGAGCTGTGGAGACGCCCTCTGTTTGGTCCCATTTCCCTATTGCTGAGCACCTGCTGCATGCTCTCTGTCCTGCTCAGAGCCAGTACCTGGAGGGAGGCTGTGTGTTCTGGGTGGACTGGGGGAGAATGCATTCTTTGCAGAAGAGACAACCAGGTGCTGAGGCCTGAAGTTATAACCAGACCTGGGGCACTCAGACAAGGACTGGTGGCCAGCCAGAGGAGCAGAGCTCAGGGTGTGCACAGAACTCAGAAGTCAGATCATTGAACAGTGGCTGAACCTTTCAGTCCATTGGCAGTGAGGCAGCCCAGGCAGCCAGAGGCCTGGTCAAATCTGAGGTCTGCAGAGATGGAGCTGTCAGTCTGTTTCCTTTGGCAGTCCCAACACCAGCCTCGTTGCACCCTCCTCTTAGCTCTCCTGGGTTCTCCAGCCCTGAGGGTGGTGGCAGCTTCCTGCAAGTATCCAGCTCTGAGATTCTGCAACATCCACTTTTGCTCTCTGAGCCTTGCAAAACCTGCACAGTCCCTGACTTATATCCCCTCTGTTTGAAATACCTAGTGTGGTTTCTATTTCCTGACTTGACTCTGACTGGTGTGGTATTTGGTATAAAGAAGGTTCCCTGGCCAGGTGCAGTGGCTCATGCCTATAATCCCAACACTTTGGGAAGCTGAGGCAGGAGGATCACTTGAGCCCAGGAGTTTGAGACCCGCCTAGGCAATATGGTGAGACGCTGTCCCTGCAAAAAATTTTAAAATTAGCCAGGTGTGGTGATGCAAGTCTGTCATCCCAGCTGCTTGGGAGGCTGAGGTGGGAGGATCACCTGAGCCTAAGAAGTCGCGGCTGCAATAAGCCGTGATTGCACCACTGCACTCCAGCCTGGGTGACTGAGTGAAACCCTGCCTCCTTCCCCAAAAAAGAAAAGTCCCATGAAACAGACCTACAAAGGTGAGATTCTGGGATTGATCTGGTTCTGACCTCGGTCAGGAATGCAGTGCTGAGCCTCTTGCCAACAGAATATGAGACACTAGAAAGCCATAGCATGCGGTTTCATCATGTTTAACTGTCACCTGTGGTTGCCTGAGATGAAGTGCTGACTGGAGCGAGCACCTTAGGAGACACAGTGGCCACTGCACGGAGCAGCTGGTAGCAGCAACGGTGACCATGTGGACTGTGGGGTGGGTTGGCTGCTTTTGACAGTGCCAGAGAACTTAAAGAAATAGCCACACCTGTCGGAGACCCCAGTTCTTGCCCACCTTTGCATGGACGAACCTCTCGCCAAAGTGGAGCTTGCCGCCCTCCCTGGGGTAAGAGCCCATCCCACATGTCCCCAGCCAGGCCAGGGTGGCCGGTGGGCTATCGTCAAAGGGACTGTGCATCCAGGGTTCTCCACACCCAAGGCCGCCCCTGCACTCCCAGCAGGAGGGCGCCCGCACCGGCGGCCTGAAAAAGGCTGGGCCAGCAGACAGCGCACTCACGCCCGGGACCCCGCAATGCCGCGTGTCCGCGACCTCCCGCTCAGGGCGTCCTCGGGTCAGAGCGCAGCGCGGCCCCCGTGCCGCTTCTGGTGCTCGTTGAGGTTGCAACGGTGGCTGAAAGGCTTCCCGCACTCGCCGCAAGCGTAGGGCCTCTCGCTCGTGTGCGTGCGCCGGTGGCTTAAGAGCTCCGACTTGCGCACGAAGGCTTTGCTGCAGTGGGCGCAGACGAACGGCCTCTCTCCAGAGTGCAGGCGCTGGTGCTGGCGCAGCTCGGAGCTGCCGCGAAAGGCCTTGCCGCAGTCGGCGCACTCGAAGGGCCGCTCATCAGTGTGCGTGCGCTGGTGCTGCAGGAGCTGCGAGCTCTCGCGGAAAGCCTTTCCGCACTCGGCGCAGGGGAAGGGCTTCTCGCTGCTGTGCGTGCGCCGGTGCTGCCGCAACCCCACCACACGCACGAAGGCCTTGCCGCAGTCGGGACAGGCGTGTGGCCGTGCGCCCGCGTGGATCTTCAGGTGCTCGGCCAGGTTGGAGCTCTGGCTGAAGGCCTTGCCACAGTCCGGGCAGGCGTGCGGCCGCGCGCCCGTGTGCACGCGCCGGTGCTCCAGGAAATTGGAGTTCCAGCTGAAGGCCTTGCGGCACTCTGGCACTCGTAGGGCTTCTCGCCCGTGTGCGTGCGTCGGTGCTGCACCAACGTGGTGCTTCGGCCGAAGGACTTGCCGCAGTCCGGGCAGCGGAAGGGCTTCAGGCTGCTGTGCGTCTCCTGGTGGTGGATGAGCTGCGAGTGCGCGCGGAAGGCCTTGCCGCACTCCCCGCAAGCGTAGGGCTTCTCTCCGCTGTGGATGCGCTGGTGCTGGCTGAGGTTGGAGCTCCAGGCGAAGGCCTTGCCGCACTCGGGGCACGTGTACGGCTTCTCGCCTGTGTGCACGGGCCGGTGCTGCAGCAAGTAGGAGCCCTGGCTGAACGCCTTGCCGCACTCCCCGCACCGGCAGCCCGGCTCCTCTGGGAGAGGCGAAGGGCGCAACGCCCGGTCTGCAGGCTCGCTCCCGGACCCAGCCCCGTCCCGCCCACCGTCTGCGGGGCCCAGCTCCCTGCTGGGGCCTCCCTGTTCATCCGCCGCCCCCAGTGTGGCTTGCTGCCGCTGACCGTCCCCTGCCTCCCTGGGGATCTCCGTGGAGTTCTCCCAGGCCCCCCAGCCTCCAGACACAGCCCCCTCAGAGGGGCCCCTCGTGGCAGTCTTCACATTGCAGAGGCCCTGGCCTTCCTCTGGGGCCACCTGCAGCGTCCACCCTCCTGGGGACTCCATCTCGCGCCTGTGACCTAAAACAGGAGAGAAAAGGCAAGTGCCTTAGAGAATACAAAGAACACCAGACAGAGGGGGACACGACGGTGGGTGGGCTGTCATCCCCCACTCTTCTCCTCCAGGGCCGTGGATGCCCAGTGCCCTTGGAGCCTGGAGCAGCAAGGCCAGCAGACGAGCTAGACACTCAGGGGACGGGCCAGCACTCTGGGCCTGCCTGACAGGGCCACGTGCACATCCCCACACCCGGCCCGGCTCAGCAGGAGGGGAGGGGGCGCCAGCATCGGGGAAGGACTCAAAGCTGCCCACGCACCTGCACTGGCCCTACTGTGGCACCACTCCCCTCCCCTTGCTTGACGGGGTGGGGCCCCGTGCCAAGCAGGTGGAGACTCCAGTTTGTGAGGAAGACGATGGACCCATCTCCATTCCAGGAGGCTGGAGGACACCGCCTGACCCAAACACAGCTATGTCTGCCTCACCCACTCCACCCTGGCTGGATCCCTGGGTAGTCCCCTCCACACAATATGGGCAGCATGTCCAGGCTGGAGGATCTCAGTGGCTGTTACCCAGGCAATGTCCACACCAGGCCTCTGTGCAGGTCAGACCAGGTGGTCCAAGGCATGGGGTGGCTGTGCAGCCCAGATCCCTGAGAGAGAGCGAGAGAGAGAGGCCAAGGGTGGGAAGGCCTCCTTGGTCCTGAGGCCATGCCTGCCTGTCCAGCCGATCCTTCCCACAGTGAAGTCTCTACAGCGAGCAAAACTCATCCCCATTTGCCCTGAGCACCTTATCATCCTTGTGTAGTCTCCAGCCCCGCTGCCAAGGCAGGGCAGGGACAAGTGTGTGGATGGTGCCGTACTTGGAGGTGGGGCCTGGAAGGGGCCCAGGGGAGCCTCTTGCTCCTCTCCCTCCTCTGTCCTGGGGACCAGCTCCTCTTGGGGATTGGGGGCTGGCACCTGGGGACAGGAAGGTAGCAGGGCAGGGTGAGGTGTTCAGCCTAGCAGATCTGAGGTGAAAACAAGGGGCATGCAGTGCCATGACCCACCCTTCTCTGCACCTGCAGTTCTCAGGACACAGTGCAGAGCGCACAGGTGTGGACTGGAGATCTCTGACTCTGCCGCCCAAGCCAAGACCACCAAATCCCACCTGTCACCATCCCTTTCCCACAGCCCCCAGGCCCTCTCAGCCACCAATCCCCCACTGGCCCCAGTGCTAGCTCAGCTGGGGTCGTGAGCAGGGGAAGCACACCCAGCCCCCAGCCCAGCCCCCACTCATCTGGAGTCCTGGCCCAGCTGACTCCTGCTGTAGCCGCTCCGCCAGGGCAGTGGCCTCCTCAGGGCTGCCTGGCCACTGCTCCTGCGCGTAGGCCTGGATGTCCGGCCTGGATGTCCGGGAGCAGTGTGCCCAATAACTGCTCCAGCACCAAGAGCTCCAGTATCTGCTCCTTGGAGCAGGCCTCGGGCATCAGCCACTGGCAACACAGCTCACGCAGCTGAGCCAGGGCCCCGCTGCCTTCTCGTAGCAGAACCCCTAGGAGCACTGGCCAGGGCTCTTGGAGCTGGGCTCACCCACCATCAGTTCCAGTGGACTCTGGAAGACCTGGGGGCCAGGGCTGATGCCTCACTCATCTGGGCAGCCATCCTGCCCCTTTCCCCGGGAGGGGAAGGCAGCTGCATGGCCCAGGGTACTTTCTCTGCAGCTGGAAACACAAAGGTGAGCCTGTGAGCACAGCAAGGCCAGGAAGGTCCCCTCCTTGGGACCACCTGAGACTGAGTAAAAATGGAAGAATGGGGGTAGCGGTGTTTCTGGCCCCCAGTGTCGGCATCTTTGCCCACCTGTGTGTCCAGGTGCCTGAGGGACACACTGAGGTGCCATGGCTGCTTGTACCATCCCTTCCCCTCTCCCTGCTTTTCTTGAGGGTCCCTGCCCTGCCCTGTCTCCTTGGCTCCCTTCATCCCACACACAGAACACCTAAGGCAGAGACTGTGAACAGGACACCCAGAGTCAGACCAGCAGATGGGTCCTGTTTGTCCCCTCCAGGAAGTGTTTTAAAAATTTAAGTTAGGCCAAGTGTGGTGGCTCACAGCTGTAGTCCCAGCACTTTGGGAGGCCGAGGCGCATGGATCACGAGGTCAGAAATTCCAAGACCAGCCTGGCCAACATGGTGAAACCCCGTCTCTACTAAAAATACAAAAATTAGCCAGGCGTGGTGGCAGGTGCCTGCAATCCCAGCTACTCAGGAGGCTGAGGCAGAGAACTGCTTGAACCCGGGAGGTGGACGTTGCAGTGAGCCAAGACGCACCACTGCACTCCAGCCTGGGTGACAAAGTGAGACTCTGTCTCAGAAAAAAAGAGAATAAAGTACTGATACACACTACAAGATGGATGAATCTTGGAAAGATTATGCGAAGTGTAAACGAAAAAATCAGACCCAAAATACTTCATATTATGTGATTCCGTTTATGTGAAATGTCCAGAACAGATACGTCTATAAGAGGCAGAAAGTAGATTAGTGGTTGCCAGGATCTGCAGGGAAGAGAGAAATGGGAGATACAGCTGTGGGAGTGATGAAAATATTCTGGAATTAGTGGTGATGACTGTGCAACATTGAATATACTAAAAACCACTGAATTACACACTTTAAAAGGATGAATTGTATTTATGTTTTTTAAAAAGTTACCATCCAATCCCAAAAGCTTAAAAACTGTATGACTCCATTCATTTTTCTTTTTCTTTTTTTTTTCTTTTGAGACAGGGTCTGGCTCTGTCACCCAGGCTGGAGTGCAGTGGTGCAATCTCATCTCCCAGGCTCAATCCATCTTCCCACCTCAGCCTCCCAAGGAGCTGGGACATCAAGTGCGTGCCACCATACCCAGCTAATTTTTTTATTTTTTATTTTTCTATTTTTGAGATGGAGTTTCGCTCTTTCACCCAGGCTGGAATGAAGCGGCGCAATCTCGGCTCACTGCAACCTCTGCCCCCAGGATTCAAGCGATTCTCCTGCCTCAGCCTCCCCAATAGCTGGGATTACAGGCACCTGCCACCAGGCCCGGCTTATTTTATTTTATTTTTTAGTAGAGATGGGGTTTCACCATGTTGGCCAGGTTGGTCCCGAATTTTTTTTTTTTTTTTTTTTTTTGAGACAGAGTCTTGCTCTGTCGCCCAGGCTGGAGTGCAGTGGCACCATCTTGGCTCACTGCAAGCTCTGCCTCCCGGGTTCACACCATCCTCCTGCCTCAGCCTCCCAAGTAGCTGGGACTACAGGCTCCCGACACCACGCCCGGGTAATTTTTTGTATTTTTAGTAGAGACGGGGTTTCACCGTGTTAGCCAGGATGGTCTCGATTTCCTGACCTCGTGATCCGCCCGCCTCGGCCTCCCAAAGTGCTGGGATTACAGGCGTGAGCCACCGCGCCCGGCCGGTCAGCCGGTCCAGAACTCTTGACCTCAGATGATCCACGCGCCTCGGCCTCCCAAAGTGCTAGTATTACAGGCGCGAGACACCTCGCCCAGCCTATGCAACATTGGTGAAATGACAAAATGGTAGAAATGAGAACAGATTACTAGTTGACAAAAAGAGGTTAACGGGGAGCAGAGGTAGGAGGGAAGGGTATGCGGCTTTGAAAGGGCAACACGGGGATCCTGTGGTGATGGAAACGTTCTGCGTCTCAATTGTGACATTGTACTCCAGTTTTTCTTTCTCTTCTCTTTTCTTTTTTTGAGACAGAGTCTCGCTCTGTTGCCCAGGCTGGAGTGCAGTGGCGCGATCTGGGCTCACCGCGATCTCCGCCTCCTGGGTACAAGCGATTCTCCTGCCTGAGACTCCCGAGTAGCTGGGATTACAGGCGCCAGCCTCCACACCCGGCTAATTTTTGTGTTTTCAGTAGAGATGGGGTTTCACCATGTTGGTCAGGATGGTCTTGAAGTCCTGAGCTCAAGGGATCCACCCACCTTGGCCTCCCAAAGTGCTGGGATTACAGACATGAGCCACCGCACCTGGCCTCTAGTTTTTCAAGATGCCACCTTTAGGGGAACTGGGTAAAGGGTACATAGGGTATGCATTATTTGTTACTGCATGTGAATTTATAATTACCTCAAATCAAAAGTTAAATTTTTAAAAAAATGACATCTGATTTCAATAAAAATCCGTATTTGTGTATTGAAGAATCAGAAATCCGGGTCCCCCAAGGGCTCATGTTTCTTAAGGCGGAGCCAGGCAGCGCTGCCCCTACATCCAGGGCCTGTGCTGTGCGACCCCGACCCGCCAGCCCCCAGCCCCATCTAACAGGGCTGCCGTCCTGAGTCCGTCCTCGTCGTGGGATAGCATGTGAGCCCCGTAAGGTCCTTCCTGTCGGCCTCACGGCTCCAGCCTCCCCGACGTCCTCACATCCACGCTGCGTGCCCTTTCTGAGCCTGAACGCCCCCTCCTCACCACGACATGATCAGAGCCACCTCCCCCGTCAGTCCCAGCGCCCACGCCAACAACGGGCACCTGTCTGACCAGTCACGGGTATTTGTGTCTCCCCCACAACCCCCAAGGCCTAGGCTGGACAAACGAATACGGAGTGGATAAAGGGGAGGAAGCTGCGGTAGGTGGCGCGAGGCCTGTGCGGGCGGCTCGGAGGCTAGCCCAGCCTGGTGAGCTCCGAAACTACCCGGGGCTGGGGGCTGATGAAAGAATAAATGAATATGGGAAGAAATGATGGCGCGGCAGGGCATGAAGGCGGAGCCACAAGGCTGTTAAGAGTGATGAGTGAATAAGTGAAAGAATAAACGAGCAGGAGGAACGATGCTACAAAACCGATCGCCATAAGGCTCCCGTTCACCGAGCGAACAGCGAACGGGAGCCGTTTCCGTCCCGACCACGGTCGCCTCTGGCCCGTGCAGGGCCACTTCCGGGCCGCTCTGGACGGCGCGGAGGCCTATCTCTCGGTGGTCCCAGAGGGCCCGGCTCAGAGCCGAGCCCCGCCCTGCCCCGCGCGGCGGGAGTGGTTGGAGCCGGAGGGCGGGTCTGTGCCTGGCCGAGGGTGTCCGTCGGCGTCACTCACCGTCCTTGGCCCGCTTCTGCGTCCACTAGGTGCGGCCTGAGAGAGGCCCGCACGCGGGCTCGAGCCGCGTAGAACGGTAGGAGGGCGGGCACCGGGTCTCCTGGGAGGCGCGATTGCATTCGGCAGAGCGGCCCATGGCCTCGCGTTTGTCCCCACTGCGCCTGCGTAACTGTGGCGCGGCTGGGGGCGCGCGCCTTCTGGTTCCCATGGGGACGGCGCCACAGCCGAGCTACTCTGGCGTCCTGCGTTGCCATGGATGCGCTCCTTCCCTTCCTGCACCCGGCCTGCCTCTGCGGCACACACCCAACAGCTACACAGGCGCCAGGGGTTGCCCGGGTCGCGGACGCAGGTCGGGCCGACGTAGCTTCTCCCTGGCGGTCCTCCTCCGGCCTTAGGCCGTCTTTACCACCCTGGAACCTTGCTGAGTTCACGCCACTGAGCTGCGTCTCACACCCATGCGCTGTGGAACACCCACCAAGCTGGAATCCACGCGGTTTTTAAAATAGAGTCGGGGGCTGGGCGCGGTGGCTCACGCCTGTAATCTCAGCACTTTGGGAGGCCGAGGCGGGCGGATCACGAGGTCAGGAGATCGAGACCATCCTGGCTAACACGGAGAAACCCCGTCTCTACTAAAAATGCAAAAAATTAGCCGGGCGTGGTGGCGGGCGCCTGTAGTCCCAGCTACTCGGGAGGCTGAGGCAGGAGAATGGCGTGAACCCGGGAGGCGGAGCTTGCAGTGAGCCGAGATGGCGCCACTGCACTCCAGCCTGGGCGACAGAGCGAGACTCTGTCTCAAAAAAAAAAAAACATAGACCAGATGCTGTAAGCTAAAATAAATGAATAGCTAGAGACGGGGTCTCGCTGTATGGCCCAGGCTGGTCTTGAACTTCTGGGCTCAAGTGATCCTCCCACCTTGGCCTCCCAAAGTGCTAGGATTACAGACTTGAGCCACTGCACCCGGCCTCCATGAGCTTTTTGTACCAGTTTTTCCCAGTTTGTACTAGGGAGCTGTCACCTCAGCCCAGGTGGTTTGGGCAGGTGTGGGTACATGGCCCAGGTCCACAGCACGGGGCAGTCCGTCCCCCTGGCCCTGGCAGTGGTCACTTTGGACCTGTGAGCATCGTGGGACTTCTCTCTGAACTGTTAGGACCTCTGTCTGCTTTGAACCTGAGGCTGTGAGCACCTGTCAGCTGGGGCAGCTGCAGCCTTCTTGCCCTCCGAGGGATGAATCTGTTAGAGAAGGGAGTCCATACAGAAAAGCAGAACTGAGGGATGGTGTGTTAGTTTCCTGTGGTTATGCAGCAAATTACCACAAATTTGGTGGCTTAAAACAGCAGAAATATATTCTCTCAGAGTTCTGGGGACCAGAAGTCTAACATCGATATGACTGAGCTGAAACAAGATGTTGACAGGGCTGAGCTCCCTCTAGAAGCTCTAACGTAGAACCTTTCCTTGCCTTTTTCAGCACCTGGAGCTGCATTCCATGTATTCCTTGGCTTTTGGTCCTTTCCTCCATCATCAAGTAACTGGTAACATCTTACTGTTTCTCTCATTAAGTTAAAATATTTAACATATGTTCATTTTATCTTATTTGCATGAGAGTCAATTTTAGCTTTAAAAAAATTTTTATTGGCCGGGCGGGGTGGCTCAGGCCTGTAATCCCAGCAATTTGGGAGGCGGAGGTGGGCGGATTACCTGAGGTCAGGAGTTCAAGACCAGCCTGACCAACATGGTGAAACCCCATCTTTACTAAAAGTACAAAAATTAGTCGTGTGTGGTGGTACATACCTGTAATCCCAGCTACTTGGGAGGCTGAGGCAGAATCGCATGAACCTGGGAGGCAGAGGTTGCAGTGAGCCGGGATCATGCCACTGCACTCCAGCCTGGGCAACAGAGCAAGACTCTGTCTCAAGAAAAAAACAAAAACAAAAAAAAAAAACGGGGCTGGGCGCAGTGGCTCACGCCTGTAATCCCAACACTTGGGAGACTGAGGCGGGGGGATCACGAGGTCAAGAGATCGAGACCATCCTAGCCAACATGGTGAAACCCTGTCTCTACTAAAAATACAAAAATTAGCTAGGCGTGGTGGCATGCGCCTGTAGTCTTGGATCACCCATGCTGGAAGAATTCAGCTGCCCGGCCATGAGGAAACTCAGGTCTGCAGTCCTGTAGAGAGGCAGTGGAGCAGTGCATCCTCCAGCCCCAGTGGGGCCTTCAGATGATTACAGTCTTGGCTGCCATGTTGACTTCAACCTCGTGAGAGGCCTTGAGCCAGAACCACAGGCCAAGCTGGTCACGAATTCTCCACCCCCAGAAAATGTGTGCGATGATAAATGTTTATTTATTTATTTATTTATTTTTTAGAAAGTCTTGCTCTCTCACCTAGGCTGGAGTGCAGTGGCGTGATCTCAGCTCATTGCAACCTCTGCCTCCCAGGTTCAAGGGATTCTTGTGCCTCAGCCTCCCAAGTAGCTGGGATTACAGGCACATGCCACCATGCCCGGCTAATTGTTGTATTTTTAGTAGAAACAGGGTTTTGCCATGTTGCCCAGGCTGGTCTCGAACTCCTGAGCTCAAGCCATCCACCCAACTCAGCCTCCCAAAGCACTGGGATTATAGGCCTGAGCCACCACACTTGGCCTGGAGCATGCCCTTCATGTGCAAACTAACCAGTCCAGAGCCTCACCCTCTACCTGGTCCACACACCGCAGGAGACAGTATTCCTCTGTCCTAATCATCCCAGGAACAGGAGCCAAGCAGCTGGGGAACACTCCCACAGCTGAAAGCCCACAGGATTACTCCAGCTAGCCAGACCTGTGCTGTGGGCTCTGCTCTGCCTTGCTTTTCCCTTGGAAACCCCAGTAAAGGCTCTGGCTTAGAACTCCCCCTTGCTCCTGCCCTGCTGCCTCTGACAGATGCTGGTGCTTTCTCATGTGTCCTTCCTCATGGGCCACGCCTCCTGTTTCCAGGATCTGTGAGCATGATGAACTTTGTTTTCCTGAGCTTGTCCTGTGTCTCCTCTTCTGGCCACACCTGACTGAGCAGCACATAAAAGCGACAGAACACCAGGAGGGCTGCTGCTTGGGGAAATTCTGTGAGAAGAGTCCTGGGGGACTAGGGGCAGGGCAAGCACTGCTCTCCCTCTCCTGGAGGCTGGGGAGAGCATCAAGGAGACTACCAGGTGAGAGGAACCATGGGCAGGGCCTCCCTCATCAGGATGCTTTCCCCAGAACAGAGGGATTTAAGCCCCTGGTGGGTGAGTCCTGGATTAACCAAGACCTGAGCCTTTTGGGGGCTGCGGAGGACAGAGGACACTGAGGTGAGTTTCTCCTGGGTGGATTCCCCAGGGGCCTCTGAGGCTGGTTTCAGGCCCTGCCCTTTGGCTGCCCCACTGGAAGCTCTGAGCATCCGCCCTTCGAGACACTTTCCCTGGTCTGACCTTGGCAAGGGCAAATAAGGAGGTACTCCATGGAGGGTCACCAAGGTCTGGGGCGTAAACAGTGCCCATCTGCACAGTAGCATGAGGGCCACAGAGTGTGGTAAATGTCAGTGACCAGCCCACGCGGTCCCCAGTGTGGCTGCAGGGGCCACCTAGGATTCTTCTGTTCAGGGACCCAGGCCACACTTGGGGAAACCTATTGGAAGCAACAAGGTCTAGGCCCTGAGGGCCCAGGGCTCTGCCCTCTCCAGGGCTCTAGCTGAGCCACGTGCAAGCATCCTCCCGGCCCTCCCAGCTGGTGTGAGGAGGAAACCACAGCCAGAGGGCAAGGTGCTCCACACAGATCTGTCCCTAGTCAGCCTGCCCCATTCGGCCTCTGGAGTGGGAGCCTTGGGTCTGTGTGGAACCAGTGTGGATGAAATGCAGGGAGAAACTGGAATCATAGCCATGGACGCCACTCACATAGCTGGGAAGAGGCATGCTGTGGTAGATCCCGGTGGACTCTCGCCTCTGCGGTGCTGGGGACATTGTGCCAACACCTCAGGCACCCACTTCCACTCACACCGCGGAGGCTTGGGGAGATGCGGTTCAGTCTGGAGTCCAGCAGGGGACAACAATACGGCGACCCCGCTCGTCAATCAGACCAGGGCAAGCTTGCCAGGGCATCACACTTCACCAAAGGGAACCCTTTCTGCCGCGACTACCGAGCCGCCAGGGCCGGGACAGGCAGAAGCCTGCCCCGAGGTCTCACCTCTGGAGGGTTATGAGCTGTGCCAGGCCGGCTACGGTAGAGGGTGTGCAAATACCCCGAGGTCCCAAGGCTCCTGAAGCTGCCTGAGGGATATGAGAGGCCCCAGGTTCGAATCCTGCCTCCACCGTCTTATGGTCGTGCCTCTGGAGAGTCACTTTTCTCTGTTTCCTCGCATACCAGACAGCCCAGTAACACGCACCGCGGCTCTGCGGAGAAAAAGACCCTAGAGATCGTGGACACAGCGTCTGGGCCGTATCAGAGCCCACTCGAGATTATTACTGCTTATGCCTGCAACCGGATGCTGTGCGCCCGGTTAGAAAAGGTCAAATAAAACTCGAGTTAGTGGAAGCCTGTGGACGCCATGTGTACAAAGTGAAGTTTAATCAAGGTTACAAACGTTGGTGGGTTTTCCGGGACAAAGGCCCCTCCTCGACGCAGGGTTCGCTTGGGCGACGCGTCGACTGTTGACTCCCTGCAGTCAAGGCGCGGCGCGGCCCGCGTGCCGCTTCTGGTGCTCG
Organism: Symphalangus syndactylus; assembly: GCF_028878055.3. Classification (NCBI taxonomy): domain Eukaryota; kingdom Metazoa; phylum Chordata; class Mammalia; order Primates; family Hylobatidae; genus Symphalangus; species Symphalangus syndactylus. The sequence goes on along the minus strand of NC_072435.2, from coordinate 20,243,876 downwards.
TTGAGGTTGGATCGTTGGCTGAAGGCGCGGCCGCACTCCCCGCACGCGTAGGGCCGCTCGCCCGTGTGCGTGCGCAGGTGGCGCACCAGGCTGCAGTTGCGCACGAAGGCCTTGCCGCAGTCGCGGCAGATGTAGGGCTTCTCGCCCGAGTGCAGGCGCTCGTGCTGGCGCAGCTCGGAGCAGCCGCGGAAGGTCTTGCCGCACTCGGGGCAGCCATAGGGCCGCTCGCCGGTGTGCGCGCGCTGGTGTTGCACCAGGCCCGAGCGGCCCTTGAAGGCCTTTTCGCACAGTGGGCACGCGTAGGGCTTGGCACTGCTGTGCGTGCGCTGGTGCCGGCTCAGGTTCGAGCGCTGGTTGAAGGCCTTGCCGCACTCGGGGCACGCGTAGGGCTTCTCGCCGGTGTGCACGCGCCGGTGCTCCACGAGGTGCGAGAACAGCCCGAAGGCCTTGGCGCAGTCGGCGCACTCGTACGGCTTCTCCCCAGTTCCCGACCCCCGTCGGGGACTCCGCTCGCTGCAGTCCCCGCAGGGCGGGCACCCTAGACGCAAGGCGCGCCGGGCCAGGACGGGGCCGCGCCGGTGGCGCTCGGCCGAGTGCGTCTTCTGGTGGCGGTACAGGCCGGAGCAGCGCACGAAGGCCTTGCCGCACTCGGCGCACTCGTAGGGCCGCTCGCCCGTGTGGATGCGCTGGTGCTGCAGCAGGCTGGAGGTGCGCGTGAAGGCCTTGCCGCACTCGTCGCAAGCGTACAGTCGCTGGGCCGGAGGATCGGGGACAATCGGGCGAGGTCGCGAGGTTTGGCCGCATTCAGGACACACTGGGGGGCCCTTGCCTGTCCGCTGCTGCTGGTTGGGGCGGAAGCGCTTCCCGCACCGGGCACACGGACGGGGCTCCTCCGTCGCCTGCAGCCTCTCCTGGGGGATCCGCAGGGCCCTCCACGCCAAGGCCTCTCCGCACGCGCAAGCCCGGGGCTGCTCCATCAGGGGGCTCCTCCCACGGGAGGTCGGCTTTGGGGTCCTCGGGCGGGTCGGAGCGCCAGTCCCCGGTTGGCACGGCCAACAGTCCCTGTGGACCTCACACAGTTGAGTCCGGGGGCGGTTCCGGAGCCGCTCTGGACAGGGTTCACACACGGGTGGCGTCTCCCCAGCGGGCGCCCCGCGATGCCGCGCCAGGCAGGAGTTCCTGCTGCAGTCCCCGCCACGCGCCGGGCTCCTACAGGGGCCCTCCCGGGCCTGCAGCCCCTCGGGGATAACTAGCTCAGGGTCCTGAGAAGAGGTGGGGCCGCACGGCTCCCGCACGAGGGGTCTGGTCCCGGCGCTGTGCCGGGTCCCCGGGCTGGGGCTCACCCCGAGGCTGCAGCCCCCGCCTGGGGGAGTCGTCCTACCGCCCACCGCTCCACGCAGGTCCCCCTTTTGAGTGGGGCGGCTCCCAGCTCGGTCCTCTTCGAGGAGCCTCGGCTCCTCGGGCCTCTTCTCCCGGGCCCCAGAGGCACCCTGGGCATCGGCCTTGGGGGTTCCTCCCTGCCCAGCCTTCTGGGCTGGAGCCTCCATCCTGGGGCGCAGAGTTCTGGTTGTAGGATCTGGAAGAGCAGAGAAGAAATGGAGGTTGGCAGTTCCCAGGAGGACAGAAGTGGAGAACTGGGCCAAAGAGCGACCACCCCACAGCTGGCACCTACTGGGCGGCCTCCAGCTCTCTGCAGATGCGAAAGGGGGAAATGGAGTGACATAGGCAGGCCTTCCTGCCCCTCTTCAAATTGTCACCACCCACACCCCAGAGAACGGCTTCCCAGGCTCTCCCTGCCCGCATCACCGCTCCTCCCCAACACTAGCTCCTAAAACACTGCGCCCCTGGCTAAGGCCCTCCCTGGTCCCCCTTCCCCAAGCAACAGGGACTCCCCCGTTGCTCAGCTGCCAGCTCCCCAAAATCTCACTTACTCCTGGCCTCAGTTTCTCAGTGGCAAGCCCACAGTCCGGGTCCTCCTGGCTCCATTCACTGCCATTGTCCATGTCTTCTAGGAGGTGTGAGGTGAGACTCACCTGACAGCTGAGAGCCTGGCCAGGAGATCCACGCTGCAGAGGCCAATGCTGGGCATCCCCTCCCCTCTTCAACCAGGTAACGGTGGTGCTCTCAAGGCTGGCAGCCTCATCTACAAAATGGGTATGATAACAGTAAGTGTAAACAGCTGAGTAGGGAGACAGGCAACCCAGATCATTCAAGCAAGTGTGGACATTAGCAAGGCCTGGCGCCTGCTATTACTATTTTAAAATTCCACTGTGGCTATATTAGTTACCTACTGCTGCTTTAACAAACTGCCACCTCCATAGTGGCTTGAGACAATGCAAACTTGTTATCTCAGAGTTCTGGAGGTCATAAGTCCTAAGTGAAGGTTTCAGTCGTGTGGGTTCCTTCCAGAAGCTCTTGGGGAGGAGGTTTGCTGACCATTTCCAGCTTCTAGATGCCACCTACTTTTCTTGCTTCCATCTTCAAGCCAGCAGTAAGACATGTTCATCTCTCTCTTTCTGGGTTTGTCGTCAAATCTCCTTATACTCCTTATAGGATTCTGAACCTTCTGCCTCTTGTGATCACACTAGGCCAACCACACCTAATCCAGGAATCCCCCCATCTCAAGATCCAAAATCTTGGGCCGGGTGCGGTGGCTCACGCTTGTAATCCCAGCACTTTGGGAGGCCGAGGCAGGCGGATCACGAGGTCAGGAGATCCAGACCACAGTGAAACCCCGTCTCTACTAAAAATACAAAAAATTAGCTGGGCGTGGTGGCGGGCACCTGTAGTCCCAGCTACTCGGAGAGGCTGAGGCAGGAGAATGGCGTGAACCCGGGAGGCGGAGCTCGCAGTGAGCCGAGATTGCGCCACTGCACTCCAGCCTGGGCGACAGAGCGAGACTCTGTCTCAAAAAAAAAAAAAAAAAAAAAAAAAAAAAAAAAAAAAAAAAAAAAAAAAAAAAAAAAAAACAGATCCAAAATCTCATCACACTCAGTTCCTTTGCCTTGTGAAGTAACATACTCAGAGGTTCTAGGGAACAGGACATGCAGATCTTTCAGGGGGCCATTATTCTGCCTACAACAGTGGACTTTGCCGAGATACACACACGTGCATATATAAATATTCATATCCTAAGCAAGCAATTGAATAGCAAGTGAAAACAAAGGGCAACCGGGCACGGTAGCTCACACCTGTAATCCCAGCACTTTGGGAGGCCGAGGCAGATGGATCACCTGAGGTCGGGAGTTTGAGACCAGCCTGACCAACATAGAGAAACCCTGTCTCTACTAAAAATACAAAATTAGCCAGGCATGGTGGTGCATGCCTGTAATCCCAGCTACTCAGGAGGCTAAGGCAAGAGAATCACTTGAACCTGGGAGGTGGAGGTTGCAGTTAGCTGAGATCGCACCATTGCACTCCAGCCTGGGCAACAAAAGTGAAACTCTTTCAAAAAAAGAAAAGAGGGAGGGAGGGAGGGGGAGAGAGAGAGAGAGGGAGAGAGAGAGAGAGAAAGGGAGGGAGGGGCCGGGCGCGGTGGCTCAAGCCTGTAATCCCAGCACTTTGGGAGGCTGAGGCCGGCGGATCACGAGGTCAGGAGATCGAGACCATCCTGGCTAACATGGTGAAACCCCGTCTCTACTAAACATACAAAAAATTAGCCGGGCGTGGTGGCGGGCGCCTGTAGTCCCAGCTACTCAGAGAGGCTGCGGCAGGAGAATGGCGTGAACCCGGGAGGTGGAGCTTGCAGTGAGCCGAGATCGAGCCACTGCACTCCAGCCTGGGCGACAGAGCGAGACTCCGTCTCAAAAATAAATAAATAGAATTTTCCTCACTGTGTTGTGATGTGGTTTCTCAGCCTCGCACGTGATGACTGCACAATCCTCCTGTCATTGTTTCCAGAACAAAGATGGATCTGTCCAGCACAGCCTTTAGACTATGAAGCCCTGATGGCTAACATCACATGCAGAGCATGAGATGGACACACTTGTGGCACCCTTGTAAATCACTGCTTCATTGAGCACAGGAGCTCAGATTCTTCTCCTTTTGTCCTGTGTTCCCTTTTCTGTGCAAGGCAGATATCCCCTTATTTTATTTTATTTATTTATTTTGGTTTTTTGAGATGGAGTCTGTCTCTGTCACCCAGGCTGCAGTGCAGTGGTGTGATCTCAGCTCACTGCAACCTCTGCCTGCTGGGTTCAAGCAATTCTCCTACCTCACTCTCCTGAGTAGCTGGGATTACAGGTGCCTGCCACCATGTCTGGCTAATTTTTTGTATTTTTAGTAGAGACGGGGTTTCACCATGCTGGCCAGGCTGGTCTTGAACTCCTGACCTTGTGATCTGCCCGCCTCCCAAAGTGCTGGGATTACAGGCGTGAGCTACCATGCCTGGCCAGATATCCCTTTATTTATTTGTTTGTTTGTTTATTTTTATTTATTTAGAGACAGGGTTTCACTCTTGTTGCCCAGGCTGGAATGAATTGGCCCCATCTTGGCTCACTGCAACCTCCGCCTCCTGGGTTCAAGCAATTCTCCTGCCTAAACCTCCCGAGTAGCTGGGATTATAGCCATCCACCACCAAGCCCGGCTAATTTTGTTGTTTTTTTTTTAAGTAGAGCCAGGGGTTTCACCATGTTCACCGGGCTGGTCTCGAACTCCTGACTTCAGGTGATCCACCCGTCTCGGCCTCCCCAAGTGCTGGGATTACAGGCATGAGCCACCGCACCCAGCCGATATCCATTTATTAAATGTCTCAGAGGGCCGGGCGCAGTGGCTCACGCCTGTAATCCCAGCACTTGGGGAGGCCGAGGTGGGCGGATCACGAGGTCAAGAGATCGAGACCATCCTCGCCAACGTGGTGAGACGTCCTTGACCTGATGTCACTTTTTCTGTCTGTTTTGCAAATTTCTAACAGGCAGTTGCCCTGGGCCACCTGGTGGCCTGAAATAACGACCAAAAGGACTCACGAAGCATTTAACCAAGACTCTACATGTTGACTTTTCAGCCAAGGACACTTCAGAGCGACTGGCCACAGTTCTCCGAAGGAAGCTGCTGCCAGTTGCCCCTAGGGGGTTATTTCCTTCTTGGACATCATAACCACAATGGCAGAAATGCACTGATGGCCAGCACTCTGGGGATGAATGTTTTTGAGGGGAAATTAAACATACCAAACTGGTTAAAGACAAAAATGCAGAGTTGGACAAGTTCTGCAGGTCATGAAGGGCCTTTGAAGCAGCCAGGCCCGGTTCCTGCTCTGCTGTATGGGAGGCTGCTGGCCTGAGCTGGAGAGCAGAAAGGCCCAGTGCCAAGGGTTCAGCAAGTACAGTCCCAGGCCAGGCATTTGCTAATAAGCCAGGGTGACAGTAAGGACAAGGGGACTCTGGTGTGATGTGAGGTTTCTCAGCCTCACTTGTTACACGTGTGATAATTGCACAACCCTCCTGTCCCCTGCAGGCCTGTGTGAGACAGGAAAGGTGAGGCTGCCCCTCCCTCTGCACCTTAAAGCCACTCGGGGTCTGGGTTTTCCTGAGACTTCGGGAGCCAGATGCAGACTCCCAAAGGCGCTGATCCTTCCTCGATCTCCCTCCCTCAAGAGTGGCACTAATCAGGTCTAATTTAGAGAAAATCCATCACCTCCCCCCACTGTGGGCTCTGCCACTTCATGCCTTGGTCTCTCCACCTATCAGCCAGCTGGAGCTTGGGACTCAAGGAGGCATGCTTGGAAGTAAGGAACTTCTGTGAGTATGAGGACATCTGGGTGGTGCTGAACACCAGCATGCTTTGCCCCGTGGCCTGGACTGTGCACAGGGCACCTAGACTGACCTGTCACCTCCCACGCAGGTGGAAGGGTGTGAGACAGCATGGGCACTCAGTTACAAACATCCCCTTCCCAAACACTTGTGGATCAGAGTCTGAGGCTACTCCTTCCAGGTGAGGGTTGGCTGCTGTTGTAGCTTGTTATTCTCTTTCTGTCCCTTCTGCCCTCAGGTCTTGACCATGCAGCTTCCAAGAACAGGATGGGGAATGATATGGGCGCCTGGGGAGGCGAGCAGCCACGGGCCTCACCTGCTCATGGGCACTGACAGTCCCAACAGCAGGTGGACATGAGTCTAACCCACAGACACCAGAGTAGAGGGAGCTGGGCTCCCTGAGTCTGGATGGGGTTCTCACAGGCCCCCACAGGGAGACAAGGAAGCTTTCTCCAGAATGTAGAGTATGGACTCACTGTGTGAATAAAGTAAATGAGCTGGGTGGAGGGGGGCGGGCAAGATTTCAAAAAGCACCACGCATACACCCAGGACTGGCAAAGCTGCTGGCAGTAAGCTCTATCATGGGGCTCCCCCACTGCAGGTGAGCTGATTGGCCTTAGCTGGCACCATCCATGCTCAGTGTTTGCCCTGAGGACAAGAAGACCTGGCAGAAAAGAGGAAAGTACAGAACGCGCTCCCACCTGGCTGGTGGGGATATAGACGGTGCAGCTGCCGTGGAAACCTTCAGCTCCACAGAAAGGTAAAGATGGAGCTACCACACCCCCAGCAATTCCGCCCCTAGGTATCCACCCAAGAGAAATGAACACAGGCATTCAAGCAAACACCGGCTCACAGAGGTTCACAGCAGCGCTGTTCACAGTAGCCAAAATGGAGAAATAAGCCAAGTATATAAAATGACAAATGCATAAATAAAATGTGGTATATCCATAGAATGGGTTATTATTCAGCCATAAAAATGGATGAGTACTAACACATACTGCAACATGGACTTTAGAAAACATGGGAAGTAAAAGAAGTGAGTCACAAAAGACCACATATTGCATGATTCCATTTATACGATATATCCAGAATAGGCAAATCCACAGAGACAGAAAGTAGATTGGTGGTCGCCAGGGGCTGAGGGGGAAAAGAATGGGGAGTAAATTGCTTTACGGGTATCAAGTTTTGTTTTGGGGTAATTAAAATGTTCTGGAAATTATAGTGGTGATGGTTGCACAACATAGTGAATATATTAAAACCTAAAAAATATACTAAAACCTGGCCAGGCGGTGGTTCACACTTGTAATCCCCGCACTTTGGGAGGCGAAGGTGGGAAGATTACTTGAGGCCAGTTCGAGACCAGCCTGGCCAAAATGTCGAAACCCCATCTCTGCTAAAAATACAAAAACTAGCCGGGTGTGGTGGCACATTCCTGTAGTCCCAGCTACTTGGGAGACTGAGGCAGAGAATCGCTGGAACCTGGGAGGGGGAGGCTGCAGTGAGCCGAGATCGCACCACTGCACTCCAGCCTGGGCGACTGAGCAAGACTCTATCTCAAAAAAAAAAAAAAAATTATATATATATACACACAAAAACATGGCCGGGCACAGTGTCTCACGCCTGTAATCCTAACACTTTAGGAGGCTGAGGCAGACGGATCACTTGAGGTCAGGAGTTCGAGACCACCCTGGCCAACATGGTGAAACCCTGTCTCTACTAAAAATATGAAAATTAGCCAGGCGTGGTGGCAGGCGCCTGTAATTCCAGCTACTTGAGAGGCTGAGGCAGAATTGCTTGAACCTGGGAGGAGGAGGTTGCAGTGAGCCGAGATCACACCACTGTACTCCAGCCTGGGCAACAGAGCGAGACAGATATATATATATATACTTAGAGTATATATTTATATAGAATGTAAATATATATATTAGAGATATATATATACTAAAACCCAACCTGAATTGTAAAATGGTTCATTTGTTACATGATTTATATATTTTTGTTTTGTTTTTTTGAGACGGAGTCTCCCTCTGTCACCCAAGCTGGAGTGCAGTGGCGTGATCTCGGCTCACTGCAACCTCCGCCTTCCGGGTTCAAGCAAGTCTCCTGCCTCAGCCTCCTGAGTAGCTGGGATTACAGGCATGTGCCACCAAGAACGGCTAATTTTTGTATTTTTAGTGGAGACGGGATTTCACCATGTTGGTCAGGCTGGTCTTGAACTCCTGACGTCGTGATCCACCTGCCTCGGCCTCCCAAAGTGCTGGGATTACAGGCGTGAGCCGCCGCACCCAGCTGATTTGTATCTTTTCTTTTTTTTTTTTAAAGCAGAATGCACCCATGCCACAGTGCTCCTGCCTGCAGCCTGCCAGGCATCGGCCCACCCTGCAACATCCAGGATGTCATTTGAGCCCTGGTCACACGAAAGCACTGCATGGGATGAAGGTGGTTTCTTTATTTATTTTTATTTTATTATTTATTTATTTTTTTGACACAGAGTCTCGTTCTGTTGCCCAGGCTGGAGTGCAGTGAAACAATCTCGGCTCACTGCAACCTCCGCCTCCCAGGTTCAAGCAATTCTCCTGCCTCAGCCTGGCGAGTAGCTGGGATTACAGGTGCCTGCCCCCACGCCCAGCTAATTTTTGCATTTTCAGTAGAGATGAGGTTTCACCATGTTGGCCTGGCTGGTCTCAAACTCCTGGCCTCAAGTGATCCACCTGCCTCGGCTTCCCAAAGGTGCTGGGATTACAGGCATGAGCCACTGCGCCCGGCCAAAGGTGGTTTCTTTTAAGCAATACATTTGTATTGAGAAAAACAAGTTCTTGGCCGGGCGCGGTGGCGGGCGCCTGTAGTCCCAGCTACTCCAGAGGCTGAGGCAGGAGAATGGCGTGAACCCGGGAGGCAGAGCTTGCCATAAGTCGAAATCAGGCCACTAAACTCCAGCCTGGGTGACAGAGCAAGACTCTGTCTCAAAAAAAAAAAAAGGAAAACGAAAGAGAAAAACAAGTTCTTTTAAATTTCTACGTAAAAATAAAGTAATTTCTCACACACAGCCAAGTCAACTGCGCACCAGAGTACCAAGCATGGTTTCCACATCAGAGGCTTAAGCTCTGGGGTAAAACCATTTTCTTTAACCAGGTGTCTGTCAATTCACTCATATCAAAGAGAAAACTTGGCTGGGTGTGGTGGCTTATGCCTATAATCCCAGCACTTTGTGAAGCCAAGGTGGGTGGATGGCTTGAGCCCAGACCAGCCTGGGCAGTATGGTGAAACCCCGTCTCTATTTAAAAAAAAAAAAAAAAAAATGGCCGGACGCGGTGGCTCATGCCTGTAATCCCAACACTTTGGGAGGCCAAGGCGGGTGGATCACAAGGTCAGGAGATTGAGACCAGCCTGGCTAACACGGTGAAACCCCATCTCTACTAAAAATACAAAAAATTAGCCAGGCGAGGTGGCGTGCGCCTGTAATCCCAGATACTCGGGAGGCTGAGACAGGAGAATCACTGGAATCCGGGAGGCGGAGGTTGCAGTGAGCCGAGATCGCGCCACTGCACTCCAGCCTGGGCGACAGAGGGAGACTCTGTCTCAAAAAAAAAAAAAAAAAAAAAAAAGGCTGGGCGCAGTGGCTCACGCCTGTAATCCCAGCACTTTAGGAGGCCAAGGTGGGCAGATCACGAGCTCAGGAGATTGAGACCATCCTGGCTAACACGGTGAAACCCTGTCTCTACTAAAAATACAAAAAATTAGCCAGGTGTGGTGGTGGGTGCCTGCAGGAGAATGGTGTGAACCCGGGAGGCGGAGCTTGCAGTGAGCTGAGATGTTGCCACTGCACTCCAGCCTGGGTGACAGAGCGAGACTCCGTTTCAAAAAAAAAAAAAACTATCCGGGTGTGGTGGTGCAAGCCTGTAGCCCCAGCTACCAGGAAGCTAAGGTGGGAGGATCGCTTGAGCCTGGGAGATGGAGGCTGCAGTGAGCTACAATTGCGCCACTGCACGCCAGCCTGGGCAACACAGTGAGACCACATCTCAAAAAAGAAAGCAAAGAAAACTCTTCATTAGAAACTGAACATGCTCGCTGGGAATGATATTCAGGGCACAGGGCAATTCCTTACAGGGGCACACACGCAAGGGCACTGCTGCCACCACATGGGAAGTTGTGACCTGGGAGGGAGGAGACTGAGGGCAGGACACAGGACATGGAGACACATGTTCTGGTCTGTCTGACCATGGAGCTCTGTCCATACCCAGGCTGCCTGCTGGCTCCCCCACCACACAGTATCTGGCGTCTCTCACAGGTGTCGGCTTCTCTCTCTGGAGTCCCTCTGCTGGCCATGGGCCTGGCTATTCGGGGCAGGCCCACCTCCCCACATTCTCTCAAGCCTCTGTCTCTGAGCACTGCAGGTTTTGTAGCGTTCCCTCGTCTACCTCTGAGAGGCCAGGCTGACTGAAGAGCTCCTGAGAAAGCCACCAGGACCCACTGCTAAGGGGGTCGGTCCAGGGTCATTGCCAGGCTGGGATCTGGGGTCCCCACACATAGGGCCGGGAACTCCCCAGCCATAGACTCTGATGGGGGCTCCAGTGTGGACTCCAGCCCCTTACACGGAGGAGGGAGCATGCCACTATGGATGCTGAGCAGCAGGAGGTCAGGGGCCCCGCTTTCACAATGTGCCATCCCAGAAGCCCCACAGCCAGGATCTGGACCTCTCTGACACAACTCCAGGTCACAGAGACCCAGATGTCAGGGACGGAGAGACTTGGGCACCTGCCTTGCTATTAGCCCCAAGGCTGCTGGCTTCATGTCACAGTCTGTACAACAGCTGGTGGCATGAGCAGGGCTAGGACCAGCATTCAGCATGACTTCCTAGAACTCTAGGGACTTAGGGGCCGAGGACTTCAGGGTGAAAGACCATACCTGGGACAGCCTGGCCAAACAGGGACAATTGATCACCATGCAATCAGTGGACAGGCCCAAGAATGGATGGGCACATGAGGTCACCCAGGACCGGGCAGGTTCCACTGAAGGAGGCTGCAAAAGATATATCCAACGCCCTAACCCCGGAACTCTCAGAATGTGACCTTATTAGGTCTTTGCAGACATAATTAAGGATCTTGTGATGAGATCACCCTGAATAACCTGGGTGTGCCCTAACTCCAATGACAGGTGTCCTTATGAAGGAGGCAAAGGGAGTTCTGACACGGAGAAGAGGCGGCCGTGTGAAGATGGAGGCTGATATTGGAGTGATGCAGCCACACTCCAAGGAACACCTGGAGCCACCAGAAGCCAGAAGAGGCAAGACCCCCACCCAGAGCCGTCAGAGAGCACAGTACTGCCGACGCCGACACCTTGATTTCAGACTTCTGGCTTCCAGAACTGTGAGGATAAATTTCTGTTGTTTTAAACTGCCCAGTGTGTGGTAGTGTGTTATGGCAGCCACAGAAACTAACAGAGACTGGTCTAGCACCCTCGACAGAATGTGTGTGTTGTATGGGGCTCTCCTGATCCCTAGTGATGGGGAGTCAGAGGACTGCTTAGTGTCTGAACAGAGGGTTGGGGAAGCTGGGTTGTCCCGAAGAACCAGCAGTCCCCACTTGGCAGAAAGGGACCCTGAACTTGCGGGAGGTGGGGGCTGAGGGGCGCCTGCTAGCCATGTGCTAAGAGCATCTTTGGATTGGTCCCCAGATGCCCTGCTCCCAGGGGTGGCTCCTCTGCTGCAACAAGAACCTGCCTCACAGCACCAGACACAGCAGGTGGGAGCTGTGGGCCATGGCCGAGTCTCTTCGTCTCCTTGATCTGCTCCCAGGATGCACTGTCCCACTATCCCACCTGTAGGTGGGTGGCATTCCAGCCATGGACCCATGATCTGAGGCTGAGCACAGCAAACACAATGGAGGCTCTGGGTCCCAGGCCCCAGGAGCCCGTCCTTGATGGTGCATTACAGCTCTCCCAGGCTGTTCTGACAGCGACCTCCCATCTGCCCCAGGTGAGCGTGCTTGCACCTGGGTGCTCGCCCAGCCTTTCTAGTTGTCCTTAGGGATTCTGGTGTTGGGAACAGGATGCAGAGTTACCAATTTAGGGGGACTGAGAGGTTAACGTGGCCAAGGCTGAGCCCTGCAGAACTGCAGAGCAACAGCACACACAGGAAAGCTAGTGAGGTTCCACGTCCTCATGGAGGTTGGACACGGCACAGTGAGGTCTTATTTGCCCAAGAGAATGTGCAGGAAAGTCGCCAGGCACGGTGGTGCATGCCTGTAATCCCACCTACTCGGGAGGCTGAGGCTGGAGAATCGCTTGAACCCAGGAGGTGGAGGTTGCAGTGAGCCGAGATCGCGCCATTGCACTCCAGCCTGGGCAACAAGAGCGAAACTCCGTCTCAAAACAACAACAACGACAACAGCAACAAAAACAGAATGTGCAGGGAAGTCAACGTTGGTGGCTCTGAGGTGTGGAGGACACAGGCTAGTGCCCAGCTCAGCGTGGCTCCACCTCTCTGAGCCACAGACCAACCTCACCCACACTGACAGTCCCAAGGGACACAGACTCTAGCCCCTATGTCCAATTCTACACTGTGCACGCAATGGGAAGAACAGTGCATCATGCACTGTACAGCAGAAGGAATGTCCTCTGAGTGCAGGCACAGCTCCCTTCTGTGTCTGCCCTCCCCACAGTGCCTCCACCCTCAAGGATTAGCAAGCTTCAACCCTCGCAGGACATCCACTATGTCAGGGCCAAACGGTGCTGCATCCTGCTCTAATAGTGAGTGAAGGAGGGGACCGCAGACAAGAAGAAATGAACAAGGAGACAGTTTAAAAGAGAAAAAGACGTGAAGAACATCAGACAGGGAGCAGCGCGAGGGCGCCGGGGAGGGAGGCAGCGGATTCTTCGGGCCTCTGTGAGGAGGGGGCATGAAACCGGTCTGGAGACAAGGAAAGGGAATAGCAAGTGCAAAGGCCAGGATGCGGGGGCAGAGACGGTAGGCAGGCCGGCGTCGGCCTCGGCTAGCAGGTGGGCTTGACTCCGAGAGCCGCAGGCCGCAAGGATGGGTCCCGGGCCTGGAGCCTCCCCTCGCGGGCTTCAATGACACCCAGCACGGAAACGCGGGGGCCAGAACTACAGAAGCCCGTCCCGCCCGGAACTCAAGGTCGCGAGTGCTGTGGCCGGTCCGGACCCGGAGCGCGAGGACCGGAAGTGCGCGGCGTTACGCCTCTGCCCCGGACCCCGCGCGCGGAGGTGGAGAGGGGACTGGGGTGGTGGCCGCGCTATGCGCCAGGAGGTCCCCGCCTCGCAGGCCGAGGTTGCGGGTCCGCGCAGAATGCCACTTACTCTCTGGAGGCGGCCCGCACGGGTCCCCTGGTCCCCGCCCCGCATGCAGCGCGGAGCCGTCCTCCCGCCACCTCCGGGCCGCCGCGGCACTGAGGGACCCAGCCACAGCAAGCGCAGGCGGGAACCCGCGCAGGGACTGCTGGGAAACGTAGTCCCGTCATGTCCCGCTTTGGCGCTGCGGAGAAAGCGGTGTAGGGGTTCCGGTTGTCATAGAAACAGAGGCCGGCTACACCTAAAAGGCGGGGCGTGGACCTACGTCGTCGCCAAGGAAACGGCGTTCCGGACCGGGACGTAGAGTCCCGCCCATCCCTTCTCGTGAAAGCGGGTGACTGGTCGTGATTATGATTGATAGCCCCCCTCTCCCAATCTGATTTCTAAGAGGTCCCAACCTGGAACCAACTTGCCTTTCGCAGGCTCCCCTCGGGTGGAAGAGTTGGGCTGGGAAGCACCTGGGGAACTGTTAAGTGTCCTGGTGAGCGCGTTGCGAGTGAGACCGGTAACATCAAAATCTGGGAGTGGGCCTGAGCATATGCGCGTCAAAACTCCTCAGTTGAGTCTTTTTTTTTCTTTTTGGTTTGCTTTTTTGAGACGGGGGTCTCGCTCTGTCGCCCAGGCGAATGCAGTGACACCATCACGGTTCACTGCAGCCTCCACCTCCTGAGCGCAAGCGATCCTCCTACCTCAGCCTCCAGAGTAGCTGTTAACAGGGGCGCGCGCCACCACGCCCGGCTAATTTTCTTTCTTGTCTCCCTCCCCCTCCTCCCCCTCCCTTCCTCCTCCCACTATGTCGCCCAGGCTGGTCTCGAACTCCTGTACTGAAGCGACCCTCCCACCTCACCCACCCGAATAGCTGGGACTATAGGTGTGAGCCACCATGCCTGGATAGTTTTTTTATTTTTATTTATTTATTTATTTTAGAGATAGGGTCTGCGTATGTTGCCCAGACTGGTGTGGAACCCCCGGACTCAAGCGATCCTCGTGTCTCAGCCTTCCAGAGTGCTGGGAGTACAGGCTTGAGCCACTGCGCCAGGCCCCTAGTCCCCTAGTTGATTCTAACATGTGCGGCCCCATTGGGGAACTACAGCCTCCCCAGCCCCTTTGGGTGTTGCTGACTCTACGGGCCCGCCCAGGTAGAATGAACTGGTCACGCCTCCTACCCATTTGTCACCCCCAGCTCTTGCCCCCATCTATTGTGTGGCTCCTGCCCTCAATAGGGACATCTAATTTTGTTGGCCAGTCCAGCACATATATTGCATGTAACGACCCAGTTTGCCCCACCTTCTGCCTCCACTGCATCTGCTTCAGGGATGCTGGGACTGTTCCACTCCCTTTCTCCATCCTTTGGGTGTCTCCACATCGAAAGCCTTGTCAAGAGGTCTCTCTCCCTGCCCAAGTACAAAACTCAGGGCTTACCAAGCTCATTGAGGGCGAGAGGAGGCTGAAGGGCACTTGGAGGGCTGCCCGCCTTGTGGGTCCCTTGGTGGCTGAAGAGAGTTGCACAGGAAGGCCTTGACAGTTGTCACAGAGAAAGGAATGCAGCTGCTGGCTCTGTGTGGGTGTGTAGATGTCTGACAGTTTCAGCCACTGGCCCCAATTGGGACACAAGTGGGATTTTTTTTTTTTTTTTTTTTTTTTTTTTTGAGACAGAGTCTTGCTCTGTTGCCCAGGTTGGAGTGCAGTGGCTGCGATCTCGGCTCACTGCAACTTCCACCTCCCAGGTTCAAGCAGTTCTCTGACTCAGCCTCCCGAGTAGCTGGGATTATAGGTGCCCACCACCACGCCCGGCCAATTTTTTTGTCTTTTTAGTAGAGATGGGGTTTCACTGTGTTAGCCAAGATGGTCTCGATCTCCTGACCTCATGATCTGCCCGCCTCGGCCTCCCAAAGTGCTGGGATTAGAGGCATGAGCCACCGCGCCCGGCCCTCTTCTCTCTCTTATTAGGACACTTGTCATTGGATGTAGGGTCCACCCCACTAATCCTGGATGCTCTCATCTTGGGATCCTTGACTAAATTACATCTGCAAAGATTTTTTTCCAATAGGTCACATTCGCTGGGTCTGGGTATTAGGGCATGAACTTACCTTTTTGGGGGCCACCATTCGATCCATTACAGGTGGGCATCCCATGGAAGCAGACAGTGGCTGGGCCAAAGTAGCCCATGAAGTATCAGCCATGGGCACAAGATCGAGTTTGGGGTGCGGCAGGGCCAGGCTTGGCTCTGCCAGGCAACTGGGTGGACTGAATCCAGCACACTCCAAACGAGTTGATAATCAGGCTGGGGACTTCAACAGACAACCAAAGTGCCAGTAAGGGCATTAAGGAGCCATCATGGCCAGGTGCAGTGGCTCACGCCTGTAATCCCAGCACTTTGGGAGGCCGAGGCAGGCGGATCACGAGGTCAGGAAATCGAGACCATCCTGGCTAACACAGTGAGACCCCATCTCTACTAAAAATACAAAAAAACTAGCCGGGCGTGGTGGTGGGCGCCTGTAGTCCCAGCTACTCGGGAGGCTGAGGCAGGAGAATGGCGTGAACCCAGGAGGCGGAGCTTGCAGTGAGCTGAGATTGCGCCACTGCACTCCAGCCTGGGCAACAGGCAACAGAGCGAGACTCTGTCTCAAAAAAAAAAAAAAAAAAAAAAGGAGCCATCACAAGGATGTCAGATCAGCTGACAGTAGGACTGTGGCTGGTAGGGTGGACAGGCAAAGTGACTGCCTGGAGAGTGGGCAGGTGGCCCAGCAAGGCCCAGAGGGTGCCTTCCCAGAAGTGAGGAGTCCAGTCTGGGGCCGGCCACTCAGGATGGACACAATGTACCAGAAGTGAGGTGGATCTCTGCAGAGTCCCTGGGGTCCTCATCCAGTCTGAAGAACACAGCATCAGCAGCCCTAGATCTATGAGGTCAGACTCTGCATCTTATCCTAGCACCTTGGGGACCTGGGGAGGCTGGACCACCCTGGGCCTGGCGGGGGCTGGGGTGCATGAGTCTCGGCTCTGCAGTATTCACCACCCCACACCTGAGGGCACCTGCCTTCTGCAGCACGGTGGGTCATTCTCATGAGGTCTATAAAGATGTCCATTATCAAGTGACCATGGTAGCCAGGCCACAGGGTTCACATTGACGTCACCTCATTGCATTCTCATCTCCACACTGAAGGGGAAAACAGGTTCAGAGGGGTGGGCCCACTGTCCTGATGAGTGCTGCCCATTTGCTCCCACCCTCCCTACAACCAGCACCCCCCATGCCCCTCACTCAAGACCAGGGAGAAGCCCAGCTAGCCCCTCCTGCAACCACACAGACCCCAGTGGGAGCCCCAAGGCTGCTACTCTGCACAGGATGGAGGGCAGAGGTAAAGGCCATTAGGTGGTGGCAGTCAGCCACGCCCCTCACCAGAGGCTGAGGTCTGACCCCCTGACCAGGCCAGCTTCAGGGCATGTGTCCTTTCATGAGCTGTGACTGACCACAGTCCAAGGGCCCACTGTGGGGAGTCCTCAGCATATCTGGACAGAAACGCCCCAGGCCGGGCGCGGTGGCTCACGCTTGTAATCCCAGCACTTTGGGAGGCCGAGGCGGGCGGATCACGAGGTCAGGAGATCGAGACCACGGCGAAACCCCGTCTCTACTAACAATACAAAAAATTAGCCGGGCGTGGTGGCGGGCGCCTGTAGTCCCAGCTACTCGGGAGAGGCTGAGGCAGGAGAATGGCGTGAACCCAGGAGGCGGAGCTTGCAGCGAGCCGAGATCGTGCCACTGCACTCCAGCCCGGGCGACAGAGCCAGACTCCGTCTCAAAAAAAAAAAAAAAAAAAAAAAAAAAGAAACGGCCCGGAATTGGGGTAAGAAGAGCCTTTACAGTCAGGCAGTGAAGAAACACAGCTGCTGGGCACCTGCTATGTGCATGCCTCAGGGATGGGAGTACGGGGCAGGCCCAGCCCTGGGACCTGGGACAGGTGGCTGGGCCCTTGGGATCTCGAGTTGGAGGGATACCCCCTTGGAGGCAGAGATGAGCATCAGAGACAGGGCGGCCCCAGGTGGTCCTGGAGTCACCTTGTAAAGGCTAAGTCTATGCATGCTGCAGGCAGAGACACAATCACAGTAGTTGCTACCTCTGGAAAGTCCCAGTTCTGCTCATGAGCCTAGATCTAAGAGGCTGGGACAGGCAGAGGGGTATGAAGGGGTCACGGGCAGGCAGACTGTCCACACTGGCTGCCAGGGTGGCCAAGTGAGTAGAGTGAGCTGGGGCACTCACTACCGTGCCAACCCCACGCACGGATGACCCCGGGTCGAAGGCCCACGTCCTCAATCCCACGCAATAGCTCAGGCCCTCTGAGAGGGTTCGCTGTCTGCCCCCCGCCAGGGCTGAGTTGTTCAGAGGCCCTACCTGTTCAGAGGCAGCTGGGGGAAGGGACAGAAGTTGGGGGGCAGGGGATTGTGTGCTGGCGGGAATCATCTGCTTCATCTCATGGCTTAATCTTCCATCCCTACGTTTCTGGCCCTCAGAGAGGTCGGCCCGTTCAAGACGCACCCCTGAGAGCCAGGTCTGCAGACACGAGGGCCTCGTGACGTGAGCCCGGAGGGCAGGGGGCTGCAACCACTCGCGCGGGCTCCCCGGCCGCGGAGGACACAAGGACAAACACGAAGGGTCCCCGACCTGCCGACCCCCTCCTCCCCGACACCGCGCGTAGCCTGTAGGCTACCTCCGCGCTCCACCCAGAGACGGCTCGCGCTGCTCCCGCCGCCGCAACCCCGAGCCCTCGTGCCGGCGGTCTCCCCTCTTCCGCAGGCAAGATTACTGCGCAGAGGTGAAAGGCGCGGAGGTTGTGGGGGAACCCAGCGTGGTACGACCGGAAGGGTCGAGCAGGGAAACAGGCCCAGCTCGGGATCCGGGACTCGCGAGCGTGGCGCTCCTGGGCCGGGCGGTGGGGGAGGGGCCGCGTGTGGGCAGGCGCATGCGCACGGCAACCTGCACCTGTGGAGGGTGGCGGTGACCGCTGGGCCCCACTCCGCCAACCCAGGGTCGCTTCACGAGCGTGCCTGTGAGGCGGCCGTGGCCGCGGCGAGGAGTCAGAGGGAACTGAACTGGCTACTCCCGCGGCAGGTGGGAGTTAAGGTCAGCAGCTGAACAAAGAAGAGAGCGCGGGCCGGACTTTTTTCTTTATTAGACATGGCGGCGTTAGTCTCACGGAAATTTCTGCGCTTTTGCAGGCACCCACAAGACAGGGCAACTACGGGGTAGCGGACATCCGCCAGGCACGCTTCTAGGGCCGCTTCTGCAACTGCGCATGCGCTTGGGTTGCACCCGTTCCGTCTAGCCCAAAAAGTTCCTCTACATCCTTCCTGCGGATTGGTCTATAGGAACACGATGGCCTTTTACGCAAGCGTCTCCCGTGCTGACCCGGAAGTTTTCTTCACAGTTAAAAGTGTTGGCCCGCTGCGCGCGGCCTCTTCCTGTCTGTGCCAGGGCGGCGCGTGGTCTACGCCGAGCGACAGAGACGCTCAGGCTGTGTTCTCAGGTGAGACTGCCGCGGGGCCGGGGATCCTAGGGACGGTTCATGGTCATTCGGGGATAGTGCCCCGCGGCCTGGGCCTTTTCTCATTAGGTCTCATTTCTGTCTCTGGAAAACAAAATGTAGAAGAAACGGGCGCGGGACGAGTTACTCTTGACTTCTTCCTGGTGCTCCGCCGCTTCTAGCTTTTCCCCATAGCGGGGCTTGGGGAACTTGGTTTGGACTATGCAGTTGTACTCTGAGATAGGAAGTTTCCATTTCTTAGGCACACGATGCCCTCTTTTGCTCTGTGTAACTTTCCCCCCGTAATAGCAGCCCCTAGAGCCTTCATGCTGTTGGTCAAGAATCGAAAGCTTTGGGTTGATTGTGCCACACAGTACCTACCGTGGTCCTTGATGTCATATAACGGTCCCACCTCACGGCCAGAGAAACAGCCCAAGACAGAATGTTGACTTGGGTCAAAGACCACGTAAATGGCGAGGTTGTGGTTTGAATTACAGCCGATGCAATGTAAGGACGTATGGCGTCTGCTGAGCCATTATACCTTGGTCCCAATGCAGCAGCTGTTGACTGGTGGCTGCCAAGTCTTGGGCCCAGGGGTTCTAGGTGAAAGACAGATGCTTCTTGCTGACAGCTGAGTAATTTTTCTAGTGCTTGAAAACACGTTCACAGCCTTTCTTGGTCCTTTGCGACCCCCCAGTTCATCACTAGATGGCAGCTAGCCTCAGAGTTAGGAATGAGTGCGCCTCTGCTCCGTGCTAGCTGGGCTCTGACGTTTTTTTCCTGTCATCACCCTGTCCCAGGATGACCGAGTGGGAGACAGCAGCACCAGCGGTGGCAGAGACCCCAGATATCAAGCTGTTTGGGAAGTGGAGCACCGATGATGTGCAGATCAACGACATTTCCCTGCAGGTGAGGGGACCTTGGTGATTGGCCTTCCCGGCTGGGGCGGACATTACTCCAGGAAGGAACGCATCAAACTTGTTGCTGTGCCATTAAGTCAAGAATAGAGGTCATAACAGGTAAAGAAGGGATCCCTTGACCACCACATCTACCACATTCGCTCTTGCGTCCTGTTCAAAGATGACTACAACTTCTGTCATGAGAGGACTCCTTCACCAGAAGGAGCATCACATCTCACATATGGTGTTTTTGTTACTGTTTTTATAGTAAAATACATAACATCCAGTGTCATTCTTTTGCATGTGAATATCCAGGTATCCAATACCATCTCCTAAAGAGATGTTTTTTTTTCCCCAATTGAATGGCCTTGGCCACTTGTCATAAATCAGCTGGCCATAGATGTATGGGTTTCATTATGGACTTTCAGTTATATTCCATTGGTCTGTATGCTGTCCTTATGCCAGTACCACACTTTCTTGCTTTGTATTAAGGTTTGCAACTGGGAAGTGTGAGTTGTCCTACTTTGTTCCTACTCCGTACAGTTTTACACATACCCTTTTTTTCCCCTCCCCATGAAGGCATCATTAAGAATTTTGTGGGCTTTAGGAAGTTTAGCTTTTGTGAGCCCTTCCTCCATTAAAAGAAAGTGTTTGAAATTATATTTTGTGACTGCATTGATATAAAGATGAATATAACTTGGGTTGCACTTTATTCACTTTTCTCCTCTTTTTTTTTAATCATTAAAGTTTTATCTTCGAGATAGGATTGCTCTCTGTCACCCAGGCTGGAGTGCAATGGTGTGATCACAGTTCACTGCAGCCTCAATACACCTGGGCTCAGGGGATCCTCCTGTCTTAGACTCCAACTAGCTGGGACCACAGGTGCATGCCACCAAACCTGCTACCTTTTGTTTTATAAAGAATGAAAACTTTTTTGTTGTCTGTAAAGATGTCAGGGGACTTAGGCACTTTGCCTAATGGATAATTCAGCCTTGTTTTTCACTCTGAATATCTTGTAGATCTTGGCTTTTCTTTCTTTCAGGGGTTTATTTCGGGGGGTCCAAAAACATTTTAATTTTTTATTTGTTTTTTGAGACAGAGTTTCGTTCTTGTCGCCCAGTCTGGAGTGCAATGGTGCGATCTCGGCTCACTGCAACCTCTGCCTCCTGGGTTCAAGCGATTATTCTGTCTCAGCCTCCCAAGTAGCTGGGATTACAGGCACATGCCCACCACGCCCAGCTAATTTTTTGAGACGGAGTCTCGCTCTGTCGCCCAGGCTGGAGTGCAGTGGCGTGATCTCGGCTAACTGCAAACTCCGCCTCCCGGGTTCATGCCATTCTCTTGCCTCAGCCTCCGGAGTAGCTGGGACTACAGGCGCCCACCACTGCACCCGGCTAATTTTTTGTATTTTTAGTAGAGACGGGGTTTCACCATAGTCTCGATCTCCTGACCTCGTGATCCACCCGCCTCGGCCCCCCAAAGTGCTAGGATTACAGGCGTGAGCCACCGCGCCCGGCATGCCCAGCTAATTTTTTTATTTTTAGTACAGACAGGGTTTCATCATATTGGTCAGGCTGGTCTCTAACTCCTGACCTCTGGTGATCCGCCCGCCTCGGCCTCCCAAAGTGCTGGGATTACAGGCATGAGCCACCGCGCCTGGCATTATTTATTTATTTGTGAGACAGAGTCTCTCTCTGCCTCCCAGGCTGGAGTGCAGTGGTGCAATCTCAGCTCACTGCAACCTCTGCCTCCCCGGAGTCATGCGACTTTCCTGCCTCGGCCTCCCAAAGTGCTGGGGTTATAGGCATGAGCCACTGCGCCCGGCCCACAAACATTTTCATTATAGGCCCAGATAATGTTTTAGACTTCGTGGGCCACATTGGGTCTCTGTTACTTTTTTTTTTTCTTTTTTTTTTTTTGAGATGGAGTCGCTCTGTCACCCAGGCTGGAGTACAGTGGCATGATCTCAGCTCACTGCAACTTCCACCTCCTAGGTTCAGGTGATTTTCCTGCCTCAGCCTCCCTAGTAGCTGGAACTAACAGGTGCATGCCACCACACCTGGCTAAATTTTGTCTTTTTAGTAGAGACGGGGTTTTACCATGTTGGCCAGGCTGGCCTCGAACTCCTTGATCTACTAAACGTTTGTTAAGTGCCTGTTCCGCTAGGGAAGTAAACATCAATGGAAGTTCACTGTATTTTAAACACCTGTGCAGGGCTCCACTGTTGGGCCAAACCCTTGCTGGGGAATTTGGTGTTTGCAATTTTTTTCTGCATAGTAAAAGCCCTGCGTGAATGCCCTTCACGAGACTGAGTTTTTTTTTTTTTCTTGCAGCCAGACTATGAAATAGTACTGAGAGTTTCTGTGTCCTGTGTTCTTTTCCCATCATTCCTTGTATTTGTAGAAACAGGTATTTTGTGTATATTCTCAGAGGCAAGTGATAGAATGGCCTTGGGTACATTTTGTAATGGAACTATTCAACAGCAGTCTCCTTCGAATACACATAGCTCCTCTCTTCCCCTTTACATACTCAAGGTTAACTTTTTGGCATTTTTCTAGATTTTTGTGTGGGGATGGCTATGTAAGCATAAGAAGACTTGTTAAATGATTGTTTTAAAACTGTGGTTCTGGGCCGGGTGCAGTAATCCCAGCACTTTGGGAGGCCGAGGTGGGCAGATCATCTGAGGTCAGGGGTTTGAGACCAGCCTGGCCAACGTGGTGAAGCCCCGTCTCTACTAAAAATACAAAAATCAGCCGTGCATGGTGGCGTGCACCTGTTGTCCCAGCTACTTAGGAGGCTGATGCAGGAGAATCACTTGAACCTGGGAGATGGAGGTTGGGATGAGCTGAAATCATGCCATTGCACTCCAGTCTGGCCAACAAGAGCAAAACTCAATCTCAAAAAAAAAAAAAAAAAAAAAAAAAACTGGGCTGGGCATGGTGGCGCATGTCTGTAATCCCAGCAACTTGGGAGGCTGAGGCAGGAGAATTGCTTGAACCCAGGAGGCAGAGGTTGCAGTGAGCCAAGATTGCGACATTGCACTCCAGCCTGGGTGATAGAGTGAGACTCCCATCTCAAAAACAAACAAACAAAAAAACCCAAAAACAAAAAAGTTCTCAGCCAGGTGCAGTGGCTTATGCCTGTAATCCCACCACTTTGGGAGGCTGAGGCAGGCGGATCACCTGAGGTCAAGAGTTCAAGACCAGCCTGGCCAACATGTCCAAACCCCATCTCTACTAAAAATACAAAAATTAGCCTGGCATGGTGGCATGCACCTGTAGTCCCAGCTACTCAGGAAGCTGAGGCAGGAGAATCGCTTGAACCTGGGAGGCGGAGGTTTCAGTGAGCTGAGATTGCACCACTGCATTCCAGCCTGGAAGGCAGTGAGACTCTATCTCAAAAAACAACCAAAAAACTGTGGTTCTTACTCTGGGGTGGTTAGTCCCCTGTCTTAGGGGACACTTAGCAATGTCTGGATACATTTTTAGGTGTGAAAACTGACTGGGGTGGTGCCAGGCACCGTGGCTCATGCCTGTAATTTCAGCACTTTGGGAGCACAAGGCGGGCAGGTCACTTGAGGTCAAGAGTTCGAGACCAGCCTGCTTGAAATAGTGAAACCCCTTCTCTATTAAAAGTACAAAAAATGTAGCTGGGCTTGGTGGTGCGTGGCCTGTAATTCCAGCTACTCAGGAGGCTGAGGCAGGAGAATCACTTGAACCCAGGAGGCAGAAGTTGCAGTGAGCTGAGGTCACGCCACTGCACTCCAGCCTGGGTGACAGCAAGACTGTCTCAAGGGAAAAAAAAAAAAAAAAAACTAGGCCAGGCGCAGTGGCTCACGCCTGTAATCCCAACACTTTGGGAGGCCGAGACGGGCGGATCACAAGGCCAGGAGTTCAAGACCAGCCTGGCCAACATAGTGAAACCTGTCTCTACTAAAAATACAAAAACACAAGCTAGGTGTGGTGGCAGGCCCCTATAATCCTAGCTACTTGGGAGGTTGAGGCAGGAGAATCATTTGAACCTCGGAGTCGTAGGTTGCAGTGAGCTAAGATGGCACCACTGCACACCAGCCTGGGCGACAGCGAGAGACTCTCAAAAAAAAAAAAAAAAACTGATGGGGTTGCCAGTGGCATACCAGATGGCTGTTAAACATCCTATAGTGTGCAGGACAGCCCCCCAGACAATTATCTGGTCCAAAATCTAGCCTCCTTAGATTCCCACTCTTTCATTATAAAGGAAGTGTACTTTTTAGCGACTTGGTAAAGTCACCTGTTCAGGGTTTTTTTCCTCATGGTAGATGGGGCTTACATCCAATTCCCTGGGGAGGCATACCAGGATCCCAGACAGCTGTTGGATACCCCAAATGGGTACTTGATTTCTCCTCTGGTGTCTGGCCAACGCCCATGCTGCTCCTGACCATTTTCCCTTCATTTCCTGCTCCGTCAGGATTACATTGCAGTGAAGGAGAAGTATGCCAAGTACCTGCCTCACAGTGCAGGGCGGTATGCCGCCAAACGCTTCCGCAAAGCTCAGTGTCCCATTGTGGAGCGCCTCACTAACTCCATGATGATGCACGGCCGCAACAATGGCAAGAAGCTCATGACTGTGCGCATCGTCAAGCATGCCTTCGAGATCATACACCTGCTCACGGGCGAGGTAGGGCTCTGTGGCCTGGTGAGGGCAGGCTGTGCCCTCAGTACACCCCAAAGCCCCACGGTGTGTATGCCAGGCTTATCCCCTGTGTGGTATGGTCACTCTTGTTTTAGGTGTGAGAAAAGGGGAGGAATGCATGGGGCTGGATGTCAGGCTCATATCCCCCTTCTCTCTAGAACCCTCTGCAGGTCCTGGTGAACGCCATCATCAACAGTGGTCCCCGGGAGGACTCCACACGCATTGGGCGCGCCGGGACTGTGAGACGACAGGCTGTGGATGTGTCCCCACTGCGCCGTGTGAATCAGGTGAACCTGGGGCTTATGCACGTGGCAGGGTGGACACAGCCACGGGAGTGGGTGGGGTCTTGCCTGGGGCAGGCATGTTTTACCTGCAGCATCACTTCCTCTAGGAAGCCTTCCTGGATTCCAGCCCTGCATAGGGGCTGATCCAGGCTCTGGGTCGTCTTCTGGAACACATTTGGCAGGGTCTTTCTTTCTTTCCTTTGAGTGTGTATTTTTACACTGTGTGTGTATATGTACTTTTTTCTTTTTTTTTTTCTTGGACATTTTGAGAATCAGTTGCAGACATTTCGATTGTGTTTCCCCTGAACACAGCAAGTGTCTTAAGAACAAAGATGACCTACCCGCGTCGTCACCCCCAGGAAGGAATTTAACAGCAATAGAATAATCAAGTCAGTCGTTGTTCCATTTAGCATCTGTCCCCAGAATGCCCTTTATACTGGCTCATTGTCAATTGGGTCCAAGTTAAAAGCAAATATATTGCCTTTTTTTTTTTTTTTTTTTGAGGCAGAGTCTTGCTCTGTCACCCAGGCTAGAGTGCAGTGGTGCAATCTCGGCTCACTGCAAACTCTGCCTCCTGGGTTCAAGCAATTCTCCTGCCTCAGCCCACTGAGTAGCTGGGATTACAGGCGCCCGCCACCACACCCAGCTAATTTTTGTATTTTTTAGTAGGGACGAGGTTTCACCATCTTGGCCAGGCTGGTCTTGAACTCCTGACCTCATGATCCACCCGCCTCGGCCTCCCAAAGTGCTGGGATTACAGGCATGAGCCACTGTGCCCGGCCTTTAATTTTTGTTTTTAGAAATAATTGAGATGGAATCTCAGGGTGTTCTTGAACTCCTGGTCTCAAATGATCCTGTCCCCTCAGCCTCCCAAAGTGCTAGGATTACAGGCATGAGCCACCACAGCTGGCCGCCTTTTTTGTTGCCGTTGGTTTTTTTGTTGTTTATAGAGGTGGGGTTTCACCAAGTTGCTCAGGCTGGTCTCAAACTCCCTGCCGAAGTGTTCCTCCTGCCTCAGCATCCCAAAGTGTTACAGGCGCAAGCCACCGCACCTGGCCGTCTAGCAGTTTGCCGTTGAGGCAGGTCTCAATCTCCTGTCATTGGGGACACAACTTCAACCTGTGTGTGTGTGTGTGTGTCCGGACACTTGCTCTTGTGACCCTCTATCTGATTGCAAATCAGGCATGATGCCACCTCCTCTTGTCTCAGTGGGCCTATAGGTGACAACATGGCTGGCAGCGTCAGTTGGGGGTGGGCCCAGGGTGCTGGAGGACCGCAGTCTGTCCTTTTAGCCTGACCCCTGCTCTCTTCCTAGGCCATCTGGCTGCTGTGCACAGGCGCTCGTGAGGCTGCCTTCCGGAACATTAAGACCATTGCTGAGTGCCTGGCAGATGAGCTCATCAATGCTGCGAAGGTGGGTGAGGGCACTCTGGTTGGGGGGTCTTAAGTTGGGCATTTGTGGGGGTCCTTCAGAATTCAGAGCTGTCTGTCTCCTTGCAGGGCTCCTCCAACTCCTATGCCATTAAGAAGAAGGACGAGCTGGAGCGTGTGGCCAAGTCCAACCGCTGATTTTCCCGGCTGCTGCCCAATAAACCTGTCTGCCCTTTGGGGCAGCCCCACCCACCTGTGCCATTGTCTGTCTTCGGTGGGGGGACGTGGGTGGCATAGCCCTGGTGGCCTTGGGAGCTGCTCACCTTCCTGACCTGGTGGCCTGTGGGTACCTGGAAGCATTGCTGACTCAGAACTGTGGCACCCCAGGGCTAGCAGGTGGGGCACCAGATGCAGGCCAGGCTCCTGGAGTGTCCCAGCAGGTACTGGAAGTGAGACGGGGTTATCCATAACTTCTGAGGGCGTGGCATCTGAGATGTTGCTGTGGTCTGGGTGGATGGGTGGCTTGGGTGCCTGCGAGGTCTGGGTAGTCACAAGACCATCCTGAGAGGCTTGTCACCTTGAAGTAGCACTGGGGAGAGGAGGAAAGCTCAGCTGTTTAGGGCACACGATTTAAGACCCCTAGCTTCACCCGGCTCTTGGATCTGGGCTGGTTTCACACTGGCTAGGTTGCGCTCTTGGTTACCTCCCCGGCTACACTGGTTGTGGCTGCACCCCAGGCCTGCATGCCCGGTTCTGTGGGCTGTACGGGTTCCCTTCTGCCAGTGTCCATGCAGTGTCATCAGGCTGCTGGGGACAGGTTGGGACCCACCCAGGGCCACAGGCCGGTGACCTGGTAGAAAACTCATCAGGTTCTGAAGGGCGGGGTGGGCCTAAGCCCACCCACCGTGTGCCATGACCCTTCCACCGCTCCCAGCATCTGGCCAAGGCAGGCTTGGTGTTCATCCTGGTGGGGCTGGCCCAGGGGGTGGGGCAGGCAGTCAAACGGGTCCAGCGGGTACCTGGGACCTGGAGGGGTGGCCCTGGTTGAGCACCCTCCCCCTGGGAGGGTACTTTCGAGCCCAGCTGCAGGCAGGCCAGAAACCGTCAGGACAGGGACACGCCACTGGTCAGAGGGAGGAGGCTTCCACAGGTAGGAAGGGGCCCACAGGCTGGCTGGGGTCTGTCATTGGTCTGTGGGTGGCCCCTGGCCCCTGTGCTTGGCTCCTCTCTCTCAGCGGCTGAATTCCTTTCCCTGCCTAGATGTCAATGTCTGTGTTCCACTGGGGTCTTGTATGGTCCCCCAGGTTCTCTCCGCCAAGCTCCTGAGGGGTGCCTATTTCTGCTCCTCTGTGGGTCAGGTCCTTTCCATCCCTGTCTGGGGTCCTCCCCATCTCCGTGTTCAACTCCAGTCTGTCTCTCCGTTTCCAATTCAGGAACTGGTCCCCCGTGGGTCCATTCCTATCCCCAGTCTCCGCCTCGGGCCTCCCCATCTACCCTGCTCCTCGACGCTAGCTACACCCTTCTCGGGATGGTGCTGCTCTGTACTGGGGGATCCTCTCTAAAGTACAGTCCCTGGTCTTCCCTGGATTCCCTGCTGGTCTCGGAACCCGCTCCAGGCTCCACCGCCTCCTTCCCTGCCTGACCTCTCCTCGCAGGTCCATCCAGATGCCCTGCCCTCGGCCGTTCTGGCTCCGCCATTCCCGGGTACCCCAGGGCTTGGGTCCCAGCTCCCCGGGCTCGCTCTCTGCGCCCCGCTCCCCAAGCAGAGCGGAAGACCAGAATGAGGAGGAGGAGGAGGAGGACGGGGATGGCAGCCTAGGCTCCGGCCCCATCCTGCCCCCCGCCTCTCCGGTGGAGTGCCTCATCTGCGTGTCGTCCTTCGACGGCGTGTTCAAGCTGCCCAAGTGCCTGGACTGCGGCCACGTCTTCTGTCTCGAGTGCCTGGCGCGCCTATCGTTGGCCACGGCGGGCGGCGGCAACGCGGTGGCCTGTCCTGTGTGCCGCACGCCCACGCGCCTGGCCCCCCGCCGCGGACTCCCCGCGTTGCCAACGCAGTCCGGTCTCCTGCCCCGCGACGCGCGCGCACCGCCCTCTCGCCAGGGCTCCGTGCGCTTCGACCGGCGCCGCGGCCTTCTCTACCTGCGGCCGCCGCCGCCCCCGCCCGGGCCGCGCAAGGCCCGCGCCCCGCCGCCCCCGCCGCCTCTGCGCCTGGGCCGCCCGCTGTCGCGCCGCCTGTCGCTGGCCAGCCCGGCCTGGGTCTTCAACGCGGCCGTGGCGCTGGCCGTGCTGGTGGCCGCGGGCCTCGTGGTCTCGGGCGTCTACATCTTCTTCCTCATCCCGCACGCCACCTCCTCCGGCCCCGCGCGGCCCCAGCTCGTGGCGCTCGCTCCAGCGCCCGGCTTCTCTTGGTTCCCGCCCAGGCCCACGCCGGGGTCGCCCTGGACCCCCGCCTGGACGCCGCGCCCCACGGGCCCTGACCTGGACACGGCCCTGCCGGGAACTGCAGAAGATGCGCTGGAGCCCGAGGCGGGCTCCGAGGACC
The DNA here is from genome assembly GCF_028878055.3 of Symphalangus syndactylus. Classification (NCBI taxonomy): domain Eukaryota; kingdom Metazoa; phylum Chordata; class Mammalia; order Primates; family Hylobatidae; genus Symphalangus; species Symphalangus syndactylus. Next base: position 20,215,541 of record NC_072435.2, on the reverse strand, counting down.
CGGCGGAGGCCGAGGGGACGCTGGACAGCCGATCAGATGGCACGTGGGGCACAGAGACTGGCCCCGGCTGGGCCCCGTGGCCACGGGGCGCGAGGAGGCTGTGGGGCCCACAATAAGTGCTCCAGCACTGCAGTCCTGCCTCCAGGCCTGGCACCTCTGTGTTATCTGGGGCCCTTAGTAGGGCGCACAGCACTTACCCGTTTCTCCAGATTGGGGCCTAGGGCAAGCATCCTTGGCATTGTCACCATGGGGTGGACCCTCTCAAGGAACAGGCACCGCAGTCGTCCCACAAGGATCCTCTGGGAACGCCCCTGACCCCCATTCTTGTGGCTGTCCGGCGGAGGGTGCCCTGACCGTGACCTCCATAAGGCTCTTGCTGGCGCTTGCTCCTGCTCTGCAACCCCTACTCCGTGGGGGTGCAGTTGGAAGCATCCCTGATCCTCATCCCTTGTAGGAGTCCAGCTGTGGACACCCCCGACTGACATCCATGCAGGTGCCCAGCCAGGGGCAGCCCCACACGGATCCTTGAAAGGGTCCTGCTGGGAGTGCCCCCAGTCATCCTCACCACAGATTCCTGGGGGAGCGTCTTTGCTAGCACTGGAGGCCAAAGCACTCATCCTTCGGATTGGTCATAGGTGGCAGGGGCCCGCCTATCTTTGGAGGGCAGAGCTGCTACTGCTATTATTCCCTGGTCACCTCCTCCCCAACTGGCTCATTGCAGGGGACGTCCTACCACTCCACCCATCTGTGGGGTTTGTTTTCTACTGCCTGCAGGCTGGGCCTGGGTGGGCTGCAGGCTGGGCCTGGGTGGGCTCCAGCTGTCTACATGCTGGTCCGGGTTGTAGAGTTGCCATCCTGCACACCCGATTGGGGCTGGGGCTCAGGCTTGAAGTAACAGGGTGCCCTGGCCAGGGCTGAGGGGGAACTTGAGCCTTAAAGACTGGCTCCTGCCCCAATCCTAAGTCCCAAACTGCTTTGGGAGCCTCCACTTCCCCCTGGGTCGTGGCTTCTAGGATCTTCCCAATATGCTGTGGTGCAGCTGTGCTCATGATGGCTCAGAGAGGTCAACAACACCCCAGGGGTCAGACAGAGGCAGACAATGGTGGGGGTGGGAGTCCTGGACCTCATTGGTTAGCCAGAGGGATCCTAGTCCCTTTCCCTGGCCACCAGAGTCCCCATCACCCCCGATTAATATCTTGGTGCCAGTTACTGCACTTCTTCCTCCAGGGCTCCATCTGTCCCGCCCAGCCTCCTTTCTTGTGCCTCAAGGTGAACCTTGAGCCTTCCCAATAGACAGCAGCCTCCAGGGAAGGTAGCGTATGGGCTCCTGTACTCTTCCTCCCAGAAGCCTTCCTGGGTTAGTTGTGGGGGTAGATGGCAGCTATTCTCTGTGCAGACTGAACCTGGGGCTTCTGTTTCCTCCCAGGCCCTGCACCCCCACCCCCATCCTGCCTCACCTCACTCTGGGATGGAGTGCTGTGTTTTGGGAATGGGCACCCAGCATGTTCCATGCTGTGTTTTGGGAATGGGCACCCAGCATGTTCCAAAGAGAAACGTGACTTCTATGTGGCTGGAGGCTCCTGTTTGATTTGTTTACGTGTGTCCTCAGCACCAGCATACAGTAGGTGCCAAACAAAGGAGGGACAGAATTACAGGTGACCCAGGCAGCCTGGGAATGCACCCTGGGCCCAGGACTGTCTAGAGCTAGCTCTGGTGTGAGCTGCTGCTTCCTGGTGGGAGCCAGAGGAGGAACACTAAGGAGTCCATAGTGTGTCTTCCCAGACCAGTTCTTGCCCACACACACATGCCGATGTCACCCACAGGGGCTGGGAACAGTGTACTGGGTCACTGGGCAGCAACAGCCTAGCCTCATAGGGAAGAAACCTGGTCAGACAGCAGCAGAGTTGGTGGTCTATTCATTTTCTCTGGCTGCTGTGACAAAATACCCCCAACTTAATTCTTTAGAACACGCGTTTATTTTTATTTATTTATTTTTGAAACGGAGTCTCACTCTGTCGCCCGAGCTGGAGTGGAGTGGTGTGATCTTGGCTTACTGCAACCTCCGCTTCCCGGGTTCAAGCGATTCTCCTGCCTTGGTCTCCCAAGTAGCTAGGATTATAGGCACTCGCCACCTTGCCTGGCTAATTTTTGTATTTTTAGTAGAGACGGGGTTTCACTATGTTGGCCAGGCTGGTCTCAAACTCCCGGCCTCGTGATTTGCCTGCCTTGCCCTCCCAAAGTGCTGGGATTACAGGCCTGAGCCACCGCAGCCGGCCTTATTTTATTTATTTATTTATTTTGAGACAGAGTCTCGCTCTGTAGCCCAGGCTGGAGTGCAGTGGCGCAATCTCGGTTCACTGCAACCTCTGCCTCCTGGGTTCAAACCATTTTCCTGCCTCAGTCTCCCAGGTAGCTGATATTACAGGCGCCCGCCACCACGACCAGCTTTTTGTATTTGTAATGGAGACGGGGTTTCACCATGTTGGCCAGGCTGGTCTTGAACTCTTGGTCTCAAGTAATCTACCCGCCTCAGCCTCCCAAAGTGCTGGGATTACAGGCACAGGCCACCATGCCTGGCTAAACACACACTTATTATCTTGCAGTTCTGCAGTCCAGAAGTCCATGATTAGTTTCCCTGGGCTAAAGTTGCGAACTACCCCACAGGGCTAGTTCTTTCTAGAGACGCTAAGAGAGAATTCACTTCATTAGTTTTTCCAGCTTCTAGGGCTGCATTCCTTGGCTCCTGGCTCCTTCAAAGCCAGCAGTGCAGCATCTTCAGATCTCTCTGACCCTCCTGCATCCCTCTTTCACTTATAAGGACACTACAAGGACATAGCGCCCACCCGGATAATCCAAGATAGTCTCCCCATCTCATGATCATTAATTTAATCACACCTGCAAAGTCCATTTTGTGGTGTCAGGTAAAAGATTCACAAGTTCCAGGGATTCGGACCAGGATATGTTGGGAGGCCATTATTCTGCCTACCATAGGGTCTCAGAGATCTTCCTCATTGCTTCCCTCTCCCACCCAACCTAGGGGAGTGGGGGTGTGCAATAGTAGATCTGACCCAGATGGGCCAAGCAGGGGGGTCAGAAAGGGGCCCTTGCCTGGTGTTGCACAGAAGAGGGAGAGGATGTTCTGTGCCTGAGGGTGGTCCAGGAAGGCTGCCTGGAGGAGAGAGCTGTATCCTAAAGGATGCTCAGGAGCTGGCATTGAGGCCAGTAGCATAGGCAGCACAAATACAGGAGGACTGGGGAGGCCGGGGGTGGGGCTGGCCCCATTCTCTGTCTTAACCAGCTCGCTCCTAGGGGCTTTTGTGGCTTCTGCACTCTACCAGCTTGGAGCCAGAGGCCTCATTCTCTCTTGCAGTAAAATGAGGCTGATGACTGAGCCTAGGAGTTGCTGATCATCTGGTCTGCTGATTACCACCTTGGTGCCCGGTGTCTGCCTGCCTACCCACTGCCTTCAAACAAAGGGGCTGCCTGAAACCACCCAGGGGGACGCCTCTCACCCTTGCCCAGCCTCAGCCAATCTCCTGTTTCTCCAGAGCTGGAGTTGTGCTCTCCTAGCCTCTCTCGGCCCACCCCATCACTGCTGTACACCCTGCCCCTTGGCACTTCGGCCCCAGACTTGCTCCTCCTGGCAGGCCTGGGTGCTTGCGAAGCCGGGTGCCAGAGGGCCCAGCACGAGACAGCTTTGATTCTCTTTTCTGTAAATGGACAACAATAAATTCTTTTTTTCCTTCATCCGCAAGTGTTTACTGAGCGCCTTCTGTGTACCAGGCCGCACCAGGGTGCGGAGCAAAGACCAACCTCAGGGAGCAGATGAGGTCCAGGCGGCTGAGCCAACCGAACCATGGTTCTGGTAGCACTGCCTCCCCCGCCACGCTCAGGGGGCTCTGCTCCCCAAGCCCTTCCCAAATCCTGCCGTCCAGCTCTCCTCCCCACCTTGCAGGAGGGACGCCAGGGCCCGGTTTTCGGGTTCCACCATTCTTTCTTCAATGAGGGTCGGAGAGGTCCCTGCCCACGCCAGACCCGTCCCCGGCCGTCGCGGCATCCTCTTGTGATCAGGCCGAGGGACCAAGGGCCAAGAGCGGGGCTTCGCCGGACGCTGGGAGCATCACTGTCCAGACTGACAGATGGGGAAACTGAGGCTGACCAGCTGGGCAGGGCGTGCATTCGAATCTGGGTCCTGGAAGCGTTCTGCAAGATCCCTTCTCACCTCAACCGCACGTGCTGGCATCCTTGGGTTTCCCTCCTTCCGCAGATCACAGCCGCAGTTCTCTCCTCCGCCCTCATAGTCACGGCCCTGCCTTCTCCCTCCTCATGCCTCGGGCGGGCCCCGCCCAGAATGCGGTGAGGCCTTCGGGGAAGCGCGGACCAATCGGAGGCCCTATGTAGGGCTGAAGAGGCGGGACTCTGGTCGCCATAACAACTCATCCCGCCTGTGGTGCGCGCGCGTCGCCTCCGCGCCGCAGCTCTAGTAAGTGAGGCAGGGAAGGCGCGCCAGACTCGACGGCCAATCAGGGACCCGAGGCCGGCGTTGCCATGACGACCACGTTGCGCCGGAGAATGCGTCAGGCGCTGGAACCGCGGGGAACTCGGGGAGCGAGTGCTGAGAGCAGTGAGCACCAGCACTCCGATGGCGCTGGCGAGAGGAAAGGCTGCGGCGCGCAGAGCGAGGCTGTGGGGCCCAAGGTTGTGACTCGAGGCCGCGGGACCCCAGGATGGGGGACAGGAGGCTGCGGGCCTTAGGTGAGCAGCAAGCGAGAGACCAGTCCCTTCGAGCGCCCTCACGCGTTTTGTCCCCGGCCCCGCGGGCTTCAGTTGTCTGGGGGCGGTGATTGTGAGTACAGATCATATAGTTATGAATACATTTTAACGCAGATCCAAACACATAGTATAACGTGAGGATCCTATATAAAGTGAGACTCCTTCTCAAAAAAAAAAAAGTTTTTTTTTTGTTTTGTTTTTTTTTAGCCGGACGTGATGGCGGGCGCCTGTAGTCCTAACCACTCGGGAGGCTGAGGCAGGAGAATCGCTTGAAGCCGGGAGGCGGAGGCTTCAGTGGCCCGAAATCGCGCCACTGCACTCCAACCTGGGCGACAGAGCGAGAGACTCCGTTTGCAGGGGGGGGGTAAGTGTTTTTTAAAATGCGGTCAAATTCGAACATAGGTTTATAGGATCACATAGTTGATCCGCTCTAACCCCACACCTACCTGCAGACCCGGTTAGACCTGAGGTCCTCTCATCCCAGGGAAGAGACTAGGGTTCGCACTGGCTCCCCTGGGGCCCGGCTTGGCGTGGCAAAGCTGGGAGTCTCGCCCTAGGTTGGGGTTTCCTCTGCTCTGTAAGCCTCTGCAGAAAGAGCAGAGGGTGGTGGGAGAAGTGCCCAAGAGGGGCCACAAGCTACCTGTGATCTATATCCCCCCACCAGGGGGATGGGTGCTTTCATTTTTATCGTTGTGCAAAACTTCACATTAAGTACTGGACTTCTCCAAAGAATCTCCCAGACATCTACTTGTTCTTTCAAAACATCACAGATTTTTTAAAAAATAATTTACATACCATATAATTTGCCCATTTTGAGTGTACAATTCAAGGCTGGGCGCGGTGGCTCACGCCTGTAATCCCACCACTTTGGGAGGCCGAGGTGGGTGGATCACCTGAGGTCAGGAGTTCGAGACCAGCCTGACCAACATGGAGAAACCCCATCTGTACTAAAAATACAAAATTAGCTGGGCGTGGTGGCACATGCCTGTAATCCCAGCTCCTTGGGAGGCTGAGAGGCAGGAGAATCGCTTGAACTCGGGAGGCGGAGGTTGCGGCAAGCCGAGATCGCACCATTGCACTCCAGCCTGGGCAAAAAGAGCGAAACTGCGTCTCAAAAAAAAAAAAAAAAGGCCATAGGTCTGAACAGACCCCTCACCTAAGAAAAATAGATACATAGCTGGCAAATAGGCACATGAAAATGTGCTACACATCATATGCCATTAGGGAATGGCAAATTGAAACAATAATGAGATACTACTATACATCTATTAGAATGGCTAAAATGCAAAACAGTGATAGCACCATATGCTAGCAAGGTTATGAGGCAATGGGAACTCTCGAATACTGCTGGTAGAAAGGCAAAATGGCATAGCCACTTTGGAAGACAGTTTGGCAGTTTCTTACAAAAAGTTAAATATAGTCTTACCATATGATGCAGCAATCACACTCCTGGGTATTTGCACAAGTGAGTTGAGAACTTATGTCCATGTGAAAACCACACAAATTATTATAGCAGCTTTATTCATAATTGCTCAAAACTTGAATCAACCCAGATGTCCTTCAACAGATAAATGGCTCATCTGTGTTACATCCACACAATGGAATATCATTCAGCAATAAAATTAACTGTGCTACCAAGTTATGAAAGGCATGGAAGAGTCTGAAATGCATATTGGTAAGTGACAGAAGCCAGACTGAGAAAGCTACATACTGTATGATTACAAGTTTATGACATTCTAGAAAAGGTAAAGCTATAGAGACAGTAAAGCAGTGACTGCCAGGGGCTCAGTGGGAGGGAGGGAGGGGGGAATGAATAGTAGCACAAGTAATTTTTGGGGGCAGTGAAAGTATTTTGTACTATATTGTAATGGTGGATACATGAGTTTATGCATTTGTGAAAACCCATATGATGTACAATATGGGTTTAGTTAATAATGTACTAATACTCATTTTAAAATGTTAACAAATAGGCCGGGTGCGGTAGCTCATGCCTGTAATCCCAGCACTTTGGGAGGCTGAGGTGGGCGCATCATGAGGTCAGGAGATGGAGACCATCCTGGCCAAAATGGTGAAACCCCAACTCTACTAAAAATACAATAATTAGCCGGGTGTGGTGGCATGCGCTTGTCGTCCCAGCTACTCGTGAGGCTGAGGCAGGAGAATTGCTTGAACCCGAGAGGCAGAGGTTGCTGTGGGATCATGCCACTGCACTCCAGCCTGGGTGACAGAGCAAGACTCCGTCTCAAAAAGAAAAAAGGAAGAAGAAACTAAAATGAGGTCCAATGAAGCGGTGCCAGGAAAAACATAATGAGCTGTTAAGCCCAGGAAAGGTAAGTGGTTAAGAGAGAACTTTGGTCTGAGACTTACTGGAATCAAGCTGTAGCACTGCCTCCCACCAGCTTTATGACTCAGGGCAAATACTTAGCCTATGGGAGCCTCAGGCCCTGGACCCTCTACTCCTCTGCTCCACCCATGGGAGAGATCAGGCCCATCTCACAGAGGAACAGATTTTCAAGAACGATTTGAGGATATGTATTAGCCCAGGACATGTTATGGGATGACCAGTGTCTTCAAACTAGGCAGAAAGAGGGGACAAGTGGGGGACAGGGTACAGGAGTCAGGGGAAGTAGGCGAAAAGGTGGACTGTTTAGTAGGGGATCAGGAACATAGAAAAGTGGCAAGACTAGTGACCTTGGTACCCAGACACCAGGGGTATAACTCAGACACCAGGTGTGAGAACAGCTCAACTCCAGGGTTACTTCCATCCCCAGCTTGCAATGTCCACGGCTGAGCCTCTTTGATAACTTGTGCTAACTTGTGCTATTCCTGGTTTCAAGTCTACCTGGTCCATCAATCGGTGCTCTTGTCTGCACTCCAGTTGGGGGAACTCATGAACTGTAAAGGGCAATCCTGTGGGGAATGAACAGGCTCGTCAGTCCAGCCTAGGGCAGACTGACCCACCATGACAGTCCAGGGGTACTGATGACAGGCATGTACCATGAGCTTGGGGGCGTCCCACCTGTGTCTCCAATGGAGAGAATACACAGGTGTCACTGAGGAACAGGGTTGCAAGGACTATCTGAGGATATGGGGTCAGCTGAGGACATGTTAAGGAGAGGCAAACATTACACAGCTAGGCACTAAGGAGAGAGAAAGGGACACAGCGGGGCATGGCCAGAAGACTGGAATTGGGGAGCTGAGTGGAGGCACCAAGACCTGCGAGGGCACAGGCTGGGCACCAGGTGTGAGAACAGCCCACTCCTGGGGGCATTCACCAGGGGTAGATCTCTTCAGGGTCCCTCTGCCACAACTAGTTTTGAGTTCATGTGGTCCACCTGCTGGTGGGAATGTAGAAGCCTTCAGACCTATGAAGGATGATGAGTTTTTGAGAGTCCAGCTCAGGAGAGGCCAAAACACCATGACCCCAGCAAGCGAGAATAATCCTTACTCCAAGACAAACAGAACTGCACAAAATGAACATCCCGGGAAGGCTCCCAGGGCAGGACCCAGTGGCCCCACACGCACCCATGTCAGTGCATGCAGTGCCTGGAATCTTACAGGAAGTGACCGAGCTGAACGTGACCAGCTGTGAAGATGCAGAGACTTCTGAGCCCCGATCTTGGCCACTCACGGCCCTTGGTAGAATGTGTGGGGTGTCCACTCAGCCACTTGTTAGAGAAGGTGGCATGATCTGGGCCTCAGTGCCACGACCAACAGCGACTTCCAAGGGGAACGTGGAAAGAGCAGAGGAAAAAAACCAGAGTTCAGGCTGGGGAGAGTGACGGTGCCAGTGGTCTGACCCAGCACTGAGTGCAAAGTTCTCCAGCATCACTCTCAGGTAGAAGCTCCTCTGGACCTTGCCTAAGAACTCCGTTCGTGCGGGAGGACGCAGGCCCACCTGCTCTAACATGAACGCGTCTGAATTCAGCGCAGGACACCCAGGAGCCCGGTTATTCTCCTGACAGCGTCCGCCCCTCATTTGTCCTTGACCCCCTGTCTGACGTACTCAGCCATGTACTCACTCTCCTCTCCCAGGCCCCCAAACCTGAGATCACCATGGCGTGATATGGGGTAGACTACCAGCCTACCGTGCCTCGGCAGTGTGCAGGGCGACCTGTCCCTGGCATCCACACCTGTGGCCCATACGTCGCCCACATTGTGGGGCGCCGAAAACCCAACACAACTGAAACACAACTGCTGACCTTCCCCCGAAGCCGCCTCTAAACGAGGTCCCTAGGCCCCTGGTCCCAGCCGCTCTTTGAAGACTAGCCTGATGACAGGCATGTACCATGTTTTTGGCTGGGACGTTTTTCTGAGCCTTGCCCCGGGCTCCGTAAAGCGGACACGGTGCCAGGGAGAGGATTTCGGGGCGGTTGCGGGCACAGGCGGGCTTCTGCGGAGGCCCTGGCGAACGCCCCCGGGCGGCGCGGTCACGGGGCCGCCCCCTCCACTGTGAGGTCATCGGGGCTCAGCAACATTCACAGCGGCTAGGACGCGTACAGGTCACTGAGGCAGAACTTTTCGACTCTCGCGCCTTCGCTCGTTTCTGCGGACCAGCGGAATCTCCTCCACACCGCACACCGCCCACCGCCCACCGCCCAGCGATCCCATTGCCGCAAACCGCCCCAAAGCCGGCGCCGGAAGCCCAGCGCCACGCAGGGCCCGCCCGAACGTTCCCGTTCCTGGGCCGCCATTGGCCAAGTCTGAACGGCCCCACGTCGAGGCTCCTTATGGGAAACGTAGTTCACGCCCCGCTTCAGGAGCTAGCGGCGCCCTCCCTTATCGCCTTGGCAACGACCCAGCCGCGCCGCGAGGAGAGCCGGGAATGGAGGTCGTGGCGTGAGGGGCGCCGAGCTAGGGGAGGCGCGGGCCACGGGAGTTCCGGCGTTGCCCAGCAGTCCGCAATCCTCGGCAGGAAGACTGTCCCGGCGCCTCAGGCAGCTCTGCGTGGGCCGGGGTGACTTCCTCGCGATCCCCTGGGCGAGGTGAAGGGCAGGGACACTTGCCGCACCTTCCACGCGCCGTGTCCCACCGGCGAGTGGCTCCATCTTCCTCAGACTTGTCGCTCGCGGACAGGCGCCGTGGGTCTCCCGGGCCTCCGTACCGTCCTCCTTCCCCGTGGCTCCGGGAAGCGGTCCCCTGTCTTCGGACGCATTTCACCCGCGCGGGGAGAGCTGCCCGAGAAGGTTCCACGGCGGCCGAGGGTTTCCGCGCCCAGGACGCGTTTCGGCTGAGGCCGTGGGTCCAGGCCACGGGTTCTGCCCGCACGGTCCAATGGCCGGGGAGGCGGAGGTGAGCAGAGGATGCCTCCGAGGAATGAGGGGGGCCGCCAGGTGGGGGGCGGCGTGTGCCAGGGCAGAGTTGGAGGAGGGCAGGAGATCTGCGTATGGAAATCTCGGAGATCTGCGTATGATTCCAGGGGGAGGTCTTTGATGCAGGGCTGGGGCATGCCCTTGACAGTGGGAGCCATTGGAGATGTACCGCAGGACTGGGACAGTATGGGGTCGTTGTTGCTGTGCCAGGCACTCTTGGAGGCGCATGTGTAGAACGGCGTGTGGAAGGCCAGGCAATTGCCTATAGGGTAAACTGGGGAGGTTGTGCTGAGGGTGCAGAGTTTTAGGCATTCTGTTGTCCAGTTTTGTGCTTGTTGAGCAGGAGGCAAACTGGACCCTGGGACCAGGTACTTGAGACCTAAGGGAGAAGGATGAGCACAGGTTTGGTTGCGTCTGAGAGGTGTGATCTCTGGGACTGGAATTGGCAGACAGGAGATAGAGTGGAGCCTGTGCGCTTGGCCCTGCACATAGATGGGATCAGTCTGGTCACCAGCCTGATGTCGCTTTGGGCTGGACACAGTTTCCAGTAGTAACACCAGAAACATCAATAACACCAGCAGCTCTGATATTCCTCTGGGATAGAAAGAAGGTATAAGGGTATGTGTAGGGAGTAAGGTGGGGAAGGGTCTGGGGCTCATAGGGAAAGATAATGTCAGGGGGAGATGTGATAGGACCCTGAGATACAGGTCAAGGGCCTGAATGTGTCCCTCTGTCCATATTTTGGTTGTTTTTTTTCTGCCCATCATTGACCCCAAGGCTCAGTTGGACCCATCATTGCAGGGCTTGGTGATGTTTGAGGATGTGACGGTATATTTCTCCAGGGAGGAGTGGGGGCTCCTTAATGTGACCCAGAAGGGCCTATACCGGGATGTGATGCTGGAGAACTTTGCACTCGTTAGCTCACTGGGTAAGTCTCTTACACTGTCCCCCAGCACACTGACTACCCCCGCATTTTCCCCATGTGAAGTTCTGTCCATAACGAAGCCAGACCATGGGGGCTCTTTCCTTCCCAGATTCCCTGTTGTAGGTGTTGTGGGTGGTGGGACTCGGCGGTGGGACTCGGCGGTGTGCTCTTTCCCTGCCTTTCTCTGAGCAATGCTGTTGGCAGCCTCAACACCTCTTGCCCCAGGAGCAGGTTTTGGGAGTCAGATGTTTCATAGTTTGCCCACCAAATCCCACCAAGCTCTGCCTTTTCCTGGCCATGTGGCTCTCTTGAAGACATGGCTTCTCTGTGCTCCCGGTTTTGCCTTCCTACAAAAGAAATTTTACAGGGACCTCCCTGGGCCAGCCTTGACCCATGAATTTTAATCAGAACAGTTTGGGGAATATATATATATATATATATACGTGTTTTTTGAGACAGAGCCTCGCTCTGTTGCCCAGGCTGGAGTGCGGTGGCACAGTCTTGGCTCACCACAAACTCTGCCTCCAGGCGGAGGGTTCAAGCGATTCTCCTGCCTCAGCCTCCCGAGTAGCTGGGACTGCAGGCTCGCGCCACCATGCCTGGCTAATTTTTGTATTTTTAGTAGAGATGGAGTTTCACTATGTTGGCCAGGCTGGTCTTGAACTCCTGACCTCGTGATCTGCCTGCCTTGGCCTCTCAAAGTGCTGGGATAACAGGCGTGAGCCACTGCGCCCAGCCAATATTGCCATCTTAATATTAAATCTTTAGGTCAATGAACATAGGATATGTTTTCATTTATTTAGCTCTTTTATTTTCAATGTTTTGTATTATCAGTGTACAAAGGTACTTCTTTTTTTTTTGTTTTTTTACACAGGCTCTCGCTCTGTCGCCCAGGCTGGAGTGCAGTGGCACGATCTCGGCTCACTGCAAGCTCCGCCTCCTGGGTTCATGCCATTCTCCTGCCTCAGCCTCCCAAGTAGCTGGGACTACAGGCGCCCGCCACCACGCCCAGCTAATTTTTTGTATTTTTAGTAGAGATGGGGTTTCACCATGGTCTCGATCTCCTGACCTCGTGATCCACCCACCTCAGCCTCCCAAAGTGCTGGGATTACAGGCGTGAGCCACTGAGCCCGGCCACAAAGGTACTTCTTTCGTTAAATTTATTCCTAAGTACTTTATTCTTTTTTTTTTTTTTTTTTTTTTTTTTTTTTTTTTTTGAGACGGAGTCTCGCTCTGTCGCCCAGGCTGGAGTGCAGTGGCGCAATCTCGGCTCACTGCAAGCTCCGCCTCCTGGGTTCACGCCATTCTCCTGCCTCAGCCTCTCTGAGTAGCTGGGACTACAGGCGCCCACCACCACGCCCGGCTAATTTTTTTGTATTTTTAGTAGAGACGGGGTTTCATCGTGGTCTCGATCTCCTGACCTCGTGATCCGCCCGCCTCAGCCTCCCAAAGTGCTGGGATTACAAGCGTGAGCCACCGCGCCCGGCCAAGTACTTTATTCTTTTTGATGCTTTTTTTTTTTGAGACGGAGTCTCACTCTGTCACCCAGGCTGGAGTGCAGTGGCCTGATCTTGGCTCACTGTAAGCTCCGCCTCCTGGATTCAAGTGAATCTCCTGCCTCAGCCTCCCGAGTAGCTGGGACTACAGGCGCGTGCCACCACATCTGGCTAGTTTTTGTATTTTTAATAGAGACAGGTTTTCTCCATGTTGGCCAGGCTGGTCTTGAACTCCTGACGTCAGGTGATCCACCCGCCTCGGCCTCCCGAAGTGCTGGGATTACAGGCATGAGCCACCATACCTGGCTTGATGCTATTTTAAATGGAATTGTTTTCTTAATTTAATTTTGGATTCTTCATTGCTAGTTGTAGACATATAATCGGTTTCATATACTAATCTTGTATCCTGTAGCATTACTAAATCTGTTTATTAGTTCAAATAGTTTTTTAGTGGATTCCTTCCTATTTTCCATATATAAGATCATGCTGTCTATGAATAGAGATAGTTTTACTTCTTCCTTTGCCTCACTGACCTAGCTAGACCCTCCAGTACTTTATTCAGTAGAAATGGGGAGAGGAGACATCCTTGTTCCCTGTCTTGAGGGTGTTCAGTCTTTCACTGTTAAGTATGGTGTTAGCTGTTGGTTTTTTTGCAGATGCCCATTTCAGGTGAGGAAGTTCTCTTCTCTTTCTAGTTCGTTTAATGTGTTTATTAAGAAAAGTCATGGGCAGGTGCAGTGGCTCATGCCTGTAATTTCAGCATTTTGGGAGGGTGAGGCAGGTGGATTACCTGAGCTCAGGAGTTCAAGACCAGTGTGGTCAACATGGTGAAACCCTGTCTCTACTAAAAGTACAAAATTAGCCAGGTTCAGTGGCACATGCCTGTAATCCCAGCTACTTGGGAAGCTGAGGCAGGAGAATAGCTTGAACCTGGGAGGTGGAGGTTGCAGTGAGCTGAGATTGCTCCATTGCACTCCAGCCCGGGCAACAAGAGCAAAACTTCGTCTCAAAAAAAAAAAAAAAAAAAAAAAGAAAGGTCACTAGATTTTGTCAAATGCTTTTCCAATGTCTAATGAAATGAGCATGTGATTTTTGTCCTTCTGTTAACGTAGCGTATTAGAATAATTGATTGCCTTTTTTTTTTTGAGATGGAGCCTTGTTCTGTCACCAGGCTGGAGTGAGTGGCGCGATCTTGGCTCACTGCAACCTCCACCTCCCAGGTTCAAGTGATTTTCCTGCCTCAGCCTCCCAAGTAGCTGGGACTATAGGCGCGCGCCACCACGCCCAGCTAATTTTTGTATTTTTCGTAGAGATGGGGTTTCACCATGTTGGCAAGGATGGTCTTGATCTCTTGACCTTGTGATCTGCCCCCGTCAGCCTCCCAACAGTAATTGATTTTCATATGTTCAACCTTGCATTACTGGGATAAATTCCCTGTCATGGCTTATAATACTTGTTTTTTTTTTTTTGACAGAGTCTTACTCTGTTGCCCAGGCTGGAGTTCAGTGGCACGATCTCGGCTCATTGCAACCTCCACCTCTTGGGTTCAAGTGATTCTCCTGCCTCTGCCTCCTGAGTAGCTGGGATTACAGGCTCGCACCACTATGCCCGGCTAATTTTTTTATTTTTAGTAGAGACAGGGGTTTCACCATATTGGCCAGGGTGGTCTTGAACTCCCGACCTCAGGTGATATGCCCGCTTCGGCCTCCAAAGTGCTGAGATTACAGGTGTGAGTCACCACGCCCGGCCAGTGGTGTAGTTTTCTTATAATGTCTCTGTATTGAGTATGAGGGTAATTTTGACCTCAATGGATGAGTTGGGAATGTTTCCTTCTCTTTCGTTTTCTGGAAGAGTTTGTTAAGTATTGGTGTTCTTATTTCAGTATTGTTAGTATTCACCTTTGAAGCCATCAGGGCTTGGGGTTGTGTGCGTGTTGGGGGGAAAGTTTTTTAATAACAACAAGAAAACCCTCTTTGTTACATTCGTATTTAGATTTTCCATTTCTTCTTGACAGTTAGTTTTGATAGTTTGTGTCTACTTGGGAATTTGTCCATTTCATCTAAGTTATCCAATTTGTTGGCATACATTTGTACATAGTATTTCATTATTTTTAAATTTTTATAAGGTTACTAGTGATGTCCTTTTTCCATTCCTATTCGAAGTAGTATTGAGTCTTCTCTCTGTTTTTTGTCACTCTAGGTAAACGTTTGCCAATTTTGTTGATTTTTTCAAAGAACCAAATTTTGGTTTGTTGATTCTCTTTTTCTAATCTCTGTTTCATTTGTTTCTGCTCTAATTTTTATTATTTCCCTCCTCTTGCTATCTTTGGGTTTGTTTTTCTTCTTCTTGTTCCTTGAGGTGTAAAGTTAGGTTATTGGTTTGAGATCTTTTAAAATATGGGTAGTTATAGCCATAATGTTCCCACTAAGCTCTGCATTTTCTGCATCCCATAATTTTTTGTTTGCTGTGGTTTTTTTTTCTTTTTCTTTTTTCTTTTTTTAATTTTTCTTTTTGAGATGGAGTCTTGTTGCCCAGGCTGGAATGCAATGGCGCAATCTCGGCTCAGTGCAATCTCTACCTCCTGGGTTCAAGAAATTCTCTTGCCTCAGCCTCCGGAGTTGCTGGGATTACAGGCATGTGCCACCATGCCCAGCTAATTTTTTTTTTTTTTTTTGAGATGGAGTCTGATGCCACCCAGGCTGGAGTGCAGTGGTGCAATCTTGGCTCACTGCAACCTCCACCCCCCAGGTTCAAGTGATTCTCCTGCCTCAGCCTCCGAGTGGCATGTGCCACCACGCCTGGCAATTTTTGTTTTTTTTTTTTTTTGGTAGAGACAGGGTTTTGCCATGTTGGCCAGGCTGGTCTTGAACTCCTGACCACAGGTGATCCACCCACCTCAGCCTACCAAAGTGCTGGGATTACAGGCGTGAGCCACCGCCCGGCCTGTTGTGTTTTTCTTTTCTTTTCTGTTTTTTTTCAGATGGAGTCTCGCTCTGTCACCCAGGCTGGAGTGCAGTGGCACAATCTCGGCTCACTGCAAGCTCCGCCTCCTGGGTTCATGCCATTCTCCTGCCTCAGCCTCCCGAGTAACTGGGACTACAGGCGCCCGCCACCACGCCCGGCTAATTTTTTTTTTGTATTTTTAGTAGAGACGGGGTTTCACTGTGTTCGGCAGGATGGTCTCAAACTCCTGACCTTGTGATCCACCTGCCTCGGCCTCCCAAAGTGCTGGGATTACAGGTGTGAGCCACCGCACCCAGCCCTGTGTTTTTATTTTCATTCCTCTCAAAGTACTTTGTAATTGTCATGTGATTTATTTTTTCTTTGACTCTGGATGTTTAGGAATGTTTTGTTTAAATTCCTTAAATTTGTGAGTTTCCTAAATTTCTCTTTTTTTTTTTTTTTTTTTTTTTTGAGACGGAGTCTCGCTCTGTCGCCCAGGCTGGAGTGCAGTGGCACAGTCTCGGCTCACTGCAAGCTCCGCCTCCCGGGTTCACGCCATTCTCCTGCCTCAGCCTCTCCGAGTAGCTGGGACTACAGGCGCCCGCCACCACGCCCGGCTAAGTTTTTGTATTTTTAGTAGAGACAGGGTTTCACCATGGTCTCGATCTCCAGACCTCGTGATCCACCCGCCTCGGCCTCCCAAAGTGCTGGGATTACAAGCGTGAGCCACCGCGCCCGGCCCCTAAATTTCTTTCTGTTGTTGATTTCTGTTTTAATTCATTTGTGGACAAGAACATACTTGACATTATTTCAATCCTTTGAAATCTACTGAGACTTTATTTATTTATTTATTTATTTTGAGACAGAGTCTTGCTGTGTCACCCAGGCTGGAGTGCAGTTGCACGATCTCAGCTCACTGCAAGCTCTGCCTCCTGGGTTCACGCCATTCTCCTGCCTCAGCCTCCTGAGTAGCTGGGACTACAGGTGCCCGCCACCATGCCCGGGTAATTTTTTTTTTGTATTTTTAGTAGAGATGGGGTTTCACTTTGTTAGCCAGGATGGTCTCGATCTCCTGACCTCATGATCTGCCCATCTTGGCCCCCCAAAGTGCTGGGATTACAGGCATGAGCCACCGTGCCCAGCCGAGGCTTATTTTATATCCTAGCAAATGGTACGTTCTGAAGACCGTTCCATGTGCATGTGACAATGTATATCCTGCTGTTGTTAGGTGGCAAGCTCTATAGATGTCTGTTAGGACTAGTTGGTTTTCATGTTGTTCAAGTCCACTACATCCTTGTTCATTTTCTTTTTTTTTTTTTTTTTTTTTTTTTTGAGACAGAGTCTCGCTCTGTCGCCCGGGCTGGAGTGCAGTGGCGCAATCTCGGCTCACTGCAAGCTCCGCCTCCCGGGTTCACACCATTCTCCTGCCTCAGCCTCCGAGTAGCTGGGACTACAGGCGCCCGCCACCGCGCCCGGCTAATTTTTTGTATTTTTTAGTAGAGACGGGGTTTCACCGTGGTCTCGATCTCCTGACCTCGTGATCCGCCTGCCTCGGCCTCCCAAAGTGCTGGGATTACAAGCGTGAGCCACCGCGCCCGGCCGTTCATTTTCTTCTTAGTGGTTCTATTCATTATTGATGGTGGAAAATTACAATCTTTATTAATGCTGAACAGTCTGTTTCTTCAGTTATGTCAGTTTTGCTTCATAGAAAGGCTTTTTTTTTCTTTTTGTTTGTTTATTTGTGTTTTTGAGACAGAGTCTCGCACTGTCGTCCAGGCTGGAGTGCAGTGGTGTGATCTCAGCTCACTGCAAGCTCCGCCTCCCACGTTCATGCCATTCTCCTGCCTAAGCCTCCCGAGTAGCTGGGACTACAGGTGCCCACCACCACACCTGGCTAATTTTTTGTATTTTTAGTAGAAGGGGGGTTTCACCGTGTTAGCCAGGATAGTCTTGATCTCCTAACCTCGTGATCCTCCCACCTCAGCCTCCCAAAGTGCTGGGATTACAGGCGTGAGCCACTGCGCCTGGCCTGTTTGTTTTTGAGACAGGGTCTCACTCTGTTGCCCAGGCTGTAGTGCAATGGTGTGATCGTGACTCACTGACGCTTTGACCTCCTAGGCTCAAGCAATCCTCTCACTATGGCCTCCCCAGTAACTGGGACTACAGGTGGTGCATGCCATCATGCCTGGCTAATTAAAATAATATATTTTTTGTAGAGCTGGGGTCTTACTGTGTTGCCCAGGCTGGTTGTGAACATCTGGGTTTAAGCGATCTCCTACCTCACTTTCCAAAGTGCTGGGATTACAGGCATGAGCCACCATGCCCAGCCTGTTTCTTTTACTACCTGTCACCCACAGGACTTGCACCTTCGAGATCCCCTGTGTTTACCCAGCTGGAGGATGATGAACAGTCATGGGTGCCCAGCTGGGTGGATGTGACTCCAGTCAGCAGAGCAGAAGCCAGGAGAGGTTTTGGTCTTGGTAAGTGGAGTGGAGGGGAATACCTTGGTTTCAGCAGTGGGCTCACAGAATGCTGAGTACCTGCATACACTGATACTTTGGTGTTGAGGGCAGCGACCATACCTTATTTCCTTCCACCTTTCCTGTCTTATCTGGACACTGTGCAGTCTGCCATCTCTACCATGATTTTCGGGCCCTGCATGTTCCTGCCTCTCTGGCCTGTGTCTCCTCATTGCCCTTCTCTGTATCTGTGCAGAGCTGTCTACTGCTGGCGACTCAGTGCATGTCTTGAAACGTGCACATATCCTTAAACAGGTATTTGAACTTCAGCCAATCCTTTTTTTTTTTTTTTTTTTTGAGACGGAGTCTTGCTCTGTCGCCCAGGCTGGAGTGCAGTGGCACTATCTCGGCTCACTGCAAGCTCCGCCTCCCGGGTTCACGCCATTCTCCTGCCTCAGCCTCTCCGAGTAGCTGGGACTACAGGCGCCCGCCACCACGCCCGGCTAATTTTTTGTATTTTTAGTAGAGACGGGGTTTCACCATGGTCTCGATCTCCTGACCTCGTGATCCGCCCGCCTCGGCCTCCCAAAGTGCTGGGATTACAAGCGTGAGCCACCGCGCCCGGCAACCAATCCTTAATTAATACTTAAACACCAGCTACTATTTTGGAATCACATTTTGCTGGGACTAGACACATGCCTCCTCATAGTGCTTGGCTGTCACCAGCAGCCAAGTCCCTGCTGGAACCCTTTGCAGAGGAGTGACTTGGAGACCCCACCTCTCTTCCCTGCATTGCATCCTATCTTGTGCCCTCATCTCAGTTGATGTTTTCCTTAGTCTGTAGTCTGGTGGAGCCATATTCAGTTGGGCCAGGCTTTCCCAACCCTGACCTTTCCTAGCAACTTTTCAGCAATTCTTTTTTTCTTTTTTTTTTAAGATGGAGTTTTGCTCTTATTGCCCAGGCTGGAGTGCAATGGTGCAATCTCAGCTCACTGCAACCTCTGCCTCCTGGATTCATGCCATTCTCCTGCCTCAGCCTCATGAGTAGCTGGGACTACAGGCACCTGCCAACATGCCCAGCTAATTTTTTTTTTTTTGAGACGGAGTTTTGCTCTTACTGCCCAGGCTGGAGTGCAATGGCACGATCTCAGCTCACTGCAACCTCCGCCTCCAGATTCAAGTGATCCTCCTGCCTTAGCCTCCCAAGTATCTGGGATTACAGGCATGCGCCACCACACCCGGCTAATTTTGTATTTTTAGAAGAGATGGGGTTTCGTTGTGTTGGTCAGGCTCATCTCGAACTCCTGACCTCAGGTGATCTGCCCGCCTCGGCCTCCCAAAGCACTGGGATTACAGGCGTGAGCCACCATGCCTGGCCCTTTCAACAGTTCTGTGGAGTCCTTTTGGGTGTGTCTGACATGCACTGGTGATGAAGGTACCTCCTCCCTCTAGTTCAACTCTTAGTAATAGATTCATCTCTGCTTTCAGATGGTTTGTGTAGAGTGGAGGATGAGAGAGCCCATCCTGAGCATCTGAAGAGCTACAGAGTCATCCAGCACCAGGACACTCATAGTGAGGGGAAACCAAGAAGGCACACTGAGCATGGGGCAGCCTTCCCACCTGGTTCCAGTTGTGGGCAACAGCAAGGAGTCCATGTGGCAGAGAAGCTGTTCAAATGCAGTGACTGTGGGAAGGTGTTCTTAAAGGCCTTTGCCCTTCTTGACCATCTGATAACGCATTCTGAAGAGAGACCCTTCAGATGCCCAACAGGCAGAAGTGCTTTCAAGGAGAAGTCAACTCATATTAACCCCCGAAAAATTCACACTGGAGAAACAGCCCATGTGTGTAATGAGTGTGGGAAGACCTTCAGTTACCCATCTAAGCTGAGGAAACACCAGAAGGTTCACACAGGTATAAAACCTTTTAAGTGTAGTGACTGTAGTAAAACCTTCAACCGCAAAGATGCACTTGTTCTACACCAGAGGATTCACACTGGAGAAAGGCCTTATGAGTGCAGCAAATGTGGGAAAACCTTCAGTGTTCTGTCTACCCTCATTCGGCACCGGAAAGTGCACATTGGAGAAAGGCCCTATGAGTGTACAGAATGTGGGAAGTTCTTTAAATACAATAATAGCTTCATTCTTCACCAGCGAGTTCACACTGGAGAAAGGCCTTTTGAATGCAAGCAATGTGGGAAAGGCTACGTGACCCGTTCAGGCCTCTATCAGCACTGGAAAGTCCACACTGGGGAACGGCCCTATGAATGTAGCCTGTGTGGGAAAACCTTCACTACCAGGTCCTACCGCAATCGGCACCAGCAGTTCCACACTGAAGAGAGGTCTTATAAATGTACAGAGTGTGGGAAAGCCTTCAAACATAGTTCCACCCTCCTTCAGCACAAGAAAGTCCATACTCCAGAAAGGCCTCAGGAGGACAGGTCACATGGGAAAGTCATTAGCTGCTAGCACCGTGTTCATCAGGAAAAGTCTTATTCCAGAAAGGAGGTTGAGGAGAGTGGCCGTGAGAGTGCCATCTGAAAGAAGCTAAACCTTGTACATCCCAACACCCACCCCAGGGAGAGTTCCCGTGTGTGCCCAGTGTGTGGGAAGCTTTCAGGAGCCACATTGCACTCTGACTTGCCTGGGGCTGTTGGCAGTGTCACATCACTCAGTTTATCCACCGCCATCCACCTCTATCCACCCCATAAGGTCCCTACAGCAAGTGGGACAGCAGACCTTGTGCTCCTTGCTCTAAACAGTACAGAGTCATTAATGGTGGAGCCCAAAACAGGCCTCATTCCCTACCCTTGACTGGTTTAGCTGTGGACATGACCCACCTCTGGCCAGAGGAGCTGAGCTGGTATCTTCTGGAGGCTTCCTGGGAAGGTTTACCATTTTCATGGACATGGTTGACATTACACATGGTATTTGTCATGCCCTAGCATGGACTGTCTCATACTGCTCTGGACTGTGTGGTAATAAAGGCTTTATTGTTTAAGCCACTTAAATTTTTTTTTTTTTTTTTGAGATGGTCTTATTCTGTTGCCCAGGCTGGAATGCAGTGGTGCCATCATAGCTCACCACAGCCTTGAACTGCTGGTCTCAAGGAATCTTCCTGCTTCAGCCTCCTGAGTAGCTGGCACTACAGGTGTGTGCCATCACACCTGGCTAATTTTTTTTTTTATTTGTAGACAGGGTCTTGCTGTATTGCCCAAGCTGGTCTCAAACTCTGAGCCTCAAGCTATCCTCCTGCCTTGGCCTCCCAAAGTGCTGGGAACCACTGCGCCTGGCCTAGTTTTTTTAGAGACAGGGTCTCACAGTCTCGCCCAGGCTGGAGTGCAGTAGTGTGAACCTAGCTCATTGCAGACTTGAACTGCTGGACTCAAGTGATCCTCCTGCTTCAGCGTATTGAATAGCTAGGATTGTACTTGTATGGCACCACATCTGACTCATTTTAAAAATTTTTTATAGAGACAGGATCTTGCTACATTGCCCAGGCTGGTCATGAACTCTTCGCCTCAAGCAGTCCTCTTGCCTCAGCCTTCCAAAGTGCTGGTATTATAGTTGTGAGCCACTGTGCCCTGCCAAGTCTCTTTTAATATTGAGGTTCTGATCCCTGTGTGTGGAGAGATTGAGAATAGAATCCGGCACTATCACCATAAGTTGAGGGAATGGCTTTTGTGGAGGTCGTCTCTTGAGTTTTTTCTGCCTCAGTGGGGATGGCAGGATGACAGAAAATAGCTCTGGTCAAGGTTGGCCTAATTTGTATTGGCCCCTCAGTCCTCCAGGGAAAGACTTGTAGCCTGGATGTCAGGCTTTTTTGTGGGTCCAGAGCTCACCTTGTGGAAGGGAATAGTTGGTGAGAGATCTTCTATATGTTTATGGACAGAAAAAGTTGGGTTCCTTGTTCCCAGGGAATGTTCCAGAACTTCCAGCATTGGTCAGAAGGAGCTGTTTCCAGATTCAGCTCAAAAGTCATATTCTCCAAAATCTGGAATATGGAGGTAAGTTATAGACTGACCGTAAGACCTATAGGGGCCTGTTGGGTAGAGTAATTTGAGTAGAGTAAGTGGGCATAGAAATACTGAGTGAAGTAGTATGGAGTGAAATGTCTGATAAAGAAGAGGACTTCAGCCAGTTCTAAAGAGGCATCCACAAATGTTCCAGCAACTGAGGTTTCCTGGGGTGAGGGCACCAGAACTTCTCAGCAGTTGCAGACCTGTTATTTGTGTCAAGGTCACTGTCAGCAAATAATCTACAGACTTTCTAGATTCTCATCCTCTCTGGGCTGTTCACCTCTCATGGCCATTATCCTGAGACTGAAAGATTCTATAGTTGCCGGGCGCGGTGGCTCACGCTTGTAATCCCAGCACTTTGGGAGGCCGAGGCGGGCGGATCACGAGGTCAGGAGATCGAGACCACGGTGAAACCCCATCTCTACTAAAAATACAAAAAAATTAGCTGGGTATAGTGGCGGGCGCCTATAGTCCCA
This sequence comes from Symphalangus syndactylus, assembly GCF_028878055.3. NCBI lineage: Eukaryota > Metazoa > Chordata > Mammalia > Primates > Hylobatidae > Symphalangus > Symphalangus syndactylus. Next base: position 20,193,142 of record NC_072435.2, on the reverse strand, counting down.
GCTACTCGGAGAGGCTGAGGCAGGAGAATGGCATGAACCCGGGAGGCGGAGCTTGCAGTGAGCCGAGATCGCGCCACTGCACTCCAGCCTGGGTGACAGAGCGAGACTCCGTCTCAAAAAAAAAGATTCTATAGTCCTGGGATGTGCCTTTTGTGACCCAGCCAGTACTCCTGGTGTCTCTGGATGCTGTAGCCTTTGCGATTGTCAAGTTTTTGCTGTCATAGTGTCAGGGCTCTCCCTCTGGGGCTCAAGGGAGACAGGTAGGGTAACCAAAGTATGGATCCAGATCTTGCGGTTTATGGGACCTTTTCAGAGTCTTGCTGTGTCACGCAGCCTGGAGTGTAGTGGTGTGATCACGGCTCACTGCACCCTTGACTCCTGGGATTCATGTGATCCTTCTACCTCAGCCTCCTGAGTAGCAGAGACTACAGTTGCACGCCACCACACTCAGCTAATTTAAAAAAAAAATCGTTTTAGGCTGGGCGTGTTGGCCCATGCATGTAATCCTAGCACTTTGGGAGGCCAAGGTGGGCAGATCACTTTAGGTCAGGAGTTTGAAACCAGCCTGGCCAACATGGTGAAACCCCGCCTCTACTAAAAATACAAAAAAATTGGCTGGGCGCAGTGGCTCACGCCTGTAATCCCAGCACTTTGAGAGGCCGAGGCGGGTGGATCATGAGGTCAGGAGATTGAGACCATCCTGGCTAACATAGTGAAACCCTGTCTCTACTAAAAATACAAAAAAATTAGCCGGGCGTGGTGGCGGGCGCCTGTAGTCCCAGCTACTTGGGAGGCTGAGGCAGGAGAATTGCTTGAACCAGGGAGGCAGAGGTTGCAGTGAGCCAAGATCGCACCACTGCACTCCAGCCTAGGTGACAGAGCAAGACTCCGTCTCAAAAAAAAAAAAATTTTTTTTTTGAGGGGGTCAGGTTTGGTGGCTCATGCCCGTAATGCCAGCACTCTGGGAGACTGAGATGGGAGGATCGCTTGAGCCAAGAAGTTCATGACCAGCCTGGGCAGCACGGCAAGACCCCATCTCTTTAAATTTTTTTTTTTTTTTAAGAGACAAGGTTTTGCCATATGCCCAGGGTGATCTTGAACTCTTGGGCTCAAGTGATCTTCTAGCCTCAAACTCCCAAAGTGCTGGGGTTACAGGTGTGGCACTGTTCCCGGCTTATACCCACTTTTATTTTATTTTTTTTGAGATGGAGTCTCGCTCTGTTGCCCAGGCTGGAGTGCAGTGGTGTGATCTCAGCACACTGCAACCTCCGCCTCCCGGGGTCAAGCGATTCTCCTACCTCAGTCTCCCGAGTAGCTGAGATTATAGGCACCCGCCAGCATGCCTGGCTAATTTGTATTTTTAGTAGAGACGGGTTTTCACCATGCTGGCCAGGCTGGTCTCGAACTCCTGACCTTACAATTTGGATTGGTAAATTCAAATTTACCAATAAGGTAATCTGCCCACCTCAGCCTCTCAAAGTGCTGGGATTAACGGCATGAGCCACCGCACCCAGCCTATATACCCACTTTTAAAGACATACGAGATGCTAAATGTTATTCAGAATGGGCTAGAAAATGGGTGGTAACTTCCAGCTGTTGCCATGCTAAGGGGCAGTAACTTCCGAGTGTTGCCAAGGCAATGTCAAACTGCCATGGCAATGGCAGGCCTGTCTTACGGGGAAGTGCTTTCAGCGCCTCTTCCTGATTTCAGCGTCTTCAGCCTGCTCTGAAGTAGAGTCCCATTTGCCTCCTACCTCAGCTTCACAAAAATCCCTTGAAGGAGGAATTATCTTCATTTTCCACTGCTCCCCCACTTCCCCAGACTAGCTGCTGGATAAGATATTGATCACCTTGCTGCCTATAGAAATCTCAGTGCTGCTTTTTTAGGGGGAATGGAAGCCAATCCAAATTGTAATTTTTTTTTCTTTTGAGACGGAGTCTCCCCGTCACCCAGGCTGGAGTGCAGCGGCGCAGTCTTGGCTCCCAGGTTCAAGTGATTCTCCTGCCTCAGCCTCCTGAGTAGCTGGGATTACAGGTGCGCCGCACCATGCCCGGCTAATTTTTGTATTTTTAGTAGAGACGGGGTTTCACCATGTTGGTCAGATTGGTCTCGAACCCCTGACCTCGTGATCCGCCCACCTCGGCCTCCCAAAGTGCTGGGATTACAGGCAAGTGCTGGGATGCAAGACTTGTACACTGAAAACTACAAAATGTTGCTGAGAGCGACTGAAGAACACCTAAGTGAATGAGGACATTTACCATGTTCATGAACTGGAAGTCTCAATATTAGTATGTTAATCCTCCCCAAGTTGATTTGCAGATTCAATGCAGTCCCAGTAAAAATGTCACTAGGTTTTGTTGTTGTTGTTTTTGACTCGCTCTGTAACCCAGGCCGGAGTGCAGTGGTGCAATCTTTTCTCACTGCAACCTCCGCGTCCCGGGTTCAAGTGATTCTCCTGCCTCAGCCCCCCAAGTAGCTGGGACTACAGGTGCTTGCCACCACGCCCGGCTAATTTTTGTATTTTTAGTAGAGACAGGGTTTGCTATGTTGGTTAGGCTGGTCTCAAACTCCTAACCTCAAGTAATCTGCCCCTCTCACCTTCCTAACGTGCTGGGATTACAGGCATGAGCAGTTGATCAAATTCAACATCCCGTCATGGCAGAAACTCTCAACTAGGCGTGGAAGGAACATACAACGTAATAATGGCCATATATGACAGACCCACAGCTAACATCATACTGAATGGGGGAAAGGCTGAAAGCTTTTTCTCTCAGAACTGGAACAAGACAAAGATGCCCACTTTCACCACTCCTATTCAACATAGTACTAGATGTCCTAGACAGGCAAGAGAAAAGAAAAGGTATCCAAATTGGAGGAGACAAAGTAAATTGTTCCTTTTTGCAGATGACATGATCTTATATTTAGAAAAACCTAGACCCCACCAAAAAAACTCTTAGATCTGATAAAGAGATTCAGTAAGGTTTCAGGATACAATCAATGTACAAAAATCAGTAGTGTTTCTATACACCAGTAATGATCTAGCTGAAAAAGAAATCAAGAAGGCAATCCCATTTATGATAGTTACCAAAATATACCTGGGAATAAATTTAACCAAGGAGGTGAAACACCTCTACAAGGAAAATTACAGAACATTGATAATAGAATTGAAGAGACCTTTTCATTCAGCCTCACATTCTTCCTCTTCTGCCCACAAATAACCCCCTTCCAAAAATAAAAAAAAAGAGGATACAAACAAATGGAAAAACATATGTTCATGGATTAGGATAATTAATATATTTTGTTTTGTTTTGTTTTTGTTTGTTTTGAGACAGAGTCTCTCTCTGTTGCCCAGGCTGGAGCACAATGGCACGATCTCGGCTCACTACAAGCTCCGCCTCCCGGGTTCATGCCATTCTTCTGCCTCAGCCTTCCCAGCAGCTGGGACTACAGGCGCATGCCACTATACCCAGCTAATTTTTTGTATTTTTAGTAGAGACAGGGTTTCACCGTGTTAGCCAGGATGGTCTCGATCTCCTGACCTTGTGATCCGCCCGCCTCGGCCTCCCAAAATGCTGGGATTACAAGTGTGAGCCACTGCGCCCAGCTGTGTGTGTGTGTGTTTTTTTTTTTTTGAGACAGAGTCTTGCTCTGTTGCCCAGGCTGGAGTGCAGTGGCGTGATCTTGGCTCACTGCAAGCTCTGCCTCCCGGGTTCTCGCCATTCTCCTGCCTCAGCCTCCAGAGTAGCTGGTACTGTTGGCATGCGCCACCACACCTGGCTAATTTTTTGTATCTTTAGTAGAGACAGGTTTTCACCATGTTGCCCAGGCTGGTCTCAAACTCCTGACCTCGTAGTCTGCCCAGCTTGGCCTCCCAAAGTGCTGGAATTACAGGCATGAGCCACCGTGCCTGGCAGAAGAATTAATATTGTTAAAATGACCATACTGCCCGAAGCAAGCTACAGATTCAATGCAATCCCTATCAAGATATCAAATGCATTTTTTTCCCCACAGAATTAGAAAAAGTTTTCAGAGCTTTGTAGAATCAAAAAAGAGCCCAAGTAGCCAAAGCAATCCTGAGCACAAAGAGCAAAGCTGGAAGCATCACACTACCTGACTTGAAAATATGTTACAAGACTATAGTGACCAAAAGAATGTGGTATTGGTATAACAGTCACATAGACCACAGAAACATAACGGAGACCCAGAAATAAATCCAGGTATTCACAGCCAACTGATTTTCAACAAAGATGCCAATAACGTACATTGGGAAGGGATACCCTCTTCAATAAATCCAAAAACTAGATATCCATATGAATGAAACTAGACCCCCATCTCTCACCATATACAAAAACAACTCTAAATAAAGACTTAAACATATGACTCAAAACTGTAAAACTACTAGATAAAAACAAGGGGGCGGGGGCAGTGGCTCATACCTGTAATCCCAGCACTTTGGGAGGCTGAGGAGGGTTGATCACCAGAGGTCAGGAGTTCGAGACCAGCTTGACCGACATGGTGAAACCCCATCTCTACTAAAAATACAAAAAAAGTTAGCCGGGTGTGGTGGCGCATGGCTGTAATCTCAGCTACTTGGGAGGCTAAGGCAGGAGAATAGCTTGAACCTAGGAGGCAGAGGTTGCAGTGAGCTGAGATTGCACCATTGCACTCCAGCCTGGGCAACAAGAGTGAAACTCAGTCTCAAAAGAACAAAATAGAACAAAATATAACAAAAAACAACAACAACAACAAAAAAAAAAAAGAAAAGGAAAAGCACATGTTGGGAGAAAATATTAGCTAAATATATTCGACATCTTTTATCTCAAATATATAAGTAACACGACTGGATTATAAGTTAGTAATCATCCGAAGTTAAAAATGGGCAAAAGATCTGAACAAACATGCTTTGAAAGAAGATAGATGGTTATCAAATACACACTTGAAAAGTTGTTCAACGTCACTAGTCATTCAGGAAATGCAAATTTAAACTATGATGGGATACAACTACACATTTATTAGAATCGTTAAAATGAAAAAGACAAACATACAAATATATGGCAAGAATGTGGAGCAACTAGAACTCTCAGTGAGTTCAAATATAAGTGTTATAAATTTTTTTGAAAACAGTTTGACAGTTCTTAAAATGTTAAACATAAAAGCTGGGTATGGTGGAGTGCACCTGTAGTCCCAGCTACATTGGGCGGGAAGATCTTTTGAGCCCAGGAGTCCAAGTCCAGCCTGGGCAACATAGCCAGACCCTGTCTCAAAACAAAAACAAAAACAAAACAAAACAATTAAACATACACCTACCATATACCCCCAAAATTCCACTTCTAAGTATCTACCCAAGAGAATCCAAAGGATATATTCACACAAGGACTTGTACACAAATGTTTATAGCAGCTTCATTTGAGATAGTCAAAAGTTAGAAGCAATTCGGCCAGGCACTGTGGCTCATGGCTGTAATCCTACCACTTTGGGAGGCTGAGGCGGGTGGATCACGAGGTCAGGAGTTTGAGACCAGCATTGCCAACGTGATGAAACCCTGTCTCTACTAAAAATACAAAAAAAAAAAGTCAGCCAGGCGTGGTGGTGTGCACCTGTAGTCCCAGCTACTCAGGAGGCTAAGGCAGGGGAATTGCTTGAACCCGGGAGGTGGAGCTTGCCGTGAGCCGAGATTGCACCACTGCACTCCAGCCTGGGCGACACGGCCAGACTCCAGCTCAAAAAAAAAAAAAAAAAGATGGGGCCTTGCTCTGTTGCCCAGGCTGGTCTTAAACTCCTGGGCTCAAGTGATCCTCCTGCCTTGGTCTACCAAAGTGCTGGGATTACAGGCTAGATTTTTCCTTCCTTCCTTCCTTCCTTCCTTCCTTCTCTCTCTTTTTTTTTTTTTTTTTTTTTGAAACAGAATTTTGCTCTTGTGGCCCAGGCTGGAGTGCAATGCTGTGATCTTGGCTCACTGCAACCTCTGCCTGCCGGGTTCAAGCAATTCTTCTACCTCAGCCTCCTGAGTAACTGGGATTACAGCTGCCACCACCACGCCTGGCTAATTTTTTGTATTTTTAGTAGAGACGCGGTTTCACCATGCTGGCCAGGCTGGTCTCGAACTCCCAACCTCAGGTGATCTGCCTGCCTGGGCCTCCCAAAGTGCTGGGATTACAGGCGTGAGCCACCGTGCCCAGCTCGAGATATTTCTTTATAGTAACACAAAAACGGCCTAACACAAAGGTCACATAGTAGGTAGGATTTAGTAAGAAAGACAGCTGGGATTTCAAGGCAGGTGAACTGGGTCTAATGTTTCCACTGCTTTACTCACCTCTCTCTACCTCTAGATTTCCACCCTCCCATGTTGAAATCTCTTGGTTATAAATTTTCACTTGTGCTTCTTTCTGGGATCACCTTCTTGAATCACAGTGGTGTCTATTTTCATACCCGTTGAGGGTATAGTGATTCCTTGAGGGTTACAAGGTCTGCAGATCGATGAGTTCTTGGCATTTTGGAGAGGCCAGAGACTGGTAGCTCTGAGTCATTAGTTGTCAGGTCATGCCTCCCCATCACACACCGAAGCTTGACTGACTTCTCTGAGTGCCAAAAGAAGGCTGGGGCTGGGGGTAGAGGATCTGGGTTTCACAAGAGGCAAGTCTGGAAATGTCAAAACTGGGGTCCAAGGTGAGAGGATGGCATGGTAGGACAACATTGTCTGCCATCCGGGTATAATGGCTGAAGCTCTGGTTAGTGGGTGTGGCCTAAGGGGAATGTAGTGATCCCACTGTAGGTGTAAAGGGCTTCATATTGATGGAGAGTTTTCTGTGTTGTCAGAAATTCTGGTGGACACTGTGAGACAGATTTCATGGATTTATAGATGAGACAGCTGAAGCTTGGGAGTCTGTGCCCCAGATCACACAATTTATTAGCAGTAGGAGTCCAAGTGGAGCCAAGCCAGAGAAGGTTACTGAGTGTTTTGGCACCCTTGGCCTTAATCTGCTACTCTTCAGATTTCACAGCCCCCATGTTCCGGATATTTCACTCAAAGCTTGGGAGTTGGAGATGAGAGAATCAACAGATGCTGACACTAGCATGGAGGAGAGGTATAGCTGATCTGGAGGTATGATTGGGAGAGGTTGAGAAGCCTTTCAAGGGTGTCCCTGATGTGGGAGGGCACAAGCAAAGGCCCAGGGGCAAGGAACTGCCCAGTAGATTCCAGAAGAGAACTACCATTGCCATACAGCAGAGTGTACAATAACAGGGTAGTCAGTACACCGCATCAAGGGGCTGAAGGCAACTACCTTTTGGTTTGAGCATAGTCTGAAAGCAGTGGAGCCACTGAATCCCACAAAAGCTGGTAACCTGGACAGCTCAAAGGTCAGAGCCATCAGGACTTTGCCTGGAATATTCTGGCATTATTGGCAAACATCTCTCTTCCCCTAACAGGTTGGCTGCTGTATACTGAGACCCAGTCGGAGATCAGAAGGCAGGTTCAGTAGAAACACATAGGACTCTGCTCACATATTGGGAACTTTTTTTTTGTCCTTTTTTTTTATTTTTTATTTTTATTTTTAGATGGAGTTTCACTCTTGTTGCCCAGGCTGGAGTGCAATGGCGCGATCTCAGCTCACTGCAACCTCTGCCTCCCAGGCTCAAGCAATTCTCCTGCCTCCTGAGTAGCTGGGATTACAGGCATGCGCCACCATGCCTGGCTTTTTTCTTTCTTTCTTTCTTTTTTTTTTTTTTTTTTAAGTAGAGACAGGATTTCTCCATGTTGGTCAGGCTGGTCTCAAACTCCCAACCTCAGGTGATCCGCCCGCATTGGCCTCCCAAAGTGCTGGGATTACATGCGTGAGCTACCGCGCCCAGCCTTTTTTTTCCTGTTTTAGAGACAAGGTCTCATTCTGTTGCCCAGGCTGGAGTGCAGTGGTGCAAACATAGCTCACTGCAGTCTTGAACTCCTGGGATCCAGTGATCCTCCTGCCTCAAGTAGCTGGGAACAGGCATGCCACGATCATGCCCAGCACCATCTTATGAGATCTAATCTTGGCCACTCACACAGAGGATTGAGCTCTGATGATGTGTCTACCCTAACTTTATTTGCTTAGAAGGCTGAGCCCCATATGGCTCAGCTAACCTTTAATTCTGATCCCACCTGCGTCTTCCATATTGGAGACATTACACTCAGGAAGGAAGCCCTGAGCATGGTAGGGATCCCCCAGACACCTCACTGTGCTGGGGAGTATTTGAGAAGCCCTGCTGTAAACTTTGCTGACGGCAAAACTGTTGTGGCTTCTGCTCACAATGTGGTTATCATTGTCCATCCCCTCAGGGGCTTCCAGGAGACGTGGCAGCTGCAGTGGCCTCTGATGCATCATACAGTATGGATGGACACCACAGGCCAAAGATTCTCATGTCAGAGGATTTCTGGTCTTTTCTCCCCTAGGCCTCAGGAGGACCCAGGGAAATATCTAAAGCCAACCTATAGTTTTGGTGAACTGAGTTTGCATTGAAATGTTTTTGGAAATGATTTTCAACGTTTATAAAATCACATGCCACATAAAAATCTGAATATTTGGCTCTTCCTGGAAAACCAGGAGATATGGGAAATCTGTACTGACGCCACCATATTGTCTCCCCACCCCTTAAGAGGGAAAGGCCTGCTTGGTGGCCACCAGAAGTGTAATTATGAAGGCCACGGCCACATGACTCTCAAGAAACCCTGGCTACTCACATAAGCCAATCCAGACCATGATTTCTGTCTTCTCTGTCTTGAGGTGCCTACCTGTGCAGTGATGGCCATGAGATGAACAGCCCAGGGAGTCCACAGGAAATCCACAAAACATTTATTTGAATTTCAGTTATGAGTGACACATAGGTCTGCATGTCCTGAGAAGTTCTATACACCCTTATCTCACTTGGCCACAGTCATTAGAAGTTTCTGATGTGCCTTTAGAACAGACATGTCCCCTCTTGTCTACCACAGTCTTCTCCACACCTAGGGTTTTTGTAACAATGATAGTTTCCACATAGCCCTGGCAGGTCTGAACCAGTTATACCTGCCTACTGAGTTCTATATTTCATGAGTCATGAGCCATGGGCAGTACTGGGAGAGATAGCTAGTAAAGTGGGACATACACTGGGAATAGAGGACCAAACTTTTGCTGTGAAGGTTCAAAGAAACTACCCCATTCTTCAGAGCTAGCTCTGGGCCCACAGGTGACCCTTGGTGTCCAGATCACAAGATTCAGTCCAAGCCTGTCAGTCTTTCACAGGAGGCCTTAGGGCAACAAGGCAAATTCAACCAAAACTGGACTGAGCCCTCTTCCTGCCCATGCGGCTGTTTGAGACACTCAGTGCCCCCCTACAAAAGCTGTTCTTTTTATATTAGGATGAATTGTTTCAAACCACCTCACCGCCTCTGATGCAAGTGGCTAAACATTAAGGCCTTTATTATCTCAGAGAGAGACAGGCAGATCCAGGACTGGGTGATTGAGACCAAACAAATCACTCCTAAGTGTCACATGTAGATGCAAACAATGTCCACGAAGAGAAACCTTTTTTTTTTTTTTTAATTTTAGATGGAGTCTTGCACTGTTGCCCAGGCTGGAGTGCAGTGGCGCGATCTTGGCTCACTGCACCCCCTGCCTCCTAGGTTCACACCATTCTCCTGCCTCAGCCTCCCAAGTAGCTGGGACTACAGGCGCCCACCACCACACCTGGCTAATTTTTTGTATTTTTAGTAGAGGTGGGGTTTCACCATGTTAGCCAGGATGGTCTCGATCTCCTGACCTCATGATCTGCCTGCCTCAGCTTCCCAAAGTGCTGGGATTATAGGTGTGAGCCACTGTGCCTGGCCAAGAAACCTTTTCTGGAAAGCTCCAGAAGACACCAGCTCAGATCTTAGCAAGAATTATCATACCAAAATCTAAAGCCATCAGTGGGAAAGAAAATGAGGGTACTCAAAGGCTCAGACTATATGTAATTCTCTCTGGAGAATGGAAAAGGGAGTATAGTCTGCTTTCCCTTAGCACGGTGAGGGAGGCTGATACACATCATGAGATCTTGCCAGGTGGCAGAGATGAGACAGTATGGCAGGCAGCTTTGGACGTGGCTTCCAATGATCTTTGCCCTCTGATATTCATGCTCTTGTGTAATCCTCTCCCCTTGACTGTGGGCTGGACCAAGTGACTTGCTTCTAACAAATAAAATATAGCAAAGATGATGGGATCTCACTTCTGTTATTAGGTTACAAATGACTGACTTGTTGGTATTCTCCATTGCATTATCAGCTTACAAGCTTTGATCGACAAGCTGCCATTTAGGAGAGGCCCATGTGGCAGAGAACTGGAGGAGGTCTCAGACCAACAGACAGGCCCTCAGTCCAGCAGCCCACAAAAAAATTGAATGCTGCCAATTACGTGAGTTTTTTTGGAAGCAGAGCCTTCCCCAGTCAAGCCTTCAGATGACCACACCCCCAGCTGACATCTTGATATTAGCCTTGTGAGAAACCCTGAAGAGGAGTCAGCTAGCTGCACCAAAGTTCCTGACCTACAGAGACTGTGAAATAGTGACTACTGTTTTAAGCCACTAGGTTTTGAGTAATTCGTTACACAGCAATAGGTAACTAATACAAATGGCTTCTGCAATAGCAGTAATACAGTGCCACCTAAGATTCTGGGAGCTGTGGCTTTCCCACATTTGTTGCCCATAACTCTCTTGTGAATTCTCTGGTGATTTTTCTTAAAAGGAGGTGTCTATAGCTGAAGGCTTCCCCATTTTCACTGCACTTGTAATGCCTTTTTCCCATAGGTACTTTATATTGCTTTCTCACATAGGAGAGGTGACTGAAGACCATCCCACATCCGTTACATGCAGGGGTTTTCTCTACTGTGAATTTTTTCATTATAGATAAGAATTGATTTCTTCTTGAGGGTCTTTCTTCATACCAAGTATTTAAAGATCTCTCTTCAGTGTGGGTTCTTAGGTGGTTGAAGAGGGCAAAAGTCTTCATGTCTTCCCATAGCCACTGCTCTTGAAGGGCTTCTCCCTATCATGGTCTGCCCGGTGTTATCTGATGTTAGAGCTGTGTGGCAGCATCTTCTCACTCAGCTCTTCTTCATGGCTTCCCTGTGCCATGAGTGCTCTGGTGATGGAGAAAGGAAGGCCTTTCCACATTCTCTTTTGAGCTTCTCATTATTCTGGTACTCCAGTGCCGGAAGGGGGTAGTTACCCTGGAAAGCCTTCACAAATGCCTGGCCCTCCAGTCCTCTCACTTATGAATTCTGCTGTGCATGAACTGAAAAGTGCTCTTACTGTGAGCCATGTCACATCTGAAAAGGTGGTCTTCACCATGAATGGTCTATTGTTGGTGAAGGTTTGATCCACTCCCCTGTGTGGGGTTTCTACCTGGAGTACACTGCCTAACGTTCAGCCAGGAGTACAGTCTTTGGCAGGGCAAGGGTGCCATGGTCAGGGTGAGGAACGACCAGTCATGGAGTACTAGTCCTGTCACATATCCCACTGCTGAGCCTGTTAGGTGACATTCACATAGGCAGGGAGAACAGAGAGGGATCTAGGACAGATGTGGAAGCAGCAGCGGCTGCTGAAATTGCTGTTCAGTAATATGAGCCCAGGCCACTCTTCTTTTTTAGAGATGGGGCCTTGCTATGTTGCCCAGGATGAACTCAACTTCCTGGGCTCAAGAGATCCTCTTGCCTCAGCCTCTCAAGCGACTAGGAGTATAGGTGTGCACCACTGCACCTGGCCAGGCCTCTCCTTTATGGGGACTCCTGTTCACATCCCAGCCAATGCTCTCATGAGTACTTCCTTGTATGAGGGAGGTCAAACAGCAACAGCTCACATGTGATGATGCTGAAATTACATGGTAAATAAGCTTTTAAAAATAGGTGCCGGCCAGGCGCAGCGGCTCATGCATGTAATCCCAGCACTTTGGGAGGCCAAGGTGGGCAGATCACGAGGTCAGGAGATCGAGACCATCCTGGCTAACAGTGAAAACCCGTCTCTACTAAAAATACAAAAAAATAGGCCGGGCGCAGTGGCTCACGCTTGTAATCCCAGCACTTTGGGAGGCCGAGGCGGGCGGATCACGAGGTCAGGAGATCGAGACCACGGTGAAACCCCGTCTCTACTAAAAATACAAAAAATTAGCCGGGCGTGGTGGCGGGCGCCTGTAGTCCCAGCTACTCGGAGAGGCTGAGGCAGGAGAATGGCGTGAACCCGGGAGGCGGAGCTTGCAGTGAGCCGAGATCGCGCCACTGCACTCCAGCCTGGGCGACTGAGCGAGACTCCGTCTCAAAAAAAAAAAAAAAAAAAAAAAAAAAAAAATTGGCCGGGTGTCGTGGCAGGCGCCTGTAGTCCCAGCTACTCGGGAGGCTGAGGCAGGAGAATGGCGTGAGCCATTCGGGAGGTGGAGCTTGCCGTGAGCCAAAATCGCGCCACTGCACTCCAGCCTGGGCGACAGAGCAAGACTCCGTATCAAAAAAAAAAAAAAAAAGGTGCCAAACACCATATTCTACAAAGTTCTGGATCTCTAGCTCCTTCTAAAATACCAGGTCTGTCAACTGTGTTCAATGCCCCCATCTGCCTGTGCCCACTCTGTTGGCCAGCAAGACTGTGAAGGCATGAATTGTGTGTTAGTGACCAGAAACCCTGGCCAGACTACAAAAACCACTTTCCTGGACGTCAGGCTATCGCTTCTCTCAGCTCCCAGCTCCTACCTGGGGAGTGATGGGTGCCAAGATACAGTTTGAGAGAGGTGAAGTGAAGGTACATGACATTGCATTTATCTGCTTTAACTGTGGCAAAAACTTTAACACGGCAAATACAAAGGTCTGCAGCTCTGGAGTTGTTCTGCACACCCTCACCCTGCACAGTCCCAGTTGATGGGGAACTATGGCTATTCCTTTGTCCATGATGGCATGTGCCCTAGTTCACCAGTCTCCCCAAATCCCTAGTTATTACCTCACATCCAGTGTTTCTCTATGCACATAAGAGTCCTCCCTGGACCCCTCTAGGTCTTTGCCTTAGTGACCCTGTGACTATTTTAGTGTTGTAGATGAATTTATTTTTCCTCTGGGTAAGCTCTGGGCCCTACGGTAACTGAAACAGGCCACTATGTTCAATCTAGAGCCTTTCAGTCTTTCCCACTCTTTCAAATAGCAATGCAAAGTAGGCTACAACAGGACAGAGCAACTACCCACTCTTCTACTGTGCCCTTAGGCAGATTTTGTGCCCCCAAAAGGCACTCCCCACTCTATCCATTCATTTTCTCAACCTACCCCAACAGAACCCCTAAGATTAAAGGTGACCTGATCAATAAGGTCTTTATTATCACCAGTTAGTGCAGGCAAGGTAGGTGATTCCAGTGGAGGGTGATTTGTGGCCTCAATGGACACATCTTAGGGGTTAAACACAGACTTGACCACATCCACAAGGAATGCGCATCTTCCTGAGCTCAAATTAGATTTCCCTCAAGGTCCCTCAACCAGCATCAGTTCAGTTCACTGCCTAACCCTCTCAGAGGCAATGGGAATTAAACCATTCCATTGAGCTGAGGACAGTCCTGAATCCCTACAGGACACGGGAAGGAAGGCTCAGGGTACTGTTTTCCCCATGCATGAGGACAGGACTGCTGCAAGTTTTTGGATCCAGGCAAGATGGAAAGTGACTATGGCTTCTGCCTTATGCTGCATGGGTGAGATGGCCCTGCAAAGGTTCCTGGGCTGTTCAGAAACAGAGTAGCTTCTGAAGGCTTTTCCACATTAGCAGTACATGTAGGTAATTTTTCTGGTATGGGGATTCTGCTGCATGAAGTTTGACTTGGCTGAAGATTTTCTCACAAAGGCCACTTCCATAAGGCTCCACTCAGGTATGAATCTTTTTATGCTGTGCAAGGTTACAAAGATGGCTGAAGAGTTTCCCACACTGGCTACACTCATAAGTCCTTTCTCTAGTGTGAACTTTCTGGTGCCGAACAAGCGTAGATCTTTCACTAAACGCTTTTCCACACTGGATGCACTCATAGGGCCTTTCTTGTGTGTGAACTCTCTGATGACGAACCAGGTGGGAGTTACTGCTAAAGGCTCTCCCACATTCACTGCATTCATAAGGCCTTTCTCCAGTGTGAACTCTCCAGTGACAAATAAGGCTAGATTTTCGGCTAAAGAATTTCCCACATTCACTGCATTTATAAGGCTTTTCTCCAGTATGAACTTTCTGATGCTTAATGAGAATGGAGTTTTGGCTAAAGAATTTCCCACATTCATTGCACTCATAAGGCCTTTCTTTTGTGTGAACTCTCCAGTGTTCAATGAGAGTGGAGCTGTGAGCGAAGGCTTTCCCACACTCACTACACTCATAAGGCTTTTCTCCAGTGTGAATTCTCCAGTGCTGAATCAGGCTGGAGCTGCGGCTGAAGGATTTCCTACATTCGCTGCACTCATAAGGCCTTTGCCCAGTATGTACTTTCTGGTGCTGGATGAGGGTGGAGCTATTACCGAAGGCTTTACCACAATCACTGCATTCAAAAGGCCGTTCTCCAGTGTGAACTTTCTGATGTCGAAGGAGATGGGAGCTTTGGCTGAAGTCTCTTCCACATTCACTGCACTCAAAAGGCCGTTCGCCGGTGTGAACTTTCTGGTGCTGAGCAAGGTTGGAGTTATTGTTAAAAGCTCTTCCACACTCATTGCATTCATACGGTCTTTCTCCAGTGTGAACTCTCCAGTGCTGAATGAGAGCAGAGCTTCGGCTGAAGGATTTACCACATTGACCGCACTCATAAGGTCTTACCTGTGTATGAACTTTCTGATGCCGAAGGAAATTGGAGCTTTGGCTGAAGGCTCTTCCACATTTCAGGCACTCAAAAGGCCTTTCTCCAGTGTGAACTTTCTCATGCCGAATGAGGTGTGATCTGTTACTGAAGGCTTTCCCACATTCACTGCACTCATAAGGTCTTTCTCCTGAGTGAATTCTCTGATGATGAACAAATGTGAGTTTGTGGTTGAAGGTTTTCTCACATGCAATGCACTCATAATATTTTACTTCAGTGTGAAATTTCTGGTGCTCTCTCAGCTTAGATGAGTGACTAAAGGCCTTCCCACACTCCTTACACACATGGGGTATTTCTCCAGTGTGAAATTTTTGATTACCAAGGATTGATTTCTCCTCTAAGAAATTTCCACCTGTTGGGCATGTAAATGGTATCTCTTCAGAGTGAGTTCTCAGATGGTTGAGGAGAGTCGAGCTCTTCAGGAAGGCTTTTCCACAGTTGCTGGACTCAAAGAGTTTCTGTGTGGTACAGACTTCTGGAAGCTGCCCAAGATTGGAATATGGCTTCTGCCCGCTGTCAACAGCTTGAAGCTGGAGGAGGTCACAGCTGCCCAGGATGACGTTCCCACCTTCCCTGCAAGTGAAGGGGTTCTCTGACAGGTGGACTTTAGAGCGCTTCATAAGTGCGTCCCTGTCCTTGGACCATCTAAAGGGCTTCCCTCCACTATGCTCCTTCTGGTGCTGGTGAAGGTTTGCATTCAACCAAAAGTCTCTCCCACATGCTCCACATGTGTAGGGTTTCTCCTCCGAGTGTGTTCCCTGATGCTCAGCCAGGTGCAAAATGTCTTTCAAGAATGGCCCACACATGTCACAGGAGTTAGCTTTCTTGGTGGAAGGATCTGCATTAGGGATCCTGACCTGTAACACTTCTACAGAAACATTCTGCTCAGGATGGGCCTCCTCACCCTCTACTCCATGCCAACAACCTGAAAGTAGAGAAATGCCAGTTAACTAAGTATTCCACTTGGTGGGAATGGATGACTTCCTTAGAAATGTTACCCAGGAATTCACACCCAAGAAGAGGTCCCAGGGATTGCTGACAGGCCAACAGGGCCATCATCAGGGTGAAGAAGGGCCCATTACTATTGGCAGGATAGGGACCAGCCAAGCAACAGAATAAGGGAGACCTCACCAGGGGCAAGGACACAGAAATGGGTCAAAGGACTTAAATAGACATTTATCTAAAAGAAGATATATACACAAATGGCCAATAAGCATATGAAAAGAAGTTCAGCATCCTTAATCATGAGGAGTATGCAAACCAAAACCACAATGAGATACCACTTCACACCCACTAGCACAGCTATAATAAAAAAAAAATAAACAACAACAAATGAAGATGAAGTAGAAAAACTGGAGCACTTATACACTGCAGACAGGGATGTAAAATGGTGCAGCCAATTTGGAAAACAGTTTGGCAAGTCTGCTCCTACAAAGCTACACAAGAGAACTAAAAACATCCACACAAAAATGTGTACAAGACTGTTCATAGCATAATTTTTTTTAAAAATTGAGATGGGGTCTTGCTATGTTGCCCAGGTTGGTCTCAAACTCCTGGACTCAAGTGATCCTCCTGCCTCAGCCTCCTGAGTAGCCGGATTATAGGCACCTCGCCCAGCTTCTATAGCAGCATTTTTTTCTAACACCTAAAAAATGGAAACAAGGCCGGGCACGGTGGCTCAAGCCTGTAATCCCAGCACTTTGGAAGGCCGAGGCGGGTGGATCATGAGGTCAGGAGATCGAGACCATCCTGGCTAACACGGTGAAACCCCGTCTCTACTAAAAAAAATACAAAAAAATTAGCCGGGCGTGTTGGCGGGCACCTGTGGTCCCAGCTACTCGGGAGGCTGAGGCAGGAGAATGGCGTGAACCCAGGAGGTGGAGGTTGCGGTGAGCCAAGATCGCGCCACCGCACTCCAGCCTGGGGGACAGAGAAAGACTCCGTCTCAAAAAAAAAAAAAAAAAAAATGGAAACAAGCCAAATGCTCATCAACTGATAAATGGATGAACAAACTGTAGTCTTTCTATACACTGGAATATTTGGCTATAAAAAAGAATGAAATACTGATACATGCTACAACATTGATGAACTTCCAAAACATGCTAAGAGAAAGCCAGTCACAGAAAAACACATAGTTTTCTATAAAATGTCTAGGAAACGTAAATCTATATAGTCAAAAAGTAGATTAGTGGTTGCCTAGGACTGGGGGGTGGGAAGGGATAAGGGAAGATGGGGAGTGACAGCTAATGGGACTGCTAATGGGACCTACAGTTTCTCTTTAGGTGATGAAAACATGCTAAAATTACATTATAGCAATGATTATACCATGTGAAACATATAGAAATCACTAAACTGTGTACTTTAAAAGGTGAATTGTATGGTTTATCTTAATAAAGGTGTTTTAAAAAAATATCTCACTGGGGGCTGGGCGTGGTGGCTCACGCCTGTAATCCCAGCACTTTGGGAGGCTGAGGCGGGTGGATCACGAGGTCAGGAGATTGAGACGATCCTGGCTAACACGGTGAAACCCCGTCTCTACTGAAAATACAAAAAAATTAGCCGGGTGTGGTGGCGGGCACTTGTACTCCCAGCTACTTGAGAGGCTGAGGCAGGAGAATGGCGTGAACCCGGGAGGCAGAGCTTGCAGTGAGCCGAGATCGCGCCACTGCACTTCAGCCTGGGGAACAGAGCGAGACTCCATCTCAAAAAAAAAAAAACCTCATTGGGGAAAGAGACAGAATCTGGGCATGGCCTCATACTGGGTAACCCAACCAGGGATTGGTGAAGCTCAGTGGGATCTGTTAGGCAGACTGAAGATGTCCGATCCCCAACCTTTGCCTCCACAAGGCTCCTGGGCAACAGCTATTAGGAAAGCTCACGAGGCTGCTCAGAGAGACGGGAAGTACACACAGCAGAATCTCAGCACCCCAGCACCTACAACAGGAAACCTGAGAAGGAAGCAGTACCCATGATCTGGCTTTTGGATGAACAGAGCTGTCTATGGGGAAAAGACACAGGGCATAAGGTGGTCATCACCATGCTGAGACAGGGCATTACCAAGTGAGGTCACGAGCTCAAGGTTTTCCAGCATCACAGTGTGGTACAGGTGCCTCTGGGCTGCATCAAGGAGCTCCCACTCCTCCTGGGAGAAATATACAGCCACATCTTCAAAGGTTACCAGGCTCTTCAATGTGTGGACAGCTGAGCCACAGGGCCAACAAGTATGCTGACAAAGAAACAAACAATTGGTCAAATGCAAATATGCAGGACCTTGCTGTGTGACTCAGAATCCTGATACATCTACCACTAACATCTCTTTTTCTTATGACCCTCTCAGTCCATCCACTAGTCACCCATCCACAGCTTATCTTCTTCCTCAGGGCCCCCACCTAACATGCCCTGGAATTAATGGTGCCCCTCTCTCCTAATAGTCCCACTGGTCACTGTATCCAGGCCAACCCAACCTAGAGGAACAGCAGGCACATGGGCAGATGGATGCTGCCTCCTCCCTCCTGCTGGCCAATTTTCCTTGTGTCTTCTGGCTCATACCTCCCAAACATAAGAAAAGTTGGGCTTCCCTTTCTCTCTTAATCCTCTTGTACCAGGGCCATGGGCCCAGTGGTTCACATTCCCTCACCTTTACATGTCACTCCTTAGACCATACAGTTCTTATATTTCCACCCCCTCCCTGTTCACACTGTAGGCATTCTTCCTAGCATCTCACCATTCACATGGCATACCTGACAGATGCAACCAGGATCCAATCCTGGTCCAAGCCAGCTACAGAGCTCCAAAAACCCCACTGCCAGAGGCAGTCATAGCCCCTCAAGTCAATGCCTCCCCTGCCTGCCCTGTTCCTTCAACCATCAGCTGCCCAGAACCATAAGCAGATCTCAAATATCTCTTCCCTCTTGTATCTTTGCCTTTGTATGTGTTGTCTCCTCCCCAGTCATAGCTGTCCTTGCTCTTCCTAACACTCAAATCCAAGACCCACTGGCCCCCACCTTGGCTTGGGGACTCAGCTTAGGCTGACCCTTTCTGATCTTGCCACTCCACCAGCCTGACAAAAACCCCAGGACCCTACTTAAGAAGAGATAACATGCCCTGACCACAAGAAGGATGGCCGCAACAATGTAGTGAGCCATAGAGAGGTAAATCAACCTAAACCAAAGCCCAACTCTCATCCTACTTCTGCCGCTATGCTTCACTGCTGTCCTAGACCTACTCTCTGCTCAGGAGGCTCAGCCACTATCTTGAACCCAACCCACAACTGCATGCAGTGTCCACACACAAGCATTCATCCCTTGGATGTTTCCAGCCTAAACCCCACATAATTTCATAATCACATGTTTAGTGGTCTACTTGGTCTACTTAGCACCTCAATTTGGTAGTGTCTGGGACATCTCAAATACAACATGGCCAAAATCCAACTCTTTTATCTTCCCCCTGAAGTCTACTCCTCACACCAACTTCCACATCTGAAAGATCTAAGGTCATTTTTTTTTTTTTTTTTTGAGAAGGGATCTCGCTCTGTCACCCAGGCTGGAGTGCAGCGGCACGATCTTGGCTCACTGCGAGCTCCACCTCCCGGGTTCACGCCATTCTCCTGCCTCAGCCTCCCGAGTAGCTGGGACTACAGGTACCCGCCACCCCGCCTAATTTTTTGTATTTTTAGTGGAGACGGGGTTTCACCGTGTTAGCCAGGATGGTCTCAATCTCCTGACCTAGTGATCCACCCACCTTGGCCTCCCAAAGTGCTGGGATTACAGGCGTGAGCCACCGTGCCCGGCAATTTTTTTTTTTTAAGACAGAGTCTCGCTCTGTTACTCAGGCTGGAGCGCAGTAGCACGATCTCAGCTCAATGCAACCTCCATCTCCCAGATTCCAACGATTCTTCTGCCTCAGTCTCCCAAGTTGCTGGGATTACAGGTGCACACTACCATGCCCTGGCTAATGTTTTTGTATTTTTAGTAGAGATGGGGTTTCGCCACGTTGACCAGGCTGGTCTTGAACTCCTGACCTCAAGTGATCCGGCCTCCTCGGCCTCCCAAAGTGCTGGGATTACAGGTGTCAGCCACCGAGCTCAGCCTAAGGTCAATCTTAACATTTCACTTTCTTTCACTGTCCCACATCAGGTAATCCATGGCCCAATTTGGGCAGATTCAGAAGCCAACCATCTGTCCTACCTCCACGGGCACCCCTCTGTCCAGCTACCCAAAGCACACATCTGGACCACGTCTGTCAGCTCCTCACTGGCCTTCCTGCTCCACCATCACCACCCCTCCAGTCTGCTGCCCACTAGGCATCCATAAGGAGTCCGTTAAGACTGGAGTCAGAGCACCTACTTCCTCTGCTCCAAACCTTCCATGGCTCCCACCACCATCAGAATAGAGGCCCAGCTCCTCAGGGTGCCATTCCAGGCCTAACTCTGGTTTCCCTGCTCTGTTTCCACCAGACTAAATGGAGACCTGCAGTCCCCGGAATGCTTCCATTTCATCACCACTAAGCAAGGTACACATGCTGGTCACTGTGCCTGGGACAGCCTTCCAGATCTCATTCCATAGGATTCCAGAAATGGGAATCCCTCGATATAACCCCTGGCCTGGATTCAGGATGGTAAGGGTAAGTGACTCCTAGGGCAGGGCCCAAGACCCACGTGTGAGAACAGGACGCGATCAAGAGTCCCAGGACACCAACATCCCCTCTATTTGGGCTTCAGGATCCAGAGGGCCGGAATCCCAGCGGGTGAGGGCCTGGGGCACACTCCACTCACCTGCGCCGGGCCCATCAGCGACGCTGGCAACCCCATTGGAACCTGTGGGCTGGGCAGGGCCATAACAGGAGGCGCCAGGGCTAGCCCTGCCGCTGGGCCGAACCCTCACACTTCCGCTGGGTGACGGTCGCACTCAGGACCTGTCTTCCCGAATACAAAATGCGCGCAAGGCCTCCGGGCACCGCAGGGACGAACGCTGGGTATGGGGACCCTGGAGACGCGTGACGCTGGCTCCACTTTCGGGAACACCTTGGCTCATAAAAGCAGAGTAATTAGCCGGGGACTATGGTGCGTGTCAAGGCGCGGTGACGGTACCTGCACCCACTCCCGCGCCCTAGTCTGGCTCCAGAGGCCTCTTGTAACCCAACCCACTAGCCGCAAAATGAGGACCGCAATGGCTGCGCCGGAAGTCCCGCCTCGCAATGACAGCTCGGACTTGCCACTGGTCCGAGCTTTCATTGGCTCAAAGATCCCCGCCGTCTATGACGCTATTTCCCTATGTCCTGTCCCTCACGCTACCGCTAGGTCGTTGCCAAGGTGATTGAGTAACGGCGTTTATCGCGTCGCCGCTCATGCAACGCAAACTACATTATCCAGAAGGACCCTCGCGGTGCCTCAGTGCTGGCCATTGGCAGCCCGGGAGACGGGCACTTCCGGGCGGAGTGTAAGACGCTGGCCAATCACAGCCTGGAAGCGGGACTTCTGTCGTCGTCCTCGGACCATCACGTTGGCATTTCTCGA
Organism: Symphalangus syndactylus; assembly: GCF_028878055.3. Lineage (NCBI taxonomy): Eukaryota > Metazoa > Chordata > Mammalia > Primates > Hylobatidae > Symphalangus > Symphalangus syndactylus. Next base: position 20,171,794 of record NC_072435.2, on the reverse strand, counting down.
TTTTGTCTGCTTCTGAACGGACCGCGTTGTCAGGCGAGGGACCGAATCTTGGAGGCTCCCTGGGCCCATGGAAACAGGAGGGAGGAAGGCACGAGAGTCGGGGAAGTTCCGCCTTCGTGACATATAAGCGCCCCCACCGCGGCGAATATCGCCCCCGAGCCCCAGTGTTCGCCGCCCCCCCCCGCCTTAGATAAAGCCCGCCCAATGGGACCCTCAGGTCGCACCGCGCGGAGGTGTCCGCGGCTACCGGGAGTCGTCGCCCTTGGCATTGTGTCGGCTTTACGGAGCGCGAGGCCGATGCCAACAAAAGCTACGCGTTGGGAGGTCTTGACCCAGCGTGCGCCCGGCTGTAGGCATGGAACGTGCGCCAAAGGTCTCCTGGCACCCATTCGGCTGGACTCAGCACCATTGTCCTAAGTCTCCGATTGAGAAGTATCTGCCCCAGGTCCTCTGCGGGCCCCACTGAACAGTGTGGAGCGTTCACAGGTTGGGGGGTCACTATTTCAGAATCCAGTTTGTTGAGACGTGGAGGGTACAGGAGGAGGGATCTGCATATGTGAAGACCTGGAGTTGACACTGACCTGAGCGTTCAGGAAGGCTCTCGTGCCCCCTTGGCAGCGGGTGGAGAGCGTAAGAGGAGTCCTGCCTCTCCTGGCACACTGAGGGCGCCTGGGAGTCATGAAAGGTGTTGAACAGAAAAGGGATGGACATGACCTGAGTTAGAATTTGGAAAGTATTTCAGTGGCTGCTGAACGAACACACTACCAGAGAAGGTGGTTGTAGCCGGGCTGGAAGCAGGGAGACTATGGGGGAGGTTATTGCAGTATTGTTCCAGACAGTTATGATAGTGGCCTGTCCAGAACCGAAGCAAGAAGGATGGGAGAAGTGATCAGATTCCCAATGGATCTTCAAGATAGAGCTAATGGAATTTATTGCTACCTTTGATAAGTGGAATAAGCATGAGTAGGGGTAAAGGACCATCCCAAGTAGTCAGGAAGAATTAGGATGCCTCCTGTGGAGAATAGAGGTTGGCGGTTGGCAGGAGGAGGATGTTTCATGGAAGATTAGCGATGGATTTTGTAGGTATAGAGTCTGAATTGTCTGGAGACCTGTGAATGGACGTGTCAAATGGGCCTCTGGATATATAGAATTCTGGTGTGGCTTCAGGACGTCCAGACTGCATTATGTTGGTGCCCTGGACCAGTGAAGGGCCTGAGGATAGGATTTGGGAAGGAGGGTTTTAGGTTGGAGTTACAGATGGGCCCACAAGGCGAAGTGTTGAAACTAAGGACCAGTGGCTAGGGCTCATGCCCAGTGCTTAGATCACATCTGTCTGCCCATTGGCTTGGTGTTGCAGGGCTTAGTGACCTTTGAGGACAGGGTCAGTACATCTTCCAAAAATGTGGGGCTCCTTAGTGAGGTCCAAGGGGGCTTCTACAGTGACATGATCCTACAGAGCTTTGTACTCCTGTGCTCAGCAGGTAAGGCTACTGCGTCTCCTCTTTCCCCTACACATGAAATCTAGGTTTTCCTCTGCCTTTCCATTGTTCCCTGTGGGAGGTGCTGCTGGCCCTGGCACTGGCCAGTGTCCTGCTGTGTCCGGAATTGTTTCCTTCCAGTGGGTTCTTGGTCTCGCTGACTTCAAGAATGAAGCCGTGGACCCTCGTGGTGAGTGTTACAGTTCTTAAAGATGGTGTGTCTGGAATTTGTTCCTTCAGATGTTCAGATGTGTCTGGAGTTTTTCCTTCTGGTGGGTTCATGGTCTTGCTGACTTCAGGAGTGAAGCTGCAGACCTTCGCAGTGAGCGTTACAGCTCTTAACGGTGGCATATCTGGAGTTGTTCATTCCTCCTGGTGGGTTCGTGGTCTCACTGACTTCAGGAGTGAAGCTGCAGACCTTTGTAGTGAGTGTTACAGCTCTTAAAGGTGGCATGTCCAGTGTTGTTTGTTCCTCCAGTGGGTTTGTGGTCTCGCTGGCTTCAGGAGTGAAGCTACAGACTTTCGTGGTGAGTGTTACAGCTCATAAAAGTAGTGTGGACCCAAAGAGTGAGCAGCAGCAAGATTTATTGTGAAGAGCAAAAGAATAAAGCTTCTACAGCATGGAAGGGGACACGCAGGTTGCCGCTGCTGGCTTGGGTGGCCAGCTTTTATTCTATTTGGCCCTACCCACATCCTGCTGATTGGTCCATTTTACAGAGCACTGATTGGTCCATTTTTACAGAGTGCTGATTGGTGAGTTTACAAACCTTTAGCTAGACACAGAGTGCTGATTGGTGCATTTACAATCCTTTAGCTAGACAGAAAAGTTCTCCAAGTCCCCAGCCGATTAGCTAGACACAGAGTGCTGATTGGTGCATTTACAAACCTTTAGTGAGACACAGAGCGCTGATTGGTACATTTTTACAGAGTGCTGATTGGTGCGTTTACAAACCTTTAGCTAGACACAGAGTGCTGATTGGTGCGTTTACAAACCTTTAGTGAGACACAGAGCGCTGATTGGTGCGTTTACAAACCTTTAGCTAGACACAGAGCGCTGATTGTTGCGTTTACAGTCCTTTAGCTAGACAGAAAAGTTCCCCAAGTCCCCACTGGACCCAGAAGCCCAGCTGGCTTCACCTCTCACTGCTACTTATCCCTGGCTGCTGCACAAACAACCCCCACACCTTCTGCCCTGGGATCTTGACAACCTTGTGAAGCTGCAGTGATGGTCCCTGCACCCACTCCCGTGCCCTTGTCCGGCTATAGAGGCCTGCTGTAGCCCAACCCACCAGCCACAAAATGAGGACCACTATGGCGGTGCCGGAAGTTTCGCCCCTCAATGCCTGCCTGGAATCGGAAGTCTCGAAACCTGTGTAGCATATCACATGCAGCTGGGTCATTTCCTGGCCAGGCTACCCTGTCAGGATCTGTGACTTTTCTGTCCCTTCTGCCACATCCCCTCACTCTAGTAGAAGTTTTCTGCCAGCTGTCCCTTGTGAGTCCCAGTGGGCACTGACATGGCCATTGATTGTGGGGTCACTGAGCATTGACTTTGTGAGGTTCATTTCTTCCCAGCTATATACCTGCACAGGTGATCTTCACCTACGGTGGTTTGTCATGGGGTGGATCACCTTGACATGGGCTACCTTCTCACAAACCACTTGATGAGAGCTCTAGAGGATCACTGTTGCCACCCCTGCCATGTGATCACCTGATTAGAACAAATGAAGAGGCCTGGCTGGTGGACAGGGTGGCTTGAATTAGGCCATGGATAGAGAGGCCCCATGGTGCACCAGTTCTGTTGAGTGGAAGACAGCTGTGGGAGAGCTGTTGACAGTGCTCTGGTGGCTCACGTGGTACCTGAGTTGTGCCGTCTGTTGTCCTGGCACCAGGATGTATAGCCGTGCCTTTTAAAAAAATTTTTCCTGGCCTCCTTCTGACACTCAATTCTACTTTCCCCTGACTCTTGTTCCCTGGATGGCTTCCTCTCTGTCTTCCAAGACTCATTCTTTCCCCTTCTCCCCTCCTCCCCTCCAATGGTCAGGTCTTCTACCATTGGCCTCCCTTTAATGTGTCTTGAACTGATAATGTATCTTTAAATAGTTGTTATCTGCATATGGTGGCCCATACCTATAGTCCCACCTACTTGGGATGCTGAGGCAGGAGGAGCGCTTGAGCCCAGGAGTTTGAGTCCAGCTTGGGCAACATAATGAGATCCTATCTCTAAAATAAATAAATACATAAATACCTAAATAGTTTTTGAAAACCTCTTCTTCCATGAGACTGGCTTGTTCCATTTGAGGAGTATGGGCATAGGTGTCAATGGTTCAAGACCTGGACTTCGCTCACGGCATGGTACTGGCCTGTCACCAGACACTAGGGCCCTGCAGCTCCACATTTTGCCAAACCTACAGAGAACTGACACTGAAGAGATATCTGATAAATACACAACATATGGAAAGGTGTTTGAGGAGAAGCAAACCTTTTCTCCTACCAAAAAACTTCACAGTGGAAAAAATTGCAAGTGTATTATGAGCATGGGAAGGCCTTTACTTTTGTCTTCATCCAGAAAGCAGGAGTACATGCACATCTTCAAAGGGCCTTACAAGTGTAGTAACATGGGGAATCCTCCAGCCAGAACTCTACCTCCTTTGAGCACCAAAATGTTCACCCCAGAGAAAGTCCCCATAAGCGCAAGGAGTGTGGCCCAGCCGTGAGCAAAATTTTGCAAAACTCTCTTCTGTACCAAAATGGTCATACCCTATGAAGGACTCCTAAGTTCAGGGAATGTGGGGCACTGCCAGCTGTCCTGGTGGCTTCCCTGGTACCTGACTTGAGGTTCATACATGTTATATTCGGAGTTCTGCTTTCATTAGCATAAACAAATTAACACCGGAGAATGGTTGTACAAATGCAATAACTACATGAAAGCTTTCAGTGAAATATGAAACCTCTTCCTTCAGAATTCTCATCAGAGACAGGCCCAGTGCACGCAGCTAATGTTGGAAAGCCTCTTCTCAATTTTAATCCTATTTAGCACCAGTGATTTACAGCATTGTGAGTGTAGCATGTAGGAGAGCAAAAAATTGCAGCTCCTGCCTTGATGTGCACAAAGTGATTCACACTGCAAAAACCCTCTATGAGTGCAGCCAGCATGGGAGAGCCTCAGCCACAGCTCCTGCCTTACTTGGCACCAGAAACTTCACCCTGGAGAAAAGCCTTTTGATTATAGTAAACATAGGAAAGTCTTCAGCTCCTTTATTTAGTATAAAAGAATTCGGCCGGGCGCGGTGGCTCATGCTTGTAATCCCAGCACTTTGGGAGGCCGAGGCGGGCGAATCACGAGGTCAGGAGATCGAGACCACGGTGAAACCCCGTCTCTACTAAAAAATACAAAAAATTAGCCGGGCGTGGTGGCGGGCGCCTGTAGTCCCAGCTACTCGGAGAGGCTGAGGCAGGAGAATGGCGTGAACCCAGGAGACAGAGCTTGCAGTGAGCCGAGATTGAGCCACTGCACTCCAGCCTGGGTGACAGAGCGAGACTCCGTCTCAAAAAAAAAAAAAAAAAAAAAAAAGAATTCACACTGGCCGGGTGTGGTGGCTCATGCCTGTGATCCCAGCACTTTGGGAGGCTGAGGCAGGGGGATCACCCGAGGTCAGGAGTTCGAGACCAGCCTGGCTAACATGGCAAAACCCCCTCTTTACAAAACATACAAAAATCAGCTGGGCATGGTGATGCACATCTGTAATCCCAGCTACACCAGAAGCTGAGGCAGGAGAATTGCTTGAGCTCAGGAGGCGGAGGTTTCAGTGAGCTGAGTTAGAGCCACTGCACCCCAGCCTGGGTGACAGAGCAAGACCCTGTCTCCCTCATCAAAAACAAACAAAAAACACAGCTGGGCACGGTGGCTTACGCCTGTAATCCCAGCACTTTGGGAGGCCAAGGCAGGTGGATCATTTGAGGTCAGGAGTTTGAGACCAGCCTGGCCAACATGATGAAACCCTGTCTCTACTAAAAACAAAAATTAGCCGGGCTTGGTGGCAGGCACCTGTAATCCTGGTTACTCAGGAGGCTGAGGCAGGAGAATCACTTGATCCTGGAAGGTGGAGATTGCAGTGAGCCAAGATCATGCCACTGCACTCCAGCCTGGGCAACAGAGCGAGACTCCATCTCAAAAAAAAAAAAAAAAAAAAAAACCCGGCGCTACATGAGAAGCCTTCAGCCACAGCAAAACCTTGTGTAGAAGGATTCCTCCCTGAGGAGACACTCCATGATGGCCCTGCATGTGGAGAAGCCGACAGAACCCATGTTGTACTTTGCAACCCGCTGAGGGACCTTGGCAGAGCTGTCACACCACTGGGTCCTATGGTGGAAGCCCATCTGTGTTTTATGGTGACTTCCCAGTTGCTCAATGTAAGTCACTCCCTGTTTCCTGTTTATACTACCTTGGAGGGATGGTAGGGGCCTTGCACGCATTGGGGTGGTATCATGCTCACTCATGATGGGGTTTGACATGGACATGACCCCATTCCAAGCAAGGAGCCTGATTGGATAATTTCTTTCTCTCTCTCTCTCTCTTTTTTTTTTGAGATGGAGTCTTTCTCTGTCGCCAGGCTGGAGTGCAGTGGTGCGATCTCAGCTCACTGCAACCTCCGCCTCCCAGGTTCAAGAGATTCCCCTGCCTCAGCCTCCCAAGTAGCTGGAATTACAGTCACATGCCACCTCACCCAGCTAATTTTTTGTATTTTAGTAGAGACGGGGTTTCACCATGTTGGCCAAGATGGTCTCGATCTCCTGACCTCGTGACCCACCCGCCACAGCCTCCCAAAGTGCTGGGATTACAGGCATGAGCCACTGCACCCGGCCTCTCTCTTTTTTCTTTTCTTTTTTTTTCTTTTCTTCTTTTCTTTCTTTTCCTTTCCTTTGCTTTCCTTTCCTTTTCTTTCTTTTCTCTCTTTCTCTCTTTTTTTTTTGAGGCAGAGTCTCACTCTGGTGCTCAGGCTGGAGTGCAGTGGCATGATCTCAGCTCACTGCAACCTTTGCCTCCTGGTTTCAAGCAATTCTCCTGCCTCAGCCTCCCAAGTAGCTGGACTTATAGGCATGTGCCACCATGCCTGGCTAATTTTTGTATTTTTACTAGAGACGGAGTTTCACCATATATTGGCCAGGCTGGTCTCAAACTCCTGACCTCAAGTGATCTGCCTGCCTTGGCCTCCCAAAGTGCTGGGATTACTGGCGTGAACCACCGTGCCCGGCCGACAATGCAGGAGCTTAACCAAAGGACCACGTTGGCTAGGTTCAATCAGCTGCCCCAGGTGACCACCCTTAGTGCTAATCCTGTGCAGGGTAGGGGTCTGAGCCAAAAAGAGGAGGCTCTTGTGTGTACAGAAGGCAATTTGTTGCTATTTTTATTTCATGTCCAATTCATTAAGAATGTTTCAAACAATTAGCATTTTTCTAAGTATTAAGTAATTAACATTTGCCTAGTCTAAAGAATTACACATTAGATGGATAATGTAAAAATAAAGTGTTTAAGAAGTTAAACATCTCCAAACATTAAACATTACTTGAGATTGGACATGATGGGTCATGACTGCAATCCTAGCAGTTTGGGAGGCTGAGGCAGGTGGGTTGCTTGAGTACAGGAGTTCAAGACCAGCCTGAGAAACATGGTAAAACCCCATTTCTACAAAAAAAAAAGTACGTAAAATTAGCCAAGTGATATGGTTTGGCTGTATCCCCACCCAAATCTCATCTTGAATTGTAACTCCCATAATTGCCACATGTGGGAGGGACCCAGCAGGAGATAAGTGAGTCATGGGGGCGGCTTCCCCACACTGTTCTCGTGGTAGTGAATAAGTCTCAAGAGAACTGATGGTTTTATAAGGGGTTTCTTCTTTTGCTTGGCTCTCATTTGCTCTTACCTGCTGCCATGTAAGACATGCCTTTCACCTTCTGCCATGATTGTGAGGCCTCCCAGCCACATGAACTGTGAGTCCATTAAACCTCTTTGTCTTCATAAATTATCCAGTCTCGAGTATGTCCTTATCAGCAATGTGAAATCAGATGAATACAGTAAATTGGTAGAGTGGGGTACTGCTATAAAGATACCTGAAAATGTGGAGGCAACTTTGGAATTGGGTAACAGGCAGAGGTTGGAACAGTTTGGAAGCCTCAGAAGAAGACAGGAAAATGTGGGAATGTTTGGAACTTCCTAGAGACTTGTTGAATGGCTTTGACCAAAATGCTGATAATGATATGGGCAATGAACTCCAGGCTGAGGTAGTCTCAAATGGAGATGAGGAAGTTGTTGGGAACTGGAGTAAAGGTGATGCTTGCTATGTTTTAGCAAAGAGACTGGTGGCATTTTGCCCCTGCCATAGAGATTTGTGGAACTTTGGATTTGAGAGAGATGACTTAAAGTATCTGGTCCGGGTGCAGTGGCTCACGCCTGTAATCCCAGCACTTTGGGAGGCCGAGGTGGGCGGATCACGAGGTCAGGAGATCAAGACCATCCTGGCTAACATGGTGAAACCCCGTCTCTACTAAAAAAAATACAAAAAAAATTAGCCAGGCATGATGGTGGGTGCCTGTAGTTCCCAGCTACTCAGGAGGCTGAGGCAGGAGACTGGCATGAACCTAGGAGGCAGAGCTTGCAGTGAGCCAAGATTGCGCCACTGTACTCCAGCCTGGGCGACAGAGTGAGACTCCATCTCAAAAAAAATAAAAATAAAGTATCTGGTGGAAGAAATTTCTAAGCAGCAAAGCATTCAAGAGGTGACTTTGATGCTGTTAAAAGCATTCAGTTTTAAAAGGGAAATAGAGCATAAAAGTTCAGAAAATTTGCAGCCTGACCATGCAACAGAAAAGAAAAACATTTTTCTGTGGAGAAATTCAAGAAATTTGCATAAGTAACCAGGAGTCAAATGTTAATCGCCCAGGCAATGGGGAAAATGTCTCCAGGACATGTCACAGACCTTTGTGGCAGCCCTTCCCATCACAGGCCCAGAGTCCTAGGAGAAAAAAATGGTTTCATGGGCTCCTCCTGCTGTGTGCAGCCTAGAGACTTGGTGCCCTGCATCCCAGCTGCTTGATCCATGGCTAAAAGGAGCCAAGGTACAGCTTAAGCCATGGCTTCAGAGGGTGCAAGCCTCAAGCCTTGGCAGCTCCCACGTGGTGTTGAGCCTGTGGGAGCACAGAACTCAAGAATTGAGGTTTGGGAACCTCCACCTAGATTTCAGAAGATGTATGGAAATGCCCGGATTTGGACCAGGCAAAAGTTTGCTGCAGGGGCAGTACCTTCATGGAGAACCTCTGGTAGGGCAGTGCTGAAGGGAAATGTGGGGTTGAAGACCCCACACTGAGTCCCCACTGGAGTACTGCCTAGTGGAGCTGTGAGAAGAGGGCCACCGTCCTCCAGACTCCAGAATGGTAGATACAACCAACAGCTTGGACCATGCACCTGGAAAAGCCACAGACACTCAACACCAGCCCATGAAAGCAGCTGGGAGGGAGGCTGTACCCTGCAAAGCCACAGAGCCACAGCTGCCCAAGACCATGGGAACCCACTGCTTGTATCAGCGTGACCTGGATGTGAGACATGGAGTCAAAGGAGATTATTTTGGAACTTTAAGATTCGACTGTCCTGCTGGATTTCAGACTTTCATGGGGCCTTTAGCCCCTTTGTTTTGGCCAATTTCCCCATTTGGAACAGGTTTATTTATCCAATGGCTGTACTCCAATTGTATCTTGGAAGTGACTAACTTGCTTTTGATTTTACAGGCTCATAGAAAGAAGGGAATTGCCTTGTCTCAGATGAGATTCCGGACTGTGGACTTTTGAGCTAATGCTAAACTAAGTAGACTTTGGGGGACTGTTGGGAAGGCATGATTGGTTCTGAAATGTGAGCATGAGATTTGGGAGGGGCGAGGAGCGAATGATATGGTTTGGCTGTGTCCCCACGCAAATCTCATTTTGAATTGTAGCTTTCATAATTCCCACATGTTGTGGAAGGGGCCCCAGTTAGAGAAAACTGAATCATGGGGACAGTTTCCCCCACACTGGTTTTTTTTTTTTTTTTTTTTTTTTGAGATGGAGTCTCGCTGTCGTCCAGACTGGAGTGCAGTGGCGCAATCTCGGCTCACTGCAGGCTCCGCCCCCCGGGGTTCACGCCATTATCCTGCCTCAGCCTCCCGAGTAGCTGGGACCATAGGTGCCCGCAACCTTGCCCTGCTAATTTTGTTTGTATTTTTAGTAGAGACGGGGTTTCACCGTGTTAGCCAGGATGGTCTCGATCTCCTGACCTTGTGATCTGCCCGCCTTAGCCTCCCAAAGTGCTGGGATTACAGGCGTGAGCCACTGCGCCCGGCCATCCCCCATACTGTTCTTGTGGTAGTGAATAAGTCTCACGAGATCTGATGGTTTCTTTTTTTTTTTTTTTTTTGAGACGGAGTCTCGCTCTGTCCCCCAGGCTGGAGTGCAGTGGCGCATCTCGGCTCACTGCAAGCTCCGCCTCCTGGGTTCACGCCATTCTCCTGCCTCAGCCTCCCCAGTAGCTGGGACTACAGGCACCCGCCAACATGCCCGGCTAATTTTTTTGTATTTTTTAGTAGAGACGGGGTTTCACCGTGTTAGCTAGGATGGTCTCGATCTCCTGACCTCGTGATCCGCCGGCCTCGGCCTCCCAAAGTGCTGGGATTACAGGCTTGAGCCACCGTGCCCGGCCGAGATCTGATGGTTTCATAAGGGGTTTCCTCTTTTGCTTGACTCTCATTTGCTCTTGCCTGCTGCCATGTAAGACATGCCTTTCACCTTCTGCCATGATTGTGAGGCCTCTCCAGCCACGTGGAACTGTGAGTCCACTAAACCTCTTTTTCTTTATAAATTACCCAGTCTCAGATATGTCTTTATCAGCAACGTGAAAACAGACTAATACACCAGGCATCGTGGCTCCTGCCTGTAGTTCCAGTTACTTGGGAGGCTGAGGTTGCAGGATTGTTTGAGAATGGGAGGCAGAGGTTGCAGTGACCTGAATATGCACCACTGCACTCCATCCTGGGTAACAGAGTGAGACGCTGTCTCAAAAAAAAAAAAAAGTAAAAAAAAATTGCTTGAAATGTTAATAATGCCTCTAAGGATTTGATTAAATCACAATAGTACTTAAGTGTTCTTAAATTCTTTCAAAGCAGGAAAAATTTAAATAAAAACATTCAAAAATTGTCGAGCTATCTTACACTACAGGCATCTACAAGTAGAATCAATTCTGTGGACAGTTATAGCTGACAGTAGACAGATATTTATAGATGGAGGTGGGTATAGAGGAAGACAAGATGAATTAACATACTTGACATCTGAGAACTGTCTAAGGGTCCTAAAAACAAGACTCTCACAGGGAAGCAACAAAGAGAGAATCATTTATTCTCTGCCAACAACATGGTCAGTCTACATTGAGACTGCCCTGCCTTTTGTTGTTATGTGTCAAAGACACTTAGATTGGTCCAGAGAAAAAAGGAACAAAGCATCAATGTTGTGATGTGTGGGGCAAAGCAAGAACTAGATGGTCTAAGGACAAGCAAGGCTGGGGAATTACCTTCTGCTCGTCCAAGTTGCAAGGAAAACAAGTTTTGGGCGAGTGTCCAAGAACAGACTCAAGACAAATGACAAGCGGGTAGCGTCATTACAGGCTGAGAATTCTTGGTGTAGAGGTTGAAAAACGGACCTTAAACCTTTACGGGACAGTGACACACAGAGAGGTCAAACCCTCGCCCAGGATGCACAGTCAGTGAGAGGCTGAGCTGGGAAGGGAACCCGGAGCTCCAGGCATCGGCTCCTCCACCTACACCTGCCCTACCCGGTGCGTTTTCTCCTCCGTGCTCCCTGCTGGTGTTGCCTTCTGGAACCTCCGCAGTTTCTGCTTTCACATCTGCAGGGTTTAGTCTCCAGGGCTGCTTAGGTGGGCGCCAGGAACTGGGAATACCCGACGCGGGACAACCTGCCGGCGACTCAACCAGTGCCACGGAGCCCTTGGAAACCCGCAGCAGCTGCGCTACTCCATTTCCCGGTGCCTAGCGCGGCGGCGCTTAGCCGTTGCCATGGAGACTGGTAATGGCCCCGCCTCCACGCCGAAAAACAGGCAGGAACCACATAACCCAGAAGGCTGTGCGCAAGCGTCTGCGCACGTATTGGGCCAATGTGCGCTATGGGGGCTGGACTTCCGGCGCTGGGACTGTCACTTGGCTGCTCGCGTCAGGCCACACAGGTGGTCTGGGCTGTGGCGCGCGGGTCGTGGCCCGAGGCGGGCGGCGAGGAAGGTACGGACCGCGAGCAGCCGGCCGCGCCCCCAAGCCTCGGTATCTTCGAGTATGACGTGGGCGGCCCGGGGGCGGTCGGGCCCCGGCGGGAACCACGCGTTCTCCTGCCCCGCGGAAGCCCAGGAGGCAGCGCACTGGGCATTCTGCGCCCATGACTGCCGGGGAGGCTGAGGCGCGGGCAGCCGCGGGACGCTGCGGGTGGGGATGGCGGTGCCGGGTGGTCCACGCCTTTCTTCCCTCCCTGTTGCGGGTTCCGCTGGCGGCGGTGGCGCTGACAAGCCCGCGCCGGGGAGGCGGGGGAGTCCCTGCTCACATAGAGGGAGGCCGCTTCCTAGACCTCGCCTAGTCGTCCTTCCTCTCCCTGCCCTGGGGGGTTGCAGGGGTCAGTGCAAACTCCTGTGTCCAGGGCACTGGTGAGCTCCCGACTTCCGGCAGCCAGGGGGCTGAGGTCCTGAAGGAAGCTCCGAGGGGAGAGGCCTGCGTGTGCAAAACCGGGGAGGGGAGCCGAAGCCCAGGTGCTTCTGGGACTGAGCGCTCTCGATGTGGAGCTGGAGGAGAGGGGACGTGTGTGGCTGCAGTAGCAGGCGAGGGGGTGGGCTTTATCTCGAGGGCGTCGGGAGACATAGAAATTTTTGAACAGAATCAGGACATTCTCTGAGTTGGGACTTTAAAACGGTTCCACAGTTCGTTGCGTGGAGAACAGACATGCAGGGGTGTCTGCATGAAGGGAAGAACCGACTGCCCCAGTCTGGGCAGCAGTGGAGTTGGGCGACCAGGTGAATTCTGGTGGATCTGCGGATGCATCAGGTGTGGGCTGTTTGAAGAACTAAGTACCCCATGTTGTTCAGCCTGAGCGCCTGGAAGAAGGGAGCTGCTGTAGATAGAAAAATTGAAAGGAAAGCAGGTTTCCTTCAGGGGAAAGATCAGGAGTCTGGGATGTCCCAGGTTGGTCATGTCATTGAACCTGACGTTGTTGGTGTCCTGGGCTGAGGACAGGGCCTATAAACTGGGCTGAGGAAGGCGATGAGCAGTCAGGCCTGCGGAGTTACAGCTTGAGGGTAAAGAAAACCGGCTGGGGTGCCTGAGGCTATCAGGGGAGGAGTTCGGCAGGTGGCTGAGTAGGAGAGGGTGGCAGCAATGTGGGAAAGAAATTGAGGGAGCGCCGAGATCGAGACCATCCTGGCTCACACGGTGAAACCCGGTCTCCACTAAAAATCAAAAAAAATTAGGCTTGGTGGCGGGAGCCTGTAGTCCCAGCTACTCGGAGAGGCTGAGGCAGGAGAATGGCGTGAACCCGGGAGGCGGAGCTTGCAGTGAGCCGAGATTGCGCCACTGCACTCCAGCCTGGGTGACAGAGAGAGACTCTCTCTCCAAAAAAAAAAAAAGAAAGAAAGAAATTGAGGGGGCGCCATGTGGAGGGAGGAAGGGATTGAGTTCCTCTGTGTTCACAGGTTCTTGGGGCTGCTCCCCTATGATGACTGGTGGAGATCATCCAGTCCCTCCGGCTGGATGAGCAGCCTGGAAGTGTCAGGCAAGCGCAGCAGGGGAAGGTCTCAGTGATGGACATGCCGGAGGGGTGGGGCGGGGGGGGGGGTGTCCGCAGCTGGGACTTACACCATTGCTTATTACAAAAGCAAGAAGGGCACATCTGGGGAGGGTCATGAATGGTCATGCTGAGTCATGAGTGGATACTTGGGGCTGCCCTTGGTGTGGCAGCTAAGGGCCCAGCCAGGGCTTGCTCTGGCCTGCTTATGTAAGGGTGGCCAGTGGGGAAGTCAAGAAGCCATCTGGGGCCTGAACCAGGAGGGCAGAGGGGAGGGGTCCCAGACAGGTGAGGGAAGTGCCACCTGAAGATAATCCTGTAGTGGAACCCAGGGAAGGAGGGACACCAGGGGAGGTGACTGTTGGGATGGGGAGCTTGGTCCTGGCTCACAGCCATACCTTAGACCATGCCTACCTCCACCTCCCTGCTATTGTAGGACCTGATGACCTTCGAGGATGTGGCCGTGTACTTCTCCCAGGAGGAGTGGGGGCTCCTTGACACAGCGCAGAGGGCCCTGTACCGCCACGTGATGCTGGAAAACTTCACACTTGTGACCTCACTTGGTAAGGCCCTGGGTGCTCCACGAAAAGTGCACTTGGACTGCCTCTTCACTTCCCTCCTGGTTGATGAGCAGGATCAAATCTGGCCGGGGCCATGTGGAACAGGGGTCTGGTCCTGTAGACATGCAGTTTGGTTGGGTCAACCACTCCCTGCCGCCCTGTCCAGCTGTGGCCTCTCCCAGGCCTGGGCTCAGTCCCGTTCCTTTGGTGCTCTGGGCACAGTTGCCGCTCTGGGGACGCATGAGCTATTCCTGTGAGCCCCTTGCCCTGTGCTATCTTTAGATTCTCCCAGTTGCACAGATAACTCTATTTCCATGAAGCCCTGACTCCTGCTGTCTGTTGGGAGGTGGGTTGTCTTGACCTGGAGCTGGGCTCTCACCTGCTCCTCCTCACAGGACTCTCCACCTCCCGACCTCGTGTGGTCATTCAACTTGAGCGTGGCGAGGAGCCCTGGGTTCCCAGTGGAAAGGACATGACCCTGGCCAGGAACACCTACGGGAGGCTCAACTCTGGTGAGTGGGAGCTCAGGTGGGGTGAACTCAGGACCAACCTGTGGCCAAGCCCATGTCCCTGCTTTTCTGACTCTGGAAACACATCCTCCTCTCCTGCCTCCCACCTGACTCCCTTCTCTTCCATCATCAGCCTCTCCTGGAGGCTGCTGCCTTAGTAGGTGCCCTTGAAGGGAGAGCTCCAAGGGCACAGGAGCTGGGTTCACACAGAAGGGCCTACCTTCAGCTGGGCTGTGTGGCTTTGAATCCTCCACAACTAGCAGCCATTATTGATAGGTATTTATTTCTCCCATCATTTATCTTTGTATTCATCAAATGTTTCTTGAGGGCTTGCAGGCATTGTAGACACAGCCTTGACCAGGACACTCATGGTCCTGCCTTTGTGGGGCTGATGGTGCTAGGGGAGACGCAGTGAGTAAGTAGGATTCAGGAATGCAGTCTTGAGCATTGGATGGAGGTCATTGCAAGAGCAGGTTTGGGAGTGGGTGCCCGAGATGGGGCACCAGGGGAGAAGGGAGTGAGCTATGGAAAGGGAGGGGGTGGAACAGCCAGGGTGGAGACCTGGGTGGCACGCAGCAGCTGCTCAGTTTTTCTCAGCTTCACATCCTGGGTGTCTGGGGGCTGCCGCCTTGATCATCCGAGTCCCCACTGCAGTCAGTGCCACACCTGTCAGGGCAGATGCTTCCTCCAAACCCCAGTCCCTCCTGCAGAGCCGGCCTCACCTCTTCTTTTTCCCTAAGCTTTTGTGCCAGCTCCCGGCTTCCTTCTTGCCTGTCCACTCAGCATGCCCTGGTCCTCTCCTAACCAGGATGCCCCCAGCAACCACCGTTTCTCTGCCTTTAGGTTCCTGGAGTTTGACAGAGGATGAAGATGTTTCTGGAGAATGGCCACGAGCTTTCCCAGATACCCCACCTCGGATGACTACTAGCGTCTTCCCCGTTGCCGGTGCCTGCCACAGTGTAAAAAACCTTCAAAGACAGCGGGGTGCCTCCCCATCTCGGGAGAGAAAACCCACAGGGGTGTCGGTGATCTACTGGGAGAGGCTCCTGCTAGGCTCAGGCAGTGACCAGGCCAGCGTCAGCCTGCGACTGACCTCCCCACTCAGGCCCCCCAAGAGCAGCCGGCCCAGAGAAAAGACCTTCGCAGAGTACCGGGTGCCTGGGAGGCAGCCCAGGACGCCTGAGCGGCAGAAGCCATGTGCACAGGAGGTCCCTGGGAGAGCCTTCGGGAATGCCCGGGACCTGAAGGCCGCTAGTGGTGGCAGGGATCGCAGAATGGGTGCAGCTTGGCAGGAGCCTCATAAACTCCTTGGTGGCCAGGAGCCCTCGACCTGGGACGAGCTGGGCGAGGCTCTTCACGCTGGGGAGAAGTCCTTCGAATGCAGGGCATGCAGCAAAGTGTTCGTGAAGAGCTCCGACCTCCTCAAGCACCTACGCACCCACACCGGGGAGCGGCCCTACGAGTGCGCCCAGTGCGGCAAGGCCTTCAGCCAGACGTCGCACTTGACGCAGCACCAGCGCATCCACAGCGGCGAGACGCCCTACGCGTGCCCCGTGTGCGGCAAGGCCTTCCGGCATAGCTCCTCACTGGTGCGGCACCAGCGCATCCACACGGCCGAGAAGTCCTTCCGCTGCTCCGAGTGCGGCAAGGCCTTCAGCCACGGCTCCAACCTCAGCCAGCACCGCAAGATCCACGCGGGCGGGCGTCCTTATGCCTGCGCACAGTGTGGCCGCCGCTTCTGCCGCAACTCGCACCTGATCCAGCATGAGCGTACGCACACGGGCGAGAAGCCCTTTGTGTGCGCGCTCTGCGGTGCCGCCTTCAGCCAGGGCTCCTCGCTCTTTTTGCACCAGCGCGTGCACACAGGCGAGAAGCCCTTCGCCTGCGCCCAGTGCGGCCGCTCCTTTAGCCGCAGCTCCAACCTCACCCAGCACCAGCTCCTGCACACGGGCGAGCGGCCTTTCCGCTGTGGGGACTGTGGCAAGGCCTTCGCCAAGGGCGCTGTGCTGCTCAGCCACCGGCGCATTCACACAGGCGAGAAGCCCTTCGTGTGCACGCAGTGTGGTCGCGCCTTCCGTGAGCGCCCGGCCCTCTTACACCACCAGAGGATGCACACCACAGAGAAGACCAATGCTGCAGCACCAGACTGCACCCCGGGGCCAGGTTTCCTTCAGGGACATCATCGGAAGGTGCGCCGGGGAGGGAAGCCAAGCCCAGTCCTGAAGCCAGCGAAGGTCTGAGGTCACAGGTCGCAGCCCCACCCTTTCTTGGCCTTCTGTGAATCCCTTCCACAGCTAAAGGGTCCGAGTGCTCTTCAGATCCACGATGGGGAAAAGCTCTGTGCCTGAGAGTCAGGGACGAGGGAGACCCTTTGGCTGTGGTTCCATTTGCAGGTGGGGACAGGATTTGCCAGTTTAGCCATAGCTCACACCTCCATCCTCAAAGAGGTAACACTGCAGAACCATCAGAGGGAGGACATGTCAGCATAGGAGGCCGGCAAAGGCAGCACTGCATGGTGGTGCTACTTCATGTGTTATGAGAGTGGATGCTGAGGTGAGGGGATGCGGACATGGGGTAGGGGTGGCCTAGAGAAACTTATGACGTGCATACAAACTGGCCGCTAGATGGACGCTGAGGACATTTTCCCCCTGAGGCCTCTATTCAAGGCTTCCTGGGGGCCGTCTCAGCAGACAGGAGACTACAGGGGACTGGGGATCAGGGTGTGGCCTGTGAGTGTCAGCCTCCTCCTCTGGGAAAAAGAAAAGCTTTGGGTCAACTCAGCATCATGTTTGCAGATGCTGACAGACGGCACCCTAATGAGAGTCCATGTGTGCTCACTGCCGGCTCCTGGGCTGCGCTCTGGTCAGCCAGGTGTGAGGGCCTGGCCTGGGGTCACACAGCCCACTCAGGAGAGGGATGCCCATGGTTCTCAGCATTGGAAGGACAAATCTAGGATGATGGCTTTCCAGTGGCACTCGTTCAGGTTTTCGTCCACGTCTCAGCTTGGCCAAGGCCTGTCACTGACTCGTTTACCAAAGTCGATGTGAGGAGTCGTCTTTACACCTGTGGGTACAGTGATAGCTTCAGAGCAGATAAGGTGGAGCTGCTCATTTCTGCTGGATTTGGTGTCCACTCCCCCCCCCCACCCCCACCCCAACCCCCTGCGTCTCACCTTTCCCTTGTTATGCCTCCTCAATTGGAGGCTGGACAGAGAGCTGAATAGGAAGGACTTGCCGTTACCTAAGGCCGTGTGTGACACCCTCCTGAGGACCTCCCGACCCCAGTGTGATGGGCCTGCAGGGCAGAGACAAAAGGGTAGACTGGGGGTCATTTGCTTCCTGTGGCCTTAAGCCTACTAGGCCCCATCCCTACCTGAGACCTCACCTCCAAGGAAATTAATGGTCTTTTCAATGGGGCAAAAAAAAAAAAAAGACTAGCATTTGCAACTTAAAATAGATGTAGTTTCCTTTATAGCCATGTGGACCTCCACAGCACAGCCTCCTGTCTCTATTCCAGGGTAAGTTTCAGTTGTTTGTTTGTTTTTGAGACGGAGTCTCAAGGCAATTCTTCTTGCCCAGGCTGGAGTGCGATGGCGTGATCTCGGCTCACCGCAACCTCCGTCTCCCAGGTTCAAGCGATTCTCTTGCCTCAGCCTCCTGAGTAGCTGGAATTACAGGCGCCCACCACCATGCCAGGCTAATTTTGTATTTTTAGTGGAGACAGGATTTCTCCATGTTGGTCAGGCTGGTCTCGAACTCCCGACCTCAGGTGATCCTCCCACCTTGGCCTCCCAAAGTGCTGGGATTACAGGCGTGAGCCACCGTGTTTGTTTTTTGATGAAGCATCTCAGTCTGTCACCCAGGCTGGAGTGCGGTGGAGCGACCTCGGCTCTGCCTCTTGGGTTCAAGCCATTCTTCTTCCTCAGCCCCTCCAGTAGCTGGGATTACAGGCTTGTGCCACCACACCTGGCTTATTTTTGTATTTTTAGTAGAGACGGGGTTTCACCATGTTGGCCGGGCTGGTCTCAAACTTCTGACCTCAAGTGATGGGCGCATCTTGGCCTCCCAAAGTGCTGGGATTACAGGCGTGGGCCACTGCCCTGCCTACATACCATGATTGTAAAGTTGCAGCTGTTTCCTATTGCTTGTAACTCAGTCTTGTCTTCTCAATGGTAACCAATTTCTGTTTCAAACTGAAAGGTGCATGAGGGTGAGTTCTTGCATTAGTCTGTTTTGTGTCACTATAAAGGAACACCTAAGGCGGGGTAATTTATAAAGAAAAGAGGATTAATTGGCTCATGGTTCTGCAAGATGTACAGCCATGGCACCAGCATCTGCATGGCTTCTGTTGGGACCTCAGGAAGCTTGCAATCATGATGGAACATGAAGGAAGAGCTGGCATATCACATGGCAAGACAGGAAGCAAGAGAGAGGGGGGGAAGTGTCACACACCTTTTTTTTTTTTTTGAGAAGGAGTCTCACCGTCGTCCAGGCTGGAGTGCAGTGGCACGATCTCGGCTCATTGCAACCTCCGCCTCCCAGGTTCACGCCATTCTCCTGCCTCAGCCTCCCGAGTAGCTGGGACTACAGGCGCCCGCCACCATGCCCAGCTAATTTTTAATATTTTTAGTCGAGACGGGGTTTCACCGTGTTAGCCAGGATGGTCTTGATCTCCTGACCTTGTGATCCGCCCGCCTTGGCCTCCCAGCAGAGTGCTAGGATTACAGGCATGAGCCACCGCGCCTGGCCCACTTTTTTTTTTTTTTTTTTCTGAAATGGAGTTTCACTCTTGTTGCCCAGGCTGGGGTGCAATGGCACGATCTCAGCTCACTGCAACCTCTGCCTCCCGGGTTCAAGTGATTCTCCTGCCTCAGCCTCCTGAGTAGCTGGGATTACAGGTGTGCACCACCACGTCAGCTAATTTTTGTATAATATTTTTAGTAGAGATAGGGTTTTGCCATGTTGGCCAGGCTAGTCTCAAATTCCTGGCCTCAAGTGATCCACCCGCCTCAGCTTCCCAAAGTGTTGGGATTACAGGCGTCAGCCACTGCAGCCAGCCATCACACACTTTTAAACAACCAAATCTTTCATGAACTCAGAGCAAGAGCTCACTTCTCACCAAGGGGGATGGTGGCAAGCTATTCATGAGGGATCTGCCCCCATACTATAGTTTGGATATTTGTCCCCTCCAAATCTCATGTTGAAATGTAATCCCCAATGTTGGAGATGGGGCTGGTAAGAGGTGTTTTGGTCATGGGGGTGAATCGCTCATGAATCTCTTGGTGCTGTCCTGAAGATAGTGAGTTCTCACAAGATTTGGTTATTTAAAAGTCTGTGGCACCTCCTTCCTTTCTCTCTCCTGCTCTCACCAGGTGAGAGGCCTCCTCCCCTTTACCTTCTGCCATGATTGTAAGCTTCTTGAGAACCTAGCAAGAAGCAGATTCTGAAGCCATGCTTGTACAGCCCTCAGAACAGTGATCCAATTAAACCTCTTTTCTTTATAAATTACACAGCCTCAGGTATTTCTTTATAGTAATGCAGGAATGGCCTAATATACGATCCAACACCTCCCAGTAAGCCCCATGTCCAACATTGGAGATCACATTTCAACATGAGATTTGGAGGAGACACACATCCAAACCATATTTGAAGGGGTGGGTTGCCCCTCCACACCTGTGGGTGTTTCTCATTAGGTGGAACGAGAGACTTGGAAAAGAAAAAGACACAAAGTATAGAGAAAGAAATAAGGGGGCCCAGGGGACCAGCGTTCAGCATACAGAGGATCCCGCCGGCCTCTGAGTTCCCTTGGTATTTGTTGATCCTTCTTGGGTGTTTCTGGGAGAGGGGGATGTGTCAGGGTCACAGGATAATAGTGGAGAGGTCAGCAGATAAACACGTGAACAAAGGTCTCTGCATCACAGACAAGGTAAAGAATCAAGTGCTGTGCTTTAGATATGCATACACATAAACATCTCCATGCCTTACAGCGCAGTATTGCTGCCCGCCTGTCCCACCTCCAGCCCTAAGGCGGTTTTCCCCTATCTCAGTAGATGGAACATACAATCGGGTTTTATACCGAGACATTCCATTGCCCAGGGACGGGCAGGAGACAGATGCCTTCCTCTTGTCTCAACTGCAAAGAGGTCTTCCTTCCTGTTTTACTAATCCTCCTCAGCACAGACCCTTTACGGGTGTCGCGCTGGGGGACGGTCAGGTCTTTCCCTTCCCACGAGGCCATATTTCAGACTATCACATGGGGAGAAACCTTGGACAGTACCTGACTTTCCTAGGCAGAGGTCCCTGCGGCCTTCCGCAGTTTTTGTGTCCCTGGGTACTTGAGATTAGGGAGTGGTGATGACTCTTAAGGAGCATGCTGCCTTCAAGCATCTGTTTAACAAAGCACATCTTGGGCCGGGCGCGGTGGCTCACGCTTGTAATCCCAGCACTTTGGGAGGCCGAGGCGGGCAGATCACGAGGTCAGGAGATCGAGACCATGGTGAAACCCCGTCTCTACTAAAAATACAAAAAAAATTAGCCGAGCGTGGTGCAGGCGCCTGTAGTCCCAGCTACTCGGAGAGGCTGAGGCAGGAGAATGGCGTGAACCCGGGAGGCGGAGCTTGCAGTGAGCTTGAGCCAAGATTGCACCACTGCACTCCAGCCTGGGTGACAGAGCGAGACTCCGTCTCAAAAAAACAACAAAAAAACAAAAAAAACAAAGCACATCTTGCACAGCCCTTAATCCATTTAACCCTGAATTTGACACAGCACATGTTTCAGAGAGCATGGGGTTGGGGGTAAGGTTACAGATTAACAGCATCTCAAGGCAGAAGAATTTTTCTTAGTACAGAACAAAATGGAGTCTCCTATGTCTACTTCTTTCTACACAGACACAGTAACAATCTGATCTCTCTTTCTTTTCCCCACACATATCAGTTCTCTTGTCCCTAAGTGAAGAGGCACTCGCTCCCTCTAAACCCAATTCTAGGTGACTAGAGATTTATGAAGGTGTCGGGATGTTTGTTCATGATGCGTAGTGGCCTCATAGGGTCTCCCTACTTCTTCTGCAAGAAGAACACCTTCAGGGGCTTTCAGCTCAGCCAGAAGATTCACATAAAGGTTGGTCATCTGGTACCTGGAGCACTCTGCTAACACAGGTGATCATAGATTCTAAGACACGTAAAAGAGTGAATTACGACTCACTGGTGACTCATTGAGGAGTGATGCTCACAAAGCAACACACTTCATCTAAATACACTGTACCAACCTTGGTCGCTTTTGAAAAAGTATTTCTCCAATTATGGGAAACTGCTCATCAAAACTGAGCTTTCCCTTAAGGAGCAAACCCCCCTACCCTTCGAAACCTATGGAGATCCTATTTCCAAAAACTTAGGTAAATGGACCCAGGTCACTCGAGACGACCCTAAAATGCAATGGCCAAAACGGAGATCTTTTGAAATTCCTAAATTAATATATTTGTGTGCACAATAGGAAACAATATATGTTTGTTCTAAAACCAGACAAATTGGATGGGAGGCCTACTTTCTGTTTGTGCAGGCTATACTCTGATAAGATATTTGAAAGGTTTTTTAAAAAGAGCTCTATAGGCGAAGCACAGTGGCTCATGCCTGTAATCCCAGCACTTTGGGAGGCCAAGGTGGGCGGATCACCTGAGGTTGGGAGTTCGAGACCAGCCTGACCAACGTGGCGAAACCCCATCTCTACTGAAAATACAAAAATTAGCCAGGCATGGTGGTGCGTGCCTGTAGGCCCAGCTACTTGGGAGGCTGAGGCAGGAGAATCACCTGAACCTGGGAGGCGGAGGTTGCAGTGAGCTATCAAACCACAGCAAACTCCAGCCTGGGTGACAGAGTGAGACTCCATCACAAAAGTAAGTAAATAAAATGAACTCTATGGTCAGATGTCAGCTTAATTAAAAGCTGATATTCATTTGCTTTTTTTTTTAAGAAAAAATACCTTTCTGCATTTTCTCATTTGGATCCTGTTTCTGGGAATTTTTTTTTTCTGTTGACTGAAACTCCCTTTTACATATGTTTAGTCCCTTTGTTTGCTTCTTGTTAGTATGATGTAAAGTTTATTGGCCTTCTGAAAAACTTAAAATCTCTCCAAATTGGCTTAGAGTTGTTCTCCCATTTTCTTCTACTTTTTCTTCCTTTACCTATCTTTGATACCACATAAAGAAATCTAGAGGAGTCTTCTAATGTCTCTGAGACCCTTTGAGGAACACAGTAAAGTGTCACATATACCTTTTATGGAGTCTTCTGTCTTCCTCATGGAGTCTTAAGAGTAGCAGGCAGTTTATCTGAGGTCTAAAGCTCTGATCTCTTTCACACTGAGTTCTCTGACCTTTTGGCTTGGGGGGTATGAAGGGTGACTTTGTTCTATGAAAGAACATGATCTTTGGGTGTGCAGTGGCTGGCAAGTTACTGGCAAGGGCTGCAGTTTTGGTCGTGGCTGATAGCATTTGTTTTCAGTGAGTGGTTATTACTGCAGGGTGTACTAATTCCTTTGCGTGTTTAAATAAGAAAAGCATGGTTTGAACACTTGGAGACCTATAGAAACACTCATCACCAAGGGGTAAGAATCCTGTGGGAGATGGGCCGATCACAGATCACAGAGTGGGCTAATTGGTGCTGGGTCTCCCACCAGCCTCAGGGAATGTCCATGCAGTGAGGTGCACTGTGGAAACACAGCCCTATCCTGTGGTATTTCCATCTTGTGGGGGCCTCAAGATTCCATTTTAAAGTGGAATCCTTGATTTTATTTATTTATTTTTTGAGATGGAGTCTCGCTGTTGCCCAGGCTGGAGTGCAGTGGTGCGATCTCAGCTCACTGCAAGCTCCACCTCCCGGGTTCATGCCATTCTCCTGCCTCAGCCTCCCGCGTAGCTGGGACTACAGGCGCCCGTCACCACCCCTGGCTAATTTTTTTGTATTTTTAGTAGAGACGGGGTTTCACCATGTTAGCCAGGATGGTCTCGATCTCCTGACCTCGTGATCCACCCGCCTCAGCCTCCCAAAGTGCTGGGATTACAGGCGTGAGCCACCGCGCCCGGCCTGGAATTCTTGATTTTTAAAGCTCTAGATGTTCTGCCTTTCAACTGTGCCAGTTTTTTACATAGATGGGGTTACTCTATGTTGGTCAGGCTGGTCTCAAACTCCTGACCTCGTGATCTGCCTGCCTAGGCCTCCCAAAGTGCTGGGATTACAGGTGTGAGCCACCGCACCTGGCCTATGTTGAGTTTTAGGCCACAAAATATTGACCAAAAATTTTTTGACAATTGCATCTTTAACCATGGACATTTTGCCGGGCGCGGTGGCTCACGCTTGTAATCCCAGCACTTTGGGAGGCCGAGGCGGGCGGATCATGAGGTCAGGAGATCGAGACCATGGTGAAACCCCGTCTCTACTAAAAAATAGAAAAAATTAGCCGGGCGTGGTGGCGGGCGCTTGTAGTCCCAGCTACTCGGAGAGGCTGAGGCAGGAGAATGGCGTGAACCCGGGAGGGGGAGCTTGCAGTGAGCCGAGATTGCGCCACTGCACTCCAGCCTGGGCGACAGAGCGAGACTCCGTCTCAAAAAAAAAAAAAAAAAAAAAAAAAAAAAAAAAAAAAAAAAAAAAAAAAACCATGGACATTTTAAGTTTTGTCCTCAGTTGGGCGCTGTGGCTCATGCCTGTAATCTCAGCACTTTGAGAGGCTGAGGCAGGCAGATCATTTGAGGTCAG
This sequence comes from Symphalangus syndactylus, assembly GCF_028878055.3. Lineage (NCBI taxonomy): Eukaryota > Metazoa > Chordata > Mammalia > Primates > Hylobatidae > Symphalangus > Symphalangus syndactylus. Next base: position 20,147,652 of record NC_072435.2, on the reverse strand, counting down.
GAGTCTGAGACCAGCCTGACCAACATGGAGAAACCCCGTCTCTACTAAAATACAAAATTAGCCGGGTGTGGTGGCCCATGCCTGTAATCTCAGCTACTCGGGAGGCTGAGGCAGAAGAATCACTTGAACCCAGGAGGCAGAGGTTGCAGTGAGCCGAGATCGAGCCATTGCACTCCAGCCTGACCAATAAGAGCAAAACTCCATCTCAAAAAAAAAAAAAAAAAAAAAAAAAAACAGTTTTGTCCTCTTCCTTCTTGGGGAGTTCCTTTGAAGCTTCACAGCAACCAAGTAATCTACTTCACTGATGAAACAATTCAATCTACTTTAACATATGGCTGGTTATTTAGAATTTCCCTTTTGCATACTACTCTCAGTCTTCCAGACTGCTGGAATGTACAAATAAGGTAATAAAAAATCAATTTACAAAGCTTACAGAAACTTTTAACCTTCCGTGGCCTAAGGCTTTTCCAATGGTCCTGAATGGAGGAAGCTACAAACCAGCTCTGCTTAATGTGAGCTCCTGGGAGACAAAAATATCAAAGATCAAGGGCTCCAACCTGGAGATTTTGTTTATGAGAAATGCCATCTAATAAAGGACTCCCTACAACCATGTTGAAGAGAACTCCAGCCTGGGCAACATGATGAAACCCCATCTCAACAACAAGAACAAAAAAAGCAAAAAATTAGCTGGCATGCACCTGTAGTCCCAGCTACTTGGGAGGCTGAGGTGGGAGGATGGCTTGGGCCCAGGAGGCAGAGGTTGCAGTGAGGTGGGTTGTGCCACTGTACTCCAGCCTGGGCAAGAGCCAGACCCTGTCTCAAAATAAAAAAAGAAGTTGAGGGAGGCATATCAGATATTCTTAACTAATCCTTGTGCAAGCTAAATTCAAAGGCATTGACTAGCAGATTCACATTTTTCATTTTTAAAAAATGCAGCCCATGGCTGGGCGCAGTGGCTTGTGCCTGTAATCCCAGCACTTTGGGAGGCCGAGGCGGGCGGATCACTTGAGGTCAGGAGTTCGAGACCAGCCTGGCCAACATGGTGAAACTCTGTCTCTACTAAAAAATACAAAAATTAGCCAGGCGTGGTGGCGCGCACCTGTGGTCCCAGCTACAACGGAGGCTGAGGCGGGAGGATCACTTGAACCTGGAGGCAGAGGTTGCAGTGAGCCAAGATCGTGCCACTGCACTCCAGCACGGGCAACAGAACAAAGACCCTGTCCAAAAAAAAAAAAAAAGAAAAACTTAAATGGTTCCCAAGAAAAAAGGAAAAAAGAATCAATATTGTGATGTGTGGGGCAAGACAAGATCTAGATGGTCTAAGGACAAGCAAGGCTGGGGAATTAACTTCTGCCCATCCAAATTACAAGGAAAACAGATGCTTTGGGCAAGCGTCGAGGAACTGTCTCATACTTAAGATACATGTAGGCTTATGGGCTGAGAATTCTTCGTGTAAAGGTTGAAAATTGACCTTAAACCTTTACGGGACACTGACACACAGAGGTCAAACCCGCGCCCAGGACGCACAGTCAGTGAGAGGCAGAGCTGGGAAGGGAACACCAGAGCTCTAGGCATCGGCTCCTCCACCTCCACCTGCCCTACCGATGCGTTTTCTCCTCCGTGCTCCCTGCTGGTGTTGCCTTCTGGAACCTCGGCAGTTTCTGCTTTCGCACCTGCAGGGTTTAGTCTCCGGGACTGCTTGGGAGGACACCTGGAATGCCGAAGGCAGAACTACACACCGGGCGAATCCACCAGCGCCACCAAGCCCTTGAAAACCCGAGGCCGCCGCGCGACTCCATTTCCCAGCGCCCCGCGCGGCGGGGGCTTGGACGTTGCCGAGGAGACCGGTGGTGGCCCCGCCTCCACGCAGGGACACAGGAGGGAACCACATGACCCGGAAGGCTGTACGCAAGCGTCCGCGGCGCGCACTGGGCCAATGAGAACCGAAGGGCTGGACTTCCGGCGGTGGGACTGTCACTTCGCCGCCCGCGTCAGGCCACACTGGTGGTCTGGGCTGGGGCCCGCGGGTCGGGTCCGGTTTCCAGGAGGTTCCCGGGTCCCGAGGCTGGCGGCGAGGAAGGTACTGGCTGAGGGCCCGCGTCGGGCCCGCCCTGCGCACGCGTCGTGACCAAGGGCGCCGGCCGCCGGCCGCGCCCCCAAGCCTGTTTCTCAGAGTGCGTCGTGGGTGTCCAGGGGACTGTCGGGCCGCGGCGGGAGCCATGCGCTCTCCCGCCGTGCGGCAGCCCAGGAGGCTGCGCGCTGGGCGTTCCACGTCCATGACGGCCGGGGAGGCTGAGGCGCGGGGCGGCCCCGGGATGCTGCGGGCGGGGATGGCGGTGCCGGGTGGTCCACGCCTTTCTTCCCTCCCAGCTGCGGGTTCCGCTGGCGGCGGTGGCGCTGACAAGCCCGCGCCGGGGAGGCGGGGGAGTCTCTGCTCACACAGACTGCGCCCCCACGGAGGGAGGCCGCTTCCTAGACCTCGCCTAGTCGTCCTTCCTCTCCCTGCCCTGGGGGGTTGCGGGGGTCAGTGCAAACTCCTGTGTCCAGGGCACTGGTGAGCTCCCGACTTCCGGCAGCCAGGGGGCTGAGGTCCTGAAGGAAGCTCCGAGGGGAGAGGCCTGCGTGTGCAAAACCGGGGAGGGGAGCCGAAGCCCAGGTGCTTCTGGGACTGAGCGCTCTCGATGTGGAGCTGGAGGAGAGGGGACGTGTGTGGCTGCAGTAGCAGGCGAGGGGGTGGGCTTTATCTCGAGGGCGTCGGGAGACATAGAAGTTTTCAACAGAATCAGGACATTCTCTGAGTTGGGACTTTAAAACGGTTCCACTGTTTGTTGCGTGGAGAACAGACATGCAGGGGTGTCTGCATGAAGGGAAGAACCGACTGCCCCAGTCTGGGCAGCAGTGGAGTTGGGCGACCAGGTGAATTCTGGTGGATCTGCGGATGCATCAGGTGTGGGCTGTTTGAAGAACTAAGTACCCCATGTTGTTCAGCCTGAGCGCCTGGAAGAAGGGAGCTGCTGTAGATAGAAAAATTGAAAGGAAAGCAGGTTTCCTTCAGGGGAAAGATCAGGAGTCTGGGATGTCCCAGGTTGGTCATGTCACTGGACCTGACGTTGTTGGTGTCCTGGGCTGTGGACAGGGCCTATGAATTGGACTGAGGAATGGGCAGGGACTCAGCCAGGTGTGGGCAGTTATGGCTTGAGGGTAAAGACCAGCTGGGATGCCTGGGGCTATTGGGAAGAGCCTAGCACCTAGCTGAGAAGGGGAGGGTGGCAACAGAGAGGGGAAGAAAGAGAGGGGACACCATGTGGGAGGAGGAAGGGATTGAGTTCTTCTGTGTTCACAGGTTGTTCAGGCTGCTCCCCTCTGGCGACTGGTGAGAATCATCCAGTCCCTCAGGCTGGATGAGCAGCCTGGAAATGTCAGGCAAGCACGCTCAGCAGGGGAGGGTCCCAGTGATGGGTATGCCTGGGAAGCCCCAGCTGGGACTCATAGTTTCTTTTTTTTTTTTTGAGGCAGAGTCTCGCTGTGTCACCTAGGTTGGAGTGCAGTGGCGCGATCTCGGCTCACTGCAAGCTCCGCCTCCCGGGTTCACGCCATTCTCTTGCCTCAGCCTCTCCAAGCAGCTGAGACTACAGGCGCCCGCCACCACGTCCGACTAATTTTTTGTATTTTTAGTAGAGACGAGGTTTCACCATGGTCTCGATCTCCTGACCTCGTGATCCGCCTGCCTCAGCCTCCCAAAGTGCTGGGATTACAAGCGTGAGCCACCGCGCCCGGCCAAGGGACTCATAGTTTCTTGCTACAAGAGCAGGAAGGGTGCATCTGGGGAGGGTCATGAGTGGTCACCTGGGGCTGCTCTTGGTGTGGCAGCTGAGGGCCCAGCCAGGACTTGTTCTAGCTTGCTTGTGTATGGTGTTGCCAGTGGGGAGGCCAAGAAGGCATCTGGGGTCTGGTCAGGGAGGGCAGAGGGGAGGGGTCCCAGACATGTGAGGGAAGTGCCATCTGAAGATGGGGCAGAACCCAGGGAAGGAGGGTGAGTGTCTGAGGGACATCATGGGAGGTGGCTGTTGGGATGGGGGAGTTTGGTCCTGGCTCACAGCCATACCTTAAACCAAGCTTGTCCAACCCACTGCCCAGGATGGCTTTGAATGCAGCCCAGAACAAGTTCGTAAGCTTTCTTAAAACATGAGATGTTTATGCAATTTTTATTTTTTTTAGCTCATCAGCTGTTGTTAGTGTTAATGTATTTTATGTGTTGCCCAAGATAATTCTTCTTCCAGTGTGGCCCAGGGAAGCCAAAAGCTTGGATAACCCAGCCTTAGACCATGGCCGTCTCTTCCTCCCTGCTCTTTTAGGACCAGATGGCCTTTGAGGATGTGGCCGTGTACTTCTCCCAGGAGGAGTGGGGGCTCCTGGACACAGCCCAGAGGGCCCTGTACCGTCGCGTGATGCTAGACAACTTTGCGCTTGTGGCCTCACTGGGTAAGGTCCTGGATACTCCATGAAATGGGCAACTGATAACAAGCTGACTGGCCAGGACTGCCCCCTCACCTCCCTGGTGGCTGACGAGCAGGCCCATACCTTGCAGCCAGGGGCCATGTGGAATAGGGGCCTGGTCCTATAGACATGCAGTCTGGTTGGCTCAACCACTCCCTGTGGCCCTGTCCGGCTGTGGCCTCTCTGAGCCTGGGTTCAGTCCCCTTCCTTTGGTGCTCTGGGCGCAGTTGCTGCCCTGGGGATGAATGAGCTATTCCTGTGAGCCTTTTGCCCTGTGCCATCTTTAGATTCTCCAGTTGCACAGATGACATTTTCTGTTTCCATGAAGCCCTGATTCCTGCCGTCTGTTTGGAGGTGGGTTATCTTGAGCTGGGGCTGGACTCTAACCTGCACCTCCTCCTCACAGGACTCTCCACCTCTCGACCTCGTGTGGTCATCCAACTGGAGCGTGGCGAGGAGCCCTGGGTTCCCAGTGGAACGGACACGACCCTGTCGAGGACCACCTACAGGAGGCGCAACCCTGGTGAGTGGGAGCTCAGGGTGGGGTGCGGGACCAACCTGTGGCCATGCTTCTGTCCCTGCTTCCCAGACTCCCCAGAAGCGCCCTCCTCCCCTCCCTCCCACCCGATTCCCTTCTCTTCCATCATCAGCCCCTCCCGGAGGCTGCAGCCTTTTTTTTTTTTTGAGACGGAGTCTCGCTCTGTCGCCCAGGCTGGAGTTCAGTGGCGCAATCTCGGCTCACTGCAAGCTCCGCCTCCCGAGTTCACGCCATTCTCCTGCCTCAGCCTCTCCGAGTAGCTGGGACTACATGCGCCCGCCACCACGCCCGGCTAATTTTTTATATTTTTAGTAGAGACGGGGTTTCACCGTGGTCTCGATCTCCTGACCTCGTGATCCGCCCGCCTCGGCCTCCCAAAGTGCTGGGATTACAAGCGTGAGCCACCGCGCCCGGCGAGGCTGCAGCCTTAGCTGCCCTTGAAGGTGGAGCTCCAAGGGCACAGGAGCTGGGTTGACATAGAAAGGCACTCAGGCTATGGTGAGACCATCTGAGAGTCCTGCTGTCAGCTGGGCTGGCCTCAAACCCTCCATGGCTAGTCACTACCATAATTAATGGGTCATTTCTTTCACCCATCAGTCATCTTTGTGTTCAGCAAACGTTTCCTGAGTGCTCACAGTGGTCAGGCCCATTCCAGGCAATGTAGACACAGCCTCAATCAGAACGACACTGGTCCTGCTTTTCTGGGGCTCATGGTGTGGTGGGAGAGGCAGTCGGTAAGCAGGATTCAGGAGGATGGTCTAGAGCACTGGATGGAGGTCATTGCAAGAGCAGTTTGGGGAGTGGGTGCCTGAGAGGGGGGACGGGCAGGGAGAAGGGGGTGAGCAATGGAAAGAGTGTGGGCAGAATAGCCAGTGTGGAGCTATATGTGCCGTACAGCAGCCGCTCGGTTTTCCTCAGCTTCACATCCTGGGTGTCTGGGGGCTGCCACCTTGATCATGGGAGTCCCCATTGTAGTCAGTGCCACACCTGTCAGGGCAGATGCTTCCTCCAAACCCCAGCCCCTCCTGCAGGGCCAGCCTCACCTCTACTTTTCCCCTCAGCTTTTGTGCCAGCTCCCGGGTTCCTTCTTGCCTGTCCACTCAGCATGCCCTGGTCCTCTCCTAACCAGGATGCCCCGAGCAACCACCGTTTCTCTGCCTTTAGGTTCCTGGAGTTTGACAGAGGATGAAGATGTTTCTGGAGAATGGCCACGAGCTTTCCCAGATACCCCACCTCGGATGACTACTAGCGTCTTCCCCGTTGCCGGTGCCTGCCACAGTGTAAAAAACCTTCAAAGACAGCGGGGTGCCTCCCCATCTCGGGAGAGAAAACCCACAGGGGTGTCGGTGATCTACTGGGAGAGGCTCCTGCTAGGCTCAGGCAGTGACCAGGCCAGCGTCAGCCTGCGACTGACCTCCCCGCTTAGGCCTCCCGAGGGCGGCCAGCTTAGGGAAAAGACACTCACAGAGCATGCGTTGCTTGGGAGACAGCCCAGGACGCCTGAGCGGCAGAAGCCATGTGCACAGGAGGTCCCTGGGAGAGCCTTTGGGAGCGCCCAGGACCTGGAGGCTGCCAGCGGTCGGGGGCATCACCGAATGGGTGCGGCTTGGCAGGAGCCTCATAGACTCCTTGGTGGCCAGGAGCCCTCGACCTGGGACGAGCTGGGCGAGGCTCTTCACGCTGGGGAGAAGTCCTTCGAATGCAGGGCATGCAGCAAAGTGTTCGTGAAGAGCTCCGACCTCCTCAAGCACCTACGCACCCACACCGGGGAGCGGCCCTACGAGTGCGCCCAGTGCGGCAAGGCCTTCAGCCAGACGTCGCACTTGACGCAGCACCAGCGCATCCACAGCGGCGAGACGCCCTACGCGTGCCCCGTGTGCGGCAAGGCCTTCCGGCATAGCTCCTCACTGGTGCGGCACCAGCGCATCCACACGGCCGAGAAGTCCTTCCGCTGCTCCGAGTGCGGCAAGGCCTTCAGCCACGGCTCCAACCTCAGCCAGCACCGCAAGATCCACGCGGGCGGGCGTCCTTATGCCTGCGCACAGTGTGGCCGCCGCTTCTGCCGCAACTCGCACCTGATCCAGCATGAGCGTACGCACACGGGCGAGAAGCCCTTTGTGTGCGCGCTCTGCGGTGCCGCCTTCAGCCAGGGCTCCTCGCTCTTTAAACACCAGCGCGTGCACACAGGCGAGAAGCCCTTCGCCTGCCCACAGTGTGGCCGCGCCTTTAGCCACAGCTCCAACCTCACCCAGCACCAGCTCCTGCACACGGGCGAGCGGCCTTTCCGCTGCGTGGACTGTGGCAAGGCCTTCGCCAAGGGCGCTGTGCTGCTCAGCCACCGGCGCATTCACACAGGCGAGAAGCCCTTCGTGTGCACGCAGTGTGGTCGCGCCTTCCGTGAGCGCCCGGCCCTCTTCCACCACCAGAGGATCCATACCGGCGAGAAGGCGGTCCGGCGATCCAGGGCCAGCATGCACCCCCAGGCCAGGTCTGTTTCCGGGGCATCATCAGAAGGTGCACTAGCGAAGGAAACCAAGCCCACTCCCGTCTCGGGCCCAGCCGCCGTCTCGCAGCCAGCGGAGGTCTGAGGTCACAGATTGCAGCCCTAGCCTTCTGTGAATTCCTTCCACAGCTAAAGGGCGTATGTCCTCTGCAGATTCACAGCAGAGAAAAAGTCCCGTGCTTGCTAGTCAGGGACAAGGGAGGCCCTTTGGCTGTGATTTCATTTGCACGTGGGGACAGTTCACCCACAGATCACACCTCCATCCCCAAAGAGGTAGCACTGCAGAAACATCAGGGGGAGGATGTGATGGCTGAACTCTAGTGGGGCCTGTTCAGAGCCAGTAGGAGGCCGACAGTCACAGCACTGCACTGTGGTGCTGCTTCATGTGATACGACAGTGGATGCTAAGGTGAGAGGGATGCGGGCATGGGTTGGGGGTGGCCCAGAGAAACTTATGACAGCTGTACACAAACTGGCCGCTGGATAGATGCCCGCTGAGGGTATTCTCCTCCCCTCAACCTACTGCCTCTGTTCATCCAAGGCTTCCTAGGGACCAGCCTAGCAGACAAGAGACCACAAGGGACTGGGGATTAGGATCTGGGCTCTGATTGTCAGCCGCCACCTCTGGGAAAAAGAAAAGGTTTGGGTCCACTGAACATCATGTTTGTAGACACTGACAGGCGGGGTCCTAATGAGAGCCAACACGTGCTCACTGCCAGCTCCCGTCCTGAGTACTGGGAAATTTCTGAAGCCCTGTGAGATGGCTCTGTGGCTAGTATCCTGACTTGGAAGATGAGGAAACTGAGGCACGGCCTGGCCTGGCTTCACACACACAGCCAACTCAGGAGAGGGATGCCCATGGGGGAACATGTGACTCTCAGCATTGTAAGGACAGAGCTAGGATGATGGCTTTCCAGTGGCACTCGTTCAGGTTTTTGCCCAAGTCTCAGCTTGGCCAAGGCCGATCACTGACTCATTTACCAAAGTTGATGTGAGGAGGAGCCTTTATACCTGAGGGGATGATGTTAACTTCAAACAAGATGGAGCTGCTCATTTTTGCCGGGTTTGGTGGCCACTCCCCCGCCCAACCCTGTTTCACCCCCATTATCCCTCAATTGGAAGCTGGACAGAGCTGAATAGGAAGGACTTGCTATTGCCTAAGGCTATGTGTGACACCCTCCTGAGGACCTCCCCACCCCAGTGTAATGGCCCTTCATGGCAGAGACAGAAGGGTGGACTGGGGGCCATTTGCTTCCTGTGGCCTTCAGCAGACCAGTCCCTGTCCCTACCTGGAGCCTCACTTCCAAGGAAATTCATGTTCTCCTTAATGGGAAAAAAAAAAAAAAAAAAACTACCATCTGCAACTGAGAGTAGATGTTGCAGTTTCCTGTACAGCAGTTTGGACCTCCAGAGCACAGCCTCTTGTCCCTACTCCAGAGCATGGTTCAGTCTTAACAGTTGAAGAGCTTCTCTGATAAAGGTTTCTTTTTAAACATTTGTGTGAATGGTAGCAACCTGACACCTATTTCACCCTCATACAATGCAGATGGTATTGAACATACCCTGACATGCCATCAGCGTTTGTCATCATCACAGAAGTTCCTGGACTTGGCTTCAACCTGGGTACCCTCAAGAGGCCACAGAGTAGAGATACAGCCTGTCTGCAGCCCAGGGAGGGAGTGGGATACCTGTATCCTTTTCAGGGCCAGAGGTGGGTCCGGGTAGCCAGGAGCTGGCTGAAACGGGATAGAGTGGGGCCGTCTGGAGCAGCAGCTCTGCTAGATGAGTCCTGGTGGATCCTGGCAATGGGAGGAAGGTAGGTGGAGAAACCAAGGCGGGGCTGTGTTTCTTCTGCTGAGATAGAGGGCGTGGCCATGTGTGATGACCCTGCAAGGTTGACTCCACCCAGTGGACGCTGTATCCTATGGCTTCCAAAATCTTGCAGCTATCATGCCCTATACACAAAGAGCCGAGACCTAGGCCCCACCCACTTGATATTGGGGCCAGGCTCTTCCACCTGTGAAACCTCACAGGTTCCTGCAGGGAGTGGAGACACACAGAACCCAGCTGCCCTGGAGCCTGCAAGACTTGGGCCACCAGAATCCCAGTAGGTCCCTGAACCACTGTCCCCCACTAAGTCTGCAGAGCTGTGAAATGCAGACAATAACTCTTCCCTGCCTGAAAGAGCACTTTTCTGGGGAGCCCATGGGAGTCAGGAGCAAAAGCATCTGTCAAACAAGTAGATACCCAGAGAGTCACGTGAAATCATTTCTGTGCCTCTGATAGATGCTTCTTGAGCGAAGTTTCTGCCCTGAGCCTGCCTGACCACTTAGGCTGGGCTCAGTACCCTACCTTGTCTTCCCACCAGCCGCCTCCCTCCATCAGGCTCCTTTCCACGTCTGCTTGTGCCCCTGTTGTCCCTCAGTTTGTCCACCTTCCTCCAATCTCCTCCTCCCCAAACCCATGACTGATCAGTGGTCCCCAACCTAGGCTCCCGCCTCCACGCAGGTCTTGGCCCCTCAGCTGACCTCCCTCCAACCTCCCCCTCTGCTCTTAATTTTGAATAGGTAGTGACTGTAAAAGTATCTCTGGGCTTCTATGTCAAAAGGTCAGACCGAACACATACATCTTACTGGGCTCAGAAATCCACTGAAACCATAGAGGGGAGTATTTAAAACACATAAACCCACAAGTATGAGGATGGTGACAGAGGAGTCAGGAGCAATGGCATTCCTAAGCTAGAAGTGGATGAGAGCTGTCACTAAGGAAGGCCAAATACTGCGTGACGACTTGGGGAAGAGGAGGGAGTTCCCACCAGGCTGACTCTAGAACCGCAGAAGGCTGAGAACCAGCAGCCCAGAGATGGGAGACCTGTAACAAAGCTGCCTGGGGAACAACTACTGAAGAAGCCCTTAACGCCCCAGTGATCTCCCCACACGGTGGAGGGTGGAAGTTTTTTTTTTTTTTTTTTTTCTGGGACTCTGCATAGTCCCAGAGAAAAGGCGTAAGCACTTCATCCCCAAAAACAACCTGAGGAGGCCTCTGGAAAGCTCCGAGTTGACTAGTCTCATCCATGCACATGCTCGGTGCTTCCAATCGGTGATTAAAACCATTGCTCTTCATCCAGAGCAGGCAGCAGGGATTCCCGGGTATCCAAAGAAACCAAAACAGGCGGTGTAATTTAGGACTGAATAAGTCATAGCTCGGCCACCTTAAGTGTGGAAGCAAAACTGACCCCACAGTTTTAGAAAACTGTAACACTGCTTATTGGGAGAAACTAGTGTAAACCTGGCTAGTTCAGCTCCCCAAATTAAAAGGTAAATAAACGGCTGAGCACGTCCCATCAGCCTGGAGGGAAACCTGCACCCCCGACTTTGTAGGACTGACATCTGAAGACGTCAGAGACTGCGGTCACAACCGTCGGTACCTCCTCAGGGCGCTTAACAGAGGTCAAAGAAGGCCCTCCCACCCTCCTGGCGGGAGAAAGCCCAGGCTCAGGGTGCTCTTCTACACCACCGCCTCTCCCGGGACCACTTGGAAGCGAGTCCCAGCGAACTACTCGACCCAGGAAACCACTGGGCCGCCACTTCCAGCCTCTTTGGAAGTCGAGGCAACGCTCCTGAACGTTGCCACGGGAACAGCTGGAGGCGGGCGGATATGCCCTAGCGTTATCTGGGGGCTGGCCCGGGGAATGGCGTGGGGGCTGCGGGGCCAAGCAAGCGCCACCTCTGATTGGGCAAAACCTCCTCCCCTCACCTGCCAATAGGAACCGGCCCACTGTACAGACGCGCAGATTTATAACCTGGGAAGAGCTGCTCTCAGAGCGGAGGGAGCCCATATAACTCTGGGACTCTGCTGTACCTCCTGAGGAACAGAGCGCCTCTCAGGCAGAGACTGATGCAAATGCGGGTCGGCGGGTCACGGTCGTGCCTGTCTTGCTGATGCTCATGGGAAATGTAGTTCAAAGGGCGTGGGCGGTGCCTTCGGTGCAGGCGAGAGATTGGTCAGCGCGGCGGCGCCACATCGGGAAGCGGCCCCCAAGCAACGGCTCCGGGTTGAGGTGAGCGCAGGCTGCCAGAGTGGGCGCAGCCTTTCCACCCCGTGGGAGGGTTTGGGGCCGCCCTCTGGGGCCTGAACGGCTCCTGCTGTCGGCGCCCTGGAGGGCCCGCCCGCCCCTTTCCCGACAGGCCGCGCGCGTCACCTCAGCCTTCGCTCAGGCCTTTCCTCCCCTCAACGCCGTTTCGGGGGGCCGGGCCAAGCACGTCCTCTTGGAACGCCTCCCTCTTGCCTTCCCCTTTTGGGGACAGATCCCGAAGTTCGAGCATCCCTCGGAGAGGCCGGGTGTCAGGCCTGGTCTCAGGCCCGTCCAGGTGGGCGTGTTTCACTGCAGACCGTCAGGGCCGGGATGCTGTGGCCATCCCTCGACTCGGGGCAACGTGGAGCTTTGGCCCCGTTTTTCTTGGCCTTTGCGTTTCGTTTTTACATGCACGGGCCCCGGCAGTGAGTCGTCCACGGTTCGCTGTGGTCAGGGAGCACGATGTCCACGTGCCCCCTCCCCAGAGCCAGTCCTAAAGGAGGTCCCACCCAGTCATCATCCCCGAGATTGTGGAGGGAGACTCGTCCCCGTAATTACAGCCTGGCCCCACCTTCTACCCGCTGCCTCCTCCACCCTCAGGGAACCCGCCCGCCCTGGCCCACTCTCCTCGCATCTCGGCTGGACACTGTCTGTGGCACCTCAGCCTGGTGCTGGAACTCTGTGGTGACTGTCCTCCGCCTCTTTACCGTCATCTCCCAGCAGTCCCCTGTTGGACCCAACTGTTTGCAATTTCCAGGAAGCTCCCTGGACACTTTGCGTCCAAGCGTTTGTCCCTGAGGCCTCCTCCTGCTCTCATTTGCCATCATTGTTTAGGTCCTGTGACCCTCCTCCTTCCATGAAGCTTTCTTGGCCTTACCTCCTCTGGCCGCAGAGTACACTTGGTCCTGGTCTCAGCCTTCCCCTGGCCAGATTCTCTTGGCTGACATTCTGACCCTTCCTTTTCTGTAGGCCCATCCTGACGATTCCAAGACCACCCCCTTGAGCAAGAATGCCATCCCCTCTGGGTCCCCCATGCCTGCCCCTCATGGACCCAGAGACCACCCTTGAGGAGCCTGAGACTGCCCGCCTCCGCTTCCGAGGGTTCTGCTACCAGGAGGTGGCAGGTCCCCGAGAGGCCCTGGCCCGGCTGCGTGAGCTGTGTCGCCAGTGGCTGCAGCCTGAGGCACACTCCAAGGAGCAGATGCTGGAGATGCTGGTGCTGGAGCAGTTCCTGGGCACACTGCCTCCCGAGATCCAGGCCTGGGTGCGCGGTCAGCGGCCAGGGAGTCCTGAGGAGGCCGCTGCCCTAGTCGAAGGACTGCAGCATGACCCTGGGCAACTGTTGGGCTGGGTGAGTGTGGCTGGCGTCAGCTTCTTGGAGGGATAGACCCTGGCTAGAGCCATTGTGACCTACCTCTTCTCCTCAGATCACAGCCCATGTCCTGAAGCGGGAGGTGCTCCCTGCAGCCCAGAAGACAGAGGAACCACTGGGGAGCCCCCACCCCTCAGGGACAGTGGAGTCCCCTGGGGAGGGTCCCCAGGACACCAGAATAGAGGGGTCTGTCCAGCTCAGCTGCAGTGTGAAGGAGGAGCCCAATGTCGATGGACAGGAAGTGGGTGAGGTTGGGGTCCCACCAGAGATGAGGGACTCCTGGAGGAAGTGTGGACATTCCTGGCTAGGGTGGGAGTCCCAGGAGAGGTGTGTCAAGGCTGGGACTCCTGAAGTGAATGTGGATGCCCCTGTCTGGGATGGGGACCTGGGAGGCAGGAGCCAAGGGCTGGCTACGTGCCGTGTCACACAGCAGAAGAGCTCCTCATCTGCCATGGCTCATGTGGGCAGCCCCTGACACCACCCTTCCATCTGCCCCACTTTTCAGCACCCTCCAGCCCTCCACTTGCAGCGCAGTCCCCTGAGGGGCAGCATGGACACCAAGAACCAGCCTCCACATCCTTCCACCCACCCAGGATGCAGGTGAGCAGCCCCAAGTGGGAAGTGTAGGCCCCAGGTGTGGGAAGGGACTGTCCCCATGGCTGCCCTCTGCCTGGTGGTTTTCCAGGCTCTGACTAGTGGCTCTTTGCTTCCCAGAAGTGGAGTCTGTAACAGCTGTACCCTTCCACAGGACCTGGGGCAGAGGGACAGACTGGTGATCTATTATTGAAAAGGATTTGGGGCTGGACATGGTGGCTTACACCTGTAATCCTTGCACTTTGGGAGGCCAAGGTGGTCGGATCACCTGAGGTCAGGAGCTCGAGACCAGCCTGGCCAGTGTGGTGAAACCCTGTCTCTACTAAAGATACAAAAATTAGCCAGAAGTGGTGGCAGGTGCCTGTAATCCCAGCTACTAGGGAGGGTGAGGCAGCACAGTCGCTCGAACCCAAGAGGCAGAGGTTGCAGTGAGCCGAGATTGTGCCACTGCGCTCCAGCCTGGTCAACAAGAGCAAAATTCTGTGTCAAAAACAAAAAAAAAGGATTTGGGCCTCAAGCCATGGAAACCCAGTTTAGAGTGGCTGGAACTAGTGGGCTTGGCTTCCTCACCTCCGGAGAAGTCATTTGGGAGGTTTGCTGCTCCCAGAGGTCCTGAGCCAGACCTGGGGATTTGAACTTTCGTGCGTAGCTGGGGAGGGGAAAAGATGACCAGCTGTGGCAGGACTCCCCCCACGCCTGAGACCAGATGGAGACACTCTCCCTGGGAAATGCCCTAAGTCCCTTCTCTCCCAGGGGTTTTCTCAGAGGCCACCTGTGGGCCTAGAAGCTCAGCTTGAGGCCCCTTCTACCTGGATCACTTGGTTCCCAAGTGTGGGTAGCGAGGTCTTTTCCTCTCCCGGCTCCTCTGCTTCTGACAACCTCACTGGGGAGCTTCAGCAGCAACATTGCTGGCTGAGATGTGTTTTGAGGCTAAGAAGTCCTTCCAGGCTCCCTCCACAGCCCCATGGCACAGTCAGAAAGTGAGGCAGGGTGGGTAGGCTGCACTTGCCAGTGTCCTCACCTCCAGCCAGCACCATCTCTAGCTGTGGCTCCTCACAGCTGCCACCTTCCTGTCCCTGGACTTGCCACAGCTTGTCCCTCAGGATTATTTTTCCCAACCCAGCAAAGCCCCAGATGATGGGACTCAGGCAGCAAGGAGGGCTGACCCCCAATCAGGGAGTTCATTCCTCGATAAAGTCACTCAGGTCCCTGTGATGCTGCCAAGCCTGCCCTCTCAGCAGGAGGGGGTAGTAGAGGGGGATGAGCGCTGGCGGCAGCACTAGTCAGGTGGTCTGAAGGAGAACCCAGCACTTAACAAACACCCACCTCGAGATCATTCTCAGCAGGAGGGGCAGATGAGGCCTAGGTAACCTGCTGACCCCCCCGGGTTAATAGGTAAGAATGTGAACCAGACAGGGCAGGGGAGGGGTGGAAGGACGCCTACAGTGATGGGCCACATCCGCAGGAGGAGTGGGGGCTGCTGGACCGGTCACAGAAGGAACTGTACTGGGACGCGATGCTGGAGAAGTACGGCACGGTGGTCTCCCTGGGTGAGGACCAGCCAGCCCCACCCCGCCCCTCTCCTTGGGGCCTGCACCCACCCTGCAGCAGGCCTAGCTGGGCAGGGCCTCTGTGCTACCAGCCCTACCCAGCTCTCCCACCTTCCAGAGGAGCACCCTGTCACCTACCAGAACCGACCCCACCCCTCCTTCATGTAAACCCCACGCCTAACTGTGCCCCCCACCTGGGCAGGGTTACCGCCCCACCAGCCAGAGGCACAAGCCCAGTCAGAGCTGGGGATGCTGCTCACGGGGACAGGCGTCTGCAGAAGCCTGCACTCGGGTGAGTGCCCCACACCATCCAGCCTGAATCACCCCTCCTGTATGGGTGGGACCTGAGCCACCCACTCATGGGGACACGGGAGCTTGTGCCACAGCCACAAGCCTGAGGGAGGGGGTGCCGAGTGCCGGGACTCACCTGGTTTGCCCCTGCCCCCAGGAAATGAGAGTGAGGGTCCACCCGGCTGCCCAGAGGCCCAGCCGCCCCAGGGCCCAGGTCCTGCAGCCTGGGAGGGCTTGTCTGGGGCTGCCACTCCTGCCCCCACTGTGCGCCCAGGGACACCACCAGTGCCCACTCAGCCCACACCTGCAGAGACGAGACTGGAGCCGGTTGCCACCCCCAGGAAGCCCTACACGTGCGAGCAGTGTGGCCGCGGCTTCGACTGGAAGTCGGTGTTCGTCATCCACCACCGGACACACACGAGTGGGCCAGGTGTGCAGTCCCCAGGGCTAGCCACCGGGGAAGGCACAGAGAAGCCACCACAAGGGGAGCTGGCCTTTCCGCGCCACCCCCGACGTTCACTCACAGGCCCCCGGAGCTACCCGTGCGAGGAGTGCGGGTGCAGCTTCAGCTGGAAGTCGCAGCTGGTCATCCACCGCAAGAGCCACACAGGCCAGAGGCGCCACTTCTGCAGTGACTGTGGCCGCGCCTTCGACTGGAAGTCTCAGCTGGTCATCCACCGCAAGGGCCACCGGCCGGAGGCTCCATGAGCAGCCAGACAGCACAGTCCCTCGGTGTTCTTGGGGCCTCAGTGTTCTCGGGGCCTGGATGCAGCCTCTGGGGCACCAGCAGAAGACTCTGGAGGCAGCAGGGGATGCCAGAGTGAACAAGGGGTCCCAAGCCAGTTCCGTGCCCCTGGTCTGCTCTCCCCCAAGAGACCTGGGTGCAAGGAAAAGGAGCTGCTCCCTCTCTTCTTGCCCCTGCCTCCTAGAGGGAGGTCTGGGTTCCCTTCTATGGCTGACCAGTGCCTGTGGGGTGACTGCCAAGCACCAGGCTCCCTCCCTCCCCGTGACATGGCCTGGGCTGACAACACTCCCTCTCCTGGGACCTCCTTGCCTCAGGTGGGTGTTCAAAAACTGTGCCTTCCCACCCGTCTGTGCAGAGGCTGGGCCTGAGGTCTCAGCGTGGAGAGCAGCAGAAGACCCAGGAAAGCACAGTTGGCTTCTGTTTCTCCTGCTCCATGTGTGTGTTAGAATTTTAACATAAATTCCACTTTCATAATATGGAGTTTCTGAATAAGAATCCTGATTTCTGGCTTCTGCTGGTCAGGAAATAGGCAGTTTGCTGTCTCTGCCCAGTAGCTGGAGCCACAGGGCAGTTGAGCCCAGAATAGCCAAACCTCTGTTGCCACAGAACCCAGGTCCCAGGTCCTCAGCCTCCCTTGCTCCTTGCCGCCCACATCACTCACCAGCCTCACTGGCCTTGGAACTCATCAGTCCCAGCTTGAGAGACACAAAGGGGATTTCCTTTCCAAGTACGCGTGGACAAGGGGGACCTCTGAGAAGAGGGGCTGCAAACGGGTTGCCAAGGCCATGGGTACTTCTAGGTCAGGCTGCACCCTCCATAGTTAGCTAGTCATGCAGCAGGAGGGCAAAAGGTCAGCTCCCTGGGAAGCACCACATCTCTGGGCAGTCAATGGGGACTCACCAATGCACTGTATTAGTTTCCTGTTGCTGCTTTAACAAACTTGGCAGCTTGAAACAACAGATTTATTCTCTTACAGCTCTGAAGGTCAGAACTCTGACATGGGTCCCACTGGGCTAAAATCAAGGTTTTTGTTTTGTTTTATTTTTTTTTTGAGACAGAGTCTCACTCTGTCGCCCAGGCTGCAGTGCGGTGGCACGATCTCGTCTCACTGCAAGCTCCGCCTCCCAGGT
Source organism: Symphalangus syndactylus (assembly GCF_028878055.3). Lineage (NCBI taxonomy): Eukaryota > Metazoa > Chordata > Mammalia > Primates > Hylobatidae > Symphalangus > Symphalangus syndactylus. The sequence continues at coordinate 20,130,358 of NC_072435.2, read as the reverse complement.
TCACGCCATTCTCTTGCCTCAGCCTCCCGAGTAGCTGGGACTACAGACGCCCACCACCACGCCCGGTTAATTTTTTTGTATTTTTAGTAGAGATGGGGTTTCACTGTGTTAGCCAGGATGGTCTCGATCTCCTGACCTCATGATCTGCCCACCTTGGCCTCCCAAAGTGCTGGGATTACAGACATGAGCCACTGCGCCCGGCCAAAATCAAAGTTTTAACAGGACTGGTTCCTCTTGATGGCTCTAGGAGAGAATCACACATTTTCTTGCCTTTTCCAGCTTCTAGAGTCAGCCCACGTTCCCCCCCCTTTTTTTCTTGGTCCCTTCCTCCATCTTCAAAGCCAGCCATGGGTGGTCATGTCTTCCTTAGGCTGCCAGCTCTCTGACACCAATCTACCCTTTGGCCTCCTTCTCTTAAGCAGCCTCATCATATCTTGTCCCCTACCTGCACACTTAGTCACACCACAGAGTCCCTTTTGCTGTATGAGATGTTCACAGCTTCTGGGGATTGGAATGGGGAATCTTTGGGGGCCTTGATTCAGCACTCTTCTCCTTCCTACTCTGAAAACAAGGGGCATTTTCACAGGGGATGGTTTCAGGAAATGGGTGCTCTCGGAAGGAGCCCTCGCCAGCTGCTGGTATGTGCAGCATGTGTACAAGTTGCAGGTGGATGTTGAGGGCAGCCGCGGCTGTGGTTACCCCAGGAGGGGCTCCCTGGGACAGGGGGCAGGAACCCTGCTGCAGCCTGAAGCTGGGAGAGGGAGGCCCTCCTCAGAGGCCCATCTTCCCCATCCCCTTTTCTGAGGACCTTCTAACCCATTGCTCCCATATGCAGGGCTCTGGAAGCAGGGCCAGTTTGGAGATGGAGGTGGGGGTGGGTGATCTGTGAGCAGGCAGGAGGCGAGAGCTGTGCTGGGGACAGAGAGGAAGAAGACAGAGCAGTACCCAGGGGCTCCAGCTAGGCCCCAGCCCAGAAGGGAGAGTCAGGGTATAGAAGGCTGTGAAAGGGCCAGATCATGCAAGAAAAGCTGCAGGGGGTGAAGGCAGTTTTTAAATAAACTTTTTCACATTTAGAAGCAATTTATGCTCACTTACAAAAATTTGAAATATACAAGATGGCAAAGAAGATCATGAAAATGGTCCCTAATTCAACTGTCTCATGGCAGTGCTTACTCCAGAAGTTTACATACAGAAGTGTTTGAATGTAAAGTTTCTTGTAAGGCAACTTATGTTGTTTCACTTTGGGAGACCAGGAGTTCAAGACCAATCTGGGCAACATAGTGAGACCCTGTCTCCAAAAAAAAAAATTAAAAATAATAGTAGGCTGGGCATGGTGGCTCATGCCTATATTCCCAGCACTTTGGGAGACCAAGGCAGGTGGACCACTTGGAGTTCGACACCAGCCTGGCCAACATGGTGAAACCTCGACTGTACTAAAAAAAAATACAAAAATTAGCCAGGTATGGTGACGTGCACCTGTAGTCCCAGTTACTTGGGAGGCTGAGGCACAAGAATCACTTGAACCCGGGAGGCAGAGCTGCAGTGAGCCAAGATGGCGTCACTGCACTGCAGCCTGGGTGACAGAGCAAGACCCTGTCTCAAAAATAATAATAATTAGCCAGGCATAGTGGCGCATACCTGTAGTCCCAGCTACTCGGGAGACTGAGGTGGGAGAATCACTTGAGCCCAGGAGGATAAGCCTGCAGTGAGCACTGATAACACCATTGCACTCCAGCCTGGACAACAGGATGAGACCCCGTCTGGAAAAAAAAATATGGAAATGGGAGACGGAAGGGTAGGTCAGAGGGAAGGATGATGGATGAAATAACTGTAAATATTCAAAATAGGAGAGGGATGACCCCACCATATGGAATGCTTCACAAATTTGTGTTTACCCTTGCACAGGGGCCACGCTAATCATTCCAGTTTTAGTGGATGTGCTGTAGAAGTGAGCGAGCACTTAACTTTTTTTTTTTTTCTTGCCTGGGTGAATCTTCCATTTTCTGGCTGGCACCATCATTTCTACCAAGACCAAAGAATTTCTTGTTCCCTCCTCATCCCACGGTACCCAGTGCTATGATTAATTCTCTTGAGTAAACACTTGGATACTACTGTGGCTATTTCTGTAGGAAAATTTCTCAAAATGGGATTGGTGAGTTACAGGGAATGTGAGATTTATTTTTGCCTTAAAACAGCAAAAACTTATTGTACAATTCTGGAGACCAGAAGTTAGACGCCATCTCACCAAGCTAATACTAAGGTGTTGGCAATGGCTGGGCACAGTGATTCACTCCTGTAATCCCAGCACTTTGAGAGGCTGAGGCAGGAGGATCACTTGAGGCCAAGAGTTGGAGACCAGCCTGGGCAACAGAGTGAGACCCCATCTCTACAAAAAAAAAGCAAACACAATTAAAAACAATTGTTTTAGCTGGGTGTGGTGGTGCACACCTGTAGTCCCAGCTACTTGGGAGGCTGAGGCAGGAGGATCATTTGAGTCCAGGAGGTTGAGGCTACAGTGAGCCAAGATCTCACCACTGCACTCCAGCCTGGGCAACAGGGCGAGACTCCATCTCAAAAAAAAAAAAAAAAAAAAAACAGTGTTGGCAGGGCTGCATTCCTTCTGTAAACACTAGGGAGAAAATTGTTCTGTAGCTTATGGCCCCTTCCCCCATGTGGTGGCTCACACCTGTAATCCCAGCACTTTGGGAGGCAAAGGCGAGCGGACTGCTTGAGCCCAAGAGTTCAAGACCAGCCTGGGCAACATAGCAAGACCCTGTCTCTACTTTTTTTCAATAAAACATTTTTTAAAAAAATTTTAAAAACCAATCAGCCAATTTTCCCCAAGTTAATCTATAAAGTAAATGAAACGCAAATAAAATATACCACATTTCAGCCAGGTGCAGTGGTTCACTCCTGTAATTCCAGCACTTTGGGAGGCCAAGGCAGGGAGATTGCTTGAGCCCAGAAATTCAAGACCAGCTTGGGCAACATGGTGAAACTCCATCTCTAGTAAAAATACAAAAGTTAGCCAGGTGTGGTGGTGCATGCCTGTTGTCCCAACTACTCGGGAGGCTGAGGCAGGAGGATCACCTGAGCCTTGGGAGGCAGAGGCTACAGTGAGCCATGATCGTGCCAGCCTGAGCAACAGAGTGAGGCCCTGTCTCAGAAAAATAAAAAGAAGAACATTTTATATGATCCAACAAAAAGATTCATGTGGAGGCCGGGCGCGGTGGCTCACGCCTCTAATCCTAGCACTTTGGGAGGCCGAGGCGGGCGGATCACGAGGTCAGGAGATCGAGACCATCCTGGCTAACACGGTGAAACCCCGTCTCTACTAAAAATACAAAAAATTAGCCGGGCGTGGTGGCGGGCGCCTGTAGTCCCAGCTACTTGGGAGGCTGAGGCAGGAGAATGGCGTGAACCCGGGAGGCGGAGCTTGTAGTGAGCCGAGATCGCAACACTGCACTCTAGCCTGGGTGACAGAGTGAGACTCCGTCTCAAAAAAAATAATAAAATAAAAAAAATAAATAAAATAAAATGCATGTGGAAAAGTCCAAGAATTGCTAAGACAATTTGGAAAAAACGACAAGTAGGGAAGAATTGTCATATTGTAAATAAAAACACTGTTAAGTTACATAATATTAAAATAGTGTGGTGGCTGGGCACCGTGGCTCATGTGTATAATCCCAGTACTTTGGGAGGCCGAGACAGGTGGATCACCTGAGGTCGGAGTTCAAGACTAGCCTGGCCAACATGGTGAAACCCTGTCTCTACTAAAAATACACAAAAAAGTTAGCCAGGTATGGTGGCACACACCTGTAATCCCAGCTAATCGGGAGGCTGAGACAAGAGAATCACTTGAACCCGGGAGGCAGAGATTGCAGTGAGCTGAGATCGTGCCACTGCACTCCAGCCTGGGTGACGGAGTGAGACTCCATCTCAAAAAAAAAAAAAATGTGGTATTGGCATAGGAGTGGACAACTAGGTCAATCTAGGAACACACCTTTTGGAACTTGATATATATGAAATGACTCAACCAATCAGTGAAGACAGGGTGGATGTTCACTGAATATTGGAGAAAACTGAACTCCCCCATACAAAAGAAAACGGATTTCCACTTTACGCACACTCAAAATTAAATTCCAGATTAAATACTAGGATATTTTTAATGATTTATTAAATATTTTTTTTGGTAGAGACAGGGTCTTAATATGTTGCTCAGTCTACTGTCAAACTCCTAGCCTCAAGCAATCCTCCCTTCTACTTCTCAAAGTGCTGGGATTATGGGCTGAGCCACCACACCCAGCCTGATATTTATTTTTAAATATCAGGAAAATGTAAAACTTTGTTTTGTTTTGGTTTGTTTGTTTTGAGATAGTCTCGCTCTGTCACCAGGGTGAAGTGCAGTGGTGTGAACATGGCTCACTGCAGCCTTGACCTCCTGGGCACAAGCCATCCTCTCACCTCAGCCTCCTGAGCAGCTGGGACCACAGGCATGTGCCACCACACACCACACTCAGCTAACCTTTTTTCTTTCTTTCTTTTTTTTTTTTTTTTTTGAGACGGAGTCTTACTCTGTCGCCCAGGCTGGAGTGCAGTGGTGTGATCTCTGCTCACTGTAACCTCCGACTCCTGGGTTCAAGTGATTCTTCTGCCTCAGCCTCCCGAGTAGCTGAGACTACAGGCACGTGCCACCAAGCCTGGCTAATATTTTGTATTTTTAGTAGATGGGGTTTCACCGTGTTAGCCAGGATCTCAATCTCCTGGCCTCGTGATCCACCCACCTCGGCCTCCCAAAGTGCTGGGATTGCAGGCGTGACCCACCGTGCCTGGCCCACACTCAGCTAACTTTCGGTTTTGTTTTGTTTTGTTTTGTTTTGAGACGAAGTCTCTCTGTTGTTCCCTAGGCTGGAGTGCAGTGGGGTAATCGCAGCTCACTGCAACCTCCGCCTCCCGGGTTCAAGCGATTTTCCTGCCTCAGTCTCCCAAGTAGCTGGGATTATAGGTGCCTGCCACCGCACCTGGCTAATTTTTGTATTTTTAGTAGAGACAGGGTTTCACCACGTTGGCCAGGCTAGTCTAAAACTCCTGACCTCAGGTGATCCGTCCGCCTCAGCCTCCCCAAAGTGCTGGGATTACGGGCGTGAGCCACCGCACCTGGCTTCTTTTTTTTTTTTTTGGGAGAGATGAGGTCTCGCCATGTTGCCCAGGCTGAAAGTAAAAATTTTATGACCTCAAGAGTTGAAAATGATTTCTTTTTCTTTTTTTTTTTTTTGAGATGGAGTCTCACTCTGTGGCCCAGGCTGGAGTGCAGTGGTGCGATCTTGGCTCACTGCAAGCTCCGCCTCCTGGGTTCATGCCATTCTCCTGCCTCAGCCTCCAGAATAGCTGGGACTACAGGCGCCTGCCACCGCGCCCGGCTAATTTTTGTATTTTTAGTACAGACGGGGTTTCACCATGTTAGCCAGGATGGTCTTGATCTCCTGACCTTGTGATCCACCCGCCTCGGCCTCCCAAAGTGCTGGGATTACAGCCGCGCCCGGCCAAAAATGATTTATTAAATAATAACGCAAAAAGTACACAGACCACTAAAACCCTGCCAATAACAAGTATTGGTTAGGCAGTACAGAAGAGGACCTGTTGATGAGTTATCACTCCTGTGATTTGATGATGTCATATGGCATAGTTGCCCTTGTTTTGTTTTGTTTTGGTTTGGTTTTGTTGAGACAGGGTCTCATTTTGCTGCCCAGGCTGGAGTGTAGTGGTGAAACCATAGGTCACTGCAACCCGGAACTCCTAGTCTCAAGCAATCTGTCCATCTCTGCTTCACGACTAAAGAAACAACTGGTAAGTTTAATAAATCGAACTTAAATCTCTGTGAAAAGACACTGTAAACATAAATAAAAGATAAGCAAACTATTGAAGGAAAACATAAAACCAAAAAAACCTCAACAAACCCAGAAGGTATTTTTAAACTCCAAATAAGTCCACACGCGGTGGCTCAAGCCTGTAATCCCAGCACTTTGGGAGACCGAGGCAGGGGGATCACTTGAGGTCAGGAGTTCAAGACCAGCCTGGCCAACATGGTGAAACCCCATCTCTAATAAAAATACAAAAATAAGCCAGCTGTGGTGGTGAGCGCCTGTAATCCCAGCTACTCAGGTGGCTGAGGCAGGGGAATCGCTTCAACCCAGGAGGTGGAGGTTGCAGTTAGCTGAGATCATGCCACTGCACTTCAGCCTGGTTGACAGAGCAAGACTCCATCTCAAAAAACAAATTAACTAGAAATAAATATGAATAGGACTGAAACATGATAGGAACATGGAGAAAGGCTATAAGGCAGGAATACACATCAGAAGAAACTAGGCTGATAGACCAGAAAGAAAACATGCTTAGCATTATATGCCTAGCAGTAATCAGAGAAACCCCAGCACTAATGAGGGCAGGGCTTCACCTGCCTTGTTCGTGGCCATATACCCAGTTCATAGCACTGTGAGGGCAGGGCTTCACCTGCCTTGCTCGTGACCACACACCCTGTTCATAGCACTGGTTGGTATTCGTAGCATTGTTAACAAACAAGATACACATCAATATAACGTGATGGATTTCTCAGCCTTCAAAACAGCAAGTTAAAAACCCTGCCAATTAAAAAGAAAGGCATAAACATGACTATGATTAAAAAAAAAAAAAGGCTGGGCACGGTGGCTCACGCCTGTAATCCCAGCACTTTGGGAGGCCGAGGCAGGTGGATCACGAGGTCAGGAGATTGAGACCATCCTGGCTAACACAGTGAAACCCCGTCTCTACTAAAAATACAAAAAATTAGCCGAGCGTGGTGGCGGGCACCTGTAGTCCCAGCTACTCGGGAGGCTGAGGCAGGAGAATGGCGTGAACTCAGGAGGCGGAGCTTGTAGTGAGCCAAGATCACGCCACTGCACTCCAGCCTGGGCGACAGAGCAAGACTCCGTCAAAAAAAAAAAAAAAAAAAAAAAAGTGCCAATAACAGGTATTGGTGAGGAAGTGAATACCAGGACCTGTGCATATGATGAGCTACTGAAACTGCCTTTGCAAAATTATGACTAAGACAGTGAAAGAGATCTGACTGAATCAATTCCATCTTGCTTCTAACCTCTAAGCTGTCCTAGTTCATTCTTGGGCGTAGGCTGAACTAACTTTGAGAGAAACTTATAGTTCATAACCTTATGGTTTATAGTTTAAAACAAAGAGGGTAACAGCCCTCTCCCAAAGCAGACCTCCTTCTTGCCTGGGGACCAGATGGCCTTTGTAGGACTAACACTAGCCACAAGATTAGAAGCTATGGTTTAGGAGTCCTGCAGCTGGAGGCTAGAAGATTCTGATCCTCCCTAAACTGCTCCTAAGATCAGTACTTGGGACATTTTGCAGACCCTGCACTTGATGGATCAGCTGGCACCACCCAGATCCGTAAAATGGCTCGTCTGATCTTGTGGCCCCCAGGAACTGACTCCGCACGAGAGGACAGCTTCAATGCCCTATGATTCCATCCCCGACCAATCAGCACTCCTGGCTCACTGGCTTCCCCCTACCCACCAAGTTGTCCTTAAAAACTCTGCTCCCTCTGCCCGGCCACCCATCGTCTGGGAGGTGAGGAGCGCCTCTGCCCGGCCACCCATCGCCTGGGAGGTGAGGAGCGCCTCTGCCCGGCTGCCCCATCTGGGAAGTGAGGAGGGCCTCTGCCCGGCCACCCATCGCCTGGGAGGTGAGGAGCGCCTCTGCCCGGCTGCCCCATCTGGGAAGTGAGGAGGGCCTCTGCCCGGCCACCCATCGTCTGGGAAGTGAGGAGCGCCTCTGCCCGGCCACCCATCGTCTGGGAAGTGAGGAGCGCCTCTGCCCGGCCACCCATCGTCTGGGAAGTGAGGAGCGCCTCTGCCCGGCCGCCCATCGTCTGGGAAGTGAGGAGCGCCTCTGCCCGGCTGCCCCATCTGGGAAGTGAGGAGTGCCTCTGCCCGGCCACCCATCGTCTGGGAGGTGAGGAGCGCCTCTGCCCGGCCGCCCATCGTCTTGGAAGTGAGGAGCGCCTCTGCCCGGCTGCCCCATCTGGGAAGTGAGGAGTGCCTCTGCCCGGCCACCCATCGTCTGGGAGGTGAGGAGCGCCTCTGCCCGGCCACCCATCGTCTGGGAAGTGAGGAGCGCCTCTGCCCAGCCACCCATCGTCTGGGAAGTGAGGAGCGCCTCTGCCCGGCCACCCTATCTGGGAAGTGAGGAGCGCCTCTGCCCGGCCACCTATCGTCTGGGAAGAAGTGAGGAGCGTCTCTGCCTGGCCGCTCCGTCTGGGAAGTGAGGAGCTCCTCTGCCCGGCCGCCCTGTGTCTGGGTACAAGTGAGGAGCTCCTCTGCCTGGCCGCTCCGTCTGGGAGGTCTACCACGGAGGCCAGAAGCAATGTGGGGGCTGGACGTGGTGGCTCACACCTGTGGTCCCGGCACTCTGGGGGGCGAGGCGGGTTGATCACTTCGGGCTAGGAGTTCGAGACCAGTCTGGCCAACTTGGCGAAACATGAAGAATACAACAGACAAACCAACCAACCAACTCAGTGACAACAAAACAGGTCTACCCTGGAGTCATACTCTAATTTTTTCTATTTTCTTCCCTTTCTGATCCTTTATCCCACTTTCTTTTTCTTCCTCCTCCTTCTCCCTCTTCTTTGTCAAATAGAGGATTGAGTTATTATCACTGATCCATATAAAGTCCCTCTCTCATTTATTTTAACTCCCACCCCCCATTTCTATTCCCCGACTTCCCATGTGCAACCTTCCTAATATGTTTGATACGCATCTTTTTGTTTGTATGTATTTTTAGAAAATGTTTATTGTTTTTGTATGCAAAAATTAATAAAAAAAAAAAGAGCTAAAAAAAAAAAAAAAAAAAAAAAAAAAAAACTCTGCTCCCTGAATGCTGGGGGAGACTGATCTGAGTGATAACAAAACCCTTGTCTCCCGCACAGCTGGCTCTGCGTGAATTACACTTTCTCTACTGTAATTCCCCCGTCTTGAGAAATCAGCTGTGTCCAGGCAGCCGGAAAGGTGAACCCACTGGGCAGTTACACTGCTGCTCCTGTGACATGATTATGTCACATGGCATGGTTGCCCTTTTTTCTTTTTGACAGTCTTGCTGTCACTGAAGCTGGAGTGTGGTGGCACAATCTTGGCTGACTGCAGCCTCCGCCTCCCAGGTTCAAGCAATTCTCGTGCCTCAGCCTCCCAAGAGCTGGAGTACAGGCCCGCGCCACCAGGCCCGGCTAATTTTTGTATTTTTAGCAGAGGTGGGGTTTCACCATGTTGGCCTGGCTGGTCTTGAACTCCTGGCCTTGGCCTCTCAAAGTGCTGGGATTACAGGCATGAGCCACCGCACCAGCCATAGTTCTGTTTTCTTGAGACGGTCTCACTCTGTCACCCAGGCTGGACCAAAGTGGTAGAGTCATAGCTGCCTGCAACCTAGAACTCCTGGGCTCAAGTGATCCTCCCACTTCAGCCTCCCCAGTAGCTAGGACTACAGGCACGTGCCACCACGCCTCGCCTTTTTTTTTTTTTTTTTGAGACAGAGTCTTGCTGTGCTGTCCAGGATGGTCTCAAATTTCTGGCCTCAAGTCATCCTCCTGCCTCAGCCTTCCAAAGCTCTCAGATTATAGGCATGAGCCACCACACCTGGCCCTGTAGTTGACCTTAAAATAGATTATATGATTATCTGGGGGTGTGGGTGGGGCTGATCTAGCTACATGATCCCTTTTACAGCATGGAGCTCTTGGTGGGCACAGTGGCTCACACCTGTAATCCCAGCACTTTGAAAGGCCGAGGTGGTTGGATGACCCGAGGTGGTCGGATCACCCGAGATCTGTAATTTGAGACCAGCCTGGCCGACAGGGCGAAAACCCATTTCCGCTAAAAATACAAAAATTAGACGGGCATGGTGGCACGCGCCTGTAATCCCAGCTACTCGGGAGGCTGAGGCAGGAGAATCGCTTGAACCCAGGAGGCAGAAGTTGCAGTGAGCTGAGATCATGCCACTGCACCCTAGCCTGGGTGACAGAGCAAGACTCCGTCTTGGAAAAAAAAAAAAAAAATTAGGCCAAGCGTGGCGGTCACACCTGTAATCCCAGCACTTTGGGAGGTCGAGGCGGGCGGATCACGAGGTCAGGAGATCGAGACCATCCTGGCCAACATGGTGAAACCCCGTCTCTACTAAAAATACAAAAATTAGCCGGGCGTGGTGGTGGATGCCTGTAATCCCAGCTACTCAGGTGGCTGAGGCAGGAGAATCGCTTGAACCTGGGAGGCAGAGGTTGCAGTGAGCCGAGATCATGCCACTGCACTCCAGCCTGGGCAACAGGGCGAGACTCCTTCTCAAAAAAAAAAAAAAAAAAAGAAAAAAGGAAGGAGGCTGGGTGCGGTGGCTCACACCTGTAATCCCAGCACTTTGGGAGGCCGAGGCAGGCAGATCATTTGAGATCAGGAGTTCAAGACCAGCCTGGCCAACATGGCGAAACCCTGTCTCTACTAGAAATACAAAAAATTAGCCAGGTGTGGTGGCGTGTGCTTGTAATCCCAGCTACTCAGGAGGCTGAGGCAGGAGAATCGCTTGAACCTGGGAGGCGGAGGTTGCAGTGAGCCAAGATCACGCCACTGCACTCCATCCTGGGCAACAGAGCAAGACTGTCTCAAAAAAAGAGAAATGCCTAGAACTAAATATGAAAAGACTAAGTGGAGAAACCAAAACCCTACTGAGGGTCATAAAACAGACCAGACTGAAGGCAGAGACAGTCATCCAAAGCAGGAACCACCCATCGTTCAAGCCTGATTCCATTTGCCCCTTCTTGCTTGTCCCCCTGAATGCCACTAAGGGGGATCCAGACACGAAGACCTGGGCAGGTTCGGAACCTGAAACATCTGTGAATAAAGTGTGAAGACAGAGCATGTGAGGAGAAACTCGTTTGGGTCTCCCAGTGGCCAACTACTTCCACACCTTTTTCCCACTTCCTCCGCCTAGCCCAGGAAACCAAGGGACCACAGATGGGCCATGGTGGGGAGACACAGAAGGCAGGAGGCATACAGGGCCTCCACTGTGCTTAACCTCATGGGTGGTGGCCCCCACATCAGTGCAATGTTGAATCAAGCAACCTCTCTGTATCAGACTCCAAACCCAGCACCAGGACACACAGTCTGTATGAGTTTCCTCTGGCTGCTGTAACAAATTACCACGAATATAGTGGCTTAAAACAACATACATTTATCTTACAGTTCTAGAGGTCAGAAGTCCAAAGTAGGTCTCACTGGGCTAAAATAAAGATGACAGCAGGGCTACATGCCTTCTGGAGGCCCTAGGGAGGAATCTGTCTCCTCGACTTTCCCATCTTCTAGAGGCTGTCTGCAACCATTGGCTCATGGCCTTCTACTTGAGCTTAGCCTTCAAGGCCAAGAAGCAAAGCCAGCAACAGGCCAGGTGCAGTGGCTCACACCTGTAATCTCGGCACTTTGGGAGGCCAAGGCAGGAGAATTGCTTGAAGCCATGAGTTCAAGACCAGCCTGGACAACATGGTGAGACCCCGACTCCACAAGAATATTAAAATGTTGGCCAGGTATTATAGCACATGCCTGCAATCCCAGCTACTCAGGAGGCTGAGGTGGGAGGATCACTTGAGCCCAGGAGGTCAACCTGCAGTGAGCTATGATCACACCACTGTACTTCAGCCTGGGTGAGACCTTGTCTCAAAAAAGAAAAAAAGCCAGCAATGCCAGGCCAAGTCCTTTCTCGTGCTGTCATCTCTCTGGTTCTTCCTCCTCTGCCTCCCTCTTCCACTTACAAGGCCCGTTGTGATTATGTTGGATCCATCCAGATAATCCAAGGCAGCTTCCCCATCTAAGGGTCAGCTGATTAGCAGCCGTAATTCTCCTTTGCCATGTAACCTAAAATATTCACAGGTTCCAGGGATTAGGATATGGACATATCTGGGGTCATTATTCTGTTAAGCACACAACTCAACTGGCTTTCTGCCCAGCTCTGGGAGAGAGGACATTGAAGGGTCTGGGGCATGGGCTTCGGAGCAGCAAACGTCCAGAATCCAGACCTGAGTGCATTGGAGGCAGTCCCATTATTTGACTAGAGAGCAGACCCCCAGCAGTGGCACTCAATGCAAATGAAATCCCAGCATTTGGCCAAGCTGGAAGTTCTTTTCACTTATGGTGAGAGATAAGAGGTCTTTACACATGTAATTAACTTAAGGATCTCAAAATGAGTTCATCCTGGCCCATCACACCTGTGTGGGCCCTAAATGCAAAAACAAATCCATAACTAAGAGCAAGGGAGGGAACTTAGAAGAGGAGGCAGCAGAGACTGGAGTGTTGTGCTTTGAAATGGCAGAAGGGACCAAAGAATGGAGCCTCTGTGAGCTGAAAAAGGAGGAAACAGATTCTCCCACAAAGCCCCCAGGACAAACCAGCCCTGCCAACATTTTGATTTTAACCCAGTGAGACCCACATTTGACTTCTGACCTCCGGAACTGTAAGATAATAAATGTGTATTGTTTTAAGCCACCATCCTCTTGCACCACCAGAAACATGAGGAGACTCATACACGCTGCTTCACCAACGCAAAGGAGAACGGAGAATGGAGAGATGGAAGGCCTCACTCAACAGGATGGTCGTGGCATAAAAAGCTGCAGAAACCATGTGAGGAGGGATGACTGGCAGGGAGTGAGGATGCAGCAGGGAAGGGGCCCCTGAACTAGAACTCGGGGCATGGGGTAGTTTTGATAGTAGGGGACAGGATGGGTACAAGGCAAAGACAGCAGAATAAGTGAGGTGGCCCAAGGGCAGCACCAGGCAGAGCATGGAGCCCTGGAACTCAGCCCAGGAGCAGGAGCCACTGAGGAGACAGAAGGCCAGAGTGTCACAGACCCTGTTTTCATAGCTAGCCTCGAGGTGGGGACTCACAAATGAGGGATTCCCGCTTTACACCCTTGCCTGGGCCGGCAATCTCAAACCTCTGTCTCTACCATGTCACCACTACAGGCAGCCAAATGACAGCAGAGCCGTGCCACTAGAGCACTGCTCACATGCCAGGCCTGCTGTGAACACTAGTTTCTCCCCTCCCTGACTCCTCTCCACTCTCCCACAACAGGATCACAACCAACCCCTTGACAGATGCGGAGAGAAAGCCAGAGAAAGACCAGGTCTCACGCACAAGGACAGGGGCCAAACACACCTAGAGCACTGAGCCCACTCCCTCCTCCTCAAGCTGTCTGCTTCACTTTGACATACTTCTCTTTCAATGAATTAATACTTTTTTTTTTTTGAGACAGAGTCTCGCTCTGTTGCCCAGGCTGGAGTGCAGTGGCACAATCTCAGCTCACTGCAAACTCTGCCTCCCGGGTTCACGCCATTCTCCTGCTTCAGCCTCCCGAGTAGCTGGGACTCCAGGCACCTGCCACCATGCCCGGCTAATTTTTTTTTTTTTTTGTATTTTTAGTAGAGATGGGGTTTCACCGTGTTAGCCAGGATGGTCTTGATCCCCTGATCTCGTGATCCGCCCACCTTGGCCTCCCAAAGTGCTGGGATTACAGGCTTGAGCCACCGCGCCCGGCCTATTTTCATTTTTTTCTGAGACAGGGTCTTGCTGTGTCACCCAGGCTGGAGTGCAGTGGCATGATCTTGGCTCACCGCAACTTCCACCTCCCAGGTTCAAGCAATTCTCCTGCCTCAGACTCCCAAGTAGCTGGGATTACAAGCACAGGCCACCATGCCCAGCTAATTTTTGTGTTTTTAGTAGAGATGAGGTTTTGCCCTGTTGGCCAGGCTGGTCTCAAACTCCTGGCCTCAAGGGATCTGTCTGCCTCACCTTACCAAAGTGTTGGGATTACAGGCATGAGCCACCGCTCCCGGCCCCATACATTTATTTTAAAGTAAATTTCCACATCATGCAATAATAAAATAAACAGTATTTCAAGTCACCTTAAAATAGATCATGTCTACATTAATAGATGTTCATCCACACAGCCCCGTTTATCACCTGGAACCACACTTGAGAAGTCCTGCCTACCAGTGTCCATCACCAGCTCCATTCCTCTGTAGTTGGTGCCGTCTGCAAGAACCGAGCCCCTTCCCGGGGTTTGCACAGGCTGCAGCCTCCTCCTCCTACAGCAGATGCCAAAGGGCACTGGGCATGGTGTGGGGGTCAGTTCACTTTCACACAGGGCTTGTGTTTTCCGTGGTCTCGGCAACACCAACAGTGTCTGAACATGACTGCGCAGACGCTGGTGCCCGCCACTGCTTGTGAGCTCTAAGACCGTCTCTCTTTCTGTGGGCGCCCCACTTATCTCACTTTTTGACCCCTCCCCAGGTCTCTGGGACCCTCTGTTCACAGTCTTGACTTCCTGCTGGCCTGTCTGGACCAGGTCTGTCAGTCCTTCTCGCCAGCATCAGATGGGCCCTGAGAACCCCCCTCCTGCCACACCTGCTATTTCCTCATATCCAGCCTCTCAGGCTATGATCACCACACCACCCTTCCAGAAGGTTCCTTCCAACCCCTCTTCCGAAAAGGCCCTCTCCATGGCCCTCGTCAATGACTCACTCCCAGCATGGACGGCAGAGACCTGACCCACAGCTCTAACCCATGAGGCTCTGCCCAGCCCTCCCTGGACATGTCAGAAAACAGAGAAGACCCTAGTCACTGTGGGTCCAGAGGCAGGACGTCCACGCCTTTTCAGAGCACCCTCACCAGGGTAAGGCAAGTTCTAGCAAGGCAGAGGGGGATCTGTGTGAGGAGGTACCTCTCATTACCACCATTGTTAATCATCATTGACTTGTTCATTCATAGAGGAAAAGTCATCTTGAACTATCAAACCCGAGAGCATAATGTCGGATACAGAAAGTCAGTGGGAGAAGTCATCTGTCATTAGGGGTGGGAGCAGGGAACTTAACACGGGCATCCAGGAAAAGGCAGGATGAGAAGAAACCGTGGACTTGGTAAAGCCTGTAAGAAACGTCACCATCTGAGCCATTGCTACAGCATCTGCCTGTATTTCTCACATGCTTACATGAAAGGCATTATTTATTCACTTGGACAACAAACGCTGCCTTTTTTTTTTTGAGACGGAGTCTCGCTCTGTCACCCAGGCTAGAGTGCAGTGGCGCAGTCTCGGCTCACTGCAAGCTCTGCCTCCTGGGTTCACGCCATTCTCCTGCCTCAGCCTCTCCGAGTAGCTGGGACTACAGGCGCCCGCCACCACGCCCGGCTAATTTTTTTTTTTTTGTATTTTTAGTAGAGACGGGGTTTCACCGTGGTCTCGATCACCTGACCTCGTGATCCGCCCGCCTCGGCCTCCCAAAGAGCTGGGATTACAAGCATGAGCCACCGCGCCCGGCCAACAAAGGCTGCTTTTCCTGAGATTCACTGGTCCTCCCACGATGGCATCCACAGATACTTCAAGAATCCTTCCTGGGGCCAGGCGCAGTGGCTCACGCCTGTAATCCCAGCACTCTGGGAGGCCGAGGGGGGCGGATCACGAGGTCAGGAGATCGAGACCATCCTGGGTAACATAGTGAAACCCCGTCTCTACTAAAAATACAAAAAAAAAATTAGCTAGGCGTGGTGGCGGGTGCCTGTAGTCCCAGCTACTCAGGAGGCTGAGGCAGGAGAATGGCGTGAACCTGGGAGGCGGAGCTTGCAGTGAGCCAAGATTGCGCCACTGCACTCCAGCCTGGGAGACAGAGTGAGACTCCATCTCAAAAAAAGAAAGAAAGAAGAGAGAGAGAGGGAGAGAGAGAGAGAGAAACGATCCTTCCTAGGATGGTGAATCACTCCTATAATCCCAGCACTTTGGGAAGCTGAAGCAAGACGATCACTTAAGCCCAGGAGTTCGACACCAGCCTGGGTAACACAGTAACATCCCAACTCTACCAAAAAAAATTTTTTTTTAATTATCGAGGCATGATGGTGCATCCCGCAGCCCCAGCTACTGGGGGGGATCACTTGAGCCTAAGAGGTCAAGGGTGCAGTGAGCGATGATGGTGCCACTGCACCTCAGCCTGGGTGACAGAGCGAGACTCTATCTCAAAAAAAAAAAAAAAGTCCCCATACTAGCAGTCACCCATAGAATATAAAGAAAGCATGGTGCCCTCCACCACCTTTTACTTCTATACCTAACCAGCAATTCTGGGGGGAAAAGACATAAATGGGGAAGAGTTCTGACACATGACTAGCTAAGAAGGTTTTGAAATAAAAGTAAAGAATAGGAATTCTGCCAGGTGCAGTGGCTCACACCTGTAATCCCAGCACTTTGGGAGGCCAAGGCAGGTGGATCACCTGAGGTCAGGAGTTCGAGACCAGCCTGGCCAACATGGTGAAACTCCGTCTCTACTAAAAATACAAAAATTAGCCAGGAGTGGTGGCATACACCTATAATTTCAGCTACTCAGGAGGCTGAGGTGGGAGAATTGCTTCAACTTGGGAGGCGAAGATTGCGGTGAACTGAGATCGAGCCATTGCACTCCAGCCTGGACAACAGAGAGAGACTCCTTCTCAAAAAAAAAAAAAAAAAAAAGAAAAGAAAAAGAAAAATATATATATTATATTACAAGCCTATGCTAATTACAGCAGCATGGGACAGGAGAAACAGAAAGACTTATAGAATGAAATTAAGAATAGGCTGAGTGTGGTGGCTCACGCCTGTAATCCCAGCACTTTGGGAGGCCAAGGCGAGCAGATCACCTGAGGTCAGGAGTTCGAGACCAGCCTGGCCAACATAGTGAAACCCCATCTCTACCAAAAAAATACAAAAATTAGCTGGGCCTGGTGGCACATACCTGTAATCCCACCTACTCGGGAGGCTGAGACAGGAGCATCACTTGAACCTGGGAGGCAGAGGTTGCAGTGAGCCCAGATTGTGCAACTGTACTCCAGCCTGGGTGACAGAGTGAGACTCCGTGTCAAAAAAAAAAAAGGGGGGCGCAGTGGCTCACACCTGTAAACTTTGGGAGGCCGACGTGGGTGGATCACGAGGTCAAGAGTTCAAGACCAGCCTGGCCAAGATGGTGAAACCCTGTCTCTACTGAAAATACAAAAATTAGCCGGGTGTGGTGGTGTGTGCCTGTAATCCTAGCTACTCAGGAGGCTGAGGCAGGAGAATCGCTTGGATCCGGGAGGCGGAGATTGCAGTGAGCCGAGATCGTGCCACTGCACTCCATCCTGGGCAATAACAGCGAGACTCCATCTCAAAAAAAAAAGAAGAATAAAATGTGTGTCACCAGCCCCCAGCACATTCCTTCCACGATAGTAGAGTGTAGGGCAGGGCCCTGCCTGCTCATTTCGTCCCAGGAGGCCAACCCTCCCTGATAGCCCAGAATATTTTGGAAAAAAAAAAAAAAGGGTTATTTTCCATCTCCCCAAGATCCTCTTGAGTTCAACTAGACATTTCCTACATAAATGTTTTGTTCTGCCTGTTCATTTTGGTGGGTGCCCTTTTCTCCCTTCCCCACCACCCGTGCTCCTCCCCAGTCTGCCCTGGCCTCCAGCCCTGGGGATCAGTTGAGGTAGGGTCCCTGGTATTCCCTACCCTCCTCCCTTTGTTTCCGTTGGTTGTCACTCCTGCTGAATGTATTGCTTTTTAATATAGTACTGCAGGGTTGTTTTTAAGTAAAATTGTTTGGAAAGTAAAAGAGAAAAGGAATAATGTGTGTGATGCATTGAATAAATAACACTTCATAGATCTGTAGTCTAGTGGGGGAATAAGAAAAAGTTTTAAAATTTTTATTTATTTTAGAGACAGGGTCCTACCTCTGTTGCCCAGGCTGGATGGAGTGAGCAGCACAATAGCAGCTCACTGTTACCTCAAACTCCTGGGCTTAAGCCATCCTCCTGCCTCAGCCTGCCCAGTAGCTAGGACTAAAGGTGCACAATACCACTCCTGTCTAATTTTTTTACTTTTTTTATTTTTTATTTTTATTTATTTATTTATTTTTTTTGAGACGGAGTCTCACTCTGTCGCCCAGGCTGGAGTGCAGTGGTGCGATCTTGGCTCACTGCAAGCTCCGCCTCCCGGGTTCACGCCATTCTCCTGCCTCAGCCTCTCTGAGTAGCTGGGACTACAGGCGCCCGCCACCATGCCCGGCTAATTTTTTTTGTATTTTTAGTAGAGACGGGGTTTCACTGTGGTCTCGATCTCCTGACCTCGTGATCCGCCCGCCTCGGCCTCCCAAAGTGCTGGGATTACAAGCGTGAGCCACCACGCCCGGCCATTTTTTTACTTTTAATTTTTTTTCCAGAGACGTGGTCTCACTATGTTGCCCAGGCTGATCTTGACCTCCTAGGGTAAAGTGGTCCTCCCACCCTGGCCTCCCAAAGTGCTAGGATTATAAGCATGAGCCGCTGCACCCACCCAAAAATTATTATTATTTAAATGTATTTATTTATTTTTATTTTATTTTATTTTTTGAGAAGGAGTCTCGCTCTGTCGCCAGGCTGGAGTATAGTGGTGCAATCTCAGCTCACTGTAACCTCTGCCTCCTGGGCTCAAGAGATTCTCCTGCCTCAGCCTCCCGAGTAGCTGGGACTACAGGCATCCGCCACCACGCCCAGCTAATTTTTTGTATTTTTAGTAGAGACGGGGTTTCACCATGTTGGCCAGGATGGTCTCGATCTCTTGACCTCGTGATCCTCCCACCTGGGCCTCCCAAAGTGCTGGGATTAAAGGCCTGAGCCACCATGCCCGCCTATTTATTTTTTTTTGAGATGGAGTCTCGCCCTGTTGCCCAGGCTGCAGTGCAATGGCGCCATCTCGGCTCACTGCAAGCTTTACCTTCTGAGTTCAAGTGATTCTCCTGCCTCAGCCTCCTGAGTAGCTGGGATTACAGGCATGCGCCACCACACCTGGCTAATTTTTTGTATCTTTAGTAGAGATGGGGTTTCACTATGTTGGCCAGGCTGGTCTCAAACTCCTGACCTCATGATCCACTCACCTCGGCTTCCCAAAGTGCTGGGATTACAGGCGTGAGCCACCGCACCCAGCCTCAAAAATTATTATTATTATTTGGAGACAGACTGTCAGCTCTGTTGCCTAAACTGGAGTGCAGTGGTGCAATCTTGGCTCACTGCAACCTCCACCTCCCAAGTTCAAGCAATTCTCCTGCTTCAGCCTCCTGAGTAGCTGGGATTACAGGTGCATACCACCATACCCAGCTAATCAAATATTATTTTTTAATCCTTGCAAATGTAATAGCAAAACCTGTGAATGCCCCAAGCTAGCTAGGGCTTAGGGAGGCATGGATTTGTATAAAGTGCTGATGAACTTGTAAAGCTGAGGATCCACAGTGAGATATTTTTATAACATCCACACCCTCTGATCCAACACCTGCCACAATGGGCTTAGCAAGTAACTCATGGGGAAAGCACCTCTCTTGGCTGGGGCTCCCTCGACTGTGGTGGGAGCAACATGACACAACTCATCCCATGAGATGTGGTGAAGATGAAACGAGCTGTCAGTTAAGAAGTATCAGCTCTAGGCCAAGCACAGTGGCTCACACCTGTAATCCCAGCACTTTGGGAGGCTGAGGCAGGAGGATCATGAGGTCAGGAGATCGAGACCATCCTGGCTAACATGGTGAAACCCCATCTCTACTAAAAATACAAAAAATTAGCCGGGCGTGGTGGCTGGTGCCTGTAGTCCCAGCTACTCGGGAGGCTGAGGCAGGAGAATGGCGTGAACCCGGGAGGCGGAGCTTGCAGTGAGCTGAGATCACGCCATTGCACTCCAGCCTCAGTGACAGAGCGAGACTCTGTCTCAAAAAAAAAAAAAAACAAAAAACTATCAGCCCTAGCCTGGCCCCAGGGGAGTCCACAAGGGTTATTCTTTTTTCCCACTATACTAACAAGGACGTGAGGGTTTTTTTTGTTTGTTTGTTTGAGATGGAGTCTCGCTCTGTTGCCCAGGCTGGAGTGCATTGGTGCAGTCTCAGCTCACCGCAAGCTCCACCTCCTGGGTTCACGCCATTCTCCTGCCTCAGCCTCCCGAGTAGCTGGGACTACGGGCGCCCACCACCACGCCCGGCTAATTTTTTGTATTTTTAGTAGAGACGGGGTTTCACCATGGTCTTGATCTCCTGACCTCATGATCCATCCGCCTCGGCCTCCCAAAGTGCTGGGATTACAGGCGTGAGCCAATGTGCCCAGCTGGACGTGAGGGTTCTTAGACACAAGTTTCTTTCTGTTGTTGCTAATAATCCCCTCCAATGACACTGCAAAGTGGGGCCAACATGCCCACTCTGCAGATGAAGAACCTGAGGCTCTGACTGATGGCAGAGCCAAGATGCCAATAGCAGGGACAACGGGGAGCCTTGGTGAGGAACTTTCCCTGTACTTTTCTCCAGATATCCTCGAGGTGGGCATTTCTATTAGAGAAAACTGAGGCATGAGAAGCAGGTGAATCTAAGATCTCTAGCTTGTAAGCGTCTGCCTCACTGTCCACACTGCAAGCTCTGGGATGTACACGCCCATATTCAAATCTTGCACACGTGCCCACCCTCCCCTGCATTCCCAGCACATCAAGCATTTGATAATCTGTTGACTGAGTGGATTTCTTCAGCCTACATTCCAGATGCTGGCTTTGTCCGATAGGAAATGCACGAGATAGCCCCATTGGCCAGGGCCCCTTGAACTGGCACCAGAGGAATGCAGCATTCCTCATGGGGACATAGTCAAAACTTACCGTCGACCCACAATATGGCATACACAAGAGAAAGGGAGATACCAGGGCTCAGGTTGGCACCAGGCCATGGGCACAGTGGTATGGGAAAGCCTGAAGAAGAGGGCCCAGCGTGTCTCAAGGGATGGTCACAAGACACAGTAGACCATGGGGCCACAGTAGGGGTGGCCAGCGCCAACCTCTGCTGCTTTGTCTGTGTACTCCGAGCTCCCTTCTAGGCTGGTCTCTGGTCCCAAAGGGTATAAGGGCCTTAACATAGCAAGAACCTACTGTGTTCAGGGCAGAAGGGATGGGCCATGAAGAGAGCTCAGGCTCCAGCTGTCACATGATATTGAACCTACTGTGCATCTGGGAAGGCAAAGCTGGCGGAGCAGCAAGGGTGACCGGCCTGACCTCTGCTGCTATGTTCACATAACCTCAGGCTCACTTCCTGGCCAGGGTCCTTCCTGAAGGAAACAGGAATGCCACCGAACTTGGAAACCTAATTTGCGACAGGAGGAGGAAGCCCAGATGGATAGCTGAGGTCCCTGGTGGGAAGGCAGGAAGGACCCCAGAGTAAAGTCTTTGGGGCACTACCCCCTGCAGTCCTCCAATGTTCCTTCATCCATGCAGACACAGAGACTTCTGTGAACACGTGTGATACCAAGGCCTTGGTATCCACTTGTCCCTGCCTACTGTTTCCTTAATGCCCCGAGAGGTGGCAATGCCTGGGCCTCTGCCACTATGTTCACACAGCTCCAGCTCCCTTCCTGGCCAGGGTCTCTCCTGGAGCAAACAGGAGTATGAAGGAACTGGACAACCTACTGTGTGCAGGGGAGGATCCAAGTCCAGTTGTGTGAAAGGGCTAGGGCTCTTCAGGGAACATATGGAGCTCCACTGGCCACACAAGGACACAGAAATAGCAAGTCACAGCAACTATCACTTCGCAGAAGATAATTACAGTGCATGGCCACCACCAATGACAAACAGATGCTCATAGTGGGACCCCAACTGAAAAGGATACTGTCTCAGCTCCAGGCTGCAAGGCTGACAGGAAGAGCCTCAAATGCTACCAGGAACTCTGTGAAGCCCAGCTGCCTCACAGCCCACGTGGGGTGCTGCCTGCACTGCTCCCTTGGAAGGCTGGTTCTGTCCTCGAAGTGGCCCATAGCCTGATGAGGAGGCTGAGGCACGGGAGAGCACGGTATCATGCCAAACCCCTACTGACTCCAGTGGGGATGGCACCAGGTTCAAGAGGCAGAAGAAGAGACTGAGAGCCAGCAAACAAGATGTAGGGTTTTACTGGGGGCTTACATACCGGGAGAGTCCAGGGGTGGTGGGCTGGGCAGGAGAACCACTTGCAAAAAGCATGCAGTTTATATGGCATTTTCACTTAACATCCTCCCCCTGGCAACCTTCATTTAACTGAAAGCAAAAGGCCAGGATCCCTTGTACCACCAGCATTCCATGGGACAGGGCTAAGGACCCAGATGTTCCTCAAAAATAAGGAACGAATCTCTGAGATTCCTTAGCCGGGAACTCTGAACCACACTCAGGTGTGTCTGCCACACAGGGCCATTCTCAGGTATGCTTAAGCCATTGCTATGGGGTGTGTTTACTATGCACACGAGAAGAGATGGGCAGGGTTGCAGCCTGTAGCACTGCCCACGGACAGCCCCCTGCATACGGCGGTTACTGCTTGGGGTTCCTTTTCTCACCATCATCACCCCAGCTGTGCTCCCAAAGTTAACCCATGGACCACCGGCCTGGCACCACCACAACTGTTCCAATGTCTGTAGCCTCACCTTCAGTTCCTACTGTGCCCTGAGAAGCACTTACGGCCTTTGAGCCAGAGGCTCAGCACCCACACACCCCCACCTACATCTCCACTAGGCTTCGGGAAGCAGGTCCAACTCCTGAGACTGGGCAGACTCCCATTTTCCAGAGGCCTCTGCTCCCCATCTACAAAGCTTGCCCCAGGGCCTCTACACGTGCCGTTCACACTGCCAGGGACACTCCTCCCCCAGTTACTTCCTGCTTGCCCTGCTAGCCTCAGTCCAGCAACCTCCAGGCTTTGTCAGATCGTGTATCCACATCCACTGGCCCAGCCACCGCCTCAGCGGCCCACCAAAGACCCACAGATGGAATCAGCGTTCTCATCTCTCTACCTTAGAGCAGCTGCGAGGCTGGCCGGCTGCTCCCACACCCTTGGCCTTACACAGACACAGACACGGTCATCCCACAGGGATGGCTGAGGTTCTTGGCTGGGAGACAGGGAAGACCCTAAAGTAAGGTCTTCAGGGCACTAGCCCCTGCACTCCTCCATTGCTCCTTCATCCACGCAGACATACAGACTTCTGTGAACACATTTGAGTTTATTCTGCCACTGCTACAGGGCCCACTTTCATTTCCAACCCACTGAGGTTGAGGGTATGGCCAGGCTGGGATTCACGCAGGCCCAGGATGAAACGGACACCGAGTATGCTGGGGTGGGGATGGCTGGCTTTGATCCCTGCCCCAGTGGGTTGGCCAGGTGGTCAGAGCCTCCAGGTTCCCTCACACACAGCCTGGTACATTTCTGCCGTCAAGGGCCGGAAGGACTGGGCCCGGCTGTCCAGTACAAACAGAGGGTCAACCACGATCCCCACATTGAAGCCCTCACGCACCAACCGGGTCTTCATCAGTTTGAACGTGCTGGTGACCTCCACGGCGTCCTGCAGGGCAGTGACCATGGTCCCCTCACTGTGACATCCACCCGCCCCCCGGCTATGATCTTCCACCCACCCACCCGGTCACCCTGGGCTCACCTGGATGCGGATGAAATGGGGGGTAGCGTAGGCAGGGAGCCAAGCGCGAACATGCTGGTACAACTTCTGCCCGTCGAAAGTATGGCCGGGGGCTAGCTGCACAGCAGCCATGCCCACCTTACCCTCACACCCTAGAGAGCAGTCTGGTCACTCTCGGCTGACCCATCTCGACGGCCCATAGCTGACCCTCCAGCCTCGCCCAGCTCTGCTCACTGGCTGTGAGATCCAGCAAGTCTCTAAACCTCTCTGGGCCCTAGCACTTCCCCACCTGTAAAATCAGAATAACGACCCCTCCACCCACACAGCTGTTGGAAGTTTAAAATGAGAACCCTCCGCACCTGGCACGCACACGCCATACACGTTAACCTGTTGCAGGAAGTCCACCTGCGACAACACGCCCTCCACCTCGTGCGTGGACACGTTCTCGCCCTTCCATCTGCAGGGTTGGAGCCGGCGCTTGTGACCACGCCCCCGGGAAGGGGAGGCCCCGCCTCTTGCCCCCGCCCCGCCCCGCCCCTTTTGGGGATCAGGAAGCCCGGTCAGCCCCGCCCCCTCTAAAATCGAGAAGCCCCGCCTTCGCGTGGGAAGTCCTGACTCCAAGTTCCGCCCTCTTACGATAGGAAAGTCCCGCCTCTTCAGCCTGACTCCCTGTAGGATCTGAAAGCGTCCGTGGCCCCGCCCCAGCCCCGCCCCGAGAAACCCTGCCTCGGACCGGAAGGTGTCCCCGAGGCGGTCGCGGAAGTAGAGGAAGCCTTCGCGGTCCATGGCCAGTACGTCCCCGGTGTTGTAGTAAACGTCGCCCGATTGCCGTACGTTGCGCACCAGCTTCCGTTCCGACAGCTCTCGGGGGCCGCGGTAGCCCACGAAGGGTTGGTGGCTTAGCACCTTGGTCAGCAGCAGCCCCGGCTCCCCTGGGAGCAGGAGCAGGAACAAGAACCCCTGGAGCCCACCAGCCAAGCCCCCTGCTGGAGGTTTTCAACAACGGTGGACTCCATCACCCAGCACCCTGCCAAGGACAGACCCAAAGACACAGACAGGGAGATCCAGAGATGAGAGATTCAGAGACCCTGAGAGACTGCGACGAGCGGCACAGAAAATGAGAGAGAAGTATAGAGAAGGCGGTATCGGGGAGCCCATGAGAAGCAGGAACAGGATAACAAGGGATGGAAGACGGACAGACAAATGGCAGTGACCTTGCAAGGCCCTGGGAGAGGACACTAACAGAAGGTACAGGACAAGGGACCAATGGCTGGAATGCCGTCTTCCACAGAAAGCTCAAGAGAACAAATTAGATGGACACCCAGAGACCCAGTAAATCAGAGCAAGAGATCAAGGCAGGGGGATTGGACAGAGCCGAGAAGCTGAGGCAGAGGCCCCAGATGGTGGTAAGACAGGCCACTGGCTCAGGGTCCAGACGAAGGCTGCAGACCCCTCTGGTGAGCACCAACGTCAAGGTTTTGGGCAGCTCGTTCCAGCCAAGGAGAAGACTGAGGGTCGCCACCCCCGCCACCCAGGAAAGGCTCCTCAACCCCCATACCTAGCCCTACAGGGATGCAGAAGCCCTGATTGTCCCTCACAGGCTCTGCCGCCTCCATGTCGAACTGCACCAGCTCAAAGGGGGACAGCATCTGGGGTAGAGGGTGGGGTGTCGACATAGGTCCTGTGGGCTCACCCTCAGTCAGGGCAGCTGCACACCAGGCACCTGCACACTCACTCGAAGGAGGCAGCTCATCTTGCCCAGGGCCCCGCAGCGCCCCACGTAGTTGACTAAGCCCATGTTGCCTTCTGTGGAGCCGTAGACTTCCCAGATCCGAATAGGACCGAAGCGCTGCTGGAAGGTCTCCCACACATCAGCCCGGAGTCCATTGCCCATTGCCAGGCGGACTGTATGTGTCCGGTCCTCTGGTTGCTACAGGAATGTCCCCAGAAGGGTGAGGAGGAGGTGCTCTTGGGGCATGCCTTGGAACTTTTTTACCTAGAAGGGGTGTTATCCTGGGTCCTTGCCTTGGGAGTTACCTGGAAGGTGATGGGGGACCTCTACCTAAGGGATCTACCTGGGTTACTTAGATGAGAGTAGTTCCTGGAGTCTTTTAAATAGAGGGTTACCTGCAGGGGTGACCTGAGAGCTTTGCCTGGGGGACGTTACCAGAGGTGACTGGAGGCCTCATCTGGGGTCTCACCTAAGAGTAGTTACCTAGAACTTTAATTTAATGGAAATTTAATTTTAATTAATTAATTTTTAATGGAAATTCTCACGATAGGGGTAGGGGCTATTATCCCTGTTTTCCAAATGAGGACACTGAGGCTCAAGGTAACAGCTATCAAGGAAACCACTATTGGAAGCCTTGTCTGGAACTCATGATCTGGGGTTCTTGCATGAGGTGTTTTATCTGAGGGACTTGAGTTCAGTACTGAATCTTTACCTGAGATCTTTACCTGGGATATCATCTGGGATTTCATACTTGGGTGTTCACCATGGAGCCCTAATCGTAGAGCCTCACCTGGGGAGTGTTACACAAGTACCGCACGAGCTCGCCCACATACAGGATCACTGTCACGCCATGCTGCCGACAGTCATCCCAGAAGCAGGAAGTAGAGAACTTGGGGGCCAGAACACAAGTGGCTCCTGGGAGATGACAGGAGAGGGGGTTTCAGGTCATGCTTCCAAGTTGTTGTAAGAAGCTGCTTTTAGCACCTGTGTTCACCCACCCCCACACCCTGAAATACAGGACAATACTGAGTTCATCTTTGTGTCCTTGGCCCAGCCAGGACTGCTGTCACTAGAAGAGCATAGGCAGGCCTGGGTTCAAATCCTGTCTCCAGGATGCCTGGAAAGCTCCGTGCCTGTTATAAAGTGAGCAATGCTAAATAAGAGCTGTAAATATTAATTTTTTAATTTTTACTTTTGAGACAGAGTCTCACTCTGTTGCCCAGGCTGGAGTGCAGTGGTGCAATCTCCGCTCACTGCAACCTCTGCCTCCCGGGCTCAAGCGATTCTCTTGCCTCAGCCTTCTGAGTAGCTGGGATTACAGGGACCCGCCACCGCGGCTGGCTAATTTTTGTACTTTTTTTTAGTAGAGATGGGGTTTCACCATGTTGGCCAGGCTGGTCTTGACCTCCTGACCTTTCAGGTGATCCACGCGCCTCAGCCTCCAAAGTGCTGGGATTACAGGCATGAGCCACCACGCCCAGACACATTTTTAATTTTTATTTTTACTTGTCACTGACTCGAAGCTCAAATCACTCTTGATTACGATAAATGAATGCCCAGCTAAGCAGATGGGTGGGCAGGTGGATGGATATGGTGGATGGATGGAAAGATGAATGGATGGACAGTTAGAGTAGTGAGTGAGTGGATGGATGGGTGGACAGTTAGAGTAGTGAGTGAGTGGATGGATGGGTGGACAGTTAGAGTAGTGAGTGAGTGGATGGATGGGTGGACAGTTAGAGTAGTGAGTGAGTGGATGGATGGGTGGACAGTTAGAGTAGTGAGTGAGTGGATGGATGGGTGGACAGTTAGAGTAGTGAGTAGATGGATGGGTGGGTGGTGACATGCAGAGGCAGGGGGGTAGAAAGATGGATAGGTGGCCAGGCGAGGTAGCTCATGCCTGTAATCCCAGCACTTTGGGAGGCTGAGGTGGGCAGATCACGAGGTCAGGAGATCAAGACCATCCTGGCTAACATGGTGAAACCCTGTCTCTACTAAAAATACAAAAAATTAGCCGGGCATGGTGGTGGGCGCCTTTAGTCCCAGGTACTCGGGAGGCTGAGGCAGGAGAATGGCGTGAACCTGGGAGACGGAGCTTGCAGTGAGCCGAGATAGCGCCACTGCACTCCAGCCTGGGCGACAGAGCGAGACTCCGTCTCAAAAAAAAAAAAGAAAGAAAAAAAGAAAGATGGATAGGTGTAAGGATGGATACATGGGTGGGTGGATGAATGGATGAGTGAGGAAGTAGGTGAGTAGGTAGATGGGTGGGTTGGTGAATGTTTGTATGGATGTATTGATGTATGAACACATGGATTAATAAGATATAGGGGGCTGGGCATGGTGGCTCACGCCTGTTATCCCAACATTTTGGGAGGCTGAGGGGGGAGGATCACCTGAAAGATCAGGAGTTTGAGACCAGCCTAGCCAACATGGTGAAACCCCATCTCTACCAAAAAATGCAAAAATTAGCCAGACATGGTGGTGCACACCTGTAGTCCCAACTACTTGGGAGGCTGAGGTGGAAGAATCGCTTGAACCCAGGAGGGGGAGGCTGTAGTGAGCTGAGCTTACACCACTGCACTCCAGCCTGGGTGACAGAGTGAGACCCTGTCTCAAAAATAAAAGCAAAAAACTGAATCTAACAACACCTCTAGATAAAGTTTCCAATTTAACAAGAAATGCAGATGAAAGGGGAACAGAGACCTACAAGCAAATACAATGGGGAGACTGTTTAATTGTTAAAACAAAACAAAACAAAAAAACAGACAATTGGCTGGGCACAGTAGCTCACACCTGTAATCTCAGCACTTTGGGAGGCCAACGTGGTCAGATCACTTGAGGCCAGAAGTTCAAGACCAGACTGGCCAACAGGGCGAAACCCTGTCTTTACTAAAAATACAAAAAAATTAAGGCCGGGCGCGGTGGCTCACGCTTGTAATCCCAGCACTTAGGGAGGCCGAGGTGGGCGGATCACGAGGTCAGGAGATCGAGACCACGGTGAAACCCCATCTCTTCTAAAAATACAAAAAATTAGCCGGGCGTAGTGGTGGGCGCCTGTAGTCCCAGCTACTCGGAGAGGCTGAGGCAGGAGAATGGCGTGAACCCGGGAGGCGAAGCTTGCAGTGAGCCAAGATTGCGCCACTGCACTCCAGCCTGGGCGACAGAGCGAGACTCCGTCTCAAAAAAAAAAAAAAAAAAAAAATTAGCTGGGTATGGTGGTCCACACCTGTAATCACAGCTACTCAGGAGGATGAGGCATGAGAATCGTTTGAACCGGGGAGGCAGAGGTTGCAGTGAGCCAACCTCACATAACTGCACTCCAGCCTGGGTGACAAAGCAAGACTCTGTCTCTAAAAACAAAACCAAACCAAAACAGCCCATTGGAGAAATCTGAACATAGATGGACGTCATATGATATTAAGGGGTTACATCATATGATATTAATGTTGTTAGGTGTGATAATCACTTTGG
This sequence comes from Symphalangus syndactylus, assembly GCF_028878055.3. Taxonomy (NCBI): domain Eukaryota; kingdom Metazoa; phylum Chordata; class Mammalia; order Primates; family Hylobatidae; genus Symphalangus; species Symphalangus syndactylus. The sequence goes on along the minus strand of NC_072435.2, from coordinate 20,101,668 downwards.
TTACAGTTTCTTAAGTGCTTATATGTTAGAGATATGTACTGCAATATTTACAAGCATAAAGATACAGTGTCTAGGATTTGCTCTGATATATTCTAGAAAGAAATAGGGAAGTGGCTGGGCACGATGGCTCATGCCTGTAATCCCAGCACTTTGGGAGGCCGAGGCAGGTGGATCACCTGAGGTCAGGAGTTCGAGACCAGCCTGGCCATCATGGCAAAACCCTGTCTCTGCTAAAAATACAAAAGTTAGCTGGGTGTGGTGGCGCGTGCCTGTAATCCCAGCTATTCAGGAGGCTGAGGCAGAAAATTGATTGAACCCTGGGGGTGCGGAGGTTGCGGTGAGCCAAGATGGCGCCATTGCACTCCAGCCTGGGCGACAGAGCGAGACTGTCTCAAAAACAAACAAAACAGAAACAAGGAAGTACATATGAAATTAAACTGGCCCCAGGCGCGGTGGCTCACGCCTGTAATCCCAGCACTTTGGGAGGCTGAGGTGGGCGGATCCCCTGAGGTTGGGAGTTCGAGACAAGCCTGACCAACATGGAGAAACCCCGTCTCTACTAAAAACATAAAAAAAATTAGCCAGTCGTGAGGGCACATGCCTGTAATCCCAGCTACTTGGGAGGCTGAGGCAGGAGAATCGCTTGAACCCAGGAGGCAGAGGTTGCAGTGAGCTGAGATCGCGCCATTGCACTCCAGCCTGGGCAACAATAGTGAAACTCCAACTCAAAAAAAAAAAAAAAAATTGGCCGGGCACGGTAGTTCACACCTGTAATCCTAGCACTTTGGGAGGCCAAGGTGGGCAGATCACGAGGTCAGGAGTTCGAGACCAGCCTGGCCAACATGGTTAAACCCCGTCTCTACTAAAAATACAAAAGTTAGCCAGGCATGGTGGTGGGCGCCTGTAATAACAGCTACTAGGGAGGCTGAGGCAGGAGAATTGCTCACAAGTGCTCAGCACCATGCCTGGCTTTTTTTTTTTTTTTTTTTAACAGATGGACTCTCACTATGTTGCCCAGGCTGGTGATGAACTCCTGGGCTCAAGTGATCCTCCTGCCTTGGTACCCCAAAGTGCAGGGATTATAGGCATGAGGAACCACATCTGGACATGATAAAAAGTTTGAAAACAAAAAGAGGGCCGGGCGCGGTGGCTCACACTTGTAATCCCAGCACTTTGGGAGGCCGAGGCGGGCGGATCACGAGGTCAGGAGATCGAGACCACGGTGAAACCCCGTCTCTACTAAAAATACAAAAAAAATTAGCCAGGCATGGTGGCGGGCGCCTGTAGTCCCAGCTACTCGGAGAGGCTGAGGCAGGAGAATGGCGTGAACCTGGGAGGCGGAGCTTGCAGTGAGCGGAGATCGCGCCACTGCACTCCAGCCTGGGCGACAGAGCGAGACTCCGCCTCAAAAAAAAAAAACAAAAAGAGATCGGACGCAGTAGTTCACGTCTGTAATCCCAGCACTTTGGGAGGCTGAGGCAGGTGGATCACCTGTGGTCAGGAGTTCGAGACCAGCCTGGCCAACATGGTAAAACCCCATCTCTACTAAGAAAACAAACATTAGCCAGGTGTGGTGGCGCATGCCTGTAATCCCAGCTACTCAGGAGGCTCAGCCTCAGCAGAGAATTGCTTGAACCCGGGAGGCGGAGGTTGTGGTGATCTGAGATGGTGCCACTGCACTCCAGCCCGGGCGACAGAGCGAGACTCTGTCTCAAAAACAAACAAAAAAGAAACACAGAAGTACATGCAAATTAAACTGGCAACATGTTAACAATTATTGATGCTGGGTGAAGATACATGAGATGTCATCAAACTATTTTCACTTTTTTTTTTTTTGCAAGGGAGTTTCACTCTTTTTGCAACCCCTGCCTCCCAGGTTCAAGTGATTCTCCTGCCTCAGCCTCTCGAGTAGCTGGAAATACAGGCTCGCATCACCACGCCCAGCTAATTTTTTTTTTTTGAGACGGAGTCTTGCTCTGTCGCCCAGGCTGGAGTGCAGTGGCGCAATCTCGGCTCACTGCAAGCTCCGCCTCCCGGGTTCATGCCATTCTCCTGCCTCAGCCTCTCCGAGTAGCTGGGACTACAGGCACCCGCCACCACGCCCGGCTAATTTTTTGTATTTTTAGTAGAGACGGGGTTTCACCGTGGTCTCGATCTCCTGACCTCGTGATCCGCCCGCCTCAGCCTCCCAAAGTGGTGGGATTACAAGCGTGAGCCACCGCGCCCAGCCAAAGCCCAGCTAATTTTGTATTTTCAGTACAGACAGGGTTTTACCATGTTGGCCAGGCTGTTCTCGAACTCCTGACTTCAGGTGATCCACTGGCCTCAGCTTCCCAAAGTGCTGGGATTACAGGCGTGAGCCACCATGACCAGCTAATTTTTCTATTTTAAGTAGAGACAGATTTCACTATGTTGACCAGGCTTGTCTCGAACTCCTGAGCTCAGGTGATCCACCCACCTCATCCTCCCAAAGTGCTAGGATTACAGGCGTGAACCACCGGGCACGGCCTAAACTTTTCATAATTAAAAAAAAAAAAAAAATTTGGCCAGGCGCGGTGGCTCATGCCTGTAATCCCAGCACTTTGGGAGACTGAGGTGGGTGGATCACGAGGTCAGGTGTTGGAGACCAGCCTGGCCAACATGGTGAGACCCCATCTATACTAAAAATTCAAAAATTAGCCTGGCATGGTGTTGGGCACCTGTAATAACAGCTACTCGGGATGCTGAGGCAGGAGAATCGCTCACAAGTGCTCACCACTGTTGCGGGAAGTCAGGGACCCCTAACAGAGGGACCAGCTGGAGCCATCGCAGAGGAACATAAAACTGTGAAAATATCATGGACATTTATCACTTCCCAAATAATACTCTTATAATTTCTTACGCTTGTCTTACTTTAATCTCTTAATCCTGTTATCTTCATAAGCTGAGGATGTAGGTCACCTCAGGACCCTGTGATAATTGTGTTAACTGTACGAATTGATTGTAAAACATGTGTTTGAACAATGTGAAATCAGCGCACCTTGAAAAAGAACAGAATAAGAGCGATTTTAGGGAACAAGGGAAGACAGCCCTAAGGTCTGACTGCCTGTGGGGTTGGGCAAAAACAGCCATATTTTTCTTCTTGCAGAGAGCCTATAAATGGATGTGCAAGTAGGAGAGATATCGCTAAATTCTTTTCCTAGCAAGGAATATTAACATTAAGACCCTGGGAAAGGAATGCATTCCTGGGGGAGGTCTATAAACAGCTGCTCTGGGAATGTCTGTCCTATGCAGTTGAGATAAGGACTGAGATGCGCCCTGGTCTCCTGCAGTACCCTCAGGCTTACTAGGCTGGGGAAAAACCCCGCCCTGGTAAATTTGAGGTCAGACTGGTTCTCTGCTCTCGAACCCTGTTTTCTGTTGTTTAAGATGTTTATCAAGACAATATGTGCACCGCTGAACATAGACCCTTATCAGTTCTGCTTTTGCCCTTTGCCTTGTGATCTTTGTTGGACCCTGATCAGTAGTTCTGTTTTTTGCCCTTTGAAGCCTGTGATCTTTGTACCTACTCCCTGTTCTTGCAGCCCGTCCCCTTTTGAAATCCTTAATAAAATTTGCTGGCTTTGAGGCTCAGGTGGGCATCATGGTCCTACCGATATGTGATGTCACCCCCGGAGGCCCAGCTGTAAAATTCCTCTCTTTGTACTCTTTCTCTTTATTTCTCAGCTGGCTGATGCTTATGGAAAATAGAAAGAACCTACATTGAGGCTGGGAATGGTGGCTCACGCCTGTAATCCCAGCACTTTGGGAGGCCGAGGCAGGTGGATCACGAGGTCAGGAGATTGAGACCATCCTGGCTAAATGTGAAACCCCATCTCTACTAAAAATACAAAAACTTAGCCGGGCGTGGTGGAGGGCGCCTGTAGTCCCAGCTACTTGGGAGGCTGAGGCAGGAGAATGGCATGAACCTGGGAGGCGGAGCTTGCAGTGAGCCGAGATGGCGCCACTGCACTCCAGCCTGGGCAACAGAGCAAGACTCCATCTCAAAAAAAAAAAAAAAAAAAAAAAAACTACTTTGAAATATTCGGGGCAGGTTCCCCCGATACCACCATGCCTGGCTTTTAAAAATTTTTTTTTAACAGATGGCCTCTCACTATGTTGCCTACACTGGTGTTGAACTCCTGGGCTCAAGTGATCCTCCTGCCTTTGCACCCAAAGTGCAGGGATTATAGGCATGAGCAACCACACCTGGCCATGATAAAAGTTGGAAAACACAAAAAGGCCAGGTGTGGTGGCTCACACCTGTAATCTCAGCGCTTTGGGAGGCAAAAGCGGGCAGATCACAAGGTCAGGAGTTTGAGACCAGCCCGACCAACATGGTGAAACCTTGTCTCTAGTAAAAATACAAAAATTAGCTGGGCGTGTTGGTGCGTGCCTGTAATCCCAGCTACTCAGGAGGCTGAGGCAGGAGAATCGCTTGAACCCAGAAGGTGGAGGTTGCAGTGAGCCAAGATCGTGCCACTGCACTCCAGCCTGGGTGACAGAGCGAGACTCTGTCTCAAAAAAAAAAAAAAAAAAAGAGAGAGAGAAAAATAGCCAGGCGCAGTGGCTCACACCTGTAATCTCAGCACTTTGGGAGGCCAAGGCAGGTGGATCACGAGGTCAGGGGTTCAAGACCAGCCTGGCCAAGATGGTGAAATCCCATCTGTACTAAAAGTACAAAATTTAGCCAGGCATGGTGGTGGGCGCCTGTAATCCCAGTTACTCGGGAGGCTGAGGCAGGAGAACTGCTTGAACCCAGGAGGCAGAGGTTGCAGTGAGCCAAGATCATGCCACTGCACTCCAGCCTGGGCGACAAAGCAAGACTCTGTCTCGAAAAAAAAATAAAAAATTAAAATTAAAATTAAAAAAAGAGAAAACAAAAAGAACAAGCTATGGAGAGGTCCCTGTCTAGATTCTGAATCAAGAGTCCAGAGAGACAGCCCTGTGGAGTGCTTGGGAGCATTCCTACTCCAGCTGCCCTTGGGGCCATGTCACAAATCTGGGCCAGCATCCCCATCATCTCCTGAGGACCACACCTTCCTTGCATGCCTGTGACCATCACTCATATCAGGTCTTGTCACCTCCTGACCAAAGCACGGCCATTAGGGACTGTGTGGGTGTCCAAGCTTCTGTCCATGTGGCCCTGGTACTCACTGGTGGGTGTCCCTTCTCAAAAGTGAGAACACAGGGTGCTGGGTAACCTATGGTGTCTTTTTGCCTTGACAGCCCCACCCTGACACTTACTCCAGTGGTCCTGTAGATTGGAGGGATCCTCAGAAGTGGGCTTACCGAGATCTAAGCAGCCGAGGATCCCAACGACAAGTCCCATCACGTGGTACAGAGGCAGGACCGTGTAAAGCACATCATCAGCTGTGGCCCCAGATAAGGACAGCATCTTGCTCATCTGCAGTACCCGCTCATGCGTGAGGATGGCTGGCTTCGGGAGGCCTTGGGATGAAGGCATGGCAAGGGCAGGGTGGTGACATGATAGCACAGAGAGGAGCCTGACCAGAGGGACAGATCTCCAACAGCCAGGCCTACATTGGGGTTTGAGGCTCTCAGACAACAGTCAAGTATAGGGATTTGTGGTTGGGTTCACAGGCTGAATTTGGACTGAGTGTAATATGTCAAGATCAAAGGTTTCAGTGGCTGTTTACTGGACACAGGAAGAATTCCGGCATTGACCTCTCAAATTACACTAGGGGTCAGAGTTCAGGCCAAATGTCAAAATCAAGTCTGGGAGCAGTGGCTCACGCCTGTAATCCCAGCATTTTGGGAGGCTGAGTTGGGCAGATTACCTGAGGTCAGGGGTTAGAGACCAGCCTGGCCAACTTGGGGAAACCCTGTCTCTACCAAAAATACAAAAATTAGCCAGGCATGGTGGTGTGTGCCTGTAATCCCAGCTACTCAGGAGGCTGAGGCAAGAGAATTGCTTGAATCCAGGAGGTGGAGGTTGCAGTGAGCCGAGATTGCACCACTGCACTCCAGCCTAGGTGACAGAGCGAGACTCTGTCTCAAAAAAAAAAAAAAAAAAAACAGCCAAACAAACAAAAAACAAATGTCAAAATCAGAGGGTAAAGTGGTTTCAGAGGTCAACACTGAGGCACAAGTCAAGTGTGGCGTCAGGTCAGCCTGAGAGTTCAGAGGCTGGTGCTAGGGCTAATGGGCACCCTCACCAGTGGTCCCCGAGGTATAGATGAAGAGGGCAGGGCTTCTCCATGTGATCCCAGCACGCAGGTCAGCAGGCACTGGGTGGGAGGGTGCCGCATCCAGGGCAGCCCCCAGAGCCCCCACCCCTGGTGTAGGGGAGGTATGGCTGAGGTAGAAGCAGCGGATGTTCTCAGCCTGCAGCTTGGGAAGGATCTCCTCCAGGCTCTCCCGGAGGTCTGCAGAGATGGGTCAGAGGAGAAACAGAGGCAAGGCTCACCTTTGAGGTTGCGAGGTGGGATCTGAGACCCACAGATGCAGGCAGAGGAGCAGCTAGTAGAGAAAAGCATCCATGTTGTTTGGTAAAGAATCCCACCGTTAGTATTTTTGGTCAAATTGTGGGAAAATTAAACTCTGGTGGCCTGAGAACTACTTTCCGCTCATAAGTCTTGATTATAATTGCCTGTGAAAGTAGGCAGGTGGGGACCAAGGGCCTCTGCCAGTCCCACCAGGACCCCTGTCCTACAGTCCCTGCCCTTGCCCCCTTCCATTCTCCACTGGCTCCAAGACCCTCACCTGGGTCCACCACCAGCACTCGGGCTCCAGAGCTCAGCACAGACTGCACCAGGGGCATCCCCCGGCCATGCGGGTTGATCCAGGCTGTTGGGCAGCCCAGCTTGGCCAGCCCCAGCCACATACACAGGGCTGGAACGGCCTGGGAAGCCAGCACCAGGAGGGCAGTAGGCTCCCCGGCACACAGGCTCGCAGGGCCACCCAGCTCAGCCTTCAGGGCCCATGCCGCCTGGCAGGCCCGGGCATCCAGCTCACCAAAGGTGACTGAGCCAGCCCCAGGCCCTGTCCACACCAAGAGTGCCCTGCCAGGCTGCGCTCGTGCTCGCCGCTCGAAGGCATCTACAAAGGTGTCAGGCGGCTGCCGGCTCAAGCATCCCCTAATCTTCAGGCCCAGGTGGAGGATCTTGGCCAAGAAGATCACATCAGCCGGCAGCCAGCGTAATCCTGGGGGCGGCCGTGCTGGCAGGAGGGTTAGTGCCAAGGCCGCCGCTGCCAGGCTCAGCCCATGGGGCACCCAGGGGCTGAGCCAGGGCCGTGCCAACATGGCCAGCCCAAGTAGCACGCAACATGTGGGATCCCCCAGGAGCCAGCGCAGGGTCAAGGCCATAGCCACAGGCCACACTGGCTGCCCCAGGCCCCAGAGCAGGAGCAGCAGCAGCAGCAGCAAGGCCAACCGTCGCCTGACACCCATGGTACCAGCTCCTCCCTAGGAGCAGCAGCTGTGGAATGTTCAGGCTCACCTCTGGCCCCTCAGAGTAGCCCAATGGCTCCTCCCCAGGGGTGGTGGCCCTGGAATTCCTGACAGTGGCTGGTCCTTTCCCCAGGACTTTGCCCCCAGCCCTTCTCCTCTACATGTTTGTTTGCTCTGCCTGGTCTTGTGTGTGGGTCCAGCCCCTCTCTGCCTGGCACTAACCCTTTCCATCACTGGCCTCTGGGTTCCCAGGTCTCTGCCCCTTGGGCACCACCACTAGCCTCCTTCCTTCTGTCCTGCTTGCCCCATCCACCCTCCAGGGCTGGCATCTAACTCCCTTGCCTCCCCTCCCATCCCTGCTGTGTACCAGACACTCAGAGCACAGAAATCCCTGCCTTTGGGAACACTCCAATCAGGCCAAACAGAAAAGCAACAGGACAGCAAGGTGGACCTCACTGGGAGGTCCTCCTGTGACACCCACGTAAACCCTGAGGAGAGGGGCTCAGCCAGGCTAAGCCCCTTGTCCCATGATCCAAGGAATCGTAGCCTCCTGCCAGGCGCACAGCAAGTGCTCAGTAAATACAGGAACACTTGCATCACCTGGATTCAAACCCAGTTCTGCCCCCGACCCATGTGCTTGCTCTGACTCTCTGCTCCACCTCTGGCTTTGATGACGATGGAGTCCTGGGGTTCAGGAGATTGAAGTCAGCCCATGATGCACACAGTTGGATCATCAAAGCCCTGGCCTCTCACCTTGAGGAGGCAGTCTCAGAAGGTGAACCCAGAGGGGCTGCCATTGGCCTACGAGCCTGGCAGGTCAGGCTGGGGTAAGGCCTGAGGCCTGAGGCCACACCCCACTCCACCAGCTCCAAATCCTTACGGCAGGGCACCTAGGCTAGGAGCCACTATTGTGCTGAAAAGGAGAGGGGCAAAGAGTGGCTGCTCTCTCCGCTGGATGCAGGGGCCTGGGACACTGGCTGGCCACTAGGGGTGGTGTCCCCAACCGCCCAGCAGTCAGCCCCAGGATCCCACCCCTCACTGTTTCCTGCCCCCAACACAGCCATCGGAGCCCTCCTTGAACTTTGCCCCCAGCACCAAGGGCAGATATATGGGGGCTCATATACCCTCAGTGCAACCTGGCCCCAAAGATCCCCCTGGGCTCCCCACAAGTAAGGTGCTCAGCCACCTACGTCAGGGTCGCGGAGAGGAAGTCTTAAGTCCAAAAGGCCCTTAGAGCATCGCTGGAAGATCTATGGGAGGGGCCTCAAAGGTCGTGGACAGCAGCAACCAGGAGTCTGATGGGGCTTTCATGTGGCTTCCCTCTCGGAGACCCACCTCAGATGTGGCCTGCCTATCCTACTCCCCAGAAGACTGAGGGATCCAAGAGAACCAAGTGCCGGTTATATATGCAGCCCACCTTAGCCCCCACAGAATAGAGGTCCTACATGACAAAGTGGACCATCCTGCTCCTGCCCAGGACAGCCTGTGGGCTGCATGGATGCCACCCAAGAACAGGGACGCTGAGCCCTGACACCCACAGCTTGTCTATGAGGGCAAGGCACGCACTGAGCCAGGTGCTCACAGCTTCGTGGTTTAGGCCCCATGGCCTACAGTCCTTTATTAGAGAGTCCCGAGGCCCAGCCCCCGTATATGATGGGTCCACTTGAGTCTCCTTAGGCGCCCCATGAGGCAATAATAGCTTGGGTAGGGAGCTAGGGACCTTGCCCAGCCTGACCCTGGGGCAGGCGAGCGGCCCCCCAGCCCCCACCCCCACCCCAGGAGAGGGCGGGGTGAGAACCGGAGTCAAATCTTGGGCCGGGTCCAAGCGCCTGAGCGCCCGGTTTACGCAGGAAATGGTCTAGTTCTCAGAAGTGGTCTAACCAGCCCCAGCCCGGCACCACCTGGAGGGTTCCAGTACATGGAGGAGAGGAGTAAGGCGGACTTAGGCCCTGGTATGGAGAAAGGGTGAAGGGAGAGAGGGGACCTGCGCTCAGGAGGGAGCGTGGTCTAGTGGCGGGAACCACGGGTCCCGCAGCGGGCGTGGCCACGGCCCAGTCCCATCAGGGCGCAGGGTGCGCGGCCAGGTGGCGCTCCAGCAGCGCGCGGTGCGAGAAGACCTTGCCGCAGGCGGGGCAGGGCGCGCGCTCGGGCCGGTGAGTGCGCATGTGCACGTTGAGCGAGCTCTTCTGCGTGAAGCGCTTGGCGCAGACGGCGCACTGGAAGGCGCGCACGCCGGTGTGCGTGACCATGTGTTTGAGCAGGTAGTCGCGTAGAGAGAAGGATCGCCAGCACACGGCGCACTGGTGCGGCTTCTCCCCTGCGGACGACAGGGCGGGCCGCGAACGCAAGTCAGACTCTACAGCTCCCCGCCCCCACCCCACCCCCACCCTGGGCGCCTGGACCTAGCAGGGGCTCCCCTCCCCTCCCGAACCACCACCCCGGGATCCCTTGCCTATCAGGGAACACTCCTCTCACTATGGGATCTTCCTGCCCAGCAGGGACACCCCCTCCTCTCCAGGACCTCCCTTCACATTGGGACTTTCCTGCCCAACAGGGACCCTCATACACTGTGAGGTACCTCTCTCCCATCCCTTCCTGGCAGGGACCCCCTTTCTGTTATCCTGGGATACCACTGTCTGACAGGGCACCCCTAAATCCGGCAAGCACCCTGTCTGCAGGGAACCCAGCCTGTCTGGAACATCTGTTGCCCATCTGGACTGCCCACTGGGATCTCCCTCTACCCTCAGGGACCCTCCCCCTCAACCCCTACCCACCCGGCACAGGGAGACACTCGGACCTGGCCCCCTCGCCCATGCCCATAGAGTCTCCTAAACTCAGTCTGACAAGGCCAGTGCCCTTTCATAAGGAGGGACCTGGGCACATCTGCCACCTTCCTGCAGGAACCCCCAGTTGCCCAGAACCCCTGCCCACTGGCCACTATAACGTCCTTGGTGTGATAGAGAGAGCTCCTCATTCTGGGTTAGGGGAGGGGAGGCAGGCTGAGTCCCCCCCTAGATTCATCAGGTGTTAACAAAATGCCTATCTCAGCCAGGCGTGGTGACTCACACCTGTAATCCCAGCACTTTGGAAGGCCAAGGCGGGCAGATCGCTTGAGGCAGGAGTTCGAGACCAGACTGACCAACATGGCGAAACCCCATCTCTACTAAAAATACAAAAAATTAGCCGGGTGTGGTGGTGCATGCCTGTAATCCCAGCTACTTGGGAGGCTGAGGCACAAGAATCACTTGAACCCAGGAGGCAGAGGTTGCAGTGAGCCGAGATCACACCACTGCACTCCAGCCTGGGCAACAGAGTGAGACTCAGTCTCAAAAAAAAAAGCCTGTCTCACTGGCAGGGGACTGAAAGGCAGTGCCTGCCAGAGGGTACCCCAGACTAATCAGGCCCAGGCATCTGGCTCAGATCACACTTCACACAGCCAGCACTACCTTGGGGCCTCTGGCAGTTCCCTGGCGACTAATCACCCAACTCCCTTATTCCCAGGCCCCTGGCTTCTCCCAGGGCAGCCAGAGGTGACTTTAAACTGACATCTCAGTCACTCCCCAGCTTAGAACACCATGGCTTCCCCACCACTCACAGTCAAATCCCAAGTTCCAGCCCCTGCAGAAACCCCCCTCACTATCACTGTGGCCTTCCAGCCAGATTTTTGCTTTTTCTGACAATGCTCAGCAGGCTTCTGCTTTCCATTCCTTTGTCCTCCATCTCAGCCCCCAGGGAGCACCATCCTCCCACTCTTTACCTCTCCTGCAGCACTGCAGAGCCGCCTCCCTGACACAGCCAAGGTCTGAGGGAACCTCCCCACAGCTTTTCGGGGTCCTCTGCAGCTGTGGAGTCCCCACACTGTACCTGTTTTCCTACTCCTGCCCCAGTCTCAGGAGTTCCTGGTGCCTTCATCCCACCACCTCTGAGGGCTTTCTACCCCTGGGCCTGTAAACCCATCCTCCCTTGCTGCCAGCCCATCCCTTGGGCTGGCACTTGGGACTGCTGGAAACCAGAGAGACACAGAAGCCTCCCAGGAGCATAGTTTCCCAACCTGCCAGGACCCCCTGCCAAGGCTCCGTCCCCATCACGTGCATCCTAGGCTGCTCAAGGTTCCACCATCACCCTTCCAAAGGCCAGGACAGGCTCCTGCTTCCCAACCCAGCCTCAGGATCCCCCTCCACAGAAGCCAGTGCCTGCTGCTCCACAGAGCGGGGCTTTCTCCTCCCCCACATACCTTGCACTTGGGGGAAGGCTCAGTTTCCAGGCCCCCTGCTACCCAAAAGTAACAGAACAGTGCCAGTGCCCTGTAACTAGTGCTCAATGCCCCCTCAGGTTTAACTCTCCAATGAGAGATTGCTCCCTCTCCTCTCCCGCCCTGGCTCACCCGAGTGGATGAACATGTGCTTGGTGTAGTTTTTCCGGGAGCTGAACGTCTTGCGACAGTGGCTGCACTCATAGGTAGGTGGCTCAGCACCTGGGGTGCGAGCAGGGGTGCCTGAGGGGGCCGTGGTGGGAGCAGCAGAGGGAGCTGGGGCCTCCCCCAGCTGGGTACTGGGGGCTGCCTCGGGCTGGAGTGTGGGGTAGAAGGCGGGTGGGGGCGCAGGGGCTGGCCCCGATGGTGCTGAAGGGGGTGGTGCGGGTGGCCCAGGGGCACCCAAGTGAAAGGGGAAGAGTGCAACGGGCGGCCCTGTGGTCTTCACACCAGGCGGGCGGGGTCCAGACAGTATGCCATCAGGCTGGACAGGGGTCTCAGTGGGACAGCCTTCGGGGACAGCGCCATCCTCGTCATGCCAAGTGGATACATAGCTGTCTGGAAATACGTCCTCAGCTGCCCCAGCTCCCCGAAGAAAATCCCTCCCAGCACCACTGTAGTCAGCGAGGCCAGTGGGTGCAGGGGGCTCCTCGCACGCGCTGTCAGCAGCAGCAGTGAGGAAGCCGGCAGCACAGTCTGGGAAGGAAGGAGGTGCCTGGCCCTCGCCTGGGCCGCCACCTTCGCCGTCCTCACCATCGGTCTCATCGTCACTTTCCTCGTCATCCTCGTCACCTCGGTCGTCAGGGGCTGCGGACAGTGAGGGGTCAGCATCAGGCCCCTCAGCCTTGGCAGGTGTTGGGGGCGCAGGCAGCTGCAAACGCGCGGGCTGGCGCTGCTTACGGCTGTGTGCAGCACCGGGGTGCCCCGGGGGACGTGCAGCCAGCAGGTGGCGCAGGCGGTGACGCAGCTGCGCAGGTGCGAGTGGCGGGGGCACAGGGGTGGGCAGAGGGGCTGGCGCAGAGGTGCCCGGGGCTCGAGCGCGGGCGATAATCTGCGTGCATTCGTCGATAACTGTCTGTATGCGAAGCACCGACGCGGCCGTGAGCACCTGCAGAGCTTCACCCTGCGCCACAACGAGCGAACCGCTGTACAGGAACTCGACCAGCTGTCGCACCGTTTGTGCGGGCACCACCGGAGGTACACGGATCTCAGAGTGGCCCAGCAGCAGCTTGTCTTGAAAGAAGGGCGAGCCGGCCGCCAGCACGCAGCGGTGGGCACGCAGCGAAGCTTCACGAATGCGCACAGTCACATCACAGAAGTGCCCCCCCAGCCTCTGCCCATTGAGGGTCTCAAGCAGAGATCGTGAGAAGTTCTGCAGGTGTATGTGGTGCACAGCCTCTGCAGCCGCCATCTGCACAGAACAAGAGGAGGGCAGGGAGAGGTCAACTGAGGACCCCCATCTGTCCCAACGTCCCTGTCACCTCACCCCTTGTTGCAAGACAGGGCTCAAGAGTGCACCACACTCCAAGGCGCGCTAACCCATCCTTCCCCAGCTGCCCTTCACAGTCCCCATTCCCAACACAGGACACTCCAGCACTCCCTCCTCCCCCCACCTCAGACCCGGCCAGGCGGTCAACAGCCCCCCATTAACACTGCAAACCCTAGCACACCCCTAGGAGAGGGTGTTGGCCTCGCTCACTGCCCCAAAAAAGGTTCAGGCCTTGGCCTACTCTTGTTGACTCACCCACCCCACCCCAACTCCAATAACCCTAAGCCTCCCCATGTGCCCCTCCAAGAGGGCAGCCCTGTGTGTAGAAGAGGCCAGGGACCCCCATCCCAACTGGCTAACCTGCCTCACCCTGAGCAGACCTTGCTCTCTACCCTGCTAGCTTCCACTCCTCCTCCACCCCTGCTGGCAGCTCCTTTTGGTTTCCTTTAGCCACATCCCCCCAGTATGACACCCTGTGCATAGGCAGGATTGCTGCCTCTGAACCAGGTCACCCTAACTAGTATATACAGAGGCTTTCGCAGGAGTGGGATGGCATGACTTGCTTCCTGGGCAGAGTGGTTCTGGGTGTGCCTAGTCACTAAGGGCTGAGGGTAAAAGGTTGGGCATTACCTTGGGAGATGCCCCAGGGAAACCAGTACATGGTCCCTGGCAGCCCCTAGCATAGCAAGCAGGGAGGTGGCTCCCGCAGCCCCAGCTTCTTGCCATCTCGATGGGGACTGTGGGGCCCAGGGTGTGGGTGTGGCACAGAGGGGAAGTGTGGAATGAGCAGGGGTGTGTGACTGGATAGGTGCGCATGGAGCAAGCGGGGACACGGCCCAACATCAGACACCAGAAAGGGGAGGGGTAGTCCCCAGAGGACCCTGGAATCTGAGGAGTTCTGCTACTCCATCCATCAAGCAGGTAAACCGTGATCCTTCGGCCTGTTTCCCCTTCTTTCAAACAAGGGATGAGATACTCGGCTCATCCCGCACCCAGACTGCACACACCTCCAGTCTAAGGGAGGAGGGTAGGAGCTCTGGGCTCTGACATCCGTATAGGCTCCACCAGCCTGTCTCTCCCTTGGAGTCACAAAGCCCCAGAGTGGGCTCGGCTTGATGCTACCCCTACACCCTCGGGCTCTACTGGGGTCTCAAGATTCAACCCCTCCGGCTCCTTATGCCCAACCCGCCGTCCCTTTGCTCAGCCAGACGCCTCCGTTTCTTGCATGCCCCATATCTGACCCTCAGACCACTTCGAGCACCTCCACTGCCCCGTTCCCGCTGTCCTGGACGGATGAAGAAACCTGGCTGGTGTCTCCGCGCCCCTCGCCTCCCCTTCTGTTCCCCACACGGCAGCCAGAGGGAGCTTTTCCAGACTACAGATCCGGATACACCACCCCGCTGCCCGGCCCCGTTCTGAGCCTTCTGTGCAATGCCTCAAAAAAGCCAGGCCTGTGCCCGCGCAAAGGCTAACTCAGCAAGCAGCACCCGCCCCATCTGTATTCACCTAGCACCTGAAAGGCTTGTAATCTGTGTCCGGCCGACGGGGACGGAAACTTGCGCATCAACCCGAGAGACCTTCCCTTCCCTTCCCGCCCCGCCCCGCCCCGCGGCGGGCTCCATTCCTCAGTCCCGACGCCGCAAGGCCGGCCTGGACACTTCAGAACAAAGGCCTGCCCTCGAGACCCGGCGCCCAGGCCAGCTTCCCAGGTCCGGCGCCGCACACTCCCGCCACGCCTTCGCCGCGCCGTGTACTTTACCCCGAGCGCGTTCTCCCATACTCTGCTCCATTGCCCGCGCCCTACCCTACGCCCAAAGCACCCCTCTGACCCGCCGCGGCCACCCCGCACTCTGGCCCGCGCCGTACCCCGGTCATGCAGCGCCCCCTCGCGTTCGCAGCGTGCGCTTCTAGCGGAGCGCAGGTGCCCCTCCCCTGGCACGTCCCAGCCTCCTCGCCCGCCCTGCGGCAGGGGGATGCCCATTCGACCCCACCTCCGACTCCTGTTCAGGCACCAGGATCTGCCGTGGCCGCCGCCTCCTCACCGACTACAAGGCCGCACTTCCGGGCCGTTACGCCGCCGGAACGGAAGCCTGCGGTCGCGGCGGCGCAGGGGAAACCCTAGGCCGAAGCACGTTTCCGGTATTTTTATGGCGATCAGCTCCCGCCAGTCCGCACTCCGGCTCTCCTGTTAGTCGGAACCAAAGTCGAAGAGGCTAGGGCTGCCGCGTCGCGAGGACTCTCCGGACAGCAGCACTCTTCCGGCGTCGCCCCGGAGATCAGGGGTGTGGCGGACCTGCGCGATCAATCCGCAGACGCCCTGTAATGCAGAATGGGAAGGCAGTTCCCGGCCCAAGTCCCCAACCTGTTCTGGCCAGTTTAAACCCCACTGCGAACCGGGGAAGTGGCCTTATTCCTGTGACACGGGTGAGACCTGAAGTAGGTCTCGGTCCCTGGCCGCCAGGAGGCGCAGGCAAGCTACCACTACTGCAGACGCTCCAGGCCCGCCCGCTGTGGGTGGGATTGGGGAGAGGACCGCATCTCGGCCTTGGCACCTTCTACTACAACGCAGACAGGAACAGACAACTGCCTCACCCTGCTCTGGGCCTCCCCTGAGCTAGACCCTGTGAGATTCTGGGACATTGCAAGTCAATCTGGTATGGGGGACAGAATTCTGAAAATGGCCCCCTCCAAGATTCCGTGCCCAAATCCCCAGAACCTGTAAATATTATTATCTCACCTATGAATAGTTACACTACATGGTGAAAGGGTTTTTGCAGACATAATTAAGGTTACTCATTAGCTGATCTTAAAATAGGATATGATTCTGGATTATTTTGGTAGGTCCAAGGTATCATAAGGCTCCTTAAAGGGAGAAGAGGAAGGTGGAGAAACTTGAAGTAGGAAAAGGGTTCCAGAGGCTTTGAAGGTAGAGAGGTCCATGAGAGGGAATGCAACAGGACAGGTGTCATGCTGAGAATCTGAGAAGAGCTGCAACAACAGCCAGCAAGAAAACAGACCTCATGGCCCGGCGCAGTGGCTCACGCCTGTAATCCCAGCACTTTGGGAGGCCGAGGCGGGTGGATCACGAGGTCAGGAGATCGAGACCATTCTGGCTAACACAGTGAAACCTCATCTCTACTAAAAATACAGAAAATTAGCCAGGCGTTGTGGTGGGCGCCTGTAGTCCCAGCTACTCGGGAGGCTGAGGCAGGAGACTGGCATGAACCCGGGAGGCGGAGCTTGAAGTGAGCTGAGATCGCGCCACTGCACTCCAGCCTGGGCGACAGAACGAGACTTCATCTCAAAAAAAAAAAAAAAGACCGGGCGCGGTGGCTCACGCCTGTAATCCCAACACTTTGGGAGGCCGAGGCGGGCGGATCACGAGGTCAGGAGATCGAGACCATCCTGGCTAACACGGTGAAACCCCGTCTCTACTAAAAATACAAAAAATAATTGGCCGAGCGCAGTGGCGGGCGCCTGTAGTCCCAGTTACTCAGGAGGCTGAGGCAGGAGAATGGCGTGAACCCGGGAGGCGGAGCTTGCAGTGAGCCAAGATAGCGCCACTGCAGTCCGGCCTGGGCTTTTTTTTTTGACACTCCGTCTCAAAAAAAGAAAAGAAAACAGACCTCAGCCCTAGAAGTGCGTGGAGTTAGATTCTGTCCACAACCTGAATGAGCTTGGAAGTAAATTTTTCCCCAGAGCCTCCAGATAGCAGCTCAGTCCATACCACACCTTGATTTTAGCCTTTATGAGACCCACAGAAGACCTACTTGGGCTTCTGACCTATGGAATGGTGAGCTAATAAATGGATATTGTTTTAACCTATGGAGTTTCTGGTGATTTGTTATAGTAACGATAGAAAACAAATACATCTGGTGAGACCCAGGGCCTCCACACAGTGAGAGTCCAGTAAATGCCACTATTTGTTTCCCATCTGATGAACCCATTCCTCACATTTCCCTCACTGAAAGCTTTATTTCTGTGCCTTCCCAGCTTTTACCAGGCCCCTTCGTGATCTCATTCCTCAGGGAGCAGTTCTCACTTCCCCTATCCCAGAGGACAGAGGGACTCGGGAGTGAAAGAGGGAACCAACTGTCCAAACGCATGACTAGAACAAAGCCTCCAGAAGACAGACAAGGTCAGGATGCCTGTCCTTCACCCAGGACAGCTACTGGGTGCTTGTGTTGTAGATGTGGTATTTGGAGGTCAGGGGGAGGAAGATATGTGCCAGGTGGGAAACCTCATCAAAACACAAGTCTAGGCTGGGCGCAGTGGCTCACACCTATAATCCCAGCACTTTGGGAGGCTGAGGCAGGTAGATCACCTGATGTCAGGAGTTTGAGACCAGCCTGGCCAACATGGTGAAACCCCGTCTCTACTTTTTTTTTTTTTTTCTGAGACAAAGTCTCGCTCTTGTTCCCCAGGCTGGAGCGCAATGGCACGATCTTGGCTCACTGCAGCCTCCGCCTCACAGGTTCAAGCGATTCTCCTACCTCAGCCTCCTGAGTAGCTGGGATTACAGGCGCCTACCACCATGCCCCGCTAATTTTTGTATTTTTAGTAGAGACAGGGTTTAGCCATGTTCGCCAGGCTGGTCTCAAACTCCTGACCTCAGGTGATCCCCCCGCCTCAGCCTCCTAAAGTGCTGGGATTACAGGCATGAGCCACTGTGCCTGGCCCGTCTCTACTAAAAATACAAAAAATTAGCTGGGCGTGGTGGCAGGCGCCCATAATCCGAGCTACTTGGGAGGTGGAGGCAGGAGAATCTCTTGAACCCGGGAGGCAGAGGTTATAGTGAGCTGAGATCGTACCATTGCACTCCAGCCTGGGCAACAAGAGTGAAAATCCGTCTCAAAACAAAACAACAACAAAAAACACACAAATCTAATAACCTGACATCATCGTCTTTGTTCAGACTCAAACGATGGCCTGCTGGACCCACTGGGTCTGCTTTCACTGGGTTGAGTTTTGGGAAGAGCATAAGGGTAGGTGGGAAAGCGTGCATGAGGCCTCTGAGGAGGGAGGACGGCCCTCCCTTGGGCAAGACAAATGAGTGAACCTTTGGCTGAGTGGCAGGATTGCAGCGTGTTGAGCGGGGGAAGCCATGTCCCATTAGCCCTATTAGCCTGTTTAAGGGGCTGGAGGGAAGACAGTGCACCTAGTGGGGTGGCAAACTCAGGAGTCCTAGCAGGAAACAATAGCTGCCCTGACAGCAGTGAAGGGCAAAAAGGGACAGATTCAGGGTAGGAAGGAGAGGACACGGGTGGCTTTAGAGAAAGTCTCAGCCACAAGGGATGGGGCCTGGAGGATTAGGGCAAGATAGGGGTGGAAGACACTGCCCAAGGGCTAGGATGAACACAGGAAGGAGAAAACCAAACCCTGACCTCTCTCAAGCAGCCAAGGGAGGTGAGAGCTGCAGCCTCAAGGGTTATTTTCCTTTTCTCTCTAAAGATCTTTTCACAAGGCTGGGCATGGTGGCGTCTGTAGTCTCATAATTTCAGCACTTTGGGAGGCTTAGGCAGGTGGATCACCTGAGGTCAGGAGTTCGAAACCACCCTGGCCAACATGGTGAAATCCTGTCTCTACTAAAAATACAAAAATTGGGGCCAGGCGCGGTGGCTCACGCTTGTAATCCCAGCACTTTGGGAGGCCGAGGCGGGTGGATCACGAGGTGAGGAGATTGAGACCATGGTGAAACCCTGTCTCTACTAAAAAAATACAAAAAATTAGCCGGGCGTGGTGGCGGGTACCTGTAGTCCCAGCTACTCGGAGAGGCTGAGGCAGGAGAATGGCGGGAACCCGGGAGGCGGAGCTTGCAGTGAGCTGAGATTGTGCCACTGCACTCCAGCCTGGGCGACAGAGCGAGACTCCGTCTCAAAAAAAAAAAAAAAAAATTGGCCGAGCGCAGTGGCTCATGCCTGTAATCCCAGCACTTTGGGAGGCCGAGACAGGTGGATCACCTGAGGTCAGGAGTTTGAGACCAGCCTGGCCAATATGGTGAAACCCCATCTCTAGCTGGGCATGGTGGCGGGCACCTGTAATCCCAACTACTCTGGAGGCTGAGGCAGGAGAATAGCTTGAACCCGGGAGGCAGAGGTTGCAGTGAGCCGAAATCGTGTCATTGCCCTCCAGCCTGGGTGACAAGAGCAAGACTCCATCTTTAAAAAATATATATATATACAAAAATTAGCTGGGCGTGGTGGCGGGTGCCTGTAGTCCCAGCTACTTGGGAGGCTAAAGCAGGAGAATTCCTTGAACCCAGGAGGTGGGGGTTGCAGTGACCCGAGATCACGCCACTGCACTCCAGCCTGGGAGACTCTGTCTCAAAAAAAAAAAAAAAAAAAGGGCTCAGCGCAGTGGCTCATGCCCGTAATCTCAGGACTTTGGAAGGCTGGGGTGGGCAGATCACCTGAGATCAGGAGTTCCAGCCTAGTCAACATGGCAAAACCCTGTCTCCACTAAAAGTACAAAAATTAGCCAGGCATGGTGGTGGGCGCCTGTAATCCCAGCTACTAGGGAGGCTGAGGCAGGAGAATAGCTTGAACCCGGGAGGCGGATGTTGCAGTGAGCCGAGATTACGCCACTGCACTTCAGCCTGGGCGACAAGAGCAAGACTCCATCTCAAAATAATAATAATAATAATAATAATAATAATAAAAATAATGTGTATATATATGTGTGTGTGTGTTCATATATGTATGTGTGTGTGTGTGTATATGAACCCAAAGACCTTATCACTGGTTGTGGGGGCATTTCAAGGAATAAATGTGTACCTGAGAACACAGGTTTGACAAGCTAGGGAGAAGGGCAATGTGGCCTGCAAATATTAAAAACTCCAGGCTAGGCCGGGCGCAGTGGCTCACGCCTGTTAATCCCAGCACTTTGGGAGGCTGAGGTGGGTGGATCACGAGGTCAGGAGATCAAAACCATCCTGGCTAACATGGTGAAACCCCATCTGTACTAAAAATACAAAAAATTAGCCAGGCGTGGTGGCGGGCGCCTGTAGTCCCAGCTACTCAGGAGGCTGAGGCAGGAGAATGGCGGGAACCTGGGAGGTGGAGCTTGCAGTGAGCTGAGATTGCGCCACTGCACTCCAGCCTGGGCGACAGAGCGAGACTCCGTCTCAAAAAACAAAACAAAACAAAACAAAACAAAACAACTCTACGATAAGCCCAAGGCCTGAGATGGGAAATGGTGGCCATTGAGGGAAGACTCTCTGAGAGCACAATGACCACAGATGTGAAAGGAGCAGAAGAAATTGAGCTCCAGGGTGATTGGGCCTCTTCAGCTGGCTAAGGCAGGGCCCCTCTGACAGCATGGGTCAGAGAACAGACAGCTCCCACCAAGGAGTCTTCCAGAACCTCTCGGCTGTGCCTGATTCCATCTCAGTCAGGATCCCAACCTCCCTCCACCCTCCATCACTTCCTGGCCAGCCTTTCATCCAGGCTCCCCCTCTGTGGCAGTCACACTCAAGTCCTTGTGTCCACAAACCCGGCCCCATCCTAGTGGGTTTGGGTTGTGCCAGGTGTGGAATACAGGTCCCATGATCCATGCACAGTGGTTGTGGGGGCATTTCAAGTACTAAATGAATATACCCAGGAGCAGGCACTAAGCATATACCTGCAGAAATGCTTCCTGGTTTAAGGCAGATAGGAGTGGAGGCTGAGGGGTGGTTCCTGGCAAGGCAAATAGCAGCAGTGAAGACTTGAGCCCTTCCGATGGGACAGAGAAGACATGGGAGCCCTGTGAGGTGGGAAGGGGCAATGGCAGGATCCCCTGTATACTCCAGAAAGTCCTTTGAGGCTGCAGCTTAGAGAGAAGCTGGAGGGAGGCCCAGCCCCAGGCCCTGGTGGAGCCAGGAAGGTGGTAGAAGAAATGGGTGGGACCAGGAAAGTTGCGGTTGTGATTTACCAGAAAAGTAACAGCATCCATACAGGTACTGAGGGCTGTCAACAAAGGCGGGTGGGGGCAAGGAATATTTACAACAGAGAAAAGATTTAATGTGCTTTCATATGTAAAATACAAAGAAGAAGGTACTACCAGCCCTGTGGACACAGGCCTGAGAACTCCGGAAGAAGGAGACCTAAGCTGAGACAATACTGAAAACAACACAACAACCACGGGCGCTTTGCCAGGGTCCCAGCATCTTGACCTGTACTGTGCCCTTGGATTAATTTTGAAGAGTTTAAAAAACCCAAAGGCTGGGCGTGGTGGCTCACGCCTGTAATCCCAGCACTTTGGGAGGCCGAGGAGGGCAGATCACCTGAGGTCAAGAGTTCCAGACCAGCCTGACCAACATAGTGAAACCCTGTCTCTACTAAAAATACAAAAATTAGCTGGGCATGGTGGCACGTGCCTATAATCCCAGGTACTTGGGTGGCTGAGGCAGGAGAATCGCTTGAACCTGGGAGGCGGAGGTTGCAGTGAGCGGAGATCTTGCCACTGCACTCCAGCATGGGCAACAAAGCAAGACTCCCTATCAAAAGAAAAAAAAAATTTGTTGCTATGGCTCACGCCTGTAATCCCAGCACTTTGGGAGGCCGATGTGGGCAGATGGATCCCGAGGTCAGGAGTTCAAGACCAGCCTCACCAATATGGTGAACCCTGCCTCTACTAAAAATACAAAAATTAGGCCGGGCACGGTGGCTCAGGCCTGTAATCCCAGCATTTTGGGAGGCCGAGGCAGGTGGATCACAAGGTCAGGAGTTTGAGACCAGCCAGTCGAGTCCAGCCTGGCCAACATGGTGAAAACCCATCTCTACCAAAAAATGCAAAAATTAGCCAGGTGTGTACACGTGCCTGTAATCCCAGCTACTAGGGAGGCTGAGGCAGGAGAATTGCTTGAACCCAGGAAGCGGAGGTTGCAGTGAGCTGAGATCACGCCACTGCACTCCAGCCTGGGCAACAGAGTGAGACTCTGTCTCAGAAAATAATTAATTAATTAATTAATTTAAAAAATGCAAAAATTAGCTGGGCATGGTGACGTGCGCCTGTAGTCCCAGCTACTCGGGAGGCTGAGGCAGAACAATTGCTTGAACCCTGGAGGTGGAGGTTGCAGTCAGCCGAGATTGCGCCACCGCACTCCAGCCTGGGTGACAGCAAAACTTTGTCTCAAAACAATAAATAAAAAAGAAATAAAATAGGCCAGGGGCAGTGGCTCAAGCCTGTAATCCCAGCACTTTGGGAGGCTGAGGTGGGTGGATCATAAGGTCAGGAGATTGAGATCATCCTGGCTAACATGGTGAAACCCCGTCTCTACTAAAAATACAAAAAATTACCCGGGCGTGGTGGCGGGCGCCTGTAGTCCCAGCTACTCGGGAGGCTGAGGCAGGAGAATGGCGTGAACCAGGGAGGCGGAGCTTGCAGTGAGCCGAGATCACGCCACTGCACTCCAGTCTGGGCAACAGAGTGAGACTCTGTCTCAAAAAATAAATAAATAAATAAATAAATACAAGAAACAGGCTGGGCACAGTGTCTCCCGTCTTTAATACCAGCACTTTGAGAGGCCGAGGCAAGTGCATCGCCTAAGGTCAGGAGTCTGAGACCAGCCTGGCCATCATGGTGAAACCCCGTCTTTATTAAAAATGCAAAAAGTAGCCGGGTGTGGTGGCAGGGGCCTGTAATCCCAGTTACTAGTGAGGCTGAGACAGGAGAATTGCTTGAACCCAGGAGGCAGAAGTGGCAGTGAGCCAAGATCTCGCCATTGTACTCCAGTCTGGGCGACAAGACCAAAACTCCACCTCAAAACAAACAAACAAACAAATTTAAAAAAACCTGAGAAACACAGGACAATATAGTATAGACTGGAGCATGGATTGTATACGATTCACATTCTCAAATTACCCATGTTCTTGTTTCGTTCTGGTTTTAGTACACACACACACAAAAGTTATTATTATTATTATTATTATTTTTGACATGGAGTCTCGCTCTGTCTCCCAGGCTGGAGTGCAGTGGCGCGATCTCGGCTCACTGCAAGCTCCGCCTCCCGGGTTCACGCCATTCTCCTGCCTCAGCCTCCTGAGTAGCTGGGACTACAGGCGCTCGCCACCATGGCCAACTAATTTTTTATATTTTTAGTAGAGACGGGATTTCACCATGTTAGCCAGGATGGTCTTGATCTCCTGACCTTGTGATCCGCCCACCTCGACCTCCCAAAGTGCTGGGATTATAAGCATGAGCCATGGCGCCTGGTCTTTATTATTATTATTATTATTATTATTATTATTATTATTTTTGAGACGGAGTCTTGCTCTGTCGCCCAGGCTGGAGTACAGTGGTGCAATCTCGGCTCACTGCAAGCTCCGCCTCCCGGGTTCACACCATTCTCCTGCCTCAGCCTCCTGAGTAGCTGGGACTACAGGCGCCCGCCACCACGCCCGGCTAATTTTTTGTATTTTTAGTAGAGACGGGGTTTCACCGTGGTCTCGATCTCCTGACTTCATGATCCGCCCGCCTCGGCCTCCCAAAGTGCTGGGATTACAAGCGTGAGCCACCGTGCCCGGCCCTATTATTATTATTATTGAGACGCAGTTTGGCTCTTGTCGTCCAGGCTAGAGTGCAATGGACGTCCAGGCTGGCACAATCACAGCTCACTGCAACCTCCACCTCCCGGGTTCAAGTGATTCTCCTGCTTCAGCCTCCTGAGTAGCTGGGATTGCAGGTGCCTGCCACCATGTCCAGTTAATTTTTGTATTTTTAGTGGAGACAGGGTTTCACCATGTTGACCAGGCTAATCCCAAACTCCCGACCTCGATCCACCTGCCTCAGCCTCCCGAAATGCTGGCATTACAGGCGTCAGCCACCAAGCCTGGCTATTATTATTTTTTTGAGACAGGGTTTCACTCTGTCGCCCAGCCTGAAGTGCAGCAGCATGATCACGGCTCACTGCAGCCTCATCCTCCCAGGCTCAAGGGATCCTTCCACCTCAGTCTTCCGAGAAGCTGGGACTACAGTTGTGGGCCACCACACCTGGCCACAAAATGTGTTTTGAGTAAAGCTCTAAGGTGAAGGGGAAAGCCCCAACCCCCTATTGTGGGACACCTGGCTGGTTCCATCCTGAAAAGCCACAGTGAAGCTTTAGCTCCATCACCAGAAGATAACACATCCACTGAAGCCAGGTTAGAATCATTCTCCATTTGATCAATTTTCCTCTATCGCACCCGCTGCTCCTCACTGCCCTGGAGTGAGGAATTCCACCACCCACAGTAGGTGTAAGCTTGGCATCTCCAGTTTCACGGCCCCAGGGGACAGCCTTTCACACCTCCAAGACACAAACTCTGCCATATAATTTCCCATGTGTACAATTCAGTCACTTTTAGTCAGTTTATCGTGTGGTGTAACCTTCACCACTCTCCTGTTTTAGAACATTTCCATCACCTCCATGAGATTGCTCAGCCCATTTCCGGAGCGTCCCCACCCCTGTCCCCAGGAATCTGTCCGTGGATGTGTCTGCTCAACATTTCCTATCAGTGGAATCACACAACATGAAGTCTTGGTCCCTGCCCTCTCCAGCCCTGTCACTTTGTCTCAGGCTCCTGTGCCACCCGGGTGTTGTGAATTTTGTCTGGTCAGATTGTTCAGTGTTTTCCACTCAGGAGTGGCTACTCTGAGAAGTGCTTCCCTACTAAGGTGGGCAACTGAGGCAGAACAGCCACCCAGCCGTGTTCTCCCAGCCATCTTCCTGCTGGACCCGTGGTGACCAAGGCCATAGTCCAGGAGGGATCAGCCCAGACTTGCCACACCCTGACTTTGTCCCCTCCCTCTTTACAAGGTCTACTCTCCACCCTGCCTGCTTTGTGTTTAAGACATTGAGCCGTTGCTCATGCCTGTAATCCCAGCAGTTTGGGAGGCCGAGGCGGGTGGTTCACCTGAGGTCAGGAGTTTGAGACCAGGCTGGCCAACAGGGCAAAACCCTGTCTCTACTAAAATTGTCTGAGCGTGGCAGTACGTGCCCGTAATCTCAGCTACTCCGGAGGCTGAGACAGGAGAATCCCTTGTGAAAGATTCTCCCTGGGGCCTGAAAGCTTGGGGGGATAAATAACTCCTCCCTTCTCAGGCCCAGTCCCAAGACGCAAGGCCATTTGTGCCAGCAACGTGCGTCAGCAAGATAGCAGAAGCAGGAAGAGAGCTGGCCAGAAGACACATACCCCTGAAGATGGAGGGAGAGAGGCCCTGGGTACCACATAGCAGTTACATCAGACTAGGACACTTCCTGTTTACAGGAGAAGGAGACTATAAAACTCCTGCCCTGTCCTTACTTGGGACACCCAGGCGCCCATTTTTTTTTTTTTTTTTTTTTTTGAGACAGAGTCTCGCTCCGTCACCCAGACTGGAGTGCAGTGGCGCAGTCTGGCTCACTGCAAACTCCGCCTCCCGGGTTCACGCCATTCTCCTGCCTCAGCCTCTCCGAGTAGCTGGGACTACAGGCGCCCGCCAACACGCTCGGCTAATTTTTTGTATTTTTAGTAGAGACGGGGTTTCACCATGGTCTCGATCTCCTGACCTCGTGATCCGCCCGCCTCGGCCTCCCAAAGTGCTGGGATTACAAGCGTGAGCCACCGCGCCCGGCCCCAGGCGCCCATTAAAACAGCATGTTGCTCCACACCGCCTCGTGTTGTTTGTTGGTGCGCTCTCGGGGTTCGAACTGACACTAGAGCCTTGCAACTTGAACCCAGGAGGCAAAGGTTGCAGTGAGCCGAGATTGCGCCACTGCACTCCAGCCTGGATGACAGAGCAAGACTCTGTCTCAAAAAAAAAAAAGGATGGGTGCGGTGGCTCACGCCTATAATCCCAGCACTTTGGGAGGCTGAGGTGGGCGGATCACCTGAGATCAGGAGTTCAAGACCAGCCTTACCAACGTGGAGAAACCCCATCTCTACTAAAATACAAAATTAGGCTGGGCACAGTGGCTCATGCCTGTAATCCCAGTACTTTGGGAGGCCGAGGTGGGCGGATCACAAGGTTAGGAGATCGAGACTATCTTGGCTAATACAGTGAAACACTGTCTACTAAAATTACAAAAAATTAGCCAGGTGTGGTGGCATACGCCTGTAGTGCCAGCTACTCAGGAGGCTGAGGCAGGAGAATCGCTTGAACTCGAGAGGCGGAGGTTGCAGTGAGCCGAGATCACACCACTGCACTCCAGCCTGGGCGACAGAGACTCTGTTCCAAATAATAATAATAATAATAATAATTTAAAAATTTAAAAAAGAAAAATTAGCCGGGTGTGGTAGCGCATGCCTGTAATGCCAGCTACTCGGGAGGCTGAGGCAGGAGAATTGCTTGAACCCGGGAGGCGGAGGTTGCAGTGAGCCGAGATCACGCCATTGAACTCCAGCCTGGGCAATGAGAGCAAAACTCCATCTCAAAAAAAAAAAAAAAAAAAAAAGACATTGATGAACTCATCTTTTTTTTTTTTTTTTTTTTTTTTTTTTTTTTTTTTTTTGAGACGGAGTCTCGCTCTGTCGCCCAGGCTGGAGTGCAGTGGCGCAGTCTCGGCTCACTGCAAGCTCTGCCTCCCGGGTTCACGCCATTCTCCTGCCTCAGCCTCTCCGTGTAGCTGGGACTACAGGCGCCCGCCACCACCCCCGGCTAATTTTTTTGTATTTTTAGTAGAGACGGGGTTTCACCGTGGTCTCGATCTCCTGACCTCATGATCTGCCCGCCTCAGCCTCCCAAAGTGCTGGGATTACAAGCGTGAGCCACCGCGCCCGGCCGATGAACTCATCTTTTAATCTCATGAAGCATCTTTTGAAAACAAGGATGGGGCCAGATGTGGTGGCTCACATCTGTAAGCCCAGCACTTTGGGAGGCCAAGGCAGGGGCATCTCTTGATCCCAGGAATATGAGAGCAGCCTGAGCAACATGGCAAACCCTGTATCAAAAGAATACAAAAAAAATTTAGCCAGGCATGATGGCGTGTACTTGTAGTCCCAGCTATACTGGAGGCTGAGATGGGAGCCCGAGGAGGTTGAGGCTGCAGTGAGGCAAGATCATACCACCGCACTCAGAGCAAGACCCTATCTCAATAAATACACAGATAACCATTTTAAAGTGAACAACACAGTGCCTTCTAGTGTAGTCACAATGCTGTGCAACCACCTCCTCCATCTAGGTCTAAAACAATTTCCTCACTACAAAATAAAAACTTTTCTCCCCTCTCCTCAGTCCCTGGAAACCATTAACCTAACCTTCTATCTAAATAAATGTGCTGATTCTGGATTTTCTAAAATTATACTTTAAGTTCTGTGACACATGCGCAGAATGTGCAGTTTTGTCACATAGGTATACACATGCCATGGTGGTTTGCTGCACCCATCAACCTGTCATCTACATTAGGTATTTCTCCTAATGCTATCCCTCCCCAGACCCCCACCCCAGATTCTGCATATTTTACATAAATGGAACCATACAATATGTGAGTTTTGTATCTGACTTCTTTCACTTAGCATAAGGTTTTCAAGATTCAACCGTGTTGTAGCACATATTAGTACTTCCTTTTTAAGGCTGAAGGAGACCCCATTATGGTGGGGTGTGGTGGCTCATGATGCCTGTAAGACCAGCACTTTGGGAAGCCAAGGCAGGTGGATCATTTGAATCCAGGAGTTTGAGACCAGCCTGGGCAACATTACAAAACCCTGTCTCTACAAAAAATACAAAAATTAGCCAAGCATGATGGTGCATGCCTGCAGTCCCAGCTACTTGGGTAGGCTGAGGCAGGAAGATCGCTTGAGCCTGGGAGGTCGAGGCTGCAGTGAGCCATGATGGCACCGCTACACTCCAGTCTGATGACAGAGACCTTGCCATGAGAGCGCGTGCACACGCACACATAGACACACAATTCCGTCGTATGGATACACCACATTTATTTATCCATTAAATAATTACCTAACGGACATTTGGGTTGTTTCTACTTTTAGTGATTTTTTTTTGAGACGGAATTTTACTCTTGTTGCCCAGGCTGGAGTGCAATGGCGTGATCTTGGCTCACCGCAACCTCCGCCTCCAGGGTTCAAGCGATTCTCCTGCCTCAGCCTCCCGAGTAGCTGGGATTACAGGCATGTGCCAACACCCCTGGCTAACTTTGTATTTTTAGTAGAGATGGGGTTTCTCCATGTTGGT
Source organism: Symphalangus syndactylus (assembly GCF_028878055.3). NCBI lineage: Eukaryota > Metazoa > Chordata > Mammalia > Primates > Hylobatidae > Symphalangus > Symphalangus syndactylus. Next base: position 20,073,372 of record NC_072435.2, on the reverse strand, counting down.
CAGGCTGGTCTCAAACTGGTGATCTGTCCGCCTCGGCCTCCCAAAGTGTGGGGATTACAGGCGTGAGCCACCGTGCCTGGCCCTACTTTTAGTTATTATGAATAGTGCTGCTGTGAACATTCCTGCACAAGGATTTGTTTGAACACCTGTTTTCTTTCTTTCTTTTTTTTTTTTTTCGAGACGGAGTCTCGCTCTGTCGCCCAAGCTGGAGTGCAATGGCGCAATCTCGGATCACTGCAAGCTCCACCTCCTGGGTTCACGCCATTCACCATTCTCCTGCCTCAGCCTCCCGAGTAGCTGGGACTACAGGCGCCCGCCACCACACCCAGCTAATTTTTTGTATTTTTAGTAGAGATGGGGTTTCACTGTGTTAGCCAGGATGGTCTAGATCTCCTGACCTCATGATCCACCTGCCTTGGCCTCCCAAAGTGCTAGGATTGCAGGCATGAGCCACCGCTCCTGGCCTGAACACCTGTTTTCAATTCATGTGGGTATATACCTTGGAGGTGAATTGCTGGATCGTGTTTAACTGTTTGAGGAACGGCCAGGCTGTTTCCCATGGTGGCTACACCATTTTGCATTCCCACAGCAAAGCATGAAGGTTCTAATTTCTCCACATCCTCACTCTCACTTGTCATTTTCAGTTATTTTTATAGCCATCCTAGTGGGCGTGAAGCAGTATTTCACTGCGGTTTGATTTGCATTTCCCTGATGAACACTGATGTGGAGCATTCATTGGCTATTTGTATATGTTCTTTGAACCTCGTCTCCTTCTCCTTTTTAGATAGTTGTATTGATGTCTAATCTATAAGCCATAAAATACATACAGCATTTATAGGGTGGGATCATGTCATCAACCCTAACATGGAGCACTGACAGCCTGACTGTCCCCTGTACTTACGGGTTCCCCCTATGCAGCCATGTTGACACCACACCCTCCATGTACCTCATAAGCAGATAATACTGGCCAGTGCAGGGATTTCATCATGGGTTGGCAAATTAGGCTTTTTCAAATTCTAGCATCTAATTATCAGTGGGCATTCTTTGGTAAGCAAGCAAGAACTGGGGCCATGTGTTCCCCTGAAATACAGTTCCCCTTGGGAAGGCAGGATTGATGCCAAGTTCTCAGAGTGAGGGGCTGGCTTAAAATCAGCATCATATGGTGACAGATGGGTTTATTTTTCTGGATCTCTTTTTTTGAGAACACTTAAGGACTCATGGGTAGTGTGGATTTATTGTGCATCAGCCAATGACGGTCACTGTTCTTTCTGATGCTCCAGCTGTTTGATCAGGTTTGGCATCTATGTCCTTTTAACATATTTCCACCATTCTTTGGGCACCTCTTACTTTGTAATACAACAAGGTGTTCAGGCTCAGCTAGGACTTTCCCTGTATAGTCTGTCCCTGTACAGTCCTTGAATCAACCATTTTTCCCAGGAGACCTGATTCCTATTAGCAGGGAAAGGGATGAGACTCTGGGCTCTGAGTGTCTCCTGTCCTCCCCCCTCCTTCCTTTCCCTGGAAGCTACAGGATGCTTTGGGAAGGCAGCAAACAGAAGGGGCGAGGGCACCCACCAAGTCCAGGAGTGGGTTGAATTTGTACAGGTCACAATGTGGAGCTCTGAACAGTCCCTTCTACTCTCTGGGAGTGGTTTTCCTATCTGTGAAATTGGGACTGAAGTAACTGAAAATGACCCCCAACGATATATACATCCTAACTCTGAAACCTGGAAGTGTTACCTTATTAGGAAAAAGGGTATTTGTAATTGTGATTTAGGTTCTTGAAATGGGGAGATTACCTGGAATTATTTCGTGCGCCCTACATGCAAATTAACATGAATCGTAAGAGAGAGGCAGAGGAGAAAATAACGTAAGGCTACATGGCGCAAACAACAGAAGATTTTTTCTCACAGTTTTGGAAGGGAAAGTCTAAAATCAAGGTGCAGGCAAAGTAGGTTTCATTCTGAGGACTCTCCTCTTGCTGTGTTGGGGGAAGCTGGGGTGGAGCTCTTCCACATTTTTTCTTTTCTTTTTTTTTGAGATGGAGTTTCGCTCTTATTGCCAAGGCTGGAGTGCAGTGGCATGGTCTCAGCTCACTGCAACCTCCACCTGCCGGGTTCAAGCAATTCTCCTGCCTTAGCCTCCCGAGCAGTTGGGATTGCAGGTGTGTGCCACCACACCCAGCTCAGTTTTTGTATTTTTAGTAGAGACAAGGTTTCACTATGTTGGGCAGTCTGGTCTCAGACTCCTGACTCAGGTGATCCGCCCACCTCGGCCTCCCAAAGTGTTGGGATTACAGGCGTGAGCCACCACCCCCTGCCATGTTTAAGTGTTGGGATTACAGGCGTGAGCCACCACCCCGGCCATGTTTTTGAGAAAAAGTCTCGCTCTGTCGCCCAGGCTGGAGTGCAGTGCGTGATCTCGACTCATTGCAACCTCTGCCTCCCGGGTTCAAGTGATTCTCCTGCCTCAGCCTCCCAAGTAGCTGGGATTACAGTCATGTGCCACCATGCCTAGCTAATTTTTTATTTTTTTAGTAGAGACGGGGTTTCTCCATGTTGGTTAGGCTGGTCTCAAACTCCCAACCTCAGGTGATCTGCCTGCCTCGGTCTCCCAAAGTGCTGGGATTACAGGTGTGAGCCACTGTGTCCGGCCTAATTTTTATATTTTTAGTAGAGACAGGGTTTCACCATGTTGGCCAGGCTGGTCTTGAACTCCTGGCCTCAGGCAAGCCTCCTGCCTCAGCCTCCCAAAGGCATTTTTTTTTTTTTTTTTTTTGAGACAGAGTCTCACTCTGTCACCCAGGCTGGAGTGCAGTGGCGCAAACTCGGCTCACTGCAAGCTCCGCCTCCCGGGTTCACACCATTCTCCTGCCTCAGCCTCTCCGAGTAGCTGGGACTACAGGTGCCCGCCACCACGCCCGGCTAATTTTTTTTTGTATTTTTAGTAGAGACGGGGTTTCACCGTGGTCTCGATCTCCTGACCTCGTGATCCGCCTGCCTTGGCCTCCCAAAGTGCTGGGATTACAAGTGTGAGCCACCGCGCCCGGCCCGGCATTTTTTCTTATGAGGCATTAGTCCCATTATGTGGCCCCACTATCAGGACATCATCTAACCCTAATTATTTCCCATAGGCCCCATTTCCAAATATCATCACAATGGAGATGAGGGCTTCAACATATGAATTTTAGAGGACACAATTCAGTCCATAGCAACGATGCATAGAAGACAAGGCAATATGAAGTGAGAACAGAGATATTTGAAGCTGTCAGCCTTCAAGATTGGAGTGATGCAGTGAGAAGCCCAGGCCACCAGAAACTGGAAGAAGCAAGGAAGGACCCTCTCCTGGCCTTCAGAACTTTGAGAGAATAAAGTTTTTTTTTTAAGCTGCCATGTTTGTGGTAATATGCTACAAAATCCACAGGAAAGTAACAGGAATCATAGTGATTCCAAAGAGCAGTTGAGAAGATCTAGTTGAACACTCATCTTTTGTTCTCCATTCTGCTCCCACCCATTCCCCAACTGGAACCCTTGAAATGGGAATCAGATCATGCCACCTTCTGCTAAAACCTTCTGTTAGCTCCTCATTACAGTTAAAGAAACACCCAGCCTTGAGCCGGGCGCGGTGGCTCACGCCTGTAATCCCAGCACTTTGGGAGGCTGAGGCGGGTGGATCACGAGGTCAGGAGATCGAGACCACGGTGAAACCCCGTCTCTACTAAAAATACAAAAAAATTAGCCGGGCGTGGTGGCGGGCGCCTGTAGTCCCAGCTACTCGGAGAGGCTGAGGCAGGAGAATGGCGTGAACCCGGGAGGCGGAGCTTGCAGTGAGCCGAGATTGCGCCACTGCACTCCAGCCTGGGTGACAGAGCAAGACTCCGTCTCAAAAAAAAAAAAAAAAAAAAAAAAAAAAAAAAAAAAAAAAAAAGAAACACCCAGCCAAAAGCCACACATGGTATTGCCCACTGTAGCAGCTGTGTTAATAACAGCCCAAGCAGGAGGGAGAATGCAGTCAAGAGAACATGTAAGCAAACTGAAAGACATTCATACAATCGACCCTACACAACAAGGGCAGGGGAGGAACTAAGGTCATACGTGGCCGTACAAATGTGCACTGAGAAGCCAGACAGAGAAGTAAAGCCCCACGTGTGTTATGGGTAGGCAAAGCTTGTCTGTGAAGTTAGGGCCTCAGCTACAAGGGACATGGGCTTCTGGGAGCCAGAGATGTTCTGTTCTTCGCTATCACAGCTGGTTATCTGAGGTGCTCCCTGCATGCATCTCTACAAATCATAAGCCTCCACCAAAAAGCTAAAAAGTCCACAGAGACAGAAAGTAGATTAGTGATTGTCAGGGGCTGTTTGGAGGGGGACTGTGGAGTGAGTGTTAATGGTTACAGGGATTCCTTTTAGAGTAATGAAAATGACTTGGAAATAGATAGAGGTGGTGGTTGCACAACATTGTGAATACATGAAATGCCATCGAATGTACACGTTTAAACTGGCTAAAATGGTAAGTTTGATGTTATGTGAATTTTTTATTATTATTATTATTTTATTTTATTTTTTATTTTTATTTTTTTATGAGACGGAGTCTTGCTCTGTCACCCAGGCTGGAGTGCAGTGGCGCGATCTCGGCTCACTGCAAGCTCCACCTCCCGGGTTCACGCCATTCTCCTGCCTCAGCCTCCCGAGTAGCTGGGACTACAGGCGCCCGCCACCATGCCCGGCTAATTTTTTTGTATTTTTTTTAGTAGAGACGGGGTTTCGCCGTGGTCTCGATCTCCTGACCTCGTGATCCGCCCGCCTCGGCCTCCCAAAGTGCTGGGATTACAAGCGTGAGCCACCGCCCCCGGCCTATTTTATTATTATTATTATTATTATTTGAAACAGGATCTCTGTCTTCAGGCTGGAGTGCAGTGGCACAATCTCAGCTCACTGCAACCTCTGATTCCTTGGTTCAAGCAATTCTCCTGCCTCAGCCTCCCAAGTAGTTGGGAATATAGGCATGTGCCACTACACCCAGCTAATTTTTTTTTTGTTTTTGAGACGGAGTCTCACTCTGTTGCCCAGGCTGGAGTGCAGTGGCGCAATCTCGCTCACTGCAAGCTCTGCCTCCCAGGTTCATGCCATTCTCCTGCCTCAGCCTCCCGAGTACCTGGGACTACAGGCGCCTGCCACCACACCCGGCTACTTTTTTGTGTGTTTAGTAGAGACAGGGTTTCACCATGTTAGCCATGATGGTCTCGATCTCCGGACCTCGTGATCCGCCCACCTTGGCCTGCCAAAGTGTTGGGATCACAGGCGTGAGCCACCGCGCCCGACCTAATTGTTTTTTTTTTCCAGTTGGAGTCTCGCTCTGTCGCCCAGGTTGGAGTGCAATGGCATGATCTTCGGCTCACTGCAACCTCTGCCTCCTGGGTTCAAGCAATTCTTGTGCCTCAGCCTCCCAAGTAGCTGGGATTACAGGCACCTGCCACCACACCCAGCTAATTTTTTTTATTTTTAGTAGAGAAGGGGTTTCACCATATTGGTCAGGCTGATCTCTTGGCCAGGCTGGTCTCGAACTCCTGACCTTGTGATCCGCCTGCCTTGGCCTCCCAAAGTGTTGGGATTACAGGCATAAGCCACCGTGCCCAGCCTTAATTTTTGTATTTTTAGTAGAGACGGGTTTCACCATGTTGGCCAGGATGGTATTGATCTCCTGATCCCGTGATCCGCCTGCTTCGGCCTCCCAAAGTGCTGGGATTACAGGCATCAGCCACCGCACCCGGCCTGTTTTATTTTTAAATTTTAAAAAATATACTTTAATAATAGAGATGGGGCCGGGCACAGTGGCTCATGCTGGTAATCCCAGCACTTTGGGAGGCCAAGGCAGGTGGATCACCTGAGATCAGGAGTTCGAGACCAGTTTGGCCAAAATGGTGAAACCCTGTCTCTACTAAAAATACAAAAATTAGCTGGGCTTGGTGGTGTGTGCCTGTAGTCCTAGCTACTCAGGAAACTGAGGCATGACAATTGCTTGAACCTGGGAGGAGGAGGTTGCAGTGAGACAAGTTCACGTTACTGCACTCCAGCCTGGGTGACAGAGTGAGACTCCGTTTAAAAAATAAATAAATAGGCCGGGCACGGTGGTTCACGCTTGTAATCCCAGCACTTTGGGAGGCCGAGGCGGGCAGATCACGAGGTCAGGAGATCGAGACCATCCTGGCTAACACGGTGAAACCTCGTCTCTACTAAAGATACAAAAAAAATTAGCCGGGCGTGGTGGCAGGCGCCTGTAGTCCCAGCTACTCGGAGAGGCTGAGGCAGGAGAATGGCGTGAACCCAGGAGGCGGAGCTTGCAGTGAGCCGAGATCGCGCCACTGCACTCCAGCCTGGGCGACAGAACGAGACTCCGTCTCAAGAAAAAAAATAAATACATAAAAATAATAAATAAATAAATAGGCTAGGTGTGGTGGCTCACGCCTGTAATCCCAGCACTTTGGGAGGCCGAGGCGGGCGGATCATGAGGTCAGGAGTTCGAGACCATCCTGGCTAACACAGTGAAACCCTGTCTCTACTAAAAATACAAAAAATTAGCTGGGAGTGGTGGCAGGCGCCTGTAGTCTCAGCTACTTGGGAGGTAGAGGCAGGAGAATGATGTGAACCCGGGAGGCAGAGTTTGCAGTGAGCCGAAATTGTGCTACTGCACTCCAGCATAGGTGACAGAGCAAGACTCTACCTCAAAAAAAAAAAAAAAAAAAAAAAAAAAATAAATAAATAAAAATAAAATAGATACAAATAAAAAAATCAATAAACAAAAATAAAATAAAAAAGAAGGCCCAGCGTGATGGCTCACACCTGTAATCCCAGCACTCTGTGAGGCCGAGGCGAGTGGATCACCCGAGATCAGGAGTTCAAGACCAGCCTGGCCAACATGGTGAAACCCCTTCTCTTTTTTTTTTTTTTTTTTTTTTGAGACGGAGTCTTGCTCTGTTGCCCAGGCTGGAGTGCGGTGGCGCAATCTTGGCTCACTGCAAGCTCCGCCTCCCGGGTTCACGCCATTCTCCTGCCTCAGCCTCTCCAAGTAGCTGGGACTACAGGCGCCCGCCACCATGCCCGGCTAATTTTTTGTATTTTTTAGTAGAGACGGGGTTTCACCGTGGTCTCGATCTCCTGACCTCGTGATCCGCCCGCCTCGGCCTCCCAAAGTGCTGGGATTACAAGTGTGAGCCACCGCGCCCGGCCGATGGTGAAACCCCTTCTCTACTAAGAATACAAAAATTGTCGGGGTATGATGGTGCACGCCTGTAATCTCAGCACTTTGGGAGGCCGAGACGGGCGGATCATGAGGTCAGGAGATCGAGACCATCCTGGCTAACACGGTGAAACCCTGTCTCTACTAAAAATACAAAAAAACTAGCCGGGCGTGTTGGTGGGCACCCGTAGTCCCAGCTACTCAGGAGGCTGAGGCAGGAGTATGGTGTGAACCCGGGAGGCGGAGTTTGCAGTGAGCCGAGATTGCGCCACTGCACTCCAGCCTGGGTGACAGAGTGAGACTCTGTCTCAAAAAAAAAAAAGAATACAAAAATTATCCGGGCGTGGTAGTGGGCGCCTGTAATCCCAGCTACTCAGGAGGCTGAGGCAAGAGAATCCCTGGAACTCAGGAGGCAGAGGTTGTAGTGAGCCAAGATTGAGCCACTGCACTCCAGCCTGGGCAACAGAGTGAGACTCCATCTTTAAAAAAAGAAAAAAGAAAAAAAAGAAATTTGAGTGATGTAGCCACAATGCCTCCTCAGAAAGTGGCTTTGGGGGTGACACCTGAGGGCAGAAAGGAGAGCATGCAGAGGTGTGGGGTTTGGGCAAGAAAGAGAGGGTGAAGATGGCTATCTTCAGGTAGGTGCACAACCAGGCAGTAGGCAGTCCTCAGGTGGCCTGGGTGCAGTCTGAGTGACCACTGCATATTGCTACACTTGTCTTATGCCCTGTTTGCAAAGCCAAAATATTGACAGTTCCCAATGGTCCAGGACTGGGAAGGGAGAGATGTGATAAAGGGTTGGAAAGGAGCATGGAGGACAGAAATATAAGGCGATACTAACTGCTCTGCTGGGCCAGCTGGGGAGCAGAGCCAACCAAGGTGCACTAGTGTCCTGCCATATACTTATGGACCTCTGAGTGAGGTCCCTAGTCTTACTCTCTTATATACCCACCCTGGCTTGGCCAATCCTAGGAAGCCCCACTCTGCTGTCCCTGAGTCAGCTTGAGCCTGTTTTCTAGTTAATTTCCCTTCCCCCACTGGTGTCCTGGCACTTGCTGAAGCCTCAGATTTTCCATGTGGACAATGGTGCCCCGCAGTGGTGTGGCACCTGGTGGAGAGGTGATGCTCCAAGGTCTGCTGCTGGCATTGGGTAACACCTGCTGCTTGTGTGGCTGCCTCATACTGGGAATGAAGGTCTTGGGCCCAGGAGGAGGAAAAGGGGTACTCTAACAATACCTCTCTATTGTGCAGAGAGAAGAGCATGGACCTTGACGGGCCACTGAAACCCCAAGGCGTGTTGCCAGGGCCTAGGGGAGGGCCTGTTATGAGGGGCAGCCGATGATAGGGTGGCAGGGGATCTAATCTACCCCAGACCCTGCTAGCTGTAGAGTAACCTCTGAGCACCTCCCACCACTCCTCACTATTGCCTCCCCATTGCCTCAGGGACCTCGGACTTGTTTCTGCTCAACTGCCTTCCCGCAAGTGTTTGGGGCAGCCCCTAGGAGAGCCATTTCCACACTTTGTACCATAGTATTAATATTTTGACCTTCTGGCCCTGGTACCCTTGTCTGCCCTAGAGGCCAGAGGCGGGTGTGGGTCACACGTCCCCCTCTCCGGTGATTTTGGGGACCAGTGCAGGATAGGGCTGTGGAGCCGGGCACAGTGGCTCACGCCTGTAATCCCAGCACTTTGGGAGGCCGAGGCGGGCGGATCACAAGGTCAGGAGATCGAGACCATCCTGGCTAACACGGTGAAACCCCGTCTCTACTAAAAATACAAAAAATTAGCCGGGCGTGTTGGCGGGCGCCTGTAGTCCCAGCTACTCGGGAGGCTGAGGCAGGAGAATGGCGTGAACCAGGGAGGCGGAGGTTGCAGTGAGCCGAGATCGCGCCACTGCACTCCAGCCTGGGGGACAGAGCAAGACTCCTGTCTCAAAAAAAAAAAAAAAAAAAAGGATAGGGCTGTGGAAAGTGCTCATCAAATATTCCTTTTTTTTTTTTTTTTTTTTTTTTTGAGACAGAGTTTCGCTCTTGTTGCCCAGGCTGGAGTGCAATGTCACGATCTCAGCTCACTGCAACTTCTGCCTCCCAGGTTCAAGCGATTCTCCTGTCTCAGCCTCCCGAGTAGCTGGGATTACAGGCGCGTGCCACCATGCCCGGCTAATTTTTGTATTTTTAGCAAAGACGGGGTTTCATCATATTGGTCAGGCTGGTGGCGAACTCCCGACCTCAGGTGATCCGCCCACCTCGGCCTCCCAAAGTGCTGGGATTACAGACGTGAGCCACCGTGCCTGGCCACAGCAAATATTCCTAAAGGACGCCCATACCTCGCCCTGTGCACTTCCAGCACCAACTTTTTTCTTTCTTTCTTTCCTTTTTTTTTTTTTTTTTTTTTTTTAAAGACAGGGCCTCGCTCTGCCGTCCCAGGTAGGAGAGCAGGGGCGCGATCATAGATCACTGCAGCCAACTCCTGGGTTCAAGCGATCTCAACGCTTCAGCCTCTGGCATCAACTTTCCCTATTATCAGAGGAAGGAAGCCGGGGGCCAGGGCCTCTTCAGGGTGGTGGGCTGGAGGGGGCGGGCCGGCTCGCGAGGCGTGGCCCTATGGAGGGGCAGGCTGGGCGTGGAGGCGGTGACTATGCCGCGGAGTGGGCGGGCCCAGATTTGGGGGGCCGCGCGCCCGGGCTGGAACAAAGGCAGAGGCGGGGACAAAGCCCCGCGGCCCCCAGTCTCCATCAGGAACAAAGGCCACACCCGGCCCAGCGGTCGACGCGCCCGTGCTGCAGCCATGTGCGGACACCTGGCAGCGGGGCCTGGGGAGGCTGTGCCCCATTACCCTCACGCCCCGCCCGGCTGGCCACCTTTACCTGTGCGCGCCTTGGGAGTGGCGAATGGGTTTCACGGTTGTTCGCGCCAGTCCTCGCGGCCTCCAAACATCCTCCGGAAGCTGCCACCTACCCCGCCCCCAGCCGTTGTCACCTGGACTGGAGACCTCAGGACCCCAGGGGCACTGCACAGGGGGCTGAGGCCCACCCCCGCGGGGCCAGCCTCAATGCACCCACCCGTCAGATTTTCAACGCGCTGATAGTCCCTAGGCGGGTTCGCCTCTACCTACAGACCCTGCTTCTCCCCTTAGACATGATTCTTCTCCCCCAGATCCTGCGTCCCTCAGACAGAGTTCTTCTCTCACACACCCTGCTTCCCTCCTCAGACAGGATTCTCCCCACACACACCCTGCTTCCCTCCTCAGACTGGATTCTCCCCACACACACCCTGCTTCCCTCAGACAGGATTCTCCCCACACACACCCTGCTTCCCTCCCCAGACAGGATTCTCCACACACACACCGTGCTTCCCTCAGACAGGATTCTCCTCCCACAGACCCTGCTTCCCTCCTCAGACAGGATTCTCCCCACACACACCCTGCTTCCCTCAGACAGGATTCTCCACACACAGACCCTGCTTCCCTCCTCAGACAGGATTCTCCCCACACACACCCTGCTTCCCTCCTCGGACAGGATTCTCCACACACAGACCCTGCTTCCCTCCTCAGACAGGATTCTCCCCACACACACCCTGCTTCCCTCAGACAGGATTCTCCCCACACACACCCTGCTTCCCTCAGACAGGATTCTCCCCACACAGACCCTGCTTCCCTCCTCAGACAGGATTCTCCCCACACAGACCCTGCTTTCCTCCCCAGACAGGATTCTCCCCACAAAGACCCTGCTTCTCTCCTCAGACAGGATTCTCCCCACACAGACCCTGCTTCCCTCCTCAGACAAGATTCTCCCCACACAGACCCTGCTTCCCTCTTCAGACAGGATTCTCCCCACACAGACCCTGGTTCCCTCCTCAGACAGGATTCCCCCCACACACACCCTGCTTCCTTCAGACAGGATTCTCCCCACACACACTCTGCTTCCCTCAGACAGGATTCTCCCCACAAAGACCCTGCTTCCCTCCTCAGACAGGATTCTCCCCACACAGACCCTGCTTCCCTCCTCAGACAGGATTCTCCCCACACAGACCCTGCTTCCCTCCTCAGACAGGATTCCCCCCACACACACCCTGCTTCCCTCAGACAGGATTCTCCCCACACACACCCTGCTTCCCTCAGACAGGATTCTCCCCACACACATCCTGCTTCCCTCAGACAGGATTCTCCCCACACAGACCCTGCTTCCCTCCTCAGACAGGATTCTCCCCACACACACCCTGCTTCCCTCCCCAGACAGGATTCTCCCCACACAGACCCTGCTTCCCTCCCCAGACAGGATTCTCCCCACACAGACCCTGCTTCCCTCCTCAGACAGGATTCTCCCCACACAGACCCTGCTTCCCTCCTCAGACAGGATTCCCCCCACACACACCCTGCTTCCCTCAGACAGGATTCTCCCCACACACACCCTGCTTCCCTCAGACAGGATTCTCCCCACACACACCCTGCTTCCCTCAGACAGGATTCTCCCCACAAAGACCCTGCTTCCCTCCTCAGACAGGATTCTCCCCACACAGACCCTGCTTCCCTCCCCAGACAGGATTCTCCCCACACAGACCCTGCTTCCCTCCCCAGACAGGATTCTCCCCACACAGACCCTGCTTTCCTCCCCAGACAGGATTCTCCCCACACAGACCCTGCTTCCCTCAGACAGGATTCTCTCCACACACACCCTGCTTCACTCCCCAGACAGGATTCTCCCCACACACACCCTGCTTCCCTCCCCAGACAGGATTCTCCCCACACACACCCTGCTTCCCTCCTCAGGCAGGATTCTCCACACACAGACCCTGCTTCCCTCCTCAGACAGGATTCTCCCCACACACACCCTGCTTCCCTCCTCAGACAGGATTCTCCCCCCACACACCCTGCTTCCCTCCTCAGACAGGATTCTCCACACACACACCCTGCTTCCCTCAGACAGGATTCTCCCCACACACCCTGCTTCCCTCCTCAGACAGGATTCTCCCCACACACCCTGCTTCCCTCAGACAGGATTCTCCCCACACAGACCCTGTTTCCCTCCTCACTCAGACAGGGTTCCTCTCCCCACACAGACCCTGCTTCCCTCAGACAGGATTCTCCCCACACACCCTGCTTCCCTCCTCAGACAGGATTCTCCCCACACACATCCTGCTTCCCTCCTCAGGCAGGATTCTCCCCACACAGACCCTGTTTCCCTCCTCACTCAGACAGGGTTCCTCTCCCCACACAGACCCTGCTGACAGGATTCTCCCCACACAGACCCTGCTTCCCTCCTCAGACAGGGTTCCCCTCCCCACACAGACCCTCTTTCCCTCAGACAGGATTTTCCCTACACAAACCCTACTTTCTTCCTCAGACAGGATCTTCCCCACACAAACCCTACTTTCCTCCCCAGACAGGATTCTCCCCACACGGACCTGCTTCCTTCCCTCCTTGGGATTCCCCAATGTTGGGGTTCAGTTTCCCCATCTGGAGAAGCATCAAAGTCAGGGTAGCCGCTGACTAAAACATGGGAAGAGGATGCTTGGGGGGCTGGGTGGGATTTCACAGACTCATTGCACTGTAGCCTCTTGTGATTTATATATATATGTGTATATATTTATATATTTTTGTAGTGCAATGGCACAATCTCGGCTCACTGCAACCTCCGCCTCCCGGGTTCAAGCGATTCTCCTGCCTCAGCCTCCCGAGTAGCTGGGATTACAGGCGCCCGCCACCATGCCTGGCTAATTTCTGTACTTTTAGTAGAGACGGGGTTTCACCACGTTGGCCAGGCTGGTCTCGAACTCCTGACTTCAGATGATCCACCCGCCTCGACCTCCCAAAGTGCTGGAATTACAGGAGTGAGCGCCCGGCCACACTTTTCTCCATCTGTGGTCTAGGCTGGCGTGCAGTGGCACAATCCCGGCTCACTGCTGCCTCGGCCTCCTGGGCTAAACGGAGCCTCCCGACTCGCCTAACAAAGTGGTGGGATTACAGGTATGAGCCACGGCGCCTAGCTGTCATCTACATTTGATTTAGTCAAGTTTCTGTGTTTCTTAAGTTTAACTATAACGTGGTTAAAATCCAAAAGTCAGCACCTGCGCTCACACAGGAGGTTCCTCCCTCCTGAGATGGAGACTCTCCTCCCCTCTCCCTGGACACAGCCCTTCATTCGGTCTTGGCCCCGCCTACATCCCCATCGGCCCTGCCCCCTATCCCGAACTCTTAGTGACGCAGAGGCTGGAGACGACTCTACGCGGGCGAAGAGACGCGGGTTGAGGAAGAGGGACGGACTGCCCATGCGCTTGGGCGCACAGCGGCCCGCTTCGGTGTGGTCTGGAGGTGGAGCTGAGAGGAGAATCACACTCTATAAAGGTGCGCACACCCCACTGGCGGATTAAATTGCGCCAGTGACGTCACAGAGGCCCCGCTCCACCCCCACAAGAGCCCCACCGACGTGGGGTTGGCGGTGGTGGAAGGACCCGGAGTTGGCGCGTGCGTACTGGCGTCCTCTCCCGCACCGACCGGCCTGGGCCCCGCCCCCGGGCGTGCGGCGCCCAATGCGCGTGCGCGGCGGCGTCGGCGCCAGTTATTTCTGTCCCGCCCCCCGGCCTCGGCTCTTTCTGCGAGCGGGCGCGCGGGCGAGCGGTTGCGCTTGTGCTTGTGGCGCGTGGTGCGGGTTTCGGCGGCGGCTGAGGAAGAAGCGCGGGCGGCGCCTTCGCGAGGCTAGCAGGCAGCAGTTGGCCGTGCCGTAGCAGCGTCCCGCGCGCGGCGGGCAGCGGCCCAGGAGGCGCGTGGCGGCACTCGGCCTCGCGGCGGCGGCGGCGGCAGCGGCCCAGCAGTTGGCGGCGAGCGCGTCTGCGCCTGCGCGGCGGGCCCCGCGCCCCTCCTCCCCCCCGGGCGCCCCCGGCGGCGTGTGAATGGCGGCCTCGGCGGCGGCAGCCTCGGCAGCAGCGGCCTCGGCCGCCTCTGGCAGCCCGGGCCCGGGCGAAGGCTCCGCTGGCGGCGAAAAGCGCTCCACCGCCTCTTCGGCCGCAGCCTCGGCCTCTGCCTCAGCCGCGGCGTCGTCGCCGGCGGGGGGCGGCGCCGAGGCGCTGGAGCTGCTGGAGCACTGCGGCGTGTGCAGAGAGCGCCTGCGACCCGAGAGGGAGCCCCGCCTGCTGCCCTGTTTGCACTCGGCCTGTAGTGCCTGCTTAGGGCCTGCGGCGCCCGCCGCCGCCAACAACTCGGGGGACGGCGGGGCGGCGGGCGACGGCGCCGGTAAGTACGAAGTGATCGGGGCCACCCCTCCCCCTACTCTCTGCCTTTGATTCCGACTGGGTGCAGAGATGAGGATGCCACCTGGGCAAGAGGATGGGGGCCCGGACAGGGCACGGGGAATACTTTCTGGGTCCTGCGTAGGAACGTGGTTTTGGGCTGGCCGCTGAAATGGGACATCTGACTAAAGTTGGAGAAAAGAAGGCTCGGGGAGGGGAGGGGCTGGCTCGCTGCGGGATAATGGTCGGGGGCCTACCCAGCAGGGGGATGGGGGGGCCATAACCTGGGTGGGAACTTGTAATAATCTCCCACATCCCTGCTTCTCGAAGTGGTGGACTGTCCCGTGTGCAAGCAACAGTGCTTCTCCAAAGACATCGTGGAGAATTATTTCATGCGTGATAGTGGCAGCAAGGCTGCCACCGACGCCCAGGATGCGAACCAGGTGCGTCCTATCTCAGCAACCACAAGGTTTCTGGGGAGGGGGCATCTGCGCAGGAGGAGCTTGGCACCAGCTTCAGGCTGTTACTCCACTTTCCCAAGGCTCTGGGTGGGCTGCCTAGGTTGGGTCAAGGGGCCAATCTTAATCTCGGGTTGTATTTTCTGGGATGTGAATGTGGATCTATCAAGTCGTCTTGCCTTCTCTGACCTTGCCTTTGTCTGGCAGTGCTGCACTAGCTGTGAGGATAATGCCCCAGCCACCAGCTACTGTGTGGAGTGCTCGGAGCCTCTGTGTGAGACCTGTGTAGAGGCGCACCAGCGGGTGAAGTACACCAAGGACCACACTGTGCGCTCTACTGGTACATGAGGCTGAGGGGGCCTGTTGTTCTCCCGTGTGTGCCCTCAGTTGCTTTTATAATGTTGGTTGCATCTGGTGGATGGGTCCTAGAGTTCTCTAGGGGGTGTTGCCCGCAGGGCCCGAGGGCAGAACTCCAAAAGCAGGAAAACTGGGGTTGTGCTGTGTAGTCTCTAGGGCCTAGGTGGGAGAGGGTGGGAAGGGGAGATAGGGGAGACCTTAATGTGCTGCAGGGAGGTACAAAGGGTTTGAGGAGGCTTATCGGAGTTCTCAGTCCTGGTGGTGAAGGGCTCAGCATATGCAAACAGGGAAAGGCATGGTGTGAGGGGCCTACTGGGTTTGTGGTTTCCTGGCACACATCTGGTATAAGATGCTGCTAGGGAAAGTAGACTTTGTGGGTCCATGGATTATAAGTGATGATGATTTCTTGAAGTGTTTTAGCTTTTGAGTTGGCAGAGACTTACCCAAAGTTTGGTTTGGCATTTCCAGCTTTTCACAGACACACACTAGCTTTGGTTTGGAAAGGAGCTTGAGAGTCTTTTGAGTCTAGCCAAGTTTTGGAGCCAGAATCCTTCTATGAGTGGCCTTTTGGTAGCCATACTGTGATCCTTCCCATCCCAGAGGACAGCACTGGTGGAAGATAGTGGAAGGTGGTGGCTGTGGGGCCTGAGGAGCCAGGAGGAATAGGCACGGGCTGCAGGGTGTCCTACATTCCAGACGTCCCAGGCCAAGGTCAGGGTGCAGGAATGAGTGGCATTGGGGAAGTCAGTTTCCCCAATGAGCCCTGATGCTACATATTTTGGATTTGGTTGGTATGTTGGACCAGTGTGTTTGATCAGTTTTCTAATGGGGAAACAGGCTTCGGAGGTTATTAATGTGTTGGTCTTTGGGTGGGATTATGCTGAGCACCAAGATTCTGCTCTAGAGGGGGTGTGACCACCATTCTGAGGGTCCTGGTTTGACATTTCATCTCTCCCAGTACGAGAACCTCTACAAGGTTTCCTCTGGGCCCTTGGATTGTAAGAGACCCTGGTGTTCTCTTGTCAGGGAAGAGGGAGGAAGTTAACCATGAAAGGAGGAGAAAAGGAATCCAGGGTGGTTTGTAGGCAGAATTCTGAGTGTGTCCACTTGGAGAAGTTTTCAGTAAAGGGAAACAGTGTGGGGAAGGGTTGTGGGGGGCGGGGGTTGGTCCTGTTTTTCCAGAGGCTGTTATCCTTACCCTTACATTATTGTCACCTCTAGAAGCTAGAAGAAAGGGATGTGTTTCTCAGCTACGTTGGGGCAGAGAATTCTGGGAGCAAGGAGTTGGGCTTGCAGGCCTGTGTTGTTCCCTGGCCACACCCTCTACATCTTCCCAATAAATGGCGCAGTGTCACAGAACAGGCAGGAAATGAGGCCCCAACTCAGTGTGCTTCCTGAGTTGTAGGGGGTGGTGAAGGGCAAGGTTCAGCCATATGATTCCCACTCCCCAGGGCCAGCCAAGTCTCGGGATGGTGAACGTACCGTCTATTGCAACGTACACAAGCATGAACCCCTTGTGCTGTTTTGTGAGAGCTGTGATACTCTCACCTGCCGAGACTGCCAGCTCAATGCCCACAAGGACCACCAGTGAGTCCCAAGGCATAGTGGTTGGGTGGGTGGGTGCCACCCCTTCCCTAGCTTAGTGCTCAGGAACACATCTGTCTGCTCTCAGGTACCAGTTCTTAGAGGATGCAGTGAGGAACCAGCGCAAGCTCCTGGCCTCACTGGTGAAGCGCCTTGGGGACAAACATGCAACATTGCAGAAGAGCACCAAGGAGGTTCGCAGCTCGTAAGTGTGGGTTCTCGGGCCGTGGGGGTGGCCCAGGGCAGCAAGACCCTACCTAGCCTGACCTGCTCTGTCCCCTAGGATCCGCCAGGTGTCTGACGTACAGAAGCGTGTGCAAGTGGATGTCAAGATGGCCATCCTGCAGATCATGAAGGAGTTGAATAAGCGGGGCCGTGTGCTGGTCAACGATGCCCAGGTAAGCCTTGTGCCAGTGAGAGGGTCCTTGAGCCCCCTCTGCTGATTGATGATGCTGTCTGGGGTGTTCTCTGCCTTCTCTGCTTACCTCATACACCTTCCATCTGCAGAAGGTGACTGAGGGGCAGCAGGAGCGCCTGGAGCGGCAGCACTGGACCATGACCAAGATCCAGAAGCACCAGGAGCACATTCTGCGCTTTGCCTCTTGGGCTCTGGAGAGTGACAACAACACAGCCCTTCTGCTTTCTAAGAAGTTGGTGTGTACTGGTGGGCTCCCGGCTAGTGGGTTCCAGGCAGGTGGTTCCCAATACCTGAAATCCCTATTTGTTGTTGGTGTGCTCATTCTTTCCTCCCTTTCACTCCCAACCAGATCTACTTCCAGCTGCACCGGGCCCTCAAGATGATTGTGGATCCCGTGGAGCCACATGGAGAGATGAAGTTTCAGTGGGACCTCAATGCCTGGACCAAGAGTGCCGAGGCCTTCGGTGGGTCCCCAGCTCTACCTTGCTCTGTTATTACCCCACGTGCTGCACCTACTTATGTTTCTCTCTTCTTTGTGCAGGCAAAATTGTGGCAGAGCGTCCTGGCACTAACTCAACAGGCCCTGCACCCATGGCCCCTCCAAGAGCCCCAGGGCCCTTGAGCAAGCAGGGCTCTAGCAGTAGCCAGGTGAGCAGGAGAGAGGACCCAGGAAGGGGTAGGCAGGGAATGGGGTCCAGTAGCAGGAGAGAGGACCCAGGCAGGGGTGGGCAGGGAATGGGGTCCAGTAGGGTTCCTGTCCCACTGAGGCAGAGAGTTCTGCTTTGTTCACAGCCCATGGAGGTGCAGGAAGGCTATGGCTTTGGGTCAGGTGAGTGGGTCTGCCTAGTGGGTGGGGAGGGGCCCCAGTGCTGTTTCTACCCCAACCTGCCAGTCTTCTTTCTCCGTTTTCTAAGGAGATGATCCCTACTCAAGTGCAGAGCCCCATGTGTCAGGTGTGAAACGGTAAGTATGGCACCTCCCCTGGGGGTGGAGGTGGATGGAGGGTGGGGGTGTACTCATGCCAGGTTGCTGCATCTACAGGTCCCGCTCAGGTGAGGGTGAGGTGAGCGGCCTTATGCGCAAGGTGCCACGAGTGAGCCTTGAACGCCTGGACCTGGACCTTACGGCTGACAGCCAGCCACCCGTCTTCAAGGTCTTCCCAGGCAGTACCACTGAGGACTACAACCTTATTGTTATTGAACGTGGCGCTGCGGCTGCAGCTACCGGCCAGCCAGGGACTGCACCTGCAGGAACCCCTGGTGCCCCACCCCTGGCTGGCATGGCCATGGTCAAGGTAAGCCTGTCCCAAGGAACTAATAGCTATAGGATGAAGCCTGTAGTCCAGGTCTGGACCCTGTTGAACACCCCTCATCACCACCTTGCAGGAGGAGGAGACGGAGGCTGCCATTGGAGCCCCTCCTACTGCCACTGAGGGCCCTGAGACCAAACCTGTGCTTATGGCTCTTGCGGAGGGTCCTGGTGCTGAGGGTCCCCGCCTGGCCTCACCTAGTGGCAGCACCAGCTCAGGGCTGGAGGTGGTGGCTCCTGAGGGTACCTCAGCCCCAGGTGGTGGCCCGGGAACCCTGGATGACAGTGCCACCATTTGCCGTGTCTGCCAGAAGCCAGGCGATCTGGTCATGTGCAACCAGTGTGAGTTTTGTTTCCACCTGGACTGTCACCTGCCGGCCCTGCAGGATGTACCAGGGTGAGTGTGAGGCTGGTGGGGGTCTAGTCTGGGTGTTGGGCTGTCTGGACAGGATCATGTGCAGACCCTTATTCTCTTCACCATAGGGAGGAGTGGAGCTGCTCACTCTGCCATGTGCTCCCTGACCTGAAGGAGGAGGATGGCAGCCTCAGCCTGGATGGTGCAGACAGCACTGGTGTGGTGGCCAAGCTTTCACCAGCCAACCAGCGGGTGAGGGCTGGGGTTACTTAGGTGGGGTTACCCAGAGAGGCTTTATAGGTGCTTCCCAGAGCTGTGACATCCCTTACAATGTTTGTAGAAATGTGAGCGTGTACTGCTGGCCCTATTCTGTCATGAACCCTGCCGCCCCCTGCATCAGCTGGCTACCGACTCCACCTTCTCTCTGGTGAGTCCTAGGATGGGAAAGGGGAAAGGGGTGGTGACTGCCGGGTCTCGCCCTCAACCTGTGTATGTATATGTGTTGTCTTTGTGTGTGTGTGATCTCTGCCTGCAGGACCAGCCCGGTGGCACCTTGGATCTGACCCTGATCCGTGCCCGCCTCCAGGAGAAGTTGTCACCTCCCTACAGCTCCCCACAGGAGTTTGCCCAGGATGTGGGCCGCATGTTCAAGCAATTCAACAAGTTAACTGAGGTGAGCCAGTGGAATGGAGAGGCTGTGGGCAGGGGGAGATGTGAAGGAAAGAACTAGGACCCATTCATCCACTGCATTCCTGCTTGGCCCAGGACAAGGCAGACGTGCAGTCCATCATCGGCCTGCAGCGCTTCTTCGAGACGCGCATGAATGAGGCCTTCGGTGACACCAAGTTCTCTGCTGTGCTGGTGGAGCCCCCGCCGATGAGCCTGCCTGGTGCTGGCCTGAGTTCCCAGGAGCTGTCTGGCGGCCCTGGTGATGGCCCCTGAGGCTGGAGCCCCCATGGCCAGCCCAGCCCGGCTCTGTTCTCTGTCCTGTCACCCCATCCCCACTCCCCTGGTGGCCTGACTCCCACTCCCTGGTGGCCCCATCCCCCAGTTCCTCACGATACGGTTTTTACTTCTGTGGATTTAATAAAAACTTCACCAGTTCCTCAGGCCTTGACTGGTTGGGGGGCTGTGGTCCTGGGGCCTGGTTTATTGACTGTATCTACTAGTCAGCCTTATCAAGCACTGGTGGCACAAGGGAGGGGAGGGTCTTGTCCCCCACCTATCCAAGCCCATGTGTATGGATGTGTAGGGAGTGGGGAAGATTGCCTCCTTGCCCTTTCTGGGTATGGGGAGGGTCACCCAGGGCAAAGGATATACACACTAGAGGCTTGTTTGGTACCCTGTGGGATACCGGGTAGGTGTGACCTGCAGCCCTGTGTAGGCAGGGTTAGCCCCAGGTGTAGCACAGCCACTCTACTGAATGCTTCCTAAATTTTGGTGCTGTAGCTGTTTCTCATCTTCAGAAGGTCCCACAGTGAACTGAGACCTTCCAGATGTGATTTTTTTCCCCATCTCCCTTTGCTGGGTTCACTTAACATTATCATTCATCTCTGTGTTATGATTTAGTTACTCTACAGTCGAGCCTGTGTGAATCCCAAGGCCACCCCCTTGCCTCTATTGTTTGGTCTGCACTGTCCTCGAGTGTTGTCATTAAACCATCACTGGACCAAACAGTGTTGGGCACTACAGCCTGGCAGAGGCCTGGACTCTCAAGATCCTACCAGCGTGTTTGGGCAGTCCAGTATCTTGGGAGAGGTGATGGAGAAGGGTCCACAGCTCACCTGAAGCTCCCAACTCCTGAAAATCCCAGGTGGACTTTGCTTGTCCACCCCTGCCCCAAACCGCCACCCTTAGCTTTGTACCAAGTGCCTCTTGCCTTAGTGATACCTGTTCTCCCAGGGACCCCAGCCTGGTCCCACATCAGGCCAAAAGTCACATGGGCCTAGAGACTAGTGTCAAATTTCTTTTATTACAGAGGGGTTATGGTAAAAGATCCTGGGCATCCACTGGTTATCTTGGAGTGGCAGGGGGCTCTCAGTCCCTCCGCAGGTTCTTAAGCCGTTCCTCCAGGTCTGCATCAGCATCAGCTAGGGCTGAGGCCGCGGCCTCTGCTTTTTTCCCACCAGCAGCCACACTAAGCGAGCCCCCAGTTGAGGGGAGGTCTGCAGAGAAAGGGGGGGTTTGAGCAGGTGGGGTCAGGCTGAGTGAGAAACGCAGTGGAGGGGAGTAATGCAGGGAAAGGGAGGGCTTGGGGCTGTGGCTGGGCCTTGGGTGGGAAGTGGGGTCCAGGATTTGGAGCACTCACTTGACAGCTCATCTGTTAGGCTAAGTCCCAGCTCATCCAGGACCTGGGACACAACAGCATCACTAGGGAAGAGATAAAACTCAATGAGGGCTATGCACTCCATGAGGGCCAGGCAAACATCTCTACCCTCCCATCCGGTTTCCCCATACCTCTCCTCTTCATCTTCCTCATCACCCATGGCATCATCAATGGCATCATTCATCATCTCCTCCTTCATATCCATGATCTCTGCCTGCCGCTCAAACTCCATCATGATCTTCTGGATCTGGGGCAACTTCAGCTGGAAGTGACAGGAGTGTGAGTGTGGTCCCCATGGGTCGTGGGAGTGGGAAGAGCGATTGGGAAAAGCGCACCTGTCTGTTCATGGTGCCCATGGCCTTGGTGACACCCTTCATGGCTTGTGCCATTGAGTTGTTGGACTTGAGTGTCTGGATCTTGAGGGACACAGCCTGGATGTTGGCCCGCATCAATACAAACTTGCGCACATAGCGCCGGGTGCGCACCAAGTCTTTTGCCATGATGCGAACAGCATCCTGCAGAGTAGACAAGGGTTATCAAGGACACAGGAATGAGATTATCCTACACTTCTTGACACCCCATTAGTTGGCTGTCCCTCCCCACCACCCCAGTTTGCAATTCCACTCGAAGTTTCCAGAGACTGGCTAAGCCAATGATCACTGGTCCCTCCCTCCTTCTGACCTAACCCTCCTCTGCCTCTTGGGCTCCTTTGTAAGGTCCTCCTGACTTCTCTTGATCTGTAAATGATAAAGGCTCCAGGCTCACTCCTTAGGATTCCTTTTCCCTCCATGTTTTCAGTCATTCTTTTGACTTACAACAGCCATTCCTCAATTTTTATTCCCAGCCTAGACAATCTGTCTCTTCCTCCACCTGATACAAACTCATACCTCAAACTATCCAGAATCACATACAAACCTATCTGAGGCTCAGCTTTTGATTTCCTCTCCAAACATCTGTCTTGCCCATCCCAAGAAATGGTATCTTCTCTGCCTACCTGTTCAGGCCAAAACCCTCTCACCCATCAAAGGCTGTGTTCCTTCTTCATGCTCTCCCTACTGGTTCTGGCTGTCTCTTACCAGCCTCTTGGCCCTTTAGCTTATCCTTATCCTTTTTTTTTTTTTTTTTTTTGAGATGGATTCTTGCTTTGTTGCCTAGGCTGGAGTGCAGTGGCACAATCTTGGCTCACTGCAACCTGTGCCTCCCAGGCTCAAGCAATTCTTCTGCCTCAGCCTCTTCAATAGCTGGGATAACAAGCATGCACCACCATGCCCGGCTAATTGTTGGTAGAGCGGGGTTTTGCCATGTTGGCCAGGCTGCTCTCGAACTCCTGACCTCAGGTGATCCACCCACTTCAGCCTCCCAAAGTGCTGGGATTACAGGCGTGAGCCACCATGCCAGGCCAGCTTATCCTTATAGTTAACCGGTTTTTTTTGTTGTTGAGACAGAGTCTTGCTCTGTTGCCCAGGCTGGAGTGCAGTGGCATGATCTTGGCTCACTGTAACCTCCGCCTCCTGGGTTCAAGAGATTGTCCTGCCTCAGCCCTGCTGAGTAGCTGGGATTACAGGCGTGCGCCACCACGCCCGGCTAGTTTTTTGTATTTTCAGTAGAGACGGGGTTACACCATGTTGGTCAGGCTGGTCTCAAAGTCCTGACCTCAGGTGATCCAACCACCTCGGCCTCCCAAAGTGCTGGGATTACAGGTCTCTGAGCTACCGTGCCCGGCCCTGTAATCCCTAACTTTTCAATTTAGCTCCACTTTGGCCCACAATTCTGAATTGTCTGGTCCATGCCCAACTCTTGAAGCTCACCTGTCATCTCCCATTTTGTCGAGGCTCTCTTTTAACATTTGCTGCTCTGTCTGCTTGACACATTCCCTGCCCAGATCTGTAGGCTCACTCTCATCACTCAAGCCTTGGATCTCATACCAGTTCCTTGGAGGCAGCCTTCCAGACCCCAAACTAGGGACGCCCTGCTGACCTCTCACTCCACTCGTTTTGCTGAAAGCACCTGTGTTTGGTGTCTGGTCTCTTGTTCACTGCTGTTACAGCTGTGCCTGATTGACAGCAACCTGCCCCTGACCACCCACACTCACCATCTGGCCTTGCTTGGCCATCTTCTTAATGTCTGCAATGATTTTCTTCTCCTGGGTCTCTAGTTTCTGTCGCTCGCGGTCCAGCTCCCGCATGGCACGGTTCAGGGCCCTCTGGTTCTGCCGCAGTAGCTCCTCTGGCGTCTTCCGGCGCCCGAACAACAGGTCCATGGTGGTAGAAGCTCACTGGCAGGCCTGAGACAGATGTGAGGCCCAATTGTAGGGCATGGGGCCCAGAAGGAGGGCAAGAAGCAGAACAAGGTCAAGGGAGCCTTGCCAAATGGTAAGGGGCTAACGGAGACTGGAGGCAGGAATGAGGGGCCAAAAGGGAGCAGCTGAGAACACTGGGATTGTCCCGGGGACACATAAAGGGGGACAGGTAGACCTGAAAATTATCCAAGTGCTGGCTCAAGCCCCTCCTTCATCGCCATGCCCCCACAGAAGTTACGGCTTGCAAGTTCAGCTTCCCTCTCCAGACCCATGGGTGAGGCCCTGGAGTCCTTGATACGACTGAGAGCGGGGTGCGACGCGAATCGGCGCACTGGTGTTTTGGGGACTGTGAGCACCGAGGACAGGGCAATTGTGGGGGTTCTGATAGAGGAGGACAGGATGGGCGCAAACCCTAAGTACCAAGAATAGGTGAATGTGGGGCTGTGAAGCTCAGGAGAAGGCATTAGGATCTGGGGACCCTGAATGCTGAGGGAGACGGTTGGGGGCGCTGGGGCATCCCGTACACCGAGGACGGGATGATGGAGATTGGGTCGCACTATACACCGAGGACAGAGAGTCAGTGGGCCCGGCACCAAAGCAAGGTGGTGTTGGAGACCTCGATGTTGACGACAGGGTCCCAGGGAGAAGCGAGGCACCAGACACCCGGGCGAGTACAAGGCCTCGTACGCTGCCGCCCGCACGCCCGCCCGGGATCCACGGTCCAGCAGGGGCCACTCACCGGAGCTGGGACGGACACCCGCTTCCGCTTCCGGGTCACGCTTCTCTTTCTGGGATCCCCGACTTGCCCACCAACTAAGGCCCCTCGGTCCTGTCGCCTCCGCCGCCGTTTCCGGATTAAACAACGTGACGTAACATGCCCCGCCCGCACCCGGAAGGTTGGGAAGCTCCAGGAGCGCGCGTGCGCACGTGCCCTGGAATGGGCCAGCGTCCGAGCGCATGCGCAACAGTTCCCGTTTCCTCTGCGCGTCGGAGTGTTTCATGTTTGAGTCCCGCCCGAGTGACTGAAGCCAGTACCGGGGTGGGCGCTTTCCACCCAACCTCCACTTGAGGACCCAGCTTATTCGTGAGACCCTGACTTCTGCCTGAGGCCTCAGATAGAAGGAACCTCAGGAGGCTCCTCCTCCTCGGTGGGCCCACCCACACAAGAAAGGGGCAAACCTAGAGATGGCTTGTTTCTTCCACTGTGCTGGCGTCTTGGCCAGGAAGCCAGAGGTCACTGGATCCTGCCTACGCTTCTCATCCTAGAGTAGGCTTCATCCCAACCAACCCCAGGCTCAGGCCTGGTATCCCCACCAACTTGAGAGCTGCCCCAGGCACTGGGCAGCCTGTTGTAGGGTGCTCCAATGCCACCT
Organism: Symphalangus syndactylus; assembly: GCF_028878055.3. NCBI lineage: Eukaryota > Metazoa > Chordata > Mammalia > Primates > Hylobatidae > Symphalangus > Symphalangus syndactylus. The sequence continues at coordinate 20,048,436 of NC_072435.2, read as the reverse complement.
GTAAGCACACCTTCCACCACCCCAGCTTTGCAGGCCCTACTGGACCTCAGCTGCCCCTCCCACCTCATAGAAGTAAGAAGCAGAGGCCATGCAGTAACATTCCCCTTTAATAGCCTGGTGGGACCTCCAGAGGTGGAGGGGTGGGTTGCCTGGGCCCAGCTACCCAGGCCCCTTGCCCACCCACTCCGCAGCCCAGAGTGGGGGCTGAACAAGCACCCAGCAGGGGGGCTAGACAAGCCAATTCATTTTCCATCGCTGAGTGGGTCGGGGGAGGCAGCGCCGACCTTAATCACATGGTGGTAAAAAAAAAAAAAAAATAACTAGGGGCAGGTGGCAGGAAGGGGAGGCAAGGCCAAGGCAGGGGATTCCCCCACCGGCCGCCCCCCAAACCCTTACCGATGGCCCCCAATAAATATTTGCAGGGGATGCCAGGGCTTGTGGCCGTGGCAGGGGTGGGTATGCGCTAACCCTATTTCAGGCAGCGCTCGAAGTAGGTGGAGCCGATGTAGCCACCCCGCATGGAGCGCTGCACGTTCTGCTCAAACAGCCGCCGGTTGTTCTGCAGGACCTCTGCGGCCTCCTTGTTCAGTGGGTCCTCAGGGTTGGGCTCCTGTGGCCAGTATAGGTCGGGGGGTCAACAGGCCAGAGGGACAGAAGGCCAATCTCCCCAGACCCAACCACCTATTCCTACTCACCAAGAAGAGATACTGCAGGCCATAAATTATGGAGTTTATCGTAAGGACTGGCTTCCAGTCCTCTCTGTGGACAGAGAGCATCAGAGTCAGGGCTTGTTGAGTGGGAGACTGCCACAGGCCTCTCTGGTATTGGGCAGGTCAGATCCAGGGCATAGGAGAGTGGGCATGTGAGAGGCTGGGAGGGAGGGTGTGGAGCAGGACAGGCCAGGGAGAAAACCAAGGTCAGGCCATGAGGAAGATGACTGGGAAATGAAGAAACCACAGACAACAAAGGGGTGGGAAGGGACAGAGTCTGATGTAGTGCCCACAAGACCATGAGGGAGGCCTGGCGGGCAGGGCTGGGGAGGGCCGTAGAGGGCCAGTGCCCTCACCTGAGGATGTTAAGGCAGACGTTGCCCTCGAGGTCAATGTTGGGGTGATAGACCATTGTCTCACACTTCACCTTGGGGGGATCATGCGGGTAACCCTGGCCCACCTGGTTCCAGGAAAAGAAAGGAGAGATGGGTAGGTGGCTGGAAGGGCCTCAGCTGCTGCCTCCTCAGTCCAGGGAGCCATCCCTGCCCACCTGGGACTCACCTTAAAACTGAACACAAACTTCCCACTCTTGTAGAAGCCCTGGGAGGAAAAGGGGGAGAAGAAAATTTTAGGGTTCCATCCTGTGGGGCCCGATGGGCAGAACATGTCTCCCTCCTCTCAGTGGGGACACCCTTGGTTTGCTCCTGGGAATTCAGCCATATGCACCCTCACCTCATCAGGACAGATGACCAGCTTGAAGTTGAGGAGGTCGTCTGGATCTGAGAAGCTGATATCACACGTCTTGGGCAGGTTCAGCTCGTTTATGTCTGGGTTTGGGCAGCAGAGAGTGGGGGACAGAAAGAGGGAGGGGAAGAGAGAGAGAGGGAGCCAGCAGGACACTTAGGGCAGGTGTTTGTTAGCAGTGCCCCCATGGTCTCCTCCTGGACCCCCAGGCCTCTCTCCTGGGCTGTGCTCCACACCTCCAGCCCTCTCCCTGCTCCCCAGCTTGGCTCTTGTGGATACACAGCACACCCTAAACATGCATGTTCAGTTGTGTATGCGTGTCCCAACTCCTGACCCAGGGTAACCCCCAACATTTCTGTATCCACAGCTCCCAAATGCCCCCATTCCCAAACATCCTCTGACTGACTTAAACCCCAGGCTCCCCATCCATGACCTCCACTCTCCAGTATCTACCTGTTCACCCCAACTCAAAGATCCTGCCCACCCCCACCAACCCTCAGTCTTCACTGTCCTTCCTCTTCTCTGTCTCTCAGACCCAGCTTCCCATCTGACCCCCACACTCTCAAGTCCCCAACCCCCACCACCCTACCCCACCCCCTCTGACTCTGAGGTTCACAGCACAATAGCCTAAATTTCCCCTCACCCCTGTCTCCAATCCCTGGTACTCATTAACCTTCCTTCCTCCACCTGTCACCCCAAACCCCAAATTGCTGTGACTCTCAGGCAGGCCCATGAGTCTCTGGTCCTCCAACCTACTTCACCCGTTTGACTATGAGATTCCCAGAGACCCCAGCATAATACACTAAATCCTCTTCCACTCATATCTCCAACCCCTGGCCTCTACTATCCCTCTCTTCTCCGCCTGTCACCCCAAACCCAAGTTCCCGTCTAACCCCCAGACTCTCGAGTCCCCAGCTCCTCCACTCCACTGCCTGACTCTGAGATTCCGATTCCCTAGTAGCAGACACCAGGCCTTCCTAATATCCTAAACCACCACATACCGGGCCCCTATCTCTGACCCCCTCCCCGTGACTGCATGATCCCAACCCTCAAGACTTGACCTCCGACCCCCCCCTACACTCGGGGCCCTCCACCTCTGACCCTCAGCAACCGCATTACCCCTTCCTGACTCCGACATCACCCTGCCTCGGGCCCTGACCTCCGACCTCCAGCTCCAACCCCATCCCCTGACCCCCTACCCTTCTGGATCCGCAGCTGCGCCGCCGACGCCTTCTTGCTGCTGCCCTTGGTGCCGCCCGCCGACTCCTCCTCCTTCTTCTGCTGCTTCAGCGAGAACAGCTTGATCATCCTGCCGCCGCCGCCGCCGCTGCCGCCGCCGCGGGGCCCGGGACCCCGGCCACCCGGCCCCCCGCCGCCGCCGCCCGCGTCGCCTCCGCTCCTCGGACCCGCAGCTGCGGCCTCCTCCGCTGCTGCCGCCACCCGCCCGGCCTGCCGCGCCGCTCCGCTCCTCTCCGCGCCCACCGCGCGGCCCGCCTCGGCTCCCGTAGTCCGGCTCCGGCCTGGCCCAGTGCCTCGGGCTCGCTCGGCAGCGCTCGGCCAAATTCGGCTGTTCTCGGGCCCGCCCGGCCCCGCCCCCACTGCCCCGGGCCGCTCCTTCCTTGCCCTCGCCAACTCTGGTCTCAGGCCCCGCTGCAGCTGCGGGCTCGGGGCTCCCCGGACCGTGCCGTTTGGCCGCTCAGCTGATCCCTCCGCGAGGGGGTGCGGCTAGGGGTGGGAGGAGGACACGGCAGCCGCGGTGACGGCGTGTGGGTACTGGAGGATCGTCTTCCGCGGCAGCAGCGGCTTTAGCGCGGAGGTCGGCAACGGCCTCGGGCGCCCCGCCGCTTCGGATATTTCCGCCGCCTGGCCGCTTGGCTCTTCCCTCCCGGCCTGCGTTGTGCGCCTGCGCAGCCGCCGCAAACCTGCGTTGCTCAGCGATGGAGTTTGGGGTTCGGCCTCCTTCGGCTGGACTCGGGTATTTCCGTTCCTGGCGATGTCGCTTCGGCGGCCCTGCAGGTCACTTCCGGCGACTCTCGCGGGGCCGGGCAGGAAGCGGGGTTAGCCGCCATCTTTGAGTGGGGCAGACGTGGGCCGCTTTGCTCGCGGTCACTTCATCCTAAGTTGTATAGGTGCGGAGCGCGGCGCGGGTGGTCGCCTCCGCTGCTGCCGCCACCCGCCCCGCCTGCCTTTGACCCCATAGGTCACAGACAAGGCAGGGTGATCGCGGCAAGACCCTGAGTGAGACTAGAGGCGTTACCCAGAGGGTGCGAGGTCGAGCACCCTCACTGTCCCATCGCAAACCCAAAGATCCCCGTTCCTGGAGATTCTGATTGAGGTAAACTAACAAAACATGTATTGTGCCAGAGAGTGGTAAGCACTGTGGAGGGTTACGGTGGTGTAGGGGAAGACCTGTCGGGGTGGACACTTGGGGAACGCGACGTGGGGGCGGAGTCGGGCCGCTATTGGCGTGGGCCCCAAGTTCCAGCGGACACGCACTGCAGCCTCTGCGCTTACCCTACTATCTGGAAAGGGGGATGGAGGCGGGGGTCAGCTTCCCATCCAATCAGCTCAGCGTGCCTCGGAGGGCGGGAGGAAACGGAACTCTGCGGGTCAGCGACGTCCGGCCGTCACCACGGAAACTAGCAGCCCCGTGAGGGCATGGTGTGGTGGCACTTGCCCGCGGAGGGGCCCAGGTGCCACTCCTCGGATTCTTCATGTCCTCCCCCAGGAGTGGCTTCTGGCCAAGGCTGGCTTGTCTGCTTCCCCTGAGGCCAGGCCCTCAGTCTTGGGGATTAGGGTGACTTGAAACAGCAGGGGAAAGTCCGGCTACACCGCTGAAGAAGCTTGGACACACAAACCTCAAGTCTCTGTTCCTAGAAATGCCCAGGCCAAGGCTAGCCTGACACCTGTCCAGAACAAGACCTTGAGTGGGGTTTAAGGCACAAGCTGTACCCTCCTGCACACAGACCCCTTCTTTGAAACTGCCTTTCACCCTGTGTTACCTGCACCCAAGTCACCCACTGGAGGGTTGGGGGAGAGGGGCTGTGTGAAGGACCTGGACAATGGGATGGAAGGGAAGATGGCTAGGGCAAAATAGGCAATGGCACTGGGTCCTGGAGACGCTGCCCTGAAGCCTGCAGTGTGCTGAACTTACGCTCTCAGCATCTGTCCACTTTCACCTAAGCTGCATTTCCAGTGGTTTGCTGCTGAATCTACTACTGACTGAAACCTTCCAATGTGCATGGGGCCAGAGTGGGAGAAGCCTTCAGCTCTAGTGATGGGAATGATCACCGCGGGGCAGGGAAACTGGCCCAGGGCCTGCAGCCTTTGCTTCTCAGACTGGCTGGGGTTCCATCTGCAGGGTCCTACACCCTCATCACCTGCTGCTTGTAAACACAAGAACAGGAAAGTCCGGAAAAATCTGAATTTCCAGGTAAAATCTTCCAGTTTTAAAACTAGGAAATGATTTCCTAGGTGTAAAGGAGTTTTACAAGGACATCCTGAGGCAGAATCTGGATCAGTTTGCTCCTGCTGGATCGCATGATCTTGGTTGGCCAGGGAGAATCTGGCCTGTCTGGGTCCTTTCCTGGGGTTTGGCTTGGCCCATGGCCCCGGGGGACAGACATGACAGGGTGTGGAGGGGAGCATGCAGGTTGCAGGCATCAAGTTTAGGCACAGTTCCACCCACAAACTTGGGGTTTGGCAGATCCAAGTGGGATCCTTGGTTCCCAGCTGTAAGAAGTGCTGTGACCCCACTGCTTCCCATTGTTCCTCTAGTACTAAGGGTGAGATGCTGAATGTCCCCATGAGTACAACTCTTCAGCGGGTACTCCTACTGATAGGTAGATAAAGGTAGAAAGCCTTGGCCGCTCATGACCACTTCGGGGAGTAGGGTGCTGTTAGGGTAAGGGTAGCTGGACGGCTGAGCTGGGGTGGGAGAGGTAGTATCATGGGAATCATCAAGCTGACTTGGAGCAAGGAGGACTGGGGCTCAGGAGGCTGGTAACGTCCCTGAGGATTCTCCCAACCCTTGGAGGCCCTGGTCTCAGTGTCAAAATCCCATGGGATTTCATCACCAGACAAGGCTGGGCTCCAGACCTACCCACCTAGGCATCACCGTGCAGGGCAGAGACTACAAACACCCCTCTTCACCTGCAGATCTGTTAGGGGCAGGCTGGAACGGGTTGGAAAGGGAGAAGAGACTAGGGCAGCAGCACCTCTTCCCCTTGGCAACAGCGGGTCCTTCCAGGAGCAACAGTTTTTACATACCTCCCAGAACCAGGCTCACTGGGCCCCTTGGAGACACCCACACCAGTGCCCCCTCCTAAGGAGTCTCCTAGGCCTATGGGGCACCCTCCTGGGAACAGAGACCTCCAGACCAGCTGAGCAGTACCCCTCAGGCCCACATGGCTTCCCTGCCAGCTAAGAGACCCCAGGACTGGCTCAGCAGTGCCCCCTTCTCAGGGGCCTGAGTTCCAGCTCCATGGGAAACTCACTGGAGCTTCTAAGTTGCAATGCTTCTCTTTGTTCCTCTAGTCCTAAGGGTCTAGCTGCTTCCTGCAGGAACTTTCCCGTTTCTAAGACAGATTGACTTAACCTTCTCACTCTCCCATCAATCACCTAACACCTAGTAAGCTGCGCTCTGTGTCTTGACTGGACCCTGATTGATCAGGCATGGCACCGTGCTACGCACATATGGACTCTTTGGTGGATGCTGACAGAGAACATTTCTTCCTCTCTGGGTTTGGGAAACCGAGGTCCATTGCCCAGGGAGAGCTGAGGCTGGACTGCCCAGGGCAGTTCTGCCCCACCTCCTGCTGGTCCACTCCCTCAGTGTAAACCAGAAGCTTGGTATAGCGGCCATCCCACACGCGGGGTAGGTGATGCTAGGAGCCACCTCTGTCAGGGTGAAGAAGGGTGTTGTGGAGGGGAACTCTCACAGGAACCACGTGGTTGCAGAGGGAGCACACCAGCCCAGCACTGTGGGGGTTGGAGGGTGGGGAGTGAAGGACGCACAGGTAGGGAGGCACTGAGTGGGTGGAGACCCAGTTTCCATCTACTGTTTATTGGACACCTACAGTAGCCAAGCCCTGGGAGGACCCGCTTATACTTATGTAATTGCCAGCCTCACAACAACCAGCGGAGGTAGGTGTTCTGACCACGGCGGACACAGTGCGTCCGGGCTGGAGCTACTCGGCGCTGTGGACGCGCTGGTGCTGGATGAGCTTGGTGCTCTGGTGGAAGCGGCGGCCACAGTCCTGGCAGGCGAAGGGCTTCTCTCGTCGGTGGGTGCGTAGATGCTGCGTGAGCGTGGGCCGCTGGCGGAAGGCCTTGCCACACTCAGGGCATGCGTAGGGCCGTTCGCCCGTGTGGATGCGCCGGTGTTGGGTGAGGTTGGCGTGCTGCCGAAAGCTCTGGCCGCACTCGGGGCAGGCGAAGGGCCGTTCGCCCGTGTGGATGCGCTGGTGCTCCGTGAGCCGCGAGACCTGCGTGAAGCCCAGGCCGCACTCGCCGCAGTGGTAGGGCTTTTCGCCGGTGTGTGTCCTCTGATGACGCGTGAGCTTGAGTCGCTGGCTGAAGCGCTGGCCACACTCGGGGCAGGCAAAGGGTTTCTCGCCCGTGTGTACGCGGAGGTGCTGCGTGAGCGTGGGCCGCTGGCGGAAGGCCTTGCCACACTCGGCGCAGGCGAACGGCCGCTCCCCAGTGTGGATGCGCCGGTGCTGCGTCAGGTTGGAGCGCTGCCGGAAGCTCTGGCCGCACTCGGCACAGGCGAACGGCCGCTCGCCACTGTGCACGCGCCGGTGCTGCAGCAGCACTGAGCGGCGGCCGAAGCGCTCGCCGCACTCGACGCAGCCAAAGGACTTGTCGCCCGTGTGTACCGCCTGGTGCTCCAGTAGCACGGCGCGCCGCGCGAAGCTCTCGCGGCACTCGCTGCACGGAAAGGGGCCGGGAGGCTCGGGCGCACCAGGAGGGGCCGGGGGCGTAGCGCCAGGGCCCGGGGGATCGCCGTGGATGCGCTGGTGCTGCAGCAGATTGGAGCGCTGCCGGAAGCTCTGGCCGCATTCAGCGCAACGGAAAGGCTGTTCGCCCGTGTGCACTCTCCGATGCTCTTCCAGGCGCGCGCTGCGCACGAAGCCCTGGCCACAGTCGCCGCACACGAACGGCCGCTCCTCGGTGTGCGTAAGCTGGTGGCGCAGCAGGTGCGAGCTGCGGCTGAAGCTGCGGCCGCACTCGCCGCACACGAATGGTCGCTCACCCGTGTGGATCTTCTGGTGCCTCAACAGGTTGCTGCGTTGGCTGAACACCTTGCCACATACATCGCAACGGCCGCCCCTAACCACCCCGCCCCCAGTGCTGGGGCGGCCCCGGCTCCGGCCCCTGGGGGAGCGCCAGCGGGTGGTGACCAGAGCAGGGCCCACACCCCGGCAGGGATCCTCGTCCGTGGGGTCCTGTTCACTCCTCAGATCGTTGGGGAGCACAAGCGCATGCGCAAAGCCACTTTCGCGGGAGGGTGATTGGATCTGGCCAGAAAGGCCAGCCATGCCGAGGTCCCAGGGGACGTGGAGGTGAGGGCTTACACTACCTGGACCTGCGGAGATGCTGTCTAGCTGCAGCGCAAACCCTGCATACACAAGGGGACCATTCATTCATGACAGAATGCCCACCGTGCCCGGACCCACTTCAGCCCCGGGGACACAGTGTGAACTACAGGGACTTGAAACTGACCAAAGAGACGGACGGAGGTGACAAAGGCAGGGGTAGGGATTCTATCTGTACAGACTTCCCTGATGAGGTGATAATGAGACAGAACCCAGCGCAAGGAGGAAGACTGGGCTATGTGAAAAAGCTTTCTAGGTCTGATTTAAGTTGGAAAAAATCGTTTTTGGAAGGGCTGTAGGGCAAGCGTGGGGGCATTGTCTAGGTGGAAAATGATGGTCTCAGCAAATGCAGGGAAGTGGGTGGGTCTCGAAGGCTGGAGGTGGAGCCAACAGAAAGAGGGTACAGGCTCCTGGATGGTGTTCTGGGGTTTGGATGTGCCTTGCTTGTGATGTCTGTGGGGCATCTGAGGAACACAGACTTCATGCAGGCTGTGGGGAAACGTGAGCAAGGGCTCTAGGGCATACACATGGCACACAGAACCCAGGGCCTGCAAGTGATCAACACAGGGGTGGGTGTCTACAGAGGAGAGAAGTGGGTCCCAGCCACACTGTGAGCACTCCAGCGTCAGACGCTGGGTGAAGGAGGAGGCACCAGCAACTCCAACTGAGAATCAGGGCCTGGAGAAGGCGGAAGCCTGGAGGAAGTTAAATCAAGAAGACTGAGAGAGCAGTGAGGGCTTTTAGTGGGTAAGAGAAAATCCATAAGTCGCCAAAGAAAAGTTAGATAAATTAGAATACATCAAAGGAAATCAGCAAAAACCACATCAGAGTCAAAAGACAAATGGCCAAAAAATAAAAAAAATTAAAAAAGGACAAATGGCAAACGAATAAACTCTCCACAGGCAAAGGGCTAATTAACCTCCTAAGTAAAGAGCTACAATAAATCAGTAAGAAGGATCAGCAACCTCATAGACAACGTGGGCAAAGGATGTGAACAGGACAGGAAATGTAACTAATGCTTATATCCCATAAAATACACTCCATCTCCTCCTAGTAAGAAAAATGCAGCCGGGCGCGGTGGCTCACGCCTGTAATCCCAGCACTTTGGGAGGCTGAGGCGGGTGGATCACGAGGTCACGAGATCGAGACCACGGTGAAACCCCGTCTCTACTAAAAATACAAAGAAATTAGCCGGGCGTGGTGGCGGGCGCCTGTAGTCCCAGCTACTCGGAGAGGCTGAGGCAGGAGAATGGCGTGAACCCGGGAGGCGGAGCTTGCAGTGAGCCGAGATTGCGCCACTGCACTCCAGCCTGGGTGACAGAGCAAGACTCCGTCTCAAAAAAAAAAAAAAAAAAAAAAGAAAAATGCACCTTAGGGCTAAACTCATCTGCCATTTCCACACCCTGACTGCAGGGACCCAAGTGTTCCTATGTATTGCTGGTGAGCATAAACCGGAAGACAGTGTGGTAAAATCCATCAAAACAGCAAATGTCCTACACTTTGATCAAGTAATTCCATTTTTAGGTACTTCTTCAACAGTTGTGTTCCCCTTGTACTAAATGACCTACGTACAAGGTTTTAAATGGTGTGTCCACAGTGAGCCACAGTGGGGTTCTGTGTAGCTATCCAAAGATGTAGAGCACTTGCTGCTGTGTACTGAAGTTGGAAGATGCACAAAAAATGCCAGATGTGGAACAGGGTGGAGATTAAGCATCCATGTGCGGTTTGTTTTTTTTGACTGAGTCTCGCTCTGTCGCCCAGGCTGGAGTGCAGTGGTGTGATCTCGGCTCACTGCAACCTCTGCCTCCTGGGTTCAAGCGATTCTGCTGCTTCAGCTTCCTGAGTAGCTGGGATTATAGGCATGCGCCACCATGCCTGGCTAATTGTTTGTATTTTTAATTTTTTTAGACAGAGTTTTGCTCTTGTTGCCCCGGCTGGAGTGCAATGGCATGATCTCTGCTCACCGCAAACCTCCACCTCCTGGGTTCAAGCGATTCTTCTGCCTCAGTCTCCCGAGTAGCTGGGATTACAGGCATGCGCCACCACACCCAGCTAATTTTGTATTTTTAGTAGAGACGGGGTTTCTCCACGTTGGTCAGGCTGGTCTCCAACTCCTGACCTCAGGTGATCTGCCCACTTCAGCCTCCCAAAGTGCTGGGATTACAGGCATGAGACACCGCACCCGGCCAATTTTTTGTATTTTTAGTAGAGACACGGTTTCACCATGTTGGCCAGGCTGGTCTTGATCTCCTGACCTCATATGATCCACCCGCCTCAGCTTCCCAAAGTGCTGGGATTACAGGCGTGAGCCACCACACCCAGCCCGTGTGTGTGTGTGTGTGTGTGTGTACGTGTGTGTTTGAGACGGAGTCTCGCTCTGTTGCCCAGGCTAGAGTGCAGTGGCGCCATCTCGGCTCACTGCAAGCTCCGCCTCCCAGGTTCATGCCATTCTCCTGCCTCAGCCTCCCGAGTATCTGGGACTACAGGCACCCGCCACCACGCCCGGCTAATATTTTGTATTTTTAGTAGAGACGGGGTTTCACCGTGTTAGCCAGGATGGTCTCTATCTCTTGACCTCGTGATCCGCCTGCCTTGGCCTCCCAAAGTGCTGGGATTAGAGGCATGAGGCACCACACCGGGCCCATGTGTGTTGTAAAGAAGAGGAATGGGGCTGGGTGTGGTGGCTCATGCCTGTAACCCATCACTTTGGGAGGTCGAGGCGGGTGGATCACGAGGTCAGGAGATTGAGACCATCCTGGTTAACACGGTGAAACCCCGTCTCTACTAAAAATACAAAAAAATTAGCCAGGCGTGGTGGCGGGCACCTGTAGTCCCAGCTGCTCGGGAGGCTGAGGCAGGAGAATGGCATGAACCCGGGAGACGGAGCTTGCAGTGAGCCGAGATCGTACCACTGTACTCCAGCCTGGGCGACAGAGCGAGAGTCCGTCTCAAAAAAAAAGAAGAGGAATGGGTCAGGCACGGTGGCTCATGCCTGTGATCCCAGCACTTTGGGAGGCAAAGGTGGGTGGATCACCTGAGGTCAGGAGTTCGAGACCAGCCTGACCAACATGGGGAAACCCCGTCTCTACTAAAAAAAATACAAAATTAGCCGGGCGTGGTGGCGCATGCCTGTAATCCCAGTTACTTGGGAGGCTGAGGCAGGAGAATTGCTTGAACTGGGAGGCGGAGGTTGCAGTGAGCCAAGATCGCGCCATTGCACTCCAGCCTGGGCAACAAGAGCGAAACTCCGTCTCAAAAGAAAAAAAAAGGGAATGAACATGTGTCTATGAATGTCTTTGCTTCTGTATGTACAGAATCTTTTTAGAAAGACACATAAGAAACAAGCAATGTTGGCTGCTGGAGAGTAAGACTGTGTGGCCCAGGCAGGGAAGGGGCATTCCACTGTATACCATCTTGTGCCTTTTGAATTTCCTAACATACGAATGTATTAGCTATTCAGAATATTCTCCTGATGAAGACATAAAACGACCTCTCTGAGCCAGGTGTCACGGTGGCTTGAGCCTGTAATCGCAGCTACTTGGAAAGCTGAAGCAAGAGGATCACTTGAGGTCAGGAGTTCAAGGCCAGCCTGGGAAAAACAGCAAAACCCTGTCCTTTAAATAAATAAATCAAGACTCCATTTCATAAATAAGTAGATAAATAGATAGATAAACCTCTTTGGCTGCAGAGAAAAGGCACAGTTGGCCAGGCCTGGTGGCTCACACCTGTAATCCCAGCACTTTGGGAGGCCGAGGCGGGCGGCTCACGAGGTCAGGAGATCAAGACCATCCTGGCTAACACGGTGAAACCCCATCTCTACTACAAAAATACAAAACAAATTAGCCGGGCGTGGTGACAGGCGCCTGTAGTCCCAGCTACTTGGGAGGCTGAGGCAGGAGAATGGCGTGAACCCAGGAGGTGGAGCTTGCAGTGAGCCGAGATGGCGCCACTGCACTCCAGCCTGGGCAACAGAGCAAGGCTCCCGTCTCAAAAAAAAAAAAAAAAGAAAAAAAAGAAAAGGCACAGTTTTATTCCCAATATTCTTTTGTTTTTCTGGTTTTTTTTTTTTTTTTTTTTGAGACTGGGTCTCACCCCCATTGCCCAGACTGGTGTGCACTGGCACCATCTCAGCTCATTGCAGCCTTGACTTCCCTGGCTTGGGTGATTCTCCCACCTCAGCCTCCCAAGTAGCTGGGACTACAGGTATGCGCCACCATGCCCAGCTAGTTTTTTGTATTATTTTTTAGTAGAGATGGGGTTTTGCCATGTTGCCCTGGATGGTCTGGAACTCTTGGACTCAAACAATCCACCTGCCTCGGCCTCCCAAAGTGCTGGGATTACAGGCATGAGCGACTGCGCCTGGCTAAGAAGATTCTAAAAACTCAGGAGTTGGAGGTACCTGGTACCTCTGGCCATGCAGGTGAATGAGCAGGGCACCAGCCAGGTTGGAGAGGCTGTTTCAGAAGCAGATGCTGGGCAGGGCTGCTGCTGTTGGCTCTATCTGCGCTGAATTCTGAGCCAACAGTATGCACTGCCATGACTGACTTCTGGATTTCTTCTCCCATCCTGGCAGAAGGCTATGTTAAGGGTGAGAAACCATACTGAGAAAGTCAGGGTTATTAGGTAAACAGTCCCATTGGATGCTGAGATATCAATCTCTCTCACAAGGATGCTGGCAGGAGGCTGAAGTTACCTTCTTGTAGGATTCAGACGATGGAACGGAACATGCTTACAGTGGAGAGTGCCCCCAAACTGGCCCAGCCACATCCGATGGATCTGTTTGCAGCATCCACTCATACTCAAGCTGCTTGCTCACATACCCTAAGAAAAGGGTCTCCTTGGGGATTGGGGTTCCCCCATGTCCCTTCCAGCCAGTAAGCCCCACATCTACCTGCTCAGAGCTGTCAGCCAGATTTGTGGTGCCCCTCTCTTGCATATAAGCCAACAACTAGGAGAGAATAGAGATCACACTTTTTTTTTTAAAAGTTACTGCTGTTCTCAGAGAAATAAGGAAAGACATTGTAAGTGAAAGAGCAACAGGAGGCAGCTAGAAAGATGAACATTCAGAGAATGAAAACACTCTTGGAAATTAAAAATATGCTAGAAGAGACCAGATGAAGTAGCTCATGCCTGTACTCCCAGCACTCTGGGAGGCCGAGGTGGGAGGATCACTTGAGGCCAGGAATTTAAGACCAGCCCTGGCAACATAGTGAGAACCTGTTTCTACAAAAAAATAAAAAAATTAAAAATGAGCAGGTACAGTGACACATGCCTGCAGTCCCAGATACTTGGGAGGCTGAGGCAAGAGGATCACTTGAGCCCAGGAGTTCAAGGTTACAGTGAGCTATGATGGCACCACTGTGCTCTGGTCTGTGTGAAACAGTGAGACCTCTCCCCAAAAAAAGCTACCAGAAATGAAAATCTTAACAGAAGGTCTGAAAGATACAAGCGAGAAAATTTCCAGAAAAATAGAGTAGAAAGACAAAGGAATGGAAAATTGGAGTGAAAAGATTAGAACATTAAAGGACCCATCCCAGATGCCAATAGCCAAGTAACAGGCATCCCAGAAACAAGCAGCAGAGCAATAGAAGGGAAGAAAATACAAGAAACATTGCAAGGCGGTTTCCCAGAACTGAGAGATGTGAATTTCAAACTGAAAAGGCTCACCAACAATAGTGATAAAAAAAGGTCTGTGACTGTATTAATAAAAAGAATTCTTCCAGCCAAACTTCAATCTAATGTTGAGGGCTAGACAATGTGTTTCAGATATGGGACATGTTAGAATTTTATCTTCTACACCAGAACACCCAGAGAGCTCCACCAAAACAAAGGTGTGAACTAAGAAAGAGGAGACCCTGGGTCTCAGGAACAGGAAGGAACAGAAGATGGGGTGTAGGGGGACTTGATGATGCCAGACAAAGGTGGTGGCTGAGAGGTAGATGGTAGGGGGCCTCTGGTCTGTAATGGCTGGATGATTGGGCAGGATCTCTATCCTGTGTCAAGGTCCCTCCTGCCCACCTGCTCTGTCTACTAACCTGCTGTCCTTGTCAGGTCCCAGCCCTACCTGTCATGATGCCTGACCAGCAGGATGCAAGCCCAGGAGGCCATCCCAGATAGCAGGACTGGGAGAGAATGTGGGTACGGGGAATACTCGCCCTACTTGCAAAAGGTTTTACTAGGGTGGGGAGTTTCTAGAAAGTAGAGGGGCAGGGCCGGGCGCGGTGGCTCACGCTTGTAATCCCAGCACTTTGGGAGGCCGAGGCGGGCGGATCACGAGGTCAGGAGATCGAGACCACGGTGAAACCCCGTCTCTACTAAAAAAATACAAAAAATTAGCCGGGCGTGGTGGCGGGCGCCTGTAGTCCCAGCTACTCGGAGAGGCTGAGGCAGGAGAATGGCGTGAACCCGGGAGGCGGAGCTTGCAGTGAGCCGAGATTGCGCCACTGCACTCCAGCCTGGGTGACAGAGCAAGACTCCGTCTCAAAAAAAAAAAAAAAAAAAAGAAAGTAGAGGGGCTGTGGGATCAGTGGTAGTGGTGGGTGGCTTTTTTTGAGGGCAGAAGATGCCAGAGGAGGTTGAACCTTACAGGGGACGATCTAGGGAATGGGGGAACTTAGGGATGCTGGAGTAAGAGGGCTGCCTGCGTAGGGCCAGGAGCGGGGTCGGCAGAGATGGTGCTGTCCATGCGGAGGGCCTACTCCCACCACACCCCATCTCACTTACCTGGGGAGAAGATGCCCCCAGCTTCCTCATGCCACAGGGCCCTGGGGTGCTCCCTCCATGAGGGACCCTCAGGCCCAGTCTTGCTGTGGGGAAAGGCCTGGTCCAGCACGGTCCCACATCTCTGAAATCACAGTGGTCACTGCTCATCTGTGCCTGGCTGGGCTCAGGGAAGGACCTACCTGACCCCACCCAGCAACTTCCAGGGAAAGGAGGAGAACATGGACCTGGGCAGGACTTACCTGGGCCTCCTCAGGCAGGAGGGTGGGTACAGACTCCTGGGTGGCAGCTAGAGGCCCAGACTCCGGGAAATCTAGAGAGGAAAACTGGGATCAGGCAGCCTGAGCGAGTTTCCACCCCACTGCCCTTCTTAGTGGTGTGCCAGGTGCTGGGATGCAAAGAGGTGGGATTCCTGGTTGCGGGCTTGGGTTGGGGAGGGCAGTGCAGGGTAGCTGAGGGCCCAGCTCAGGGGCTGGGTGAAGCAGAGTACCCTGGAAGGCCGGGGGTTGAGCTGCAGTGGGATGAGATGGGCTGAGGTCTGTGCCCCTGTCACCCTATGTGAACCATGGGGCAAGATGGTCAGCGGCGGTCAGAGGTATTGTACAAGGGTCCACACAGGAATGGCAGGGTGTGAGCAGCTAGTTCAGGTGCGCTGCCTGGGAGGTGAAAGGGGTCATACCCCTAACACTACGAGGTCCTCCCTCAGCAGCTCCTAATTATACCTCGGCCTGCTGTCTGTTCCCCAGTGACAAGCACATGTTGCCTAATGCATCTCCTTGGGGACTGAACACCACATGCCATCCGTACTGGGAAGCCCCAACAGTCTGCTCCATGCCATAGGGTTCGTGGGTACAGGGCTGTGGCAGTCAGGCTTGGTGTGTCAGGGGTAGTGATTGTGGTGGAGGGGAGACCTGACTGGGTGGAATGTGGGGGCTGCTGGCACATGGACACCATTCCATTTATAACAAATCTGGCCCAGTGGACTTCAGACTGACTGCTCAGGCCAGGTTCCCTGGCTCACCCAACCAGACTTTAGGCGCGCCCCCCCTGCATGCCCTCACCTGAGTCCTCTGTAACCTCTGGCTCCTCTTTCACCTGCAGGCCCAGTGGTGATTCCTGCACAGTCCTAGGAGGTGTCTTGGGCCCAGGCTCTGGAGTTGGAGGCTCAGTTTGAGGTAGGGGCTGGAAACTGGAGGGCTCCATCTTCTCTGATAGGACCTCCTGGCCCTGCACCTGGACTGTGACCTGGGGAGGTGCCCTCACCATCAGAGGTCCTACCAGAGAGGAAGGCTGGCCGCAACCTGAGGTTTGTGGGCGCCCATCCCACTGTAGGATCCCAGGGGCCCGCCTTGTAAATACCTACTGACTAGGTCCTCCGAGGACCTACCTCCCCTTGGCCCTAAGCAAAGAACAAAGGGACCACCTGCAGTCCCTCCCCTGCTCTGACACCCTGGCCTTCTAGTACCTTCCCCATATCCCCCTAGCCTGCAGCTCCTACGTCCATGTGACTGGAGGTGATGCAGGAATGGGCTGGGGAGTCTGGCCCTGGAATCCCTCTGCCCTGGGCAGCCTTGCACAGGGTCTCTGTTGCAGGTGGCCACTTCTGTACCACAAGGGAGAATGTGTGTCTGGCAAAGCATGGTGCTACCCAGGGTGAGGCCGAGCTGGATGGTGCTCCAGTCCTGAACCCCAATCATGGTCACTCACTCACCCATCTCCGGGGTCCGCCCGGCTCCCGGCGCAGCCCATCTACTAGGGCAGCAGCCTCCTCGGGGCTGCCTGGCCGCTGCCCCTGCACACGGGCCTGGATCTCAGGGGGCAGTGCGCCCAGGAACTGCTCCAGCACCAACAGCTCCAGCATCTGCTCCTTGGAGCGTACCTCTGGACGCAGCCACTGGCGACACAGCTCTCGGAGCTGGGCCAGGGCCTCTTGGGGCCCTGTGGCCTCCTCATAGCGGAAGCACCGGAAACGCAGGCGTGCAGCTTCAGGGCCTGGGTCCCATAGGGCAGCCTCACCCTCCTCCTCAGAGTCCTCTAGCTTCACCATGACAGGCCCCTCATCTTCTGGGGGTGCTCGGTCTGGGGAGCCCAGCACCGCAGGCCTCATAGAGGGTACCAGGTCAGGTATCTGAGGCCAGTGTCTGCCCCTGGTGAAGAAATAGGATGAGGCTGTTGCAACAGGAGTAGACAGTGAATGCTTCACTGCCTAGTCTACACTGTACCGTTTGATCCTCAGACCTACCCCATGTGGAAGGCAGATGAGGAAACAGGCAAAGAAAGGCCATCCACACCCCACAGACTTATGCAGCTGGAAGCCCTCCCTTAGCCACCTGTATCCCTGGTCTTCTCTCCACTTGGGCCTGTGCAAAGTCTCTGATAGTCTCCCTGCTCCAAACACAGGCTTCTTTTTTTTCTTTGAGACAGGCTGTCACTCTGTTGCCCAGGCTGAAGTGCAGTGGCGAGATCACGTGTCACTGCAGCCTTGACCTCCCAGGCTCCAGAGATCAGCCTCCCAAGTAGCTGAGACAACAGGTGTGTGCCATGACATCCGGCTAATTTCTTAATTTTTCTGTAGGGATGGGATATTACTATGTTGCCCAGGCTGTTCTTGAACTCCTGGGCTCAAGCAGACGATCCTCTTCCCTTGACCTCCCAAAGTGCTGGGACTTACAGGTTTGTTCCACCATGCCGGCCCACAGGCTGTTTTTTAGGACTAGAAGACACTTCTGTCCCCTGTATCCTTCCCTTCTTCTACATGTGCAACCTCATTCCTGCGCTACAGCTCTCTCTTTACCAGGTGGATGGCATCTATACACCTATAGCCTGGGCATAAGCATCACTGCTGGCGTCTCCCCCTACCCAACGCCAGCCCTTACTTCACTTTCTACTCTCTCATCTACTTAGATTTGGCTCCTCATTTGGGCCCCACCATCATTCCCCTCCCCGCCTGGAAGCCTCACTCCACCTAATCCTCCATATCAACCTGTGCAGTCACTTGTATGGCTCAGCTCCCAGGCGGCATCCTCTCTCCCTACTCAGTCCTATCTTCTGAGGCCAACTTGACACTACGCAATGCCCCATCTCAGCTTCCTGATTTAGGTGGGGTTGGAAGGGGATGGGGGACCTTCGCAAGGGGTGGGGGTGGGGGGGCGGCAAAGGCTCCAAGACCGCTGGAACAGGAGCCTGCAAGGAAGTCCCGAGAGTCTGATTCCGCCCATCTTCAGGTCACTGTGCCTCTGAGAACTTGTTTCCCCATTTGCAAGTGGGGCTGACCTCCCTCCTCGCGCTGTTCCTTCTGCAGCTGCGGCTTTATGAAGGAATCTGCGTTTATGAAGGGGATGGCACCGCAGAATCATCCCCTCGTGGGTGGCATCGATTTCGAGGGCCGCCTCATTCTGGGGGCCAAGCCTCCACTCTTCAAGGTGCCAAGTCAACCTGAAACCCTGGGAGAAACTTGGGTCATAGCCAAGATGGCAGGTACCTACGGAGGGTCCCGAAATACATTTCCCAGAGGCCCAGGCGGCAACTTCCGCTCCAGGGTGCTCAGGAAGGTCCTGACGACGCCTAGGCAACCGGGGGCGGGGCTCCCAAAGCCTGTCGTCGTGGCAACGAGTAGTGATTGACAAGCCTCTCGTTCTAGCCCTGGGCGCTCCCGCAAGGAGTGCCCGGATTCGTTCCCCGCCCTCCCGGTCTCACTGGGGAGCCAGAATCCCTGAGTCTGCAGCCGCCGCCCCGGTCCCCACCCTAGCCCTCCCTCTGCGCTGGGTTAAGAGGACCCCGCCCTCACCTCTGCGCTCAGCGGGCCGCTCCGCGCTCCTGAGCACGCGCAGTCTTTGACTTCCCCCTCCCGCTGGACTACGTCTCCCAGGATGCTCCGCGCACCAGCTCAAGCACCTCCTTGCCCTTCCCCCACCCTCGCCCCCGTTTCTACACCCTCTCCTCCCGTCCCCTAGCGGTGGTCGCAATGATCAGGTCACACTCCTGGCCGCTTCTTCCCATGCTCCCCGCCTCGAATCCGTGCGTCGGCATGCGCAAGCCTCTCCGGGACAACAGACAGCAGTACCGCCTACCAGATCGCGCATGCCCCCCACCACGTTTTCCTCAATTCTCTGCGGGCCTTCTTGAGATTAGCAGGATCCTGCACCAATCACGGCCGCCCTTAGAACTCCGTCGGCGCCCCACCGCGTCTCCATGGCAACTCCCTACAGGAAGGGGCCTCTTCTACTTCCTAGACCGCAAAATGGAGAAAGGCTTGGCCAGATGCTTTCCGGGAGATGTAGTCAGCAGGGTCCTTCGTGTGTACGTGCGCGGGGGGCGCGATGACGTTCCTCTGTGATCATGGGCGAGGGGCGGGCCCTGAACGTCTCCATGGTAACCTGGGGACCCGACCCGACATCCCCTGGGCAACCGGGAGACGCGGAGGGCACTGGAAATGCACTGGGGCATGTGGGATGTGGAGGTGGGGAAGGGTACTGGGGCAGAGAGATGCCGATCGATAGAAACAGCGAGGAAACATAGAGACAGAGAGACCAGAGACTCAAGGGCAACGAGAGACGAAGGACCGGCGGGAGGAAGAGAGAGAGACAGACAGATAGACCCACAGACTGGGAGGACCGGAGACTCGACGCGAGGAGAGACAGTGAAAATAAGTGAACAAACATAGAGACACAGGTCCAAGTTATAAGAGGGCTGAGTGGATCAGAGGGTCAGGGCCGGGCAAACAGGTTTCAGAACAGTTAGCAAGAGAGAGGCAGATCAGAAAGGGACGCAGATGAAAGAGACACAAAGAAGGAAACGCAGAATAGGTTCACAGAGACAAGAAATGCAGATATCCAGACTCAAGAGGCAGACAAGAAGGGAGAGGGACATAGACAAGAAGGGAGAAAAGGGACAGATATTAGAGATACAGTAAGAAAGACCTAGAGAAAGATGACAGCACGGAGAGACAGGGAGAATCAGAGGTAAAACTATTAGGAAAACTTAGGAGTCCAGATGCTGTCCAGTTATATGCTACCTTGTAAAGGTTGATAGGTTGCAAATGCTTTCTGCCCAGTGTATCGCTTTGTAGCTCACTAAGCAGTTTTGTATCCAACTTTGTGCTTTTATTTCAGTGTTTTTCTTTTTTCTTTTCTTTTTTTTTTGACGGAGTCTCGCTGTTGCCAGACTGGAGTGCAGTGGCACGATCTCGGCTCACTGCAACCTCCACCTCGCGGGTTCAAGTGATTCTCCTGCCTCAGCCTCCCGAGTAGCTGGGACTACAGGTGCGCACCACCACACCGAGCTAGTTTTTGTATTTTTAGTAGAGACGGGATGGCATCATGTTGGCCAGGATGGTCTCGGTCTCTTGACTTCGTAATCCGCCCGCCTTGGCCTCCCAAAGTGCTGGGATTACAGGCGTGAGCCACCGCGCCCGGCCCGGCCTTTTTTTTTTTTTTTTTTTGAGGCAGTCTCACTCTGTCGCCCAGGCTGGAGTGCAGTGGTGCAATCTCGGCTCACTGCAACCTCCGTCTCACAGGTTCAAGCGATTCTCCTGCTTCAGCCTCCCGAGTAGTTGGGACTACAGGCTGCTCCACCACACTTGGCTGATTTTTGTATTTTTAGTAGAGATGGGGTTTTACCATGTTGGCCAGACTGGTCTCGATCTCCAGACTTCGGGTGATCCGCCCACCTCGGCCTCCCAAGTTGCTGGAATTACAGGTGTGAGCCACCGCGGCCGGCCAGTGTTTATTCTTTCTTTCCTATCTTCCTAGAATCTTCTTGCTGGTTCCCTCAGTACGGTAAGTAAGTCTTTGACACATGCTCACTGAGAGTCACGTTTTTAACTGTTCTGAAATTATATTTGGCACTCTGAAGGGAACCTGTTCTCCGGGCTAGGAGACAAACAGGGAAAAAGAAAATAGTGACACATACCCAAGAGAGGAAGGAGGAAGGGAGGGTGATGTAAGACAAAGACATTAGGCGGCGAGAAAGCCAGCCTTTGGTCAGAAACAGCTTCTGGCGCCCGTGCCTGGACTCTGTGCGGTGCAGCCTCGTTGCCAAACTACATTTTCCGGCAGCCCCCGGGACGCCGGGCGCAGAGCGGAGAGGGTCGCAAGGGGCGGGCCTGACGCAGCCTCCTCCCTGCCCGGCCGTCGCCAGCCAACCTTCCCCCTTCGCGGCCAAGATGGAGCCTGGGTTCGGCGTCCTCCGGGAAACTGCGCTGTGAGGCGCGGCGCTGGGGAAGGGCCAAAGCCCCCCGCCCCGGCCCAGCTGAAGCAGACAGCTCGCGCTGCGACCCGAAGGTGAGGTTGATCGGCCGCGCTGGGGCCCCGGCTTCGGGGGCAGGAGCTGCAGCCCCTCCTCTTGGTTCGGTCCAGGAACTGGCATATGACGCCACTGTGCCTGCAGCTGGCACGCACCCGAGTGGGCCAATCGGAGCCTTCGGCGGCCCCACGGCTTTCTGGGAAATGCAGATCCGCTAGGCGGGGCGTTACCCGCCTCAGACCGTACTGCGCAGGTGCTGATCTGAGTCTGTGGCCCTTCTGGGTCGAGGAGTTCTTTGCCCCAGATCTTCGTGGAGGCGTGTTCGCCCGGCCGTAAGGTCCCTTGCGGGTCTCCTCGGCCTCACGGCGCGTGTCCGCTGTTCGTTCCCCTTCCCTCCTCTGTCTTGGAAATGTAGTCTCGAGGAAGGAGCTTGGTCATCCACCCAGACTTCGTGAGGCCCCGGGCTTGGGGCTGCCTGTTGAGAGTGGGAGGGAGAGAATGTGTGAATGTGTGGATGAATTAATTTACAATTGTGAGAGAGCAGGCGAAGGTATGAATGTGGGAGAGAGAAGGATGGGCCCAAGAGTGGTTCAGATTTCGGGGCTTTCCCCGATTTCAAAGCTTGAGCTTGAGCCTTCCCCATGTCCACCCGCCTTTCCCTGTCTCCCTAGCTGAGGGCCCTGTGGGCTGTGCCTCCTTGTTTCAAGGCAGGTGCGTGGTCCATGGAGGTACTCATCATAGGTGTAGTCATTCCACAAAGAACGGTCAGGCGGCATTTGTTCATGTCTTTTTTCCTTTCTTCCTTCCTCCCTCCCTCCCTCCCTCCCTCCCTCCCTCCCTCCCTTCCTCCCTTCCTCCCTGCCTCCCTCCCTTCCTTCCTTCTTTCCTCCCTCCCTCCCTCCCTCCTTCCCTCCCTTCCTCCCTCCCTCCCTTCCTCCCTTTCTTCCTTTCCTTCCTTCCCTTCCTTCCTTTCCTTCCTTCGTTCCTGTCTTTTTTCCTTCCTTTCTTCCTTCCTTCCCTTCCTTCCTTTCCTTTCCCTCCTTTTTTCTATCTTTTTTTTTTTTTTTGAGACGGGAGTCTTGCTCTGTCGCCCAGGCTGGAGTGCAGTGGCGCGATCTCGGCTCACTGCAACCTCCGCCTCCCGGGTTCAACCAATTCTTTTGCCTCAGCCCCCCCCCGCCCGCTCCCAGTAGCTGGGATTACAGGCACACGCCACCATGCCCGGCTAATTATTATTATTATTATTATTATTTTTTTTTTTGAGACGGAGTCTTGCTCTTGTTGCCCAGGCTGGAGTGCAATGGCAGGATCTTGGCTCACTGCAGCCTCCGCCTTCCTGGTTCAAGCGATTCTCCTGCCTCAGCCTCCCGAGTAGCTGGGATTACAGGTGCATGCCACCATGCCTGGCTAATTTTTGTATTATTATTATTATTATTATTATTATTATTATTATTATTTGAGACAGAGCCTTGCTGTTGTCACCTAGGCTGGAGTGCAATGGCACGATCTCGGCTCACTGCAACCTCTGCCTCCCGGGTTCAAGCAATTCTCCTGCCTCAGCCTCCAGAGTAGCTGGGATTACAGGCCCACGCCACCATGCCAGGCTAATTTTTTTTTTTTTTTTTTTTTGAGACGGAGTCTTGCTCTTGTCTCCCAGGCTGGAGTGCAGTGGCAGAATCTGGCCTCACTGCAACCTCTGCCTCACTGGTTCAAGCGATTCTCCCGCCTCAGCCTCTCGAGTAGCTGGGATTACAGGGGCACGCCACCATGCCCGGATAATTTTTGTATTATTATTATTATTATTTGAGACGAAGTCTCGCTCTTGTCGCCCAGGCTGGAGTGCAATGGCAGGATCTTGGCTCGCTGCGGCCTCTGCCTCGCCTCCCTGGTTCAAGCTGTTCTTCTGCCTCGGTCTCCCGAGTAGCTGGGATTACAGGCACCCACAACCACGCCTGGCTAATTTTTGTATTTTTAGTAGAGACATGGTTTCGCCATGTTGGCCAGGCTGGTCTGGATCTCCTGACCTCGTGATCCGCCTGCCTCAGCCTCCCAAAGTGCTGGGATTACAGGCGTGAGCCACCGTGCCTGGCCTGTTCCTGTTTTTCACAGGCACGGTTTAAAAAAAAAATTCACTGTTTTGACTGAGTGTTACATTCACATGGTTCAAAATGTAAAAGAGACAAGGTGAGACAGACGCACAATAAATAAATAAATAACGGTGGGGGATGGCCCTCTCTCATAAGGTTGTGTTAGAAAAGAACTGCAGAAGGTGAGGGAAAAAGCCATGCAGATAACAGGGAAGAGCGCCTGCTCTGGGCCAAAGGAACCACAGGAACAAAAGCCCCTTTGTAGCTGGCACAGTGGCTCACGCCTGTAATCCCAACACTTTGGGAGGCCAAGGCGGGTGGATCACTTGAGGTCAGGAGTTTGAGACCAGCTTGGCCAACATGGTAAAACCCTGTCTCTACTGAAAATACAAAAATCAGCTGGGCATGGTGGCACACACCTGTAGTCCCAGCACTTGGGAAGTTGAGGCAGGAGAATTGCTTGAACCTGGGAGGCAGAGGTTGCAGTGAGCCAAGACTCTGCCATTGCATTCCAGCCTGGGCGGCAGAGTGAGACTCCATCTCAACAAACAAACCAAACAAAAAAAGCCCCTTTGCTCTGTCTGGAAGATGTGGTCAGGAGTGAGCAGAGTAGAGGAGGAGGCTTTGAGTTTTACAAGGGAGCCAGTGAGGACTGTGGCTTTTACTTGAAGGCCTGGGAGGGCTCCAACAGAGGTCAGGATCTGACTTAGGTTCACTGAATCATTCTTTTTTTTTTTTGAGACGGAGTCTCGCTCTGTCACCCAGGCTGGAGTACAGTGGCGCAATCTTGGCTCACTGCAAGCTCTGCCTCCCGGGTTCACGCCATTCTCCTGCCTCAGCCTCCCGAGTAGCTGGGACTATGGGCACCCGCCACCACGCCTGGCTATTTTTTTTTTTTTTTTTTTTTTGTATTTTTAGTAGAGACGGGGTTTCACTGTGGTCTCGATCTCCTGACCTCGTGATCCGCCCGCCTCGGCCTCCCAAAGTGCTGGGATTACAAGCGTGAGCCACCGCGCCCGGCCTAGTGAATCATTCTTGATCTGGTATGGAGAACCATCATCCCCTTCTATCCTTGGGTACTCCACGGTGGTGGTACCAATTAGGGACGGCCCTGCAGGATGTACCTGGGTGTCCTGCCACCTGCCATCTGGGTCTGGGTGGAGCCTCAGTGCCCTGAGAGCAGTGAGGAGGCTATGGCGCTGGTGGAGGACTTCACCCAGATGTTGAAGACTGGTGAGCTACAGGGGTCCAGGGGTTGGCCAGAGGGGCAGGGGAATCTATGAGGGATCGCAGCTCATGACCCTGGGCCCTGAGTGTTTCCCTCCGTCTGCCTAGGCCCTCAATATCCCTGTCTTGGGGAGGAGGACCTAGAAGCTGTGACGCATTTGGAGACTTCTGCAGCCTCTGAGCCCCCCAAAGGCATGACCTTGAGGTTGATGTGACTTCCCCTCTCTCGGGGTAGACCAGGCTTCCTTTCCCATCCTTCTTTCCTTCCCTGCAAGGTCACCAAGTGCCTGCCATATGCCAGGCCCTATTGGTCCAGCAGGGAAAGACACTTGGATTCATGGAGCCCAGTCTGTTTGGAGAAATGGACCATGAGACCATCAGTCACAATTTAGGTATCCTTTCCCTGAAGGAGGTTGGGGGAAGAGGAGGTGAGCACAGAGACTGACCTGGCAGGGAGCAGCTTTATAGTTTCCAGTGTCTAACGTCTTCACTGTGAGCTTGGGTTCCACACGTGTGTATGCGTTTGTGCTTGGGAGGGGGTGACAACTACAAGATAGGAGAGAAGGTTGGTTACAGCCACCATTCATCCTGGCATTTGTTCCTCTGTTCACTCGATTACTCATGCATGACTGCAGTGTCTTCTGCCTACTTGATTCTGTGTCAGGAAGTAGAAACTATATCACTTTTTTTTAAAAGCACACCTTTACCGAGTTATAGTTGACATACCAAAAAAGTATACAATTGGCCGGGTGCGGTGGCTCATGCCTGTAATCCGAGCACTTTGGGAGGCCCAGATGGGCAGATCACGAGGTCAGGAGATTGAGACCATCCTCGCTAACATGGTGAAACCCCGTCTCTACTAAAAATACAAAAAATTAGCTGGGCGTAGTGGTGGGCGCCTGTAGTCCCAGCTACTCAGGAAGCTGAGGCAGGAGAATGGCGTGAACCTGGGAGGCGGAGCTTGCAGTGAGCCGAGATCGCACCACTGCACTCCAGCCTGGGCGAAAGAGCGAGACTCTGTCTCAAAAAAAAAAAAAAAAAAGTATACAATTCAGGGATTTTCAGTATATTCACAAGGTTGTACAGCCATCACCACCATTTAATACCAGAATTTAATCACAACCAAAAGAAACCTCATGCCCATTAGTAGTCACCCATCAGCCCCTCCTCTAAGCTCCCAGCAATCACTAATCTGCTTTGTGTCTCTATGGATTTGCTTATTCTGGACATTTCATTAAACGGAATCATACTGTATGTGGCCTTTTATGTCTGGCTTCTCTCAGAGCATAATGTTTTTGAGGTTCACCCGTGTTTTAACATGTCAGAACTTCATTTTTATGAGCAAATAATATTCCATTGTATGGATATGACCCATTTTGTTTATTCATGTATCGTTTGATCCGCATTTGGCTTGTTTTTACTTTTTGGCTATTATGAGTAATGCTGCTATGGATGTTCATGTCCATGTTTTTGTGTGGATGTTTGTTTTCATTACTCTTGGTTGTATACCTAGAAGTGGAATTGCTGGGTCATATGGTAACACTATTTGACCTTTTGAGGAACTTCTAACACACCACTTGTTTTAACAGAGGGAAGTTAAGGTACAAAATGTTACCGAGATATTGAAGGAGTAAAAAAGTACAAAAAGAACCCTAAGATGTCATGTTGGTAGGAACTGCAGGGAATAACATCCATTCCTAGAGCTTTGTGAACAAGGAAAGAGGTTGGGTTTAGTCTTTGAGAGAAGCTCAAAGGAGGGGAGCGTGGTGGTGGGGGCACTGGGGTCCAGATCCCTGGGGAGGTGTTGCTGCTGGCTGATGCTGGGGTCTCCACAGAGCTTTCGTGAAGCTGATTCTACACATACTGGAAAAGCTGCAAACTGGCTTCAGCTGCTGCTAAAGGGATTGAAAGCCTTGCTTTTGCAGGACTGGTTTTTCCCTACACATGAATATGAGGGGCAGGGGAGACATCTTGGATGCACATATCTATAGTCCCCGTGGGGTGTTTTTTTTTTTTTTTTTTTCTCTGTAGTGCTGGGCTCTGTTTTCTTTCCTTTCTTTCTTCCTTCCTTCTTTTCTTCCTTCCTTCCTTCCTTCTTTCCTTCCTTCCTTTTCTTCCTTCCTTCCTTTTCTTCCTTCCTTCCTTCCTTCCTTCCTTCCTTCCTTCCTTCCTTCCTTCCTTCCTTCCTTCTTTCCTTCCTTCCTTCATTCCTTCCTTCCTTCCCTTTCTCTCTCTTTCTTTCTCTCTGTCTCTCTTTCTTTCTTTGACGGAGTTTTGCTCTTGTTGCTCAGGCTGGAATGCGATGGTGCAATCTTGCCTCACTGCAACCTCCACCTCCCGGGTTCAAGCAATTCTCCTGCCTCAGCCTCCCAAGTAGCTAGGATTACAGGCGTACACCATCACACCTGGTTAATTTTGGATTTTTAGTAGAGACAGGGTTTCTCCATGTTAGTCAGGCTGGTCTCGAACTCCTGAACTCAGGTGATCCACCTGCCTCGGCCTCCCAAAGTGCTAGGATTATAGGCATGAGCCACTGCACCCAGCCATGGGCTCTATTTTCTAAGCATGTCTACCGGCATTTGAGGCAAGGTATCTCCTGAACAACAGCTGGCATTTGCCTGCTCCTTAAGGACTAACCCCCAGTTCTGGTTCCCAGTTTCCCATTGAACAGATGCCTAGATAATATGCACTCTAAATAGGGATTTTGGGCTGGGCACGATGGCTCACGCCTGTAATCCTAGCACTTTGGGAGGCTGAGGTAGGTGGATCACCTGAGGTCAGGAGTTCGAGACCAGCCTGGTCAACATGGTGAAACCCCGTCTGTACTAAAAATACAAAAATTAGCCAGGCATTGCCGGGCGCGGTGGCTTGCGCGTGTAATCCCAGCACTTTGGGAGGCTGAGGTGGGCGGATCACCTGAGGTCAGGAGTTCGAGACCAGCCAGGCCAACATGGTGAAACCCCGTCTGTACTTAAAATACAAAAATTAGCCGGGTGTGGTGGTACACACCTATAATCCCAGCTACTCAGGAGGCTGAGGCAGGAGAAATCACTTGAACCCGGGAAGCAGAGGTTGCAGTGAGCCGAGATTGCCCCATTGCACTCCAGCCTGGGGGACAAGAGCGAGACTTCACCTAAAAAAAAAAAAAATTAGCCAGGCATGGTAGCGGGCACCTATAATTCCAGCTACTTGGAAGGCTGAGGCGAGAGAATCACTTGAACCCGGCGGGCAGAGGTTGCAATGAGCCAAGATCGTGCCACTTCACTCCAGCCTGGGCAGGCGAAAGCACAAAACTCCCTCTCAAAAAATAATAATAATAATAAAAATGAAATAAATAAATAAATAAATAGGGATTTTGCATCATGACCACATGGATATTGGAACAGCAGTCTATAGCAATCCCAATGGGTTGTGAATGCTTAGGTCCACTCAGCCTTGAAACCATATGTCTGCAAGTACCCTCTGGTTAACTTTTACGTGAAGACTCCTGCCTTCGCCCTGTGTCCTTTTTTCTTTCCTTTTTTTTTGAGATGGAGTCTCGCTCTGTCACCCAGGCTGGAATGCAGTGGCATAATCTCAGCTCACTGCAGCCTCTGCCTCCCGGTTCAAGTGATTCTCTTGCCTCAGCCTCCTGAGTAGCTGAGACTACAGGCATGTGCCACCATGCCCAGCTAATTTTGTGTATTTTTAGTAGAGACGGGGTCTCACTATGTTGGCCAGGCTGGTCTTGAACTCCTGACCTCAGATGATCTGCCCGCCTCCACCCCGTGTCCTTACCTTGTCTCAGCTCTGCCCATTATTGCTGGCCCCTCTGATGCCCCCACATGAGAGAAGGAGAGGGGCAGGCCCTGGGTGGGGGTGGGCTCTTGTGTTGCTGTCAGGAGTCCAGGAGCGATGGCTACTGAGCTCTTCCTTGGCTGTCACCATCCCAGCGTATTTGGGGGTCCCAAAGACCACCTTTAGGTTTGATGATTTGCTAGAAGGATTCAGAGAACTCAGCAAAACTGTTATACTCCTGGTTATAGTTTATTGCAGTGAAAGGAAACATTAAAATTAGCAGTAGAAAAAGGTGCATAAGGCAGAATCCAGGAGCAACCAGGCGTGTGTTTCTTGTTCTCCTCTCCCAGTGGAGTTGTGTGGACAGCACTTAATTCTCCCAGCAATGATGTGTGACAACACACAAGGGATATTGTCAACCAGGGAGGTTCACCTGAGCCATGGTGTCTGGGGTTTTTATTGGGGTCAGTCACATAGGGATGGAGCATCTGCACGACTGAATTTAGTTACTAAGTCTCTAGTGCCCCCCAGAGATCAGATGATGCAGCATTGGCCCAAGGCCCGCACCAGAAATCACATTGTTAGCATAAACTATCTGGTGTGACAAAGACACTCTTAACAAGCAGATATTCCAAGGGCTTTGAGGTTACCTCCTAGGAGCAGGTCAAGGGCCAGACCTTTGTTTGGAATATGCAGGGTTTGGACAACCTAGGCCTGCTGAATTGACCCTCTACTGCATACTTGGCCACAGCTGAAGGAAGCTTCTCATCTCACCATCATCTCCTTTGTTTCAATGACTTGTTTATCAGGGATCTTGGGTGTACTCTCGGATTGTGTGTGTGTGTGTATACCAGAGGGGTTTGCATGTCAGCTAGGGACAGGCCATTCTGTGTGGTCTGGAGGGCAGGCCCATGTCCTGTCCAGCCACAATCCTTGGCCAGTGTCCTGGGACACTATGTGAGCTGGTGCACTGAACACTTAGGGACACTGGCCACATGTTGACTGACTGCCTGATTGGTTGGTTGGCCTAGGGGCCTGGCCCCTTTGTGCTCAGAGTAGGGCTGAGGATACTAATGCTTCCCTCTCTGCTTAGCATTGACTCAGGTTCCTTCTGAGGACTGGCAGTCTGGAGACCTGGCAGAGGCTGCCAAACCTTTTATGGATGGAGCTCAGGTGAACTGTCGGTCCAACAAGGTCAGAGATGCTACATTCTGCTGACACCCTGCACTCCCCAACCCCTCCTTACCCTAGGCCGTGGAGGGGCAAGGGGGCATATTAAGCAGCTGAGCCTGGTCTCCCCTTGCCCACCGCCACCAGCTCCTGGTTCTTAGGGTTTGTCCTCTGCAGGCTCATGCCATTTGAATAGTGGAGTAGGTGTTTGTCTCTGTGTCTTGGGACTCCAGGTCCCAAATTCACAGGCACAGGAGCCAGCCTGGGGCCAGAAGAAGGCAGAAGTGACCAGGCGGTGCTGCCAGGTCTCAGCTGCTTTTGGCTGGGGCAAACAGTGATGCAAGGAAAGCCAGAATCCAAGTTTTTACTCTTGGCACCCAATTCACATTTTTTTTTTTTTTTTTGAGAAGGAGTCTTGCTCTGTTGCCCAGGCTGGAGTGCAGTGGCGTGATCTCGGCTCACTGCAACCTCCACCTCCCAGGTTCAAGCGATTCTCCTGCCTCAGCCTCCCAAGTAGCTGGGATTATAGGTGCCCGCCACTGTGCCTTGCTAATTTTTGTATTTTTAGTAGAGATGGGGTTTCACCATCTTGGCCAGGCTGGTCTCAAACTCCTGACCTCGTGATCCACCTGCCTCGGCCTCTCAAAGTGCTGGGATTACAGGCATGAGCCATCGCACCCGGCCCAGCTCACAATTTAAAACACTCTCAGGCAGGCCCAGAGGATGCCTGTGTGGGCTGTGCTCACCATGCCAGCCTACAGTGTGTGTTGACGGGCTGGGGTTCCTGATGCCTTGGCTGTGCCACCTGGGCTGACTTGGATCTTGGCTTTGCTTTTGTCAGGCTCTGTGTAGCCCCAGCCCCAACCCCAGCAGGCTTGTCTCACTGTCCACCCTTGGGCTCTGCCTGACTTTCCCTAAGTGAGTTTTCTTTGATTAATTTAGTTATTTCTGTTGCCCAGAGATAGAAAGAAATATACCATTATTATCTGTCTTCCCATTTTATTATTTATTTATTTATTTTTGGAGACAAAATGTCACTCTGTCACCCAGGCTGGAGTGTAGTGGCACAATCTTGGCTCACTGCAACTTCTACCTCCTCCTCCCCGCGCCCCCCAGCCCGGGCTCAAGCAGTCCTCCCACTTCAGCCTCCTGAGTAGCTGGAACCACAGGTGTGCACCAAAACGCCGGCTAAGTTTTAGTATTTTTAATAGAGACAGGGTCTCACCATGTTGCCCTGTCTGATCTCAAACTCCTGAGCTCAAGCGATCCGCCGGCCTCTGCCTCCCAAAGTGCTGGGATTACAAGTGTGAGCCACCGCGCCCGGCCCCTATTTTACTTTTTAAATTTATAAATGTAATATATGTATATCATAAAATAATTTTTAAAAATAAGCATATAAAGTTATGGCCTCACACCAAGTCTCCTCTAGAGGTAGCCACTGTTAACTGTTGTCCTTCCTCCCATCTCACATGCACATATGTGGCACACACATGTATATGTGTATGAATGTAGGTGCATACATACTTCCAAAGGAAGCCCCACCAATGGTCCAGGCCCTACTCTTTTCACTTCGTCTCACAGGGGCCCTTCTAGTAATGCAAGTAACTTCCCCTTTTCTTTTTAGAGGGTCCGTAGGAGTCAGTAGCCCAGCCTAGCCAGGGCATGTGGGTTGCTGTCTGTTTCTTACCTTAGAACACGCACCCCTGCCCTGTCTGCCACTCCTCTTTGCGCCCTCTGCCATTCAGGCCTGCCTGTACTCTGAATCCCCTCCCAGCCTTCAGTCCCTGGATGTCCTTGGAGCCCCTGCTTCAGTACTGAGCACTGTGTAGGGGTGTTACACACCCAGTCCTCCCAGTAGCCCTATGTGGTTGCCCCAGTTGGCCAGGGAAGGGAGCTAAGGTGGGTCGTGGCAAACAGCTCATATCCCGTTGCCAGCTAGGCTTGCCTTGATATAGGAGACCTTCAGTGCAGCCTTCCCAGGGGTGGCTCTGCCCTGTGAGGTAGGTATCAAAGCTTGTCTCTGTGTCACAGGATACTCATCTGTTTGTGGCCCCGGCAGGTAACCCAGGAAGGAGAGAGGGATCTGCTCACAGACACTGACTAAGCATGCCTGAGAAGGAGGGCAGAACAGCTGAGGAGCATTCTGGGGTCTCCTGCCAGGTGAGCAGCGGCCACTGGCCTTCGCTTCCTTTGACTGCCGTTCTTGGGTCTTCCTGAAACCCTGCAAGCACTGGGAACTCTTATGGTGGCCCTGCCCAGATCCACCCCAGAGCCACACTCACCAGGTGTCCTGTGTGAGTTACTGGCATTCCCGCAACTCTGAGAGAGCAGCCAGGGCTGCTTTAGTGTAAATCTCTTCACAAATCAAGAGCGAAAGCCGAGTTCTGAGAGATCCTGTTTGTGGAAGAAACAAGGTGCCTGGCCTGCCCCCTGGTGGAATGACACATGAGAAACTGGTCTGGTGGCTGCTTCTGAGTCCTGTGATAGGAGGGGCACACTTCCCTTTCCTGGTTCTCCTGCAGCCGATCGGGGTTATTTTCCATGCTGTGTATTACCTTTAAAAAGAAACCTCCGGGTCAGGTGTGGTGGCTGGCACCTGTAATCTCAGCTCATTGTTTATGGTGCCAACCTGAATCTTGGGGAGGCCAAGGAGTAGGTGACTTGGAACCCTGATGGTCAGTGTCGGGGGCAGGGGAAGCTTATAAAGCCCTAGTGTGTTTACAGAAGCTTGCTGCATTCCTGAGAGTGAAGTTAGTTTAGTGCATGGGGCAGACGTCCAGTGGGAAATGAGCCTTGTGACCCTAATATGGCCCGAATCTGCTCCCTAAAGAGAGAGACTTGGTAAATTATCTTTACCAGGTGTTACCCAAGCCTGTCAGCACTCCCCACCAGTAAGCCTTGTGTCGGGTCAGGGCTGGGGCCCTAGTGGCAGCGAGTGCTGAGATCAGTGGGCTCAGTAGCGGGAACACAAGTGCCCCCTTGCGATGTCTGGAGGAAGCGGCGCGGACACAGTCTCCCGCTCCACCGTCTCCGGCCTGAAGAGGCTGCTGAGCGCTCGCGATTACTGCGGCATCAGGTGGGACCGCAAGGCCGTCAACCTGCAGGTGAAGCTCGAGGCGCTGTGGCACTTTGAAGCCAGAGAGAAGCCCAGTAGAATCGGGAAGGCCCTGGGGCTGTCTGCCTCCACCTTGGCCGCCATTCGTGACAACAAGGAAAAGATCTGGGCGAGTTCCCAGGAGGCCACACTGCAGGCGGCCACCAAGTTGACGGATGGAGGACCAGAGCCAGCGCAACGTGCCCCTCAGTGTGGTGCTCATTCAGGAGAAAGCCCACAGCCCGTTCGAGAACCGCAAGCAGGAGCAGGGCGAGGGCGCCTAGCCCGAGAGCTTCGGGGCTGGTTGAGGGTGATTCACTGGCTTCAAGGCGCGCCACAGCTTGAGCAGCATCGGGGCCAGCGGCCGCGCCGCAGGTGCAGACCTGGAGGCTGCGCACAAGAACCCAGCGCTAATGCGCAGGGCGATCCCGGAGGGCGGCCACACACCCTGGCTGGCGTTCACCATGGATAAGCCCAGGTTCCTCTGTAAGCGCCTGCCGAGAGGACGTTCATTTTCCTGTGGAAGGTGAGTCGGCCCCTCCTGACCCTATT
Source organism: Symphalangus syndactylus (assembly GCF_028878055.3). NCBI lineage: Eukaryota > Metazoa > Chordata > Mammalia > Primates > Hylobatidae > Symphalangus > Symphalangus syndactylus. Next base: position 20,015,513 of record NC_072435.2, on the reverse strand, counting down.
GCTCGGTGGCAACGCGGCCGGCGACTTCAAGCTGAAGTCCCTGCTGGGGTACCCCTTGGAGAACCCGTGTTTCCTCAAGGGCTCCTCCAAGGCCAAGCTGCCCTTGGTGTGGTGCTCGCACAAGAAAGCCTGGGTACAGCCTGGGTGACAGCGAGACTCCGTCTCAAAAAAAAAAAGAAAAAAAAAAGCCTGAGTAACCATGAGCCTCTTCCAGGAGTGGTCCCTGCACTTCTGCTCTGCAGTGGAGAGAGGTGCTGCACCTGGCACGACTTTCCCTACAGGTGCTGCTCATCCTGGACAGCACTCCCGGCCGCCCTGGGAACCTGGACGACCCCTTGGACCACATGCGCATGGAATACCTGCCAAGATCACCACGGCCTTCATCCAGCCCACGAACCGGGATGTGGCGGCCCTTTTCAAGGCATGGTACCTGCGGAGGGTCTTCTGCCTGCTGACGGCCGGGGCGGACTGGCGGGCGGCAGTAAGGGACTTCCGGCAGGACTACACAGTCCC